>NC_091444.1:81332497-82540640 GCF_964237555.1 Oryctolagus cuniculus | reverse complement strand
ATAAAAAAACACAACAAATAGGCGTTTGAAGCTTAGAAATCTACAGGTAACACGACCAAGGTTAGTTTTGGAGTTTTGGAAAATAAAATGGAACACTTTGGATGAGGTGACAGATATTAATTGCCTCCAAACTGAGTTTCACTGTGATTTTCAGGCGAATTCAGTCAGAATTCCACAGGCAGTCAGCTGGAGGGGTGGATGAATCCGGGAACAGCCTGTTTCCTTGCGACTAAATCAAGCCCAATATCTTTATGGATTCTTGCATTTCTTTGGCTTTTTTCTCCTTTTTCTTATGTATCATGGTTTGTAATGAATTTTCTGATGTGAGCTTTGGTTTTGAGGCTGCAATATGGAGTTTAGGGCACTGGAGGAATTGTCTTTTTGAAACAGGTCACAGTTTTGGCTTGCTCCAATTCTGGGTTGCTGTCATTGTTTTGGGTGCCTCAGCTGACTTTTGGTTTCTTGAGTGGCAATTTCCTAACTGGTTTCTGGATCTGAGTTGGTTTTGCCTTCTTCCTTCACAAATTTTGTATTCTGACGCAATACTAACAAGAGTTTGGGCAGAGTAGCCATTATGGAATAAAAAACACAACAAATAGGCATTTGAAGCTTAGAAATCTACAGGTAACACGACCAAGGTGAGTTTTTGTGTTTTGGAAAATCAAATGGAACACTTTGGCTGAGGTGACAGATATTAATATCCTCCAAACTGAGTTTCACTGCGATTTTCAGGTGAATTCAGTCAGAATTCCACAGGCAGTCAGCTGGAGGGGTGGATGAATCCGGGAACAGCTGGTTTCCTTGCGACTAAAACAAGCCCAATATCATTATGAATCCTGGCATTTCTTTGGCATTTTTTTTCATTTTTTTTATTTATCATGGTTTGTAATGAATTTTCTGATGTGAGCTTTTGTTTTCATGCTGGCATATTGAGTTCAGGGCACAAGAGGAAGGTTCTTTTTCAATCAGGGCACAGCTATTGGCTTGCTACAATTCTGGCTTCCTGTCATTGGTTTGGGTGCCTCAGCCGATTATTGGTTTCTTGAGCGGCAATTTTCTAAATGTTTTCTGGGGCTGAGTTGGTTTTGCCTTCTTCCTTCCCAAATTTTGTATTCTGACACAATACAAACAAAAGTTTGGACAGAGTAACCATTATGAAATAAAAAAAACACAACAAATAGACTTTTGAAGCTTAGACATCTATAGGTAACATGACCAAGGTGAGAGTTTGTGTTTTGGAAAATCAAATGGAACACTTTGGCTGAGGTGACAGATATTTATTGCTTCCAAGCTGAGCTTCCCTGAGATTTTCAGGTTAATTCAGTCAGAATTCCACAGGCAGTCAGCTGGAGGGGTGGATGAATCCGGGAACGCCCGGTTTCCTTGCGACTAAATCAAGCCCAATATCATTATGGATTCTTGCATTTCTTTGCCTTTTTTCTCATTTTTCTTATGTATCATGGTTTCTAATGAATTTTCTGATGTGAGATTTGGTTTTGAGCCTCCAATTTGAGTTCAGGGCACAAGAGAATTGGTCTTTTTCAAACAGGGCACAGCTGTTGGCTTGCTCCAATTCTGTCTTGCTGTCATGGTTTTGGGTGCCTCAGCCAATTTGTGGTTTCTTGAGTGCAAATTTCCTAAATATTTTCTGGGTCTGAGTCGTTTTTGCCTTCTTATTCTCAAATTTTGTATTCTGATGCAATACAAGCAAGATTTTGGACAGAGTAGCCATTAGGAAAGAAAAAAAAAAAACACAGCAAATTGCCCTTTCGGGATTAGAAATCTACAGGCAACACGACCAAGATGAGTTTCTGTTTTTGGGAAATGACATGGAACCCTTTTCCTGAGGGGACAAATTCTAACTCTCTAAAAATTGAGTGTGAGTGTGATTTTGAGGTGAATTCACTCAGAATTCCAAAGTCAGTCTGAGGAAGGGGCAATGAATCTGGAAACAGCCAGTTTCCTTGTGTCTAAATCCAGCCAAATATCACAAAGGACTCTTGCATTTCTTTGGCTTTTTCACATTTCCCTTATTTATCATGGTTTGTAATGAATTTTCTGATGTGAGCTTTGGTTTTGAGGCTGGCATATTGAGTTCAGGGCACAAGAGGAAGCTTATTTTTCAATCATGGCACAGCTGTTGGCTTGCTCCAATTCTGGCTTGCTGTCATTGTTTTGGATGCCTCAGCAGATTTGTGGTGTCTTCAGTGGCAATTTCCTACATGTTTTCTGGGTCTGAGTCGGTTCTTGCCTTCTTATTCCCAAATTTTGTATTCTGATGCAATACAAACAAGAGTTTGGACAGAGTAGCCATTATGAAATAAAAAACATAACAAATAGGCGTTTGAAGCTTAGAAATCTACAGGTAACACGACCAAGGTGAGTTTTTGTGTTTTGGAAAATCAAATGGAACACTTTGGCTGAGGTGATAGATATTTATTGCCTCCAAACTGAGTTTCACTGTGATTTTCAGGTTAATTCCGTCAGAATTCCACAGGCAATCAGCCGGAGGGGTGGATGAATCCGGGA
The DNA here is from genome assembly GCF_964237555.1 of Oryctolagus cuniculus. Taxonomy (NCBI): domain Eukaryota; kingdom Metazoa; phylum Chordata; class Mammalia; order Lagomorpha; family Leporidae; genus Oryctolagus; species Oryctolagus cuniculus. Next base: position 82,538,111 of record NC_091444.1, on the reverse strand, counting down.
ACAGCCTGTTTCCTTGCGACTAAATCAAGTCCAATATCATTATGGATTCTTGCATTTCTATTGCTTTTTTCTCTTTTTTCTTATGTATCATGGTTTGTAATGAATTTTCTGATGTGAGCTTTGGTTTTGAGGCTGGCATATGGAGTTCAGGGCACAAGAGGAAGGTTCTTTTTCAATCAGGGCACAGCTGTTGGCTTACACCAATTCTGGGTTGCTGTCATTGTTTTGGGTGCCTCAGCCGATTTGTGGTTTCTTGAGTGGCAATTTCCTACATGTTTTCTGGGTCTGAGTCGGTTTTGCCTTCTTATTCCCAAATTTTGTATTCTGATGCAATACAAGCAAGATTTTGGACAGAGTAGCCATTAGGAAAGAAGAAAAAAACATAGCAAATTGGCCTTTCAGGATTAGAAATCTACAGGCAACACGACCAAGATGAGTTTCTGTGTTTTGGAAAATGACTTGGAACCCTTCTGCTGAGGGGACAGATGCTAATACCCTCCAAATTGAGTGTGAGTGCGATTTTCAGGTGAATTCAATCAGATTCCAAAATCAGTCTGTGGAAGGGGAACGAATCTGGAAACAGCCAGTTTCCTTGTGTCTAAATCCAATCAAATATTACAAAGGACTCTTGCATTTCTTTGTTTTTTTTCACATTTACCTTATTTATCATGGTTTGTAATGAATTTTGTGATGTGAGCTTTGGTTTTGAAGCTGGAATATGGAGTTCAGGGCACGGGAGGAATGGTCTTTTTCAAACAGGGCACAGCTGTTGGCTTGCTCCAATTCTGGCTTGCTGTCATTGTTTTGGGTACCTCAGCTGATTTTGGTTTCTTGAGCGGCAGTTTCCTAAATGTTTTCTGGGTCTGAGTTGGTTTTGCCATCTTCCTTCCCAAATTTTGTATTCTGACACAATACAAACAAGAGTTTGGACAGAGTAGCCATTATGAAATAAAAAACACAACAAATAGGCGTTTGAAGCTTAGGAATCTACAGGTAACACGACCAAGGTTAGTTTTGTGTTTTGGAAAATCAAATGGAACACTTTGGCTGAGGTGACAGATATTAATTGCCTCCAAATTGAGTTTCACTGTGATTTTCAGGTTAATTCAGTCAGAATTCCACAGGCAGTCAGCTGGAGCGGTGGATGAATCCGGGAACGGTCGGTTTCCCTGCGACTAAATCCAGCCCAATAACATTATGGATTCTTGCATTTCTTTGGATTTTTTCTCTTTTTTCTTATGTATCATGGTTTGTAATGAATTTTCTGATGTGAGCTTTGGTTTTGAGGCGGCAATATTGAGTTCAGGGCACAAGAGGAAGGTTCTTTTTCAATCAGGGCACAGCTGTTGGCTTGCTCCAATTCTGGCTTGCTGTCATTGTTTTGGGTGCCTCAGCTGACTTTTGGTTTCTTGAGCGGCAATTTCCTACATGTTTTCTGGGTCTGAGTCGGTTTTGCCTTCTTATTCCCAAATTTTGTATTCTGATGCAATACAAGCAAGATTTTGGACAGAGTTAGCTCTGTGTCCATTCTTCTGACTCTGCACTAGATGAATAAAAAGACAATGTAAAATGATTTGAAAAGAACTATAAGGGGTCAGTGCTGTGCTGCTGCTGCCGATTGGGGAGTGAACCAGCAGATGGTAAACCTCTCTCTCTCTCTCTCTCTGTCTCTGCCTCAGTATTGAGAGGCAAATTTATAGCAATAGGTGCCTATATCAAGAAATTGGAAAGGTACCAAATAAATGAGCTTTCAGCGCACCTCAAGGACCTAGAAAAACTGCAGCAAACCAAACCCAAATCTAGTAGGAGAAGAGAAATAATTAAAACCAGAGAAGAAATTAACAGGATTGAATCCAAAAAAACATTACAAAAAATCAGCCAAGCGAGAAGCTGGTTTTTTGAAAAAATAAACAAAATTGACACCCCATTGGCCCAACTAACTAAAAAAAGAAGAGAAAAGACCCAAATCAATAAAATCAGAGATGAAAAAGGAAACGTAACAACAGACACCACAGAAATAAAAAGAATCATCAGAAATTACTACAAGGACCTGTATGCCAGCAAACAGGAAAACCTATCAGAAATGGATAGATTCCTGGACACATGCAATCTACCAAAATTGAACCATGAAGACATCGAAAACCTAAATAGACCCATAACTGAAACAGAAATTGAAACAGTAATAAAGGCCCTCCCAACAAAGAAAAGCCCAGGACCAGATGGATTCACTGCTGAATTCTACCAGACATTTAAAGAAGAACTAATCCCATTTCTTCTCAAACTATTCAGAACAATCGAAGAAGAGGGAATCCTCCCAAATTCTTTCTATGAAGCCAGCATCACCTTAATCCCTAAGCCAGAGAAAGATGCAGCACTGAAAGAAAATTACAGACCAATATCCCTGATGAACATAGATGCAAAAATCCTCAATAAAATTCTGGCCAACAGAATACAACAACACATCAGGAAAATCATCCACCCAGACCAAGTGGGATTCATCCCTGGTATGCAGGGATGGTTCAACATTCGCAAATCAATCAATGTGATTCACCACATTAACAGACTGCAGAAGAAAAACCATATGATTATCTCAATTGATGCAGAGAAAGCATTTGATAAAATTCAACACCCTTTCATGATGAAAACTCTAAGCAAATTGGGTATAGAAGGAACATTCCTCAATATAATCAAAGCAATTTATAAAAAACCCACAGCCAGCATCCTATTGAATGGGGAAAAGTTGGAAGCATTTCCACTGAAATCTGGCACCAGGCAGGGATGCCCACTCTCACCACTGCTATTTAACATAGTTCTGGAAGTTTTAGCCACAGCCATCAGACAAGAAAAAGAAATCAAAGGAATACAAATCAAGAAGGAAGAAGTCAAACTATCCCTCTTTGCAGACGATATGATTCTGTACTTAGAGGATCCAAAGAACTCTACTAAGAGACTATTGGAACTCATAGAGGAGTTTGGCAAAGTGGCAGGATATAAAATCAATGCACAAAAATCAACAGCCTTTGTATACACAAGTAATGCCATCACTGAGAAAGAACTGCTAAGATCAATCCCATTCACAATAGCTACAAAAACAATCAAATACCTTGGAATAAACTTAACCAAGGACGTTAAAGATCTCTACGATGAAAATTACAAAACCTTAAAGAAAGAAATAGAAGAGGATACCAAAAAATGGAAAAATCTTCCATGCTCATGGATTGGAAGAATCAACATCATCAAAATGTCCATTCTCCCAAAAGCAATTTATAGATTCAATGCAATCCCAATCAAGATACCAAAGACATTCTTCGCAGATCTAGAAAAAATGATGCTGAAATTCATATGGAGGCACAAGAGACCTCGAATAGCTAAAGCAATCTTGTACAACAAAAACAAAGCCGGAGGCATCACAATACCAGACTTCAGGACATACTACAGGGCAGTTGTAATCAAAACAGCATGGTACTGGTACAGAAACAGATGGATAGACCAATGGAACAGAATTGAAACACCAGAAATCAACCCAAACATCTACAGCCAACTTATATTTGATCAAGGATCTAAAACTAATTCCTGGAGCAAGGACAGTCTATTCAATAAATGGTGCTGGGAAAACTGGATTTCCACGTGCAGAAGCATGAAGCAAGACCCCTACCTTACACCTTACACAAAAATCCACTCAACGTGGATTAAAGACCTAAATCTACGTCCTGACACCATTAAGTTATTAGAGAACATTGGAGAAACCCTTCAAGATATTGGCACAGGCAAAGAATTTCTGGAAAAGACCCGGGAGGCACAGACAGTCAAAGCCAAAATCAACTATTGGGATTGCATCAAATTGAGAAGTTTCTTTACTGCAAAAGAAACAGTCAGGAGAGTGAAGAGACAACCGACAGAATGGGAAAAAATATTTGCAAACTATGCAACAGATAAAGGGTTAATAACCAGAATCTACAAAGAGATCAAGAAACTCCACAAAAACAAAACCAACAACCCACTTAAGAGATGGGCCAAGGACTTCAATAGACATTTTTCAAAAGAGGAAATCCAAATGGCCAACAGGCACATGAAAAAATGTTCAAGGTCACTAGCAATCAGGGAAATGCAAATCAAAAGCACAATGAGGTTTCACCTCACCCCGGTTAGAATGGCTCACATACAGAAATCTACCAACAACAGATGCTGGCGAGAATGTGGGGAAAAAGGGACACTAACCCACTGTTGGTGGGAATGCAAACTGGTTAAGCCACTATGGAAATCAGTCTGGAGATTCCTCAGAAACCTGAATATAACCCTACCGTTCGACCCAGCCATCCCACTCCTTGGAATTTACCCAAAGGAGTTTAAATTGATAAAGAAAAAAGCGGTCTGCACCCTAATGTTTATTGCAGCACAATTCACAATAGCCAAGACCTGGAACCAACCTAAATGCCCATCAATGGTAGACTGGATAAAGAAATTATGGGATATGTATTCTTTAGAATACTATACCGCAGTAAGAAACAACGAAATCCAGTCATTTGCAACAAAATGGAGGAATCTGGAACACATCATGCTGAGTGAAGTAAGCCAGTCCCAAAGGGACAAATACCATATGTTCTCCCTGATCGGTGACAACTGACTCAACACCAAAAAGGAAACCTCCTGAAGTGAAATGGACACTATGAGAAATGGTGACTTGATCAGCATAGCCCTGACTGCTAATGGACAACTTAATACATTATCCCTCATAGTATTTTTTTTTGTCTGTTCTACTTAATATGACTGGTTTAATTCTGTAATTATCACACAGTTATTCTTAAGTGTTGAAAATTAACTGAAATGTGATCCCTGTTAAACATAAAAGTGGGAATAAGAGAGGGAAGAGATGTATAATTTGGGGCATGCTCGGGCTGACTTGCCCCAATTGGTAGAGTTGGAAACATACCAGGGGATTCCAATTCAATCCCATCAAGGTGGCATGTGCCAATGCCATCTCACTACTGCAAGTGATCAATTTCAGTTCACAATTGATCATAATGAAAGGACTAAGAGTCAAAGGGAGCACATAAACAAGTCTAGTATCTGCTAACACCAACCGATAGAATAAATAAAGGGGAGAGTGACCCAACATGGGAAGTGAGATACTCAGCAGACTCATAGAATGGCGGATGTCCTAAATAGCACTCTGGCCTCAGAATCAGCCCTAAAGGCACTCGGATCTGGCTGAAAAGCCCATGAGAGTATTTCAGGCATGGAAAGCCAAGACACTCTGGCAAAAAGATCTCTGTGAGTGAGATCCCAGTGGAAAGAACAGGTCTTCAAAGAGGGAGGTGCCTTTCTCTGAAGGGAGGAGAGAACCTCCACTTTGACTATGACCTTGTCTAAACAAGATAAGAGTCGGAGAACTCAAGGGGCTTCCATAGCCTTGGAAACTCATGACTGGTGCATAGGGAGATTACTGATGCCATAAACAGGAGTGTCAATTTGTAAAGTCAACAACAGGAGTCACTGTGCACTTACTCCTCATGTAGGATCTCTGTCCTTAATGTGCTGTACACTGAGGCTTAATGCTATAACGAGTACTCAAACAGTATATTTCACTTTGTGTTTCTATGGGGGTGCAAACTGTTGAAATCTTTACTTAATGTACACTAAACTGATCTTCTGTTAAAAAAAAAAAAAAAGAAAAGAAACTATCAATTCCCAACTTGACTCTCACTGGGATTAAACATGACAATAGGTCTGATCTGATTTCATCATCATTTAAAAAAAAAAATCATCTATTATTTTTCACCTTATGTTTCTGTGTGGGAACAAACTGTTGAAATCCTTACTTAAGGTATACTAAGCTGATCTTCTGTATACTAAGATAATCGAAAATGAATCTTGATGTGAATGGAAGGGGAGAGGGAGTGGGAAAGGGGAGGGTGGTGGGTGGGAGGGACGGTATGGGGGGGAAAGCCATTGTAACCCATGAGACGTACTTTGGAAATTTATATTCATTAGATAAAAGATAAAAAAAAAATGTAAAAAAAAAATGATAAAAAAAAAAAAAAGAACTATAAGGGGTCAGCGCTGTGGTTCTGCTGCCAATTGGGGAGTGAACCAGCAGATGGAAAACACCTCTCTCTCTCTCTCTCTCTCTCTGTGCCTCTCCTTCTCTGTAACTCTGACTTCCAAATAAATAAATGAATCTTAAAAGAAGTATAAACATCAATAAAACACAAATGAAAATTGTATTCTCAAAACTGGATATTAAACCATGCCTTCTACACCTCTGTTAAAAGTTACATTCTATCATAGTCATTTATGATTTCTAGGGCCAAAGTAGTAAGTAAGATTTTTCTGGAAGAGACAGAGGTTATGAGGGAGCCAGGATTTGGGGTCAGTTAGCAGAAGTGAGTGTCACTCTTTCAGATTTGATGCAGGAAAGGAACAGCAACTGATCCCTTAGATTTTGGTGTGGGAAGGAAAGGAAGGAGGGACTTAACAAAAGCAAATGCCCTCTTGTTGTGGGCACCCACCCCTGACTGCAGCTTTTCGGAGGAACAGCTGGTGTCTCTAGGGATGCTGCAGCCTGGACTCCATTTCCCAGAGTTCCCAGTAGCTCCGAGGTATTCTGCTTTCCAAATACCTGTGGGCATGCACCTGCCACTGCCAGTCCCTGGGGCTCAGAGTTGGACCAGGGGAGTTCATTCCTTGATCAGTGTCAGCCCTGGGGGCTGTGCTGCTCCTTCTCTGGCATTTACTGCAACTCCTGCTCTGCATGTGCGATCCCAGGCAGTTTCTGAGTGCTCACCCTGAGCCTGCCTCCTGCTGCTTCTTCCCTCTTCATCCACCAACTGTGGGTCCCACATGTCAGGGCCTCTTTTCCCCACACTCCCAATTTCACTCCCCGTGTGTCCGGAAGAAAGGGTACCTGCTCCAGGGACTTTCTGCTGCAGGTTTGGCATGCAGGAAGGGGCGAGGACATGTGTGGGAGAAGTGTGCCAGCGATCCTGGCAGCTTCTCCCGAGGTCAGGGCTGGGACCCGGGCTGCTCTGTCTCCCACCTCTATTTCCCAGGCTCAAAGTGCCCAGATTCTCTCCTGCAGAACCTCACCTAAACTGTCCCTAATGCACTTTATTTAGTGGTTACAGGAGAGAGGGGGCAGCGTTCTGGGAACCTGCACTCACAGGGAAGGAAGGCAGAAAGACTCCTGATCTCCACAGTTAAATAAGCCAGGTTCCCACTGTGGGTGTTTTCAGAATGCAGTCTGGCCTGGTCTCTTGATGTTTCCTGGGCTGGTTCCTGCAGGGTGGGGCTGGATGGCCCTCAGGAGGGAGCCTGGGGCAGCAGAGTGGTGGGCAGGAGGATCTGTCTAGGATCTGCCCCACTGCTCTCATCCTGCACCTCATCTTCCTGGTGGGGATCAGTGTGAAGCGTGAATAGCTGCTTTGTGTGTTGATCCCTCTCAAGTATTAATTATCAAATTTTTCCAATGTGGAATTTGAAGCTATTCCAGAAACCTGGGGTGGGAAAACTCCCTTCTTTCAAACAGGCACAGAGACAGTGGCGGATCCAAGGAGTTTCTATTAATGGACCTAGGCTCAGCTGGAATGATTTCCTGAGAATTGAGCATCAAATTCAAGTTTCTTAGCTGTTACATCATTGGTGGGTTTAAATGGCAGCCTACATGATTAGAACCACATTTCCAATGGTCAATGGGTCCAGTATATTTGTAAAAGAGATTTGGAACCTTACCCAAAACTGTTGTCTAAGCTTATGTTTTATAGTTTCTCATATGTTTACTTAGTTTCTGGTTTTATATTTAGACTTTTAATTCACCTTGAGTTGCTTTTACATAGTGTATGAGGTTTTGGGTATATTTTCAGGCTTCTACATATGTATAATAACTTTCCTTTAAACCATTTGCTAAAGGGGTTCTTCTTTCTCCTGTTTGTTTTCTTTCCTTTGTTATATAGGAGTTGCCTGTAGAAAAATCGGTTTATTTCAGCTGCCTATACTTTTACTTTGAACTATGAGTCTGTTTTCCAACAGTGCTAACACTGTTTCTATATTTTTAAGATTTATTTATTTATTGGAAAGGCCAGATGCTTCTTCCAAGTCTCTCATGTGGGTGCCAGCACCCTAGAACACAGTCCATCTTCCACCAATTTCCCAGGTGCATTAGTAGGGAGCTGGATTGGAAGTGGAGCACCTGGTCTCCTAGCAGCAACATATGGGACACATGCACAGCAGATCAAGGCTTTAACCCACTACACCACAGAACCAAACCCTTCCTTATTTACTTCTGCTGTGATCTTTCATTATTCACTTTTTTCTACTGCCCTGCAACTTGACTCCTTCCTGTTTTTTTTCTGGGTCCTGGAGGATGGTAGTAGGTGGCTTCTGGGATATCTTTTTGTGTTAGTAGATACTTGGTAATCTAAAATCACAGTTTTTAGTTTCTATATTTCTCTGCTAATCACTAGGGCCTTCTGGATGACAATAGAAAATGCTGGCAGAAATGAGGATATATTAATTTGCTAAGAAAATACCACAGAGAATATGATTTAAATCATGGAATTTTACTTCTCAGAGTTGTAGAGCTTGAAAATATCAGATCAAGGTGCTTAAATAGGCTCGATTTTTCCAGAAGCCTTTCTCCGATGTGACAGACACATCTACCATTTGATCTGCTTAAAAGCACTTTCTTCAGGTAGAGTCATGTTGCTGGTTAGCACTTCCGTGTTAGAGTTTTAGGGAGGCACATTTCAGTCCATAACAGCAAAAGGGACCCTGTGGTCTACTTCAATGACAGCCATCTCTGTGGAGGACAGAAAGTTTGGAATCAGTGTTAGGATTTCTCACAGTATTAGTGTCAGTGCTATCTCCATCAAATGTGCATTCATGTACACACAAATCTACCTGTACTCATAAACACATTCAACAGTGGAAATGCCTGATGGTTGTGTACGGGTAACATCAATATAATAATCCATAAGATGGCCTATTAGCAGACATTAAAAAGAGAATTAGAAAGAATGACAACAAAATCTGCAGTTACCTATATTTATGTCTATATGTATGATATTCAGTATTTATAGTTGCTAAAAGATGAATACTGATGTGTGGGAATAAAAGCTAAACCTTACCTTGCAATGTTGCAGCCTAGTCTACATGAAAGCTGTCTTCCTAAAACCATTCACTGGGCCCACTCTGTGGCATAGTAGATTAAACATCCACCTGCAGCACCAGCATCCCACATGGGCACCAGTTTGAGTCCCTGCTCCTGCACTTCCAATCCCGCTCTTTGCTAATGGCCTAGGAAAGCAGTGCAATATGCCCTGAGTGCTTGGGCCCCTGCACCCATGTGAGAGACCTGGAGGAAGCTGCTGACTCCTGACTTTTGGCACCTGGCTTCAGATCGGCCCAGCTCCAGCCATTCTGGCCATTTAGGGGTGAACCAGTCGATAGAAGACCTCTCTTTCTCTTCCTCTCTATATCTGTAACTCTGCCTCACAATAAAGAAATACATTTTTTAAAAACCTTTCACATGTTAAATTTCTTAATTGTTTTAAAGATTTATTTATTTATGTACAAGTCGAGTTACAGAGAGGAGAGCCAGAGAGAAAGAGAGAGGTCTTCCATCTGATGTTCACTCCCTAATTGATTGCAACTGCCAGAGCTGTGCTGATCCGAAGCCAGGAGCCAGGAGCTAGTTCCAGGTCTCCCAGATGGGTACAGGGGCCCAAAGACTTGGGCCATCTTGTACTACTTTGCCAGGCCATAGCAGAGAGCAGGATCAGAAGTGGAGCAGCTGAGTATTGAACCGGCCCCCATATGGGATGCTGGCGCTTCAGACCAGGGAGTTCACCTGCTCCACCACAGCACCAGTCCAACATTTTAAATTTCTGATACTCTAAAGTAGTACAGGACTGCATTACATCTAGGAAAGATGCATTTAAAAATTATAAATCTAGTGCATTTTAGCAGAAGTTTTAACAAATACTTCTGATTTTCTCAGCATTATATATAAATAAATGACATAATGAGTCATTGTCAGATTTTTAGCTTTTGACAGCCACTTATAATATTTCACAGCTTTTTGAAATGTATTGCTAGTGTGTTTTTCTCAACACATGCACTGGATTTTACCTATAAGGTTGCCTCTTATAGGATTTGCATTTTAATGGGTTTTCATGGCACATGTAATCAACATCTGCAAAGCCTCTAAAACACATAAATAATAACATGAATCAGGCTTTTTTCTTAAATATTAATTTATTTATTTGAAAGAGTTGCACAAATAGAGGAGAGGTAGAGAGAGAGAGACAGACAGACAGAGACAGAGAGGTCTTCCATCTGCTGGTTTACTCCCAGTTGGCCGCAATGGGTGGTCTGTGTCAATCTGAAGCCAGGAGCTTCTTCAGGGTCTTTCACATGTGTGCAAGGCCCCAAGGACTTGGGCCACCTTCTACTGCTTTCCCAGGCCATAGCAGAGAGCTGGTTCAGAAGTGGAGCAGCCACAACTTGAACTGGCACCCATATGGCTTGCCAGCACCACAGGCAACAACTTTATCTGCTATGCCACAGCGCCAGCCCCACATTGCATCTTTTTAAGATGATATGGATTTAAGTTCATGAGAAATTATTAGCATCGTGGGAACTGATAGATATGGATGAAGCAGGATGGACTTGTTAGGAATGGTGATGTTAATTTTCTTATAAAATAAATAAGAAATTAAATATGGTCAGACATAAATGAAGACTAAATTTTATTAGTGGTAATCCAGAAAACACTGATCTCAGGTCTTTTTCTTCCAGTGTTAAGTTTACATTTTTAAATGCATATTAAGTGAACAAATTTCATGTAATTTATATATACAGATTGAAGAGCAAACTGATAACATCCTATCCTATCTTCCCTTGTTCTCATATTTCCAGCTCCCTCCTTCTTGTTTTATTTTCTTTTAATTTTGACAGCTGCATGCTTTGATTTTATTTTAGAATCACAAGCTTTAACCCTCTACAAAATAAAGAATTCAGCAAGTAGTAGAAGAAATATCAATGAGTATATGTTGTGTACTCTATCAAAGAGTACAGAAAAGTGCTATGAACAATACTCAAATCTCAAAATGTCAGTTTAACTCATATGCTGCTTTTTGTTGTCGATATATTAATTACCACCAGTCAGAGAAAACATATGGTGTGGGGAGCAACTCGGACTAGACTAAGTTACTGGAATTAAGACTTATTCTATGCATCTGCTCTCCCACAATATGGCGCTGGGAGAGGAGAAAACAGCTTCTACACAGCTGCCTCCAGTTCAGCCAATAAACTGTAGGACTTGCTCCTGATTGGAGGAGAGCAGCGTACTCGGAATTTGGGCAGCCGAGTTGGGATTGGCAGAGGAGGACTATAAAGGAGGAGAGAGACGGCATGCACCAGGAACATCTAAGGGGAACATCTAAGGGGAACACCTGTGCAGCCCCCGAGAGAGCCGGCCGGTGGTGTGCCGCTCCCCCACGGAAGTGGGGAAGGTGGCAGGGGGAACCGCCCTTCCACGGAGGTGGAAGGGACAGTAGCCAACCCGGGAAGAACCAGCAGCAAACCCGGGGAGGGCCGAGCAGACGAAAGAACAGCACAGGGTACTGTGTCGTTCCTCCACGAAGATGGGGAGCGACATAATGGTGCCGTGACTCGGATATGAAGCCTAGGCAGGGTTCAGTGTCGTTCCTCCATGAAGAGGGGGAGCGACAATATGGTATTTGTCTTTTGGGGACTGGCTTCTTTCATGAAGCATACTTGTTTCCAGTTCATCCATTTAGTTACAGAAGATGGGATTTCATTCTCAATTATGGCTGAATAGTATTTTACACTGTATATATAGCTCATATTTTTGTTCCAGTCACCAGCTGATGGACATCTGGGTTGATTCCATGTTAGCTATTGTGAATTGAGCTGTAACAAACATGAGGGTACAGATAACTCATGCCTGTGCATATTCTATTTCATTTCATGCGGATAAATTCCCAGTAGTCAGATGGCAGGATCACATGGTATGTTTGTTTTCAGATTTCTGAGGAACTTTGATACTGCCTTCCATAATGGTTGTACTAGCTTCATTCCCACCAACAGTGGGTTAGGGTACCATTTCTCTCCCTCTCCACCAGCCTTTATTGTTTGTTGACCTTTTCAAAAGAATTATTTATTTGAAAGATTGAGTTACAGAGATGGAGAGGCAGAGGCAGAGAGACATAAGTATTTTATCTGCTTGTTTATGCTCCATATGGCCCAACAGGTAGTGCTGGTCCAATCGGAAGCCAGAGTCAGGAGCATCTCCCTGGTCACCCATGCGGGTGCAGGGACCCAGGCACTTGGGCCATCCTCCACTGCCCTCCCAGTCCAGTGCAGAAAGCTGGACTGGAAGAGGAGCAACCGGGACCAGAACTGGCACCCATATGGAATGCCGTCTCCACGGGTGGAGGATCAACCCAGTGTGCTATGGCACTGGCCCCCATCAGGGATATTTTTCTATAGTACTCTCTCTCAACTGTATCTTTTTCTAGTTGAAGAATTAAGGTGATGCAGGATTAATCGAAGGAGTTTGAGAGGATTGTCTCTCTTTCAATTGTGTTGAATAGTTTGAGAAGCATTAGTTCTTTAAAAGTCCTGTAGAATTCAATAGTGAGGCTGTCTGATCCTGGACTTTTCCTTGTTGGGAGGGTCTTTATTACTCATCCAATCTCTGTCTTGGTTTTTGATTTGTTTAGCTTTTCTATGTGTCTTCATGACTCAATTTTGGTATATTGTGTATGTCCAGGAATCTGTTGATTTTTCCTCTAGGATTTCCAATTTGTAGCAGTCACAACAGATGCCCACATCCTATATTGCAGTGCTAATCTGAGTTTTGGGTACTACACTTCCAAATCAGCTTCATGTTAATATCCCTGGAAAGCAATGTATAATAGCTCAAATTCTTTCATTCCTGTCGTCAAATTGGAGAACTGTAACCTATATGGGGACTTGAGAACCTGGTCTTGCACAGTGGTAGCCATATAGAAAGTGAACCAGCAGATGGGAGATCTCTCTGCTTCTCTTTCCTTCTCTCTTTGTCTCTGTGTCTCTCTGCCTTTTTTCATATTAAAATATTTAATTACTTACTTGAAAGAGTTACAGAGAGAGGGAGAGACAGAAATCTTCCACCACCTAATTCATTTTTGAGATGACTTTAATAGCCAGAGTGTGGCCAGGTTGAAGCCAGGAGCTTTCCCTCCGATGTGCATGGCAGCAAGGAGCTTTTCCTGCAATGTGCGTGGCAGCATCCCAGGCACTTGGGCCATCTTTCCCTGCTTTTTCAGTCCATTGGTAAGGAGCTGGATCAGAAATGGAATAGCTGGTACTTGAACTGGTGCACATACAGGATGCCAATGTAACAGATAGCAGCTTTGTCCACTGCACCACAACCACCAGCTCTTCTATCTGCCTTTCCAATAAATAAATCTTTTGAAAAAGAACTGAAGGTAGTAAAAGTCATCATGACTGAGCAATGGCAAATTTATTGAAGTGATTGACTTTCTTAAAGATCTATTTATGAATTTGAAAGGCAGCACTAGAAAGAGAGAGTGGGAGAGATGGATCTTCCTCCTGGTTTGTTCACTCCTCAAATGGCTGCAATGGCTGCGGCTAGGCCAGACTGATATCAGGAGCCAGGGACTTCTTCCAGGTCTCTCACAAGGGTGCAGGAGCCCCAATATTTGAGTCACCCTGTGCTGCTTTTCCAGACACATTAGCAGAGAACTGGATCCGTTTGGAGCATTAATGTCTATGATACTCTCCTTGCAGTTGAAGGATTTAGAATCCATTTTGATTATGGGTGGGCCAAGTACAATGTCTTCCAATTGTCCAAGGGTTAGATTAGATGGGTTCTTAGAAATTTTGTTAAAATAGTTATTAATCATAACTCTCAGTTTAAGCTTTTCTTACCAAATTTTCATGTTTGCTGATGTTTATATCTATGGGAAAATTGGGTCTCTGGATTGCAACCAATGAAAGCATCCAGACTAACAGTAATAAGGTCAACAGTCAGCAGAATGATGTCCAGCTGAACTGAAATAGCTTTTCTTATTTGGTAGAGGGGTTACCTCCTGCATTATGCTGACATACTGACATAGACAGTAGATATTGGAGCCTGTCCCTTCTGCCAAATGGAGAATACCATATTTTGGTCCATCATATATATAGTCATATATTATAATATATATTATATTATATATTTCTATACATAATATAGAATTACATATAATAATTATAAATATATAATTGTATATAATTATTATATATGAATTTGTTATTTATATATAAATAATTATTTCTGATCCAGCTCCTTACCAATGGATTGAAAAAGCAGTGAAAGATGCTCCAAGTACCTGGGTTCCTGGGACACACATCAGAGGAAAAGCTCCTGGTTTCAACCTGGCCACACTCTGGCTATTGAAGTCATCTCAATAATATATATATATTATATATATATAATACATATAATAAATTATATAATATTATCTGTTTATAATTATATATTATATAATATATTGTATGATAAATTATAATATATTTTACATATGAATATATTTATATACATAAATATATAAATAAATGTAAATATATATATAAAGAATTTTTTTATGTAGTTGACAGGTTTACTTACAGAGAGTGAGAAGAAGAGACACAGAAAGGTCTTCCATATGCTCATTTACTCCCCTAATGACTGCAATGTCTGCAGCTGGGCCAATCTGAGCTAGGAGCTTCCAGGTCTCCCATATTTTGGCAGGGACCAAAGCACTTGGAACAGCTTCTACTGCTTTCCCAGGCTATTGCAGAGAGCTGGATGGCAAAAGGAGAAATGGGGACTAGAACTGGTGCTCATATGGGGTGCCAGCACTGCAGGTAAAGGATTACACCACTGCACCACAGTGCTGGCCCCAGTCTATTCTTTATTAAGGAGATCTCAGTAATCATGTTCAGGTATCGCTGTCCTATATTCATGGCCAAAGTCCTAGCAGGCAACATGGTTTGGAGAATCATAAGCACAAGGTGTGTTGGAGACTTCATTTCTCATACAGCACAGTTAATAACAAGGTTCCAAGAGGGGAAATTACTTGCATCATAGTCTTTGAGAACTAATGGACATCACAGGTGATCTAAAGAATGTAGAAGGTTTGTGAGCCCCTAGAGTGAAAAAGTCACTGGGAGCACAAGGACAGTGCCTAGAGTTTATTTTGATGGATTTTAGCCCCTTGCATTGGAGGGAGGCCTGAAGAAGCTGGACTGATTTGTAAACCTCAGAAGTGTCTTTTCAAGGTGAAGGCAAACTTAAGACTGAGGGGTTTTTGGAAAAACTTGGAGCAAAATGCATTTGCACACTTGGTTAAGACACATCATTTATCTATTGATTTTCATCAGATCTGTTAACATTAAATATAAGGTACAGGGGACATGGTGGATTTCATATAGCAATATGATTTTAGTAACATATCATGAGGTGCTTTTTTCTTTTAATGGATTTAGCAGGTAAAATTGGGCTACCTAATGGGATATAGCTGGAATAATCACCTTTTTGTTAAATAAATCTGAGGTAATAAATGTTAGTATATGAATACATTGAGTTTTCTTTTATTGGGCCTTCTTGGCTATTTTAATCTGGGATCTGCGAATTCTCATTTTCTCTAGGCAAGTTGTAACTGAAAATCTTTATTTTATTCTTCATCATGTTGGACCAACTGTGCTGCTTCTGGGATTTTTTTAGTACACCTGACAATTGGAAATTTAGACAATAGTATAGTTAATATGAGATGTACCAAGTAAAGTACTTATTTTTATTCAGATAATATATTTTGGGAATTCTTCTAAAATTCCTATTGAGTATCCTTGTTAAATTTAGTTGCATCCCAGGTTAAGACTTATTGGAGACAGGTGCCATGGCTCAATAGGCTAATCCTCCACCTGCGGTGTAGGCACACCGAGTTCTAGTCCTGGTGGGAGAGCCAGATTCTGTCCCAGTTGCTCCTCTTCCAGTCCAGCTCTCTGCTATGGCCCAGGAGTGCAGTGGAGGATGGCCCAAGTGCTTGGGCCCTGCACCTGCATGGGAGATCAGGAGGAAGCACCCCGCTCCTGCTTTTGGATCAGCGCAGTGTGCCGGCCGCAGCACACTGGCCGCAGCGGCCACTGGGGGGTAAACCAACAGAAAAAGGAAGACCTTTCTCTCTGTCTCTCTCTCTCACTGTCCACTCTGCCTGTCAAACTAAAAAATAATTTTTATAAAAAGACTTATTGGAGCCACTCTAGTGATTATACCCATGAAACTTTGTTAATTAATGCAAATAGAACCTGGGAAAATTCATGTATATCTTATGCTGTAGAGACTTAAGATTGAACATCTTTTTTATCTTTTTTAATTATATAATTTAAAAACAAATTTTAGATTTTTTTTGACTTTACTAAGCCACAGCTCTGGCCCCATTAATATGTCTTAACAATGCTTTTTCCTCTCAGACTTATCTCTATTGGTTCAGTTAACTGCATGTCTTTTCTTTAGATTCAGATTCTCTCAGCTGTCAAAGCTTATTCATCTTAATTCTGTTGTTCCTATTTCCCTCCATTTTATTCTGTCCCTAGGCTAATTGAGGTCATGATTCTCCATTCCTTCTGTGTGGTGTCACAGTAGCCTTGAAGTGTTCTTTTTCTCTTCTGATTTCTAAAGAAAGAAATTATGTATTCCCCCAGTTTAGATATTTTAATAATTCATTCTAAAACAAAGGTTAAATGTTCTTAATTTGACAAGAATTTTTGGGGCCAGTGGTGTGGCATAGTGGGTAGAGCCACCACTTGTAGTGCTGGCATCTCATATGGATCCAGATCTCTGCTATAGCCTGGGAAAGCAGTAGAAGATGGCCCAAGTCCTGGGCCCCTGCACCCATGTGGGAGACCTGGAAGAAGCTCCTTGCTCCTGGCTTTGGATTCGCACAACTCTGGCCATTGCAGCCAACTGGGGAGTGAACCAGTCGATGGAAGACCCCTCTCTCTTCTCTGCCTCTCTCTGTGTAACTCTGACTTTCAAATAAATAAATCTTTAAAAAAAGAAGTTTTTCTAATTTTAGATTTGTTCTAATTCATTGCCACTTCATTGTATGTGTAAAGAGTGCATATCCAGTTTTTCTATTTTGGATTTTTGGGATTTTGTATTAGCTCTGCTGTGTATTCATTTTTCTTGAGCATTGGTGATATCTTCTCCTTAGTTGTATTAAGAGAGAGAGCAATAGCCCTCATGTCTTTTTAGGTAAGTAAGACATATTAAAAACAGAGCATTCAGTATACATTCATAGTAGTTTGACTTGTTCAATTGATTTTCCTGAACTCCCTTGGATATTCTTGGTTTTTGCTGTACAAGTTTGTATACTCATTAATTCTTTGATATTCCCAAATCCAGGAAATAAATGACTCAACAGCTGTGTTCCTGTATTTGCTGGGACTCAGGGTAAGAAGCAAAGTGGAGGTGTTCAGGAATCTAAAGGTACATGCTACATAGCAAAGCACATCATTTCCTATACAAAGTGACTGGGAAATCCAGAATCTTTTGCACACTATATTGGATCCTGAACTATTACTGACCTATTCAGTAAGATTTTAATGTATTTATTTTCTGTGTGTGTGTTTGTATTTCTAAATAAACTCTGCTGGGCTACTTAACATTAACATGTATTGCAGAATTCTTTCATCAGCTTTTACTTTTAAAAAGTTTCTCTTTCAGTTTTATGGGAGAGGGTAGAAGTTTTCTGCTATGTAACTGAAAATTCATTCATTCATTAAACTTAAAAATATTTGTTGGAAATGAGGGGAATACTATTAATTCTCGTGTGATTTTCATGAAACTAAATACATTCTCCATTTTGTTTTGCTTAAAATTTCTGCATGTGTGGACTTCTTTTTTCCTTCTTGCCCCAAATCCCTTTGTGTATTGGGATGGTAAATGGGTTTTACACTGGAGAAAACATGTTATTTTGGCAAAGAAGTACTTAGCCTTGCTGCTTCAAGTATTCAAATATTACATTAGAAATCAGTAAATTTGTTTACTGTACAAATGTCTTTTATACAATTTTGTAATATTCTGGGATATGAGAGGGAGCAGGAAATAGGAGGGTTATGGGTGGGAGGGATGTTTTGGGGAGGGGAACCTACTGTAATCCAAAAGCTGTACTTTGGAAATTTGTATTTATTAAATAAAAGTTAATCAATTTTATAATATTCATCTTCCTTTTTATTTCGTCCTTTTTTTAAAAAAAGATTCATTTATTTTCCTTGAAAGTCAGCGTTACACACACAGAGAAGGAGAGAGAGAGAGAGAGCAGTCTTCCAACCACTAGTTCACTCCCCATTTGGCCACAATGGCTGGAGCTGTGCCGATCCATAGCCAGGAGCTAGCAGCATCTTTTGGGTCTCCTATGCAGGTGCAGGAGCCCAAGGGCCTGGGTCATCCTCTACTGCTGGATAGTAAGTCTTACTTGCCTAAAAAGTTGGATAGTAATTTGAGTAGCCAGGACTTGAACTGGCACCCATGTGGGATGTCAGCACTGCAAGCCACAGCTTTACTTGCTACACCACAGCATCGGATCCTTTATTCTTATGACTATTGCTACACTATTGGAATTTATAATTGATAATGCTGAACAATTGAAACTGTCTTATTTACAATTGTAGGACTGGATATGGCAATTTTACTTGAAGTAAATTATTTAGCCTGCTTATTGTATGATTTTTGGAAAAGCATGTATTTATATATAACAGCAGATCTGTTAATCATTTAAAAGTGAATTATCATGATTACCCAGATGTAAAGAATGCAATATGTGCTAATGAGTTAGCAGTCACAGACATTTAGAATTAGAGGGATTTTGGAACCTTTTCAATACTGCAGTTTTTATGAAAAACTAATAATTTTTTATTTGACAGGTAGAGTTATAGACAGTGAGAAAGACAGAAAGGTCTTCCTTCCGTTGGTTCACTCCCCAAATGGCTGCCACAGTTGGAGCTGTGCCCATCCAAAGCCAGGAGTCAGGTGCTTTCTCCTGGTCTCCCATCTGTGTGCAGGGCCCAAGCACTTGGGCCATCCTCCACTGCCTTCCTGGGCCATAGCAGAGAGCTGGACTGAAAGAGGAGCAACCAGGACTAGAACCCTTTGCCCATATGGGATACCCACACTACAGGCAGAGAATTAACCAAGTGAGCCATGGCGCTGGCCCCCAATAAATTTACTCTTAACAAAATATCAAAATATCTTATTCAGTATAAAGTTAGTAGTGAAAAAGAGACTACCTTGTTGAACACAGAAATTTGAGATTATATTTCTTGATATTAATTTGCATCTTAAGGCTTATTGCCTAGTTTATTTCAACATTTCAATCTAATATTACTAATAATATCTTGTACTTAGTGGTTCACTGTGTGCCAGACAATATTCTTTTGATTTTTAAAAAGATTTATTTATTTATTTATTTGGAAGTCAGAGTTACACAGATAGTGAACAAGAGGAAGAGAGAGAGAGAGAGAGGTCCTCCATCTGCTGGTTCACTCCCCAGATGGCCTAAAAGGTCAGAGATATGCCAATCTGAAGCTAGGAGCCAGGATCTCTTCAGGGTCTCCAATGCAGATTCAGGGTCCCAAGGACTTGGGCCAACTTCCTACTGCTCTCCCAGGCTATAGCAGACAGCTGGATGGAAAGTGGAGCAGCTGGGACTTGAACCAGCCTCCATATGGGATGCCCACACTGCATGCAGTGGCTTTACTGGCTACACCACAGCACTGGCCTCAAGACAATGCTCTAAAATGATGCATTAATTATTCTCAAATATTGAAAAGTGGCATGGTACACATTTGAATGTGTTGTTTTGTACTAGTTGTAGAAAGAGTTTAAAATATATTTAGATTTAAAAATGTAAGCTTTGATCTAAAGGTTTGCTTTCCCCTAAGGTGCCTGTTCAGAAACTGAGAGATCATTGAAGTCTCAAGATAGAGTACAACTGATCTTATCCAAGCCTCCTTTATCACATGAGGATGCTAAATGCCAAGGCCCAGAGAAGTAAAGTGAATTGTTCAAGGTCACATAGGTAAGTTGTAGCAGGGATAATTCTGTATTAGCACTAGGTACCCTGATACATAGGCCACTATTCTGTCAATTTCATACTCCTTCTGGAGTTAAAGATTCTAAGTTGTGGAAAATTAAGTTTGGAAATTTAGTGGTTGCTATGTTGTTATGGTGAGAAATTTCTGTGTATAGCTATGAGTTGCTTAAATTTTATTCAATATATTTTTCTAGTATGTTTGCTATTTATTTGAAATGTATAACAAATAGCTTCATCTATTTGCCAAAAGAATTTTTTAAAGATTTATTTATATTATTTGAAAATCAGAATTACACAGAGAGAGAAGGAGAGGCAGAGAGAGTGGTCTTCCATTCACTGGTTCACTCCACAGTTGGCCTCCATGGCTGGAGCTGTGCTGACTGGAAGGCAGGAGCCAGGAGCCTCTTCCTGGTCTCCTATGCAGGTGCAGGGGCCCAAGGATTTGGACCATTTTATAGTGCTTTCCCAGGCCGTAGCAGAGAGCTGGATAGGAAGTGGAGCAGCCAGGTCTTGAACTGATGCCCCTATGGAATACCAGCACTGCAGGTGGCAGCCTCACCCACTATGGCACAGTGCCAGCCCTTGCCAAAAGAATTTATAGAAGCTATTCCATATATACACTTCACAATTATTTAGTTACTTGACATGAACTATCCCTGCATATTTGAAAATTTTGAATGGTATCACTTGGGTTTTAAGAATGTTATATTTTAGGTCTCTTAATATTTTTAGTGATGATGTTTTAAAGGCCCTTTCTGTTTAATGGAAAATGATAAGGATTTTGCTTTACAATGGCCATAGTATTACCACTTAAAGCAATAGATTAAATAACACTTTTAAACAAAGTCATTTAATACTGAATTCTAAAACACTGGTATATTTTAAGTGAGAAGCCGGATTTCTTTCAGATATTCTAAATAAGAATGATAATCAAAATTGAAAACATCTACAGTTTTTAATCACTTGTTTTAAATATTAGTCATAATGGTCCAATTTAGAGTTTTAATTTTCATTAGCTTTTAAAAGATTCAGTACGGTTTATAGAAAAAATTCAGAGAACATAATTATATACTCAACCTCCCTCCCTTCTTTTTCCTCCTTTGTCATTTTTTTTAGCTTATGATATGACATTTTCCATTTACATTACATTAAAAAAGGGTGTTGAATCAAGGGACAAGTTTAACAGGCAAAAAGCAGAAAGATCGTAATTTAGAGGGAATACAGACAATGGCTCTAAACAATATTTGAATATCACATCTAAACAATATTTGAAGAAATTGATAAAATAAATATTTTAATTTCTCCTACTAAAATGCTCAGAGAAAGTCTTTCATTATTTATCAAATATTAGTGCAAATATATGGATTTAAATGATCCCAAAAAGTGATAATTTTTGTGTAATAAAGTCCAATTTTTGTCAAGGCTTTTTGACAGTCTCACAGAAAACTTATGTTTGTGAATGGGAAGAATAATATCAAAATGTCCATACTATCAAAAGCAATTTGCAAATTCAATGCAATTCCAATCAACATACCAACGATGTTCTCAGAGCTAGAAAAAATGATGCTAAAATTCATATAGAAACATGAGAGATGCTTAACATCTAAAGAAATATTATAAAACAAAAAAAAAGCTGGAGACATCACACCATGTTTTAAGACATATTACAGGGGTCAGCACTATGACAAAGCAGGTAAAGTCACCGTCTGCAGTGCCGGCATCTCATATGGGTGCCAGTATGTTTCCCAGCTGCTCCACTTCTTATACCCCTCTCTGGTATAGCCTGAGAAAAAAGTAGAAAATGGCCAAAGTCTTTGGGCCCCTGCACCTGCATAGAGACCTGGAAGAAGCTCCTGACACTTGGATTCAGATCAACAGAGCTTCGGCCATTTTGGCCATTTGGGGAGTAAACCAGTGGATGGAAGACCTCTCTCTCTCTCTGCCTCTACCTCTCTGTGACCCTTCCTTTCAAATAAATAAATAAACTGCAAAAAAAAAAACACAAAAAGAAGAAGTGTTAGCACTGATATAATAATAGACACATAGTTCAATGGAAAAAACTAGGTAGCATAGAAATAAACCCAAATTTCTACCAGCAACTCATATTTAACAAAGGAACTAAAATGAACTGGAGAAAGAAGAATCTTTTTCACAAGTGGTGCAGAGGAACTTGATGATCCAAATGTAGAAGCCTGAAAATAGACTCCAACATCACTTACACTATGTGAAAGTGAACTCACAGTGAATGAAAAATCTAATCATAAGACCCAAACCCAAGTAAACATAGGGAAACTCTAAATATTGTCAACACACAATAGCTTTTCGGTAAGATTCCAATAGCAATAGTCACAAAAATAAAAACAGAGACATTTGAGTATATCCAACTAAGATACTTCTTCACAACAAAGTAAACATCAAAGTGTAGATACAATGAACAGATGGCAGGAAAAATTAAAACTCTGAATGTTTACAGATTTCCAGAACATTTACATGAATTGGAAAAACTCCAAAAAATACAGTGAAGAAACAGGCAAGGATCTGAATAGACATTTCTCAGAAGAAATGTAAATGGTCAAAACATGTGAATATGCCTGATGTCACTAGCCATTATGTAAATATAAATCAGAACACCATATCAGTCTCCAACACCTGTGGGAGAATACAACACTCAGGTGTTTGTGTGTGCAACAAGTGGGTTTAGAGGACCCTGTTCACCTCTGGAGAGCAGAGTCTACAGGGAGACAAAGAAACCTTACTGCTTTCCTAATGGGCTTATTAAGTTCTTGACCAGTGCCTGTTAGTCTTGCCACAAACTTTCTAGTCTCACAACTTTCCTTCTTCTTCCTCTTCTCTGTGACTTGTAAAATAGTATACATTCTGTATACTGTGGATACTTTAGATTTATTTTATTCCTTCAGTCTCCTATGAAGTTCCTCCACAAAAACACAGCCCTCAAAATATTCATTCATTTATGCAGTCTGCAGATTTCATGAACTACTAAATTCCAAATAGTATATTAAAGGCAAGATCTAGGCCTAAGAGAAAAGTGGTCTGAATTCTGTGCCTAGAAGAGGATTTGGGACATAGTAGAATTTCGGTGAAGTGCTATGTGAATGACATGCACTCAGTAAATGAGTAATCTAAAGCATACACTGCATTCAAGCAACACAGCAGCCCTACTCACCTCAGGTAGAGCAATTGAGAGGAATAATGTGAACAAAAATAAGACATCAATAAGTTGAGTAATAACAGAGAAAAAACAAAATGAGATAGATGCCAACATTACTGACCTATTTTTGAGGAATTAAATTGATAGAGGGGCTGGCATTGTGGCTAAGTGGGGTAAGCTGCAATCTGTGAGGCCAGCATATCATGTGAGTTCCACTTTGAGCTTATGAATCTCCACTTCCAATTTAGCTCACTGCTAAACACCTGGGAAACCAGCAGAAGATGGACGAAGGACTTGGGTCCTTGCCACTGATGTGGGAGATTGGATGAAGCTCCTGACTTCAGCATGCCCCAGGCTCAACTGTTGAAACTCTCTGGGGTGTGAGCCAGCAGATGAAAGCTATCTATGTCTTTCCCCCTCTCTCTAAATCCACTTTTCAAATAAACAAAGATTTAATAAACAAATTAACTGATTTCAAAATACACAAAAACATGAACAATACTATATCATCTTGATGCCAAACTGATAAAAAATAACAAATGCTAGAGAGCACATGGGAAAAGAAAAGTGTCATATATGGTGGGTGAAAACACAAGTTAGTACAGATGTTATGCAGAACAGTATGGCCATTCCTTAAAAAGGATAAAAATTGGGCCGGCGCTGTTGTGCAGCGCCTGAGGGGCCAGCATCCCATTTGGGTGCCAGTTCTAGTTCCAGCTGCTCTTCTTCCAATACAGCTCTCTGCTATCTCCTGGGATAGCAGTAGAAGATGGCCCAAGTCCTTGGGCCCATGCACCCATGTGGGAGACCCAGAGGAAGCTCCTGTCTCCAGGTTTCAGAATGGCATAACTCTGGCCTTTGTAGTCATCTGTAGAGCGAACCAGCTAATGGAGGACCTCTCTGTGTCCCTATCTCTATTGTAACTCTTTCAAATAAATAACAAAAATTTCAAATAAGATAAAAATTGACCTACCATTTGAGAGTTATCTTGCTCTTGGCTATATATAATAAGGAACTTTTATTAGAAGGAAAGGAGAAGAGCATATCAAAGATACAGCAATTTTCCCATAACACAGCCACTATAACACAGTTCACTGCAGCCAGGATTTGAAACCAATCTAGCTATCCATCAATGAAAAAAATGGACAGGGGAACTTCATTTAGATACAAAAAAGAACAAAATATTATTAAATTAATTGAAATAAGCCAGAAGCAGGAACACAAATGTCACCTGGTCCTTGTCACATGTGGAAGTGAGAGAAAATAATGGATCTGAACACAGAACTGTGATTACTAGAGGCTGAGAAGGGAAGCAGCTAGGGATAGAGGGGGATTGGATAATAGGTAACAAAATACAAAGAGGCAGAAAGAACTTCTGGTGTCCCATAATATAATGAGATGACTACATTCAACCATATTAGGTTCTGTGTAAAGAACTGAAAGAGAGGAGCTGGTAGTCTCAAATCATGGAGAAGAATTAGAAACTGTAGTTGCTTGGGGGCCAGCATTATGGCACAGTGGGCTAACACCCTGGCCTGAAGCACCAGCATCCCCTGTGGGTACCAGTTCTAGTCCTGGCTGCTCCTCTTCTGATCCAACTCTCTGCTATGGCCTGGGAAAGCAGTAGAAGATGGCCCAAGTCCTTGGGTCCCTGCACCCAAGTGGGAGATCTGGAAGAAGCTCCTGGTTCCTGGCATCAGATTGGCAGAGCTCCGGCCATTGGGGCCACCTGGGGAGTGAACCAGCAGAGGAAGACCTCTCTCTCTCTCTGCTGCTACTTCTCTCTGTAACTCTGTCTTTCAAATAAATAAATCTTTAAAAAATTAATAAAACTGTAGTTGCTTAGCTTGATCACTTTTTACTGCATAAATGTGTGCAAATATTGCACTACACCCTGTAATAATGCATGACTAGGACACATTAATCACAAATTATTTCAATGAAATTTTAAAAATTAGAAGCATTTCTTTATATTAACAATGAACTATTTGAAAATGAAATTAGAGAAACATTTCCATGCATAGCAGCATAAGAACCAGGAACCAATGTCTTCAATGTTATCAGTGATGAATCAGATTCACAGACCCCAGCACTCAGTTTTTGCCATAGACCTTACCATGGCAATTGTGGGCATATAGTAGTAAATCAATGGACAGGAATCCTTTGTCTCTATATCTGTTAAATAAATAAACAAGGAATTCATCAAAGAAAAAGAGATATCAATTTGGATGCCAGGTCACAAAAACACATGCACTTGAGCTATCCTCCAGTTTGTGATGCCAACAAATCTTTCAGACATGTTACATTTTCAGAGACTTTTCTGTAATCTTGCTAAGCTTTCTGGAAATCTGCCTTATAGCAAAGCGATTCCCAATTCCATTACACTCATGATTTTTCTTTTGTGTGAGTTATTAGTTTACCATCTAGAGATAATTTATGGTACAAAACTTTTCTATGCATGCATGTTTTCTCATTTGTGAGTCTATTCATGGGAATTGAAGACTGATTTATAGCAGAAATACATTTTCCAAATTCATTGCATAGACTTTTGTTCCTTATGAATTCTCTGAAGTCTGTTGACGTCTAATTTCTGGCTAAAGGTTTTATCGTATTTACAGCATGCAAAGAGTACCACCTTTTGTGAATTCTGTATCTATACAAGCCTGAAACAAAGAAAATGTTTTTATACAATCAGTATACTCCTAAGAAACCACCTGTGTCAATTCTCTGATGTACCATTGACTTCTGACAAACAACCTTTTCACACTAATAATATTTATAAGCTTTCTCCTTTACATGAGTCTCTGTTGGATAGGATGTGATTTCCAGCAAAAGGTTTTGTCACAATACTTACATGAATTTTGGAGAAAAGCTCTTCCACATTCATTATATTGTTAAGGTCTCTCCCTTGTTCAAATTCCATGATGGATTATGAGGCATTAGCTATGTGAAATGACTTTCTCACATTTATTTCATTCATTAGATATATATGTTGTGCATTCTGATATAAGGAGAGATTTGGGCAGAGCTTTCCAACACTCATTACACCCATAAGGTTTCTCTCCCACGTGAATTCCCTGTTGTCGTATGAGGTATGGCTTCTAATTAAAGGGATTTTACTTTCAAAGGAGTTTTTCCCTATATGAATTTGATGATGTACAATGAGGGCTGAATTATGGTAAAAGGCTCTGAGTCATTACATTCATAAAATTGCTCCCCATGAGAATTCTTTTATGTTTGATGAGGTCTGATTTGCACCACAAAGGCTTATTCACATGTATTACATTCATGCATTTCTCCCCTTGGTGAATTCTCTAATATTTCATGAGATATAACTTGCACAAAAAGGTCATGTAGAAAATTCCTTGTGTGGATTCTCTGATATCTTATGAGTTATGAAGTACAGCAAAGAGGCTTTCCACCATCCTTCCATCCATAAAACCTACCTAAATTGAGCAACAAAGATATAGAAAACCTAAACACACACATAACTGGATGGAAATGATACCAGTAATAAAGACCCTCGCCGCCAAGAAAACCCCAGGACTGGATGGCTTCACTGCTGAATTCTAACAGACATTTAAAGCACTAACTGCAATTCTTCTCAAGTTATTCAAAACAATTGAGAGAGAGGCGATTCTCCCAAATTCTTTCTATGAAGCCAGCATCACCTTCATTCCTAAACCTGAAAAAAGTGCAACAAAGAAAGTAATTATAGACCAACTTCCCTGATGAACATACATGCAAAGATCTGCAACAGAATTCTGGCCAATTGAATCCAACAATGCATCAGAAAGATCATCCACCCAGACCAAGTGGGATTTATCCTTGGTATGCAAGGATGGGACCAAAGGCTTTTCCACAGTCATTTCATTTATAAGCTTTCTCCATGGTGTGAAGGCTCTGATACTTTCTGAGGTTTGACTTCTCAGCAAAGGTTTTTCCACAGTCATTGCACTCATAAGGTTTCCCCCAGTACAAATTGTCTGATGCTTTGTGAGCTTTGACTTCTCAGCAAAGGCATTTCCACAATGATTGCATTCATAAGGTTTCTCCCCTGTGTGACTTCTCTGATGCATTTTGAGTTGTGATTTCTGGCCAAAGCTTTTTCCGCAGGCATTGCATTCATAATGCTTGTCTTCTGTGTGAATTCTCTGATGCTTTCTGAGGTTTGAATTATGGCCTAAGGTTTTTCCACAGTCATTGCATTCATAAGGTTTCTCCCCTGTGTGAATTCTCTGATGCTTTCTGAGGTTTGCCTTCTGGCCAAAGGCTTTTCTGCAGTCATTGCATTCATAAGCCGTATCCCCTGTGTGAATTATCTGATGATTTATGAGGTCTGGCTTCTGGCCAAATAGTTTTACATAGTCATTGCACTCATAAACGCTTATCCCCTGTGTGACTTCTCTGATGATTTATGAGGTTTGACTTCTGGCCCAAGGTTTTTCCACAGTCATTGCATTCATAAGGTTTCTCCCCTGTGTGACTTCTCTGATGATTTGTGAGTGTTGATTTCTGGCCAAAGCTTTTTCCGCAGGCATTGCATTCATAATGCTTGTCTTCTGTGTGAATTCTCTGATGCTTTCTGAGGTTTGAATTATGGCCTAAGGTTTTTCCACAGTCATTGCATTCATAAGGTTTCTCC
This sequence comes from Oryctolagus cuniculus, assembly GCF_964237555.1. NCBI lineage: Eukaryota > Metazoa > Chordata > Mammalia > Lagomorpha > Leporidae > Oryctolagus > Oryctolagus cuniculus. Next base: position 82,510,153 of record NC_091444.1, on the reverse strand, counting down.
CCTGTGTGAATTCTCTGATGCTTTCTGAGGTTTGCCTTCTGGCCAAAGGCTTTTCTGCAGTCATTGCATTCATAAGCCGTATCCCCTGTGTGAATTATCTGATGATTTATGAGGTCTGGCTTCTGGCCAAATAGTTTTACATAGTCATTGCACTCATAAACGCTTATCCCCTGTGTGACTTCTCTGATGATTTATGAGGTTTGACTTCTGGCCCAAGGTTTTTCCACAGTCATTGCATTCATAAGGTTTCTCCCCTGTGTGACTTCTCTGATGATTTGTGAGTGTTGATTTCTGGCCAAAAGCTTTTCCACAATGATTACACTCATAAGGTTTCTCCCCTGTGTGAATTCTCTGATGATTTAGGAGGTTTGCCTTCTGGCCAAAGGATTTTCCACAGTCATTACATTCATAAGGTTTCTCACCTGTGTGAATTCTCTGATGATTTATGAGGTGTTTCTTCTGGCCAAAGAACTTCCCACAGTCATTACATTTATAAGATTTCAACCCTGTGTGAATTCTCTGATGTCTAATGAGATCTGACTTCTGGTGAGTGGTTTCTCCACAATCATTACACACATGAGGGTTTTCCACTTATATGAGTGCTGTGATGGAGGGTATGGCAGAATTTAATACTGAATGACTTCCCACAAGGTTTACATGCATAGGATTTCTTCCTTATATTTGGTCTATGATTCAGTCTAACATGTGATTGGTAAATAACAGGTTCCACAGGCCCAATATACTTATAAACGTTCTCTCTTTTGGGACTTTGTTGATGTATACTGAGGTTAGAATTCTTATGGAAATCTTGTACTATTTGAGTTGTCTTGCCAATAGTGGCAATTGACTTATTACAGGTTTCTACCATAAAAAGCTTCTCAGATTCACAGAATATATTCTTGCTTTTGAAGACTTTCCCTTGTCCAATTTGTTCAAGTGCCTGCTCCATGGTCTGAATATTGTGCTGTTGATTAAGAGGTTCACAGAACTGGAGAGTGTTCCCAGGTACCTTAGTAGCACAAAATTTCTCTCCAGCTTGTAGTTGATCAGGCCCACAATGGGGACACATATTGTGACATATACTGCATTCTTCAGGTTTTATTCCTGAATAGATTCTCTTTTTGATACTCAGTTTTGGAATATGGCTTATACTTAAATTAAGTGTTTTTCTGAATTCATATTAGTCATAACATCCTGATTCAGATTTTTCTCCAGATTTTTCTCATTGGTCTTAATCAGTTCATCCAGTTTCATGGCAACTGAAGTGAGAAAAAAAATGATGTCACTACATCAAATATAATTGTTTCTTCTAGCATACTCGTGTAAAAGGAATGAAGTTATTTGTATTTAAGAGGGATAAGATGTTAGGAAAAGTTCTGCATTTGTGCCTCCTCACACAGGGCACCAAAATGTTAGGAAAAGAGTTGTAGAATAGAGGAGAAAGTGTATGAATTTACAGCCAGACAGAATTTATTCAGAGAAAATTAATCCACAGAGGTGGGTGACCAACTGCCTGTCTGTACAAGATGGAGCATGAAGGCCCCAATTCCCAGGGACCAGACCTTTTTGAGGAGGGCTAAGGCTGGGCATAAGGGTAGGGGGCAGCAGTGGAGGGGAATTCCAGGAACTGGGTGGGGCCCTTAGGAATCTGGAAAATAATGCAGGGTGGGGTATGAAGGCAATAGGCTGTGAGACCCAATTGAGTTTCAAGGGCAAGGAATGCATTCCAAAGTTTATCTACTTTGGGCAATGAGGGAGAATGGCTCAGGCTTATATCCTCGTTCCATCATAAGATTTTCAAAAAATGATTAGAAGATACATATTTATGAATATACAGGTTTTCTCCATTATACATTAATATATTAAATTGTATCCATAGATTTTCCAATGTTCATCCATGATCCTGTTTACTACCAGAATTTTTTCCAAGTATGATTGAATGGTTTTTGTGGTAAGATGTCTTAAGTCACTGCTTGGGATGCCTGTATCTCAAAACAGTGCCAGTTTAAGCCGAGGCTACTCTGCTTCCAATACAGCTCTGAGATAATAGATACTGGAAAGCAGCAGATAATGGTTCATGTGCTTGGGACCCTGTGATAGAGATGAGTAGGTGAAATTCCAGGCTTCTGGCTTCAGATTAGTCATAACTGTTGATAGTATTTGGGGAGAGAGTTAATAGAAGATCTATTCCTCACTGTTTCTCTCTCACTTTCTACTTTCACAAAAATGAATAAGGCTTCACAGAATGGACTAATATTTAATAAATATATTCACCTGTAATCTAGAAACCAATTTTTCCCTGTTCACTTCTTCAGTTCATTTTTTAATGTATTTTTATTTCTTTATTTGTGAGAGTTAGACTGTGAGAGACAGAGACAAAGATCTTCCTTCCATTGGCTCACCCCTCAAATGGCAAATACATTTGGATCTATGCCAATCCAAATCCAGGAGCCAGGTGCTTCCTCCTTATCTCCATTGTAGGTGCAGGGGCCCAAGCATTTGGGCCATCCTCCACTGCCCTCCCGGGCCACAGCAGAGAGCTGAACTGGAAGAGGAGCAACCAGGACTAGAACCCGGGGCCCATATGGGATGCTGGTGCTGCAGGGGGAGGATTAACCATGTGAGCCACGGCACCAGCCCCTTTTTCAATTCATTTTTTAAAAATTGTGGGTTTTGTACTTCTGTGATATTTCAACCATAAATATGGGGAAGTTTTACTAGATCATTTCCTTGAAGGTAAAGAGTGAAATGTGTCTATACTCTAAGCAGGATCACATTCATGGGACAAGATTTGAATATGTGGTTGTCTTGTGTTCTGTCTTCCCAGGCAAACAGCATTTGTGGGATTTTTCTAATGAAAATCTCTGTTTTATCTGCACTATTATGGTTTCCCCATATTTCTAAGGAAACCTGACATCCTAATCTTCTTAGAACTACAACAGTTACAGAAAGTTCCAATATACCACCTTGGCTATACATTCCCACCAGTTGAAATAATTTATTCCTGCAACCCAGAGTCTGCTCAATTATTGAAAATTGATTTCTATCTCATTGTGAAGACGTCAGCCCTGGTTACCTCCTCTTGTTTCTTTCTATAAACACTCCTCTATGATAATTTGAGTTTCTGGAGGTTTGTTGATTTTCACAGAAAACTTCATTTCCTTTGCCTTTACCAGAGATACTGATCTCCATAGATACTGTAGAATGTCTGTGTCTGAATCACAGGACCAGCTGTCTTCAGGAGTAAGACTTGGGAAAAACTCGTGGAAAGAACACCAGTCAATATCTGTTGCACTGCTTCTGCTTTGGCCTCCCTGCCCGTTATGTACACACTGATATGGAAGGCTCTGATGTAGGCATTCTTCCCCCATCCATGGCTCTGCTCCTTGCTCCAACTTGAAGATCAAGTCAGGTTTGGTCCTGCAGTGCCCTACTAATGGAAACAATATAGACTTTGTGAAATCACTATCTTGGGTTAATGAAAGGAGTACAGCTTGGTCCAGGAGCTATGCAACAAATGTTCCAATGTGAAATCCTTCCCAGGTGGTAGATATTCAGATTCTTCATGGACTCAAATTCTATACCTGTCCCTCATTCAACTTTATGAATAGTGCTCACTTAGTTGTCAAATAGCAAGAAAATGTTACCATTGGGCATGTGATGAGTGTCACTCACCCAGGGAGAACAGGCTGCTGTAGGTCTCCAGCATCACATCCCTGTACAGGATTTTCTGAGCTTGGTTCATGTTCTGCCATTCCTCCCAGGTAAAGTACACAGCCAGGTCTTCAAATGCTATCATCCCCTGTGACAGAACACTCCTGGTCAACATGTCAACTCTGTCACCTAACAAACAATGGCAGTTGCATATCTTCTACATGGGTATGGATGAAGAAGCAAGAATGCCATTTCATTTCAGATTTGTGAGCATTTGGGCAGCCACACAGAAGCATTCAACAGGGGATCAAACCTATGGTATAAAGGCTGTGAAAATTGCCCAAGCTGGAGGGAAACAGGAATTTCTGTTCACAAAGGCCAGACTATATCAAGGGCAATTGCACAGTAGGCTGAAAGGGGGACAAGAGTCACTCTGGAATGAGCAGTGTTCAGAAGAATGTAGAAGTATTCAGGGAAAAAGACAAGAAACCATCTGGGAAGTTATGCAGGGATTTGCAATTATGGCAGAAAAAAATTTTTTTAAAAGAGACAGTAGGCATTTAACTTAGTGTTTATGATGCCAGCTCAGATACTCTCTCTCTGCATCAAATTTCCAAAGTTGGATTTCAGTGCCAGCTCCAGTTTCCAGCTCCCAGCTAATGCAGACCAGGGGAAGCAATGGTGATGCCAACCAAGAGGGAGGCCTAGATTCCATTCCTGACTCTTGGCTTCAGTTGTGCCCCACCTCTGCTTGATATTTTTATTTAGGCAGTGAAGAAGTGCATGGGAGCTCTCTAGATTTCTCTCACTGCATCAATTTCTTTCTCTATCAGGCTCATAAATATTTTAAGTAAGGGAGGAGATTCAAGAAAGAATAGAAAGTAGCTTTTGCTTTTTCTATAATTATTCTACTCATAAACATTTAAAGAACTGAAATAACATGATAACAAATTAAAGTAAAAGCTATGGAGTTATTTACCCAAGAACAGAACCTGAGAAATTCTGTACTGTAATCTGCATTTGTGACTGAGGGAAATACAGAGAGCTTTGTTTGAGAACCTGCAGTAGGCACCAGCATTGTGGTACAGCAGGTAAATCTCCACCTGCAATTCAGGCATCCCATGTGGACAGACAATTTGAGTCCTTAGTGCTCCACTTCCAATTGAGTTCCCTGCTAAAGTGGCTGAAAGAGCAGTGAAAGATGGCCTGAGTATTTGGGCCAATTCCACAAATATGGGAGACCCAGATAGAGTTCCAGACTCCTGGCTTTGGCCTGGCCAACCATTGTGGCCATTTGTTGAATGAACCAGCAGATGGAAGATATCTCTTTCTCACTACCCATCTCTCCCTATCTCTATTACTCTGCCTTTCAAATAAGTTAATAAATAAACCTTGGGGCTGGCACTGTGGCACAGCAGGCTAATGCCCTGGCCTAAAGCACCAGCATCCCATATGGGCACCGTTTCAAGACCCAGCTGCTCTACTTTTGATCCAGCTCTCTGCTATGACCTGGGAAAGCAGTAGAAGAAGGCCCATGGATTTGGGCCTTTGTAGCTGTGTGGGAGACCCAGAAAAACCTCCTGGCTCCTGGCTTTAGATGGGTGCAGCCCAGCCAGTGCAGCCAATTGGAGAGTGAAATGTTGAATGAAAGATCTCTCCTCTCTCTCTTTCTCTCTGCCTCTCCTCTCTCTGTGTAACTCTTTCAAATAAATAAATTGTTAAATACAATCTTAAAACCTGAAAGAACATGCAGTAGATTATTTTCCCCACAGTGTTCTTACTCTAGCTGGGAATCAAGTTCATCTCCTCAAACTATTAAGGACTGCATTACTCTAACAATTAAAAAAATAAATGCGGCTGGCCCCGCGGCTCACTAGGCTAATCCTCCGCCTGTGGCGCTGGCACACTTGGTTCTAGTCCCAGTCAGGGTGCCAGATTCTGTCCCAATTGCCCCTCTTCCAGGCCAGCTCTCTGCTGTGACCAGGGAGTGCAGTGGAGGATGGCCCAAGTCCTTGGGCCGTGCACCCCATGGGAGACCAGGATAAGTACCTGGTTCCTGCCATCCGATCAGCACAGTCTGCCAGCTGCAGTGCACCGGCCATGGTGGCCATTGGAGGGTGAACCAACGGCAAAGGAAGACCTTTCTCTCTGTCTCTCTCTCTCTCACTGTCCACTCTGCCTGTCAAAAAAATAATAAATGTCACTGATTTGTGGTTTAGCCCTAGGTAAGTAATTCTCTTGCAGAATGCTAAGTGTTTATTTCCAGGGTGGAACTAAAACACTGCCCACTACATCATCTGTATAACAGTAAAGAATGTGTTGGACATTATGACCCCAAAATTTAGAATATTGTCCTTGACTTCAATTGAAATCATATAACAAATATATATTTTGCTATGGCAACAGAAAATGAGAGATGACATTGCCTTTCCTTGGATAAATGCAATGATTGATAGTCATGACAAATTCATCATACATCTTGTTTCTATATATTCCCTGAGAATAAAATTTACCTTCCTACATCCATTTTCATTAATAAATTCTTATAAATCTAAAAACAAAACAGACAGAAAGCTGGGAATAATTAAGAAAACCACTTACAGGGGCCAGTGCTATCGCACAGTGGGTTAAAGCCCCAGCCCGCAGAACCAGCACCAGATATTAATTCCCACCAAATCAGGTGTGAGTGCGATTTTCAGGTGAATTCAATCAGAATTCCACAGCCATTCAGCTGGGAGGGGTGGATGAATCCAGAAACAGCCAGTTTACATGGGACTAAATCAAGCCTAATATCACAAAGGACTTTTGCATTTCTTTGGCTTTTTTCACATTTGTCTTATTTATCATGATTTGTAATAAATTTTCTGATGTGAGCTTTAGTTTTGAGACTGGAATATGGAGTTCAGGGCCCCGGAGGAATGGTCTCTTTCAATCAGGGCACAGATGTTGGCTTGCTCCAATTCTGGCTTGCTGTCATTGTTTTGGGTGCCTCAGCCGCTTTGTGGTTTTGAGCAGCAATTTTCTAAATATTTTCTTGGTCTGAGTTTCTTTTGCCTTCTTCCATCCCAAATTTTGTATTCTGACGCAGTACAAACAAGAAGTTAGACAGACGATCCATTATGAAATAATGTAGTAAGAAATAAAAAAAAAAAACCAAATTGGTGTTTCATGCTTAGAAATTTACAGGCAATGCAACCAACATGAGTTTTTGTGGTTTGGAAAAAGAAATGGAACCCTTTTACTGAGGGGACAGATATTAATTCCCTCCAAATCAAGTGGGAGTGGGATTTTCAGGTGAATTCAATCAGAATTCCACAGCCAGTCAGCTGGGAGGGGTGGATGAATCCAGAAACAGCCGGTTTCCTTGTGACTAAATCAAGCTGCTGCTCCCTGTGGACTTGTCCTCCTCAGCCTCTGACTAGAGCACAGCCACCTCTCCAATGCTGACATCCACTGACACATGTTTCACTCTTATGTTCTCTCTAAACTGCAGACTCTTGGGCAACATAAGTAAATCTAATGCATCAACTTGCATAGACACACACACCGGAGGACTCCAGAGTCTTGGATTTCAGGTTGTAATTAACTTTCCTTTTCAGAGGACTTGTGAAAAAACAAGTCTGGAAGCCAGGGTGTATCCTTGTGGTTCAAATTCCTATGTCCCACTTTGGAGTTTCTTGGTTTGATTCCTAGTTCCAGTACTTGCCTCCAAATTCCTGATAATATAGACCCTAGGAGCTAGCAAGTAATGGCTCAGATGATTGGGTTCTCTACTCCTTGGACAGCCCTGGCCACTGGGGACATTTCAGCAGTGAACTAGAGGGTGAATACCACTTCTCTATCTACTTGTTCATTTCTTTGCATCTCAAATTAAAAAACAAATCAAGTATGTTTGTATCATCCATTAAAATAACTTCCTCAATGGAAAAAAAGAGTTTCATTGTTAAATTTGGGGAAAAATAATGCTTCTTGGTTGTGATATTAGAATAATGTATAACTGTACATCGGACTTCCATTGTGGACAAGGAAGAGAAAGATGGAAGCAATAATTTTTGCTTCTGGTTTTGGTACTTGTCATGTAACCTTGAAAAATTCATTTAAACTCATGGGGCCTGAGTGTCCTTAAAATTACAGGCTCATCTAGTTGAGGCAGGTGGTGTAAGGGGAGGTGGCAGGAAGCTGAGAGCTTTCCTTGTTTCTGTGCTCACAGAGCTAAGTGACCATAGCAAGTCATTTGACCCCTCTGGATCTTCCTCCCTTGTGAGATAAGATTGTCTTTATAGTTAAAGGATTTATTCTACACAGTCCTATCTTATGGTAAGGTTCACATGACTGTGAAGTGTTTTATAAACTGGCAGTGCAATAATCAAGTTGGCACTGAAGATGAAATGCTAAACAGCATAGAACTTCTAAGGCTTGTAGTTCTATGAGGAGCTACACAGAAACATTCAAGTTCATGGGCATTTTTAAATTTAAAAACAGAATCATTGAATCACTGTTCAGAATCAGTATAGTTGCTAAAATTCTTATTTATAATCACTGAGATTGGTAGTGTAATTACTGATAGCATACTCCTAGTGTTGTATATTTTAGTTTATACAATACTTAGACTATATAAAATATAGGTAGCATGGGAAGTGTGATACACAGCAGTCTTGTAGAATGGCAGATGTCCTAAACAGCACTCTGGCCTCAGAATCAGCCCTTAAGGCACTCAGATCTAGCTGAAGAGCCCATGAGAGTATTTTAGGTATGGAAAGCCACTCTGGCAAAAAAGAAAAAAAGGACCTAAATAAAAGATCTCTGTGAGTGAGATCCCAGTAGAAAGAACGGGCCATCAAAGAAGGAGGTGCCTTTCTCTGAAGGGAGGAGAGAACTTCCCCTTTGACTATGACCTTGTCTAAGTAAGATCGAACTCAGTGAACTCAAGAGGCTTCCATAGCCTTGGCAACTCATGACTAGAGCCCAGGGAGATTTCTGATGCCATAAACAAGAGTGTCAGATTGTTCAGTCAACAACAGGAATCACTGTGTGCTTACTCCTTTTGTGGGATCTCTGTCCTTAATGTGTTGTCCAATGTGAATTAATGCTATAACTAGTACTCAAACAGTATTTTACACTTTATGTTCTGTGTGCTGCAAACTGATGAAAACTTAATATAAACTAAATCGATCTTCTATGTATCAAGATAATTGAAAATGAATCTTGATGTGAATGGAATGGGAGAGGCAGTGGGAGATGGGCAGGGTGCTGGTGGGAGGGGAGTTATGGGGGGAAGCCTTTGTAATCCATACACTGTACTTTGGAAAATTATATTCACTAAATAAAAGTTTAAAAAATTAAAAACTAAAAATAAATAAAAATATAGGTAGCAATATTTAATGCTTCTCTTACTGTTCCTGGATTGGATTATAGCATACATTAATAAACCTTTTTTAAAGATTTATTTAATTGAAAGACAGCATTATAGAGAGAGACACATAAATAGAGATGATCTGTCTGCTGTTTTGCTCCCCAAGTGGCTGCAAGCAGCTGGAGCTGGGCTAATCCAAAGCCCGGTGCTTCTTCCAGGTCTCCCACATGGATTCAGGGGCCCAAGTATTTGGGCTACCTCCTGCTGCTTTCCCAGGCACATTAGCAGGGAGCTAGATTAGAAGCAGAGCAGCTGGGATATGAACCAGTGCCCATAGGGGATGCCAGCACTGCAGGTGGTGGCTTTACCTTATATGCCACAGCACCAGCTACAGCCTATTCATTTTAAATTAATAACTAAAGATTATCTGCTGTTCAGCCTCCAGGCTTTGGCTTGGCCGAGCCTCTGCTGTTGTGGACATTTGGGGAGTGAACCAGAGGTTGAAAGATCTCTTTTCTTATGTCTCTCCCTCTCTAACCTTGCCTTTCAAATAAATAAATGAGTCTTTGAAATAAAAATGCATACACACACACACACACACACACACAGTACCAACACAGTGGGTAAAGCCATGGCCTGCTGTGCCAGCATCCCATATGGGTGCTGATTCAAGTCCCAGCTGCTCCACTTCCAATCTAGCTCCCTGCTAATGTGCCTGGGAAAGCATCAGAAGGTGGCCCAAGTGCTTGAACCACTGTATTCATGTGGGAGGCCTGGCAGAAGCACCTGGCTTTAGATTGGCTCAGCTGAGGCCAATTTGGGAAGTGAACCAGCAGATGCAAGATCTGTCTCTACCCCTTCTCTATAACTCTGCCTTTCAAATAAATAATAGATTTTTAAAATGGGGGAAAAGGGCAGTTTTGTTGCCTTCCCTTTACCTAGAGTAACATAATCAAAATCTGTTAGGCAAATGAATAAGGGAAATTCTGAGATCATGTATTGACCACAGAAGAGAATGGATTCCTTGTGCATTTTCTGCAAGCCCATGCTAGTTGGAACCAAGGGAAGCATAACAAAAAAGGGGAGGCCTATATCCCTCTTATTTGTCTTCTTTGTTCATTGGAGCAGTGGAGAGTTGAGTAATGTAATATTGGTGTTTGTCTCCATACAGTTCATGTCTATTTAGCTGGTTCTTTTTATTTGCATTTCTTTTTTATTTATTTTAAGAGATTTATTTGAAAGGCATAGAGACAGGGGTCTTCGATCTGCTGGTTTGATTCCCCAATGTTTGGGTGAGGCTGAAGGCCCATGAGCCCCCTCCCATCTCCCATGTCCTGTGGGGTCCAACCACCTGTCCATCACCACTGCACTCGTTGGCTGGAGTGGGAGAGGAAGTAGGGCATCATGGAATGGAACTGGTGCCCATGATGCGGGCCATGCAGGCTGTGGTTGCACCCCCATGCCACGGTGCCGTCCTCGATAAACCTTTCTTTAAAGTGGAATTAGGGGTAAAAATGGTCTGAGGTGAATGTGCGTTTCTGTTGTGAGAGAGGCTGAGGCCCCGCGGGTGCCTGGGGGCCAACAGGAACACCTGCAGCCTTGGCCCCCAGGTCCCGGTGTCTCCCCTCTGCTTCTGCCCTGCCTGCAGGCCCGGCCCAGGCTCCAGTGGTGCCTCAGGGATTTCGGCACCAAACTGGTCACTTTAGGTCACTTTGTGATGCCTGACTTCTGCCCAAAGAAGGAAGCAAGAAGGGGCCCAGCAGGCTTCCCCCGACCTCTGGAGCCCCGAGCCATGGTGCCGGCCCACGACCCAGGGAGCCCATGATGATTCTGGACCAGCCATTGGGACCCACGACCCCTGACCCCAGGCTCCAACCCCTTCGAGGTCACCACCGCAGCCTCCTATTTAGCTGGTTCTTAATCCTCAAGAAGGGATTTAGGTCAATGTTCTATTCTCATCAAAGACCTTTATGTTTAATTAAAGATTCTGTTAGTAATTTTAACCCTGGGTCATTCTAAAGTTGTGCTGTGACTTAGGTTTAGAAAAGAGCATCTTCCTTGCCACCCTCATCTCAGCTCTGGGGGCTGTCAGTTCTCCCTGCACAGATTCAGTAATGCATGCTTCTTCTCTACTACAAAGATCTTATGTTGGTCATATTTCCAGTTACCAAAATCAAATCAACTCACACCTGGACTCTGAGTATTCAATGACATTAGTTATCAAAACAAATGTATTCAAATATTCAAAGACCACTTCAAAGCTTAACTGCCTTCAAGAGTGTTTGGCACTTGGAACAGCCACTGTGGTTTTCTACACATGAGCACTCACTATTTTATATACCACTTAACAATTCAAACATCACTTCAGCTTCAGCAATACACAACAATAGAATGGATGATTCTACATAATAAACATGTTACATTAGTTTGGACTTAAAAACTAGAACTAAAACCATGCGGCAACATGGATGGTTTTAAGGAAAGATGTATAGCTAGGTAGCTAAGGCTACAGAATCCCAGACCTATTGATTTTAAGTGAGTCTGGAACAACAGCATTCCATTGCATTATCTTCCATCTCAGAGTCCTGCTTTTCCAGTGAGACCCACCCCACTCAGACCACGTATTTCCTGCCTGTGTCTTCACGGTGGTGGAAGCTGTTCTGATACAGGCATCTCCTGGACAGTCACCAGCTTCCTGATTTACTACCTGAACTGGAATCCCCAGTTGCGAGGTATATTTCCCAAACACCCAGGCTGAACTGAATGTTCGTCTCTGGCAGTCAAAAACTTCTGCCTTAGGAAACAGAACATGTCCTCTACTCTGGAGCTCCTTTTTCTTCTCATGGGGTTCTGTGGTGATCTGTGGTTTTCAACACAAGTCTGGGAGCATTCTGACTCAAAAGAAAGACCAGGGATAAGAGTTCTTTCTGGGGGCTGGTGTTGTGGCATAGCAAGTTACACTGCTGCCTGCAGCACTAACAACCCACATGAATGCTGGTTTGACTCCCAGCTGCTCTTCTTCTTCCACAACTCCTTGCTGGGTAAAGCAGCAGAGAATGGCCCAAGCGCTTGGTCCTCTGCCCCCACATGGGAGACCTGGAGGAAACTGCTGGCTTCAGCCTGGCCCAGCCCTGGCCATTGTGGCCATTTAGGGAGTGAGCCAGCAGATGGACCGCTGTCTTTCCCTCTCTTTTTCTCTCTGTAACTCTGCCTTGCAAAAAAATACAACTTCAGAAAGTTATTCTCCATCAAGCAATACACCCTTTTCCAGGCAGTTGTAAAGCTGGGAGTCATAGCTTCTCTTATATTTTGGATAATAAGAGTTTTGGTTTGAAAGCATGTTCATCTGAGACAAAGATCACTCATTATCCTTTGTTAGAGAAGGGGGCTCTGCTCTTTGAAAGTGAAAATCAGAAGCTGTAATGTGTGATGAACTCCACCTGCCAGGTCTGGGGAGACTTATTTGAAAGACAGGACACCAGGAGAGGAAGCTTTTCAGATTCCCTGGCCCTTGCTTTAGTCTTATGTCTTTACTTCTTTTGTTGCTTCTTGATGTCAAAAGTGTACACTTTATGCTGAAATGAGGAATTGTGTCTAACCTCTTTTGGGCCTTTTTCTAAGCAGAATGTATATATTTTTCTTGCATATAAGGATAGCTTCTGGGGTGGGTGGATTTTTTTGGAAGTTTTCACAAGCTAGCCAGTAGCCTATATTTGCTTCACAGAATTCAGTTTTTAGAAAAGCCTCCAATACAGCCAGAACATCTGTAGGTAGGGAAGAGCAGGCAGAAAAATAAAAAGAAACATGAGGAATATGAGGAAGCTAATGATCAAATAATCCCTTGTGCTTTTCTAGTACTAGGATTAGCTATTCTCTTGTTTTTACTCAATCCTGTAATCCTGCGGATTTAGCTCTTTAAAGACAAAGATGCCTGTAGGCAAAATACTTCATTGGTTCCATACTACTAAAATAGAAATACTTCAGTTTGTTTTAGTGCCAAAAATGTATTTACAGGAGAGGCATAAATCCTCAGGGAACTAAGTCTCTTGCAAACACTGCATGCAATGAAAAGCATCCTCAGCCTCAACCAAGAGCACTGCCATTGCAGAGCTGAAGGCTGATTTATCTTCCCCACCTGGTATGAATATGCTGCGAAATAAGCGGAGATAAACAGACCTTCTAGGTTAAGTCGAATTCTCCTTGGTGAGCTGCTGATTTGAGGACACAGCCTTTCTGCACTCTTGTGATACTTGCAATGGATTCAATTCAAGCCTAATTCTCAATTGCTGGCCAGCAGCTCCTGGAATGCTTCTGACCACAACAGTGCTTCCTTAGGGGAAGGTCTGCAAGAGCAGTTCTCTAATGAGTTGTGCTCAGAGCAGTTCCCCTCCCAGCTCAGCAGTGAGCTCTTCAGATTGCAAACACAGGAATCTCAACTTACTTGATGAAAGCTTGCTACCTGCTTTTCTTGCCAATTGTGGCCTTCCCAGGAATGGTGGAGTTTTGCCATAGGTAGCTCAACCCAGTCTTCAATACTCTTATTCTTACAAAAAAAAAAAAAAAGACAATTCACTAAGTGGTCATCCTTGAATACACTACTGAGCCTGAATGCATTTTTACCAAATAAAGTTGCCCAATAGCTATAAACCAAAAGCCAACAACAGGCTTGCCCACCTAATATTACACTCAGCCCCGAAGTACTGAGCAGTTTCATCAGTTCCTCAGAATGTAACTACGCTGTGAGGACTACAGATAGGGATACCCAAATTTCAATTATCAATACACTGCAAAGCTAATAAAGCAGATGCTGTCTCTGGCCCACAAAAGGAGACAATTTCCCTGCAAGGTTAACCGCAATCGGGAGACATTTTGCACCTGATGGAACCCACAGCAGGACTGCTTTGAGCCAGCTCCTCTCCTTCCCTTTCCACTTTCGGTCCAGGATGGGACAGAGACCATGCACAGGAGGTGCCACCAGTCACCCATTTCCCCCTGTCCACCTGCAATGCTCCTGGGAGGCAGATGCCGCAGAACAGTGATTTGTTCCATGATTGTCACGGTGTGAGATCAGCCCACCATGAGAAAATGACCATGGACTCCAATGAGATATCAACCACAGAAGCACTGCCACCAACAGCAGTGCAGGAGGGTGGATGATGGAAGGCACAGCATGGCCAGGATCCCTAGGGACCCCGCAGGACTATGCTGCCCTGGATGCCTACAGCAGGCAGCTGCACGAGGGCCCAGTGCACCTCCAGCACCCTTCTACCAAACCCTTCCCCCTGTCTGCTCATGTAGACCACACAGATGCTGTGTCAGTGAGTAAATCAGCACTGTGCACTAGGTTGTCCTGCTGAGACTTGCCCTTCATTACTTCCCCAAGTGCAGCACGTGCTGCAAGCCTCAGCCAGCAGGGCTGGCGGGAGAGGTGAGCAGTCGCACTCACCAGGTCTGTCTCTTCTTCTCCTGACCCTCCTGACTCAGGGGCCACCGATGGCATTTTAGCCCCAAGGCACGAAATGGGACGGCCAAGAACCTAACACCACCCATGTCACGCGCACACACTGCAACTACCAGCTGCCCACCAATGACCACCGACTTTGTAGCCAGCCTGGCATGGGGCGGGTCTTGCAGCACTGGTCCTGCCTCAGGGCAGCAAAGATTGTCTTGAGGCCCCCTGCTGGACTGAGCCTGAACTGCCCTGCAGCAGATTCTGGAAGCAAGAGAGCTGCTGATGGCTGAGGCCCTGGCTCAGAGTACACTTAGAGAGACCCTATGCCTGGCAAGGGCACCGGGGCCCTGGACTTTCCCAGGCTGCAGTCCTAGGGTGGAGGCTGGCTCGGCCCTTCCTTCCTCAGCCCTGCCCGCAGGTGGAGCAGGGTTCCCACGGGGGCATCTTCCTTCGAGGGAGAGTGGGTCAACCCCAAATGCCATGACTCCCGGTGCCGGGTGCTGGCCTGCAGCCTTCCTGGAGGGAGTAAGAGACAGTGACTTTGTGGGGAGGTGACACTTGAGCTGGGCCTGTATTTTGGGTTAGTTCTAGATGCACATCCCAGTCACCTGGACCTGCAGGTCTGCTGCAGGCCTCCTGGAGGCTCTGGGAGCTGGGCATCCTGGAAGCAAGGGCAGGAGGGTGGGAGGTCGAGGCGCTGAGCTCCCACTGGGTGCACCAGGCACTTTGGAGCTGTTCAGAGTAAGGAGTCGAGGTCACCTCCTGAACTACTCCTGGTTCCAAACTCCTGATTTGGGATTTGCCAGAACCCTGAATTAGGGGTGTGGTGGGGGTGGTAGTGGTTGGCTTCAATGCACTGTATTTGTGAATTCTTCAAACACAGCTTCTCCCTACTCCTGCAGGCTTTCAGGTGATTGACGAGGACAGAGTCCCTCCACTGCAAAGTGACTGAAGTTTGGAAACTACGTCCAGAACTTCACAATGTGTATTCAGGTGGTCATCCTTGAGGCCTGCAGGTGGACAGCAAGAGCAACAGTAAGATATTAATTACTGTAGATACTCTCCTTTCTTTTCGGTAGACCCACCAAAAGAGAATGGGAGATGAGTACTTGAACATTGGAACCAGTCAGCATGCTAGGGTGAGCTGCCAGTACTTGGAGCTCAGGAGTGGACATGGAGAGCAAAACACGCATTGTTACTAAAGAGGACAGTTAGGCATTTTACTGTGAAAAGGGAAATCATTTAGATGTGAGCAAGACACCTTAAGTAAATGTCTGTATATTTATTTTTGTTTATTTGCAAGGCAGAGAGAGCCCTTCCATTTACTGCTCATTCCTCAAATGTCTGCACCAACCAGAGCTGGGTCAGGCTGAAGCCAGGAACTCAGTGTGAGTCCCCCACACAGGTACAGGGACTCAAGTACTTGAGCCATCAGCTGCTGCCTCCCAGGGTTCTGTTAGCAGGAAGCCAGAAGCAGAAGCAGGGCTAGGGCTTGAGCCCTGAGAATTCTGACTGGGATGTGGAAGGCTTTACCACTATGCCAAACACATGCTCCAGTAAGGTGTTTCAACACGTTTGCAAAATGTAAGAATGTGGTTTTAAATATATGCTCTTTATCTTAAAAATTTGCATAATCTTATATTCAGTTTCATGTGATTCAATACTTATTATTAAATACAAGTAACATTTAGACACATGCTTTCCTCACCAATACAAACCTCAGTAATTTTTTTCACTTAGAACCTTGAACATTAGCATTCATTCAGACTGAAGTTCACTCATAGGCTGGGAATTCTGACAAAGAGACAGTAGGGAAAAAAATCTAGATGTGTAGCTGATACCCAGTAAGATTCTGAACCTGACTGATAGAATCTGAGTAACTGTTCAGAGTCACTTCATACCTCTCCCCTCTGTAATGAGAAGACTGTGTCCTTTGGCCACTTTCACATGATGTTATGTAAATCTTACCTGAAAAGCCTTTTATAAATTCTGAAGTACCATACAGAAGCATATTATGCATTTCCATATATGTGAAAAAAGGCAATGTCAAAGGCATAGCTATTCCAGAGAGAAGTTAGGAGGATTAGCTCAGTTTGTAAATGTGTAAGTACCATTAAATATCTACATATTTGAAATAGATTTATATATAGAGTGTGGAGTTCATGATAGATATTGAATAAATGCACTCTGGATAATAAGCAAATATCAGAAATAATGCCACACCCATCATTGTTTAAACTCTTCAGACAGCTCCATGCCAGGGAAGTGCAGTGATCCCCGTAAATTAACAAAAATCAATCTGTGTATACCCATGGAAGCCACTGGTTTATATGCAGTCTATACTAGAGGATTTTGTGCTTAGTAAAATTACTTGATTTTTTAATGAATGCTTTCAGACTGATACCTGATACTGAGTGGCAGACAATTTTTTCTGAAAAGTATGTGGTTGAGAAATATAAATATAAACCAGTTTATAATTTTTGTGTCTGAATATTTTTCTGCATTGAGACAATACCTGCAATAATCAGAAGACTTTTCCTCAACAAGTTGCTACATTGATGCATCTTCATTTATGTATGTAATGTATGTTTAGGTAAAAGGAAGAGAGAGAGAGAGATCTCTATCTTTCATCTGCTGGCTCAGTTCCAGATGGCCACAAAAGCTGGGGCTGAGCCAGGCTGAAGCCAGGACCCTGGAACTCTGTCCCAGTCCCCCATGTGGGTGCAGGAACCCAAACACTTGGGCAATCTTTGCTGCTTTCCCAAGCAAAGAGCTGGACGAGAAGTGAAGCAGGTGAGTCTCAAACAGTGCCATAAGGCATGCTGCTGTTGCAGTTGGCAACTTACCTCTTTGTACCGCAATGCTGGCCCTAGATTGATGACATGTTTAAGTGCTGCCACTGGCTTTTGGCTAAATAGGATGACTTAACATGTTTTCCACTCTGTGGAAGAGGAACGAATAAGGCAGTTGGTTGTAAAAGTTGCCCATGGAAACCACAGCCTGAGAAAGATGAATCAACTCACCTTGCATTTTCCACCTTGCATCTACACCACCCTTTTCTGGACAAACATCTGATGGTATGCCCTTGTGATGGAGGTTCTCAGGGTGCTGGAACCTTTTGTAATTTTTTAAAAATATAGATTAAGAAGAAGGCAAATAAACAAAAAATTACAAACTGCTGCCAATACCAAGAAGAGATTATTGAGAGTAAAAGGTCACCTGTTGGAGCCAGCACTGTGGCACATCAGGTTAAAGCCCTGGCCTGAAATACAGGCATCCCATATGAGTGCTGGTAGAGTTCCGGCTGCTCCACCTCCAGTCCAGCCTCTTGCTAATGCACCTGGGAAAACAGTAGAGGATGGCCCAAGGACCATTTTGCTCATGTGGGAGACCCAGAAGAAGCTCCTGGCTCCTGGCTTCAGATCAGCTCAGCTCTGTCCATTGTAGCCATTTGGGCAGTGAACCAGCAGACAGAAGATTCTCTCTCTCTCTCTCTCTCTCTCTCTCTCTCTCTCTCTCTCTCTCTTCTCTCTCTCTCCCTATCTATATAACTTTTTCAAATAAATAAAATATTTTTTTCTAAAAAAAGGTATCCTGCCATACTTCTTTCTTCCCTGTTAATTACTAGGAATTATAAATTGTTATGGGGCCAGCACTGTGGCAAAATGGGTTATACCAACAGCTGCAGCACTAGCATCCTCTATGGGCACCAATTGCATGTTCTACTTCTGATCCAGCTCCCTGCTAACATACCTGGGAAAGCAGCAGAATATGGTACAAATCCTTGGGTCCTGCACCCAAGCTGGGACCTGGATGAAATTTCCCTGACTCCTGGCTTTTTTTTTAAAGATTTGCTTATTTCTTTGAAAGAGTTACACACACACACACACAGAGAGAGAGAGAGAGAGAGAGAGGGAGAAAGGGAAGTCTTCCATCTGATGGTTTACTCCCCAACTGGTTGTAATGGCTGGAGCTGCACTGATCTGAAGCCAGGAACGAGGAGCTTCTTCCACGTCTCCCACTTAGGCAGGGGCCCAAGGACTTGGGCCATCTCCTACTGTTTTCCCAGGCCATAAGCTGAAAGCTTGATCACAAGTGGAGCAGCCCGGTCTTGAACCAGCACCCTTATGGGATGCCAGTGCTTCAGGCCAGGTTGTAAATCTGCTGGGCCATAGCTCTGGCCTCCCATGCATGTGCATGGGCCCAAGCACTTGGGACATTTTCTACTGCTTTCCCAGGCCATAGCAAGGAGCTGGATCAGAAGTGGAGCAGTAAGGACTCAAACCAGTGCCCATATGGGATGCCCATAATGTTTTCTTTAATTGGAGAAATGTTCCTTTGAGAAAATGAGTGTATGACCCCACAATATTCTCTACTTACTCATAATAGGGTCTGAGATGTAAAAGTCATGATTAATTTCTTAGAAGAAAATTTACATACCCAGAAGCAAAGAGAGAAAATTAACCTTTTGTTTTTCTCATGATTGAATCAGAGTTTCAAAACTAATACTTAACTTGTATTTTAGAGGAGTTAATGACTTAACCATCTCTTCTATTAGAAATACTATGTTGTGGCCAGTGCTGTGGCACAGTAGGTTAAAGCACTGGCCTGAAGTGCCAGCATCCCATATGGGTTCCGGTTCTAGTCCCAGCTGCTCCTCTTCTGATCCAGCTCTCTGCTATGGCCTGGGAAAGCAGTAGAAGATGGCCCAAGTCTTTGGGCTGTTCTGAGGCTCTTAACGTAGTGAACATATATTAGATTCTCATTAGTGAAATCTTTAGAAATGTCAGAAAGCATGTAACTTTCTTTAATGATCTGAAACAGAGATGAGATCCATAAGGGCAGAACTGCTCAGCAGCCACACTGCAGGAATATGTATCTTTCTGACGATATCTTCATCTGCTTCTTGCAGTTGCAGCCAATCTGTGAGCTCTTGGTCTGTTTTCTGCCCTTGGGAGGGCCTAGGGTGCTCTATATTGTCTGTAAGGATTCAAAATTTGTTGTATATTAGTGTCTAATCATAAAATTTCCAAAGTGACAAGCTGGATGTAATAAACTATGCCAGAATGCAAAAAAAAAAAAAAATACAAACATGGTGTACTGTCTATAAAGTACAGCGGTAAATCTGTATTATAGAGATACACATCTCTACACAATTCTCTCTTTCTTTCCCTCTGAAAGTCTACATTCAGCTCTCGATGTTATGATTACTTAGGAATAGATTTCTTATACTTACTTTCATAATCAGTGAACTCGGAATTATTATTGTAGTATTGAGGATTGTACTGACTAAAACACTATGTTTATTCCATGTTAAATAACATCATCGTATCTTTGGATTCCATTTGTCCTGCTACTGATGTATTCACAGGAGAGGGGAGGTGGGAGGAAAACCCAAGATCCATCAGGGTGGAGGAGGAATGTCAGAGGCTGTGGTTCTATTGTACTGCAGCTTGGGTTCTGGAAGAACACATGAATGGACCCAGATGGTTTGAAGCTAACTGAGGGCCTATGTTCTGTACACTTGTCTGTGGTACTGCATTTTCATTTATGTAAAATTTATTTTCTTCAAGTAATATATTAATTTGGATGAAAATGAAGATGTTAAGGAATTTTCAGAATGGGTCTGTTTAACCCTCATTGGCTTTGTTTTTAGGCACTTAACTCAGAAAAGAAAAGATAGAAAAATACATTTTGGGTTCTCTTCATCTGTACCACGGGACTCTTTGGTTAAGATTTGTCATTTTGTCATATTTGATTCTCTAGACTCCCTGAAAAATCCCCTACTTCATTAGATGGAGTCCGTGTCTCACCATGGCAGTGAAAAGTTTAAAATGTTCCAGCTTTGCATTTAGCTAGGCCGTGGACACATGCCATGGAACTTGCCAGCCAATTGTGTCAGGGGCATCATCTGAATCAGAATTACTTGCATGAAAAAAAGGAGTTGCAGATTCTTCCAGTGAAAGTGGAGAGGAGCAAGAGCTGCAGAACATTGCCAGGGTTGAGTGTGCCATGGGATGCCATGTGGTGGCTGGTGTCTGGGGTGCTGGTTCTGCAGAAGATAGGGCTTATGGGGGCTGGTGCTGTGGTGTAGCAGGTAAGTCTGCCGCCTGCAGTGCCAGCATCCCATATGGTCACTGGTTCAAGTCCTGCTGCTCCATTTCCGATCCAGCTGTACTATGGCCTGAGACAGCATTAGAAGATTGCCCACATCCTTGGACTCCTGAACCCACATGGGAGACCTGGAAGAAGCTCCTAACTCCTGGGTTTGGATCAGCTCAGCTCTGGCCATTGCATCCAATTGGGGAGTAAACCAGCAGATGGAAGATTCTCTCTCTCTCTCTCTCTCTCTCTCTCTCTGCCTCTCCTCTCTCTGTGTAACTCTGACTTTCAAATAAATAAATCTTTCTTTTTTTTAAAATAGCTTATGCTGATGGATAGTGATCATGGAAAATGTATGGGACATTTTTCAGCAAGATTTTGAATGAATTTTCCAACCCCTGAACCTCCTAGAGATTGGAATAGACTTCTAATGCGTAACTTCCTCTTATGCTTAATTAGGTTTTTGTTTTGAATTGTTTTTGATGAAACAGCAAGGAATTCTGAGTTATAGACTTCCTATTTCAGAGACAGAAGAACACTGATGCCTGCATTATAATTAAATAATGCCTATCACCCTTTCTTAAGCAACAAATGATCACGGATTCTCTCTTTGCTGCTAAGTAATGAGCATGGTGATTCTTCCCACCATAACCACCTTCCCACCTACACTCCCTCCCCTCTTCCTCCTTCCTCTCCTATTGACATGGAATGCCTTACATAGCTAGGGTGAACATTTAACCCGCTGGCCCTAGGTGTTCATACACTTCAACTCTGTGTTATTATTCATATGCCCTTTTTATGACCAAGCTTATGTCAGAACGACAAATTATATATTCACCTAATACTGAGAGTCATCAAATTGATTTCTATTTTCTTCTCTCTTAGGCAGTTCTTGAGGGGCAGAAATATTTATTTTGTATATCATGTATTTATTCAACTAAAAGACTGACTGTCAAGATGCTGAGTTTTAGTGTCAAAGCAAATATGTTTCTAGACCCCATGAAGTTTACAGTCTGACAAGAAAGAGCAATCTACCCAAAGAATATTGTTTAACGTAGTAAATTCTGGTGTGAAGCCAGTGGATAAAGATTGAAGCATTCTTAATCTAGCACCAACTCTAATCCCATGATCTCTAATTGAGAGAAGTAATCAGAAACACAGAACTCCATGTTACCCAGTTATCTCTTTGAATTTCTGATTAAAAAATAAAACATATCAAACAACACACAAATACCTAGGAGTGCATAATATTTATATAC
This sequence comes from Oryctolagus cuniculus, assembly GCF_964237555.1. NCBI lineage: Eukaryota > Metazoa > Chordata > Mammalia > Lagomorpha > Leporidae > Oryctolagus > Oryctolagus cuniculus. The sequence goes on along the minus strand of NC_091444.1, from coordinate 82,488,333 downwards.
TATCTTGATATTAAAAATAAGAACAAATAACCATGAAAAATAGCAACTTTGAATCTCCTTTGTTTTCTAGACAAGTTATAATCCTATGTGGTTCTTTACAGTAAATTATTACAGTAAATTACAGTACATCATTACAGTAAATTATTACAGTAAATAACTATAGTAAATTACCTTTGTAGGTAAACTTCATCTCTCTCACATTTTTCCATTTGATTTTAAAAACTGAGACCCAAGAGAAAAGAAAGATTTTTAAGCTAGTGTTATATGTTGATTGGCTCTCTAAAAATGATTTATTTATTTATTTGAAAGTCAGAGTTACACAGAGTAGAAGGCGAGAGAGAGAGAGAGACATCTTCCATCTTTTGGTTCACTCACCAATTGGTCACAATGGCTGGAGCTGTACTGCTCCAATGCCAGCAGCCAGGAGCTTCTTCTGGGTCTCCCACACAGGTGCAGCTGCCCAAGGACTTGGGCCATCTTCCACCACTTTCCCTGGCCATAGCAGAGAGTTGGGTCAAATGAAGAGTAGCCGGGACTCAACCTCCACCCATATGGAATGTCCATGCTGGCAGTAGCTTTACCTGCTATGCCACAGTGCTGGCCCCTTGATTAGCCTTTATCTTAGACTTTTTAATGATATTAAAAAACACCGTATTTTTCTAAGCTCTTTCCATTCAGTTTCTACTTTGTAAATTCCAGATAATACTGTCCCCAGAATTAATCTAAGGTATAAATGATATGATATAAGGCATTTAACCCCTTAACCTGTCTCCTTGAATACTCAGCTATGTTAGCTCTGTGTCCATTCTTCTGTCTCTGTACTAGATGAATAAAAAGAAAGTGTAAAATGATTTGAAAAGAACTATAATGGGTCAGTACTGTGGTGCTGCTGCCAATTGGGGAGTGAACCAGCAGATGGAAAACACCTCTCTCTCTCTCTCTCTCTGTCTCTGCCTCTCCTTCTCTGTAACTCTGACTTCCAAATAAATCAATAAATCTTAAAAGAACTATAAACATCAATAAAACACAAATGAAAATTGTATTCTCAAAACTGGATATTAAACCATGCCTTCTACACCTCTGTTAAAAGTTACATTCTATCATAGTCATTTATGATTTCTAGGGCCAAAGTAGTAAATAAGATTTTTCTGGAAGAGACAGAGGTTATGAGGGAGCCAGGATTTGGGGTCAGTTAGCAGCAGTGAGTGTCACTCTTTCAGATTTGATTCAGGAAAGGAAGAACAGCAACTGATCCCTGAGATTTTGGGTTGGGAAGGAAAGGAAGGAGGGACTGAATAAAAGCAAAGGCCCTCTGGTTGTGGGCACCCACCCCTGACTGCAGCCTTTGGGGAGGGCCAGCTGGTGTCTCTATGGATGTTGTGGCCTGGACTCAGTTTCCCTGAGTTCCCAGGAGCTCCAACATATTCTGCCTTCTGAATGGCTGTGCCCATTCGCCTGCTATAGCCAGTCCCTGGGGGTCTGAGTTGGACCAGAGGGAGTTCATTCCCTGATCAGGGTCAGCCCTGGGGGCTGTGCTGCTCCTTCTCTGGCATTTACTGCATAACCTGCTCTGCAAGTGCAATCCCAGGCAGTTTCTGAGTGCTCACCCCGAGCCTGCCTCCTACTGCTTCTTCCCTCTTCATCCTCCACCTGTGGGTCCCAGTTACCAGGGACTCTGTTCCCCACACTCCCTGCTTTGCTCCCCGTGTTTCTGGAAGAAAGTGTACCTGCTCTGGGACTTTCTGCTGCAGGTTTGGAATGCAGGAAGGGGCGGCAACATGTGTGGGAGAAGGGTGGGTGCCAGGGCACCAGAGATCTTGGCAGTTTCCCCCGAGGTCAGGGCTGGGACCTGGGCTGTTCTGTCTCCCACCTCTGCTTCCCAGGCTCCCAGTGCCTGGACTCTCTCCTGCAGAACCTTACCCAAACTGTCCCTAATGTGCTTTATTTAGTGGTTACAGGAGAGAGAGGGCAGCGTTCTGGGAACCTGCACATGCAGAGAAGGAAGGCGGAAAGACTCCCACTCTCCACAGTTAAATAAGCTGGGTTCCCACTGTGGGTGGTCTCAGAATGCAGTCGGGCTGGGCCTCTTGATGTTTTCTGGGCTGTTGGTTCCTGCAGGGTGGGGCTGTATGGCCTTCAGCAGGGAGCCTGTGGCAGCAGAGGGGTGGGAATAAGGATCTGACTAGGATCTGCCCCACTGCTCTCATCCTGCACCTCATCTTCCTGGTGGGGAGCAGTGTGAAGCGTGAATAGCTGCTTTGTGCATTGATCCCTCTCAAGTATTAATTATCAGACTTTTCCAATGTGGAATTTGAAGCTGTTCCAGAAACCTGGGGTGGGAAAACTCCCTTCTTTCAAACAGGCACAGAGACAGGGGAGGATCCAAGGAGTCTCTATTAATGGCCCTAGGCTCAGCTGGAATGATTTCCTGAGAACTGAGCATCAAATTCAAGTTTCTTAGCTGTTACAGCATTGGTGGGTTTAAATGGCAGCCTACATGACTTAGGACTGTTAGAGTTGGATTGCTCTTGCCACCCCCAAAACGCTCCAAGAGACCTTCTCTCATGCAATTAACAAAGGGTAAGGTTTATTGATGATCTGACATGTCGGGGCCCCCGTCCCAGTACAGGCGAGCGGCCCCAAATAGTCTTGGGTTAGGGTTTTTATACATGTTTAAACAAAGAAAATCAATCATTGCATAGATCAGACAGAGGTATAGAGTAAACAATTGATACAAGTTAAGTGATTTTACAACCAGTTGATTTATGAATACAGGGAGTACAGGATATCGAGTAAGGGCCTGATTAGACCTCAGAGAACCATATGGCCTATACAGGGAGTATCAAAAAGCCTCCTATTGCCAAAAGGGAGGGCCACACAACAAACATAACAAGGTTGCAGGAACTGCCTTGATGATACCTAGGAATGCAGCTGAATGGCGATAAGGGACACATGGTGGGGTCAGGGGTCCAGGAGGCAAAGAGATATATGGTGACTTCTTCTATCTTACTTAGGTGAAACTAAGGTTACGCTCACATTGGGGTAATTTACTGACTAATTAACTTTATAGAGAATGGCGATGCAGAGCAAGTCTAAGGAGGTCAGGAAAGTTCACCAGAGGAGGTTGGTGGGGGGAGCGGCTTTTAACTTTTTAACCCTTCAGGACCACATTTCCAATGGTCAGTGGGTCCAGTATGTTTGTAGAAGAGATGCCAGGGACAGATTTATTAGGACAGATTTATGACTGGAGTTTACAGAAGCAGAACTTAGGACATCTTCCCTCCCTAGATAAGATTTCAGTGGGCAGCTGTTTCACTCATTAATTGTGAGCATGCACTTTTAAAGGTTTGTGTTGGATGAGGTCCACTTCTCTTTCTTTGATGATGTATTTGGCTGCTTTTCATTTTCTGTCTTCAGCTATTTCTTCTCCTGTTAGCAAGGCTCTCAACTGTTTTTACCTGACGCTGATCCCTTTGCAAAGTGAGAAGGGAACTAAAATTAATGCAAGTCTACTGTGTTGTCAATAACTGGAGCTACTTTTTTAAAGATTTATTTATTCATTTGAAAGAGTTACACAGAGAGAGGAGAGAGAGAGAGAGAGAAAGAGAGAGACACCTTCCATCCGATTGTTCCCTCCCCAATTGGTAGCAACAGTTGGAGCTGTGCCAGTCTGAAGCCAGTAGCCAGGAGCTTCTTCTGGGATGAAGCTGTTTTTTAAAATAATTATTTATTTATTTTAAAGGCAGAGTTACAGAGTGGCAGAAACAGAGATGGATGGCTGGAGCTGTTTGGATCCACAACCAGAAGCCAGGAGCTTTGTCCAGGTCTCATAGGTGGGTGCAGGAGATGAGGGATTTGGGCCATCTTCTGCTGTTTTCCCAGGCCACAGCAGAGAGCTGGATGGGAAGTGCAGCAGCCAGGATCCCAACCGGCACCCATATAGGATGCTGACACTGCAGGCAGTAGCTTTACCCACTATGCAACAGTGCTGCCCACTAACGGGAGCTCTTTTAATCTGAGTATGCATAAAGTGGAGAATTACAGCATCATAAATACATATAAGTTACAGTTTTTCTCTGCCCAGTACTTTACAGTTACCCAGTGATCCACTGAGAATCTTACTTTCCACACTGTGTAATTAAGAAGGTCAGTTAATTGTCTTATTTTGGGTTCTGTGTTTAAACCCATGACATTTTTGAAATGGGAGGATATTAGTTCTACAATTTCATAGAGACTGGTCTGTGGAAGCATCGATGGAAGTTATAACTGTGAGAGTGGTAAGAAAGAAGAATGGAAGTAATAAGTACCCCTTACGCCACACAGAGGTGTCCACAAATGGAATAGAAGATGTGCCCTTGAAAACTATGGCTGACTTTCTGGGACAAACTGTGTTTGAGTGCTTCACATGTTCTTATAGAAAGGTGTTGCCACCAGGTTTTTAGTATATTTTGTTAGTTTTTAAAGATTTATTTATGTATTTGAAAATCAAAGTTTCACAGAGAGAGAAGGAGAGGCAGAGAGAGAGAGAGAGAGAGAGAGAGGTCTTCCATCAGGTTCATTTCCCCAATGGCTTCATCATTGTGAACTTTGCTCAGTTCCTGACCTATACCTTTCCTTTAACCTAGTACTTTGCCATGTAGTAGCCCATGAAAACTGCAGACTGCATAAATGAATGAATACTTGGAGGGTTGTGATTTCTTAGAGGAACATCATGAGACAGAAGGAATAAAACAAAACAAAAGTATCCTCCGTGTATAGAAGGTATACTGTTTTTACAAGCCACAGAGAAGAGGAAGAAGAAGGAAAGTAGTGAGACTGGGAAGTTTGCGGCAAAGGAAATAGGCACTGGTCAAGAATTTAACAAGCCCATTAGGAAATATTAAGGTTTCCTTACTTCCATGTAGACTCTGCACTATAATGTTAAACGGCGTCCTCTAAACCCACTTGTTGCACAAATGAAAACCCAAGCATTGTCTTCTCCCACAGATGGAGTCTGCTATTGGTTTTGATTTACATTTCCCTAATGGCTAGTGATATTGGGCATGTTCATCTATGTCTTGACCATTGAGATTTCCTCTTCTGAGAAACATCTATTCAGATCATTCTCCATTTCTGAACTGTACATTTTGCTTCTTGTTTGGAGTTTTTCCAGTTCTATATAAGTATGTTTTGGCTATCAATCTTTTGTCATAGTCAGAGTTTTCAATGTTTCCTGCCATTGCGTCCATTGTATGTTCACTCTGTTGATTACTTTGTTGTGAAGGTGTATCTTAATTTGATATGCTCAAATTTGTATATTTTATTTTGTTACTTGTGCTTTTGGAATCTGACCCAAAACTGTTGTCTATGCTAATGTTTTGCAGTTTCTCATATGTTTACTTAGTTTTTGGTTTTATATTTAGACTTTTAATTCACCTTGAGTTGCTTTGACATAGTGTATGAGGTGTTGGGGTATCTTTTCAGGCTTCTACATATGGATAATCACTTTCCTTTAAACCATTTGCTAAAGGGATTCTTCTTTCTCCTGTTTGTTTTCTTTCCATTGTTAAATAGGAGTTACCTGTAGAAAAGTCGGTAAATTTCAGCTGCCTATTCTTTTCCATTGAACTATGTGTCTGTTTTTGCAACAGTGCTAACACTGCTTCTATTTTTTTAAGATTTATTTATTTATTGGAAAGGCCAGATGCTTCTTCCAAGTCTCTCATGTGGGTGCCAGCACCGTAGAACACCAATTTCCCAGGTGCATTAGTAGGGAGCTGGATTGGAAGTGGAGCACCTGGTCTCCTAGCAGCAACATATGGGATGCATGCACAGCAGGTCAAGGCTTTAACCCACTACACCACAGCACCAAACCTTTCCTTATTTACTTCTGCTGTGATCTTTCATTATTCACTTTTTTCTACTGCCCTGCATCTTGACTCATTCCTGTTTTTTTCTGGGTCCTGGAGGATGGTAGTAGGTAGCTTCCGGGATATCTTTTTTGTGTTAGTAGATACTTGGTAATCTAAAATCACAGTTTTTAGTTTCTATATTTCTCTGCTATCACAAGGACCTTCTAGATGACAGCAGAAAATGCTGGCAGAAATGAGGATATATTAATTTGCTAAGAAAATACCACAGAGAATATGATGTAAATCATGGAATTTTACTTCTCAGAGTTGTAGAGCTTGAAAATATCAGATCAAGGTGCTTAAATAGGCTCTATTTTTCCAGAAGCGTTTCTCCGATGTGACAGACACATCTATCATTTGATCTACTTAAAAGCACTTTCTTCAGGTAGAGTCATGTTGGTGGTTAGCACTTCAGTGTTTGAGTTTTAGGGAGGCACATTTCAGTCCACAACAGCAAAGGGGCCCTGTGGTCTACTTCAATGACAGCCATCTCTGTGGAGGACAGAAAGTTTAAAATCAGCATTAGGAGTTCTCACAGTATTACTGTCTGCTATCTCCATCAAATGTGCATTCATGTACACACAAACAAAACTACCTGTACACATAAACACATTCAACAGTGGAAATGCCTGATGGTTGTGTACAGGTAACATCAATATAATAATCCATAAGATGGCCTATTAGCAGACATTAAAAAGAGAATTAGAAAGAATGACAACAAAATCTGCAGTTACCTATATTTATGTCTATATGTATGATATTCAGTATTTATAGTTGCTAAAAGATGAATACTGATGTGTGGAAATAAGAGCTAAACCTTACCTTGCAATATTGCAGCCTAGTCTACATGAAAGATGTTTTCCTAAAACCTTTCCCTGGGCCCACTCTGTGGCATAGTAGATTAAGCATCCACCTGCAGCACCAGCATCCCACATGGGCACCAGTTTGAGTCCCTGCTCCTGCATTTCCAATTCAGCTCTTTGCTAATGGCCTAGGAAAGCTGTGGAATATGCCCTGAGTGCTTGGGCCCCTGCACCCATGTGAGAGACCTGGAGGAAGCTGCTGATTCCTGGCTTCTGGCACCTGGCTTCAGATCAGCCCAGCTCCAGCCATTCTGGCCAGTTAGGGGTGAACCAGTCGATAGAAGACCTCTCTTTCTCTTCCTCTCTATATCTGTAACTCTGCCTCACAATAAATAAATGCATTTTTTAAAAACCTTTCACATTTTAAATTTCTTAATTGTTTTAAAGATTCATTTATTTATTTATTTACAAGTCGAGTTACAGACAGAGAGGAGAGCCAGAGAGAAAGAGGGAGGTCTTCCATCTGATGTTCACTCCCTAATTGATTGCAACTGCCAGAGCTGTGCTGATCCGAAGCCAGGAGCCAGGAGCTAGTTCCAGGTCTCCCAGATGGGTACAGGGGCCCAAGGCCCAAGGCCATCTTCTACTACTTTGCCAGGCAATAGCAGAGAGCAGGATCAGAAGTGGAGCAGCTGAGTATTGAACCGGCCCCCATATGGGATGCTGGCACTTCAGTCCAGGGTGTTAACCTGCTCCACCACAGCACCAGTCCAACATTTTAAATTTCTGATACTCTAAAGTAGCACAGGACTGCATTATATCTAGGAAAGATGCATTTAAAAATTATAAATCTAGTGCATTTTAGCAGAAGTTTTAACAAATACTTCTGATTTTCTCAGCATTATGTATAAATAAATGACATAATGAGTCATTGTCAGATTTTTAGCTTTTGACAGCCACTTATAATATTTCACAGCTTTTTGAAATGTATTGCTAGTGTGTTTTTCTCAACACATGCACTGGATTTTACCAGTTTAGTGCACAGTGTGTTGCCTCTTATAGGATTTGCATTTTAATGGGTTTTCATGGCACATGTAATCAACATCTGCAAAGCCTCAAAAACACATAAATAATAACATGAATCAGGCTTTTTTCTTAAAGATTCATTTATTTATTTGAAAGAGTTGCACAAATAGAGGAGAGGTAGAGAAAGAGAGACAGACAGACAGAGACAGAGAGGTCTTCCATCTGCTGGTTTACTCCCAGTTGGCCGCAATGGCTGGTCTGTGTCAATCCGAAGCCAGGAGCTACTTCCGGATCTCTCATGTGTGCAAGGCCCCAAGGACTTGGGCCACCTTCTACTGCTTTCCCAGGCCATAGCAGAGAGCTGGTTCAGAAGTGGAGCAGCCACAACTTGAACTGGCACCCATATGGCTTGCCAGCACTGCAGGCAGCAACTTTATCTGCTATGCCACAGCACCAGCTCCACATTGCATCTCTTTAAGATGATTTGGATTTAAGTTCATGAGAAATTATTAGCATCGTGGGAACTGATAGATATGGATGAAGCAGGATGGGCTTGTTAGGGATGGTGATGTTAATTTTCTTATAAAATAAATAAATAAGAAATTAAATATGGTCAGACATAAATGAAGACTAAATTTTATTAGTGGTGATCCAGAAAACACTGATCTCAGGTCTTTTTCTTCCAGTGTTAAGTTTATATTTTTAAATGCATATAAGGTGAACAAATTTCATGTAATTTATATATATACAGTTTGAAGAGCAAACTGATAACATCCTATCCTGTCTTCCCTTGGTCTCATATTTCCAACTCGCTCCTTCTCATTTTATTTTCTTTTAATTTTGACAGCTGCATGCTTTGATTTTATTTTAGAATCACAAGCTTTAACCCTCTACAAAATAAAGAATTCAGCAAGTAGTAGAAGAAATATCAATGAGTATATGTTGTTTACTCTATCAAAGAGTACAGAAAAGTGCTATGAACAATACTCAAATCTCAAAATGTCATATTAACTCATATGCTACTTTTCGTTATCTATATATTAATTACCACCAGTCAGAGAAAACATATGGTATTTGTCTTTTGGGGACTGGCTTCTTTCATGAAGCATACTTCTTTCCAGTTCATCCATTTAGTTACAAAAGATAGGATTTCATTCTCAATTATGGCTGAATAGTATTTTACACTGTATTTATAGCTCATATTCTTTTTCCAGTCACCAGTTGATGGACTTCTGGGTTGATTCCATGTTAGCTATTGTGAATTAAGTTGTAATAAACATGAGGTACAGATAACTCATGCCTATGCATATTCTATTTCATTTCATGTGGATAAATTCCTAGGAGTCAGATGGCAGGATCATATGGTATGTTTGTTTTCAGATTTCTGAGGAACTTTGATACTGCCTTCCATAATGGTTGTACTAGCTTCATTCCCACCAACAGTGGGTTAGGGTACCTTTTTCTCTCCCTCTCCACCAGCCTTTATTGTTTGTTGACTTTTTCCAAAGAATTATTTATTTGAAAGGTAGAGTTACTTATAGGGAGAGGCAGAGGCAGAGGCAGAGAGACATAAGTATTTTATCTGCTTGTTTATTCTCCATATGGCACAACAGGTGGTGCTGGTCCAATCGGAAGCCAGAGTTAGGAGCATCTCCCTGGTCACCCAAGTGGGTGCAGGGACCCAGGCACTTGGGCCATCCTCCACTGCCCTCCCAGTCCAGAGCAGAAAGCTGGACTGGAAGAGGAGCAACCGGGACCAGAACTGGCACCCATAGGGGATGCCAGCTCAATGGGTGGAGGATCAACCCAGTGTGCCACAGCACTGGCCCCCATCAGGGATATTTTTCTATAGTACTCTCTCTCCACTGTATCTTTTTCTAGTTGAAGAACTAAGGTGATGCAGGATTAATCGAAGGAGTTTGAGAGGATTGTCTCTCTTTCAATTGAGTTGAATAGTTTCAGAAATACTGGAATTAGTTCTTTAAAAGTCCTGTAGAATTCAATAGTGAGGCTGTCTGATCCTGGACTTTTCCTTGTTGGGAGGGTCTTTATTACTCATCCAATCTCTGTCTTGGTTTTTGATTTGTTTAGCTTTTCTATGTGTCTTCATGACTTAATTTTGGTGTATTGTGTATGTCCAGGAAACTGTTGATTTTTCCTCTAGGATTTCCAATTTGTTAGCCATCACAACAGATGCCCACATCATATATTGCAGTGCTAATCTGAGTTTTGGGTACTCCACTTCCAAATCAATTTCATGTTAATACCCCTAGGAAGCAATGGATAATAGCTCAAATTCTTTCATTCCTGTCATCTAATTTGGAGAACTGTAACCTCAATGGGGACTTGAGAACCTGGTCTTGCACAGTTGTAGCCATATAGAAAGTGAACCAGCAGATGGGAGACCTCTCTGCTTCTCTTTCCTTCTCTCTTTGTCTCTGTGTCTCTCTGCCTTTTTTATCATATTAAAATATTTAATTACTTATTTGAAAGAGTTACAGAGAGAGGGAGAGACAGAAATCTTCCACCACCTAATTCATTTTTGAGATGACTTTAATAGCCAGAGTGTGGCCAGGTTGAAGCCAGGAGCTTTTCCTCCGACGTGCGTGGCAGCATCCCAGCCACTTGGGCCATCTTTCCCTGCTTTTTCAGTCCATTGGTAAGGAGCTGGATCAGAAATGGAATAGCTGGTACTTGAACTGGTGCACATACAGGATGCCAATGTAACAGATAGCAACTTTGTCCACTGCACCACAACCACCAGCTCCTCTTTCTGCCTTTCCAATAAATAAATCTTTTGAAAAAGAACTTAAGGTAGTAAAAGTCATCATGACTGAGCAATGGCAAATTTATTGAAGTGATCGACTTTCTTAAAGATCTATTTATGAATTTGAAAGGCAGCACTAGAAAGAGAGAGTGGGAGAGATGGATCTTCCTCCTGGTTTGTTCACTCCTCAAATGGCTGCAATGACTGTGGCTAGGACAGACTGATATCAGGAGCCAGGGGCTTCTTCCAGGTCTCTCACATGGGTGCAGGAGCCCCAATATTTGAGTCACCCTGTGCTGCTTTTCCAGACACATTAGCAGGGAACTGGATCCATTTGGAGCATTAATATCTATGATATTCTCCTTGCAGTTGAAGGATTTAGAATCCATTTCAATTATGGGTGGGCCAAGTACAACAGCTTCCAATTGTCCAAGATGTGGATTAGATGGGTTCTGAGAAATTTTGTTAAAATAGTTATTAATCATAACTCTGAGCTTAAGCTTTTCTTACCAAATTTTCGTGTTTGCTGATGTTTATATCTATGGGAAAATTGGGTCTCTGGATTGCAACCAATGAAAGCATCCAGACTAACAGTAATAAGGTCAACAGTCAGCAGAATGATGTCCAGCTGAACTGAAATAGCTTTTCTTATTTGGTAGAGGGGTTACCTCCTGCATTATGCTGACATACTGACATAGACAGTAGATGTTGGAGCCTGTCCCTTCTGCCAAATGGAGAATACTACATTTTGGTCCATCATATATATATTTATATATTATAATATATATTATATTATATATTTCTATACATAATATAGAATTACATATAATTATTATAAATATATAATTATATATGAATTTATTATTTATATAAAATATATAATTATTTCTGATCCAGCTCCTTACCAATGGATTAAAAAAGCCATGAAAGATGGTCCAAGTGCCTGGGTTACTGTGACACAGAGCGGAGGAGAAGCTCCTGGTTTCAAACTGGCCACACGCTGGCTTTTGAAGTCTTCTCAATAATATATATGTATATTATATATAATATTAATAATAAATTATATAATATCTGTTTATAATTATTATATATTATATAATATATTGTATGTTAAATTATAATATATTATATATTGAATGTATTTATATACATAAATATATAAATTAATGTATATGTATATAAATTATTTATTTATGTATTTGACAGGTGTACTTACAGACAGTGAGAGGAAGAGACAGAGAAAGGTCTTCCATATGCTTATTTACTCCCCTAATGACTGCTGGGAGCACAAGGAAAGTGCCTAGAGTTTATTTTGATGGATTTTAGCCCCTTTCATTGGAGGGAAGCCCAATGAAGCTGGACTGATTTGTAAACCTCAGAAGTGTCTTTTCAAGGTGAAGGCAAACTGAGACTGAGGGGTTTCTGGAAAAACTTGGAACAAAATGCATTTGCCACACTTGCTTAAGACACATCATTTATCTATTGATTTCATCAGATCTGTTAACATTAAGATAAGGTACAGGGGACATGGTGGATGGCATATAGCAATATGATTTTAGTAATATATCATGAGGTGCTTTTATTTTTAGTGGATTTAGCAGGTAAAATTGGGCTACCTAATGGGATGTAGCTGGAATAATCACCTTTTTGTTAAATAAATCTGAGGTAATAAATGTTAGTGTATGAAGACATTGAGTTTTCTGTTATTGGGCCTTCTTGGTTATTTTAATCTGGGATCTGCAAATTCTCATTTTCTTTATTTTATTCCTCATCATGTCGGACCAACTCTGCTGCTTTGGGGATTTTTTTAGTACATCTGACATTTGGAAATTTAGACAATAGTATAGTTAAAAAGAGATCTACCAAGTAAAGTATTTATTTTTATTCTGATACATATTTTGGAATTCTTCTAAAATTCCTATTGAGTATCCTTGTTAAATTTAGTTGCATCCCAGGTTAAGACTTATTGGAGACAGGTGCCATGGCTCAATAGGCTAATCCTCCACCAGCAGTGCAGGCACACCGAGTTCTAGTCCTGCTGGGAGAGCCAGATTCTGTCCCAGTTGCTCCTCTTCCAGTCCAGCTCTCTGCTATGGCCCAGGAGTGCAGTGGAGGATGGCCCAAGTGCTTGCGCCCTGCACCTGTATAGGAGATCAGGAGGAAGCACCTGGCTCCTGCTTTTGTATCAGCACAGTGTGCCGGCCGCAGCACACTGGCCACAGCGGCCACTGGGGGGTAAACCAACAGAAAAAGGAAGACCTTTCTCTCTGTCTCTCTCTCTCACTGTCCACTCTGCCTGTCAAAATAAAAAATAATTTTTATAAAAAAGACTTATTGGAGCCACTCTAGTGATTATACCCATGAAACTTTGTTAATTAATGCAAATAGAACCTGGGAAAATTGATGTATATCTTATGCTGTAGAGACTTAAGATTGAACATCTTTTTTATCTTTTTTAATTATATAATTTAAAAACAAATTTTAGACTTTTTTTGACTTTCCTAAGCCACAGCTCTGGCCCCATTAATATGTCTTAACAATGTCTTTTCCTCTCAGACTTATCTCTATTGTTTCAGTTAACTGCATGTCTTTTCTTTAGATTCAGATTCTCTCAGCTGTCAAAGCTTATTCATCTTAATTCTGTTGTTCCTATTTCCCTCCATTTTATTCTGTCCCTAGGCTAATTGAGGTCATGATTCTCCATTCCTTCTGTGTGGTGTCACAGTAGGCTTGAAGTGTTCTTTTTCTCTTCTGATTTCTAAAGAAAGAAATTATGTATTCCCCCAGTTTAGATATTTTAATAATTCATTCTAAAACAAAGGTTAAATGTTCTTAATTTGACAAGAATTTTCAGGGCCAGTGGTGTGGCATAGTGTTTAGAGCCATCACTTGCAGTGCTGGCAGCTCATATGGATCCAGATCTCTGCTAAAGCCTGAGAAAGCAGTAGAAGATGGCCCAAGTCCTTGGCCCCTGCACCCATGTGGGAGACCTGGAAGAAGCTCCTTGCTCCTGGCTTTGGATTCGCACAACTCTGGCCATTGCAGCCAACTGGGGAGTGAACCAGTGGATGGAAGACCCCTCTCTCTTCTCTGCCTCTCTCTGTGTAATTCTGACTTTCAAATAAATAAATAAATCTTTAAAAAAAGAATTTTTTCTAATTTTAGATTTGTTCTCCTTCATTGTCACTTCAGGGTGTGTGTAAGGAGTGCATATCCAGTTTTTCTATTTTGGATTTTTGGGATTTTGTATTAGCTCTGCTGTGTATTCATTTTTCTCGAGCATTGGTGATATCTTCTCCTTAGTTGTATTAAGAGAGAGAGCAATAGCCCTCATGTCTTTTTAGGTAAGTAAGACATATTAAAAACAGAGCATTCAGTATACATTCATAGTAGTTTGACTCGTTCAATTGATTTTCCTGAACTCCCTTGGACATTCTTGGTCTCTGCTGTACAACTTTCTATACTCATTAATTCTTTGATATTCCCAAATCCAGAAAATGAATGATTCAACAGCGGTGTTCCTGTATTTGCTGGGACTCAGGGTAAGAAGCAAAGTGGAGGTGTTCAGGAATCTAAAGGTACATGCTACATAGCAAAGCACATCATTTCCTATACAAAGTGACTGGGAAATCCAGAATCTTTTGCATACTATATTGGATCCTGAACTATTACTGACCTATTCAGTAAGATTTTATTGTATTTATTTTCTGTGTGTGTGTTTGTATTTCTAAATAAACTCTGCTGGGCTACTTAACATTAACATGTATTGCAGAATTCTTTCATCAGTTTTCACTTTTAAAAAATTTCTCTTTCAGTTTTATGGGAGAGGGTAGAAGCTTTCTGCTATGTAACTGAAAATTCATTCATTCATTAAAGTAAAAATATTTGTTGGAAATGGGTGGAATACTATTAATTCTTGTGTGATTTTCATGAAACTAAATACATTCTCTATTTTGTTTTGCTTAAAATTTCTGCATGTGTGGACTTCTTTTTTCCTTCTTGCCCCAGATCCCTTTGTGTATTGGGATGGCAAATGGGTTTTACACTGGAGAAAACATGTTATTTTGGCAAAGAAGTACTTAGCCTTCCTGCTTCAAGTATTCAAATATTGCATTAGAAATCAGTATATTTGTTTACTGTACAAATGTCCTTCATACAATTTTGTAATATTCCGGGATGTGAGAGGGAGCAGGAAATAGGAGGGTTATGGGTGGGGGGGAAGTTATGATTGTCAGCATAAATTATTGCCCTACACTTTTTATAGACACTCTTCAAAGCATATCCTCAAACTAATTCAATTAATTTAAAGGATTTATTAAATGATAGACTACATGAAATTTATCGATGTATTTTATCAAGCAATCATCCAATGTAAATGATTACCATATGTTTGCACTTCAGGGAATCATTCTATTGTGAATATTTTGGCATCAATATAATTTTGTTTAAAATTTCTTTATGAAAAAATATCTAGACTAGAAATCAATTGAATGCGTTGTATGGTTTTGTTACCTAATGACAAATTGCCTTCACTGAGGTTTATAATTATTTATTCTTCCAACACTAATGTTATGTGCTTACCAAATACAGTAATGTTAATATACATTTGGGGTTGGCACTGTGGCATAGCGGGTAAAGCTGCAGCCTGGCAGTGCTAGCATCCCAAATGGATGCCAGTTTGAGTCCCAGCTGCTCCATTTCTGGGCCACCTCTCTGCTAAGGCCTGGGAAAGCACTGGAAGATGGTCCAAGTCCATGAGCCCCAGAACTCGCATGGGGGACCCAGACGATGCTCCTGGCTCCTGGCTTTGGGTCGGTGCAGCTCTAGTCATTGCAGCCAATTGGGGAGTGAACCAGCAGATGGAAGACCTCCCTCTCTCCTTTCTGCCTCTTCTCTCTCTGTGTAACTCTGGCTTTCAAATAAATAAGTAAATAGATAAATAATTTTTAAAAAGATACATTTGTTTGCAAACAATATGTGACATCAATACAACTACTTAAATTTTCTCATACAAGTAGTTTAATTTGGAGGCCTGAATTATGGCTGATTGGTTCTGTAGTCTAATGATATCTTTGAACCCAACTATTTTCCCCTTCTTTATGAATTTCAGTGTTGTATATTACTAGAATTCTGAAAAAAATTCACAGAAACTTTAGGCATCATCTAAACATCATAATCTCCAAAGAGCAAAAATCATTGCAAACTATGATTTTCTAGAATTATTTCTTTGGATAATGCTACAATTTTATTGTAGCTTTAAATTGAGCACATACACACACACACACACACACACACCCATGTACCATACATACATTCACAAATGTACATACACAATCAGCAAGTCTCCAATGCATTTACCAAAGTGCATCAATGTGCTAGTTTAAGATTACTGCCAAAGAATAGTCCCTTTCTTTAAATACCAATTTACTCTATTGATTTATTTTTGACCAAAAATGATGCAGTTTAGTTACTGTTTTGACAAAGAGGCAGGTATCATCACAAAGCACAAATGAGTGAATAAGTTACATTATCCAGGGAATTAGATAAGAAATGGCTCACTCATCAAATTAAAAGGAATTGAATCTAGTTTGAGTTACCATGTCAAGCAAAATATGAAGTTTTACAAAACTTGAATGTATATAATTTCAAATAAATTTTGAGTTGTATCTAAATGTGTACACTACAACATTAAGCATAAAGGCACAGATATTTAAATACCTTTATTTAGGAAAATGTGAATAGATAATAATAATAATTGCTAACATTTATTTTATACCAGGTGATGTTTCCTGAATTTTATGTTTCCAGAAAAATGGAGGTAGCTCCTGTTATTTTAACTTTAAAGAAAATGCAACTGAGGCATGAAGAGGTAAGTAACTGGTTTGCCCAAGGATATATAATCATGAAGTGGCAAAGCCTTAGACTTGGCATGATCTGAATGGCAGCCATTTTTTTTCACAAATTTAATGTTTGATCTATTTCATATATTCACTAAAAGGATTTACTATCAAATGATACTTTCTGATAAAACCTATGAAAGCTGCAGAGGAGTATTGCTCCAAAGCAAATACTTGAGGCTAGCATTACGTGTAGCAGGTAAAGCCATTGTCTTTAAATTTAGCTAAGATATGCCTTGTTAGATGAGTGTACTTTGTGTAATTCTTCTTGTCAGTGTATACACTTTAGAAATTGATTACAGGGCACAGCATGTTAAAACCCCAACCTAGGGTGCCAGCATCCCATATGGGTGCTGGTTTGAGTTCCAGTTGCTCCACTTCTGATCTGGCTCCTTGCTAATGCACCTGGGAAAGCATCAGAGGATGGCTCAAGTCCTTGGGCCCCTGCACCCGTGTGGGAGACCTGAGAAAAGCTCCTGGCTCCGGGCTTCAGATCAGCTCAGCTCAGGCTTTTGCAGCCAACTGGGAAGAGAACCAGCAGATTGAAGATTTTCTCTCTGTCTCTACCTCTCTATATAACTCTGTCTTTCAAATAAATAAAAATAAATCTAGAAAAAAAGAAATTGATTACATCAGGCAACACATATGAACTTTTTTATAGAAAGATTGACCTTTAGAAAAATTTTAGACCTACAGAAAAAAAAATGTGGTACAAATGTGAACTTTTGAATAAGAATCTATTTTTCCTGAAAGCATGGTGTTATAAAACAGAGCAATACCTCACTGAGAACCAAAAATAAATTGGACTATCTCATTCTGTGATTTGAAATCTAGGGACAAATGTCCTTTATTTTTCTTACAGAGAATGTAAATAGTGTTGTGATATCAAACTCATTCTAAGTTTAGGTACCCCATGGAAAGTTTGATCTAATGAAAGCAAATCTGTTGGATCATTTACCTCATACATTCCACTACCATGAAAATAATATATCTGTCATAATACATCAAGAAGAAAACATATTTATGCCTAAAAATACAAATTCAACTATTAGAAACTGTCCAGCAAAATTTAAATTGTATGTTTTTAATATTCTAAAATGGAACATTTTTCTTTGCTTCTCAATAAAAATGTGAAACACTTTAACATCTTCAGAATAAGAACTGAGAGTGTACAAGGCAAAATTTATTTATTTATTTATTTATTTTTTGCCAGGCAGAGTTAGACAGTGAGAGAGACAGAGAGAAAGGTCTTCCTTCCATTGGTTCACCCACCAAATGGCCACCATGGCCTCCTGATCTCCCATGTGGGTGCAGGGCCCAAGCACTTGGGCCATCCTCCATTGCTCTCCTGGGCCACAGCAGAGAGATGGACTGGAAGAGGAGCAACCGGGACTAGAACCTGGGGTGCCAGCACTGCAGGCGGAGGATTAGCCTTGTGAGCCACGTACCCGGTGAAATATAGTTTAAAGAGAGAATTTATAACGTTCATTTTTAAAGTAACAAAAACATTTTTCACTTCTTGGTTTGCATTTTAAATTTGTACATATATATATATATATATATATATATATATTAGCCATCCTTACTGGTTATTGCAAATTACCACATCCCAAAATTAATTGCTTCTCAACATTTACAATTTGTTTCTTCACTTTAAAGAAAAATATTTGTGTCTCTTGAGTAAACAAGTAAATATAATGATTTGGCATCATTTTATAAAACTCAAATCTGTAAGAACTCAAAAACCACTGCAGAAATATTCTATAAGAATGTACTCATGCATATTGTTCTTACAATAGATTCACCCATGTCATAGGAGAGCAACTCCTTGCTCAACATTCAAAATGTTCACAGTCTTCGAAATATTCCTTTTAGCATAGTGACCACAGTTGGACACAAGAGAGTCTTTAAAATTAAAAGAAACAATTTGGGTATGCTGACTTTCCTAGTCTTCTTGTTTTCCTGGGACAGAGTATCTTTTTTGAATGTAGGCTGACAAGGATACAACCCCCTCCACAAAGTAAAATGCCTAAACATTAGAGCACTGCTCCTGACCCCTGCTCACTTGTTCCTCTATGTGGGATTTATGAATGACTTGCATGAATGGAGAGATGAAAGAGGCAATGAGCTACCACCCCCCTTTTTCTTTATTTAGCACTTTTCTAGGATGCCTATGAGAACATGGGTTCTTGTCTGCCCTTTTTTATACTGTAAATTTAGCAAAAAACCTGTGCTCTGTAAGTGACTAGGTAAGGATGCAATGTAATGTACTAGGGCAATGGAAAGGAATTTTTGTTGCTAAGCACCAAGACCAACAACTCTGTGGGCTAGAACGCTTACATTTTGACTTCTTTCCATGTCCAGCTTGAACCATTCAGAATTCAGAGAAAGTAGGAATGTAAGTTATGAGCACACTTCACTGCCACAAATGTTGATACTCATCAGTTTGTAATCAGGAATGACTTAAAATTTAACCAAAAATACCACAGTAAACTATGGCAGATTCATCAACACCTACACTTATAACTAACATCCACATTTATAATTGTATCTTTCTATGAAGGATCTGAAGGAATTATTATCTGGGATGGATAATTAACAACTCCTTATACAATTTTTATAATGTACCAAAAAAGTGAACTTTGAATCCTTTGGGAATTGGATAAGCTAAATATATTTGTATTTGATGAATTCAGGCTGAGAACTTGTAAGTATAATACCAACCATAATACCTACTAAAAAATTAAATACCTTGGAATAAATTTAACTAAGAATTTGAAAGATCTTCACAATGAAAATTACAAAATATTAAAGGAAGAAATAGAAGAACACACACAAAAATGGAAAAATATTTCATGTTTGTGCACTGGAAAAAATAATATCATCAAAATGTTCATACTACCCAAAGCGATTTATAGATTCAATGAGACCCCAATCAAAACTCCAAGAACATTCTTCTCAGATCTAGAAAAAAAGAATGCTTAAATTTGTGTAGAAACACAAGAGACCCCCAAATAACTAAAGCAACATTAAACAAGAAAAAGTTGGAAGTATCAGAAGACCAGATTTCAAGACATACTACAGGGCAGTTACAAACAAAACAGCCTGGGACTGGAACAGAAAAAGACATGTATACCAATGAAACAAAATATAAACCAAAAAAATTAATCCATGCAGCTACAACCAACTAGTCTTTGACAAATGAGCTAAAATCAATCCCTGGAGAAAGGACAGTCTCTTCAACAAATAGTGTTGGGAAAATTGGATCTCAACATGCAGACATATGAAACAAAACCTGTACTTACACCCATACAAAAATCAACTCACAACTGATCATGACTCTAAATCTATGGCCTGATATCAACAAATTACTAGAGGAAAATATTGGGAAAACTGCAAGACATTAGCATAGGAAAGACTTCTTGGAAAAGACCCCAGAAGCACAGGCAATGAAAGCAGAAAGAGACAAAAGGGATTACATCAAGCTTAGAAGATTTGTGCTGCAAAGGAAACACTAAGCAAAGTGAAGAGTGGTAGAAAATATTTGCAAACTATATAACTGATAAAGGGTTAATATCTTGAAGTAACACCTTGACAGTAGGGACTCCATTTTGGAGCACTTGAGACTCCATTCTGGGAAGGTACCCCCCCCACACCATGACACTCTGGTCTGAGACTATGATCTAAAACAGTTGAATAATAGCAGTCCACTACATCTCACTTGGCAGAGCACAGAAACCCCCTAGCATGATCGCTCAAGCTTGGAAGTGGATAGACTACACCTGGGTTAATGATAAAAAATGTAATTTGTCTAAGTCCTACGTATGATTAAAACCAATACCTGGATTAATGTCAAGATTATAATTGGAATTGTTAAGATTGTAACTGGTATTGTCAATATTATAATTGATACTAGCTTATTGATACTAGCTTATTGATAGTAGATTATAATTGATACTAGTTTCACATAGGTTTTAGGTCAGTAACCAGTAACCAGTAACCATGTATTCCCCCCTATTCCTAGCAACCATGAATTCCCCTCCCGATTTTGTGGTTTTTGCCTTTGTAAACCCTGTTGCTTTGGGCTTCAGGGTCGAGAGTTCTTTAGGGCATGAGCCCACTCTCCACCACCTGCAATAAAGGACCACCAAATTTTATCAATCTGTGGAGCTCTTTTGTTTGCACTCACTCAGGTACAACAATCTGATGTTCATAAAGATCTTAAGAGACTCAACTTCAATAAAATAATGCAGTTAAGAAATGGGCAAAGGACATGCACAGAAAATTTTCAAAGGATGCAATCAATACAAATGGCCTACAGACACATGAAAAGATACTCAACATCACTAACCATCAGGGAAATGCAAAAACACCATAAAGTTTCATCTCATCCCAGTTAGAATGTCTATCATCCAAAAATGAAAAAAATAATAAATGCTGGTAAGGATGTTGGAGAAAAGGCACACTTATACGCTGTTCATAGGAATGTAAAGTAGTACAACCATTATGGAAGACAGTAAGGATATTCCTCAGAAATCTGAAAATAGATCTACTATATGACCCAACAATCCCACCCATGGGAATTTACCCAAACAAGATGAAATCAGGCTTTGGAAGAGTTATTTATAACCCCCATGTTTACTGCACCTCAATTGGCAATAATTAAGATAAGCAATCAAATCAGATTCCCATTAACTGATGTCTGGAAAAAGAAAATGAGTAGTATGGAATACTGCTCAGTCATAAAAAAGAATGAAACCCTGTCTTTGCAATACATGAATGCAACTGCAAACCATTATGCTTATTGAAATGAGCAATTCAAGAAAGATAAATGTCATTTCTTCCCTGATAAGTTCTGATTAATATAGGATACAAGAATAAATAAGAATGAAATGGATTTATGATTTGATTATTGTTTTTAGCCCTTGTGAATACTCTAGTCAAACTGTGGTTTTGGATTTTTTTTATTTGTTGAATAGTATGGTTAGTGGTGCACTAAACCCAAGGTTCAAAAGAAAATTGTGAAATCATGTTTTTTTGAATTTATGTTTTTGCAAAACTTATAGAGAAAAAGGAAAGGTGAGTGGGGATTGATGGAGGGAGTGAGGGGACTATGGATATCTTCTTAGCATTGTATTTATAAAATACATGATATCTGTTCTCTTTATATTAATAAAAAATTTTGGAGAGCCTAAAGGTAAACATCTCCTACGAGCTGATCTTCAGCAGAAATGCTAAGAATATTCACTGCAGAAAGGACAGTCTTTTCAATGAATGGTGCTTTGAATATTGAATATTCACACATAGAAGATTTAAACTTTATCTCTCATCATATACAAAACTGAACTCAAAGGTGTTCATTTACCCTAGGCATTAAGATGTCAGTTAAGATGCTAGTGTCTCATATCAAAGTACCTAGTAGATACCCAGCTCTGACTCCTGACTCCAGTTTCCTGCTAATGCAGATACTGGGAGGGAGTAGGGATAACTCAAGTACTGGGTTCCTTCCACCATGCAGGAAAGCTGGGTTGAATTCCACACTATTGGCTTCTGTTTGGCCCAGTCCTGTCCTTTGTGGGCATTTGTGGAGTCAATCAACATGAGAGCTCTCTCTTTTTGTTTATCTGCTCTCAAATAAATAATTTTACACTCAATTCAAAATTATTTAAAGACTTAAATGTAAGATCTGAAAGTACTAGGAAAAAAATGCTTCAGGACATTGGATTGAGTAAGTATTTGAAGGATACGACAACAAAGCACTAGAAGAAAAAAGCAAAAATAGTCAAATGGACTTTTTTATTTATTTAACAGGTAGAGTTATAGACAGTGAGAGACAGAGACAAAGAGAAAGGTCTTCCTTCCATTGGTTCACTCCCCAAATGGCCACTATGGTGGCGCCATGCCAGGAGCAAAGCCAGGAGCAAGGTGCTTCCTTGTGGTCTCCCATATGGGTGCAGGGCCCAAGCACTTGGGCCATCCTCCACTGCCATTCTGGGATGCAGCAGAGAGCTGGACTGGAAGAGGAGCAACTGGGACTAGAACCCAGTGCCCATATGGAATGCCGGCACTGCAGCAAGTGAGCCACGGCACTGGCCCTGGAATTTTACCAAGTTAAAAAACTTCTGCAAAGCAAACAAAATAATCAACATAACAAAGAGACAATATGAAATTGGAGAAAATATTTAGAAAATATACACCTATTAAGGTGTATACACCCTTTAAGACATTTTAAAAACTCAATGAAAAATGAACAGATTTTAAAATTGGCATTAGATCTAAATGCTCATTTGTCAAAGAAAGGCATACAAATGGCCAAGAAGTACATGAAAAATGTTCAGCATCACTAATTAACAGGGAAATACAAATACAAATCAAAACCACAATTAGACACCAAGTTACTCCAGTTAGAATGCCTATTATCAAAGGCAAAACAGTGGCTGGTATTGTCACACAGCAGGTTAAGCCATGCTCTGTGACACTGGCATCCCATATGAGCACTAGTTCAACTCCACATCCCATCCAGCTCCCTGCTAATGTGTCTGGGGAAGCAGCAGAAGGTGACCCAAGTGGTTGGGACCCTGTCATCCACATGGGAGACCCAGATGGAGTTCCAGGCTTCTGGCTTCAGTCTGGCACAGAACCAGCCATTGTGGTCATTTTTAGAGTGAACCAGTGATGAAAGATCTGTCTCTCTGTCTCACTATGTGTCTCCCTCTTTGTAACTGTTCCTTTCAAATAAATAAATTAATCGTATAAAAAAGAAAAATACACACTTGAAGGAATTGTATGCAAATTTAACAAAAACTTGGAGAACTCAGTAACAGGAAAATAAATGCCTTCAAATTTAACTACTGCCAGAATACATAGAGACACACGTAAAATGCATAATAAAATAAACATATACGGGGCTGGCACCATGGCTCACTTGGTTAATCCTCCACTTGTAGTGCTGGCATCCCATATGGGCACAGGGTTCTAGTCCCAGTTGCTCCTCTTCCAGTCCAGCTCTCTGTTGTGGCCTGGGAGTGCAGTGGAGGATGGCCCAAGTGCTTGGGCTCTGCACCCACATCAGAGACCAGGAGGAAGCACCTGGCTCCTGGCTTCGGATCAGCATAGTTCCAGCCATAGTGGCCATTGGGGGATGCACCAATGGAAGGAAGACCTTTCTCTCTGTCTCTCTCTTTCTTTCTCACTGTCTAACTCTATCTGTCAAATAAATAAAAAAGCATATAAACCAATCTGAATATTAGAGAATTCTGAGAAAAAGAAATGTACTGTACATAAAGGAAGAGCACATTTAGACAGCAACAAGATGGATACACTGTGTATCAGGATGGTTACACTTAAAAACACACATTACAAATGCTTTCAAGGATAGAGTAGCAGGACATCTCATTCATTCCTGGTGAGAATGCATCATGGGGTAGATGCTTTATCAGACATCTTGGCATGTTATTAGGAATCCAACACCGTGTCATACACCATACATGTTCTAATATATTTACAGAGCTGGTGTGAAAACGTATGCCTTGATAAAAGCTGACATGAAAATATATATAGCAGCTTTATTCACAATGGCTAAATCTCATAGAAAACCACATTGTTCCTCAACAGTTAACCACATAACCAAACCTTCAAAGTGCATGGAGACCCTGGGAAGAGAACAGGAGATGAAGACACATGAGATGTTTAGGGTGCAGGCATTTAGCATGGGGACACAAGAAAAAAGCCGAGGCTGAAGTCATAGGGGATCTAGAAGCCCAAGGAAGACAATGACTTCAAGCAAAGGGCAGAGAGGTATCTGAAGGCTGCCATGAGCTGAAGGCTCAGGCTATGAAGTCACTCCAGGGTAGCAGGATAATACTCCGGAGTAGAGATGCAGATAACTGATGGGAGATCACGGCTTCATGCAGAGGGGCTGGAGGACCTGACAGCTGGCTTGGGATGCAGGCACAGATGGACACTCAAGGAAAGATGTGATGGAGGGTCTGGCATTGTGGTGCAGTGGGTTACACCACTACCTATAATGTTGGCATTCCATATGGGTGCTGGTTTGTATGCTGGCTGTTCCCGTTCAGATCCAGCTCCCTGCCAAAGACCTGGGAAAGCAGTGGAAGATGGCCTTACTGTTTTGTCCTCTGCCACCCACGTAGGAGACCCAGAAGAAGCTCCAAAGGCCTGACTCCTGGCTTCAGATGGGCCCAACCCTGGCCATTGCAACCAATTGGGGAGTGAGCCAGAGGATGGAAGCCCTTTCTGTCTCTCTATGCCTCTGTCTCTCCCTCTATGTGATAAGGAAATAACTTGAGATATTAAATTTCATGGGGTTTTTTTGGACAGAGTTAGGCAGCGAGAGAGAGATAAAGATCTTCCTTCCATTGATTCACACCCCAAATGGTTGCCACGGCCAGTGCATAGTGGCAATCCAAAGCCAGGAGCCAGGTGTTCCCTCCTGGTCTCCATGCGGGTGCAGGGTCCAAGTAAGTTGAGCCATCCTCCACTGCCTTCCCGGGCCACAGCAGAGAAATGGACTGGAAGTGGAGCAACCAGGACTAGAACCTAGAGTGCCAGTGCCACAGCCAGAGGATTAGCCTAGTGAGCCATGGCACTGGCCCTCTATGTAATTTTCAAATAAATCTTTTTTAAAAAGAGGTGCTGGAGACACAGGGGATGGAGACTTATGAAGGCACATGGAATAAGACTGTGTCTAGGGAGGCCATTCAGGCATCAGAATTCTACTTCTCCACTGTCTGTTTGTCATGATAAAGCCTCCATTGAGCAACCACCATTTAAAGATGCCACGTGATAGACTCCTTGTCTCTGAGGCTAATATGTGTCCGTAAAGCCTACTTTAGAAGTAAGAAGTACAGATAATCATAACAAAATCTGTGACTGCCTCTGGAAGACTGAGGGACCAGGGGGTGTGGAAAAACACAAAATTGGGGCCAGTGCCGTGGCTCACTTGGTTAATCCTCCACATGTAGTGCCAGCATCTTATATGGGCACCGGGTTCTAGTCCTGGCTGCTCCTCTTGCAGTCCAGCTCTCTGCTGTGGCCTGGGAAGGCAGTGGAAGATGGCCAAACTGCCTGGGCCCTGCACCCATATGAGAGACCATGAGGAGGTATCTGGCAGCTGGATTTGGATCAGTGCTGCACACTGGCTGTAGCAGCCATTTGGGGGGTGAACCAATGGAAGGAAGATTTTTCTGTCTCTCTCTCACTGTCTAACTTTGCCAAAAAATAAAAATAAAAAACACAAAATTTAATATCTCAATTTATTTCCTATCACGTCTTTTTTTTCTTTTAATTTTCACAGCAATGTCTTGCAATCACTTGGAAACAGGTAACAACATAGGGACCTAACATATAGACTGAAAGGATTGCAGACTCAAAACACAAACCTGGTTATTCACATCGAATGCACCTTTGCTTTAGAATGACACTGACTGCTGACTGTGAGTTTCCAGCAGTTCTTAGGATGCCAAGTCTTCTGAAAACACTTTGAAACCTGTCTTCCCAGACTGAGAACCCATGGATAACAGGACTGGAGAGAGCAGTGCTCTAAGACTAGCTCAGCATCTGCTTCCACCCTTGGCAGGCACACTGAGGGGGAGTACCTGCATTCTCTGTGCCCTCCAGCAGGCATGTGTACCAGGGTTCACTCCCAGCCCTGGGGCCTCCAGAAACCCTGCAGCCAGCCTTCCTCCACAGCCATGTGGTGGGGTCATGGGTTGGCTCCCACAGGGTGTACGGGGCACCTGGTGGCCCTCACCCCCCACCATTCCCTGACCTCTGGTCTGGTGCCCCCACCTCCGGGTTGGAAAAATCCCAGAATCAGTTGAGAGCCAGAGATAAGAAGGGAGGATTGGCACAGCACTGGCTAGGAGAGACCCTGAGGGGCCCTGTGGCACCCATGGGTTGGCCTCAAGGTCCCAGGGTGGCTGCAGCAGGGCCTGCGCAGGTCACCCCTGCACTCTCCCCAGACCCAGCTATCTGGAGTTCGCAAGTACAGAGATCCTGCATCCTTCAGTGCTGGGAGCACACTTCCTCAGGGTCTCCCACAGCCAGAAGTTCACAAAGGGCCACCACTTCCTCCTGTGCATCCATTTCCTCACTCCTGAGTCAGCACCATCCATTTATGCTGAGTCATCATGAAATTTCTGCTGGGTCATCATTACCATACCTTCTGAGTCATCATGAAATTTCTGCTGACTCATCATTAACACCTACCTGGTCCCCACATGTTCTCTTTAGAGACCTGAGCCCTGTCAAGGGGTCCTGAGAGATAGGGTGGTCCCCAGCAGCTCCATCCTAGTCTCTAGCAGGTATACATTGCCCCATCTGGGTCCCCAGGGCTCCATTCAGTCTCTAGGGCCTTCATACAGATCTCCTGGTCTCCATCCGGGTCTCCAGGCCACCAGCCAGGTCCCCAGGTCCTCCATCCAAGTGCCGGGGCCTCCATCCAGGTCTCTAGGGCTCCATCTGGGTCTCTAGCAGGTGCACAGGGATCCATACAGTCTCTAGGAGCCTCATCTGGGTTTCCATGGCTCCATCTGGTTCTTCAGTGCTCCATCTGGGTCTCCAGAGCTCAATTTGGGTCCCCAGGGGCTCCATCCTGGTTTCCAGCAGGTGCATGGGGTCCTCAGGACCTCCATCCAGTCCCAGCAGGTGCAAGGGGCCCCTCCTTCCTTCCTTGCAACCTTGGGTTAGATTTAGGGGTAGAAGCATGACTCAGCTGGCCTGGTGCCATGACTCAGCAGGTTAGGTTTGATGTCAAGGTTAGGGTGGGGATGGGATTCAGGTTAGGGTTCATGTTTGAAGCATGACTCACCAAGTTTAGAAGCACAACTCAGGAGGTCTGGAAGCATGATTCGGCAATTTTAGAAGTGCGACTCACTGGCCTAAGAGTATGACTTGGCAGGTGTAGTTGTCTACCTTTGTGGGTAAGGATGCCTGGTAGGTAATGATGACTCAGCAGGTATAAAATGGTGACTCAGCAGAAGTTTCTCAATGACTCACCAGGTCTGGGATAATGAGGATTAAGTGGGTATGTATAATGATGGCTCACGAGGTGTGTGCTAGTGATGATTCAGCAGAATTTCCTGATGACTCAGCAGGAGTCTCAGCATGACTCATCCCTTCCTTCCTTCCCTCCCCTCTTTGCATTCATTTCTGGTCCACTTTCAATTTCCTAAACCCACTTCTGGTCATTTTAGACCCACTTCCAGTCCACTTCTGCATTCCCAGAGTCAATTCCAGTCAACTTCCCGATTCCTACAGTCACTAACTTCCAGCTAATTTATGTCACTTCGGGGTTCTCAGACTCACTTTAGTCTACTTCTGGGTTCCTAAGTCACTTCCGGTCCACTTCCGGCCATTGTATACCCATTTTCAGTCACTTTGGTTCTGTTTATACCCATTTTTGGGTACTTCTGGTGTACTTCCAGGTTCTTATAGTCACTTCCCAGAGGGTCTCTGTTGGTCCCTGGGGGTCTCTGTGGGTCCCAGTTGTCTCTGGGGTTCTCTCAGGGTCTTTCAGCATCTCTGGGGGTCTCTGAGGGTCTCTGGGGGTCCCAGGGCTCTTGGCGGGGACACCTGTCCATCACCCAGTCACCCTTGTCCATCACTCAGAAACCTGTCCATCACTCAGAATAGACCTGTCACTCAGGAAAAACATTTTAATTCTCATACAAGTTTCTGTCAGCAAATTGGTCCTGGGTCTGAAAGACACCTTTTCTTACAGGGACTCCCTTGAGTTTTTGTCAGAGAAAATTTGTCAGGATCCAATATGGTTATAGCTCCTGTCAAAACAATTGCCAGAATCCAAGATGGCCACCACTGACATCAGAAAACACACTGCCACACTCCAACATGGCTGCCACTCCTGTCAGAAAAATTTGCCAGCCTCCAAGATGCCTGTCATTCCTGTCATAATGAGAATTTGCCAGGATCCAACATTCTGCTGCTGATGTCAGAATGAGAATTTGCCAGATTCCAATATGGCTGTCATCAGAAAATCTAAAAATACATTTCTTAAAAATTTCATTTAAAAATTCATTAAAAATTAAAAATTAAGTAAAAATTAAAAATGTAAAAAGACATTCAAATTCCATTTAAAAATTCATTAAAATTGGCCGGCGCCGCGGCACACTAGGCTGATCCTCCGCCTTTCAGCACCAGCACACCGGGTTCTAGTCCCAGTCGGGGCACCGGATTCTGTCCCAGTTGCCCCTCTTCCAGTCCATCTCTCTGCTGTGGCCCAGGAGTGCAGTGGAGGATGTCCCAAGTGCTTGGGCCCTGCACCCCATGGGAGACCAGGAGAAGTACCTGGCGCCTGCCATCGGATCAGCGTGGTGCGCCGGCCGCAGCGCGCTGGCGGCAGCAGCCATTGGAGGGTGAACCAATGGCAAAGGAAGACCTTTCTCTCTGTCTCGCTCTCTCACTGCCCACTCTGCCTGTCAAAAAATAAAAAATAAATTCATTAAAATTCTTTTAAAATTAATTTAAAAAATAATTAAATAATTAGTGTGCATGAGTGGGATTGCCTAGCAACTTGCTTAAGCCAGAGGCCCTGAACGCACCTTTGAGGGATTGCCTAGCAACTGGGTTAAGCCCCACAGCCCCGGGCAAGCCTGCACGGGGTTGCCTAGCAACGAGAGAAAGCCAGAGGCGTGGAGGATGCCTTCATGGAGTTGCCTAGCCATGTTCCCACAGTCTCTGCATTTTCCACGGTTCTGGCCCAGGGGCCTTGGGGGTCCCCAGCTTTGGGGGGAGGGTTCCAGCTGG
Source organism: Oryctolagus cuniculus (assembly GCF_964237555.1). Lineage (NCBI taxonomy): Eukaryota > Metazoa > Chordata > Mammalia > Lagomorpha > Leporidae > Oryctolagus > Oryctolagus cuniculus. Next base: position 82,459,163 of record NC_091444.1, on the reverse strand, counting down.
ACTGGAAATGGAGCTCCTGGGGGCCCTGGGCACCTGCTGGGGACCTGGATGAAGCCCTGGGGACCCAGATGGAGGCCCGGTGCACTTGCTAGAGACCTGGATGCAACCCCTGGAGACCCAATGGAGCCCTGGAGACCTGTATGGAGCCCCTAGATACCCAGATGGAGCCCCTGGAGACCTGGATGGAGCCCTAAAGACCTGGAAGGAGCTCCTGGGAGGCCCCGGCACCTGCTAGAGACCCAGATGGAGCCTCTAGAGACCCAGATGGAGCCCCTAGAGATATGGGTAGAGCCTTGGGGACCCAGATGGAGCCTTAGAGACCTGGATGAATCCCTGGAGACCCAGATGGAGCTCCTGCAGACTCGGATGGAGCCTTAAAGACCTGGATGGAGCTCCTGGGAGCCCCAGGCACTTGCTAGAGACCCAGATGGAGCCCTAGAGACCTGGATGGAGCTCCTTGGGGCCCAATGCACCTGTTAGAGATCTGGATGGAGCCCCTAGAGACCCAGATCAAGCCCCTAGAGATATGGGTAGAGCCTTGGGGACCCAGATGGAGCCTTAGAGACCTGGATGGATCCCTGGAGACCCAGATGCAGCCCCTGGAGACCCAGATGGAGCCCTAAAGACCCAGATGGGGCTCCTGGGAGCCCCAGGCACCTGCTAGAGACTCAGATGGAGCCTCTAGAGATATGGATGGAGCCATGGGGACCCGGATGGAGCCCTGTGCACCTGTTAGAGAACTGGTCGTAGCCCCCGAGACCCAGATGGAGCCCTAGAGACCTGGATGGAGCTCCTGGTGGGCCCATGCACCTGCTAGAGACCTGGATGGAGCCTTAGAGATCTGGATGGAGCCCCTGGAGATATGGATGGAGCCATGGGGACTTGGATAGAGCTCTGGAGACCCGGATGAAGCCCTAGAGACCCGTATGGAGCCCCTGGGGACCCATATGGAGCCTTTGAGACCCAGATGGAGACCTGTATGGAGCTTTAGAGACACCAATGCAGCCCCTGGTGCAGGCTTGGGGCCTGGAAATGGGCAGGGCTATGGTGATTGATAGTCCTGATCCCCAACCCCATGTTCCCACAAGGTGTGGGTGGTGGGGAAGATGGCTCTGGAGTAGGGGACCTAGGGGTTTCTGGGAGCCAGAAGTGAGGGCGTGGCTTCTCCCAGGGGATTCTGAGCCAGACATGGGGGCCCCAAGGGCCTCTGAGAGCCAGATGTGGGAGCATTCCAGAGAGACCACAGAATCCACAGTCGTGTGCAATCAGTTTATGACATCAATGAGAAAGAGAAACTGAGAGCGAGCTGGGGACAGAGGCTTATGGGACATTCCAGAACATTCTGGAACATTCTGAAAACATCCCAGAACATTCCAGAAGCTTCCAGCAGAGATTGCAAGTGAGGGGCAGGGAGACGTTGGCTTTTTACCTGTTGGGGATGAGAAAAAAATGTGGAGCATTCTGGAAATGTCGCAGAATGCTCTGGAATGTTCCAGAATATTCCTGTTGCCTGAACATCTAGAACATTCTGGGATATTTCGGAAACACTCTAGAATGTTCCCCTGGGAAGGTGTGAGGACTGGCTGGCACCACACTGCTCACCTGGGCGTCAGCATCATCACTGGGGACAGGTGTCTGTCAGGGAGGAGAAATTGGCTGAGTCAGCACAGGATGGCCTGGTGGCTCCCTGGAACGTTCTAGAGTTTTCTAGATTTTTCTGGAACCCCCTGGAATGTTCCACCCAGGCCACACCCACCAGTTCATTCCCATCCACCCAGACCACACCTGATTCTCATCCATGTCAGCCATGCCCTCAGCTCACAGCCATGCCTCCACCCTGACCACACCCCTGGCTCACTCATGACAGCCATGCCCATCCTGGCCATGAACCCTCCACACTGGCCACACCCCCAGCTCACCCATGCTGGCCACACACTCCATGTTCTCCCGGGGATCCCGTTCTCCTTCATTAACACCAAGAACTGTGCCAGGTGCTCATCGCTCAGCTCCTGGTCCTGGGCTGTGGGTGGCGCCAGCTGTATACACTTGCCCTGTCTAGTGGGCGCTGACGGTATACAGCCAGCCAGACGCACCTCAGGCAGCATGGGCTCCGTGCTGTGTACACCGAGGGTGCCTCTGTCTAGAGGGTGCCCACTAACTACCACTGGGTCTGCACCAACTGTATACAGTCACAGTCAGGATGGCTCCTTCTAGTGTGTGCTGACTGTATACAGTCAACCAAAATCACCCAGGATAGGATGGGGCTGGGATGGTTCTGTTCAGTAAGCACTGACTGTATACATTCAGCAAAACCTGCCCCAGATATCTAGTAGGTGCTGACTGTATGTGCTTGCCCCATCTAGTGGGTGCTGACTGTATACAGTCAGCCAAGCCCACCCTGGACAGGATGGGATCTACTTAGTATGCACTGACTGTATACAGCTGGCCGAGCCCCCCTCTAGGGTGTGCTGGGGTTGAGGATCTTGTATTTAGTAGGTGCTGCCTGAACACAGCCAGGGTCAGGCTCTCTCTCTAGTGTGTGCCACCAGTATACAGCTGGCCAAGCCCCTCTAGGATGCACCAGGGTCAAAGTTATTCTGCATAGTAGGCACTGACTGTATACGGTCACAGTCAGAATGTATCTCCCTCTAGTGGGTGCTAACTGTATACAGCAGGGTCAGGCTTTCAGGTTGCAATGTGTGTCTCTAGTAGGAGCCGACTGTATACACTCAGGATCCATGTATACAGTCAGGGTCAAGCTCTGGACTGGCTGCATACACTCAGGGTCTGTGTATACAGTCAGGGTCAGACTCTCTTTCTAGCAGGTGCTGGCTGTATCCACATGTGTGTGCAGGGGGCTCACCAGCAGTAAGGGTGACGCAGGTGGCAGTGCCATCGGTGCCCACATTCTGATTGAGAAAGAAGATGTGGCCATTCTCCTGCACCAGGAACTTGAAGTAGTTCTGGCCTTCAACTTCAGGGGGAGAGGTGGGCATTCAGGGTGTGCCAGGGCATGCTGGAACATGGTGGAATGTTTCAGGGCATTGTGGAGCATGCTGGGACATCCTGGGGCATGCTGGGACGGTCCAGAAGCATTTTCTAGAACATTCTGGAACATTCTAGAACATTATGGAATTTTTCTGGAACACTCTGGATGCTTCCCTAGGGCCTGCTAGAGTCTACTGGGACTGTCTGTAACATTCCGGAATGTTCTGTTATATTCTGGGGGAGAGATTCTAGAACATTCCAGAACATCCTAGAATTGTTAGAAACAAAATTGGATAGATTCTGGAACATTCTAGAACATTGTGGAATTGTCTGGATGTGTTCTAGAACATCCTGGAATATTCTGGAACATTCCAGTTGCTCCCGTAGGGCCTGCTAGAGAGTCTATTGCAATCATCTGGAACATTCTGGAACATTCTAGGACATTATGGAACATTGCACAAATGATGCGAGTGATTGATACCTGGGCACAGGCCACGCCCACCACAAGGGCAAGAATGAGAGCCTTCATCATCGTCTTTTCGTCGTCTGGAACCGGCTGCTACCAGGCATCTCTTTATAGCCAGGGCTTGGGAGAAGTGGGCAGGGCTGAGGTTGTGCAAACATCCAGGTTGGCACTGGGATGGGATGAGGTCCCGGGGCATTCCAGAATGTTCCAGGAGCTTCCAGGAGCTTCCATTATGGATTCTCTGGGGCTAGGGATTTTCCAGAATTTTCTAGAATGTTTCAAGGACACTAGGTGAGTGTTTCTCAGGTCTTAGAATATTCTAGAATTTTATGGAGTTTTTTTTAGAACTTTCTAGAATGTTCTTAGAACTTTTTCTAGAATACCTGCTGAGTGTCTTCGGGGATCATAGAATTTACTAAAACGTTCTAGAATACACTCAGAATTTTCAAGAATGCTCTCAGAAATTTTTCCAGAATGTTTCCAGAATGTTCTTGGAATTTTTCCTGAACACCAGGTAGGCATCATTGGGGTTTTAGAAATGTTCTAGAAACAATGGTGAATATTCTCAGAATTTTCTAGAATGTTCCCAGAACATGCAGTGAAAGTCTTTGGGGGTCCTGGAATTTTTTAGAATGTTCTCAGTATTTCTAGATTTTTGTAGAATGTCCTAGAACATTCCAGATTGCCCGGTGACCATCTTGGGGGGCCGAGGACCTCTTCTGATGGGCTGGAAATTACTACAGCCCCTAGAGATCAGCACAGGATGTCCTGGAGTGGCCACACCCCCTTGACTCTCCTCCCATGTGTGCAGGTGCTTAGGCTATGTGCGCTGTGTAAATGTCAGCCGGGCTGGGCACAGCACCAGGACACCCGCCGCACCTGGCTGGGGAATTTCCACTCAGACCTGCATCCCAGAATAACCCTAGGATCACTAGGTGGCATTTTGGAACATTCTGGAACATCCTACAAAATCTCTAGGACATTCTGGGAAAATTCTAGAATATTCTAGAATGCTCCAGAAGATTCCAGAATCTGGATTTTTTTTTTCCAACTTTTTCCCTGCCAGGTGTCCAGGCATGGTCTTGTGAGCTCCGGGGAGGTCATTCTGGGTCTCTGTCTCTCAGTGAAAAAACTGGCTTGGAGCAGTTTTGCAGCATGAAATCCTTTAATCCCATTTCCTACTCCAATGACCCCAGGGTTCTGGCTGGCTCCAGCCAAAACAAACTGCCCAGGGGAACCACAGGAGTTTGTGGGGGGCCCCCTGAGAACAGGCAGTGCCGAATCTGGAAGATGCTATGGTGTTCTGGCTTGTACTCTCTTGTACAAAAGTGGTTAAAAGACATCCTCATACTTAAGAATGAGGTATGCCTCCTAAGTAGTGGTTTACCCTGCTGCACCACAATGCTCATCCTTGGCATTTTATCTGATGTTTCCCTGGCATTTGGACTTGTTTACCTAAGTTCATTTGTTGGAGCCAGTGTTGTGATGCATTAGGACAATCTGTTGCCACTGATGCTGGCATCCCATATGGCCACTGTTTGTGTCTCAGCTGCTGTACTTCCCATCCAGCTCTCTGCCAATGCATCTGAGAAAGCAGCAGACAACCCAAGTTCTTGAGTCCCTGCCACCCATGAGGGAGACTTGGGTGGAGTTCCAGATCCTGGCTTTGATCTGACCCAGTCCCAGCCATTGTGAGTATTTGGTGGGTTGACCTGCAGATGGAAGATCTCTCTCTCCCCCTCCCTGTCTCTCCTTCTTTATAACTCCATCTTCCAGATAAATAAATCCTTTTCACATATTTGTTTTTCAACATTTTTTCTCCTTACTTGCTAGTATAGCATTCTCCCTTGGTGCTGCTGCTCTCTGTGGACTTGTCCTCCTCAGCCTCTGACTAGAGCACAGCCACCTCTCCAATGCTGACATCCTCTGACACATGTTTCACTCTTCTGTTCTCTCTAAACTGCAGACTCTTGGGCAACCTAAGTAACTCTCATGCATAAACTTGCATAGACACACACACTTGAGGACTACTTAGTCTTGGATTTCAGGTTGTAATTAACTTTAATTTTCAGAGGACTGGTGAAAAAACAAGTCTGGAAGCCAGGGTGCAGCCTTATGGTTCAGATGTCTGTGTCCCACATTGGAGTTTTTGGGTTTGATTCCCGGTTCCAGCCCCTGACTCCAACTTTCAGATAATGTAGACCCTGGTAGCTAGCAAGTGATGGTTCAGATGATTAGGTTCCCTGCTCCTGGGCCAGCCCTGACTGCTGTGGACATTTCAGCAGTTAACTAGAGGGTGAATACCACTTCTCTGTCTACTTGTTCATTTCTTTGCATCTCAAAGTAAAAAACAAAACAAGTATGTTTGCATGATCCATTAAAATAACTTCCTCAATGGAAAAAGTAGTGTCATTGTTATTTTTGGGGAAAAATAATGCTTCTTGGTTGTAAATGATATTTGAATAATGCATAAGTGTACATCAAACTTCCATTGTGGACAAGGAAGAGAAAGATGGAAGCAATAATTTTTACTTCTGGCTTTGGTACTTGTCATGTAACCTTGAAAAATTCATTTAAACTCATGGGACCTGAGCATCCTTAAAATTACAGGCTCATCTAGTTGAGGCAGGTGGTGTAAGGGGAGGTGGCAGGAAGGTGAGAGCTTTCCTTGTTTCTGTGCCAACAGAGCTAAGTGACATTAGCAAGTCATTTGACCCCTCTGGATCTTCCTCCCTTGTGAAATAAGATTGTCTTTGTAGTTAAAGGATTTATTCTACACAGTCCTATCTTATGGTAAGGTTCACATGACTGTGAAGTGTTTTATAAACTGGCAGTGTAAAAATCAAGTTGGCACCGAAGATGAAATGTTAAACAGCATAGAACTTCTAAGGCTTGTAGTTCTATGAGGAGCTACACAGAAACATTCAAGTTCAGGGGCATTTTTAAATTTAAAAACAGAAACATTGAATCACTGTTCAGAATCAGTATAGTTGCTAAAATTCTTATTTATAATCACTGAGATTGGTAGTGTAATTACTGATAGCATACTCCTAGTGTTGTATATTTTAGTTTATACAATACTTAGACTATATAAAATATAGGTAGCATGGGAAGTGCGATACACAGCAGTCTTGTAGAATGGCAGATGTCCTAAACAGCACTCTGGCCTCAGAATCAGCCCTTAAGGCACTCAGATCTGGCTGAAGAGCCCATGAGAGTATTTTAGGTATGGAAAGCTGTGGGGAGCAACTCGGACTATACTGTTACTGGAATTAAGACTTATTCTATGCATCTGCTCTCCCACAATGTGGCGCTGGGAGAGAAGCGTACAGCTTCTACCCAGCTTCCCCTTACCAACTTGATAAGCTGCAAGAGCCACTCCTGATTGGAGGAGAGCGGCGCGCTCGGCGTGTGGGTAGCAGAGCACAGATTGGTGGAGAGGACTATATAGGAGGAGAGAGACGGCATGGTGGTGTGGGTTGGTTGGAGAGTGCGTTGGAGAGTTCGCAGGGAAGTTCGTTACTTCATTCTTTCTCACTTCTCTCTACTCATTCTTGCTTTGGGAGTTTGCTGTTTACTTATTCTTACTTTACTATAGAAAGGACTTGTAAAAAAAGGGAACAACAAGCGTCCAGTCCGGTGTGGCTCCTCTGTGTGCGGAGGAGCAGCAAATGGTGCCGTGACTCAGATAGGAAACCTAGGAGGGAAAAAATGGGAAGAAGTGGGAAATTACCGGAGAGAGAGACTAGCAAAGAGCCTAGGGGAAGGCCGGACGGAAAGAGTGCCGGTGAAAAGCTAGTTAGAACCCAGGAAAAAAGCCGTGGGGGAAGAAAATTAGAAGCTAGGAAAGAGGTATTAACTGGAAACGTCTGGGAGACTCAGTCTTCCATTACGCCCACCGCTCCAACATGTCACAGACGGTACAGACAATGGAGTTCTTTGGCTACTCTTTGCCCACTGGCTACCTCTTCCTCCTGCTAGGCACCATTCTCTATTTCTCCCTAAAGATCATCCATTGTGGGCTGAATGTGGTTTCTCTCTCTTCCTACTCCCCACCTCCTCGCAGCTTTTCTTCTAAGCGAGGGAAACGAGGGGGCAGGAAAATTCATGCATTCGTAAGAGCAGTCGTGGAGATGTCCCCCTGGTTTCTACAGCAGTGGAGGCAGGTGGGACGGAAATTACGTGAGGCTGGGGAATCGATAGAAGTGCTGAAGCTGTGGCAACTCGTTGATCAGGTGCTTCAGGACCCCACGGAAGGGATCGAGTTGTTGCTTAATGAGGGGAGTGAATTGCAGGAAGAATTATGGCAGGGCAGCCAGGCGAGCAGCTATTGTAACAAACAGGTGAGAAGAAAATCAAAGAAGGATTTAGAGAGCCAGGAAGCTTATGTGGGGGAGAAGGAAGCTGAAGAGGGAACCTTGCCCCCGAGAGAGATGCCAAGAATATATCCTGGCCCTACAAGGCTGGCAAATTCAACCATAAAGGATGAATCACCACCTCGGTATCGCCCATTAGTACTACCAAAGTTTCCTCCTGTAAAGAAAAGCCCCTTTTTTCCACATGAGATTGAAGAAGAGTGGGAGGAGGAAAAAGGAGTGATGGAGGGAGTAGGTATGCAGGAGGAGATAGAAAGGCCGAGAACCGAAAGCAAGCAAAGGGGAGCTGTTTATAGAAAACCTGCTTGGGAGCAGTACCAGGAACCAGGCCAGGTGTTTCCTGTAATTCAGGATCAACAGGGAAACAGGGGTTGGACGCCTCTTGACCATAAATTACTTAAAGAGTTGCAACAATCAGTACAATTGTATGGGCCCCATGCAAGTTACACTCAGGCAATCCTTGATAACATTGGGCAGCAAGGCCTAATACCCGAGGATTGGAGAAACTTAGTAAAGGCGGTGTTGGGCGGGGGTGACTTCCTCTTATGGTTAGCTGCTTATAAAGAATTCACGCGAGAATATTCAAAGCAGAACTATCAAGCAGGGAATCAAGCATGGGATGAGGAAATGTTAAATGGAGAAGGGCGATTTGCCAATCCCGATGAGCAGGCCCGATTACCAACAGCTGTCCTCTTACAAGTGAGAGAGATAGCAAGAAGAGCCTGGAAGGTGATACCCAGAAAAGGAGAAATAAGACACAGCCTAACTAAGATAGTACAGGGCCCTACTGAACCTTACGCTGACTTCGTGAACAGATTAATGGAAGCAGCAGGAAACATTTTTGAAACTGTGGAAGAAGCAATGCCCTTAGTCAGAAGATTGGCGTATGAACAGGCCAATAAAACATGTCGTGAAGCTCTTAGAAAATGGCAGCATAAAGACATCCCTACCTTTTTGAAAATCTGTAGGGATGTCATGGATGATGTAGCTTCTGGATCACATGCTGCAGTAGCTGTAACCCGACAATTTAGACAGAAAATGAGGGGACGAAAATGCTTTAGATGTGGTCGAGAAGGGCATCTAATGAGGGAATGTAGGGCGAAATTTCCAGCCCGAGATCGGCAGGGCATAGAGAACTCAAGAAGACCAGGCCTTTGCCCACGCTGTAGAAGAGGGAATCATTGGGTCAGTGAATGTTACTTTAAAATGAAAAGCGCAGGCAATCCCCTGAGGATGCCAAATGAGCCGGGCCCCATAAGAAGATCAGGTGTATATGGACAACAGCAAAAAAACGGAATGTGGGCCCCTGCACCCTGGGGCCAAAACAATCGGTGGGTGCCACGGTCCCAACAATACAAAAACCAAATATTTACTGCGCAGAGTTACGAGACACCGAATATTCGGTACTAACACCTCAAATGGGGCCACAAGCCATAGAGGTGAGGGCAGAAACAATTTCAGTGGAGCATAAGGGACTTGGAATAATCATAGGAAAAGAAACAAATGCTTTAAGAGGCCTAATGGTCATTACCGGAGTCATTCAATTACCTTTTGATAAGTTAAAAGTGCTAATACAATCTACAAAGGGTATTATTCAAATCAAGCCAGAAGAACCTGTGGCTCAAATGCTGATCATGATTGGAGCACAGGATGTTCACGGACCCCAAGGGGAGAAATTTGCAGCCTTGTCCCTATCTTTAGCAGATCGACCTCTGTGGACCTTAACCATTAGAGGAAAGTCGATTCAGGGCCTGCTAGATACAGGTGCAGATGTAAGTATAATTTCAGAAAATGATTGGCCGAAGTCATGGCCCCTTCAGCCAGGAGATAATACTTTAGTAGGCCTAGGTGCGGCCATGACACCATCAAGAAGTGCTCAGGTGCTTCATTGGCAGGATCAAGAAGGGAACAAGGGAAATGTGCAGCCTTATGTTAGTGCACTCCCCATCACATTATGGGGAAGAGACATTTTAGAACAATTGGGACTGACATTAACAAATGAGGACCAATTGGAGAGTTCTACAGGACGGCGTATTATGTATAAAAAGGGATATCAGGAGAGAGGATTAGGCTCCAGAGAAGGCAGAAGGGACCTAGCCCAGCCCAAAGGCGATTTTAAAAGACAGGACACGGGTTTTTCGTGGGGGCCACTGAGATGCAGCCGCTGCCATTGTCATGGCTGGACAACAAGCCAAAGTGGATACCACAGTGGCCCCTTACCCAGGAAAAGCTGGCTGCGGTAAATGATATAGTGTTACAACAATTAGAGGCAGGCCATTTGCAACCATCAACCTCCCCATGGAATACGCCAATATTCGTGATAAAGAAAAAATCGGGGAAATACCGGTTGTTGCATGATTTACGGGCTGTTAATCAGCAGATGCAACCCATGGGGGCATTACAACCCGGACTCCCGGTTCCTACTATGATCCCAAAGCATTGGCCATTAATAGTACTCGATCTGAAGGACTGCTTTTTTAGCATACCTCTACATGAACAAGACATTCAGAGGTTTGCTTTCACCGTACCTTCCATTAATCATCAAGGTCCCGACAAAAGATATGAATGGAAGGTACTTCCCCAAGGAATGACTAACAGTCCTGCCATATGCCAGCTATATGTTGACCAGGCAGTAGAGCCGGTTCGACAACAGTGCCCAAAAGTACAAATTTTACACTACATGGATGATTTGTTAATAACGGCTGAAAGTGAAAGTCACCTTATGGAAGCATATAAGCTGCTGCTATTATATTTGGAAAAAGTTGGGTTACAAGTAGCGCCAGAGAAGATACAAAAAGGGGAAGTAGTACAGTACTTAGGGCTTTAAGTAACTTCTGAAAAGGTGACCCCATTAGAATTTGAAATTGCAATAGATGGGTTGCAGACCCTTAATGACTTCCAAAAATTATGTGGCAATTTAAATTGGTTGAGGCCCTATTGTAAATTAACCACCGAAGATATGATGCCATTATTCAATATTTTAGAAGGAGATGCCCAGCTTGATTCCCCTCGTAGATTGACAAAAGAAGCCCGCTTGGCGTTACAGAAAATCGAAAAACAAATTAAAGCAATGCAGATGGAAAGATGTGATCCACAACAAGCCCTAGAAATATTAATTTTTATGGAACAGCTGTATCCCTTCGCAGTCATTTGGCAAGGAGGACCCTTGTTGTTTGTATACCCACATTCACATGCACCGCGTGTACTATACACCCAAGGCATAGCGGTGGCTGATTTGATATTAACAGCAATAAAAAAAGGTGACAGAAATGGCGGGGAAGACTCCAAAGCGATGTGTAGTTCCCTTTGCTCAAGAGGCAGTAGAAGCCTTTACAAGGGAATGCTGGCAATGGGCATACATAGTTCTCATTCTACAAATAGAGATTGACAATCACTACCCTCGCCATCCATTTGTTAACTTCTGCACACAGGTTTCAATAAAACGGGTGCAGAAGGTGCGAAGGGATCCAATTCAAGGGGCAGTTACCATATTTACGGATGGAGCTAAAGGCGGAACAGGAGCAGCTATATTTAACAATCAACGATATTTTGTCTTAACAGCATCCCCTTCTCCACAACATGCAGAATTAGCTATTATCGCAACAGTATTACGCAGAGAGAGCGCACCCATGAATATTTTGTCTGATAGTGCATATGTGGTGAATGCAGTTCAGATGCTTGCTACACAGTGCCTTATTCTTAAATCCTCCTCAGTCTATTCTTATTTAAGTGAAAATCAGGGGTTATTAAATCAAAGAGAGCATGCTATTTACATAGGCCACATAAGAGCTCATTCTAATTTACCTGGCCCACTTACTCGAGGAAACATGATGGCAGATCATTATTCAAGATTCTTGCTTGCATGCACCGCTTTGGAACAAGCTAAAGAATATCACTCTAAATGGCATGTTAACACCCACACTTTAAGTTTTAAATTTAATATTCCCCGCAAGCAAGCAGAAGATATTATTAGATCCTGTGAAAAGTGCGTTGTTACCATAGTTCCAAAGATTCCTGTGGGAGCCAATCCCCGTGGCCTTAAACCAGGACATATCTGGCAGATGGACGTTACACATATCCCCTCTTTTGGGCGACAAAGCTGTGTTCACGTCACTGTAGATACATATTCAGGTGTAGTTATGGCCACAGCCATGAATAAAGACGGAGTACAACAAGTAATCCAACACTGCTTGCAGGCTTTTGCAGCCTGGGGAGTTCCTCATGTGATCAAAACGGATAACGGCCCAGCGTATACATCAACTCGTTTTGCTGCATTTTTGAAAGAATTCGGAATCTCCCATATTACCGGTATTCCATACAATCCACAAGGGCAAGCTGTGGTAGAACGCACTCACTTATATTTAAAAAATTTAATAATTAAACAAAAAGGGGGAATAGGGGAAATGGCCACATCCAACAAGGATGCCTTGGCCCTAGCTCTTTATACAATTAATTTTTTGAACAAGAAAAAGAACGGTAAAACACCTGCAGAAATGCATGCTCAATCAGCTGATAAGGAATCAATACAGTGGGTAATGTGGAAGGATTTACAGGACAACCAATGGAAAGGCCCATTCCCCTTACTCAGAAGAATACGAGGCGCCGTTTGTTTTTTTCCACAGGGTGCGGCACAAATAATATGGACCCCTGAGAGAAGAATTCGGTTGGTAAACCTACCAGCAGAAGAGCTAGAAGAAAAAAACTCTATTTGAGGAAGAAAAACAATGAATAACCAATCCCTGGGATCTTGAATATGGGACATTTTTCAACGAACTCTGAAGTAGCACGACAAACAAGACAGTCAGAAGCATGAAGATCACGCTGAACTTTACACAGGTGCGTATCAACGCCAAAAAAATAAAAAGAAAGGGGGATCTGTGGGGAGCAACTCGGACTATACTGTTACTGGAATTAAGACTTATTCTATGCATCTGCTCTCCCACAATGTGGCGCTGGGAGAGGAGCGTACAGCTTCTACCCAGCTGCCCCTTACCAACTTGATAAGCTGCAAGAGCTGCTCCTGATTGGAGGAGAGCGGCACGCTCGGCATGTGGGTAGCGGAGCACGGATTGGTGGAGAGGACTATATAGGAGGAGAGAGACAGCATGGTGGTGTGGGTTGGTTGGAGAGTGCGTTGGAGAGTTCGCGGGGAAGTTCGTTACTTCGTTCTTTCTCACTTCTCTCTACTCATTCTTGCTTTGGGAGTTTGCTGTTTACTTATTCTTACTTTACTATAGAAAGGACTTGTAAAAAAAGGGAACAACAAGCATCCGGTCCGGTGTGGCTCCTCCGCGTGCAGAGGAGCAGCAGAAAGCCACTCTGGCAAAAAAGAAAAAAAAAAGGACCTAAATAAAAGATCTCTGGGAGTGAGATCCCAGTAGAAAGAACAGGCCATCAAAGAAGGAGGTACCATTCTCTGAAGGGAGGAGAGAACTTCCACTTTGACTATGACCTTGTCTAAGTAAGATCGAACTCAGTGAACTCAAGAGGCTTCCATAGCCTTGGCAACTCATGACTAGAGCCCAGGGAGATTTCTGATGCCATAAACAAGAGTGTCAAATTGTTAAGTCAACAACAGGAATAACTGTGTGCTTACTCCTTATGTGGGATCTCTGTCCTTAATGTGTTGTCCAATGTGAAGTAATGCTATAACAAGTACTCAAACAGTATTTTACACTTTATGTTCTGTGTGCTGCAAACTGATGAAATCTTAACTTAATATAAACTAAATCGATCTTCTGTGTATAAAGATAATTGAAAATTAATCTTGATATGAATGGAATGGGAGAGGGAGTGGGAAATGGGAGGGGTGCTGGTGGGAGGGAAGTTATGGGGGGGAAGCCTTTGTAATCCATAAACTGTGCTTTGGAAAATTATATTTACTAAATAAAAGTTTAAAAAATTAAAAAATAAAAAATAAATAAAAATATAGGTAGCAATATTTAATGCTTCTCTTACTGTTCCTGGATTGGATTATAGTATATGTTAATAAACCCTTTTTAAAGATTTATTTATTAATTTGAAAGACAGAATTATAGAGAGAGACACAGAAATAGACAGAGATGTTCTGTATGCTGTTTTACTCCCCACATGGCTGCAAGCAGCTGGAGCTGGGCTAATCCAAAGCCAGGTGCTTCTTCCAGGTCTCCCACATGGATTCAGGGGCCCAAGTATTTGAGCCATCTCCTGCTGCTTTCCCTGGCACATTAGCAGGGAGCTAGATTAGAAGCAGAGCAGCTGGGATATGAACCAGTGCCCATAGGGGATGCCAGCACTGCAGGTGGTGGCTTCACCTTATATGCCACAGCACCAGCTACAGCCTATTCATTTTAAATTAATAACTAAAGATTATCTGCTGTTCAGCCTCCAGGCTTTGGCTTGGCCGAGCCTCTGCTGTTGTGGACATTTGGGGAGTGAACCAGAGGTTGAAAGATCTCTTTTCTTATGTCTCTCCCTCTCTAACCTTGCCTTTCAAATAAATAAATGAGTCTTTGAAATAAAAATGCATACACACACACACACACACACACAGTACCAACACAGTGGGTAAAGCCATGGCCTGCTGTGCCAGCATCCCATATGGGTGCTGATTCAACTCCCAGCTGCTCCACTTCCAATCTAGCTCCCTGCTAATGTGCCTGGGAAAGCATCAGAAGGTGGCCCAAGTGCTTGAACTACTGCATTCATGTGGGAGGCCTGGCAGAAGCACCTGGCTTTAGATTGGCTCAGCTGAGGCCAATTTGGGAAGTGAACCAGCAGATGGAAGATCTGTCTCTACCACTTCTCTGTAACTCTGCCTTTCAAATAAATAATAGATTTTTAAAATGGGGGAAAAGGGCAGTTTTGTTGCCTTCCCTTTCCTTAGAGTAACATAATCAAAATCTGTTAGGCAAATGAATAAGGGAAATTCTGAGATCATGTATTGACCACAGAAGAGAATGGATTCCTTGTGCATTTTCTGCAAGCCCATGCTAGTTAGAACCAAGGGAAGCATAACAAAAAAGGGGAGGCCTATATCCCTCTTATTTGTCTTCTTTGTTCATTGGAGCAGTGGAGAGTTGAGTAATGTAATATTGGTGTTTGTCTCCATACAGTTCACTTCTATTTAGCTGGTTCTTTTTATTTTTGCATTTCTTTTTTATTTATTTTAAGAGATTTATTTGAAAGGCATAGAGACAGGGGTCTTCGATCTGCTGGTTTGATTCCCCAATGTTTGGGTGAGGTTGAAGGCCGATGAGCCCCCTTCCAGTTCTCCCATGTGGTGTGGGGTCCAAGCACCTGTCCATCACCACTGCACCTGTTGGCTGGAGTGGGACAGGAATTTGGGTGGCAAGGACTTCAATCAGCAACTGTGATGCAGGCCCTGCAGTTCTGGTTGCACCCCCAAACCATGGTGCCAGCCTTGATAAACTTTTCTTTAAAGTGGAATTAGGGGTAAAAACGATCTGAGGTGCATGTGCGGTTCCATTGTGAGAGGGGCTGAGGCCCCACGGGTGACCAGGGGCCAATAGGAACACCTGCAGCCTTGGCCCGCATGTCCCAGGCATCTCCCCTCTCCTTCTGCCCCACCGACAGCAGCCCGGCCCAGGCCCAGTCGTGCCTTAGGGATTTCCACCCCAAACTGGTCAATTCAGGTCACTTTGTGATCCCTGAACAGATTCAGTAATGCATGCTTCTTCTCTACTACAAAGATCTTATGTTGGTCATATTTCCAGTTACCAAAATCAAATCAACTCACACCTGGACTCTGAGTATTCAATGACATTAGTTATCAAAATAAATGTATTCAAATATTCAAAGACCACTTCAAAGCTTAACTGCCTTCAAGAGTTTTTGGCACTGGAACAGCCACTGTGGTTTTCTACACATGAGCACTCACTATTTTATATACCATTTAACAATTCAAACATCACTTCAGCTTCAGCAATACACAACAATAGAATGGATGATTCTACATAATAAACATGTTACATTAGTTTGGACTTAAAACCTAGAATTAAAACCATGTGGTAATATGGATGGATTTAAGGAAAGATGTAGAGCTATGTAGCTAAGGCCACAGAATCCCAGACCTATTGATTTTAAGTGAGTCTAGAACAACAGCATTCCATTGCATTATCTTCCATCTCAGAGTCCTGCTTTTCCAGTGAGACCCACCCCAAATAGACCACGTATTTCCTGCCTATGTCTTCACGGTGGTGGAAGCTGTTCTGATACAGGCATCTCCTGGACAGTCACCAGCTTCCTGATTTACTACCTGAACTGGAATCAACAGTTGTGAGGGATGTTTCCCAAACACCCAGGCTGAACTGAATGTTTGTCTCTGGCAGTCAAAAACTTCTGCCTTAGGAAACAGAACATGTCCTCTACTCTGGGCCTCCTTTTTCTTCTCATGGGGTTCTGTGGTGATCTCTGGTTTTCAACACAAATCCTGGTAGCATTCTGACTCAAAAGAAAGACCAGGGATAAGAGTTCTTTCTGGGGGCTGGTGTTGTGGCATAGCAAGTTACACTGCTGCCTGCAGCACTAACATCCCACATGGATGCCAGTTTGACTCCCAGCTGCTCTTCTTCTTCCCTAGCTCCTTGCTGGGTAAAGCAACAGAGAATGGCCCAAGCACTTGGTCCTCTGCCCCCACATGGGAGACCTGGAGGAAGCTGCTGGCTTCAGCCTGGCCCAGCCCTGGCCATTGTGGCCATTTAGGGAGTGAGTCAGCAGATGGACCTCTGTCTTTCCCTCTCTTTTTCTCTCTGTAACTCTGCCTTGCAAAAAAATACAACTTCAGAAAGTTATTCTCCATCAAGCAATAAACACTTTTCGAGGCAGTTGTAAAGCTGGGAGTCATAGCTTCTCTTATATTTTGGATAATAAGAGTTTTGGTTTGAAAGCATGTTCATCTGAGACAAAGATCACTCATTATCCTTTGTTAGAGAAGGGGGCTCTGCTCTTTGAAAGTGAAAATTAGAAGCGGTAATGTGTGATGAGCTCCACCTGCCAGGTCTGGGGAGACTTATTTGAAAGACAGGACACCAGGAGAGGAAGCTTTTCAGATTCCCTGGCCCTTGCTTTAGTCTTATGTCTTTACTTCTTTTGTTGCTTCTTGATGTCAAGAGTGTACTCTTTATGATGAAATGAGGAATTGTGTCTTACCTCTTTTGGGCCTTTTTCTAAGAAGAGTGTATATATTTTTCTTGCATATAAGGATGGCTTCTGGGGTGGGTGGATCTTTTTTGGAAGTTTTCACAAGCCAGCCAGTAGCCTATATTTTCTTCACAGAATTCAGTTTTTAGAAAAGCCTCCAATACAGCCAGACCATCTGTATGTAGGGAAGAGAAGGTAGAAAAATAAAAAGAAACATGAGGAATATGAGGAAGCTAATGATCAAATAATCCCTTGTACTTTTCTAGTACGAGGATTAGCTATTCTCTAGTTTTTACTCAACCCTGTAATCCTGCGGATTTAGCTCTTTAAAGACAAAGATGCCTGTAGGCAAAATACTTAAGTTGGTTCCATACTACTAAAACAGAAATATTTCAGTTTGTTTTAATGCCAAAAATGTATTTACAGGAGAGGCATAAATCCTCAGGGAACTAAGTCTCTTGCAAACACTGCATGCAATGAAAAGCATCCTCAGCCTCAACCAAGAGCACTGCCATTGCAGAGCTGAAGGCTGATTTATCTCCCCCACCTGGTATGAATATGCTGCGAAATAAGCGGAGATAAACAGACCTTCTAGGTTAAGTCAAATTCTCCTTGGTGAGCTGCTGATTTGAGGACACAGCCTTTCTGCACTCTTGTGATACTTGCAATGGATTCAATTCAAGCCTAATTCACAGTTGCTGGCCAGCAGCTCCTGGAATGCTTCTGACCACAACAGTGCTTCCTTAGGGGAAGGTCTGCAAGAGCAGTTCTCTAATGAGTTGTGCTCAGAGCAGTTCCCCTCCCAGCTCAGCAGTGAGCTCTTCAGATTGCAAACACAGGAATCTCAACTTACTTGATGAAAGCTTGCTACCTGCTTTTCTTGCCAATTGTGGCCTTCCCAGGAATGGTGGAGTTTTGCCATAGGTAGCTCAACCTGGTCTTCAATACTCTTATTCTTAAAAAAAAAGACAATTCACTAAGTGGTTATCCTTGAATACACTACTGAGCCTGAATGCATTTTTACCAAATAAAGTTGCCCAATAGCTATAAACCAAAAGCCAACAACAGGCTTGCCCATCTAATATTACACTCAGCCCCGAAGTACTGAGCAGTTTCATCAATTCCTCAGAATGTAACTACGCTCTGAGGACTAAAGATAGGACTGCCCAAATTTTAATTATCAATACACTGCACAGCTAATAAAGCAGATGCTGTCTCTGGCCCACAAAAGGAGACAATTTCCCTGCAAGGTTAACTGCAATCAGGAGACATTTTGCACCTGATGGAACCCACAGCAGAACTGCCTTGAGCCGGCTCCTCTCCTTTCCTTTCCACCTTCGGTCCTGGATGGGCCAGAGACCATGCACAGGAGGTGCCATTGGTCACCCGTTGCCCCCTGTCTACCTGCAATGCTCCTGGTAGGAAAATGCTGCAGAACAGTGATTTGTCCCATGATTGTCACTGTGTGAGATCATCCCATCATGAGAAAATGACCATGGATTCAAATGAGATATCAACCACAGAAGCACTTCCCCCAGCATCAGTGCAGGAGGGTGGATGATGGAAGGCACAGCATGGCCAGGACTCTAGGGACCCTGCAGGACTCTGCTGCCCTGGATGCCTATAGCAGGCAGCTGCATGCAGCCCAGTGTGCCAACAGCACCCTCCTACGAAACCTTTCCCCCTGTCTGCCCATGCAGACCACACAGATGCTGTGTCAGTGAGTAAATCAGCACCGCACACTTGGTTTTCCTGATGAGACTTGGCCTTCATTACTTCCCCAAGTTCAGCACGTGCTGCAAGCCTCAGCCAGCAGGGCCGGTGGGAGAGGTGGGCGGTCGCACTCACCAGGTCTGTCTCTTCTTCTCCTGACCCTCCTGACTCTGGGGCCTCCACCTGCATTCTAGCCCCAAGGTACAAAACAGCCAAGAAGCTAAACGACCCACATCACCAGCCTACACCGCAACTACCAGCTGCTCACCAATGACCACCGCCTTTATAGCCAGCCTACATGGGGCGGGTCTGGCAGCACTGGTCCTGCCCCAGGGCAGGAAGGATTGGCCCGAGGTTCCCCCACTGGGCGGAGCCTGAGCTGTCCTGCAGCAGATTCTGGAACCAAGAGAGCTGCTGATGGCTGAGGCCCTGGCTCAGAGCACACTTAGTGAGACCCCATGCCCGGCAAGGGCGCTGGGGCCCTGGACTTTCCCAGGCTGCAGTCCTAGGGTGGAGGCTGACTCGGCCCTCCTTCCCTAGCCCTGCCCACAGGTGGAGCGGGGTTCCCATGGGGCATCTTCCTTCATGGGAGCATGGGTGAACCCCAAATGCCGCGACTCCCAGTTCTGAGTGCTGGCCCGCAGCCTTCCGGGAGGGAGTAGGATACAGAGACTTTGTGGGGAGGTGACACTTGAGCTGGGCCTGTATTTTGGGTTTGCTCTGGATGCACAACCCAGTGCGCCTGGACCTGCGGGTCTGCTGCAGGCCTCCTGGAGGCTCTGGAAGCCGGGCGTCCTGGTGGCAAGGGCAGGAGGGCGGGAGGTCGAGGCACTGAGCTCCCGCTGGGTGCACCAGGCACTTTGGAGCTGTTCAGAGTAAGGAGTTGAGGTCACCTCCTGAACCACTGCTGGTCCCAAACTCCTGGTTTGGGATTTGCCAGAACCCTGAAGTAGGGGTGTGGTGGGGGTGGTAGTGGTTGGCTTCAATGCACTGTATTTGTGAATTCTTCAAACACAGCTTCTCCCTACTCCTGCAGGCTTTCAGGTGATTGACGAGGACAGAGTCCCTCCACTGCAAAGTGACTGAAGTTTGGAAACTACGTCCAGAACTTCACAGTGTGTATTCAGGTGGTCATCCTTCAGGCCTGCAGGTGGACAGCAAGAGCAACAGTAAGATATTAACTACTGTAGATACTCTCCTTTCTTTCCGGTAGACCCACCAAAAGAGAATGGGAGATGAGTACTTGAACATTGGAACCAGTCAGCATGCTAGGGTGAGCTGCCAGTACTTGGAGCTCAGGAGTGGACATGGAGAGCAAAACATGCATTGTTACTAAAGAGGACAGTTAGGCATTTTACTGTGAAAAGGGAAATCATTTAGATGTGAACAAGACACCTTAAGAAAAGGTCTGTATAGTTATTTTTGTTTATTTGCCAGGCAGAGAGAGCCCTTCCATTTACTGCTCATTCCTCAAATGTCTGCACCAACCAGAGCTGGGTCAGGCTGAAGCCAGGAACTCAGTGTGGGTCTCCCACACAGGTGGCAGAGACTCAAGTACTTGAGCCATCAGCTGCTGCCTCCCAGGGTTCTGTTAGCAGGAAGCCAGAAGCAGAAGCAGGGCTAGGGCTTGAGCCCTGAGCATTCTGACTGGGATGTGGAAGGCTTTACCACTATGCCAAACACATGCTCCAGTAAGGTGTTTCAACACGTTTGCAAAATGTAAGAATGTGGTTTTAAATATATGCTCTTCATCTTAAAAATTTGCATAATCTTATATTCAGTTTCATGATTCAATACTTATTATTAAATACAAGTAACATTTAGATACATGCTTTACTTACCAATACAAACCTCAGTAACTTTTTCACTTTGAACCTTGAATATTAGCATTCATTCAGACTGAAGTTCACTCATAAGCTGGGAATTCTGACAAAGAGACAGTAGGGAAAAAATCTAGATGTGTATCTGATACCTAAGAAGGTTCTGAACCTGATTGACAGAATCTGAGTAACTGTTCGGAGAGTCACTTCATACCTCTCCCCTCTGTAATGAGAAGACTGTGTCCTTTGGCCACCTTCACATGATGTTATGTAAATTTTACCTGAAAAGCCTTTTATAAATTCTGAAGTACCATACAGAAGCATATTATGCATTTCCATATGTGTGAAAAAAGGCAATGTCAAAGGCACAGCTATTCCAGAGAGAAGTTAGGAGGATTAGCTCAGTTTTTAAGTGTGTAAGTACCATTAAATATCAACATATTTAAAATAGATTTATATATAGAGTGTGGAGTTCATGATAGATATTGAATAAATGCACTCTGGATAATAAGCAAATATCAGAAATAATGCCACACCCATCAGTGTTTAAACTCTTCAGACAGCTCCGTGCCAGGGAAGTGCAGTGATCCCTGTAAATTAACAAAAATCAATCTGTGTATACCCATGGAAGCCACTGGTTTATATGCAGCCTATACTAGAGGTTTTTGTGTTTAGTAAAATTACTTGATTTTTAATGAATGCTTTCAGACTGATACCTGATGCTGAGTGGCAGACAATTTTTTCTGAAAAGTATGTGGTTGAGAAATATAAATATAAATCAGTTTATAATTTTTGTGTCTGAATATTTTTATGCATTGAGACAGTACCTGCAATAATCAGAAGACTTTTCCTCAAAAAGTTGCTACATTGATGCATCTTCATTTATGTATGTAATGTATGTTTAGGTAAAAGGAAGAGAGAGAGAGAGAGAGAGAGATCTATCTTTCATCTGCTGGCTCATTTCCAGATGGCCACAATAGCTGGGTTGAGCCAGGCTGAAGCCAGGACCCTGGAACTCTGTCCCAGTCCCCCATGTGGGTGTAGGAACCCAAACTCTTGGGCAATCTTTGCTGCTTTCCCAAGCAAAGAGCTGGACGAGAAGTGAAGGAGGTGAGTCTCAAAGCAGTGCCATAAGGCATGCTGCTGTTGCAGTTGGTAACTTACTCCTTTGTGCCACAATGCTGGCCCTGGATTGATGACATATTGAAGTGCTGCAACCGGCTTTTGGCTAAATAGGATGACTTAACATGTTTTCCACTCTGTGGAAGAGGAACGAATAAGGCAGTTGGTTGTAAAAGTTGCCCATGGAAACCACAGCCTGAGAAAGATGAATCAACTCACCTTGCATTTTCCACCTTGCATCTACACCACCCTTTTCTGGACAAACATCTGATTGTATGCCCTTGTGATGGAGGTTCTCAGGGTGCTGGAACTTTTTGTAATTTTTTTAAAAATATAGATTAAGAAGAAGGCAAATAAACAAAAAATTACAAACTGCTGCCAATACCAAGAAGAGATTATTGAGAGTAAAAGGTCACCTGTTGGAGCCAGCACTGTGGCACATCAGGTTAAAGCCCTGGCCTGAAATACAGGCAT
The DNA here is from genome assembly GCF_964237555.1 of Oryctolagus cuniculus. Taxonomy (NCBI): domain Eukaryota; kingdom Metazoa; phylum Chordata; class Mammalia; order Lagomorpha; family Leporidae; genus Oryctolagus; species Oryctolagus cuniculus. The sequence continues at coordinate 82,437,063 of NC_091444.1, read as the reverse complement.
CCCATATGAGTGCTGGTAGAGTCCCAGCTGCTCCACTTCCAGTCCAGCCTCCTGCTAATGCACCTGGGAAAACAGTAGAGGATGGCCCAAGTCCTTGGGCCCTTTTGCTCATGTTGGTGACCCAGAAAAAGCTCCTGGCTCCTGGCTTCTGATCAGCTCACTCTCTACCTCTCCATATATCTTTTTCAAATGAATAAAATATTTTTTTTAAAAAAGGTATCCTGCCATACTTCTTTCTTCCCTGTTAATTACTAGGAATTAAAAATTGTTACGGGGCCAGCACTGTGGCAAAATGGGTTATAGCCACACCTGCAGCACTAGCATCCTCTATTGACACCATTGCATGTTCTACTTCTGATGCAGGTCTCTGAAAACATACTGGGAAAGCAGTAGAATATGGTAGAAATCCTTGAGTCTTGCACCCAAGCGAGAGACCTGGATGAAATTTCCCTGACCCCTGGCTTTTTTTTTTAAAGATTTGTTTATTTATTTGAAAGAGTTACAAACACCCACCCACACACACACAGAGAGAGAGAGAGAGAGAGAGGTCTTCCATCTGATGGTTTACTCCCCAGCTGGTTGCAATGGCTGGAGCTGCGCTGATCTGAAGCCAGGAGCTAAGAGCTTCAAGTTCTCCCATGCATGTGCATGGGCCCAAGCACTTGGGCCATTTTCTACTGCTTTCCCAGGCCATAGCCAGGAGCTAGATCAGAAGTGGAGCAGCAAGGACTCAAACCAGTGCCCATATGGGATGCCCATAATGTTTTCTTTAATTGGAGAAATGTTCCTTTGATAGAATGAGCGTATGACCCCACAATATTTTCTACTTACTCATAATAGGGTCTGAGATGTAAAAGTCATGATTAATTTCTTAGAAGAAAATTTACATACCCAGAAGCAAAGAGTGAAAATTAACCTTTTGTTTTTCTCATGAATGAATCAGAGTTTCAAAACTAATACTTAACTTGTATTTTAGAGGAGTTAATGACTTAACCATATCTTCTATTAGAAATACTACGTTGTGGCCAGTGCTGTGGCACAGCAGGTTAAAGCACTGGCCTGAAGTGCCAGCATCCCATATGGGCTCCGGTTCTAGTCCCAGCTGCTCCTCTTCTGATCCAGCTCTCTGCTATGGCCTGGGAAAGCAATAGATGGCCCACATCTTTGGGCTGTTCTGAAGCTCTTAGCATAGTGAACATATATTAGATTCTCATTATTGAAATCTTTAGAAATGTCAGAAAGCATGTAACTTTCTTTAACGATCTGAAACAGAGATGAGATCCATAAGGGCAGAACTGCTCAGCAGCCAAACTGCAGGAATATGTATCTTTCTGACGATATCTTCATCTGCTTCTTGCAGTTGCAGCTAGTCTATGAGCTCTTGGTCTGTTTTCTGCCCTTGGGAGGGCCTAGGGTGCTCTATATTGTCTGTAAGGATTCAAAATTTGTTGTATATTAGTGTCTAATCATAAAATTTCCAAAGTGACAAGCTGGATGTAATAAACTATTCCAGACTGCAAAAAAAAAAAAAAAAAAAAAAAAAAAAAAAAAAAAAAAAAAACAAGAAAATACAAACATAGTGTACTCTCTATAAAGTACAGCGGTAAATCTCTATTATAGAGATACACATGTCTACACAATTCTCTGTTTCTTTCCCTCTGAAAGTCTACATTCAGCTCTCGATGTTATGATTACTTAGGAATAGATTTCTTATACTTACTTTCATAATCAGTGAACTCGGAATTATTATTGTAGTATTGAGGATTGTACTGACTAAAACACTATGTTTATTCCATGTTAAATAACATCATCGTATCTTTGGATTCCATTTATCCTGCTACTGATGTATTCACAGGAGAGGGGAGGTGGGAGGAAAACCCAAGATCCATCGGGGTGGAGGAGGAATGTCAGAGGCTGTGGTTCTATTGTACTGCAGCTTGGGTTCTGGAAGAACACATTAATGGACCCAGATGGTGTGAAGCTAACTGAAGGGCTATGTTCTGTACACTTGTCTGTGGTACTGCATTTTCATTTATGTAAAATTTATTTCCTTCAAGTAATATATTAATTTGGATGAAAATGAAGATGTTAAGGAATTTTCAGAATGGGTCTGTTTAACCCTCATTGGCTTTGTTTTTAGGCACTTAACTCAGAAAAGAAAAGATAGAAAAATACATTTTGGGTTCTCTTCATCTGTACCATGGCACTCTTTGGTTAAGATTTATCATTTTGTCATATTTGATTCTCTAGACTCCCTGAAAAATCCCCTACTTCATTAGATGGAGTCCGTGTCTCACCATGGCAGTGAAAAGTTTAAAATGTTCCAGCTTTGCATTTAGCTAGGCCGTGGACACCTGCCATGGAACTTGCCAGCCAATTGTGTCAGGGGCATCATCTGAATCAGAATTACTTGCATGAAAACAAGGAGTTGCAGATTCTTCCAGTGAAAGTGGAGAGGAGCAAGAGCTGCAGAACATTGCCAGGGTTGAATGTGCCATGGGATGCTATGTGGTGGCTGGTGTCTGGGGTGCTGGTTCTGCAGAAGATAGGGCTTATGGGGGCTTGTGCTGTGATATAGCAGGTAAGGCTGCCTCCTGCAGTGCCAGCATCCCATATGGTCACCGGTTGGAGTCCAGCCTGCTCCACTTCCAATCCAGGTGTGCTGTGGCCTGAGAAAGCAGTAGAAAATGGCCCATGTCCTTGGACCCCTGAACCCACATGGGAGACCTGGAAGAAGCTCCTAGCTCCTGGCTTTGGATCAGCTCAGCTCTGGCCATTGCATCCAATTGGGGAGTAAACCAGCAGATGGAAGATTCTCTCTCTCTCTCTCTCTCTCTCTCTCTCTCTCTGCCTCTCCTCTCTCTGTAATTCTGACTTTCAAATAAATAAATCTTTTTTTTAAAAAACTTATGCTTAAGGGTAGTGTTCATGGAAAATGTGTGGGACATTTGGCAGCAAGATTTTAGATGAATTTTCCAACCCCTGAACCTCCTAGAGATTAGAATAGACTTCTAATGCACAACTTCCACTTATGCTTAATTAGGTTTTTGTTTTGAATTGTTTTTGATGAAACAGCAAGGAATTCTGAGTTATAGACTTCCTATTTCAGAGACAGGAGAACAGTGATGCCTGCATTTTAATTAAATAATGCCTATCACCCTTTCGTAAGCAACAAATGATCACAGATTCTCTCTTTGCTGCTAAGTAATGAGCATGGTGATTCTTCCCTCCGTAACCACCTTCCCACCTACACTCCCTCCCCTCTTCCTCCTTCCTCTCCTATTGACATGGAATGCCTTACATAGCTAGGCTGAACTTTTAATCCACTTGGCCCTAGGTGTTCATACACTTCAACTCTGTGTGATTATTCATATGCCCTTTTTATGACCAAGCTTATGTCAGAATGACAAATTATATATTCACCTAATACTGAGAGTCATCAAATTGATTTCTATTTTCTTCTCTCTTAGGCAGTTCTTGAGGGGCAGAAATATTTATTTTGTATATCATGTATTTATTCAACTAAAAGACTGACTGTCAAGATGCTGAGTTTTAGTGTCAAAGCAAATATGTTTCTAGACCCCATGAAGGTTACAGTCTGGCAAGAAAGAGCCATCTACCCAAAGAATATTGTTTAACATAGTAAATGCTGGTGTGAAGTCAGTGGATAAAGATTGAAGCATTCTTAATCTAGCACCAACTCTAATCCCATGATCTCTAATTGAGAGAAGTAATCAGAAACACAGAACTCCATGTTACCCAGTTATCTCTTTGAATTTCTGATTAAAAAATAAAACATATCAAACAACACACAAATACCTAGGAGTGCATAATATTTATATACTATCTTGATATTAAAAATAAGAACAAATAACCATGAAATAATAGCAACTTTGAATCTCCTTTGTTTTCTAGACAAGTTATAATCCTATGTGGTTCTTTATAGTAAAATATTACAGTAAATTACAGTACATCATTACAGTAAATTATTACAGTAAATAATTACAGTAAATTATTTTTGTAGGTACTCTTCATCTCACTCACATTTTTTCCTTTTGATAAATCAGATTTTAAAAACTGAGACCCAAGAGAAAAGAAAGATTTTTAAGCTAGTGTTATATGTTGATTGGCTCTCTAAAAATGATTTATTTATTTATTTGAAAGTCAGAGTTACACAGAGTAGAAGGGGAGAGAGAGACAGAGAGACATCTTCCATCTTTTGGTTCACCCACCAATTGGTCACAATGGCTCGAGCTGTACTGATCTGATGCCAGCAGCCAGGAGCTTCTTCTGGGTCTCCCACACTGATGCAGCTGCCCAAGGACTTGGGCCATCTTCCACCGCTTTCCCTGGCCATAGCAGAGAGTTGGATCGAGAGCAGAGTAGCCGGGACTCAACCTCCACCCATATGGAATGTCAATGCTTTACATGCTATGCCACAGTGCTGGCCCCTTGATTGGCCTTTAACTTAGACTTTTTTATGATATTAAAAAACACCATGCTTTTCTAAGCTCTTTCCATTCAGTTTCTAGTTTGTAAACTCCAGATAATACTGTCCCCAGAATTAATCTAAGGTATAAATGCTATGATATAAGGCATTTAACCCCTTAACCTGTCTCTTTGAATACGCAGCTATGTTAGCTCTGTGTCCATTCTTCTGTCTCTGTACTAGATGAATAAAAAGACAGTTTAAAATGATTTGAAAAGAACTATAAGGGGTCGGTGCTGTGCTGCTGCTGCCAATTGGGGAGTGAACCAGCAGATGGTAAACCTCTCTCTCTGTCTCTGTCTCTGCCTCTCCTTCTCTGTAACTCTGACTTCCAAATAAATCAATAAATCTTAAAAGAACTATAAACATCAATAAAACACAAATGAAAATTGTATTCTCAAAACTGGATATTAAACCATGCCTTCTACACCTCTGTTAAAAGCTACATTCTATCATAGTCATTTATGATTTCTAGGGCCAAAGTAGTAAATAAGATTTTTCTGGAAGAGACAGAGGTTATGAGGGAGCCAGGATTTGGGGTCAGTTAGCAGCAGTGAGTGTCACTCTTTCAGATTTGATTCAGGAAAGGAAGAAAGCAACTGATCCCTGAGATTTTGGTGGGGGGAAGGAAAGGAAGGAGGGACTGAATAAAAGCAAAGGCCCTCTGGTTGTGGGCACCCAGCCCTGACTACAGCCTTTGGGAGGGTCAGCTGGTGTCTCTACTGATGCTGCGGCCTGTACTCCATTTCCCAGAGTTCCCAGGAGCTTGGATGTATTATGCCTTCTGAATGCTTGTGCACATGCGTGTGCTGCTGCCATTCCCTGGGGCCTGAGTTGGAACAGAGGGAGTTCATTCCCTGATCAGGGTCAGCCCTGGGGGCTGTGCTTCTCCTTCTCTGGCATTTACTCCATTTCCTGCTCTGCACGTGCGATCCCAGGCAGTTTCCAAGTGCTCACCCTAAGCCTGCCTCCTGCTGCGTCTTCCCTCTTCATCCTCCACCTGTGGGTCCCACTTACCAGGGAGTCTCTTCCCGCCACTCCCGAATTGCTCCCCGCATGTCCGGAAGAAAGGGTACCTGCTCCAGGGACTTTCTGCTGCAGGTTTGGCATGCAGGAAGGGGCGGGGCATGTGTGGGAGAAGGGTGGGTGCCAGGGTGCCATCGATCATGGCAGCTTCCCCCGAGGTCAGGACTGGGACCCGGGCTGTTCTGTCTCCCACCTCCACTTCCCAGGCTCCCAGTGCCTGGAATCTCTCCTGCAGGACCTCACCCAAACTGTCCCTAATGTGCTTTATTTAGTGGTTACAGGAGAGAGGGGGCAGCATTCTGGGAACATGCACACGCAGGGAAGGAAGGCAGAAAGACTCCGGCTCTCCACAGTTAAATAAGCTGGGTTCCCACTGTGGGTGGTCTCAGAATGCAGTCTGGCCAGGTCTCTTGATGTTTCCTGGGCTGGTTCCTGCAGGGTGGGGCTGGGTGGCCTTCAGCAGGGAGCCTGGGGCAGCAGAGGGGTGGGAAGGAGGATTTGACTAGGATCTGCCCCACTGCTCTCATCTTGCACCTCATCTTCCTGGTGGGGAGCAGTGTGAAGTGTGCATTGATCCCTCTCATATTAATTATCAGATTTTTCCAATGTGGAATTTGAAGCTGTTCCAGAAACCTGGGGTGGGAAAACTCCCTTCTTTCAAACAGGCACAGAGACAGTGGAGGATCCAAGGAGTTTCTATTAATGGCCCTAGGCTCAGCTGGAATGATTTCCTGAGAACTGAGCATCAAATTCAAGTTTCTTAGCTGTTACAGCATTGGTGGGTTTAAATGGCAGCCTTCATGACTTAGGTCCACATTTCCAATGGTCAGGGGGTCCAGTATGTTTGTAAAAGAGATGCCAGGGACAGATTTATTAGGATAGCTTTATGACTGGAGTTTACAGAAGCAGAACTTAGGACATCTTCCCTCCCTAGATAAGATTTCAGTGGGCAGCTGTTTCACTCATTAATTGTGAGCATCCACTTTTAAAGGTTTGTGTTGGATGGGGTCCACTTCTCTTTCTTTGATGATGTATTTGGCTGCTTTTCATATTCTGTCTTCAGCTATTTCTTCTCCTGTTAGCAAGGCTGTCAACTCTTTTTACCTGCCACTGATCCCTTTGCAAAATAAGAAGAGAACTAAAATTAATGCAAGTCTACTGTGTTGTCAATAACTGGAGCTACTTTTTTAAAGATTTATTTATTCATTTGAAAGAGTTACACAGAGAGAGGAGAGAGAGAGAAAGAGAGAGAGACGTCTTCTGTCCGATGGTTCACTCCCCAATTGGCAGCAGCAGCTGGAGCTGTGCCAGTCTGAAGCCAGGAGCTTCTTCTGGGATGAAGCTGTTTTTTAAAATAATTATTTATTTATTTGAAAGGCAGAGTTACAGAGTGGTAGAAGCAGAGATGGATGGCTGGAGCTGTTTGGATCCAAAACCAGAAGCCAGGAGCTTTGTCCAGGTCTCATAGGTGGGTGCAGGAGATGAGGGATTTGGGCCATCTTCTACTGTTTTCCCAGGCCACAGCAGAGAGCTGGATGGGAAGTGCAGCAGCCAGGATCCCAACCGGCACCCATATAGGATGCTGACACTGCAGGCAGTAGCTTTACCCACTATGCAACAGTGTTGCCCACTAACTGGAGCCCTTTTAATCTGAGTTTGCATAAAGTGGAGAATTACAACATCATAAATACAGATAAGTAACATCTTTTTCTCTGCCCAGTACTTTACAGTTACCCAGTGCTCCACTGAGAATCTTACATTCCACACTGTGTAATTAAGAAGGCCAGTTACTTGTCTTATTTTGGGTTCTGTGGTTAAACCCATGACATTTTTGAAATGGGAGGATATTAGTTCTACAATTTCATAAAGACTGCTCTGTGGAAGCATCAATAGAAGTTATAACTGTGAGAGTGGTAAGAAAGAAGAATGGAAGAAATAAGTACCCCTTACGCCACACAGAGGTGTCCACAAATGGAGTAGAAGATGTGCCCTTGAAAACTATGGCTGACTTTCTGGGACAAACTGTGTTTGAGTGCTTCACATGTTCTGATAGAAAGGTGTTGCCACCAGGTTATTAGTATATTTATTTAGTTAGTTTTTAAAGATTTATTTATTTATTTGAAAATCAGAGCTACACAGAGAGAGAAGGAGAGACAGAGAGAGAGAGAGAGAGAGAGAGAGAGAGAGAGATGTCTTCCATCAGGTTCATTTCCCCAATGGCTACATCATTGTGAACTTTGCTCAGTTCCTGACCTATACCTTTCCTTTAACCTAGTACTTTGCCATGTAGTAGCCCATGAAAACTGCAGACTGCATAAATGAATGAATATTTGGAGGGTTGTGATTTCTTAGAGGAACATCATGAGACAGAAGGAATAAAACAAAACAAAAGTATCCTCCGTATATAGAAGATATACTGTTTTTGCAAGCTATAGAGAAGAGGAAGAAGAAGGAAAGTAGTGAGACTGGAAAGGGTGTGGCAAAGGTAATAGGCACTAGTCAAGAATTCAACAAGCCCATTAGGAAAGTATTAAGGATTCTTTACTTCCATGTAGACTCTGCCCTCTAATGGTGAACAGGGTCCTCTAAACCCACTTGTTGCACAAATGAAAACCCAAGCATTGTCTTCTCCCACAGATGGAGTCTGCTATTGGTTTTGATTTACATTTCCCTAATGGCTAGTGATATTGGGCATGTTCATCTATGTCTTGACCATTGAGATTTCCTCTTCTGAGAAACATCTATTCAGATCATTCTCCATTTCTGAACTGTACATTTTGCTTCTTGTTTGGAGTTTTTCCAGTTCTATATAAGTATGTTTTGGCTATCAATCTTTTGTCATAGTCAGAGTTTTCAATGTTTCCTGCCATTCCGTCCATTGTATCTTCACTCTGTTGATTACTTTGTTGTGAAGATGTATCTTAATTTGATATGCTCAAATTTGTATATTTTATTTTGTTACTTGTGCTTTTGGAATCTGACCCAAAACTGTTGTCTATGCTAATGTTTTACAGTTTCTCATATGTTTACTTAGGTTTTGGGTTTTTTTAACATACATAATTTTATTACAAATTTTTTTAAAAAAACAACACAGAATGCAACATCCTAACAAAAAATCCAAATTTACAAATGATACTAATTCCTACAACTTTGCTGTGCTACCATACACAAGTCAAGAAATTAAAGAAACCATTAAATATTTAGGAACATTCAACATCAGAAGCTTTAAAATCTAACTGTATGTAGTAGCCCCTCAAAAAGCTACAACCTGCATTTTTTAAAAAAAAGTATTTTCTCTACAAAGAATCTTATCAGCTATACAAAAATCTGTACAGTTTTTTTATACTGAAGCTAATATTGAGCTGCACTTGAATTCACATTCTTAGCAAAACAACTGCCTGAGCACACACGCACACTCCACACTCATCATTACAGGATAGCCATTTATTCTTCATCTTCATCCTCTTCCTCATCATCTTCATCTTCTTACTCTTCCTCTTCTTCCTCCTCATCTTCAGGTTCATTCTTCTTCTTTGAGCCTGTGGGCCTACCAGGGCCCTTCTTTCCCGCTTCACTTTTGCCCTTGGCACGGTATGCAGCAATATCCTTTTCATATTTCTCCTTTAGCTTAGCTGCTTTCTGTTCATATGGTTGTTTATCTTTGGCTGACTGTTCAGACCACATCTCACCCAATTTTTTTGCAGTGTCCCCAATGGACAGGCCAGGGTGTTCACTTTTGATCTCTGGGCAATGTTCAGAGCAAAAGAGAAAGAAGGCAGATGGTGGTCTTTTAGGAGCATTAGGATCCTTTTTCTTTCCCTTCTTAGCACCCTTGGGAGGAACGTAATTTTTCATCTCCCTGACATAAAGAGCTTTATCACTTTTTGCCATATCTTCAAACTTGGACTTTTCCTTTGCAGACATGGTCTTCCATCTCTCCGAGCATTTCTTAGAGAATTCTGCGAAATTGATCGAAGAGTCAGGGTGTTTCTTCTTGTGCTCTTCCCGGCACGTCTGCACAAAGAAGGCATAGGAGGACATTTTGCCCCTCGGCTTGTTGGGGTCTCCTTTACCCATGACAACAGAACGGCGGCCACCTGGTGCGAGTTGTTCCTCAGACTCCCGCAGAGCGGCCAGATCCGACGGCATTGCTTCCTTCCCTCAGTTCCGGCGTGAACTCAGGATGTGAGGGCGATCTGGCTGCGACATCTGTCACCCCATTGATCGCCAGGGTTGCTTCGGCTGATCTGGCTGGCTAGGCGGGTGTCCCCTTCCTCCCTCACCAATCCACGTGCGTCCCTCCCGAAGCTGCATGCTCGGTCGAAGAGGACGACCTTCCCCGCTAGAGGAGGACCGGTCTTCGGTCAAGGGTATATGAGTAGCTGCGCTCCCCTGCTAGAACCTCAAAACAAGCTCTCAAGGTTTTGGTTTTATATTTAGACTTTTAATTTACCTTGAGTTGCTTTTACATAGTGTATGAGGTGTTGGGGTATCTTTTCAGGCTTCTACATATGGATAATCACTTTCCTTTAAACCATTTGCTAAAGGGATTCTTCTTTCTCCTGTTTGTTTTATTTCCTTTATTAAATAGGGGTTGGCTGTAGAAAAGTCAGTTTATTTCAGCTGCCTATTTTTTCCATTGAACTATGTGTCTGTTTTTCCAACAGTGCTAACACTGCTTCTATTTTTTTAAGATTTCTTTATTTGAAAGGCCAGATGCTTCTTCCAAGTCTCTCATGTGGGTGCCAGCACCCAAGAACATGGTCCATCTTCCACCAATTTCCCAGGTGCATTAGTAGGGAGCTGGATTGGAAGTGGAGAACCTGGTCTTCTAGCAACAACATATGGGATGCATGCACAGCAGGACAAGGCATTAACCTACTACACCACAGCATCAAACCCTTCCTTATTTACTTCTGCTGTGATCTTTCATTATTCACTTTTCTACTGCCCCACAACTTGACTCATTCCTGTTTTTTTTTTTTTCTGGGTCCTGGAGGATGGTAGTAGGTTGCTTCTGGGATATCTTTTTTATGTTAGTAGATACTTGGTAATCTAAAATCATAGTTTTTACTTTCTATATTTCTCTGCTAATCACAAGGACCTTCTAGATGACAGCAGAAAATGCTAGCAGAAATGAGGATATATTAATTTGCTAAGAAAATACCACAGAGAATATGATTTAAATCATGGAATTTTACTTCTCAGAGTTGTAGAGCTTGAAAATATCAGATCAAGGTGCTAATAGGCTCGATTTTTCCAGAAGCCCTTCTCTGATGTGACAGACACATCTATCATTTGATCTGCTTAAAAGCACTTTATTCAGGTAGAGTTATGTTGGTGGTTAGCACTTCAGTGTTTGAGTTTTAGGGAGGCACATTTCAGTCCACAACAGCAAAGGGGCCCTGTGGTCTACTTCAATGACAGCCATCTCTGCGGAGGATAGAAAGTTTGAAATCAGCATTAGGAGTTCTCACAGTATTACTGTCAGTGCTATCTCCATCAAATGTGCATTCATGTACACACAAACAAAACTACCTGTACACATAAACACATTCAACAGTGGAAATGCCTGATGGTTGTGTACAGGTAACATCAATATAATAATCCATAAGATGGCCTATTAGCAGACATTAAAAGAGAATTAGAAAGAATGACAACAAAATCTGCAGTTACCTATATTTATGTCTATATGTATGATATTCAGTATTTATAGTTGCTAAAAGATGAATACTGATGTGTGGAAATAAAAGCTAAACCTTACCTTGCAATATTGCAGCCTAGTCTACATGAAAGATGTCTTCCTAAAACCTTTCCCTGGGCCCACTCTGTGGCATAGTAGATTAAGCATCCACCTGCAGCACCAGCATCCCACATGGGCACCAGTTTGAGTCCCTGCTCCTGCACTTCCAATCCAGCTCTTTGCTAATGGCCTAGGAATGCAGTGGAATATGCCCTGAGTGCTTGGGCCCCTGCACCCATGTGAGAGACCTGGAGGAAGCTGCTGACTCCTGGCTTCTGGCACCTGGCTTCAGATCGGCCCAGCTCCAGTCATTATGGCCATTTAGGGGTGAACCAGTGGATAGCAGACCTCTCTTTCTCTTCCTCTCTATATCTGTCACTCTGCCTCACAATAAATACATCTTTTAAAAATCTTTCCCTTTTTAAATTTCTTAATTGTTTTAAAGATTTATTTATTTATTTATTTACAAGTCGAGTTACAGACAGAGAGGAGAGCCAGAGAGAAAGAGGGAGGTCTTCCATCTGATGTTCACTCCCTAATTGATTGCAACTGCCAGAGCTCTGCTGATCCGAAGCCAGGAGCCAGGAGCTAGTTCCAGATCTCCCAGATCGGTACAGGGGCCCAAGGACTTGGGCCATCTTCTACTACTTTGCCAGGCAATAGCAGAGAGCAGGATCAGAAGTGGAGCAGCTGAGTATTGAACCAGCCCCCATATGGGATGCTGGCACTTCAGTCCAGGGTGTTAACCTGCTCCACCACAGCACCAGTCCAACATTTTAAATTTCTGATACTCTAAAGTAGCACAGGACTGCATTACATCTAGGAAAGATGTATTTAAAAATTATAAATCTAGTGCATTTTAGCAGAAGTCCTAATAAATACTTCTGATTTTCTCAACATTATGTATAAATAAATGATAGAATGAGTCATTGTCAGATTAATAGAAGGAGTTTGAGAGGATTGTCTCTCTTTCAATTGTGTTGAATAGTTTGAGAAGCATTAGTTCTTTAAAAGACTTGTAGAATTCAATAGTGAGGCTGTCTGATCCTGGACTTTTCTTTCTTGTTAGGGTCTTTATTACTCATCCAATCTCTTTCTTGGTTTTTGATTTGTTTAGCTTTTCTATGTGTCTTCATGACTCAATTTTGGTATATTGTGTATGTCCAGGAATCTGTTGATTTTTCCTCTAGGATTTCCAATTTGTTAACCATCACAACAGATGCCCGCATCATATATTGCAGTGCTAATCTGAGTTTTGGGTACTCCACTTCCAAATCAGTTTCATGTTAATATCCCTGGGAAGAAATGGATAATAGCTCAAATTCTTTCCTTCTTGTCATCTAATTTGGAGAACTGTAACCTCAATGGGGACTTGAAACCTGGTCTTGCACAGTTGTAGCCATATAGAAAGTGAACCAGCAGATGGGATATCTCTCTGCTTCTCTTTCCTTCTCTCTTTGTCTCTGTGTCTCTCTGCCTTTTTTTTATCATATTAAAATATTTAATTACTTATTTGAAAGAGTTACAGAGAGAGGGAGAGACAGAAATCTTCCACCACCTAATTCATTTTTGAGATGTCTTTAATAGCCAGAGTGTGGCCAGGTTGAAGCCAGGAGCTTTTCCTCCGATGTGCGTGGCAGCATCCCAGCACTTGGGCCATCTTTCCCTGCTTTTTCAGTCCATTGGTAAGGAGCTGGATCAGAAATGGAATAGCTGGTACTTGAACTGGTGCACATACAGGATGCCAATGTAACAGATAGCAACTTTGTCCACTGCACCACAACCACCAGCTCCTCTTTCTGGCTTTCCAATAAATAAATCTTTTGAAAAAGAATTTAAGGTAGTAAAAGTCATCATGACTGAGCAATGGCAAATTTATTGAAGTGATCGACTTTCTTAAAGGTCTATTTATGAATTTGAAAGGCAGCACTAGAAAGAGAGAGTGGGAGAGATGGATCTTCCTCCTGGTTTGTTCACTCCTCAAATGGCTGCAATGACTGTGGCTAGGACAGACTGATATCAGGAGCCGGGGGCTTCTTCCAGGTCTCTCACATGGGTGCAGGAGCCCCAATATTTGAGTCACCCTGTGCTGCTTTTCCAGACACATTAGCAGGGAACTGGATCCGTTTGGAGCATTAATGTCTATGATACTCTCCTTGCAGTTGAAGGATTTAGAATCCATTTTGATTATGGGTGGGCTAAGTACAACAGCTCCCAATTGTCCAAGGTTTGGATTAGATGGGTTCTGAGAAATTTTGTTAAAATAGTTATTAATCATAACTCTGAGCTTAAGCTTTTCTTACCAAATTTTCATGTTTGCTGATGTTTATATCTATGGGAAAATTGGGTCTCTGGATTGCAACCAATGAAAGCATCCAGACTAACAGTAATAAGGTCAACAGTCAGCAGAATGATGTCCAGCTGAACTGAAATAGCTTTTCTTATTTGGTAGAGGGGTTACCTCCTGCATTATACTGACATACTGACATAGACAGTAGATATTGGAGCCTGTCTCTTCTGCCAAATGGAGAATGCCACATTTTGATCCATCATATATATATTTATATATTATAATATATATTATATATTTCTATACATAATATAGAATTACATATAATTATCATAAATATATAATATGTAATTATATATAAATATTATATATGAATTTATTTATATATAAATATATAATTATTTCTGATCCAGCTCCTTCCCATGGATTGAAAAAGCAGTGAAAGATGGTCCAAGTGCCTGGGTTGCTGCCACACACATTGGAGGAGGAGCTCCTGGCTTCAACCTGGCCACACTCTGGCTATTGAAGTCATCTCAATAATATATATATATATATATATATATATAATATATAATATATATAATAGTTATAGTAAATTATATAATATTATCTGTTTATAATTATTCTGTATTATATAATATATTATATGATAAAGCATAATATATTTTATATATGAATATATTTATATACATAAATATATATATATAAATAATTGTAAATATATATATATATAGAATTTATTTACGTATTTGACAGGTGTACTTACAGACAGTGAGAGGAAGAGACAGAGAGAAAGGTCTTCCATATGCTCATTTACTCCCCTAATGACTGCAATGTCTGCAGCTGGGCCAATCTGAGCTAGGAGCTTCCAGGTCTCCCACATTTTGGCAGGGACCAAAGCACTTGGAACAGCTTCTACTGCTTTCCCAGGCTATTGCAGAGAGCTGGATGGGAAAAGGAGAAATGGGGACTAGAACTGGTGCTCATATGGGGTGCCAGCACTGCAGGTAAAGGATTACACCACTGCACCACAGTGCTGGCCCCAGTCTATCCTTTATTAAGGAGATCTCAGTAATCATGTTCAGGTATTGCTGTCCTATATTCATGGCCAAAGTCCTAGCAGGCAACATGGTTTGGAGAATCGTAAGCACAAGGTGTGTAGGAGACTTCATTTCTCATACAGCACAGTTAATAACAAGGTTCCAAGAGGGGAAATTACTTGCATCATAGTCTTTGAGAACTAATGGACATCACAGGTGATCTAAAGAATGTAGAAGGTTTGTGAGCCCCTAGAGTGAAAAAGTCACTGGGAGCACAAGGACAGTGCCTAGAGTTTATTTTGATGGATTTTAGCCCCTTTCATTGGAGGGAGGCCCGAAGAAGCTGGACTGATTAGTAAACCTCAGAAGTGTCTTTTCAATGTGAAGGCAAACTGAGACTGAGGGGTTTTTGGAAAAACGTTGAACAAAAGACATTTCCCACACTTGGTTAAAACACATCATTTATCTACTGATTTTCATCAAATCTGTTAACATTAGGTATAAGGTACAGTGGACATGGTGGATGGCATATAGCAATATGATTTTAGTAATATATCATGAGGTGCTTTTTTTAAATGGATTTAGCAGGTAAAATTGGGCTACCTAATGGGATGTAGCTGGAATAATCACCTTTTTGTTAAATAAATCTGAGGTAATAAATGTTAGTGTATGAAGACATTGAGTTTTCTGTTATTGGGCCTTCTTGGTTATTTTAATCTGGGATCTGCAAATTCTCATTTTCTTTATTTTATTCCTCATCATGTCGGACCAACTCTGCTGCTTTGGGGATTTTTTTAGTACATCTGACATTTGGAAATTTAGACAATAGTATAGTTAAAAAGAGATCTACCAAGTAAAGTATTTTTATTCTGATACATATTTTGGAATTCTTCTAAAATTCCTATTGAGTATCCTTGTTAAATTTAGTTGCATCCCAGGTTAAGACTTATTGGAGGCAGGCGCCATGGCTCAATAAGCTAATCCTCCACCTGCGGTGCAGGCACACCAAGTTCTAGTCCTGCTGGGAGAGCCAGATTCTGTCCCAGTTGCTCCTCTTCCAGTCCAGCTCTCTGCTATGGCCCAGGAGTGCAATGGAGGATGGCCAAAGTGCTTGAGCCCTGTACCTGCATGGGAGACCAGGAGGAAGTACTTGGCTCCTGGCTTTGGATCAGCACCATGTGCCAGCCGCAGCACACTGGCGGCAGCGGTCACTAGGGGGTAAACCAACAGAAAAAGGAAGACCTTTCTCTCTGTCTCTCTCACTGTCCACTCTGCCTGTCAAAATAAAAAATAATTTTTATAAAAAGACTTATTGGAACCACTTCAGTGATTATACCCATGAAACTTTGTTAATAAATGCAAATAGAACCTGGGAAAATTGATGTATATCTTATGCTGTAGAGACTTAAGATTGAACATCTTTTTTTAATCTTTTTAATTATATAATTTAAAAACAAATTTTAGATTTTTTTTTTTACTTTACTAAGTCACAGCTCTGGCCCCATTAATATGACTTAACAATGTTTTTTCCTCTCAGACTTATCTCTATTGTTTCAGTTAACTGCATGCCTTTTCTTTACATTCAGATTCCCTCAGCTCTCAAAGCTTATTCATCTTAATTCTGTTGTTCCTATTTCCCTCCCTTTTATTCTGTCCCTAGGCTAATTGAGGTCATGATTCTCCATTCCTTCTGTGTGATGTCACAGTAGGCTTGAAGTGTTCTTTTTCTCTTCTGATTTCTAAAGAAAGAAATTATGTATTCCCCCAGTTTAGATATTTTAATAATGCACTCTAAAACAAAGGTTAAATGTTCTTAATTTGACAAGAATTTTCAGGGCCAGTGGTGTGGCATAGTGGGTAGAGCCACCACTTGCAGTGCTGGCAGCTCATATGGATCCAGATCTCTGCTAAAGCCTGGGAAAGCAGTAGAAGATGGCCCAAGTCCTTGGCCCCTGCACCCATGTAGGAGACCTGGAAGAAGCTCCTTGCTCCTGGCTTTGGATTGGCACAACTCTGGGCATTGCAGCCAACTGGGGAGTGAACCAGTGGATGGAAGACCCCTCTCTCTTCTCTGCCTCTCTCTGTGCAACTCTGACTTTCAAATAAATAAATAAATCTTTTAAAAAAAGAATTTTTTCTAATTTTAGATTTGTTCTCCTTCATTGTCACTTCAGGGTGTGTGTAAGGAGTGCATATCCAGTTTTTCTATTTTGGAATTTTGGGATTTTGTATTAGCTCTGCTGTGTATTCATTTTTCTTGAGCATTGGTGATATCTTCTCCTTAGTTGTATTAAGAGAGAGAGCAATAGCCCTCATGTCTTTTTAGTTAAGTAAGACATATTAAAAACAGAGCATTCAGTATACATTCATAGTAGTTTGACTCGTTCAATTGATTTTCCTGAACTCCCTTGGACATTCTTGGTCTTTGCTGTACAACTTTCTATACTCATTAATTGAAGCAAAGTGGAGGTGTTCAGGAATCTAAAGGTACATGCTACATAGCAAAGCACATCATTTCCTATACAAAGTGACTGGGAAATCCAGAATCTTTTGCACACATATTGGATCCTGAACTATTACTGGACTATTCAGTAAGATTTTAATGTATTTATTTTCTGTGTGTGTGTTTGTATTTCTAAATAAACTCTGCTGGGCTACTTAACATTAACATATATTGCAGAATTCTTTCATCAGTTTTTACTTTTAAAAAATTTCTTTTTCAGTTTTATGGGAGAGGGTAGAAGTTTTCTGCTATGTAACTGAAAATTCATTCATTCATTAAAGTAAAAATATTTGTTGCAAATTGGTAGAATACTATTAATTCTTGTGTGATTTTCATGAAACTAAATACATTCTCTATTTTGTTTTGCTTAAAATTTCTGCATGTGTGGACTTCTTTTTTCCTTCTTGCCCCAAATCCCTTTGTGTATTGGGATGGCAAATGGGTTTTACACTGGACAAAACATGTTATTTTGGCAAAGAAGTACTTAGCCTTCCTGCTTCAAGTATTCAAATATTGCATTGGAAATCAGTATATTTGTTTACTGTACAAATGTCCTTCATACAATTTTGTAATCTTCTGGGATGGGAGAGGAAGCAGGAAATAGGAGGGTTATGGGTGGGAGGGATGTTTTGGGGAGGGGAAGCCACTGTAATCCAAAAGCTGTACTTTGGAAATTTATATTTATTAAAAATATTAAACAATTTTGTAGTCTTCATCTTCCTTTTTATTTCATCCTTTTTAAAAAAAAGATTCATTTATTTTACTTGAAAGTCAGAGTTACACAGAGAAGGAGAGAGAGAGAGGGAGAGCAGTCTTCCAACCACTGGTTCACTCCCCATTTGGCCACAATGGCTGGAGCTCTGCCAATCCAAAGCCAGGAGCCAGCAGCTTCTTTTGGGTCTCCTATGCAGGTGCAGGAGCCCAAGGGCCTGGGTCATCCTCTACTGCTGGATAGTAAGTCTTACTTGCCTAAAAAGATGGATAGTAATTTGAGTAGCCAGGACTTGAACTGGCACCCAATTGGAATGTCAGCACTGCAAGCCACAGCTCTACTTGCTACTCCACAGCATCGGCCCCCTAAATTTTTATGAGTATTGCTACACGATTGGAATTTATAATTGATAATGCTGAACAATTGAAACTGTCTTATTTACAATTGTAGGACTGGATATGGCAGTTTTACTTGAAGTAAAGTATGTAGCCTGCTTATTGTATGATTTTCGGAAAAGCATGTATTTATATATAACAGCAGATCTGTTAATCATTTAAAAGTGAATTGTCATGATTACCCAGATGTAAAGAATGCAATATGTGCTAATGAGTTAGCAGTCACAGACATTTAGAAGTAGAGGGATTTTAGAACTTTTTCAATACTGCAGTTTTTATGAAAAACTAATAATTTTTTTATTTGACAGGTAGAGTTATATACAGTGAGAAATCAAAAAGGTCTTCCTTCCATTGGTTCAGTCCCCAAATGGCTGCCACAGTTGGAGCTGTGCCCATCCGAAGCCAGGAGTCAGGTGCTTTCTCCTGGTCTCCCATCCGGGTGCAGGGCCCAAGCACTTGGGCCATCCTCCACTGCCTTCCCGGGCCATAGCAGAAAGCTGGACTGAAAGAGGAGCAACCAGGACTAGAACACTTTGCCCATAAGGGATACCAGCACCACAGGTGGAGAATTAACCAAGTGAGCCACGGCGCTGGCCCCCGATAAATTTACTCTTAACAAAATATCAAAATATCTTATTTAGTATAAAGTTAGTAGTGAAAAGAGACTACCTTGTTGAACACAGAAATTTGAGATTATATTTCTTGGTATTAATTTGCATCTTAAGGCTTATTGCCTAGTTTATTTCAATATTTCAATCTAATATTACTAATAATATCTTGTACTTAGTGGTTCACTGTGTGCCAGACAATATTCTTTTGATTTTTTAAAAGATTTATTTATTTATTTATTTGGAAGTCAGAGTTACACAGATATTGAACAAGAGGAAGAGAGAGAGAGAGAGAGGTCCTCCATCTGCTGGTTCACTCCCCAGATGGCCTAAAAGGTCAGAGATATGCCAATCTGAAACCAGGAGCCAGGACCTCTTCAGGGTCTCCCATGCAGATTCAGGGGCCCAAGGACTTGGGCCAACTTCCTACTGCTCTCCCAGGCTATAGCAGACAGCTGAATGGAAAGTGGAGCAGCCTGGACTTGAACCGGCCTCCATATGGGATGCCCCCACTGCATGCAGTGGCTTTACTAGGTACACCACAGCACTGGCCTCAAGACAATGCTCTAAAATGATGCATTAATTATTCCCAAATATTGAAAAGTGGCATGGTACACATTTGAATGTGTTGTTTTGTACTAGTTGTAGAAACAGTTTAAAATATATTTAGATTTAAAAATGTAAGCTTTGATCTAAAGGTTTACTTTCCCTTAAGGTGCCTGTTTGGAAACTGAGAGATCATTGAAGTCTCAAGATAGAGTACAACTGATCTTATCCAAGCCTCCTTTATCACATGAGGATGCTAAATGCCAACCCCAGAGAAGTTAAGTGAACTGTTCAAGGTCACATAGGTAAGTTGTGGCAGGGATAATTCTGTATTAGCATTAGGTATCCTGATACATAGGCCACTGTTCTGTCAATTTTGTACTCCTTCTGGAGTTAAAGATTCTAAGTTGTGGAAAATTGAATTTGGAAATTTAGTGGTTGCTATGTTGTTATGGTGAGAAATTTCTGTGTATAGCTATGAGTTGCTTAAATTTTATTCAATATATTTTTCTAGTATGTTTGCTATTTATTTGAAATGTATAACAAGTAGCTTCATCTATTTGCCAAAAGAATTTTTTGAAGATTTATTTATATTATTTGAAAGTCAGAATTACACAGAGAGAGAAGGACAGGCAGAGAGAGTGGTCTTCCATTCACTGGTTCACTCCACAGTTGGCCTCCATGGCTGGAGCTGTGCTGACTGGAAGGCAGGAGCCAGGAGCCTCTTCCTGGTCTCCTATGCAGGTGCAGGGGCCCAAGGACTTGGACCATTTTATAATGCTTTCCCAGGCCATAGCAGAGAGCTGGATAGGAAGTGGAGCAGCCAGGTCTTGAACTGATGCCCCTATGGAATACCAGCACTGCAGGTGGCAGCCTCACCCACTATGGCACAGTGCCAGCCCTTGCCAAAAGAATTTATAGAAGCTATTCCATATATACACTTCACAATTATTTAGTTACTTGACACGAACTATCCCTGCATATTTGAAAATTTTGAATGGTATCACTTGGGTTTTAAGAATGTTATATTTTAGGTCTCTTAATATTTTTAGTGATGATGTTTTAAAGGCCCTTTCTGTTTTATGAAAAATGATAAGGATTTTGTTTTACAATGGCCATAGTATTACTACTTAAAGCAATAGATTAAATAACACTTTTAAACAAAGTCATTTAATACTGAATTCTAACACACTGGTATATTTTAAAGTGAGACACCGGATTTCTTTCAGATATTCTAAAGAAGAATGATAATCAAAATTGAAGACATCTACAGTTTTTAATCACTTGTTTTAAATATTGGTCATAATGGTCCAATTTTGAGTTTAATTTTAATTAGCTTTTAAATGATTCAATATATTTTATAGAAAAAATTCGGAGAACATAATTATATACTCAACCTCCCTCCCTTCTTTTTCCTTCTTTGTCATTTTTTTTAGCTTATGAAATGACATTTTCAGTTTACATTACATTAAAAAGGGTTGTTGAGTCAAGGGACAAGTTTAACAGGCAAAAAGCAAAAAGATCCTAATTTAGAGGGAATACAGACAATGGCTCTAAACAATATTTGAATATCACATCTAAACAATATTTGAATAAATTGATAAATATTTTAATTTCTCCTACTAAAATGCTCAAAGTCTTTAATTATTTATCAAATATTAGTGCAAAATTATGGATTTAAATGATCCCAAAAAGTGATGAATTTTTGTGTAATAAATTCCAATTTTTGTCAAGGCTTTTTGACAGTCTCACAGAAAACTTATGTTTGTGAATGGGAAGAATAATACCAAAATATCCATATTACCAAAAGCAATTTGCAAATTCAATGCAATCCCAATCAACATACCAACGATGTTCTCAGAGCTAGAAAAAATGATGCTAAAATTCACATAGAAACATGAGAGATGCTTAACATCTAAAGCAATATTATAAAGCAAAAAAAAGCTGGAGACATCACACCATATTTTAAGACATATTACAGGGGTCAGCACTATGACAAAGCAGGTAAAGTCACCGTCTGCAGTGCCGGCATCTCATATGGGTGCCAGTATGTTTCCCAGCTGCTCCACTTCTTATACCCCTCTCTGGTATAGCCTGAGAAAAAAGTAGAAAATGGCCAAAGTCTTTGGGCCCCTGCACCTGCATAGAGACCTGGAAGAAGCTCCTGACACTTGGATTCAGATCAACAGAGCTCCGGCCATTGTGGCCATTTGGGGAGTAAACCAGTGGATGGAAGACCTCTCTCTCTCTCTGCCTCTACCTCTCTGTAACTCTGCCTTTCAAATAAATAAACTGCAAAAAAAAAAAGAAGAAGTGTTAGCACTGATATAATAACAGACACATAGTTCAATGGAAAAGACTTGGTAGCATAGAAATAAACTCAAATTTCTACCAGCAACTCATATTTAACAAAGGAACTAAAATGAACTGGAGAAAGAAGAATCTCTTTCACAAGTGGTGCAGAGGAACTTGATTATCCATATGTAGAAGCCTGAAAAGAGACTCCAACATCTCTTACACTATGTGAAAGTGAACTCACAGTGAATTAAAATGTAATCATAAGACCCAAACCCAAGTAAACATAGGGGAACTCTAAATATTGTCAACACACAATAGCTTTTGGGTAAGATTCCAATAGCAATAGTCACAAAAATAAAAACAGAGACATTTGAGTATATCCAACTAAGATACTTCTTCACAACAAAGTAAACATCAGAGTGTAGATACAATGAACAGATGGCAGGAAAAATTAAAACTCTGAATGTTTACAGATTTCCAGAACATTTACATGAATTGGAAAAACTCCAAAAAATACAGTGAAGAAACATCTGAATAGACATTTCTCAGAAGAAATGTAAATGGTCAAAACATGTGAATATGCCCGATGTCACTAGCCATTATGTAAATATAAATCAGAACACCATATCAGTCTCCAACACCTGTGGGAGAATACAACACTCAGGTGTTTGTGTGTGCAGCAAGTGGGTTTAGATGACCCTGTTCACCTCTGGAGAGCAGAGTCTACAGGGAGGTAAAGAAACCTTACTGCGCAGGGGCATGCTAATCTTCTCTGTATCGTTCCAATTTTAGTATATGTGCTGCCGAAGCGAGCACATGTGCTGCCGAAGCGAGAAAGAGATGAAAAGAATTTATCTCAGCTAGCCACTAATATTCAAGAAACAAGGTCTTCAGGAAAGCCAACTCAACTGACATTTTCATGTCATTGTTAAATAAAGGAAAAATTATCTAGGTTCAGCAATACGTAGTTTATAAGAGAAAGACTACAGAGTAATTTCCTTGGCATAGAAATAACTTTGTCTTCTTTTTTTTTTATCTATGAGGGCTTGCTATCACCACCACACACCCACATCCCATATACAAATGCCTGGCTTGAGTGGTAGCTTCTCTGCTTTGAGGCAAGTTTCTGCTAGTGTGCACCCTGGGAGGAGACAGAGGATGGCAGAAGTGCTTGGGCCCCTGCACCCAAATGGGACATCCAGAATGAATTCCCAGTTCCTGGTTTTGGCTTGGTCAAGCTTTGGCTATTGCAAGTGTCTGGGGAGTGAAACAGTGGTTCCCTCTTCCTGTCACTCTGCCTTTCAAATCAATAACTGTTGTTGGTAATGACTAATAATGATATTCACTGATTGTCAAATTTTGAATCTATTAATTATAGACAATTTCTCTTTGTAATTTTAAACTTTCATAATGTTCTGTAGCCAATTTCATCACTAGAAATAAAAACTTTTCCTCAAAAAAAAAAAGAAACCTTACTGCTTTCCTAATGTGCTTATTAAGTTCTTGACCAGCGCCTGTTAGTCTTGCTACAAACTTTCTAGTCTTACTACTTTCCTTCTTCTTCCTCTTCTCTGTGACTTGTAAAATAGTATACATTCTATATACTGTGGATACTTTTGATTTATTTTATTCCTTCAGTCTCCTATGAAGTTCCTCCACAAAAGCACAGCCCTTAAGATATTCATTCATTTATGCAGTCTGCAGATTTCATGAGCTACTAAATTCCAAGTAGTATGTTAAAGGCAAGATCTGGGCCTAAGAGAAAAATGGTCTAAATTCTGTGCCTAGAAGAGGATTTGGGACATAGTAGAACTTCAGTGAAGTGCTATGTGAATGACATGCACTCATTAAATGAGTAATCTAAAGCATACACTTCATTTAAGCAACACAGCAGCCCTACTCACCTCAGGTAGAGCAATTGAGAGGAATAATGTGAACAAAAATAAGACATCAATAAGTTGAATAATAACAGAGAAAAACAAAATGAGATAGATGCCAACATTACTGAGCTATTTTTGAGGAATTAAATTGATAGAGGGGCTGGCATTGTGGCCAAGTGGGGAAAGCTGCAATCTGTGAGGCCAGCATAACATCTGAGTTCCACTTTGAGTTTAGGAATCTCCACTTCCAATTTAGCTCACTGCTAAACACCTGGGAAACCAGCAGAAGATGGACGAAGGACTTGGGTCCTTGTCACTCATGTGGGAGACTTGGATGAAGCTCCTGACTCCAGCATGCCCCAGGCTCAACTGTTGAAACTCTCTGGGGTGTGAGCCAGCAGATGAAAGCTATCTATGTCTTTCCCTCTCTCTCTAAATCCACCTTTCAAATAATAAAGATTTAATAAACAAATTAACTGATTTCAAAATACACAAAAACATGAACAATACTATATCATTTTTATGCCAAACTGATAAAAAATAACAAATGCTAGAGAGCACATGGGAAAAGAAAAGCGTCATATACGGTGGGTGAAAACACAAGTTAGTACAGATGTTATGCAGAACAGTATGGTCATTCCTTAAAAAGGATAAAAATTGGGGCCGGCACTATTGTGCAGTGAGTTAAAGCCCTGGCCTGAAGGGCCAGCATCCCATTTGGGTGCCAGTTCTAGTTCCAGCTGCTCTTCTTCCAATACAGCTCTCTGCTATCTCCTGGGATAGCAGTAGAAGATGGCCCAAGTCCTTGGGCCCATGCACCCATGTGGGAGACCCAGAGGAAGCTCCTGTCTCCAGGTTTCAGAATGGCATAACTCTGGCCTTTGTAGTCATCTGTAGAGTGAACCAGCTAATGGAGGACCTCTCTGTGTCTCTACCTCTATTGTAACTCTTTCAAATAAATAACAAAAATTAAACTAAGATAAAAATTGACCTACCATGTGAGAGTTATCTTGCTCTTGGCTATATAGAATAAGGAAATTTTATTAGAAGGAAAGGAGGAGAGCATATCAAAGATACAGCAATTTTCCCATAACACAGCCACTATAACACAGTTCACTGCAGCCAGGATTTGAAACCAATCTAGCTGTCCATCAGTGAAAAACAATGGACAGGGCAACTATTAAATTAATTGAAATAAGCCAGAAGCAGGAACACAAATGTCACCTGGTCCTTGTAACATGTGGAAGTGAGAGAAAATAATGGATCTGAACACAGAACTGTGATTACTAGAGGCTGAGAAGGGAAGCAGCTAGGGATAGAGGGGGATTGGATAATAGGTATCAAAAATCAAAGAGGCAGAAAGAACTTCTGGTGTTCCATAATATAATGAGATGACTACATTCAACCATATTAGGTTCTGTGTAAAGAACTGAAGGAGAGGAGCTGGTAGTCTCAAATCATGGAGAAGAATTAGAAACTGTAGTTGCTTGGGGGCCAGCATTGTGGCACAGTGGGCTAACACCCTGGCCTGAAGCACCAGCATCCCATGTGGGTACCAGTTCTAGTCCTGGCTGCTCCTCTTCTGATCCAACTCTCTGCTATGGCCTGGGAAAGCAGTAGAAGATGGCCCAAGTCCTTGGGTCCCTGCACCCAAGTGGGAGATCTGGAAGAAGCTCCTGGTTCCTGGCATCAGATTGGCAGAGCTCCGGCCATTGTGGCCATCTGGGGAGTGAACCAGCAGAGGAAGACCTCTCTCTCTCTCTGCTGCTACTTCTCTCTGTAACTCTGTCTTTCAAATAAATAACTCTTTAAAAACTTAATAAAACTGTAGTTGCTTAGCTTGATCACTTTTTACTGCATAAATGTGTGCAAATATTGCACTACACCCTGTAATAATGCATGACTAGGACACATTAAGCACAAATTATTTCAATGAAATTTTAAAAATTAGAAGCATTTCTTTATATTAACAATGAACTATTTGAAAATGAAATTAGAGAAACATTTCCATGCATAGCAGCATAAGAACCAGGAACCAATGTCTTCAATGTTATCAGTGATGAATCAGATTCACAGCCCCCAGCACTCAGTTTTTGCCATAGACCTTACCATGGCAATTGTGGGCATATAGTAGTAAATCAATGGACAGGAATCCTTTGTCTCTAAATCTGCTAAGTAAATAAACATGGAATTCATCAAAGAAAAAGAGATATCAATTTGGATGCCAGGCACAAAAACACATGCACTTGAGCTATCCTCCAGTTTGTGATGCCAACAAATCTTTCAGACATGTTACATTTTCAGAGACTTTTCTGTAATCTTGCTAAGCTTTCTGGAAATCTGCCTTATAGCAAAGTGATTCCCAATTCCATTACACTCATGATTTTTCTTTTGTGTGATATATTAGTTTACCATCTAGAGATAATTTATGGTACAAAACTTTTCTATGCATGCATGTTTTCTCATTTGTGAGTCTATTCATGGGAATTGAAGACTGATTTATAGCAGAAATACATTTTCCAAATTCATTGCATAGACTTTTGTTCCTTATGAATTCTCTGAAGTCTGTTGACGTCTAATTTCTGGCTAAAGGTTTTATCGTATTTACAGCATGCAAAGAGTACCACCTTTTGTGAATTCTGTATCTATACAAGCCTGAAATAAAGAAAATGTTTTTGCACAATCAGTATACGCCTAAGAAACCACCTGTGTCAATTCTCTGATGTACCATTGACTTCTGACTCTAATAATATTTATAAGCTTTCTCCTTTACATGAGTCTCTGTTGGATAGGATGTGATTTCCAGCAAAAGGTTTTGTCACAATACTTACATGAATTTTGGAGAAAAGCTCTTCCACATTCATTATATTGTTAAGGTCTCTCCCTTGTTCAAATTCCATGATGGATTATGAGGCATTACCTATGTGAAATGACTTTCTCACATTTATTTCATTCATTAGATATATATGTTGTGCATTCTGATATAAGGAGAGATTTGGGCAGAGCTTTCCAACACTCATTACACCCATAAGGTTTCTCTCCCACGTGAATTCCCTGTTGTCGTATGAGGTATGGCTTCTAATTAAAGGGATTTTACTTTCAAAGGAGTTTTTCCCTATATGAATTTGATGATGTACAATGAGGGCTGAATTATGGTAAAAGGCTCTGAGTCATTACATTCATAAAATTGCTCCCCATGAGAATTCTTTTATGTTTGATGAGGTCTGATTTGCACCACAAAGGCTATTCACATGTATTATATTCATGCATTTCTCCCCTTGGTGAATTCTCTAATATTTCATGAGATATAACTTCCACAAAAAGGTCAAGTAGAAAATTCCCTGTGTGGATACTCTGATATCTTATGAGTTATGAAGTACAGCAAAGAGGCTTTCCACCATCCTTCCATCCATAAAACCTACCTAAATTGAGCAACAAAGATATAGAAAACGTAAACACACACATAACCAGATGGAAATGATACCAGTAATAAAGACCATCACTAGCAAGAAAACCCCAAAACTGGAAGGCTTCACTGCTGAATTCTAACAGACATTTAAAGCACTAACTGCAATTCTTCTCAAGTTATTCAAAACAATTGAGAGAGAGGCGATTCTCCCAAATTCTTTCTATGAAGCCAACATCACCTTCATTCCTAAACCTGAAAAAAGTGCAACAAAGAAAGTAATTATAGACCAACTTCCCTGATGAACATACATGCAAAGATCTGCAACAGAATTCTGGCCAATTGAATCCAACAATGCATCAGAAAGATCATCCACCCAGACCAAGTGGGATTTATCCTTGGTATGCAAGGATGGGACCAAAGGCTTTTCCACAGTCATTTCATTTATAAGCTTTCTCCATGGTGTGAAGGCCCTGATACTTTCTGAGGTTTGACTTCTCAGCAAAGGTTTTTCCACAGTCATTGCACTCATAAGGTTTCCCCCAGTACAAATTGTCTGATGCTTTGTGAGCTTTGATTTCTCAGCAAAGGCTTTTCCACAATGATTGCATTCATAAGGTTTCTCCCCTCTGTGAATTCTCTGATGATTTATGAGGTTTGCCTTCTGGCCAAAGGATTTTCCACAGTCATTGCATTCATAAGGTTTCTCACCTGTGTGAATTCTCTGATGATTTATGAGGTGTTTCTTCTGGCCAAAGAACTTCCCACAGTCATTACATTTGTAAGATTTCAACCCTGTGTGAATTCTCTGATATCTAATGAGATCTGACTTCTGGTGAGTGGTTTCCACACAATAATTACACACATGAGGGTTTTCCACAATATGAGTGCTGTGATGGAGGGTATGGCAGAATTTAATACTGAATGACTTCCCACAAAGTTTACATGCATAGGATTTCTTCCCTATATTTGGTCTATGATTCAGTCTAACATGTGATTTGTAAATGACAGTTTCCATAGTCCCAATATACTTATAAATGTTCTCTCTTTTCAGGTGAATACAATCAGAATTCCAGAGTCAGTCAGCTGGGAGGGGTGGATGAATCCAGAAACAGCTGGTTTCCTTGTACTAAAACAAGCGCCATATCACAAAGGACTCTTACATTTCTTTTTCTTTTTTGCATTTTTCACATTTTCTTATTTATCATGGTTTGTAATAAATTTTCTGATGTGGGTTGTGGTTTTGAGGCTGGCTTAAGGAGTTCAGCGAACCAGAGGAATGGTCTTTTTCAATTAGGGCACAGCTGTTGGCTCTCTCCAATTCTGGCTTTCTATCATTGCTTTGGGTGCCTCAGCCAATTTTTCGTTTTGAGCAACTTTTTCCTAAATGTTTTGTTGGTCTGAGTTGGTTTTGCCTTTTTCCTTTTCAAATTGTGTATTCTGATGCAATACAAACAAGGGTTTAGAACGAGGATCCATTATGAAATTGAAAAACAGAACATACTGGGTTTTGATGATTAGAAATCATAGGCAACATGACCAAGATGAGTTTTTGGGTTTTGGAAAATGACATAGAACCCTTCCACTGAGGGGCAGATATTAATTTCCTCCAAATCGAGAGTGAGTGCGATTTTCAGGTGAATTCAATCAGAATTCCACAGCCAGTCAGCTAGCAGGGGTGGATGAATCCGGAAACAGCTGGTTTCCTTGTGTCTAAATCCAGCCAAATATCACAAAGGACTCTTGCATTTCTTTGGCTTTTTTCTCATTTTTCTTTTTTTCATGGTTTGTAATGAATTTTCTGATGTGAGCTTTGGTTTAGAGGCTGCAATATAGAGTTCAGGGCACCGGAGGAATGGTCTTTTTGAAACATGGCACAGCTGTTGGCGTGCTCCAATTCTGGCTTTGGTCATTGCTTTGGGTGCCTCAGTAACTTTTGGTTTCTTGAGTGGCAATTTCCTAAATGATTTCTGGGTCTCAGTCGGTTTTGCCTTCTTATTCCCAAATTTTGTATTCTGATGCAATACAAGCAAGATTTTGGACAGAGTAGCCATTATGAAAGAAAAAAAAAAAACACAGCAAATTGCCCTTTCAGGATTAGAAATCTATAGGCAACACGACCAAGATGAGTTTCTGTGTTTTGGAAAATGGCATGGAAAGCTTCTGCTGAGGGGACAGATTCTAATTCCCTCCAAATTGAGTGTGAGAGCGATTTTGAGGTGAATTCAATCAGAATTCCAAAGTCAGTCTGTGGAAGGGGGGGGGATGAATCTGGTACCAGCCAGTTTCCTTGTGTCTAAATCCAGCCAAATATCAAAAAGGACTCTTGCATTTCTTTGGCTTTTTCACATTTCCCTTATTTATCATGGTTTGTAATGAATTTTCTGATTTGAGCTTTGGTTTTGTGGCTGCAATATGCAGTTCAGGGCACCGGAGGAATGGTCTTTTTCAAACAGGGCACAGCTGTTGGCTTGCTCCAATTCTGGCTTGCTGTCATTGTTTTGGGTGCCTCAGCTGAAATTTGGTTTCTTGAGTTTCACTGCGATTTTCAGGTTAATTCAGTCAGATTTCCACAGGCAGTCACATGGAGGGGTGGATGAATCTCGGAACAGCCAGTTTCCTTGCAACTAAATCAAGCCCAATATCATTATGGATTCTTGCATTTCTTTGGCTTTTTTCTCTTTTTTCTTATTTATCATGGTTTGTAATGAATTTTCTGATGTGAGCTTTGGTTTTGAGGCTGGCATATTGAGTTCAGGGCACAAGAGGAAGGTTCTTTTTCAATCAGGGCACAGCTGTTGGCTTGCTCAAATTCTGGCTTGCTGTCATGGTTTTGGGTGCCTCAGCTGATTTGTGGTTTCTTGTGTGGCAATTTCCTAAATGTTTTCTGGGTCTGAGTTGGTTTTTCCTTCTTACTTCCCAATTTTGTATTCTGATGCAATGCAAAGAAGAGTTTGGACAGAGTAGCCATTATGAAATAAAAAACAGAGCAAATAGGCATTTGAAGCTTATAAATCTGTCGGTAACATGACTGAGGTGAGTTTTTGTGTTTTGGAAAATACAGTGGAACACTTTGGCAGAGGTGACAGATATTAATTGCCTCCAAACTGAGTTTCACTGTGATTTTCAGGTTAATTCAGTCAGAATTCCACAGGCAGTCAGCTGGAGGGGTGGATGAATCCGGGAACAGCCGGTTTCCTAGCGACTAAATCAAGCCCTATATCATTATGGATTCTTGTATTTTTTTTGGCTTTTTTCTCTTTTTTCTTATTTATCATGGTTTGTAATGAATTTTCTGATGTGAGCTTTGGTTTTGAGGCTGGCATATTGAGTTCAGGGCACAAGAGAAAGCTTCTTTTTCAATCAGGGCACAGCTGTTGGCGTGCTCCAATTCTGGCTTGCTGTCATTGTTTTGGGTGCCTCAGCTGATTTGTGGTTTCTTGAGCGGCAATTTCCTAAATGTTTTCTGGGTCTGAGTCGGTTTTGCCTTCTTATTCCCAAATTTTGTATTCTGATGCAATACAAGCAAGATTTTGGACAGAGTAGCCATTATGAAAGGAAAAAAAAAAAACACAGCAAATTGCCCTTTCAGGATTAGAAATCTATAGGCAACACGACCAAGATGAGTTTCTGTGTTTTGGAAAATGGCATGGAAAGCTTCTGCTGAGGGGACAGATTCTAATTCCCTCCAAATTGAGTGTGAGAGCGATTTTGAGGTGAATTCAATCAGAATTCCAAAGTCAGTCTGTGGAAGGGGGGGGGATGAATCTGGTACCAGCCAGTTTCCTTGTGTCTAAATCCAGCCAAATATCAAAAAGGACTCTTGCATTTCTTTGGCTTTTTCACATTTCCCTTATTTATCATGGTTTGTAATGAATTTTCTGATTTGAGCTTTGGTTTTGTGGCTGCAATATGCAGTTCAGGGCACCAGAGGAATGGTCTTTTTCAAACAGGGCACAGCTGTTGGCTTGCTCCAATTCTGGCTTGCTGTCATTGTTTTGGGTGCCTCAGCTGAAATTTGGTTTCTTGAGTTTCACTGCGATTTTCAGGTTAATTCAGTCAGATTTCCACAGGCAGTCACATGGAGGGGTGGATGAATCTCGGAACAGCCAGTTTCCTTGCAACTAAATCAAGCCCAATATCATTATGGATTCTTGCATTTCTTTGGCTTTTTTCTCTTTTTTCTTATTTATCATGGTTTGTAATGAATTTTCTGATGTGAGCTTTGGTTTTGAGGCTGGCATATTGAGTTCAGGGCACAAGAGGAAGGTTCTTTTTCAATCAGGGCACAGCTGTTGGCTTGCTCAAATTCTGGCTTGCTGTCATGGTTTTGGGTGCCTCAGCTGATTTGTGGTTTCTTGTGTGGCAATTTCCTAAATGTTTTCTGGGTCTGAGTTGGTTTTTCCTTCTTACTTCCCAATTTTGTATTCTGATGCAATGCAAAGAAGAGTTTGGACAGAGTAGCCATTATGAAATAAAAAACAGAGCAAATAGGCATTTGAAGCTTATAAATCTGTCGGTAACATGACTGAGGTGAGTTTTTGTGTTTTGGAAAATACAGTGGAACACTTTGGCAGAGGTGACAGATATTAATTGCCTCCAAACTGAGTTTCACTGTGATTTTCAGGTTAATTCAGTCAGAATTCCACAGGCAGTCAGCTGGAGGGGTGGATGAATCCGGGAACAGCCGGTTTCCTAGCGACTAAATCAAGCCCTATATCATTATGGATTCTTGTATTTTTTTTGGCTTTTTTCTCTTTTTTCTTATTTATCATGGTTTGTAATGAATTTTCTGATGTGAGCTTTGGTTTTGAGGCTGGCATATTGAGTTCAGGGCACAAGAGAAAGCTTCTTTTTCAATCAGGGCACAGCTGTTGGCGTGCTCCAATTCTGGCTTGCTGTCATTGTTTTGGGTGCCTCAGCTGATTTGTGGTTTCTTGAGCGGCAATTTCCTAAATGTTTTCTGGGTCTGAGTCGGTTTTGCCTTCTTATTCCCAAATTTTGTATTCTGATGCAATACAAGCAAGATTTTGGACAGAGTAGCCATTATGAAAGGAAAAAAAAAAAACACAGCAAATTGCCCTTTCAGGATTAGAAATCTATAGGCAACACGACCAAGATGAGTTTCTGTGTTTTGGAAAATGGCATGGAAAGCTTCTGCTGAGGGGACAGATTCTAATTCCCTCCAAATTGAGTGTGAGAGCGATTTTGAGGTGAATTCAATCAGAATTCCAAAGTCAGTCTGTGGAAGGGGGGGGGGATGAATCTGGAAACAGCCAGTTTCCTTGTGTCTAAATCCAGCCAAATATCAAAAAGGACTCTTGCATTTCTTTGGCTTTTTCACATTTCCCTTATTTATCATGGTTTGCAATGAATTTTCTGATGTGAGCTTTGGTTTTGAGGCTGCAATATACAGTTCAGGGCACCGGAGGAATGGTCTTTTTCAAACAGGGCACAGCTGTTGGCTTGCTCCAAATCTGGCTTGCTGTCATTGTTTTGGGTGCCTCAGCTGAAATTTGGTTTCTTGAGTTTCACTGCGATTTTCAGGTTAATTCAGTCAGATTTCCACAGGCAGTCAGCTGGAGGGGTGGATGAATCTGGGAACAGCTGGTTTCCTTGCAAGTAAATCAAGCCCAGTATCATTATGGATTCTTGTATTTTTTTGGCTTTTTTCTCTTTTTTTCTTATTCATCATGGTTTGTAATGAATTTTCTGATGTGAGCTTTGGTTTTGAGGCTGGCATATTGAGTTCAGGGCACAAGAGGAAGGTTCTTTTTCAATCAGGGCACAGCTGTTGGCATGCTCCAATTCTGGCTTACTGTCATTTTTTTGGGTGCCTCAGCTGATTTGTGGTTTCTTGTGTGGCAATTTCCTAAATGTTTTCTAGGTCTGAGTTGGCTTTGCCTTCTTCCTTCCCAATTTTGTATTCTGATGCAATGCAAAGAAGAGTTTGGACAGAGTAGCCATTATGAAATAAAAAACACAACAAATAGGCGTTTGAAGCTTAGAAATCTATAGGTAACATGACCAAGGTGAGTTTTTGTGTTTTGGAAAATACAGTGGAACACTTTGGCAGAGGTGACAGATATTAATTGCCTCCAAACTGAGTTTCACTGCGATTGTCAGGTTAATTCAGTCAGAATTCCACAGGCAGTCAGCTGGAGGGGTGGATGAATCCGGGAACAGCTGGTTTCCTTGCAAGTACATCAAGCCCAATATCATTATGGATTCTTGTATTTTTTTTGGCTTTTTTCTCTTTTTTCTTATTTATCATGGTTTGTAATGAATTTTCTGATGTGAGCTTTGGTTTTGAGGCTGGCATATTGAGTTCAGGGCACAAGAGGATGGTTCTTTTTCAATCAGGGCACAGCTGTTGGCATGCTCCAATTCTGGCTTGCTCTCATTGTTTTGGGTGCTTCAGCTGACTTTTGGTTTCTTGAGCAGCAATTTCTAAAATGATTTCTGGGTCTGAGTTGGTTTTGCTCCTTATTCCCAAATTTTGTATTCTGATGCAATACAAGCAAGACTTTGGACAGAGTAGCCATTATGAAAGAAAAAAAAAAACACAGCAAATTGCCGTTTCAGGATTAGAAATCTATAGGCAACATAACCAAGATGATTTTCTGTGTTTTTAAAAAAAACATGGAACGCTTCTGCTGAGGTGACAGATTCTAATTCTCTCCATATTGAGTGTGAGTGCGATTTTGAGGTGAATTCAATCAGAATTCCAAAGTCAGTCTGTGGAAGGGGGGGATGAATCTGGAAAGAGCCAGTTTCCTTGTGTCTAAATCCTGCCAAATATCACAAAGGAGTCTTGCATTTCCTTGGCTTTTTCACATTTCCCTTATTTATCATGGTTTGTAATGAATTTTCTGATTTGAGCTTTGGTTTTGAGGCTGCAATATGGAGTTCAGGGCACTGGAGGAATGGTCTTTTTCAAACAGGGTACAGCTGTTGGCTTGCTCCAATTCTGGCTTGCTGTCATGGTTTTGGGTGCCTCGGCTGATTTGTGGTTTCTTGTGTGGCAATTTCCTAAATGTTTTCTGAGTCTGTGTTGGCGTTGCCTTCTTCCTTCCCAAATTTTGTATTCTGACGCAATACAAACAAGAGTTTGGACAGAGTAGCCATTATGAAATAAAAAACACAACAAATACGCGTTTGAAGCTTAGAAATCTACAGGTAACATGACCAAGGTGATTTCTTGTGTTTTGGAAAATAAAATGGAACAATTTGGCTGAGGTGACAGATATTAATTGCCTCCAAACTGAGTTTCACTGCGATTTTCAGGTTAATTCAGTCAGAATTCCACAGGCAGTCAGATGGAGGGGTGGATGAATCTCAGAACAGCCTGTTTCCTTGCCACTAAATCAAGCCCAATATCACTAAGAACTCCTGCATTTCTTGGCTTTTTTCCCATTTTTCTTTTTTTCATGGTTTGTTATGAATTTTCTGATGTGAGCTTTGGTTTTGAGGCTGGCATATTGAGTTCAGGGCACAAGAGGATGGTTCTTTTTCAATCAGGGCACAGCTGTTGGCTTGCTCCACTTCTGGCTTGCTGTCATTGTTTTGAGTGCCTCAGCCGATTTGTGGTTTCTTGTGTGGCAATTTCCCAAATGTTTTCAGGGTCTGAGTTGGCTTTGCCATCTACCTTCCCAAATTTTGTATTCTGATGCACCACAAACAAGACTTTGGGCAGAGTAGCCATTATGAAATAAAAAACACAACAAATAGGCGTTTGAAGCTTAGAAATCTACAGGTAACATGACCAAGGTGAGTTTTTGTGTTTATGAAAATAAAATGGAACCCTTTGGCTGAGGTGACAGATATTAATTGCCTCCAAACTGAGTTTCACTGCGATTTTCAGGTTAATTCAGTCAGAATTCCACAGGCAGTCAGCTGGAGGGGTGGATGAATCCGGGAACAGCCGGTTTCCTAGCGACTAAATCAAGCCCTATATCATTATGGATTCTTGCATTTTTTTGGCTTTTTTCTCTTTTTTCTTATTTATCATGGTTTGTAATGAATTTTCTGATGTCAGCTTTGGTTTTGAGGCTGGCATATTGAGTTCAGGGCACAAGAGGAAGTTTCTTTTTCAATCAGGGCACAGCTGTTGGCTTGCTCCAATTCTGGCTTGCTGTCATTGTTTTGGGTGCCTCAGCCGATTTGTGGTTTCTTGAGTAGCAATTTCCTAAATGTTTTCTGGGTCTGAGTCGGTTTTGCCTTCTTATTCCCAAATTTTGTATTCTGATGCAATACAAGCAAGATTTTGGAGAGTAGCCATTATGATAGAAAAAAAAAAAAAAACACAGCGCATTGCCCTTTCAGGATTAGAAATCTACAGGCAACACGACCAAGATGAGTTTCTGTGTTTTGGAAAATGACATAGAACGCTTCTTCTGAGGGGACAGATTCTAATTCCCTCCAAAATGAGTGTGAGTGCGATTTTGAGGTGAATTCAATCAGACTTCCAAAGTCAGTCTGTGGAAGGGGGGGATGAATCTGGAAACAGCCAGTTTCTTTGTGTCTAAATCCAGCCAAATATCACAAAGGACTCTTGCATTTCTTTGGCTTTTTCACATTTCCCTTATTTATCAGGGTTTGTAATGAATTTTCTGATGTGAGCTTTGGTTTTGAGGCTGCAATATAGAGTTCAGGGCACCGGAGGAATGGTCTTTTTCAAACAGGGCACAGCTGTTGGCTTGCTCCAATTCTGGCTATTGTCTTTGTTTTGGGTGCCTCAGCTGAAATTTGGTTTCTTGAGTTTCACTGCGATTGTCAGGTTAATTCAGTCAGAATTCCACAGGCAGTCAGCTTTAGTGGTGGATGAATCTGGGAACAGCCGGTTTCCTTGCAGCTAAATCAAACCCAATATCATTATGGATTCTTGCATTTCTTTGGCTTTTTTCTCTTTTTTCTTATTTATCATGGTTTGTAATGAATTTTCTGATGTGAGCTTTGGTTTTGAGGCTGGCATATTGAGTTCAGGGCACAAGAGGATGGTTCTTTTTCAATCAGGGCACAGCTGTTGGCTTGCTCCACTTCTGGCTTGCTGTCATTGTTTTGAGTGCCTCAGCCGATTTGTGGTTTCTTGTGTGGCAATTTCCCAAATGTTTTCAGGGTCTGAGTTGGCTTTGCCATCTACCTTCCCAAATTTTGTATTCTGATGCACCACAAACAAGACTTTGGGCAAAGTAGCCATTATGAAATAAAAAACACAACAAATAGGCGTTTGAAGCTTAGAAATCTACAGGTAACATGACCAAGGTGAGTTTTTGTGTTTATGAAAATAAAATGGAACCCTTTGGCTGAGGTGACAGATATTAATTGCCTCCAAACTGAGTTTCACTGCGATTTTCAGGTTAATTCAGTCAGAATTCCACAGGCAGTCAGCTGGAGGGGTGGATGAATCTGGGAACAGCCGGTTTCCTAGCGACTAAATCAAGCCCTATATCATTATGGATTCTTGCATTTTTTTGGCTTTTTTCTCTTTTTTCTTATTTATCATGGTTTGTAATGAATTTTCTGATGTCAGCTTTGGTTTTGAGGCTGGCATATTGAGTTCAGGGCACAAGAGGAAGTTTCTTTTTCAATCAGGGCACAGCTGTTGGCTTGCTCCAATTCTGGCTTGCTGTCATTGTTTTGGGTGCCTCAGCCGATTTGTGGTTTCTTGAGTAGCAATTTCCTAAATGTTTTCTGGGTCTGAGTCGGTTTTGCCTTCTTATTCCCAAATTTTGTATTCTGATGCAATACAAGCAAGATTTTGGAGAGTAGCCATTATGATAGAAAAAAAAAAAAAAAAAAACACAGCGCATTGCCCTTTCAGGATTAGAAATCTACAGGCAACACGACCAAGATGAGTTTCTGTGTTTTGGAAAATGACATAGAACGCTTCTTCTGAGGGGACAGATTCTAATTCCCTCCAAAATGAGTGTGAGTGCGATTTTGAGGTGAATTCAATCAGACTTCCAAAGTCAGTCTGTGGAAGGGGGGGATGAATCTGGAAACAGCCAGTTTCTTTGTGTCTAAATCCAGCCAAATATCACAAAGGACTCTTGCATTTCTTTGGCTTTTTCACATTTCCCTTATTTATCAGGGTTTGTAATGAATTTTCTGATGTGAGCTTTGGTTTTGAGGCTGCAATATAGAGTTCAGGGCACCGGAGGAATGGTCTTTTTCAAACAGGGCACAGCTGTTGGCTTGCTCCAATTCTGGCTATTGTCTTTGTTTTGGGTGCCTCAGCTGAAATTTGGTTTCTTGAGTTTCACTGCGATTGTCAGGTTAATTCAGTCAGAATTCCACAGGCAGTCAGCTTTAGTGGTGGATGAATCTGGGAACAGCCGGTTTCCTTGCAGCTAAATCAAACCCAATATCATTATGGATTCTTGCATTTCTTTGGCTTTTTTCTCTTTTTTCTTATTTATCATGGTTTGTAATGAATTTTCTGATGTGAGCTTTGGTTTTGAGGCTGGCATATTGAGTTCAGGGCACAAGAGGATGGTTCTTTTTCAATCAGGGCACAGCTGTTGGCTTGCTCCACTTCTGGCTTGCTGTCATTGTTTTGAGTGCCTCAGCCGATTTGTGGTTTCTTGTGTGGCAATTTCCCAAATGTTTTCAGGGTCTGAGTTGGCTTTGCCTTCTTCCTTCCCAAATTTTGTATTCTGATGCACCACAAACAAGACTTTGGGCAGAGTAGCCATTATGAAATAAAAAACACAACAAATACGCGTTTGAAGCTTAGAAATCTACAGGTAACATGACCAAGGTGAGTTTTTGTGTTTATGAAAATAAAATGGAACCCTTTGGCTGAGGTGACAGATATTAATTGCCTCCAAACTGAGTTTCACTGCGATTTTCAGGTTAATTCAGTCAGAATTCCACAGGCAGTCAGCTGGAGGGGTGGATGAATCCGGGAACAGCCGGTTTCCTAGCGACTAAATCAAGCCCTATATCATTATGGATTCTTGCATTTTTTTGGCTTTTTTCTCTTTTTTCTTATTTATCATGGTTTGTAATGAATTTTCTGATGTCAGCTTTGGTTTTGAGGCTGGCATATTGAGTTCAGGGCACAAGAGGAAGTTTCTTTTTCAATCAGGGCACAGCTGTTGGCTTGCTCCAATTCTGGCTTGCTGTCATTGTTTTGGGTGCCTCAGCCGATTTGTGGTTTCTTGAGTAGCAATTTCCTAAATGTTTTCTGGGTCTGAGTCGGTTTTGCCTTCTTATTCCCAAATTTTGTATTCTGATGCAATACAAGCAAGATTTTGGAGAGTAGCCATTATGATAGAAAAAAAAAAAAAAAACACAGCGCATTGCCCTTTCAGGATTAGAAATCTACAGGCAACACGACCAAGATGAGTTTCTGTGTTTTGGAAAATGACATAGAACGCTTCTTCTGAGGGGACAGATTCTAATTCCCTCCAAAATGAGTGTGAGTGCGATTTTGAGGTGAATTCAATCAGACTTCCAAAGTCAGTCTGTGGAAGGGGGGGATGAATCTGGAAACAGCCAGTTTCTTTGTGTCTAAATCCAGCCAAATATCACAAAGGACTCTTGCATTTCTTTGGCTTTTTCACATTTCCCTTATTTATCAGGGTTTGTAATGAATTTTCTGATGTGAGCTTTGGTTTTGAGGCTGCAATATAGAGTTCAGGGCACCGGAGGAATGGTCTTTTTCAAACAGGGCACAGCTGTTGGCTTGCTCCAATTCTGGCTATTGTCTTTGTTTTGGGTGCCTCAGCTGAAATTTGGTTTCTTGAGTTTCACTGCGATTGTCAGGTTAATTCAGTCAGAATTCCACAGGCAGTCAGCTTTAGTGGTGGATGAATCTGGGAACAGCCGGTTTCCTTGCAGCTAAATCAAACCCAATATCATTATGGACTCTTGCATTTCTTTGGCTTTTTTCTCTTTTTTCTTATTTATCATGGTTTGTAATGAATTTTCTGATGTGAGCTTTGGTTTTGAGGCTGGCATATTGAGTTCAGGGCACAAGAGGATGGTTCTTTTTCAATCAGGGCACAGCTGTTGGCTTGCTCCACTTCTGGCTTGCTGTCATTGTTTTGAGTGCCTCAGCCGAGTTTTGGTTTCTTGAGGAGCAATTCCCTAAAGGATTTCTGGGTCTGAGTTGGCTTTGCCTTCTTCCTTCCCAAATTTTGTATTCTGATGCAATGCAAAGAAGAGTTTGTACAGAATAGCCATTATGAAATAAAAAACACAACAAATAGGCGTTTGAAGCTTAGAAATCTACAGGTAACATGACCAAGGTGAGTTTTTGTGTTTATGAAAATAAAATGGAACACTTTGGCTGAGGTGACAGATATTAATTGCCTCCAAACTGAGTTTCACTGCGATTTTCAGGTTAATTCAGTCAGAATTCCACAGGCAGTCAGCTGGAGGGGTGGATGAATCCGGGAACAGCCGGTTTCCTAGCGACTAAATCAAGCCCTATATCATTATGGATTCTTGCATTTTTTTGGCTTTTTTCTCTTTTTTCTTATTTATCATGGTTTGTAATGAATTTTTTGATGTCAGCTTTGGTTTTGAGGCTGCAATATGGAGTTCAGGGCACAAGAGGAAGGTTCTTTTTCAATCAGGGCACAGCTGTTGGCTTGCTCCAATTCTGGCTTGCTGTCATTGTTTTGGGTGCCTCAGCTGATTTGTGGTTTCTTGTGTGGCAATTTCCTAAATGTTTTCTGGGTCTGAGTTGGTTTTGCCTTCTTCCTTCCTAAATTTTGTATTCTGATGCAATACAAGCAAGATTTTGGACAGAGTAGCCATTATGATAGAATAAAAGAAAACACAGCAAATTGCCCTTTCAGGATTAGAAATCCATAGGCAACACGACCAAGATGAGATTCTGCGATTTGGAAAATGACATGGAACGCTTCTGCTGAGGTGACAGATTCTAATTCCCTCCAAATGGAGTGTGAGAGCGATTTTGAGGTGAATTCAATCAGAATTCCAAAGTCAGTCTGTGGAAGGGGGGGATGAATCTGGAAACAGCCAGTTTCTTTGTGTCTAAATCCTTTCAAATATCACAAAGGACTCTTGCATTTCTTTGGCTTTTTCACATTTCCCTTATTTATCATGGTTTGTAATGAATTTTCTGATGTGAGCTTTGGTTTTGAGGCTGGCATATTGAGTTCAGGGCACAAGAGGATGGTTCTTTTTCAATCAGGGCACAGCTGTTGGCTTGCTTCACTTCTGGCTTGCTGTCATTGTTTTGAGTGCCTCAGCCGATTTGTGGTTTCTTGTGTGGCAATTTCCCAAATGTTTTCAGGGTCTGAGTTGGCTTTGCCTTCTTCCTTCCCAAATTTTGTATTCTGATGCAATGCAAAGAAGAGTTTGTACAGAATAGCCATTATGAAATAAAAAACACAACAAATACGCGTTTGAAGCTTAGAAATCTACAGGTAACATGACCTAGGTGAGTTTTTGTGTTTATGAAAATAAAATGGAACACTTTGGCTGAGGTGACAGATATTAATTGCCTCCAAACTGAGTTTCACTGCGATTTTCAGGTTAATTCAGTCAGAATTCCACAGGCAGTCAGCTGGAGGGGTGGATGAATCCGGGAACAGCCGGTTTCCTAGCGACTAAATCAAGCCCTATATCATTATGGATTCTTGCATTTTTTTGGCTTTTTTCTCTTTTTTCTTACTTATCAGGGTTTGTAATGAACTTTCTGATGTGAGCTTTGGTTTTGAGGCTGCAATATAGAGTTCAGGGCACCGGAGGAATGGTCTTTTTCAAACAGGGCACAGCTGTTGGCTTGCTCCAATTCTGGCTATTGTCTTTGTTTTGGGTGCCTCAGCTGAAATTTGGTTTCTTGAGTTTCACTGCGATTGTCAGGTTAATTCAGTCAGAATTCCACAGGCAGTCAGCTTTAGTGGTGGATGAATCTGGGAACAGCCGATTTCCTTGCAGCTAAATCAAACCCAATATCATTATGGATTCTTGCATTTCTTTGGCTTTTTTCTCTTTTTTCTTATTTATCATGGTTTGTAATGAATTTTCTGATGTGAGCTTTGGTTTTGAGGCTGGCATATTGAGTTCAGGGCACAAGAGGATGGTTCTTTTTCAATCAGGGCACAGCTGTTGGCTTGCTCCACTTCTGGCTTGCTGTCATTGTTTTGAGTGCCTCAGCCGATTTGTGGTTTCTTGTGTGGCAATTTCCCAAATGTTTTCAGGGTCTGAGTTGGCTTTGCCTTCTTCCTTCCCAAATTTTGTATTCTGATGCAATGCAAAGAAGAGTTTGTACAGAATAGCCATTATGAAATAAAAAACACAACAAATACGCGTTTGAAGCTTAGAAATCTACAGGTAACATGACCAAGGTGAGTTTTTGTGTTTATGAAAATAAAATGGAACACTTTGGCTGAGGTGACAGATATTAATTGCCTCCAAACTGAGTTTCACTGCGATTTTCAGGTTAATTCAGTCAGAATTCCACAGGCAGTCAGCTTTAGTGGTGGATGAATCCGGGAACAGCCGGTTTCCTAGCGACTAAATCAAGCCCTATATCATTATGGATTCTTGCATTTTTTTGGCTTTTTTCTCTTTTTTCTTATTTATCATGGTTTGTAATGAATTTTCTGATGTCAGCTTTGGTTTTGAGGCTGCAATATGGAGTTCAGGGCACAAGAGGAAGGTTCTTTTTCAATCAGGGCACAGCTGTTGGCTTGCTCCAATTCTGGCTTGCTGTCATTGTTTTGGGTGCCTCAGCCGATTTGTGGTTTCTTGTGTGGCAATTTCCTAAATGTTTTCTGGGTCTGAGTTGGTTTTGCCTTCTTCCTTCCCAAATTTTGTATTCTGATGCAATACAAGCAAGATTTTGGACAGAGTAGCCATTATGAAAGAAAAAAAGAAAACACAGCAAATTGCCCTTTCAGGATTAGAAATCCATAGGCAACACAACCAAGATGAGATTCTGTGATTTGGAAAATGACATGGAACGCTTCTGCTGAGGTGACAGATTCTAATTCCCTCCAAATGGAGTGTGAGAGCGATTTTGAGGTGAATTCAATCAGACTTCCAAAGTCAGTCTGTGGAAGGGGGGGATGAATCTGGAAACAGCCAGTTTCTTTGTGTCTAAATCCTTTCAAATATCACAAAGGACTCTTGCATTTCTTTGGCTTTTTCACATTTCCCTTATTTATCATGGTTTGTAATGAATTTTCTGATGTGAGCTTTGGTTTTGAGGCTGGCATATTGAGTTCAGGGCACAAGAGGATGGTTCTTTTTCAATCAGGGCACAGCTGTTGGCTTGCTTCACTTCTGGCTTGCTGTCATTGTTTTGAGTGCCTCAGCCGATTTGTGGTTTCTTGTGTGGCAATTTCCCAAATGTTTTCAGGGTCTGAGTTGGCTTTGCCTTCTTCCTTCCCAAATTTTGTATTCTGATGCAATGCAAAGAAGAGTTTGTACAGAATAGCCATTATGAAATAAAAAACACAACAAATAGGCGTTTGAAGCTTAGAAATCTACAGGTAACATGACCTAGGTGAGTTTTTGTGTTTATGAAAATAAAATGGAACACTTTGGCTGAGGTGACAGATATTAATTGCCTCCAAACTGAGTTTCACTGCGATTTTCAGGTTAATTCAGTCAGAATTCCACAGGCAGTCAGCTGGAGGGGTGGATGAATCTGGGAACAGCCGGTTTCCTAGCGACTAAATCAAGCCCTATATCATTATGGATTCTTGCATTTTTTTGGCTTTTTTCTCTTTTTTCTTATTTATCATGGTTTGTAATGAATTTTCTGATGTGAGCTTTGGTTTTGAGGCTGCAATATGGAGTTCAGGGCACAAGAGGAAGTTTCTTTTTCAATCAGGGCACAGCTGTTGGCTTGCTCCAATTCTGGCTTGCTGTCATTGTTTTGGGTGCCTCAGCCAATTTGTGGTTTCTTGAGTAGCAATTTCCTAAATGTTTTCTGGGTCTGAGTCGGTTTTGCCTTCTTATTCCCAAATTTTGTATTCTGATGCAATACAAGCAAGATTTTGGAGAGTAGCCATTATGAAAGAAAAAAAAAAAAAAACACAGCGCATTGCCCTTTCAGGATTTGAAATCTACAGGCAACACGACCAAGATGAGTTTCTGTGTTTTGGAAAATGACATAGAACGCTTCTTCTGAGGGGACAGATTCTAATTCCCTCCAAAATGAGTGTGAGTGCGATTTTGAGGTGAATTCAATCAGACTTCCAAAGTCAGTCTGTGGAAGGGGGGGATGAATCTGGAAACAGCCAGTTTCTTTGTGTCTAAATCCAGCCAAATATCACAAAGGACTCTTGCATTTCTTTGGCTTTTTCACATTTCCCTTATTTATCAGGGTTTGTAATGAATTTTCTGATGTGAGCTTTGGTTTTGAGGCTGCAATATAGAGTTCAGGGCACCGGAGGAATGGTCTTTTTCAAACAGGGCACAGCTGTTGGCTTGCTCCAATTCTGGCTATTGTCTTTGTTTTGGGTGCCTCAGCTGAAATTTGGTTTCTTGAGTTTCACTGCGATTGTCAGGTTAATTCAGTCAGAATTCCACAGGCAGTCAGCTTTAGTGCTGGATGAATCTGGGAACAGCCGGTTTCCTTGCAGCTAAATCAAACCCAATATCATTATGTACTCTTGCATTTCTTTGGCTTTTTTCTCTTTTTTCTTATTTATCATGGTTTGTAATGAATTTTCTGATGTGAGCTTTGGTTTTGAGGCTGGCATATTGAGTTCAGGGCACAAGAGGATGGTTCTTTTTCAATCAGGGCACAGCTGTTGGCTTGCTCCACTTCTGGCTTGCTGTCATTGTTTTGAGTGCCTCAGCCGATTTGTGGTTTCTTGTGTGGCAATTTCCCAAATGTTTTCAGGGTCTGAGTTGGCTTTGCCTTCTTCCTTCCCAAATTTTGTATTCTGATGCAATGCAAAGAAGAGTTTGTACAGAATAGCCATTATGAAATAAAAAACACAACAAATACGCGTTTGAAGCTTAGAAATCTACAGGTAACAAGACCTAGGTGAGTTTTTGTGTTTATGAAAATAAAATGGAACACTTTGGCTGAGGTGACAGATATTAATTGCCTCCAAACTGAGTTTCACTGCGATTTTCAGGTTAATTCAGTCAGAATTCCACAGGCAGTCAGCTGGAGGGGTGGATGAATCCGGGAACAGCCGGTTTCCTAGCGACTAAATCAAGCCCTATATCATTATGGATTCTTGCATTTTTTTGGCTTTTTTCTCTTTTTTCTTATTTATCATGGTTTGTAATGAATTTTCTGATGTCAGCTTTGGTTTTGAGGCTGCAATA
Source organism: Oryctolagus cuniculus (assembly GCF_964237555.1). NCBI lineage: Eukaryota > Metazoa > Chordata > Mammalia > Lagomorpha > Leporidae > Oryctolagus > Oryctolagus cuniculus. Next base: position 82,392,850 of record NC_091444.1, on the reverse strand, counting down.
TGGAGTTCAGGGCACAAGAGGAAGGTTCTTTTTCAATCAGGGCACAGCTGTTGGCTTGCTCCAATTCTGGCTTGCTGTCATTGTTTTGGGTGCCTCAGCTGATTTGTGGTTTCTTGTGTGGCAATTTCCTAAATGTTTTCTGGGTCTGAGTTGGTTTTGCCTTCTTCCTTCCCAAATTTTGTATTCTGATGCAATACAAGCAAGATTTTGGACAGAGTAGCCATTATGAAAGAAAAAAAGAAAACACAGCAAATTGCCCTTTCAGGATTAGAAATCCATAGGCAACACAACCAAGATGAGATTCTGTGATTTGGAAAATGACATGGAACGCTTCTGCTGAGGTGACAGATTCTAATTCCCTCCAAATGGAGTGTGAGAGCGATTTTGAGGTGAATTCAATCAGAATTCCAAAGTCAGTCTGTGGAAGGGGGGGATGAATCTGGAAACAGCCAGTTTCTTTGTGTCTAAATCCTTTCAAATATCACAAAGGACTCTTGCATTTCTTTGGCTTTTTCACATTTCCCTTATTTATCATGGTTTGTAATGAATTTTCTGATGTGAGCTTTGGTTTTGAGGCTGGCATATTGAGTTCAGGGCACAAGAGGATGGTTCTTTTTCAATCAGGGCACAGCTGTTGGCTTGCTCCAATTCTGGCTTGCTGTCATTGTTTTGGGTGCCTTAGCCGATTTGTGGTTTCTTGAGTAGCAATTTCCTAAATGTTTTCTGGGTCTGAGTCGGTTTTGCCTTCTTATTCCCAAATTTTGTATTCTGATGCAATACAAGCAAGATTTTGGAGAGTAGCCATTATGAAAGAAAAAAAAAAAAAAAACACAGCGCATTGCCCTTTCAGGATTAGAAATCTACAGGCAACACGACCAAGATGAGTTTCTGTGTTTTGGAAAATGACATAGAACGCTTCTTCTGAGGGGACAGATTCTAATTCCCTCCAAAATGAGTGTGAGTGCGATTTTGAGGTGAATTCAATCAGACTTCCAAAGTCAGTCTGTGGAAGGGGGGGATGAATCTGGAAACAGCCAGTTTCTTTGTGTCTAAATCCAGCCAAATATCACAAAGGACTCTTGCATTTCTTTGGCTTTTTCACATTTCCCTTATTTATCAGGGTTTGTAATGAATTTTCTGATGTGAGCTTTGGTTTTGAGGCTGCAATATAGAGTTCAGGGCACCGGAGGAATGGTCTTTTTCAAACAGGGCACAGCTGTTGGCTTGCTCCAATTCTGGCTATTGTCTTTGTTTTGGGTGCCTCAGCTGAAATTTGGTTTCTTGAGTTTCACTGCGATTGTCAGGTTAATTCAGTCAGAATTCCACAGGCAGTCAGCTTTAGTGCTGGATGAATCTGGGAACAGCCGGTTTCCTTGCAGCTAAATCAAACCCAATATCATTATGGATTCTTGCATTTCTTTGGCTTTTTTCTCTTTTTTTCTCATTTATCATGGTTTGTAATGAATTTTCTGATGTGAGCTTTGGTTTTGAGGCTGGCATATTGAGTTCAGGGCACAAGAGGATGGTTCTTTTTCAATCAGGGCACAGCTGTTGGCTTGCTTCACTTCTGGCTTGCTGTCATTGTTTTGAGTGCCTCAGCCGATTTGTGGTTTCTTGTGTGGCAATTTCCCAAATGTTTTCAGGGTCTGAGTTGGCTTTGCCTTCTTCCTTCCCAAATTTTGTATTCTGATGCAATGCAAAGAAGAGTTTGTACAGAATAGCCATTATGAAATAAAAAAACACAACAAATAGGCGTTTGAAGCTTAGAAATCTACAGGTAACATGACCTAGGTGAGTTTTTGTGTTTATGAAAATAAAATGGAACACTTTGGCTGAGGTGACAGATATTAATTGCCTCCAAACTGAGTTTCACTGCGATTTTCAGGTTAATTCAGTCAGAATTCCACAGGCAGTCAGCTGGAGGGGTGGATGAATCCGGGAACAGCCGGTTTCCTAGCGACTAAATCAAGCCCTATATCATTATGGATTCTTGCATTTTTTTGGCTTTTTTCTCTTTTTTCTTATTTATCATGGTTTGTAATGAATTTTCTGATGTCAGCTTTGGTTTTGAGGCTGCAATATGGAGTTCAGGGCACAAGAGGAAGGTTCTTTTTCAATCAGGTCACAGCAGTTGGCTTGCTCCAATTCTGGCTTGCTGTCATTGTTTTGGGTGCCTCAGCTGATTTGTGGTTTCTTGTGTGGCAATTTCCTAAATGTTTTCTGGGTCTGAGTTGGTTTTGCCTTCTTCCTTCCCAAATTTTGTATTCTGATGCAATACAAGCAAGATTTTGGACAGAGTAGCCATTATGAAAGAAAAAAAGAAAACACAGCAAATTGCCCTTTCAGGATTAGAAATCCATAGGCAACACAACCAAGATGAGAATCTGTGTTTTGGAAAATGACATGGAACACTTCTGATGAGGTGACAGATTCTAATTCCCTTCAAATGGACTGTGAGAGCGATTTTGATGTGAATTCAATCAGAATTCCAAAGTCAGTCTGTGGAAGGGGGGGATGAATCTGGAAACAGCAAGTTTCTTTGTGTCTAAATCCTTTCAAATATCACAAAGGACTCTTGCATTTCTTTGGCTTTTTCACATTTCCCTTATTTATCATGGTTTGTAATGAATTTTCTGATGTCAGCTTTGGTTTTGAGGCTGGCATATTGAGTTCAGGGCACAAGAGGATGGTTCTTTTTCAATCAGGGCACAGCTGTTGGCTTGCTCCAATTCTGGCTTGCTGTCATTGTTTTGGGTGCCTCAGCCGATTTGTGGTTTCTTGAGTAGCAATTTCCTAAATGTTTTCTGGGTCTGAGTCGGTTTTGCCTTCTTATTCCCAAATTTTGTATTCTGATGCAATACAAGCAAGATTTTGGAGAGTAGCCATTATGAAAGAAAAAAAAAAAAAACACAGCGCATTGCCCTTTCAGGATTTGAAATCTACAGGCAACACGACCAAGATGAGTTTCTGTGTTTTGGAAAATGACATAGAACGCTTCTTCTGAGGGGACAGATTCTAATTCCCTCCAAAATGAGTGTGAGTGCGATTTTGAGGTGAATTCAATCAGACTTCCAAAGTCAGTCTGTGGAAGGGGGGGATGAATCTGGAAACAGCCAGTTTCTTTGTGTCTAAATCCAGCCAAATATCACAAAGGACTCTTGCATTTCTTTGGCTTTTTCACATTTCCCTTATTTATCAGGGTTTGTAATGAATTTTCTGATGTGAGCTTTGGTTTTGAGGCTGCAATATAGAGTTCAGGGCACCGGAGGAATGTTCTTTTCAAACATGGCACAGCTGTTGGCTTGCTCCAATTCTGGCTATTGTCTTTGTTTTGGGTGCCTCAGCTGAAATTTGGTTTCTTGAGTTTCACTGCGATTTTCAGGTTAATTCAGTCAGAATTCCACAGGCAGTCAGCTTTAGTGCTGGATGAATCCGGGAACAGCCGGTTTCCTAGCGACTAAATCAAGCCCTATATCATTATGGATTCTTGCATTTTTTGGCTTTTTTCTCTTTTTTCTTATTTATCATGGTTTGTAATGAATTTTCTGATGTGAGATTTGGTTTTGAGGCTGGCATATTGAGTTCAGGGCACAAGAGGATGGTTCTTTTTCAATCAGGGCACAGCTGTTGGCTTGCTCCACTTCTGGCTTGCTGTCATTGTTTTGAGTGCCTCAGCCGATTTGTGGTTTCTTGTGTGGCAATTTCCCAAATGTTTTCAGGGTCTGAGTTGGCTTTGCCTTCTTCCTTCCCAAATTTTGTATTCTGATGCAATGCAAAGAAGAGTTTGTACAGAATAGCCATTATGAAATAAAAAACACAACAAATAGGTGTTTGAAGCTTAGAAATCTACAGGTAACATGACCAAGGTGAGTTTTTGTGTTTATGAAAATAAAATGGAACCCTTTGGCTGAGGTGACAGATATTAATTGCCTCCAAACTGAGTTTCACTGCGATTTTCAGGTTAATTCAGTCAGAATTCCACAGGCAGTCAGCTGGAGGGGTGGATGAATCCGGGAACAGCCGGTTTCCTAGCGACTAAATCAAGCCCTATATCATTATGGATTCTTGCATTTTTTGGCTTTTTTCTCTTTTTTCTTATTTATCATAGTTTGTAATGAATTTTCTGATGTGAGATTTGGTTTTGAGGCTGGCATATTGAGTTCAGGGCACAAGAGGAAGTTTCTTTTTCAATCAGGGCACAGCTGTTGGCTTGCTCCAATTCTGGCTTGCTGTCATTGTTTTGGGTGCCTCAGCCGATTTGTGGTTTCTTGAGTAGCAATTTCCTAAATGTTTTCTGGGTCTGAGTCGGTTTTGCCTTCTTATTCCCAAATTTTGTATTCTGATGCAATACAAGCAAGATTTTGGAGAGTAGCCATTATGATAGAAAAAAAAAAAAAAAAAACACAGCGCATTGCCCTTTCAGGATTAGAAATCTACAGGCAACACGACCAAGATGAGTTTCTGTGTTTTGGAAAATGACATAGAACGCTTCTTCTGAGGGGACAGATTCTAATTCCCTCCAAAATGAGTGTGAGTGCGATTTTGAGGTGAATTCAATCAGACTTCCAAAGTCAGTCTGTGGAAGGGGGGGATGAATCTGGAAACAGCCAGTTTCTTTGTGTCTAAATCCAGCCAAATATCACAAAGGACTCTTGCATTTCTTTGGCTTTTTCACATTTCCCTTATTTATCAGGGTTTGTAATGAATTTTCTGATGTGAGCTTTGGTTTTGAGGCTGCAATATAGAGTTCAGGGCACCGGAGGAATGGTCTTTTTCAAACAGGGCACAGCTGTTGGCTTGCTCCAATTCTGGCTATTGTCTTTGTTTTGGGTGCCTCAGCTGAAATTTGGTTTCTTGAGTTTCACTGCGATTGTCAGGTTAATTCAGTCAGAATTCCACAGGCAGTCAGCTTTAGTGGTGGATGAATCTGGGAACAGCCGATTTCCTTGCAGCTAAATCAAACCCAATATCATTATGGATTCTTGCATTTCTTTGGCTTTTTTCTCTTTTTTCTTATTTAGCATGGTTTGTAATGAATTTTCTGATGTGAGCTTTGGTTTTGAGGCTGGCATATTGAGTTCAGGGCACAAGAGGATGGTTCTTTTTCAATCAGGGCACAGCTGTTGGCTTGCTCCACTTCTGGCTTGCTGTCATTGTTTTGAGTGCCTCAGCCGATTTGTGGTTTCTTGTGTGGCAATTTCCCAAATGTTTTCAGGGTCTGAGTTGGCTTTGCCTTCTTCCTTCCCAAATTTTGTATTCTGATGCAATGCAAAGAAGAGTTTGTACAGAATAGCCATTATGAAATAAAAAACACAACAAATAGGCGTTTGAAGCTTAGAAATCTACAGGTAACATGACCAAGGTGAGTTTTTGTGTTTATGAAAATAAAATGGAACACTTTGGCTGAGGTGACAGATATTAATTGCCTCCAAACTGAGTTTCACTGCGATTTTCAGGTTAATTCAGTCAGAATTCCACAGGCAGTCAGCTGGAGGGGTGGATGAATCCGGGAACAGCCGGTTTCCTAGCGACTAAATCAAGCCCTATATCATTATGGATTCTTGCATTTTTTGGCTTTTTTCTCTTTTTTCTTATTTATCATGGTTTGTAATGAATTTTTTGATGTCAGCTTTGGTTTTGAGGCTGCAATATGGAGTTCAGGGCACAAGAGGAAGGTTCTTTTTCAATCAGGGCACAGCTGCTGGCTTGCTCCAATTCTGGCTTGCTGTCATTGTTTTGGGTGCCTCAGCTGATTTGTGGTTTCTTGTGTGGCAATTTCCTAAATGTTTTCTGGGTCTGAGTTGGTTTTGCCTTCTTCCTTCCTAAATTTTGTATTCTGATGCAATACAAGCAAGATTTTGGACAGAGTAGCCATTATGAAAGAAAAAAAGAAAACACAGCAAATTGCCCTTTCAGGATTAGAAATCCATAGGCAACACGACCAAGATGAGATTCTGTGATTTGGAAAATCACATGGAACGCTTCTGCTGAGGTGACAGATTCTAATTCCCTCCAAATGGAGTGTGAGAGCGATTTTGAGGTGAATTCAATCAGAATTCCAAAGTCAGTCTGTGGAAGGGGGGGATGAATCTGGAAACAGCCAGTTTCTTTGTGTCTAAATCCTTTCAAATATCACAAAGGACTCTTGCATTTCTTTGGCTTTTTCACATTTCCCTTATTTATCATGGTTTGTAATGAATTTTCTGATGTGAGCTTTGGTTTTGAGGCTGGCATATTGAGTTCAGGGCACAAGAGGATGGTTCTTTTTCAATCAGGGCACAGCTGTTGGCTTGCTTCACTTCTGGCTTGCTGTCATTGTTTTGAGTGCCTCAGCCGATTTGTGGTTTCTTGTGTGGCAATTTCCCAAATGTTTTCAGGGTCTGAGTTGGCTTTGCCTTCTTCCTTCCCAAATTTTGTATTCTGATGCAATGCAAAGAAGAGTTTGTACAGAATAGCCATTATGAAATAAAAAACACAACAAATACGCGTTTGAAGCTTAGAAATCTACAGGTAACATGACCTAGGTGAGTTTTTGTGTTTATGAAAATAAAATGGAACACTTTGGCTGAGGTGACAGATATTAATTGCCTCCAAACTGAGTTTCACTGCGATTTTCAGGTTAATTCAGTCAGAATTCCACAGGCAGTCAGCTGGAGGGGTGGATGAATCCGGGAACAGCCGGTTTCCTAGCGACTAAATCAAGCCCTATATCATTATGGATTCTTGCATTTTTTTGGCTTTTTTCTCTTTTTTCTTATTTATCATGGTTTGTAATGAATTTTCTGATGTGAGCTTTGGTTTTGAGGCTGCAATATGGAGTTCAGGGCACAAGAGGAAGTTTCTTTTTCAATCAGGGCACAGCTGTTGGCTTGCTCCAATTCTGGCTTGCTGTCATTGTTTTGGGTGCCTCAGCCAATTTGTGGTTTCTTGAGTAGCAATTTCCTAAATGTTTTCTGGGTCTGAGTCGGTTTTGCCTTCTTATTCCCAAATTTTGTATTCTGATGCAATACAAGCAAGATTTTGGAGAGTAGCCATTATGATAGAAAAAAAAAAAAAAAAAAAACACAGCGCATTGCCCTTTCAGGATTAGAAATCTACAGGCAACACGACCAAGATGAGTTTCTGTGTTTTGGAAAATGACATAGAACGCTTCTTCTGAGGGGACAGATTCTAATTCCCTCCAAAATGAGTGTGAGTGCGATTTTGAGGTGAATTCAATCAGACTTCCAAAGTCAGTCTGTGGAAGGGGGGGATGAATCTGGAAACAGCCAGTTTCTTTGTGTCTAAATCCAGCCAAATATCACAAAGGACTCTTGCATTTCTTTGGCTTTTTCACATTTCCCTTATTTATCAGGGTTTGTAATGAATTTTCTGATGTGAGCTTTGGTTTTGAGGCTGCAATATAGAGTTCAGGGCACCGGAGGAATGGTCTTTTTCAAACAGGGCACAGCTGTTGGCTTGCTCCAATTCTGGCTATTGTCTTTGTTTTGGGTGCCTCAGCTGAAATTTGGTTTCTTGAGTTTCACTGCGATTGTCAGGTTAATTCAGTCAGAATTCCACAGGCAGTCAGCTTTAGTGCTGGATGAATCTGGGAACAGCCGGTTTCCTTGCAGCTAAATCAAACCCAATATCATTATGGACTCTTGCATTTCTTTGGCTTTTTTCTCTTTTTTCTTATTTAGCATGGTTTGTAATGAATTTTCTGATGTGAGCTTTGGTTTTGAGGCTGGCATATTGAGTTCAGGGCACAAGAGGATGGTTCTTTTTCAATCAGGGCACAGCTGTTGGCTTGCTCCACTTCTGGCTTGCTGTCATTGTTTTGAGTGCCTCAGCCGATTTGTGGTTTCTTGTGTGGCAATTTCCCAAATGTTTTCAGGGTCTGAGTTGGCTTTGCCTTCTTCCTTCCCAAATTTTGTATTCTGATGCAATGCAAAGAAGAGTTTGTACAGAATAGCCATTATGAAATAAAAAACACAACAAATAGGCGTTTGAAGCTTAGAAATCTACAGGTAACATGACCAAGGTGAGTTTTTGTGTTTATGAAAATAAAATGGAACACTTTGGCTGAGGTGACAGATATTAATTGCCTCCAAACTGAGTTTCACTGCGATTTTCAGGTTAATTCAGTCAGAATTCCACAGGCAGTCAGCTGGAGGGGTGGATGAATCCGGGAACAGCCGGTTTCCTAGCGACTAAATCAAGCCCTATATCATTATGGATTCTTGCATTTTTTTGGCTTTTTTCTCTTTTTTCTTATTTATCATGGTTTGTAATGAATTTTTTGATGTCAGCTTTGGTTTTGAGGCTGCAATATGGAGTTCAGGGCACAAGAGGAAGGTTCTTTTTCAATCAGGGCACAGCTGTAGGCTTGCTCCAATTCTGGCTTGCTGTCATTGTTTTGGGTGCCTCAGCTGATTTGTGGTTTCTTGTGTGGCAATTTCCTAAATGTTTTCTGGGTCTGAGTTGGTTTTGCCTTCTTCCTTCCTAAATTTTGTATTCTGATGCAATACAAGCAAGATTTTGGACAGAGTAGCCATTATGATAGAAAAAAAGAAAACACAGCAAATTGCCCTTTCAGGATTAGAAATCCATAGGCAACACGACCAAGATGAGATTCTGTGATTTGGAAAATGACATGGAACGCTTCTGCTGAGGTGACAGATTCTAATTCCCTCCAAATGGAGTGTGAGAGCGATTTTGAGGTGAATTCAATCAGAATTCCAAAGTCAGTCTGTGGAAGGGGGGGATGAATCTGGAAACAGCCAGTTTCTTTGTGTCTAAATCCTTTCAAATATCACAAAGGACTCTTGCATTTCTTTGGCTTTTTCACATTTCCCTTATTTATCATGGTTTGTAATGAATTTTCTGATGTGAGCTTTGGTTTTGAGGCTGGCATATTGAGTTCAGGGCACAAGAGGATGGTTCTTTTTCAATCAGGGCACAGCTGTTGGCTTGCTTCACTTCTGGCTTGCTGTCATTGTTTTGAGTGCCTCAGCCGATTTGTGGTTTCTTGTGTGGCAATTTCCCAAATGTTTTCAGGGTCTGAGTTGGCTTTGCCTTCTTCCTTCCCAAATTTTGTATTCTGATGCAATGCAAAGAAGAGTTTGTACAGAATAGCCATTATGAAATAAAAAACACAACAAATACGCGTTTGAAGCTTAGAAATCTACAGGTAACATGACCTAGGTGAGTTTTTGTGTTTATGAAAATAAAATGGAACACTTTGGCTGAGGTGACAGATATTAATTGCCTCCAAACTGAGTTTCACTGTGATTTTCAGGTTAATTCAGTCAGAATTCCACAGGCAGTCAGCTGGAGGGGTGGATGAATCCGGGAACAGCCGGTTTCCTAGCGACTAAATCAAGCCCTATATCATTATGGATTCTTGCATTTTTTTGGCTTTTTTCTCTTTTTTCTTATTTATCAGGGTTTGTAATGAACTTTCTGATGTGAGCTTTGGTTTTGAGGCTGCAATATAGAGTTCAGGGCACCGGAGGAATGGTCTTTTTCAAACAGGGCACAGCTGTTGGCTTGCTCCAATTCTGGCTATTGTCTTTGTTTTGGGTGCCTCAGCTGAAATTTGGTTTCTTGAGTTTCACTGCGATTGTCAGGTTAATTCAGTCAGAATTCCACAGGCAGTCAGCTTTAGTGGTGGATGAATCTGGGAACAGCCGATTTCCTTGCAGCTAAATCAAACCCAATATCATTATGGATTCTTGCATTTCTTTGGCTTTTTTCTCTTTTTTCTTATTTATCATGGTTTGTAATGAATTTTCTGATGTGAGCTTTGGTTTTGAGGCTGGCATATTGAGTTCAGGGCACAAGAGGATGGTTCTTTTTCAATCAGGGCACAGCTGTTGGCTTGCTCCACTTCTGGCTTGCTGTCATTGTTTTGAGTGCCTCAGCCGATTTGTGGTTTCTTGTGTGGCAATTTCCCAAATGTTTTCAGGGTCTGAGTTGGCTTTGCCTTCTTCCTTCCCAAATTTTGTATTCTGATGCAATGCAAAGAAGAGTTTGTACAGAATAGCCATTATGAAATAAAAAACACAACAAATACGCGTTTGAAGCTTAGAAATCTACAGGTAACATGACCAAGGTGAGTTTTTGTGTTTATGAAAATAAAATGGAACACTTTGGCTGAGGTGACAGATATTAATTGCCTCCAAACTGAGTTTCACTGCGATTTTCAGGTTAATTCAGTCAGAATTCCACAGGCAGTCAGCTTTAGTGGTGGATGAATCCGGGAACAGCCGGTTTCCTAGCGACTAAATCAAGCCCTATATCATTATGGATTCTTGCATTTTTTTGGCTTTTTTCTCTTTTTTCTTATTTATCATGGTTTGTAATGAATTTTCTGATGTCAGCTTTGGTTTTGAGGCTGCAATATGGAGTTCAGGGCACAAGAGGAAGGTTCTTTTTCAATCAGGGCACAGCTGTTGGCTTGCTCCAATTCTGGCTTGCTGTCATTGTTTTGGGTGCCTCAGCCGATTTGTGGTTTCTTGTGTGGCAATTTCCTAAATGTTTTCTGGGTCTGAGTTGGTTTTGCCTTCTTCCTTCCCAAATTTTGTATTCTGATGCAATACAAGCAAGATTTTGGACAGAGTAGCCATTATGAAAGAAAAAAAGAAAACACAGCAAATTGCCCTTTCAGGATTAGAAATCCATAGGCAACACAACCAAGATGAGATTCTGTGATTTGGAAAATGACATGGAACGCTTCTGCTGAGGTGACAGATTCTAATTCCCTCCAAATGGAGTGTGAGAGCGATTTTGAGGTGAATTCAATCAGAATTCCAAAGTCAGTCTGTGGAAGGGGGGGATGAATCTGGAAACAGCCAGTTTCTTTGTGTCTAAATCCTTTCAAATATCACAAAGGACTCTTGCATTTCTTTGGCTTTTTCACATTTCCCTTATTTATCATGGTTTGTAATGAATTTTCTGATGTGAGCTTTGGTTTTGAGGCTGGCATATTGAGTTCAGGGCACAAGAGGATGGTTCTTTTTCAATCAGGGCACAGCTGTTGGCTTGCTTCACTTCTGGCTTGCTGTCATTGTTTTGAGTGCCTCAGCCGATTTGTGGTTTCTTGTGTGGCAATTTCCCAAATGTTTTCAGGGTCTGAGTTGGCTTTGCCTTCTTCCTTCCCAAATTTTGTATTCTGATGCAATGCAAAGAAGAGTTTGTACAGAATAGCCATTATGAAATAAAAAACACAACAAATAGGTGTTTGAAGCTTACAAATCTACAGGTAACATGACCAAGGTGAGTTTTTGTGTTTATGAAAATAAAATGGAACACTTTGGCTGAGGTGACAGATATTAATTGCCTCCAAACTGAGTTTCACTGCGATTTTCAGGTTAATTCAGTTAATTCAGTTAGGATTCCACAGGCTTGCATTTCTCTGGCTTTTTCACATTTCCCTTATTTATCATGGTTTGTAATGAATTTTCTGATGTGAGCTTTGATTTTGAGGCTGCAATATGGAGTTCAGGGTACTGGAGGAATGGTCTTTTTCAATCAGCGCACAGCTGTTGGCTTGTTCCAGTTCTGGCTTGCTGTCATTGTTTTGGGTGCCTCAGCTGAAATTTGGTTTCTTGAGTTTCACTACGATTGTCAGGTTAATTCAGTCAGAAATCCACAGGGAGTCAGCTTTAGTGGTGGATGAATCTGGGAACAGCCAGTTTCCTTGCAACTAAATCAAGCCCAATATCATTATGGATTCTTGCATTTCTTTGGCTTTTTTCTCTTTTTTTCTTTTTTTCATGGTTTGTTATGAATTTTCTGATGTGAGCTTTGTTTTTGAGGCTGGCATATTGAGTTCAGGGCACAGGAGGATGGTTCTTTTTCAATCAGGGCACAGCTGTTGGCTTGCTCCAATTCTGGCTTTCTGTCATGGTTTTGGGTGCCTCAGCCGAGTTTTGGTTTTTTGAGCGCCAATTTCCTAAATGATTTCTGTGTCTGAGTTGGTTTTCCCTTCTTCCTTCCCAAATTTTGTATTCTGACCCAATACAAACCAGAGTTTAGACAGCAGATCCATTATGAAATAAAAAACAAAACAAATAAGCCAGTCAGCTGAGAGGGGTGGATGAATCCGGAAACAGCCTGTTTCCTTGTGACTAAATCAAGCCCACTATCAAAAAGGACTCTTCCATTTCTTTGGCTCTTTTCCCATTTTTCTTTGTTATCATGGTTTGTAATGAATTTTCTGATGTGAGCTTTGATTTTGAGGCTGGAATATGGAGTTCAAGACACGGAAGGAATGGTCTTTTTCAATCAGGGCAGAGCTGTTGGCTTGCTCCAATTCTGGATTTCTGTCATGGTTTTGGGTGCCTCAGCCGAGTTTTGGTTTCTTGAGTGGCAATTTGCTAAAGGATTTCTGGGTCTGAGTTGGTTTTGCCTTCTTCCTTCCCAAATTTTGTATTCTGACGCAATACAAACACGAGTTTAGACAGCAGATCCATTAGGAAAGAACAAACAAAACCAATCAGCGTGTCATGCTTAGAATTCTAGAGGCAGCACGACCAACATGAGTTTTTGTGTTTTGGACAAAGAAATGGAACCCTTTTGCACAGGGGAACGATCATTAATTCCCCAAATCAGTTTGCCAGCGATTTTCAGGTGAATTGAATGAGTTTTCCAAAGCCAGTCAGCTGGGAGGGGTGGATGAATCCGGAAACAGCCTGTTTCCTTGTGACTCAATCAAGCCCACTATCAACAAGGACTCTTCCATTTCTTTGGCTCTTTTCACATTTTTCTTCTTTATCATGGTTTGTAATGAATTTTCTGATGTGAGCTTTGATTTTGAGCCTGGAATATGGAGTTCAAGACACGGAAGGCATGGTCTTTTTCAATGAGGGCACAGCTGTTGGCTTGCTCCAATTCTGGCTTTCTGTCATGGTTTTGGGTGCCTCAGCCGAGTTTTGGTTTCTTGAGGAGCAATTCCCTAAAGGATTTCTGGGTCTGAGTTGGTTTTGCCTTCTTCCTTCCCAAATTTTGTATTCTGATGCAATACAAACACGAGTTTAGACAGCAGATCCATTATGAAAGAAAAAACAAAACCAATGAGTGTGTCATGCTTAGAATTCTAGAGGCAGCACGACCAACATGAGTTTTTGTGTTTTGGAAAAAGAAATGGAACCCTTTTGCAGAGGGGAACGATCATTAATTCCCCAAATCAGTTTGCCAGCGATTTTCAGGTGAATTGAATGAGTTTTCCAAAGCCAGTCAGCTGGGAGGGGTGGATGAATCCGGATACAGCCTGTTTCCTTGTGACTAAATCAAGCCCACTATCAAAAAGGACTCTTCCATTTCTTTGGCTCTTTTCACATTTTTCTTCTTTATCATGGTTTGTAATGAATTTTCTGATGTGAGCTTTGATTTTGAGGCTGGAATATGGAGTTCAAGACATGGAAGGAAAGGTCTTTTTCAATCAGGGCACAGCTGTTGGCTTCCTCCAATTCTGGCTTTCTGTCATGGTTTTGGGTGCCTCAGCCGAGTTTTGGTTTCTTGAGTGGCAATTTCCTAAAGGATTTCTGGGTCTGAGTAGGTTTTTCCTTCTTCCTTCCCAAATTTGGTATTCTGACGCAATACAAACACGAGTTTAGACAGCAGATCCATTATGAAATAAAAAAAAAACAAAACCAATTAACGTGTCATGCTTAGAATTCTGGAGGCCGCACGACCAACATGAGTTTTTGTGTTTTGGACAAAGAAATGGAACACTTTTGCACAGGGGAACGATAATTCATTCCCCAAATCAGTTTGCCAGCGATTTTCAGGTGAATTGAATGAGTTTTCCAAAGCCAGTCAGCTGGGAGGGGTGGATGAATGCGGAAACAGCCTGTTTCCTTGTGACGAAATCAAGCCCACTATCAACAAGGACTCTTCCATTTCTTTGGCTCTTTTCACATTGTTCTTCTTTATCATGGTTTGTAATGAATTTTCTGATGTGAGCTTTGATTTTGAGGCTGGAATATGGAGTTCAAGACACGGAAGGAATGGTCTTTTTCAATCAGGGCACAGCTGTTGGCTTGCTCCAATTCTGCTTTCTGTCATGGTTTTGGGTGCCTCAGCCGAGTTTTGGTTTCTTGAGCGGCAATTTCCTAAATGATTTCTGGGTCTGAGTAGGTTTTTCCTTCTTCCTTCCCAAATTTGGTATTCTGACGCAATACAAACACGAGTTTAGACAGCAGATCCATTATGAAATAAAAAAAAAACAAAACCAATTAACGTGTCATGCTTAGAATTCTGGAGGCCGCACGACCAACATGAGTTTTTGTGTTTTGGACAAAGAAATGGAACCCTTTTGCAGAGGGGAACGATAATTCATTCCCCAAATCAGTTTGCCAGCGATTTTCAGGTGAATTGAATGAGTTTTCCAAAGCCAGTCAGCTGGGAGGGGTGGATGAATGCGGAAACAGCCTGTTTCCTTGTGACGAAATCAAGCCCACTATCAACAAGGACTCTTCCATTTCTTTGGCTCTTTTCACATTGTTCTTCTTTATCATGGTTTGTAATGAATTTTCTGATGTGAGCTTTGATTTTGAGGCTGGAATATGGAGTTCAAGACACGGAAGGCATGGTCTTTTTCAATCAGGGCACAGCTGTTGGCTTGCTCCAATTCTGGCTTTCTGTCATGGTTTTGGGTGCCTCAGCCGAGTTTTGGTTTCTTGAGCGGCAATTTCCTAAAGGATTTCTGGGTCTGAGTTGGTTTTGCCTTCTTCCTTCCCAAATTTTGTATTCTGACGCAATACAAACACGAGTTTAGACAGCAGATCCATTAGGAAAGAACAAACAAAACGAATTAGCGTGTCATGCTTAGAATTCTAGAGGCAGCACGACCAACATGAGTTTTTGTGTTTTGGACAAAGAAATGGAACCCTTTTGCAGAGGGGAACGATATTTAATTCCCCAACTCAGTTTGCCAGCGATTTTCAGGTGAATTGAATGAGTTTTCCAAAGCCAGTCAGCTGGGAGGGGTTGATGAATCCGGAAACAGCCTGTTTCCTTGTGACGAAATCAAGCCCACTATCAACAAGGACTCTTCCATTTCTTTGGCTCTTTTCACATTGTTCTTCTTTATCATGGTTTGTAATGAATTTTCTGATGTGAGCTTTGATTTTGAGGCTGGAATATGGAGTTCAAGACACGGAAGGCATGGTCTTTTTCAATCAGGGTACAGCTGTTGGCTTGCTCCAATTCTGGCTTTCTGTCATGGTTTTGGGTGCCTCAGCCGAGTTTTGGTTTCTTGAGCGGCAATTTCCTAAAGGATTTCTGGGTCTGAGTAGGTTTTGCCTTCTTCCTTCCCAAATTTTGTATTCTGACGCAATACAAACACGAGTTTAGACAGCAGATCCATTAGGAAAGAACAAACAAAACCAATTAGCGTGTCATGCTTAGAATTCTAGAGGCAGCACGACCAACATGAGTTTTTGTGTTTTGGACAAAGAAATGGAACCCTTTTGCACAGGGGAACGATCATTAATTCCCCAAATCAGTTTGCCAGCGATTTTCAGGTGAATTGAATGAGTTTTCCAAAGCCAGTCAGCTGGGAGGGGTGGATGAATCCGGAAACAGCCTGTTTCCTTGTGACTAAATCAAGCCCACTATCAACAAGGACTCTTCCATTTCTTTGGCTCTTTTCACATTGTTCTTCTTTATCATGGTTTGTAATGAATTTTCTGATGTGAGCTTTGATTTTGAGGCTGGAATATGGAGTTCAAGACCCGGAAGGCATCGTCTTTTTCAATCAGGGCACAGCTGTTGGCTTGCTCCAATTCTGGCTTTCTGTCATGGTTTTGGGTGCCTCAGCCGAGTTTTGGTTTCTTGAGCGGCAATTTCCTAAAGCATTTCTGGGTCTGAGTTGCTTTTGCCTTCTTCCTTCCCAAATTTTGTATTCTGACGCAATACAAACACGAGTTTAGACAGCAGATCCATTAGGAAAGAAAAAAAAACAAAACCAATTCGCGTGTCATGCTTAGAATTCTAGAGGCAGCACGACCAACATGAGTTTTTGTGTTTTGCATAAAGAAATGGAACCCTTTTGCAGAGGGGAACGATAATTAATTCCCTAAATCAGTTTGCCAGCGATTTTCAGGTGAATTGAATGAGTTTTCCAAAGCCAGTCAGCTGGGAGGGGTGGACGAATCCGGAAACAGCCTGTTTCCTTGTGACTAAATCAAGCCCACTATCAACAAGGACTCTTCCATTTCTTTGGCTCTTTTCACATTGTTCTTCTTTATCATGGTTTGTAATGAATTTTCTGATGTGAGCTTTGATTTTGAGGCTGGAATATGGAGTTCAAGACATGGAAGGCATGGTCTTTTTCAATCAGGGCACAGCTGTTGGCTTGCTCCAATTCTGGCTTTCTGTCATGGTTTTGGGTGCCTCAGCCGAGTTTTGGTTTCTTGAGTGGCAATTTGCTAAAGGATTTCTGGGTCTGAGTTGGTTTTGCCTTCTTCCTTCCCAAATTTTGTATTCTGACGCAATACAAACACGAGTTTAGACAGCAGATCCATTATGAAATAAAAAACAAAACCAATTAGCGTGTCATGCTTAGAATTCTAGAGGCAGCACGACCAACATGAGTTTTTGTGTTTTGGACAAAGAAATGGAACCCTTTTGCAGAGGGGCACGATAATTTATTCCCCAAATCAGTTTGCCAGCGATTTTCAGGTGAATTGAATGAGTTTTCCAAAGCCAGTCAGCTGGGAGGGGTGGATGAATCCGGAAACAGCCTGTTTCCTTGTGACTAAATCAAGCCCACTATCAAAATGGACTCTTCCATTTCTTTGGCTCTTCTCACATTTTTCTTCTTTATCATGGTTTGTAATGAGTTTTCTGATGTGAGCTTTGATTTTGAGGCTGGAATATGGAGTTCAAGACCCGGAAGGAATGGTCTTTTTCAATCAGGGCACAGCTGTTGGCTTGCTCCAATTCTGGCTTTCTGTCATGGTTTTGGGTGCCTCAGCCGAGTTTTGGTTTCTTGAGTGGCAATTTCCTAAAGGATTTCTGGGTCTGAGTTGGTTTTGCCTTCTTCCTTCCCAAATTTTGTATTCTGACGCAATACAAACACGAGTTTAGACAGCAGATCCATTATGAAAGAAAAAACAAAACCAATTAGCGTGTCATGCTTAGAATTCTAGAGGCAGCACGACCAACATGAGTTTTTGTGTTTTGGAAAAAGAAATGGAACCCTTTTGCAGAGGGGAATGATAATTAATTCCCCAAATCAGTTTGCCAGCGATTTTCAGGTGAATTGAATGAGTTTTCCAAAGCCAGTCAGCTGGGAGGGGTGGATGAATCCGGAAACAGCCTGTTTCCTTGTGACTAAATCAAGCCCACTATCAACAAGGACTCTTCCATTTCTTTGGCTCTTCTCACATTTTTCTTCTTTATCATGGTTTGTAATGAATTTTCTGATGTGAGCTTTGATTTTGAGGCTGGAATATGGAGGTCAAGACACGGAAGGAAAGGTCTTTTTCAATCAGGGCACAGCTGTTGGCTTGCTCCAATTCTGGCTTTCTGTCATGGTTTTGGGTGCCTCAGCCGAGTTTTGGTTTCCTGAGCGGCAATTTCCTAAAGGATTTCTGGGTCTGAGTTGGTTTTGCCTTCTTCCTTCCCAAATTTTGTATTCTGATGCAATACAAACACGAGTTTAGACAGCAGATCCATTATGAAATAAAAAAAAAAAAAAAAAAAACAATTAGAGTGTCATGCTTAGAATTCTAGAGGCAGCACGACCAACATGAGTTTTTGTGTTTTGGACAAAGAAATGGAACCCTTTTGCAGAGGGTAACGATAATTCATTCCCCAAATCAGTTTGCCAGCGATTTTCAGGTGAATTGAATGAGTTTTCCAAAGCCAGTCAGCTGGGAGGGGTGGATGAATCGGGAAACAGCCTGTTTCCTTGTGACTAAATCAAGCCCACTATCAAAATGGACTCTTCCATTTCTTTGGCTCTTCTCACATTTTTCTTCTTTATCATGGTTTGTAATGAGTTTTCTGATGTGAGCTTTGATTTTGAGGCTGGAATATGGAGTTCAAGACCCGGAAGGAATGGTCTTTTTCAATCAGGACACAGCTGTTGGCTTGCTCCAATTCTGGCTTTCTGTCATGGTTTTGGGTGCCTCAGCCGAGTTTTGGTTTCTTGAGCGGCAATTTTCTAAAGGATTTCTGGGTCTGAGTTGGTTTTGCCTTCTTCCTTCCCAAATTTCGTATTCTGATGCAATACAAACACGAGTTTAGACAGCAGATCCATTATGAAATAAAAAAAAATACAAAACCAATTAGCGTGTCATGCTTAGAATTCTAGAGGCAGCACGACCAACATGAGTTTTTGTGTTTTGGACAAAAAATGTAACCCTTTAGCAGAGGGGAACGATAATTAATTCCCCAAATCAGTTTGGCAGCGATTTTCAGGTGAATTGAATGAGTTTTCCAAAGCCAGTCAGCTGGGAGGGGTGGATGAATGCGGAAACAGCCTGTTTCCTTCTGACTAAATCAAGCCCACTATCAAAAAGGACTCTTCCATTTCTTTGGCTCTTTTCACATTTTTCTTCTTTATCATGGTTTGTAATGAATTTTCTGATGTGAGCTTTGATTTTGAGGCTGGAATATGGAGTTCAAGACACGGAAGGAAACGTCTTTTTCAATCTGGGCACAGCTGTTGGCTTGCTCCAATTCTGGCTTTCTGTCATGGTTTTGGGTGCCTCAGCCGAGTTTTGGTTTCTTGAGCGGCAATTTCCTAAAGGATTTCTGGGTCTGAGTTGGTTTTGCCTTCTTCCTTCCCAAATTTTGTATTCTGACGCAATACAAACACGAGTTTAGACAGCAGATCCATTATGAAATAAAAAAAAAAAAAACAATTAGCGTGTCATGCTTAGAATTCTAGAGGCAGCACGACCAACATGAGTTTTTGTGTTTTGGACAAAGAAATGGAACCCTTTTGCAGAGGGGAACGATAATTAATTCCCCAAATCAGTTTGCCAGTGATTTTCAGGTGAATTGAATGAGCTTTCCAAAGCCAGTCAGCTGGGAGGGGTGGATGAATGCGGAAACAGCCTGTTTCCTTGTGACTAAATCAAGCCCACTATCAACAAGGACTCTTCCATTTCTTTGGCTCTTCTCACATTTTTCTTCTTTATCATGGTTTGTAATGAATTTTCTGATGTGAGCTTTGATTTTGAGGCTGGACTATGGAGTTCAAGTCCCGGAAGGCATGGTCTTTTTCAATCAGGGCACAGCTGTTGGCTTGCTCCAATTCTGGCTTTCTGTCATGGTTTTGGGTGCCTCAGCTGAGATTTGGTTTCTTGAGCGGCAATTTCCTAAATGATTTCTGGGTCTGAGTTGGTTTTGCCTTCTTCCTTCCCAAATTTTGTATTCTGACGCAATACAAACACGAGTTTAGACAGCAGCTCCATTATGAAATAAAAAACAAAACCAATTAGCGTGTCATGCTTAGAATTCTAGAGGCAGCACGACCAACATGAGTTTTTGTGTTTTGGACAAAGAAATGGAACCCTTTTGCAGAGGGGAACGATAATTAATTCCCCAAATCAGTTTGCCAGCGATTTTCAGGTGAATTGAATGAGTTTTCCAAAGCCAGTCAGCTGGGATGGGTGGATGAATCCGGAAACAGCCTGTTTCCTTGTGATTAAATCAAGCCCACTATCAAAAAGGACTCTTCCATTTCTTTGGCTCTTTTCACATTTTTCTTCTTTATCATGGTTTGTAATGAATTTTCTGATGTGAGCTTTGATTTTGAGGCTGGAATATGGAGTTCAAGACACGGAAGGAATGGTCTTTTTCAATCAGGGCACAGCTGTTGGCTTTCTCCAATTCTGGCTTTCTGTGATGGTTCTGGGTGCCTCAGCCGAGTTTTGGTTTCTTGAGCAGCAATTTCCTAAAGGATTACTGGGTCTGAGTTCGTTTTGCCTTCTTCGTTCCCAAATTTTGTATTCTGATGCAATACAAACACGAGTTTCTACAGCAGATCCATTATGAAAAAAAAAAACAAAACGAATTAGCGTGTCATGCTTTGAATTCTAGAGGCAGCACGACCAACATGAGTTTTTGTGTTTTGGACAAAGAAATGGAACCCTTTTGCAGAGGGGAACGATAATTAATTCCCCAAATCAGATTGCCAGCGATTTTCAGGTGAATTGAATGAGTTTTCCAAAGCCAGTCGGCTGGGAGGGGTGGATGAATCCAGAAACAGCCTGTTTCCTTGTGACTAAATCAGGCCCACTATCAAAAACGACTCTTCCATTTCTTTGGCTCTTTTCACATTTTTCTTCTTTATCATGGTTTTTAATGAATTTTCTGATGTGAGCTTTGATTTTGAGGCTGGAATATGGAGTTCAAGACACGGAAGGAATGGTCTTTTTCAATCAGGGCACAGCTGTTGGCTTGCTCCGATTCTGGCTTTCTGTCATGGTTTTGGGTGCCTCAGCCGAGTTTTGGTTTCTTGAGCGGCAATTTGCTAAAGAATTTCTGGGTCTGAGTTGGTTTTGCCTTCTTCCTTCGCAAATTTTGTAATCTGACGCAATACAAACACGAGTTTAGACAGCAGATCCATTATGAAAGAAAGAAAAAACAAAACCAATTTGCGTGTCATGCTTAGAATTCTAGAGGCAGCACGACCAACATGAGGTTTTGTGTTTTGGTCAAAGAAATGGAACCCTTTTGCAGAGGGGAACGATAATTAATTCCCCAAATCAGTTTGCCAGCGATTTTCAGGTGAATTGAATGAGTTTTCCAAAGCCAGTCAGCTGGGAGGGGTGGATGAATGCGGAAACAGCCTGTTTCCTTGTGACTAAATCAAGCCCACTATCAACAAGGACTCTTCCAGTTCTTTGGCTCTTTTCACATTTTTCTTCTTTATCATGGTTTGTAATGAACTTTCTAATGTGAGCTTTGATTTTGAGGCTGGAATATGGAGTTCAAGACACGGAAGGAATGGTCTTTTTCAATCAGGGCACAGCTGTTGGCTTTCTCCAATTCTGGCTTTCTGTGATGGTTCTGGGTGCCTCAGCCGAGTTTTGGTTTCTTGAGCAGCAATTTCCTAAAGGATTACTGGGTCTGAGTTCGTTTTGCCTTCTTCGTTCCCAAATTTTGTATTCTGATGCAATACAAACACGAGTTTCTACAGCAGATCCATTATGAAAAAAAAAACAAAACCAATTAGCGTGTCATGCTTTGAATTCTAGAGGCAGCACGACCAACATGAGTTTTTGTGTTTTGGACAAAGAAATGGAACCCTTTTGCAGAGGGGGACGATAATTAATTCCCCAAATCAGATTGCCAGCGATTTTCAGGTGAATTGAATGAGTTTTCCAAAGCCAGTCGGCTGGGAGGGGTGGATGAATCCAGAAACTGCCTGTTTCCTTGTGACTAAATCAGGCCCACTATCAAAAACGACTCTTCCATTTCTTTGGCTCTTTTCACATTTTTCTTCTTTATCATGGTTTTTAATGAATTTTCTGATGTGAGCTTTGATTTTGAGGCTGGAATATGGAGTTCAAGACACGGAAGGAATGGTCTTTTTCAATCAGGGCACAGCTGTTGGCTTGCTCCGATTCTGGCTTTCTGTCATGGTTTTGGGTGCCTCAGCCGAGTTTTGGTTTCTTGAGCGGCAATTTGCTAAAGGATTTCTGGGTCTGAGTTGGTTTTGCCTTCTTCCTTCGCAAATTTTGTATTCTGACGCAATACAAACACGAGTTTAGACAGCAGATCCATTATGAAAGAAAGAAAAAACAAAACCAATTTGCGTGTCATGCTTAGAATTCTAGAGGCAGCACGACCAACATGAGGTTTTGTGTTTTGGTCAAAGAAATGGAACCCTTTTGCAGAGGGGAACGATAATTAATTCCCCAAATCAGTTTGCCAGCGATTTTCAGGTGAATTGAATGAGTTTTCCAAAGCCAGTCAGCTGGGAGGGGTGGATGAATGCGGAAACAGCCTGTTTCCTTGTGACTAAATCAAGCCCACTATCAACAAGGACTCTTCCAGTTCTTTGGCTCTTTTCACATTTTTCTTCTTTATCATGGTTTGTAATGAATTTTCTGATGTGAGCTTTGATTTTGAGGCTGGAATATGGAGTTCAAGACACGGAAGGAATGGTCTTTTTCAATCAGGGCACAGCTGTTGGCTTGCTCCAATTCTGGCTTTCTGTCATGGTTTTGGGTGCCTCAGCCGAGTTTTGGTTTCTTGAGCGGCAATTTCCTAAAGGATTTCTGGGTCTGAGTTGGTTTTGCCTTCTTCCTTCCCAAATTTTGTATTCTGACGTAATACAAACACGAGTTTAGACAGCAGATCCATTATGAAAGAAAAAAAAAAACAAAAGCAGTTCGCGTGTCATGCTTAGAATTCTAGAGGCAGCACCACCAACATGAGTTTTTGTGTTTTGGAGAAAGAAATGGAACCCTTTTGCAGAGGGGCACGATAATTAATTCCCCAAATCAGTTTGCCAGCGATTTTCTGGTGAATTGAATGAGTTTTCCAAAGCCAGTCAGCTGGGAGGGGTGGATGAATCCGGAAACAGCCTGTTTCCTTGTGACTAAATCTAGCCCACTATCAACAAGGACTCTTCCATTTCTTTGGCTCTTTTCACATTTTTCTTCTTTATCATGGTTTGTAATGAATTTTCTGATGTGAGCTTTGATTTTGAGGCTGGAATATGGAGTTCAAAACACAGAAGGAATGGTCTTTTTCAATCAGGGCACAACTGTTGGCTTGCTCCAATTCTGGCTTTCTGTCATGGTTTTGGGTGCCTCAGCCGAGTTTTGGTTTCTTGAGCGGCAATTTCCTAAAGGATTTCTGGGTCTGAGTTGGTTTTGCCTTCTTCCTTCCCAAATTTTGTATTCTGACGCAATACAAACACGAGTTAGGCAGCAGATCCATTATGAAATAAAAAAAAAACAAAACGAATTAGCGTGTCATGCTTAGAATTCTAGAGGCAGCACGACCAACATGAGTTTTTGTGTTTTGGACAAAGAAATGGAACCCTTTTGCAGAGGGGAACGATAATTAATTCCCCAAATCAGTTTGCCAGCGATTTTCAGGTGAATTGAATGAGTTTTCCAAAGCCAGTCAGCTGGGATGGGTGGATGAATCCGGAAACAGCCTGTTTCCTTGTGATTAAATCAAGCCCACTATCAACAAGGACTCTTCCATTTCTTTGGCTCTTTTCACATTTTTCTTCTTTATCATGGTTTGTAATGAATTTTCTGATGTGAGCTTTGATTTTGAGGCTGGAATATGGAGTTCAAGACACGGAAGGAATGGTCTTTTTCAATCAGGGCACAGCTGTTGGCTTTCTCCAATTCTGGCTTTCTGTGATGGTTCTGGGTGCCTCAGCCGAGTTTTGGTTTCTTGAGCAGCAATTTCCTAAAGGATTACTGGGTCTGAGTTCGTTTTGCCTTCTTCGTTCCCAAATTTTGTATTCTGATGCAATACAAACACGAGTTTCTACAGCAGATCCATTATGAAAAAAAAAACAAAACCAATTAGCGTGTCATGCTTTGAATTCTAGAGGCAGCACGACCAACATGAGTTTTTGTGTTTTGGACAAAGAAATGGAACCCTTTTGCAGAGGGGAACGATAATTAATTCCCCAAATCAGATTGCCAGCGATTTTCAGGTGAATTGAATGAGTTTTCCAAAGCCAGTCGGCTGGGAGGGGTGGATGAATCCAGAAACAGCCTGTTTCCTTGTGACTAAATCAGGCCCACTATCAAAAACGACTCTTCCATTTCTTTGGCTCTTTTCACATTTTTCTTCTTTATCATGGTTTTTAATGAATTTTCTGATGTGAGCTTTGATTTTGAGGCTGGAATATGGAGTTCAAGACACGGAAGGAATGGTCTTTTTCAATCAGGGCACAGCTGTTGGCTTGCTCCGATTCTGGCTTTCTGTCATGGTTTTGGGTGCCTCAGCCGAGTTTTGGTTTCTTGAGCGGCAATTTGCTAAAGGATTTCTGGGTCTGAGTTGGTTTTGCCTTCTTCCTTCGCAAATTTTGTATTCTGACGCAATACAAACACGAGTTTAGACAGCAGATCCATTATGAAAGAAAGAAAAAACAAAACCAATTTGCGTGTCATGCTTAGAATTCTAGAGGCAGCACGACCAACATGAGGTTTTGTGTTTTGGTCAAAGAAATGGAACCCTTTTGCAGAGGGGAACGATAATTAATTCCCCAAATCAGTTTGCCAGCGATTTTCAGGTGAATTGAATGAGTTTTCCAAAGCCAGTCAGCTGGGAGGGGTGGATGAATGCGGAAACAGCCTGTTTCCTTGTGACTAAATCAAGCCCACTATCAACAAGGACTCTTCCAGTTCTTTGGCTCTTTTCACATTTTTCTTCTTTATCATGGTTTGTAATGAATTTTCTGATGTGAGCTTTGATTTTGAGGCTGGAATATGGAGTTCAAGACACGGAAGGAATGGTCTTTTTCAATCAGGGCACAGCTGTTGGCTTGCTCCAATTCTGGCTTTCTGTCATGGTTTTGGGTGCCTCAGCCGAGTTTTGGTTTCTTGAGCGGCAATTTCCTAAAGGATTTCTGGGTCTGAGTTGGTTTTGCCTTCTTCCTTCCCAAATTTTGTATTCTGACGTAATACAAACACGAGTTTAGACAGCAGATACATTATGAAAGAAAAAAAAAAACAAAAGCAGTTCGCGTGTCATGCTTAGAATTCTAGAGGCAGCACCACCAACATGAGTTTTTGTGTTTTGGACAAAGAAATGGAACCCTTTTGCAGAGGGGCACGATAATTAATTCCCCAAATCAGTTTGCCAGCGATTTTCTGGTGAATTGAATGAGTTTTCCAAAGCCAGTCAGCTGGGAGGGGTGGATGAATGCGGAAACAGCCTGTTTCCTTGTGACTAAATCAAGCCCACTATCAACAAGGACTCTTCCATTTCTTTGGCTCTTTTCACATTTTTCTTCTTTATCATGGTTTGTAATGAATTTTCTGATGTGAGCTTTGATTTTGAGGCTGGAATATGGAGTTCAAAACACAGAAGGAATGGTCTTTTTCAATCAGGGCACAACTGTTGGCTTGCTCCAATTCTGGCTTTCTGTCATGGTTTTGGGTGCCTCAGCCGAGTTTTGGTTTCTTGAGCGGCAATTTCCTAAAGGATTTCTGGGTCTGAGTTTGTTTTGCCTTCTTCCTTCCCAAATTTTGTATTCTGACGCAATACAAACACGAGTTAGGCAGCAGATCCATTATGAAATAAAAAAAAAACAAAACGAATTAGCGTGTCATGCTTAGAATTCTAGAGGCAGCACGACCAACATGAGTTTTTGTGTTTTGGACAAAGAAATGGAACCCTTTTGCAGAGGGGAACGATAATTAATTCCCCAAATCAGTTTGCCAGCGATTTTCAGGTGAATTGAATGAGTTTTCCAAAGCCAGTCAGCTGGGATGGGTGGATGAATCCGGAAACAGCCTGTTTCCTTGTGATTAAATCAAGCCCACTATCAAAAAGGACTCTTCCATTTCTTTGGCTCTTTTCACATTTTTCTTCTTTATCATGGTTTGTAATGAATTTTCTGATGTGAGCTTTGATTTTGAGGCTGGAATATGGAGTTCAAGACACGGAAGGAATGGTCTTTTTCAATCAGGGCACAGCTGTTGGCTTTCTCCAATTCTGGCTTTCTGTGATGGTTCTGGGTGCCTCAGCCGAGTTTTGGTTTCTTGAGCAGCAATTTCCTAAAGGATTACTGGGTCTGAGTTCGTTTTGCCTTCTTCGTTCCCAAATTTTGTATTCTGATGCAATACAAACACGAGTTTCTACAGCAGATCCATTATGAAAAAAAAAACAAAACCAATTAGCGTGTCATGCTTTGAATTCTAGAGGCAGCACGACCAACATGAGTTTTTGTGTTTTGGACAAAGAAATGGAACCCTTTTGCAGAGGGGAACGATAATTAATTCCCCAAATCAGATTGCCAGCGATTTTCAGGTGAATTGAATGAGTTTTCCAAAGCCAGTCGGCTGGGAGGGGTGGATGAATCCAGAAACAGCCTGTTTCCTTGTGACTAAATCAGGCCCACTATCAAAAACGACTCTTCCATTTCTTTGGCTCTTTTCACATTTTTCTTCTTTATCATGGTTTTTAATGAATTTTCTGATGTGAGCTTTGATTTTGAGGCTGGAATATGGAGTTCAAGACACGGAAGGAATGGTCTTTTTCAATCAGGCACAGCTGTTGGCTTGCTCCGATTCTGGCTTTCTGTCATGGTTTTGGGTGCCTCAGCCGAGTTTTGGTTTCTTGAGCGGCAATTTGCTAAAGGATTTCTGGGTCTGAGTTGGTTTTGCCTTCTTCCTTCGCAAATTTTGTAATCTGACGCAATACAAACACGAGTTTAGACAGCAGATCCATTATGAAAGAAAGAAAAAACAAAACCAATTTGCGTGTCATGCTTAGAATTCTAGAGGCAGCACGACCAACATGAGGTTTTGTGTTTTGGTCAAAGAAATGGAACCCTTTTGCAGAGGGGAACGATAATTAATTCCCCAAATCAGTTTGCCAGCGATTTTCAGGTGAATTGAATGAGTTTTCCAAAGCCAGTCAGCTGGGAGGGGTGGATGAATGCGGAAACAGCCTGTTTCCTTGTGACTAAATCAAGCCCACTATCAACAAGGACTCTTCCAGTTCTTTGGCTCTTTTCACATTTTTCTTCTTTATCATGGTTTGTAATGAACTTTCTGATGTGAGCTTTGATTTTGAGGCTGGAATATGGAGTTCAAGACACGGAAGGAATGGTCTTTTTCAATCAGGGCACAGCTGTTGGCTTGCTCCAATTCTGGCTTTCTGTCATGGTTCTGGGTGCCTCAGCCGAGTTTTGGTTTCTTGAGCAGCAATTTCCTAAAGGATTACTGGGTCTGAGTTCGTTTTGCCTTCTTCGTTCCCAAATTTTGTATTCTGATGCAATACAAACACGAGTTTCTACAGCAGATCCATTATGAAAAAAAAAAACAAAACCAATTAGCGTGTCATGCTTTGAATTCTAGAGGCAGCACGACCAACATGAGTTTTTGTGTTTTGGACAAAGAAATGGAACCCTTTTGCAGAGGGGAACGATAATTAATTCCCCAAATCAGATTGCCAGCGATTTTCAGGTGAATTGAATGAGTTTTCCAAAGCCAGTCGGCTGGGAGGGGTGGATGAATCCAGAAACAGCCTGTTTCCTTGTGACTAAATCAGGCCCACTATCAAAAACGACTCTTCCATTTCTTTGGCTCTTTTCACATTTTTCTTCTTTATCATGGTTTTTAATGAATTTTCTGATGTGAGCTTTGATTTTGAGGCTGGAATATGGAGTTCAAGACACGGAAGGAATGGTCTTTTTCAATCAGGGCACAGCTGTTGGCTTGCTCCGATTCTGGCTTTCTGTCATGGTTTTGGGTGCCTCAGCCGATTTTGGTTTCTTGAGCGGCAATTTGCTAAAGGATTTCTGGGTCTGAGTTGGTTTTGCCTTCTTCCTTCGCAAATTTTGTATTCTGACGCAATACAAACACGAGTTTAGACAGCAGATCCATTATGAAAGAAAGAAAAAACAAAACCAATTTGCGTGTCATGCTTAGAATTCTAGAGGCAGCACGACCAACATGAGGTTTTGTGTTTTGGTCAAAGAAATGGAACCCTTTTGCAGAGGGGAACGATAATTAATTCCCCAAATCAGTTTGCCAGCGATTTTCAGGTGAATTGAATGAGTTTTCCAAAGCCAGTCAGCTGGGAGGGGTGGATGAATGCGGAAACAGCCTGTTTCCTTGTGACTAAATCAAGCCCACTATCAACAAGGACTCTTCCAGTTCTTTGGCTCTTTTCACATTTTTCTTCTTTATCATGGTTTGTAATGAATTTTCTGATGTGAGCTTTGATTTTGAGGCTGGAATATGGAGTTCAAGACACGGAAGGAATGGTCTTTTTCAATCAGGGCACAGCTGTTGGCTTGCTCCAATTCTGGCTTTCTGTCATGGTTTTGGGTGCCTCAGCCGAGTTTTGGTTTCTTGAGCGGCAATTTCCTAAAGGATTTCTGGGTCTGAGTTGGTTTTGCCTTCTTCCTTCCCAAATTTTGTATTCTGACGTAATACAAACACGAGTTTAGACAGCAGATACATTATGAAAGAAAAAAAAAAACAAAAGCAGTTCGCGTGTCATGCTTAGAATTCTAGAGGCAGCACCACCAACATGAGTTTTTGTGTTTTGGACAAAGAAATGGAACCCTTTTGCAGAGGGGCACGATAATTAATTCCCCAAATCAGTTTGCCAGCGATTTTCTGGTGAATTGAATGAGTTTTCCAAAGCCAGTCAGCTGGGAGGGGTGGATGAATGCGGAAACAGCCTGTTTCCTTGTGACTAAATCAAGCCCACTATCAACAAGGACTCTTCCATTTCTTTGGCTCTTTTCACATTTTTCTTCTTTATCATGGTTTGTAATGAATTTTCTGATGTGAGCTTTGATTTTGAGGCTGGAATATGGAGTTCAAAACACAGAAGGAATGGTCTTTTTCAATCAGGGCACAACTGTTGGCTTGCTCCAATTCTGGCTTTCTGTCATGGTTTTGGGTGCCTCAGCCGAGTTTTGGTTTCTTGAGCGGCAATTTCCTAAAGGATTTCTGGGTCTGAGTTTGTTTTGCCTTCTTCCTTCCCAAATTTTGTATTCTGACGCAATACAAACACGAGTTAGGCAGCAGATCCATTATGAAATAAAAAAAAAACAAAACGAATTAGCGTGTCATGCTTAGAATTCTAGAGGCAGCACGACCAACATGAGTTTTTGTGTTTTGGACAAAGAAATGGAACCCTTTTGCAGAGGGGAACGATAATTAATTCCCCAAATCAGTTTGCCAGCGATTTTCAGGTGAATTGAATGAGTTTTCCAAAGCCAGTCAGCTGGGATGGGTGGATGAATCCGGAAACAGCCTGTTTCCTTGTGATTAAATCAAGCCCACTATCAAAAAGGACTCTTCCATTTCTTTGGCTCTTTTCACATTTTTCTTCTTTATCATGGTTTGTAATGAATTTTCTGATGTGAGCTTTGATTTTGAGGCTGGAATATGGAGTTCAAGACACGGAAGGAATGGTCTTTTTCAATCAGGGCACAGCTGTTGGCTTTCTCCAATTCTGGCTTTCTGTGATGGTTCTGGGTGCCTCAGCCGAGTTTTGGTTTCTTGAGCAGCAATTTCCTAAAGGATTACTGGGTCTGAGTTCGTTTTGCCTTCTTCGTTCCCAAATTTTGTATTCTGATGCAATACAAACACGAGTTTCTACAGCAGATCCATTATGAAAAAAAAAACAAAACCAATTAGCGTGTCATGCTTTGAATTCTAGAGGCAGCACGACCAACATGAGTTTTTGTGTTTTGGACAAAGAAATGGAACCCTTTTGCAGAGGGGAACGATAATTAATTCCCCAAATCAGATTGCCAGCGATTTTCAGGTGAATTGAATGAGTTTTCCAAAGCCAGTCGGCTGGGAGGGGTGGATGAATCCAGAAACAGCCTGTTTCCTTGTGACTAAATCAGGCCCACTATCAAAAACGACTCTTCCATTTCTTTGGCTCTTTTCACATTTTTCTTCTTTATCATGGTTTTTAATGAATTTTCTGATGTGAGCTTTGATTTTGAGGCTGGAATATGGAGTTCAAGACACGGAAGGAATGGTCTTTTTCAATCAGGCACAGCTGTTGGCTTGCTCCGATTCTGGCTTTCTGTCATGGTTTTGGGTGCCTCAGCCGAGTTTTGGTTTCTTGAGCGGCAATTTGCTAAAGGATTTCTGGGTCTGAGTTGGTTTTGCCTTCTTCCTTCGCAAATTTTGTAATCTGACGCAATACAAACACGAGTTTAGACAGCAGATCCATTATGAAAGAAAGAAAAAACAAAACCAATTTGCGTGTCATGCTTAGAATTCTAGAGGCAGCACGACCAACATGAGGTTTTGTGTTTTGGTCAAAGAAATGGAACCCTTTTGCAGAGGGGAACGATAATTAATTCCCCAAATCAGTTTGCCAGCGATTTTCAGGTGAATTGAATGAGTTTTCCAAAGCCAGTCAGCTGGGAGGGGTGGATGAATGCGGAAACAGCCTGTTTCCTTGTGACTAAATCAAGCCCACTATCAACAAGGACTCTTCCAGTTCTTTGGCTCTTTTCACATTTTTCTTCTTTATCATGGTTTGTAATGAACTTTCTGATGTGAGCTTTGATTTTGAGGCTGGAATATGGAGTTCAAGACACGGAAGGAATGGTCTTTTTCAATCAGGGCACAGCTGTTGGCTTGCTCCAATTCTGGCTTTCTGTCATGGTTCTGGGTGCCTCAGCCGAGTTTTGGTTTCTTGAGCAGCAATTTCCTAAAGGATTACTGGGTCTGAGTTCGTTTTGCCTTCTTCGTTCCCAAATTTTGTATTCTGATGCAATACAAACACGAGTTTCTACAGCAGATCCATTATGAAAAAAAAAAACAAAACCAATTAGCGTGTCATGCTTTGAATTCTAGAGGCAGCACGACCAACATGAGTTTTTGTGTTTTGGACAAAGAAATGGAACCCTTTTGCAGAGGGGAACGATAATTAATTCCCCAAATCAGATTGCCAGCGATTTTCAGGTGAATTGAATGAGTTTTCCAAAGCCAGTCGGCTGGGAGGGGTGGATGAATCCAGAAACAGCCTGTTTCCTTGTGACTAAATCAGGCCCACTATCAAAAACGACTCTTCCATTTCTTTGGCTCTTTTCACATTTTTCTTCTTTATCATGGTTTTTAATGAATTTTCTGATGTGAGCTTTGATTTTGAGGCTGGAATATGGAGTTCAAGACACGGAAGGAATGGTCTTTTTCAATCAGGGCACAGCTGTTGGCTTGCTCCGATTCTGGCTTTCTGTCATGGTTTTGGGTGCCTCAGCCGATTTTGGTTTCTTGAGCGGCAATTTGCTAAAGGATTTCTGGGTCTGAGTTGGTTTTGCCTTCTTCCTTCGCAAATTTTGTATTCTGACGCAATACAAACACGAGTTTAGACAGCAGATCCATTATGAAAGAAAGAAAAAACAAAACCAATTTGCGTGTCATGCTTAGAATTCTAGAGGCAGCACGACCAACATGAGGTTTTGTGTTTTGGTCAAAGAAATGGAACCCTTTTGCAGAGGGGAACGATAATTAATTCCCCAAATCAGTTTGCCAGCGATTTTCAGGTGAATTGAATGAGTTTTCCAAAGCCAGTCAGCTGGGAGGGGTGGATGAATGCGGAAACAGCCTGTTTCCTTGTGACTAAATCAAGCCCACTATCAACAAGGACTCTTCCAGTTCTTTGGCTCTTTTCACATTTTTCTTCTTTATCATGGTTTGTAATGAATTTTCTGATGTGAGCTTTGATTTTGAGGCTGGAATATGGAGTTCAAGACACGGAAGGAATGGTCTTTTTCAATCAGGGCACAGCTGTTGGCTTGCTCCAATTCTGGCTTTCTGTCATGGTTTTGGGTGCCTCAGCCGAGTTTTGGTTTCTTGAGCGGCAATTTCCTAAAGGATTTCTGGGTCTGAGTTGGTTTTGCCTTCTTCCTTCCCAAATTTTGTATTCTGACGTAATACAAACACGAGTTTAGACAGCAGATCCATTATGAAAGAAAAAAAAAAACAAAAGCAGTTCGCGTGTCATGCTTAGAATTCTAGAGGCAGCACCACCAACATGAGTTTTTGTGTTTTGGACAAAGAAATGGAACCCTTTTGCAGAGGGGCACGATAATTAATTCCCCAAATCAGTTTGCCAGCGATTTTCTGGTGAATTGAATGAGTTTTCCAAAGCCAGTCAGCTGGGAGGGGTGGATGAATCCGGAAACAGCCTGTTTCCTTGTGACGAAATCAAGCCCACTATCAACAAGGACTCTTCCATTTCTTTGGCTCTTTTCACATTTTTCTTCTTTATCATGGTTTGTAATGAATTTTCTGATGTGAGCTTTGATTTTGAGGCTGGAATATGGAGTTCAAAACACAGAAGGAATGGTCTTTTTCAATCAGGGCACAACTGTTGGCTTGCTCCAATTCTGGCTTTCTGTCATGGTTTTGGGTGCCTCAGCCGAGTTTTGGTTTCTTGAGCGGCAATTTCCTAAAGGATTTCTGGGTCTGAGTTGGTTTTGCCTTCTTCCTTCCCAAATTTTGTATTCTGACGCAATACAAACACGAGTTAGGCAGCAGATCCATTATGAAATAAAAAAAAAACAAAACGAATTAGCGTGTCATGCTTAGAATTCTAGAGGCAGCACGACCAACATGAGTTTTTGTGTTTTGGACAAAGAAATGGAACCATTTTGCAGAGGGGAACGATAATTAATTCCCCAAATCAGTTTACCAGCGATTTTCAGGTGAATTGAATGAGTTTTCCAAAGCCAGTCAGCTGGGAGGGGTGGATGAATCCGGAAACAGCCTGTTTCCTTGTGACTAAATCAGGCCCACTATCAAAAACGACTCTTCCATTTCTTTGGCTCTTTTCACTTTTTTCTTCTTTATCATGGTTTGTAATGAATTTTCTGATGTGAGCTTTGATTTTGAGGCTGGAATATGGAGTTCAAGACACGGAAGGAATGGTCTTTTTCAATCAGGGCACAGCTGTTGGCTTGCTCCAATTCTGGCTTTCTGTCATGGCTTTGGGTGCCTCAGCCGAGTATTGGTTTCTTGAGCGGCAATTTCCTAAAGGATTTCTGGGTCTGAGTTGGTTTTGCCTTCTTCCTTCCCAAATTTTGTATTCTGACACAATACAAACACGAGTTTAGACAGCAGATCCATTATGAAATAAAAAAAAAAAAACAAAACCAATTCGCGTGTCATGCTTAGAATTCTAGAGGCAACATGACCAACATGAGTTTTTGTGTTTTGGAAAAAGAAATGGAAGACTTTTGCAGAGGGGAACGATAATTAATTCCCCAAATCAGTTTGCCAGCGATTTTCAGGTGAATTGAATGAGTTTTCCAAAGCCAGTCAGCTGGGAGGGGTGGATGAATGCGGAAACAGCCTGTTTCCTTGTGACTAAATCAAGCCCACTATCAACAAGGACTCTTCCATTTCTTTGGCTCTTTTCACATTTTTCTTCTTTATCATGGTTTGTAATGAATTTTCTGATGTGAGCTTTGATTTTGAGGCTGGAATATGGAGTTCAAGACACGGAAGGAATGCTCTTTTTCAATCAGGGCACAGCTGTTGGCTTGCTCCAATTCTGGCTTTCTGTCATGGTTTTGGGTGCCTCAGCCGATTTTGGTTTCTTGAGCGGCAATTTGCTAAAGGATTTCTGGGTCTGAGTTGGTTTTGCCTTCTTCCTTCGCAAATTTTGTATTCTGACGCAATACAAACACGAGTTTAGACAGCAGATCCATTATGAAAGAAAGAAAAAACAAAACCAATTTGCGTGTCATGCTTAGAATTCTAGAGGCAGCACGACCAACATGAGGTTTTGTGTTTTGGACAAAGAAATGGAACCCTTTTGCAGAGGGGAACGATAATTAATTCCCCCAAATCAGTTTGCCAGCGATTTTCAGGTGAATTGAATGAGTTTTCCAAAGCCAGTCAGCTGGGAGGGGTGGATGAATGCGGAAACAGCCTGTTTCCTTGTGACTAAATCAAGCCCACTCTCAAAAAGGACTCTTCCATTTCTTTGGCTCTTTTCACATTTTTCTTCTTTATCATGGTTTGTAATGAGTTTTCTGATGTGAGCTTTGATTTGAGGCTGGAATATGGAGTTCAAGACCCGGAAGGCATGGTCTTTTTCAATCAGGGCACAGCTGTTGGCTTGCTCCAATTCTGGCTTTCTGTCATGGTTTTGGGTGCCTCAGCCGAGTTTTGGTTTCTTGAGCGGCAATTTCCTAAAGGATTTCTGGGTCTGAGTTGGTTGTGCCTTCTTCCTTCGCAAATTTTGTATTCTGACGCAATACAAACACGAGTTTAGACAGCAGATCCATTTTGAAATAAAAATAACAAAACCAATTAGCGTGTCATGCTTAGAATTCTAGAGGCAGCACGACCAACATGAGTTTTTGTGTTTTGGACAAAGAAATGGAACCCTTTTGCAGAGGGGAACGATAATTAATTCCCCCAAATCAGTTTGCCAGCGATTTTCAGGTGAATTGAATGAGTTTTCCAAAGCCAGTCAGCTGGGAGGGGTGGATGAATGCGGAAACAGCCTGTTTCCTTGTGACTGAATCAAGCCCACTCTCAAAAAGGACTCTTCCATTTCTTTGGCTCTTTTCACATTTTTCTTCTTTATCATGGTTTGTAATGAATTATCTGATGTGAGCTTTGATTTTGAGGCTGGAATATGGAGTTCAAGACACGGAAGGCATGGTCTTTTTCAATCAGGGCACAGCTGTTGGCTTGCTCCGATTCTGGCTTTCTGTCATGGTTTTGGGTGCCTCAGCCGAGTTTTGGTTTCTTGAGCGGCAATTTCCTAAAGGATTTCTGGGTCTGAGTTGGTTTTGCCTTCTTCCTTCCCAAATTTTGTATTCTGACGCAATACAAACACGAGTTTAGACAGCAGATCCATTATGAAACAAAAAACAAAACCAATGAGCATGTCATGCTTAGAATTCTAGAGGCAGCACGACCAACATGAGTTTTTGTGTTTTGGACAAAGAAATGGAACCCTTTTGCAGAGCGGAACGATAATTCATTCCCCAAATCAGTTTGCCAGCGATTTTCAGGTGAATTGAATGAGTTTTCCAAAGCCAGTCAGCTGGGAGGGGTGGATGAATCCGGAAACAGCCTGTTTCCTTGTGACTAAATCAAGCCCACTCTCAAAAAGGACTCTTCCATTTCTTTGGCTCTTTTCACATTTCTCTTCTTTATCATGGTTTGTAATGAACTTTCTGATGTGAGCTTTGATTTTGAGGCTGGAATATGGAGTTCAAGACACGGAAGGAATGGTCTTTTTCAATCAGGGCACAGCTGTTGGCTTGCTCCAATTCTGTCTTTCTGTCATGGTTTTGGGTGCCTCAGCCGAGGTTTGGTTTCTTGAGCGGCAATTTCCTAAATGATTTCTGGGTCTGAGTTGGTTTTGCCTTCTTCCTTCCCAAATTTTGTATTCTGACGCAATACAAACACGAGTTTAGACAGCAGATCCATTTTGAAATAAAAAAAAAAATACAAAACCAATTAGCGTGTCATGCTTAGAATTCTAGAGGCAGCACGACCAACATGAGTTTTTGTGTTTTGGACAAAGAAATGGAACCCTTTTGCAGAGGGGAACGATAATTCATTCCCCAAATCAGTTTGCCAGCGATTTTCAGGTGAATTGAATGAGTTTTCCAAAGCCAGTCAGCTGGGAGGGGTGGATGAATCCGGAAACAGCCTGTTTCCTTGTGACTAAATCAAGCCCACTATCAACAAGGACTCTTCCATTTCTTTGGCTCTTTTCACATTTTTCTTCTTTATCATGGTTTGTAATGAATTTTCTGATGTGAGCTTTGATTTTGAGGCTGGAATATGGAGTTCAAGACACGGAAGGCATGGTCTTTTTCAATCAGGGCACAGCTGTTGGCTTGCTCCGATTCTGGCTTTCTGTCATGGTTTTGGGTGCCTCAGCCGAGTTTTGGTTTCTTGAGCGGCAATTTCCTAAAGGATTTCTGGGTCTGAGTTGGTTTTGCCTTTTTCCTTCCCCAATTTTGTATTCTGACGCAATACAAACACGAGTTTAGACAGCAGCTCCATTATGAAATAAAAAAATAAAAACAAACCCAATTAGCGTGTCTTGCTTAGAATTCTAGTGGCAGCACGACCAACATGAGTTTTTGTGTTTTGGACAAAGAAATGGAACCCTTTTGCAGAGGGGAACGATAATTCATTCCCCAAATCAGTTTGCCAGCGATTTTCAGGTGAATTGAATGAGTTTTCCAAAGCCAGTCAGCTGGGAGGGGTGGATGAATCCGGAAACAGCCTGTTTCCATGGGACTAAATCAAGCCCACTATCAAAAGGGACTCTTCCATTTCTTTGGCTCTTTTCACATTTTTCTTCTTTATCATGGTTTGTAATGAATTTTCTGATGTGAGCTTTGATTTTGAGGCTGGAATATGGAGTTCAAGACACGGAAGGCATGGTCTTTTTCAATCAGGGCACAGCTGTTGGCTTGCTCCGATTCTGGCTTTCTGTCATGGTTTTGGGTGCCTCAGCCGAGTTTTGGTTTCTTGACCGGCAATTTCCTAAAGGATTTCTGGGTCTGAGTTGGTTTTGCCTTTTTCCTTCCCAAATTTTGTATTCTGACGCAATACAAACACGAGTTTAGACAGCAGCTCCATTATGAAATAAAAAAAAAAAAAAAAACCAATTAGCGTGTCATGCTTAGAATTCTAGAGGCAGCACGACCAACATGAGTTTTTGTGTTTTGGACAAAGAAATGGAACCCTTTTGCAGAGGGGAACGATAATTCATTCCCCAAATCAGTTTGCCAGCGATTTTCAGGTGAATTGAATGAGTTTTCCAAAGCCAGTCAGCTGGGAGGGGTGGATGAATCCGGAAACAGCCTGTTTCCTTGTGACTAAATCAAGCCCACTCTCAACAAGGACTCTTCCATTTCTTTGGCTCTTTTCACATTTTTCTTCTTTATCATGGTTTGTAATGAATTTTCTGATGTGAGCTTTGATTTTGAGGCTGGAATATGGAGTTCAAGACACGGAAGGAATGGTCTTTTTCAATCAGGGCACAGCTGTTGGCTTGCTCCGATTCTGGCTTTCTGTCATGGTTTTGGGTGCCTCAGCCGAGTTTTGGTTTCTTGAGCGGCAATTTCCTAAAGGATTTCTGGGTCTGAGTTGGTTTTGCCTTCTTCCTTCCCAAATTTTGTATTCTGACGCAATACAAACACGAGTTTAGACAGCAGATCCATTTGAAACAAAAAACAAAACCAATTAGCGTGTCATGCTTAGAATTCTAGAGGCAGCACGACCAACATGAGTTTTTGTGTTTTGGACAAAGAAATGGAACCCTTTTGCAGAGGGGAATGATAATTCATTCCCCAAATCAGTTTGCCAGCGATTTTCAGGTGAATTGAATGAGTTTTCCAAAGCCAGTCAGCTGGGAGTGGTGGATGAATCCGGAAACAGCCTGTTTCCTTGTGACTAAATCAAGCCCACTATCAACAAGGACTCTTCCATTTCTTTGGCTCTTTTCACATTTTTCTTCTTTATCATGGTTTGTAATGAATTTTCTGATGTGAGCTTTGATTTTGAGGCTGGAATATGGAGTTCAAGACACGGAAGGCATGGTCTTTTTCAATCAGGGCACAGCTGTTGGCTTGCTCCGATTCTGGCTTTCTGTCATGGTTTTGGGTGCCTCAGCCGAGTTTTGGTTTCTTGAGCGGCAATTTCCTAAAGGATTTCTGGGTCTGAGTTGGTTTTGCCTTCTTCCTTCCCAAATTTTGTATTCTGACGCAATACAAACACGAGTTTAGACAGCAGATCCATTTTGAAATAAAAAACAAAACCAATTAGCGTGTCATGCTTAGAATTCTAGAGGCAGCACGACCAACATGAGTTTTTGTGTTTTGGACAAAGAAATGGATCCCTTTTGCAGAGGGGAATGATAATTCATTCCCCAAATCAGTTTGCCAGCGATTTTCAGGTGAATTGAATGAGTTTTCCAAAGCCAGTCAGCTGGGAAGGGTGGATGAATCCGGAAACAGCCTGTTTCCTTGTGACTAAATCAAGCCCACTATCAACAAGGACTCTTCCATTTCTTTGGCTCTTTTCACATTTTTCTTCTTTATCATGGTTTGTAATGAATTTTCTGATGTGAGCTTTGATTTTGAGGCTGGAATATGGAGTTCAAGACCCGGAAGGAATGGTCTTTTTCAATCAGGGCACAGCTGTTGGCTTGCTCCGATTCTGGCTTTCTGTCATGGTTTTGGGTGCCTCAGCCGAGTTTTGGTTTCTTGAGCGGCAATTTCCTAAAGGATTTCTGGGTCTGAGTTGGTTTTGCCTTCTTCCTTCCCCAATTTTGTATTCTGATGCAATACAAACACGAGTTTAGACAGCAGCTCCATTATGAAATAAAAAAAAAAAAAAAACCAATGAGCGTGTCATGCTTAGAATTCTAGAGGCAGCACGACCAACATGAGTTTTTGTGTTTTGGACAAAGAAATGGAACCCTTTTGCAGAGGGGAACGATAATTCATTCCCCAAATCAGTTTGCCAGCGATTTTCAGGTGAATTGAATGAGTTTTCCAAAGCCAGTCAGCTGGGAGGGGTTGATGAATCCGGAAACAGCCTGTTTCCTTGGGACTAAATCAAGCCCACTCTCAAAAGGGACTCTTCCATTTCTTTGGCTCTTTTCACATTTTTCTTCTTTATCATGGTTTGTAATGAATTTTCTGATGTGAGCTTTGATTTTGAGGCTGGAATATGGAGTTCAAGACCCGGAAGGAATGGTCTTTTTCAATCAGGGCACAGCTGTTGGCTTGCTCCAATTCTGGCTTTCTGTCATGGTTTTGGGTGCCTCAGCCGAGGTTTGGTTTCTTGAGCGGCAATTTCCTAAAGGATTTCTCGTTCTGAGTTGGTTTTGCCTTCTTCCTTCCCAAATTTTGTATTCTGACGCAATACAAACACGAGTTTAGACAGCAGATCCATTATGAAATAAAAAAAAAAACAAAACCAATTAGCGTGTCATGCTTAGAATTCTAGAGGCAGCACGACCAACATGAGTTTTTGTGTTTTGGACAAAGAAATGGAACCCTTTTGCAGAGGGGAACGATAATTAATTCCCCCAAATCAGTTTGCCAGCGATTTTCAGGTGAATTGAATGAGTTTTCCAAAGCCAGTCAGCTGGGAGGGGTGGATGAATCCGGAAACAGCCTGTTTCCTTGTGACTAAATCAAGCCCACTATCAAAAAGGACTCTTCCATTTCTTTGGCTCTTCTCACATTTTTCTTCTTTATCATGGTTTGTAATGAATTTTCTGATGTGAGCTTTGATTTTGAGGCTGGAATATGGAGTTCAAGACACGGAAGGAATGGTCTTTTTCAATCAGGGCACAGCTGTTGGCTTGCTCCGATTCTGGCTTTCTGTCATGGTTTTGGGTGCCTCAGCCAAGTTTTGGTTTCTTGAGCGGCA
Organism: Oryctolagus cuniculus; assembly: GCF_964237555.1. Taxonomy (NCBI): domain Eukaryota; kingdom Metazoa; phylum Chordata; class Mammalia; order Lagomorpha; family Leporidae; genus Oryctolagus; species Oryctolagus cuniculus. Next base: position 82,353,779 of record NC_091444.1, on the reverse strand, counting down.
ATTTCCTAAAGGATTTCTGGGTCTGAGTTGGTTTTGCCTTCTTCCTTCCCAAATTTTGTATTCTGACGCAATACAAACACGAGTTTAGACAGCAGATCCATTTGAAACAAAAAACAAAACCAATTAGCGTGTCATGCTTAGAATTCTAGAGGCAGCACGACCAACATGAGTTTTTGTGTTTTGGACAAAGAAATGGAACCCTTTTGCAGAGGGGAATGATAATTCATTCCCCAAATCAGTTTGCCAGCGATTTTCAGGTGAATTGAATGAGTTTTCCAAAGCCAGTCAGCTGGGAGTGGTGGATGAATCCGGAAACAGCCTGTTTCCTTGTGACTAAATCAAGCCCACTATCAACAAGGACTCTTCCATTTCTTTGGCTCTTTTCACATTTTTCTTCTTTATCATGGTTTGTAATGAATTTTCTGATGTGAGCTTTGATTTTGAGGCTGGAATATGGAGTTCAAGACACGGAAGGCATGGTCTTTTTCAATCAGGGCACAGCTGTTGGCTTGCTCCGATTCTGGCTTTCTGTCATGGTTTTGGGTGCCTCAGCCGAGTTTTGGTTTCTTGAGCGGCAATTTCCTAAAGGATTTCTGGGTCTGAGTTGGTTTTGCCTTCTTCCTTCCCAAATTTTGTATTCTGACGCAATACAAACACGAGTTTAGACAGCAGATCCATTTTGAAATAAAAAACAAAACCAATTAGCGTGTCATGCTTAGAATTCTAGAGGCAGCACGACCAACATGAGTTTTTGTGTTTTGGACAAAGAAATGGATCCCTTTTGCAGAGGGGAATGATAATTCATTCCCCAAATCAGTTTGCCAGCGATTTTCAGGTGAATTGAATGAGTTTTCCAAAGCCAGTCAGCTGGGAAGGGTGGATGAATCCGGAAACAGCCTGTTTCCTTGTGACTAAATCAAGCCCACTATCAACAAGGACTCTTCCATTTCTTTGGCTCTTTTCACATTTTTCTTCTTTATCATGGTTTGTAATGAATTTTCTGATGTGAGCTTTGATTTTGAGGCTGGAATATGGAGTTCAAGACCCGGAAGGAATGGTCTTTTTCAATCAGGGCACAGCTGTTGGCTTGCTCCGATTCTGGCTTTCTGTCATGGTTTTGGGTGCCTCAGCCGAGTTTTGGTTTCTTGAGCGGCAATTTCCTAAAGGATTTCTGGGTCTGAGTTGGTTTTGCCTTCTTCCTTCCCCAATTTTGTATTCTGATGCAATACAAACACGAGTTTAGACAGCAGCTCCATTATGAAATAAAAAAAAAAAAAAAACCAATGAGCGTGTCATGCTTAGAATTCTAGAGGCAGCACGACCAACATGAGTTTTTGTGTTTTGGACAAAGAAATGGAACCCTTTTGCAGAGGGGAACGATAATTCATTCCCCAAATCAGTTTGCCAGCGATTTTCAGGTGAATTGAATGAGTTTTCCAAAGCCAGTCAGCTGGGAGGGGTTGATGAATCCGGAAACAGCCTGTTTCCTTGGGACTAAATCAAGCCCACTCTCAAAAGGGACTCTTCCATTTCTTTGGCTCTTTTCACATTTTTCTTCTTTATCATGGTTTGTAATGAATTTTCTGATGTGAGCTTTGATTTTGAGGCTGGAATATGGAGTTCAAGACCCGGAAGGAATGGTCTTTTTCAATCAGGGCACAGCTGTTGGCTTGCTCCAATTCTGGCTTTCTGTCATGGTTTTGGGTGCCTCAGCCGAGGTTTGGTTTCTTGAGCGGCAATTTCCTAAAGGATTTCTCGTTCTGAGTTGGTTTTGCCTTCTTCCTTCCCAAATTTTGTATTCTGACGCAATACAAACACGAGTTTAGACAGCAGATCCATTATGAAATAAAAAAAAAAACAAAACCAATTAGCGTGTCATGCTTAGAATTCTAGAGGCAGCACGACCAACATGAGTTTTTGTGTTTTGGACAAAGAAATGGAACCCTTTTGCAGAGGGGAACGATAATTAATTCCCCCAAATCAGTTTGCCAGCGATTTTCAGGTGAATTGAATGAGTTTTCCAAAGCCAGTCAGCTGGGAGGGGTGGATGAATCCGGAAACAGCCTGTTTCCTTGTGACTAAATCAAGCCCACTATCAAAAAGGACTCTTCCATTTCTTTGGCTCTTCTCACATTTTTCTTCTTTATCATGGTTTGTAATGAATTTTCTGATGTGAGCTTTGATTTTGAGGCTGGAATATGGAGTTCAAGACACGGAAGGAATGGTCTTTTTCAATCAGGGCACAGCTGTTGGCTTGCTCCGATTCTGGCTTTCTGTCATGGTTTTGGGTGCCTCAGCCAAGTTTTGGTTTCTTGAGCGGCAATTTCCTAAAGGATTTCTGGGTCTGAGTTGGTTTTGCCTTCTTCCTTCCCAAATTTTGTATTCTGACGCAATACAAACACGAGTTTAGACAGCAGCTCCATTTTGAAATAAAAAAAAAAAACAAAACCAATTAGCGTGTCATGCTTAGAATTCTAGAGGCAGCACGACCAACATGAGTTTTTGTGTTTTGGACAAAGAAATGGAACCCTTTTGCCGAGGGGCACGATAATTAATTCCCCAAATCAGTTTTCCAGCGATTTTCAGGTGAATTGAATGAGTTTTCCAAAGCCAGTCAGCTGGGAGGGGTGGATGAATCCGGAAACAGCCTGTTTCCTTGTGACTAAATCAAGCCCACTCTCAAAAAGGACTCTTCCATTTCTTTGGCTCTTTTCACATTTCTCTTCTTTATCATGGTTTGTAATGAACTTTCTGATGTGAGCTTTGATTTTGAGGCTGGAATATGGAGTTCAAGACACGGAAGGAATGGTCTTTTTCAATCAGGGCACAGCTGTTGGCTTGCTCCGATTCTGGCTTTCTGTCATGGTTTTGGGTGCCTCAGCCGAGGTTTGGTTTCTTGAGCGGCAATTTCCTAAAGGATTTCTGGGTCTGAGTTGGTTTTGCCTTTTTCTTCCCAAATTTTGTATTCTGACGCAATACAAACACGAGTTTAGACAGCAGCTCCATTATGAAATAAAAAAAAAAAACAAAACCATTTAGCGTGTCATGCTTAGAATTCTAGAGGCAGCACGACCAACATGAGTTTTTGTGTTTTGGACAAAGAAATGGAACCCTTTTGCAGAGGGGAACGATAATTCATTCCCCAAATCAGTTTGCCAGCGATTTTCAGGTGAATTGAATGAGTTTTCCAAAGCCAGTCAGCTGGGAGGGGTGGATGAATCCGGAAACAGCCTGTTTCCATGGGACTAAATCAAGCCCACTCTCAAAAGGGACTCTTCCATTTCTTTGGCTCTTTTCACATTTTTCTTCTTTATCATGGTTTGTAATGAATTTTCTGATGTGAGCTTTGATTTTGAGGCTGGAATATGGAGTTCAAGACACGGAAGGCATGGTCTTTTTCAATCAGGGCACAGCTGTTGGCTTGCTCCGATTCTGGCTTTCTGTCATGGTTTTGGGTGCCTCAGCCGAGTTTTGGTTTCTTGAGCGGCAATTTCCTAAATGATTTCTGGGTCTGAGTTGGGTTTGCATTCTTCCTTCCCAAATTTTGTATTCTGACGCAATACAAACACGAGTTTAGACAGCAGATCCATTTTGAAATAAAAAACAAAACCAATTAGCGTGTCATGCTTAGAATTCTAGAGGCAGCACGACCAACATGAGTTTTTGTGTTTTGGAAAAAGAAATGGAACCCTTTTGCAGAGGGGAATGATAATTCATTCCCCAAATCAGTTTGCCAGCGATTTTCAGGTGAATTGAATGAGTTTTCCAAAGCCAGTCAGCTGGGAGGGGTGGATGAATCCGGAAACAGCCTGTTTCCTTGTGACTAAATCAAGCCCACTATCAACAAGGACTCTTCCATTTCTTTGGCTCTTTTCACATTTTTCTTCTTTATCATGGTTTGTAATGAATTTTCTGATGTGAGCTTTGATTTTGAGGCTGGAATATGGAGTTCAAGACACGGAAGGCATGGTCTTTTTCAATCAGGGCACAGCTGTTGGCTTGCTCCGATTCTGGCTTTCTGTCATGGTTTTGGGTGCCTCAGCCGAGGTTTGGTTTCTTGAGCGGCAATTTCCTAAAGGATTTCTGGGTCTGAGTTGGTTTTGCCTTTTTCCTTCCCAAATTTTGTATTCTGACGCAATACAAACACGAGTTTAGACAGCAGCTCCATTATGAAATAAAAAAAAAAAACAAAACCATTTAGCGTGTCATGCTTAGAATTCTAGAGGCAGCACGACCAACATGAGTTTTTGTGTTTTGGACAAAGAAATGGAACCCTTTTGCAGAGGGGAACGATAATTCATTCCCCAAATCAGTTTGCCAGCGATTTTCAGGTGAATTGAATGAGTTTTCCAAAGCCAGTCAGCTGGGAGGGGTGGATGAATCCGGAAACAGCCTGTTTCCATGGGACTAAATCAAGCCCACTCTCAAAAGGGACTCTTCCATTTCTTTGGCTCTTTTCACATTTTTCTTCTTTATCATGGTTTGTAATGAATTTTCTGATGTGAGCTTTGATTTTGAGGCTGGAATATGGAGTTCAAGACACGGAAGGAATGGTCTTTTTCAATCAGGGCACAGCTGTTGGCTTGCTCCAATTCAGGATTTCTGTCATGGTTTTGGGTGCCTCAGCCGAGGTTTGGTTTCTTGAGCGGCAATTTCCTAAAGGATTTCTCGTTCTGAGTTGGTTTTGCCTTCTTCCTTCCCAAATTTTGTATTCTGACGCAATACAAACACGAGTTTAGACAGCAGATCCATTATGAAATAAAAAACAAAACGAATTAGTGTGTCATGCTTAGAATTCTAGAGGCAGCACGACCAACATGAGTTTTTGTGTTTTGGACAAAGAAATGGAACCCTTTTGCAGAGGGGAACGATAATTAATTCCCCCAAATCAGTTTGCCAGCGATTTTCAGGTGAATTGAATGAGTTTTCCAAAGCCAGTCAGCTGGGAGGGGTGGATGAATCCGGAAACAGCCTGTTTCCTTGTGACTAAATCAAGCCCACTATCAAAAAGGACTCTTCCATTTCTTTGGCTCTTTTCACATTTTTCTTCTTTATCATGGTTTGTAATGAATTTTCTGATGTGAGCTTTGATTTTGAAGCTGGAATATGGAGTTCAAGACACGGAAGGAATGGTCTTTTTCAATCAGGGCACAGCTGTTGGCTTGCTCCGATTCTGGCTTTCTGTCATGGTTTTGGGTGCCTCAGCCGAGTTTTGGTTTCTTGAGCGGCAATTTCCTAAAGGATTTCTGGGTCTGAGTTGGTTTTGCCTTCTTCCTTCCCAAATTTTGTATTCTGACGCAATACAAACACGAGTTTAGACAGCAGATCCATTTTGAAATAAAAAACAAAACCAATTAGCGTGTCATGCTTAGAATTCTAGAGGCAGCACGATCAACATGAGTTTTTGTGTTTTGGACAAAGAAATGGAACCCTTTTGCAGAGGGGAACGATAATTCATTCCCCAAATCAGTTTGCCAGCGATTTTCAGGTGAATTGAATGAGTTTTCCAAAGCCAGTCAGCTGGGAGGGGTGGATGAATCCGGAAACAGCCTGTTTCCATGGGACTAAATCAAGCCCACTATCAAAAACGACTCTTCCATTTCTTTGGGTCTTTTCACATTTTTCTTCTTTATCATGGTTTGTAATGAATTTTCTGATGTGAGCTTTGATTTTGAGGCTGGAATATGGAGTTCAAGACACGGAAGGAATGGTCTTTTTCAATCAGGGCACAGCTGTTGGCTTGCTCCAATTCTGGATTTCTGTCATGGTTTTGGGTGCCTCAGCCGAGTTTTGGTTTCTTGAGCGGCAATTTCCTAAAGGATTTCTGGGTCTGAGTTGGTTTTGCCTTCTTCCTTCCCAAATTTTGTATTCTGACGCAATACAAACACGAGTTTAGACAGCAGATCCATTATGAAATAAAAAACAAAACGAATTAGTGTGTCATGCTTAGAATTCTAGAGGCAGCACGACCAACATGAGTTTTTGTGTTTTGGACAAAGAAATGGAACCCTTTTGCAGAGGGGAACGATAATTCATTCCCCCAAATCAGTTTGCCAGCGATTTTCAGGTGAATTGAATGAGTTTTCCAAAGCCAGTCAGCTGGGAGGGGTGGATGAATCCGGAAACAGCCTGTTTCCTTGGGACTAAATCAAGCCCACTATCAAAAAGGACTCTTCCATTTCTTTGGCTCTTTTCACATTTTTCTTCTTTATCATGGTTTGTAATGAATTTTCTGATGTGAGCTTTGATTTTGAGGCTGGAATATGGAGTTCAAGACACGGAAGGAATGGTCTTTTTCAATCAGGGCACAGCTGTTGGCTTGCTCCGATTCTGGCTTTCTGTCATGGTTTTGGGTGCCTCAGCCGAGTTTTGGTTTCTTGAGCGGCAATTTCCTAAAGGATTTCTGGGTCTGAGTTGGTTTTGCCTTCTTCCTTCCCAAATTTTGTATTCTGACGCAATACAAACACGAGTTTAGACAGCAGATCCATTTTGAAATAAAAAACAAAACCAATTAGCGTGTCATGCTTAGAATTCTAGAGGCAGCACGACCAACATGAGTTTTTGTGTTTTGGACAAAGAAATGGAACCCTTTTGCAGAGGGGAATGATAATTCATTCCCCAAATCAGTTTGCCAGCGATTTTCAGGTGAATTGAATGAGTTTTCCAAAGCCAGTCAGCTGGGAGGGGTGGATGAATCCGGAAACAGCCTGTTTCCTTGTGACTAAATCAAGCCCACTATCAACAAGGACTCTTCCATTTCTTTGGCTCTTTTCACATTTTTCTTCTTTATCATGGTTTGTAATGAATTTTCTGATGTGAGCTTTGATTTTGAGGCTGGAATATGGAGTTCAAGACACGGAAGGCATGGTCTTTTTCAATCAGGGCACAGCTGTTGGCTTGCTCCGATTCTGGCTTTCTGTCATGGTTTTGGCTGCCTCAGCCGAGTTTTGGTTTCTTGAGCGGCAATTTCCTAAATGATTTCTGGGTCTGAGTTGGGTTTGCCTTCTTCCTTCCCAAATTTTGTATTCTGACGCAATACAAACACGAGTTTAGACAGCAGATCCATTTTGAAATAAAAAACAAAACCAATTAGCGTGTCATGCTTAGAATTCTAGAGGCAGCACGACCAACATGAGTTTTTGTGTTTTGGACAAAGAAATGGAACCCTTTTGCAGAGGGGAATGATAATTCATTCCCCAAATCAGTTTGCCAGCGATTTTCAGGTGAATTGAATGAGTTTTCCAAAGCCAGTCAGCTGGGAGGGGTGGATGAATCCGGAAACAGCCTGTTTCCTTGTGACTAAATCAAGCCCACTATCAACAAGGACTCTTCCATTTCTTTGGCTCTTTTCACATTTTTCTTCTTTATCATGGTTTGTAATGAATTTTCTGATGTGAGCTTTGATTTTGAGGCTGGAATATGGAGTTCAAGACACGGAAGGCATGGTCTTTTTCAATCAGGGCACAGCTGTTGGCTTGCTCCGATTCTGGCTTTCTGTCATGGTTTTGGGTGCCTCAGCCGAGTTTTGGTTTCTTGAGCGGCAATTTCCTAAAGGATTTCTGGGTCTGAGTTGGTTTTGCCTTCTTCCTTCCCAAATTTTGTATTCTGACGCAATACAAACACGAGTTTAGACAGCAGATCCATTTTGAAATAAAAAACAAAACCAATTAGCGTGTCATGCTTAGAATTCTAGAGGCAGCACGACCAACATGAGTTTTTGTGTTTTGGACAAAGAAATGGAACCCTTTTGCAGAGGGGAATGATAATTCATTCCCCAAATCAGTTTGCCAGCGATTTTCAGGTGAATTGAATGAGTTTTCCAAAGCCAGTCAGCTGGGAGGGGTGGATGAATCCGGAAACAGCCTGTTTCCTTGTGACTAAATCAAGCCCACTATCAAAAAGGACTCTTGCATTTCTTTGGCTCTTTTCACATTTTTCTTCTTTATCATGGTTTGTAATGAATTTTCTGATGTGAGCTTTGATTTTGAGGCTGGAATATGGAGTTCAAGACACGGAAGGCATGGTCTTTTTCAATCAGGGCACAGCTGTTGGCTTGCTCCGATTCTGGCTTTCTGTCATGGTTTTGGGTGCCTCAGCCGACTTTTGGTTTCTTGAGCGGCAATTTCCTAAAGGATTTCTGGGTCTGAGTTGGTTTTGCCTTCTTCCTTCCCAAATTTTGTATTCTGACGCAATACAAACACGAGTATAGACAGCAGCTCCATTATGAAATAAAAAACAAAACCAATTAGCGTGTCATGCTTAGAATTCTAGAGGCAGCACGACCAACATGAGTTTTTGTGTTTTGGACAAAGAAATGGAACCCTTTTGCAGAGGGGAACGATAATTCATTCCCCAAATCAGTTTGCCAGCGATTTTCAGGTGAATTGAATGAGTTTTCCAAAGCCAGTCAGCTGGGAGGGGTGGATGAATCCGGAAACAGCCTGTTTCCTTGTGACTAAATCAAGCCCACTCTCAAAAAGGACTCTTCCATTTCTTTGGCTCTTTTCACATTTTTCTTCTTTATCATGGTTTGTAATGAATTTTCTGATGTGAGCTTTGATTTTGAGGCTGGAATATGGAGTTCAAGACACGGAAGGCATGGTCTTTTTCAATCAGGGCACAGCTGTTGGCTTGCTCCGATTCTGGCTTTCTGTCATGGTTTTGGCTGCCTCAGCCGAGTTTTGGTTTCTTGAGCGGCAATTTCCTAAATGATTTCTGGGTCTGAGTTGGGTTTGCCTTCTTCCTTCCCAAATTTTGTATTCTGACGCAATACAAACACGAGTTTAGACAGCAGATCCATTATGAAAGAAAAAACAAAACGAATTAGCGTGTCATGCTTAGAATTCTAGAGGCAGCACGACCAACATGAGTTTTTGTGTTTTGGACAAAGAAATGGAACCCTTTTGCAGAGGGGAACGATAATTAATTCCCCCAAATCAGTTTGCCAGCGATTTTCAGGTGAATTGAATGAGTTTTCCAAAGCCAGTCAGCTGGGAGGGGTGGATGAATCCGGAAACAGCCTGTTTCCTTGGGACTAAATCAAGCCCACTATCAAAAAGGACTCTTCCATTTCTTTGGCTCTTTTCACATTTTTCTTCTTTATCATGGTTTGTAATGAATTTTCTGATGTGAGCTTTGATTTTGAGGCTGGAATATGGAGTTCAAGACACGGAAGGCATGGTCTTTTTCAATCAGGGCACAGCTGTTGGCTTGCTCCGATTCTGGCTTTCTGTCATGGTTTTGGGTGCCTCAGCCGAGTTTTGGTTTCTTGAGCGGCAATTTCCTAAAGGATTTCTGGGTCTGAGTTGGTTTTGCCTTCTTCCTTCCCAAATTTTGTATTCTGACGCAATACAAACACGAGTTTAGACAGCAGCTCCATTATGCAATAAAAAAAAAAAAAACAAAACCAATTAGCGTGTCATGCTTAGAATTCTAGAGGCAGCACGACCAACATGAGTTATTGTGTTTTGGACAAAGAAATGGAACCCTTTTGCAGAGGGGAACGATAATTCATTCCCCAAATCAGTTTGCCAGCGATTTTCAGGTGAATTGAATGAGTTTTCCAAAGCCAGTCAGCTGGGAGGGGTTGATGAATCCGGAAACAGCCTGTTTCCTTGGGACTAAATCAAGCCCACTCTCAAAAGGGACTCTTCCATTTCTTTGGCTCTTTTCACATTTTTCTTCTTTATCATGGTTTGTAATGAATTTTCTGATGTGAGCTTTGATTTTGAGGCTGGAATATGGAGTTCAAGACACGGAAGGAATGGTCTTTTTCAATCAGGGCACAGCTGTTGGCTTGCTCCAATTCTGGCTTTCTGTCATGGTTTTGGGTGCCTCAGCCGAGTTTTGGTTTCTTGAGCGGCAATTTCCTAAAGGATTTCTGGGTCTGAGTTGGTTTTGCCTTTTTCCTTCCCCAATTGTGTATTCTGACGCAATACAAACACGAGTTTAGACAGCAGATCCATTATGAAAGAAAAAACAAAACGAATTAGCGTGTCATGCTTAGAATTCTAGAGGCAGCACGACCAACATGAGTTTTTGTGTTTTGGACAAAGAAATGGAACCCTTTTGCAGAGGGGAACGATAATTAATTCCCCCAAATCAGTTTGCCAGCGATTTTCAGGTGAATTGAATGAGTTTTCCAAAGCCAGTCAGCTGGGAGGGGTGGATGAATCCGGAAACAGCCTGTTTCCTTGTGACTAAATCAAGCCCACTATCAAAAAGGACTCTTGCATTTCTTTGGCTCTTTTCACATTTTTCTTCTTTATCATGGTTTGTAATGAATTTTCTGATGTGAGCTTTGATTTTGAGGCTGGAATATGGAGTTCAAGACACGGAAGGCATGGTCTTTTTCAATCAGGGCACAGCTGTTGGCTTGCTCCAATTCTGGCTTTCTGTCATGGTTTTGGGTGCCTCAGCCGACTTTTGGTTTCTTGAGCGGCAATTTCCTAAAGGATTTCTGGGTCTGAGTTGGTTTTGCCTTCTTCCTTCCCAAATTTTGTATTCTGACGCAATACAAACACGAGTATAGACAGCAGCTCCATTATGAAATAAAAAACAAAACCAATTAGCGTGTCATGCTTAGAATTCTAGAGGCAGCACGACCAACATGAGTTTTTGTGTTTTGGACAAAGAAATGGAACCCTTTTGCAGAGGGGAACGATAATTCATTCCCCAAATCAGTTTGCCAGCGATTTTCAGGTGAATTGAATGAGTTTTCCAAAGCCAGTCAGCTGGGAGGGGTGGATGAATCCGGAAACAGCCTGTTTCCTTGTGACTAAATCAAGCCCACTATCAAAAAGGACTCTTCCATTTCTTTGGCTCTTTTCACATTTTTCTTCTTTATCATGGTTTGTAATGAATTTTCTGATGTGAGCTTTGATTTTGAGGCTGGAATATGGAGTTCAAGACACGGAAGGCATGGTCTTTTTCAATCAGGGCACAGCTGTTGGCTTGCTCCGATTCTGGCTTTCTGTCATGGTTTTGGGTGCCTCAGCCGACTTTTGGTTTCTTGAGCGGCAATTTCCTAAAGGATTTCTGGGTCTGAGTTGGTTTTGCCTTCTTCCTTCCCAAATTTTGTATTCTGACGCAATACAAACACGAGTTTAGACAGCAGCTCCATTATGAAATAAAAAAAAAAAACAAAACCAATTAGCGTGTCATGCTTAGAATTCTAGAGGCAGCACGACCAACATGAGTTTCTGTGTTTTGGACAAAGAAATGGAACCCTTTTGCAGAGGGGAACGATAATTCATTCCCCAAATCAGTTTGCCAGCGATTTTCAGGTGAATTGAATGAGTTTTCCAAAGCCAGTCAGCTGGGAGAGGTTGATGAATCCGGAAACAGCCTGTTTCCTTGTGACTAAATCAAGCCCACTATCAAAAAGGACTCTTCCATTTCTTTGGCTCTTTTCCCATTTTTCTTCTTTATCATGGTTTGTAATGAATTTTCTGATGTGAGCTTTGATTTTGAGGCTGGAATATGGAGTTCAAGACACGGAAGGAATGGTCTTTTTCAATCAGGGCACAGCTGTTGGCTTGCTCCGATTCTGGCTTTCTGTCATGGTTTTGGGTGCCTCAGCCGAGTTTTGGTTTCTTGAGCGGCAATTTCCTAAAGGATTTCTGGGTCTGAGTTGGTTTTGCCTTCTTCCTTCCCAAATTTTGTATTCTGACGCAATACAAACACGAGTTTAGACAGCAGATCCATTTTGAAATAAAAAACAAAACCAATTAGTGTGTCATGCTTAGAATTCTAGAGGCAGCACGACCAACATGAGTTTTTGTGTTTTGGACAAAGAAATGGAACCCTTTTGCAGAGGGCAACGATAATTCATTCCCCAAATCAGTTTGCCAGCGATTTTCAGGTGAATTGAATGAGTTTTCCAAAGCCAGTCAGCTGGGAGGGGTGGATGAATCCGGAAACAGCCTGTTTCCTTGTGACTAAATCAAGCCCACTATCAAAAAGGACTCTTCCATTTCTTTGGCTCTTTTCACATTTTTCTTCTTTATCATGGTTTGTAATGAATTTTCTGATGTGAGCTTTGATTTTGAGGCTGGAATATGGAGTTCAAGACACGGAAGGCATGGTCTTTTTCAATCAGGGCACAGCTGTTGGCTTGCTCCGATTCTGGCTTTCTGTCATGGTTTTGGGTGCCTCAGCCGAGTTTTGGTTTCTTGAGCGGCAATTTCCTAAAGGATTTCTGGGTCTGAGTTGGTTTTGCCTTCCTCCTTCCCAAATTTTGTATTCTGACGCAATACACACACGAGTTTAGACAGCAGATCCATTTTGAAATAAAAAACAAAACCAATTAGCGTGTCATGCTTAGAATTCTAGAGGCAGCACGACCAACATGAGTTTTTGTGTTTTGGACAAAGAAATGGAACCCTTTTGCAGAGGGGAACGATAATTAATTCCCCAAATCAGTGTGCCAGCGATTTTCAGGTGAATTGAATGAGTTTTCCAAAGCCAGTCAGCTGGGAGGGGTGGATGAATCCGGAAACAGCCTGTTTCCTTGTGACTAAATCAAGCCCACTATCAACAAGGACTCTTCCATTTCTTTGGCTCTTTTCACATTTTTCTTCTTTATCATGGTTTGTAATGAATTTTCTGATGTGAGCTTTGATTTTGAGGCTGGAATATGGAGTTCAAGACCTGGAAGGAATGGTCTTTTTCAATCAGGGCACAGCTGTTGGCTTGCTCCAATTCTGGCTTTCTGTCATGGTTTTGGGTGCCTCAGCCGAGTTTTGGTTTCTTGAGCGGCAATTTCCTAAAGGATTTCTGGGTCTGAGTTGGTTTTGCCTTTTTCCTTCCCAAATTTTGTATTCTGACGCAATACACACACGAGTTTAGACAGCAGATCCATTATGAAAGAATAAACAAAACCAATCACCGTGTCATGCTTAGAATTCCAGAGGCAGCACGACCAACATGAGTTTTTGTGTTTTGGACAAAGAAATGGAACTATTTTGCGGAGGGGAATGATAATTCATTCCCCAAATCAGTTTGCCAGCGATTTTCAGGTGAATTGAATGAGTTTTCCAAAGCCAGTCAGCTGGGAGGGGTGGATGAATCCGGAAACAGCCTGTTTCCTTGTGACTAAATCAAGCCCACTATCAAAAAAGACTCTCCCATTGCCTTGGCTCTTTTCACATTTTTCTTCTTTATCATGGTTTGTAATGAATTTTCTGATGTGAGCTTTGATTTTGAGGCTGGAATATGGAGTTCAAGACCCAGAAGGAATGGTCTTTTTCAATCAGGGCACAGCTGTTGGCTTGCTCCAATTCTGGCTTTCTGTCATGGTTTTGGGTGCCTCAGCCGACTTTTGGTTTCTTGAGCGGCAATTTCCTAAAGGATTTCTGGGTCTGAGTTGGTTTTGCCTTCTTCCTTCCCAAATTTTGTATTCTGACGCAATACAAACACGAGTTTAGACAGCAGATCCATTATGAAAGAAAAAAAAAAAGAAAACAAAACAAATGAGCGTGTCATGCTTAGAATTCTAGAGGCAGCACGACCAACATGAGTTTTTGTGTTTTGGACAAAGAAATGGAACCCTTTTGCAGAGGGGTCTTTGGGTTTATTCTGATTTTTCTTATTTATTATGGTTTGTAATGAATTTTCTGATGTGAGCTTTGGTTTTGAGGCTGCAATATGGAGTTCAGGGCACCGGAGTAATGGTCTTTTTCAATCAGAGCACAGCTGTAGGCTTGCTCCAATTCTGGCTTGCTGTCATTGTTTTGGGTGCCTCCGCCGATTTGAGGTTTCTTGAGTGGCAATTTCCTAAACGTTTTCTGAGTCTCAGTTGGTTTTGCCTTCTTTCCTTTCCAAATTTTGTATTCTGACGCAATACAAACAAGAGTTTGGACAGACTAGCCATTATGAAAAAAAAAAAAAAATCAAATAGGCTTTTGAAGCTACAGGTAACACGAACAAGGTGACATTTTGTGTTTTGGAAAATAAAATGAACACGTTGGCTGAGGTAACAGATATTAACTGCCTCTATTCAGGTTAATTCAGTCAGAATTCCACAGGCAGTCAGCTGGAGGGGTGGATGAATCCAGGAACAGCCGGTTTCCTTGCGACTAAATCCAGCCCAATATCATTATGGATTCTTGCATTTCTTTGTCTTTTTTCTCTTTTTTCTTATTTATCATGGTTTGTAATGAATTTTCTGATGTGAGCTTTGGTTTTGAGGCTGCAATATGGAGTTCAGGGCACCGGAGGAATGGTCTTTTTCAAACTGGGCACAGCTGTTGGCTTGCTCCAATTCTGGCTTGCTGTCATTGGTTTGGGTGCCTCAGCTGACTTTTAGTTTCTTGAACGGCAATTTCCTAAATGTTTTCTGGGTCTGAGTTGGTTTTGCCTTCTTCCTTCCCAAATTTTGTATTCTGATGCAATACAAACAAGACTTTGGACAGAGTACCATTATGAAAGAAAAAAAAAATTGCCCTTTCAGGAGTAGAAATCTACAGGTAACATGACCAAGATGAGTTTCTGTGTTTTGGAAAAAGACATGGAACTCTTTGGCTGAGGTGACAGATATTAATTGCCTCCAAACCGAGTTTCACTGCGAATTTCATTTTAATTCAGTCAGAAACCACAGACACTCAGCTGGGAGGTGTGGAAGAATCTGGAAACAAACATTAACAAGGGAGTAAATCAAGCCCAATATCACTAAGAACTCCTGCATTTCTTTGGATTTTTTCTGATTTTTCTTATTTATCATGGTTTCTAATGAATTTCCTGATGTGAGGTTTGGTTTTGAGGTTGCAATATCGAGTTCAGGGCACAAGAGGAAGGTTCTTTTTCAATCAGGGCACAGCTGTTGGCTTTCTCCAATTCTGTCTTGCTTTCAAGGTTTTGGATGCCTCCGCGGCCCTTTCTTTCTTGAGCGGCAATTTCCTAAATGTTTTCTGGTTCTGAGTTGGTTTTACCTTCTTCCTTCCCAAATTTTGTATTCTGACCCAATACAAACAAGAGTTTGGACACAGTAGCCATTAAGAAATAAAAAACACAACAAATAAGCATTTGAAGCTTATACATGTACAGGTAACACAACCAAGGTGAGTTTTTGTGTTTTGGAAAATAAAATGGAACACTTTGGCTGAGGTAACAGATAGTAATTGCCTCCAAACTGAGTTTCACTGAGATTTTCAGGTTAATTCAGTCAGAATTCCACAGGCAGTCAGCTGGAGGGGTGGATGAATCCGGGAACAGCCGGTTTCCTTTAGACTAAATCAAGCCCAATATCATTATAGATTCTTGCATTTCTTTCTCTTTTTTCTCATTTTTCTTCTTTATCATGGTTTGTAATGAATTTTCTGATGTGAGCTTTGATTTTGACGCTGGAATATGGAGTTCAAGACCCAGAAGGAATGGTCTTTTTCAATCAGGGCACAGCTGTTGGCTTGCTCCGATTCTGGCTTTCTGTCATGGTTTTGGGTGCCTCAGCCGAGTTTTGGTTTCTTGAGCGGCAATTTCCTAAATGTTTTCTGGGTCTGAGTCGGTTTTGCCTTCTTCCTTCCCAAATTTTGTATTCTCACGCAATACAAACAAGAGTTTGGACAGAGTAGCAATTATGAAATAAAAAACACAACAAATAGGCATTTGAAGCTTTGAAATCTACAGGTAACACGACCAAGTGAGTTTTTGTGTTTTGGAAAATCAAATGGAACACGTTGGCTGAGGTGACAGATATTAACTGCCTCCGTTCAGGTTAATTCAGTCAATATTCCAGAGGCAGTCAGCTGGATGGGTGGATGAATCCGGGAATAGCCGGTTTCCTTGCGACTAAATGAAGCCAAATATCATTATGGATTCTTGCATTTCTTTCTCTTTTTTCTCATATTCTTATGTATCATGGTTTGTAATGGATTTTCTGATGAGAGCTTTGGTTTTGAGGCTGCAATATGGAGTTCAAGGCACCGGGGGAATGGTCTTTTTCAAACAGGGCACAGCTGTTGGCTTGCTCCAATTCTGGCTTGCTTTCAAGGTTTTGGATGCCTCCGCTGACTTTTAGTTTCTTGAACGGCAATTTCCTAAATGTTTTCTGTGTCTGAGTTGGTTTTGCCTTCTTCCTTCCCAAATTTTGTATTCTGTCGCAATACAAACAAGAGTTTGGGCAGAATTTCCATTATGAAATAAAAAACACAACCAATAAGCGTTTGAAGCTTATACATCTACAGGTAACACGACCAAGGTGAGTTTTTGTGTTTTGGAAAATCAAATGGAACACATTAGCTGAGGTGACAGATATTGATTTCCTCCAAACTGAGTTTCACTGCGATTTTCAGGTTAATTCAGTCGGAATTCTATGGGCAGTCAGCTGGAGGGGTGGATGAATCTGGGAACAGCCAGTTACCTTGCGACTAAATCAAGACCAATATCATTATAGATTCTTGCATTTCTTTGGCTTTTTTCTCATTTTTCTTATTTACCATGGTTTGTAATGAATTTTCTGATGTGAACTATGATTTTGAGGCTGCAATATGGAGTTCAGGGCACCGGAGGAATCGTCTTTTTCAAACAGCCACAGCTGTTGGCCTGCTCCAATTCTGGCTTGCTGTCATTGTTTTGAGTGCCTTAGCCGATCTTGGTTTCCTTGAGTGGTAATTTCCTAAATGTTTTCTGGGTCTGAGTTGGTTTTGCCTTCTTCCTTCCCAAATTTTGTATTCTGCCGCAATAGAAACAAGAGTTTGGGCAGAGTTTCCATTATGAAATAAAAAACACAACCAATAAGCGTTTGAAGCTTATACATCTACAGGTAACACGACCAAGGTGAGTTTTTGTGTTTTGGAAAATCAAAGGGAACACTTTGGCTGAGGTGACAGATATTAATTTCCTCCAAACTGAGTTTCACTGCGATTTTCAGGTTAATTCAGTCGGAATTCTACGGGCAGTCAGCTGGAGGGGTGGATGAATCTGGGAACAGCCAGTTACCTTGCGACTAAATCAAGCCCAATATCATTATGGATTCTAGAATTTATTTGGCTTTTTTCTCTGTTTTGTTATTTATCATGGTTTGTAATGGATTTTTCTAATGTGAGTTTTGGTTTTGAGGCTGCAATATGGAGTTCAGGGCACCGGGGGAATGGTCTTTTTCAAACAGGGCACAGCTGTTGGCCTGCTCCAATTCTGGCTTGCTGTCATTGTTTTGGGTGCTTCAGCTGACTTTTGGTTTCTTGAGCAGAAATTTTAAATGTTTTCTGGGTCCGAGTTGGTTTTGCCTTCTTCCTTTCCAAATTTTGTATTCTGACGCAATACAAACAAGAGTTTCTGCAGAGTAGCCATTATGAAATAAAAAACACAACAAATAGGCATTTGAAGCTTTGATATCTACAGGTAACACGACCTAGGTGAGTTTTTGTGTTTTGGAAAATCAAATGTAACAATTTGGCTGAGGTGACAGATAGTAATTGCCTCCAAACTGAGTTTCACTGCGATTATCAGGTTAATTCAGTCAGAATTACACAGGCAGTCAGCTGGAGGGGTGGATGAATCCGGGAACAGCTGGTTTCCTTTCTACTAAATCTAGCCCAATATCATTATAGATTCTTGCATTTCTTTGTAATGAATTTTCAGATGTGAGCTTTGGTATTGAGGCTGCAATATGGAGTTCAGGGCACCGCAGGTATGCTCTTTTTCAAACAGGGCACAGCTGTTGGCGTGCTCCAATTCTGGCTTGTTGTCATGGTTTTGTGGGCCTCAGCCGATTATTGGTTTCTTGAGCGGCAATTTCTTACATGTTTTCTGGGTCCGAGTTGGTTTTGCCTTCTTCCTTCCCAAATTTTATATTCTGAAAAATACAAACAAGAGTTTTGGCAGAGTAGACATTATGAAATAAAAAACACAACAAATAGGTGTTTGAAGCTTAGAAATCTACAGGTAACAAAACCAAGGTGAGTTTTTGTGTTTTGGAAAATCAAATGGAACACTTTGGCTGAGGTGACAGATATTAATTGCCTCCAAACTGAGTTTCACTGCGATTTTCAGGTTAATTCTGTCCGAATTCCACAGGCAGTCAGCTGGGAGGTGTGGATGCATCTGGGAACAGCCGGTTTCCATGCTACTAAATCCAGCCCAATATCATTATGGATTCTTGCGTTTCTTTGGCTTTTTTCTCATCTTTCTTATTTATCATGGTTTGTAATGAATTTTCTGATGTGAGCTTTGGTTTTGAGGTTGGCATATTGAGTTCAGGTCACTTTTTCCATCAGGGCACAGCTGTTTGCTTGCTCCAATTCTGGCTTGCTGTCATTGTTTTGGGTGTCTCAGCTGACTTCTGCTTCCTTGAGTGTCACTTTCCTGAATGTTTTCTGGTTCTGAGTTGGTTTTACCTTCTTCCTTCCCAAATTTTGTATTCTGACCCAATACAAACAAGAGTTTGGACGCAGTAGCCATTATGAATTACAAAACACAAAAAATATGCAGTTGAAGCTTATACAACTACAGGTAACACAACCAAGGTGAGTTTTTGTGTTTTGGAAAATAAAATGGAACACTTTGGCTGAGGTGACAGATATTAATATCCTCCAAACTGAGTTTCACTGCGATTTTCAGGTTAATTCAGTCAGAATTCAACAGGCAGTCAGCTGGAGGGGTGGATGAATCTGGGAACAGCAGGTTTCTTGTGACTAAATCCAGCCAAACATCATTATGGATTCTTGCATTCTTTGGCTTTTTTCTCTTTTTTCTTATTTACCATGGTTCGTAATGAATTTTCAGATGTGAGCTTTGGTATTGAGGCTGCAATATGGAGTTCAGGGAACAAGAGGAAGGTTCTTTTTCAATCAGGGCACAGCCGTTGGCCTGCTCCAATTCTGGCTTGCTGTCATTGTTTTGAGTGCCTCAGCCAATTTGTGGTTTCTTGAGCGGCAATTTCCTAAATGTTTTCTGGGTCTGAGTTGGTTTTGCCTCCTTCCTTCCCAAATTTTGTATTCTGACGGCATACAAACAAGAGTTTGGGCAGAGTAGCCATTATGAAATAAAAAACACAACAAATAGGCGTTTGAAGCTTAGAAATCTACAGGTAACACGACCAAGGTGAGTTTTAGTGTTTTGGAAAATAAAGTGGAACACTTTGGCTCAGGTTGCAGATATTAATTGCCTCCAAAATGAGTTTCACTGCGATTTTCAGGTCAATTCCGTCAAAATTCCACAGGCAGTCAGCTGGAGGGGTGGATGAATCCGGGAACAGCCGGTTTCCTTGCGACTAAATGAAGCCGAATATCATTATGGATTCTTGCATTTCTTTGGCTTTTTTCTCATATTCTTATGTATCATGGTTTGTAATGAATTTTTTGATGTAGGCTTTGGTTTTGAGGCTGGCATATTGAGTTCAGGGCACCGGAGGAATGGTCTTTTTCAAACTGGGCACAGCTGTTGGCCTGCTCCAATTCTGGCTTGCTGTCATGGTTTTGTGGGCCACAGCCGATTATTCGTTTCTTGAGTGGCAATTTCCTAAATGTTTTCTGGGTCTGAGTTGGTTTTGCCTCCTTCCTTCCCAAATTTTGTATTCTGACGCAATACAAACAAGAGTTTTGGCAGAGTTTCCATTATGAAATAAAAAACACAACCAATAGGCGTTTGAAGCGTAGAAATCTACAGGATACACAACCAAGGTGAGTTTTTGTGTCTTGGAAAATCAAATGGAACACTTTGGCTTAGGTGACAGATATTAATTGCCTCCAAACTGAGTTTCACTGCGATTTTCAGGTTAATTCAATCGGAATTCTATGGGCAGTCAGCTGGAGGGGTGGATGAATCCAGGAACAGCCAGTTTCCTTGCGACTAAATCAAGCCCAATATCATTATGGATTCTTGCATTTCTTTCGCTTTTTTCTCCGTTTTGTTATTTATCATTGTTTTTAATGAATTTTCTGATGTGAGCTTTGGTTTTGAGGCTGCAATATGGAGTTCAGGGCACCGGAGGAATGGTCTTTTTCAAACAGGGCACAGCTGTTGGCGTGCTCCAATTCTGGCTTGCTGTCATTGTTTTGAGTGCCTCAGCCGATTTGTGGTTTCTTGAGTGGAAATTTTAAATGTTTTCTGGATCCAAGTTGGTTTTGCCTTCTTCCTTCCCAAATTTTGTATTCTGACAGCATACAAACAAGAGTTTCGGCAGAGTAGCCATTATGAAATAAAAAACACAACAAATAGGCATTTGAAGCTTTGAAATCTACAGGTAACACGACCTAGGTGAGTTTTTGTGTTTTGGAAAATCAAATGGAACACTTTGGCTGAGGTGACAGATATTAATTACCTGCAAACTTAATTTCACTGTGATTTTCAGGTTAATTCTGTCCAAATTCCACAGGCAGTCAGCTGGAGGGGTGGATGAATCCGGGAACAGCCGGTTTCCTTGCGACTGAATCAAGGCCAATATCATTATGGTTTCTTGCATTTCTTTCTCTTTTTTCTCATTTTTCTTATTTATCATGGTTTGGAATGAATTTTCAGATGTAAGCTTTGGTTTTGAGGCTGCAATATGGAGTTCAGGGCACCACGGGAATGGTCTTTTTCAAACAGGGCACAGCTGTTGGCCTGCTCCAATTCTGGCTTGCTGTCTTTGTTTTGAGTGCCTCAGCCGATTTGTGGTTTCTTGAGCAGCAATTTCCTAAATGTTTTCTGGGTCTGAGTTGGTTTTGCCTTCTTCCTTCCCAAATTTTATATTCTGACGCCATAGAAACAAGAGTTTGAGCAGAGTAGCCATTATGAAATAAAAAACACAACAAATAGGCTTTTGAAGCTTATACATCTACAGGTAACACGACCAAGGTGAGTTTTTGTGTTTTGGAAAATAAAATGGAACACTTTGGCTGAGGTGACAGATATTAATTGCCTCCAAACTGAGTTTCACTACGATTTTCAGGTTAATTCAGTCCGAATTCCACAGGCAGTCAGCTGGAGGGGTGGATGAATCCGGGAACAGCCGGTTTCCTTGCGACTAAATCCAGCCCAATATCATTATGGATTCTTGCATTTCTTTGGCTTTTTTCTCCGTTTTGTTATTTATCATTGTTTTTAATGAATTTTCTGATGTGAGCTTTGGTTTTGAGGCTGCAATATGGAGTTCAGGGCACCGGAGGAATGGTCTTTTTCAAACAGGGCACAGCTGTTGGCGTGCTCCAATTCTGGCTTGCTGTCATTGTTTTGAGTGCCTCAGCCGATTTGTGGTTTCTTGAGTGGAAATTTTAAATGTTTTCTGGATCCAAGTTGGTTTTGCCTTCTTCCTTCCCAAATTTTGTATTCTGACAGCATACAAACAAGAGTTTCGGCAGAGTAGCCATTATGAAATAAAAAACACAACAAATAGGCATTTGAAGCTTTGAAATCTACAGGTAACACGACCTAGGTGAGTTTTTGTGTTTTGGAAAATCAAATGGAACACTTTGGCTGAGGTGACAGATATTAATTGCCTCCAAACTTAGTTTCACTGTGATTTTCAGGTTAATTCTGTCCAAATTCCACAGGCAGTCAGCTGGAGGGGTGGATGAATCCGGGAACAGCCGGTTTCCTTGCGACTGAATCAAGGCCAATATCATTATGGTTTCTTGCATTTCTTTCTCTTTTTTCTCATTTTTCTTATTTATCATGGTTTGGAATGAATTTTCAGATGTAAGCTTTGGTTTTGAGGCTGCAATATGGAGTTCAGGGCACCACGGGAATGGTCTTTTTCAAACAGGGCACAGCTGTTGGCCTGCTCCAATTCTGGCTTGCTGTCTTTGTTTTGAGTGCCTCAGCCGATTTGTGGTTTCTTGAGCAGCAATTTCCTAAATGTTTTCTGGGTCTGAGTTGGTTTTGCCTTCTTCCTTCCCAAATTTTATATTCTGACGCCATAGAAACAAGAGTTTGGGCAGAGTAGCCATTATGAAATAAAAAACACAACAAATAGGCTTTTGAAGCTTATACATCTACAGGTAACACGACCAAGGTGAGTTTTTGTGTTTTGGAAAATAAAATGGAACACTTTGGCTGAGGTGACAGATATTAATTGCCTCCAAACTGAGTTTCACTACGATTTTCAGGTTAATTCAGTCCGAATTCCACAGGCAGTCAGCTGGAGGGGTGGATGAATCCGGGAACAGCCGGTTTCCTTGCGACTAAATCCAGCCCAATATCATTATGGATTCTTGCATTTCTTTGGCTTTTTTCTCCGTTTTGTTATTTATCATTGTTTTTAATGAATTTTCTGATGTGAGCTTTGGTTTTGAGGCTGCAATATGGAGTTCAGGGCACCGGAGGAATGGTCTTTTTCAAACAGGGCACAGCTGTTGGCGTGCTCCAATTCTGGCTTGCTGTCATTGTTTTGAGTGCCTCAGCCGATTTGTGGTTTCTTGAGTGGAAATTTTAAATGTTTTCTGGATCCAAGTTGGTTTTGCCTTCTTCCTTCCCAAATTTTGTATTCTGACAGCATACAAACAAGAGTTTCGGCAGAGTAGCCATTATGAAATAAAAAACACAACAAATAGGCATTTGAAGCTTTGAAATCTACAGGTAACACGACCTAGGTGAGTTTTTGTGTTTTGGAAAATCAAATGGAACACTTTGGCTGAGGTGACAGATATTAATTGCCTCCAAACTTAGTTTCACTGTGATTTTCAGGTTAATTCTGTCCAAATTCCACAGGCAGTCAGCTGGAGGGGTGGATGAATCCGGGAACAGCCGGTTTCCTTGCGACTGAATCAAGGCCAATATCATTATGGTTTCTTGCATTTCTTTCTCTTTTTTCTCATTTTTCTTATTTATCATGGTTTGGAATGAATTTTCAGATGTAAGCTTTGGTTTTGAGGCTGCAATATGGAGTTCAGGGCACCACGGGAATGGTCTTTTTCAAACAGGGCACAGCTGTTGGCCTGCTCCAATTCTGGCTTGCTGTCTTTGTTTTGAGTGCCTCAGCCGATTTGTGGTTTCTTGAGCAGCAATTTCCTAAATGTTTTCTGGGTCTGAGTTGGTTTTGCCTTCTTCCTTCCCAAATTTTATATTCTGACGCCATAGAAACAAGAGTTTGGGCAGAGTAGCCATTATGAAATAAAAAACACAACAAATAGGCTTTTGAAGCTCATACATCTACAGGTAACACGACCAAGGTGAGTTTTTGTGTTTTGGAAAATAAAATGGAACACTTTGGCTGAGGTGACAGATATTAATTGCCTCCAAACTGAGTTTCACTACGATTTTCAGGTTAATTCAGTCCGAATTCCACAGGCAGTCAGCTGGAGGGGTGGATGAATCCGGGAACAGCCGGTTTCCTTGCGACTAAATCCAGCCCAATATCATTATGGATTCTTGCATTTCTTTGGCTTTTTTCTCCGTTTTGTTATTTATCATTGTTTTTAATGAATTTTCTGATGTGAGCTTTGGTTTTAAGGTTGGCATATTGAGTTCAGGTCACTTTTTCCATCAGGGCACAGCTGTTTGCTTGCTCCAATTCTGGCTTGCTGTCATGGTTTTGAGTGCCTCAGCTAACTTTGGTTTCTTGAGCGGCAATTTCCTAAATGTTTTCTGGGTCTGAGTTGGTTTTGCTTTCTTCCTTCCCAAAATTTATATTCTGCCCAAATACAAACAAGAGTTTGGGCAGAGTAGCCATTATGAAACAAAAAACACAACAAATAGGCGTTTGAAGCTTATACATCTACAGGTAACACGACCAACGTTAGTTTTGGAGTTTTGGAAAATCAAATGGAACACTTTGGCTGAGGTGGCAGATATTAATTGCCTCCAAACTGAGTTTCACTGCGATTATCAGGTTAATTCAGTCAGAATTCCACAGGCAGTCAGCTGGAGGGGTGGATGAATCCGGGAACAGCCGGTTTCCTTGCAACTAAATGAAGCCGAATATCATTATGGATTCTTGCATTTCTTTGGCTTTTTTCTCATATTCTTATGTATCATGATTTGTAATGAATTTTCTGATGTGAGCTTTGGTTTTGAGGCTGGCATATTGAGTTCAGGGCACCGGAGGAATGGTCTTTTTCAAACTGGGCACAGCTGTTGGCCTGCTCCAATTCTGGCTTGCTGTCATGGTTTTGTGGGCCTCAGCCGATTATTGGTTTCTTGAGCGGCAATTTCCTAAATGTTTTCTGGGTCTGAGTTGGTTTTGCCTCCTTCCTTCCCAAATTTTGTATTCTGATGCAATACAAACAAGAGTTTGGGCAGAGTAGCCATTATGAAATAAAAAACAAAACAAATAGGCGTTTGAAGTTTAGAAATCTACAGGTAACACAACCAAGGTGAGTTTTTGTGTTTTGGAAAATCAAATGGAACACTTTGGCTGAGGTGACAGATATTAATTTCCTCCAAACTGAGTTTCACTGCGATTTTCAGGTTAATTCAATCGGAATTCTACGGGCAGTCAGCTGGAGGGGTGGATGAATCCGGGAACAGCTGGTTTCCTTGCGACTGAATCAAGCCCAATATCATTATGGATTCTTGCATTTCTTTGGCTTTTTTCTCCTTTTTCTTATTTATCATGGTTTGTAATGAATTTTCTGATTTGAGCTTTGGTTTTCAGGTTGGCATATTGAGTTCAGGTCACTTTTTCCATCAGGGCACAGCTGTTTGCTTGCTCCAATTCTGGCTTGCTGTCATGGTTTTGAGTGCCTCAGCTAACTTTGGTTTCTTGAGCGGCAATTTCCTAAATGTTTTCTGGGTCTGAGTTGGTTTTGCTTTCTTCCTTCCCAAAATTTATATTCTGCCCAAATACAAACAAGAGTTTGGGCAGAGTAGCCATTATGAAACAAAAAACACAACAAATAGGCGTTTGAAGCTTAGAAATCTACAGGTAACACGACCAACGTTAGTTTTGGAGTTTTGGAAAATTAAATGGAACACTTTGGCTGAGGTGGCAGATATTAATTGCCTCCAAACTGAGTTTCACTGCAATTTTCAGGCTAATTCAGTCAGAATTCCACAGGCAGTTAGCTGGAGCGGTGGATGAATCTGGGAACAGCCGGTTTCCTTGCGAGTGAATCAAGCCCAATATCATTATGGATTCTTGCATTTCTTTGGCTTTTTTCTCCTTTTTCTTATTTATCATGGTTTCTAATGAATTTTCTGATGTGAGCTTTGGTTTTGAGGCTGCAATATGGAGTTTAGGGCACCGGAGGAATGGTCTTTTTCAAACAGGGCACAGCTGTGGCCTGCTCCAATTCTGGCTTGCTGTCATTGTTTTGAGTGCCTCAGCTGAGTTCTAGTTCCTTGAGCGTCAATTTCCTAAATGTTTTCTGGTTCTGAGTTCGTTTTACCTTCTTCCTTCCCTAATTTTGTATTCTGACCCAATACAAACAAGCGTTTGGACACAGTAGCCATTATGAAATAAAAAACACAACAAATAGGCGTTTGAAGCTTAGAAATCTACAGGTAACACAACCAAGGTGAGTTTTTGTGTTTTGGAAAATAAAATGGAACACTTTGGCTGAGGTGAAAGATATTAATTGCCTCCAAACTGAGTTTCACTGCGATTATCAGGTTAATTCAGTCAGAATTCCACAGGCAGTCAGCTGGAGGGGTGGATGAATCCGGGAACAGCCGGTTTCCTTTCGACTAAATCAAGCCCAATATCATTATAGATTCTTGCATTTCTTTGGCTTTTTTCTCATTTTTCTTATTTACCATGGTTTGTAATGAATTTTCTGATGTGAGCTTTGGTTTTGAGGCTGCAATATGGAGTTCAGGGCACCGGAGGAATCGTCTTTTTCAAACAGCCAAAGCTGTTGGCCTGCTCCAATTCTGGCTTGCTGTCATGGTTTTGAGTGCCTCAGCCGATCTGTGTTTCCTTGAGTGGTAATTTCCTAAATGTTTTCTGGGTCTGAGTTGGTTTTGCCTTCTTCCTTCGCAAATTTTGTATTCTGCCGCAATACAAACAAGAGTTTGGGCAGAGTTTCCATTATGAAATAAAAAACACAACCAATAAGCGTTTGAAGCTTATACATCTACAGGTAACACGACCAAGGTGAGTTTTTGTGTTTTGGAAAATCAAATGGAACTCTTTGGTTGAGGTGACAGATATTAATTGCCTCCAAACTGAGTTTCACTGCGATTTTCAGGTTAATTCAGTCGGAATTCTACGGGCAGTCAGCTGGAGGGGTGGATGAATCTGGGAACAGCCAGTTACCTTGCGACTAAATCAAGCCCAATATCATTATGGATTCTAGAATTTATTTGGCATTTTTCTCCGTTTTGTTATTTATCATGGTTTGTAATGAATTTTCTAATGTGAGTTTTGGTTTTGAGGCTGCAATATGGAGTTCAGGGCACCGGGGGAATGGTCTTTTTCAAACAGGGCACAGCTGTTGGCCTGCTCCAATTCTGGCTTGCTGTCATTGTTTTGGGTGCTTCAGCTGACTTTTAGTTTCTTGAGCGGAAATTTTAAATGTTTTCTGGGTCCGAGTTGGTTTTGCCTTCTTCCTTCCCAAATTTTGTATTCTGACGGCATACAAACAAAGTTTCTGCAGAGTAGCCATTATGAAATAAAAAACACAACAAATAGGCATTTGAAGCTTTGATATCTACAGGTAACACGACCTAGGTGAGTTTTTGTGTTTTGGAAAATAAAATGTAACACTTTGGCTGAGGTGACAGATATTAATTGCCTCCAATTAATATTTTCAGGTTAATTCTGTCCGAATTCCACAGGCAGTCAGCAGGAGGGGTGGATGAATCCGGGAACAGCCGGTTTCCTTGCGACTGAATCAAGCCCAATATCATTATGGATTCTTGCATTTCTTTGGCTTTTTTCTCCTTTTTCTTATTTATCATGGTTTGTAATGAATTTTCTGATGTGAGCTTTGGTTTTCAGGCTGCAATATGGAGTTCAGGGTACCGGGGGATTGGTCTTTTTCAAACAGGGCACAGCTGTTGGCCAGCTCCAATTCTGGCTTGCTGTCATTATTTTGGGTGCTTCAGCTGACTTTTGGTTTCTTGAGCAGCAAATTCCTAAATGTTTTCTGGGTCTGAGTTGGTTTTGCCTTCTTTCTTCCCAAATTTTGTATTCTCACACCATACAAACAAGAGTTTGGACAGAGTAGCCTTTATGAAATAAAAAACACAACAAATAGGCATTTGAAGCTTAGAAATCTACAGGTAACACGACCAACGTTAGTTTTGGAGTTTTGGAAAATCAAATGGAACACTTTGGCTGAGGTGGCAGATATTAATTGCCTCCAAACTGAGTTTCACTGCGATTATCAGGTTAATTCAGTCAGAATTCCACAGGCAGTCAGCTGGAGGGGTGGATGAATCCGGGAACAGCCGGTTTCCTTGCAACTAAATGAAGCCGAATATCATTATGGATTCTTGCATTTCTTTGGCTTTTTTCTCATATTCTTATGTATCATGGTTTGTAATGAATTTTCTGATGTGAGCTTTGGTTTTGAGGCTGGCATATTGAGTTCAGGGCACCGGAGGAATGGTCTTTTTCAAACTGGGCACAGCTGTTGGCCTGCTCCAATTCTGGCTTGCTGTCATGGTTTTGTGGGCCTCAGCCGATTATTGGTTTCTTGAGCGGCAATTTCCTAAATGTTTTCTGGGTCTGAGTTGGTTTTGCCTCCTTCCTTCCCAAATTTTGTATTCTGATGCAATACAAACAAGAGTTTGGGCAGAGTAGCCATTATGAAATAAAAAACAAAAGAAATAGGCGTTTGAAGCTTAGAAATCTACAGGTAACACAACCAAGGTGAGTTTTTGTGTTTTGGAAAATCAAATGGAACACTTTGGCTGAGGTGACAGATATTAATTTCCTCCAAACTGAGTTTCACTGCGATTTTCAGGTTAATTCAATCGGAATTCTACGGGCAGTCAGCTGGAGGGGTGGATGAATCTGGGAACAGCCAGTTTCCTTGCGACTAAATCAAGCCCAATATCATTATGGATTCTTGAATTTCTTTCGCTTTTTTCTCCGTTTTGGTATTTATCATGGTTTGTAATGAATTTTCTGATGTGAGCTTTGGTTTTGAGGCTGGCATATTGAGTTCAGGTCACTTTTTCCATCAGGGCACAGCTGTTGCCTGCTCCAATTCTGGCTTGCTGTCATTGTTTTGGGTGTCTCAGCTGACTTCTGGTTCCTTGAGCGTCAATTTCCTAAATGTTTTCTGGTTCTGAGATGGTTTTACCTTCTTCCTCCCCAAATTTTGCATTCTGACCCAATACAAACAAGAGTTTGGACACAGTAGCCATTATGAATTAAAAAACACAACAAATATGCATTTGAAGCTTATACATCTACAGGTAACACAACCAAGGTGAGTTTTTGTGTTTTGGAAAATCAAATGGAACACTTTGGCTGAGGTGACAGATAGTAATTGACTCCAAACTGAATTTCACTGTGATTTTCAGGTTAATTCAGTCAGAATTCCACAGGCAGTCAGCTGGAGGGGTGGATGAATCTGGGAACAGCAGGTTTCTTGTGACTAAATCCAGCCTAACATCATTATGGATTCTTGCATTTCTTTGGCTTTTTTCTCTTTTTTCTTATTTATCATGGTTTGTAATGAATTTTCTGATGTGAGCTTTGGTTTTCAGGCTGCAATATGGAGTTCAGGGAACAAGAGGAAGGTTCTTTTTCAATCAGGGCGCAGCCGTTGGCCTGCTCCAATTCTGGCTTGCTGTCATTGTTTTCAGTGCCTCAGCCGATTTGTGGTTTCTTGAGCGGCAATTTCCTAAATGTTTTCTGGGTCTGAGTTGGTTTTGCCTTCTTTCTTCCCAAATTTTGTATTCTCACACCATACAAACAAGAGTTTGGACAGAGTAGCCTTTATGAAATAAAAAACACAACAAATAGGCATTTGAAGCTTAGAAATCTACAGGTAACACGACCAAGGTGAGGTTTTGTGGTTTGGAAAATAAGGTGGAGCACTTTGGCTGAGGTGACAGATATTAATTGCCTCCAAACTGAGTTTCACTGCGATTATCAGGTTAATTCAGTCAGAATTCCACAGGCAGTCAGCTGGAGGGGTGGATGAATCCGGGAACAGCCGGTTTCCTTGCAACTAAATGAAGCCGAATATCATTATGGATTCTTGCATTTCTTTGGCTTTTTTCTCATATTCTTATGTATCATGGTTTGTAATGAATTTTCTGATGTGAGCTTTGGTTTTGAGGCTGGCATATTGAGTTCAGGGCACCGGAGGAATGGTCTTTTTCAAACTGGGCACAGCTGTTGGCCTGCTCCAATTCTGGCTTGCTGTCATGGTTTTGTGGGCCTCAGCCGATTATTGGTTTCTTGAGCGGCAATTTCCTAAATGTTTTCTGGGTCTGAGTTGGTTTTGCCTCCTTCCTTCCCAAATTTTGTATTCTGATGCAATACAAACAAGAGTTTGGGCAGAGTAGCCATTATGAAATAAAAAACAAAACAAATAGGCGTTTGAAGTTTAGAAATCTACAGGTAACACAACCAAGGTGAGTTTTTGTGTTTTGGAAAATCAAATGGAACACTTTGGCTGAGGTGACAGATATTAATTTCCTCCAAACTGAGTTTCACTGCGATTTTCAGGTTAATTCAATCGGAATTCTACGGGCAGTCAGCTGGAGGGGTGGATGAATCCGGGAACAGCTGGTTTCCTTGCGACTGAATCAAGCCCAATATCATTATGGATTCTTGCATTTCTTTGGCTTTTTTCTCCTTTTTCTTATTTATCATGGTTTGTAATGAATTTTCTGATTTGAGCTTTGGTTTTCAGGTTGGCATATTGAGTTCAGGTCACTTTTTCCATCAGGGCACAGCTGTTTGCTTGCTCCAATTCTGGCTTGCTGTCATGGTTTTGAGTGCCTCAGCTAACTTTGGTTTCTTGAGCGGCAATTTCCTAAATGTTTTCTGGGTCTGAGTTGGTTTTGCTTTCTTCCTTCCCAAAATTTATATTCTGCCCAAATACAAACAAGAGTTTGGGCAGAGTAGCCATTATTAAACAAAAAACACAACAAATAGGCGTTTGAAGCTTAGAAATCTACAGGTAACACGACCAACGTTAGTTTTGGAGTTTTGGAAAATCAAATGGAACACTTTGGCTGAGGTGGCAGATATTAATTGCCTCCAAACTGAGTTTCACTGCAATTTTCAGGCTAATTCAGTCAGAATTCCACAGGCAGTTAGCTGGAGCGGTGGATGAATCTGGGAACAGCCGGTTTCCTTGCGAGTGAATCAAGCCCAATATCATTATGGATTCTTGCATTTCTTTGGCTTTTTTCTCCTTTTTCTTATTTATCATGGTTTCTAATGAATTTTCTGATGTGAGCTTTGGTTTTGAGGCTGCAATATGGAGTTTAGGGCACCGGAGGAATGGTCTTTTTCAAACAGGGCACAGCTGTGGCCTGCTCCAATTCTGGCTTGCTGTCATTGTTTTGAGTGCCTCAGCTGAGTTCTAGTTCCTTGAGCGTCAATTTCCTAAATGTTTTCTGGTTCTGAGTTCGTTTTACCTTCTTCCTTCCCTAATTTTGTATTCTGACCCAATACAAACAAGCGTTTGGACACAGTAGCCATTATGAAATAAAAAACACAACAAATAGGCGTTTGAAGCTTAGAAATCTACAGGTAACACAACCAAGGTGAGTTTTTGTGTTTTGGAAAATAAAATGGAACACTTTGGCTGAGGTGAAAGATATTAATTACCTCCAAACTGAGTTTCACTGCGATTATCAGGTTAATTCAGTCAGAATTCCACAGGCAGTCAGCTGGAGGGGTGGATGAATCCGGGAACAGCCGGTTTCCTTTCGACTAAATCAAGCCCAATATCATTATAGATTCTTGCATTTCTTTGGCTTTTTTCTCATTTTTCTTATTTACCATGGTTTGTAATGAATTTTCTGATGTGAGCTTTGGTTTTGAGGCTGCAATATGGAGTTCAGGGCACCGGAGGAATCGTCTTTTTCAAACAGCCAAAGCTGTTGGCCTGCTCCAATTCTGGCTTGCTGTCATGGTTTTGAGTGCCTCAGCCGATCTGTGTTTCCTTGAGTGGTAATTTCCTAAATGTTTTCTGGGTCTGAGTTGGTTTTGCCTTCTTCCTTCGCAAATTTTGTATTCTGCCGCAATACAAACAAGAGTTTGGGCAGAGTTTCCATTATGAAATAAAAAACACAACCAATAAGCGTTTGAAGCTTATACATCTACAGGTAACACGACCAAGGTGAGTTTTTGTGTTTTGGAAAATCAAATGGAACTCTTTGGTTGAGGTGACAGATATTAATTGCCTCCAAACTGAGTTTCACTGCGATTTTCAGGTTAATTCAGTCGGAATTCTACGGGCAGTCAGCTGGAGGGGTGGATGAATCTGGGAACAGCCAGTTACCTTGCGACTAAATCAAGCCCAATATCATTATGGATTCTAGAATTTATTTGGCATTTTTCTCCGTTTTGTTATTTATCATGGTTTGTAATGAATTTTCTAATGTGAGTTTTGGTTTTGAGGCTGCAATATGGAGTTCAGGGCACCGGGGGAATGGTCTTTTTCAAACAGGGCACAGCTGTTGGCCTGCTCCAATTCTGGCTTGCTGTCATTGTTTTGGGTGCTTCAGCTGACTTTTAGTTTCTTGAGCGGAAATTTTAAATGTTTTCTGGGTCCGAGTTGGTTTTGCCTTCTTCCTTCCCAAATTTTGTATTCTGACGGCATACAAACAAAGTTTCTGCAGAGTAGCCATTATGAAATAAAAAACACAACAAATAGGCATTTGAAGCTTTGATATCTACAGGTAACACGACCTAGGTGAGTTTTTGTGTTTTGGAAAATCAAATGTAACACTTTGGCTGAGGTGACAGATATTAATTGCCTCCAATTAATATTTTCAGGTTAATTCTGTCCGAATTCCACAGGCAGTCAGCAGGAGGGGTGGATGAATCCGGGAACAGCCGGTTTCCTTGCGACTGAATCAAGCCCAATATCATTATGGATTCTTGCATTTCTTTGGCTTTTTTCTCCTTTTTCTTATTTATCATGGTTTGTAATGAATTTTCTGATGTGAGCTTTGGTTTTCAGGCTGCAATATGGAGTTCAGGGTACCGGGGGATTGGTCTTTTTCAAACAGGGCACAGCTGTTGGCCAGCTCCAATTCTGGCTTGCTGTCATTATTTTGGGTGCTTCAGCTGACTTTTGGTTTCTTGAGCAGCAAATTCCTAAATGTTTTCTGGGTCTGAGTTGGTTTTGCCTTCTTTCTTCCCAAATTTTGTATTCTCACACCATACAAACAAGAGTTTGGACAGAGTAGCCTTTATGAAATAAAAAACACAACAAATAGGCATTTGAAGCTTAGAAATCTACAGGTAACACGACCAAGGTGAGGTTTTGTGGTTTGGAAAATAAGGTGGAGCACTTTGGCTGAGGTGACAGATATTAATTGCCTCCAAACTGAGTTTCACTGCGATTATCAGGTTAATTCAGTCAGAATTCCACAGGCAGTCAGCTGGAGGGGTGGATGAATCCGGGAACAGCCGGTTTCCTTGCAACTAAATGAAGCCGAATATCATTATGGATTCTTGCATTTCTTTGGCTTTTTTCTCATATTCTTATGTATCATGGTTTGTAATGAATTTTCTGATGTGAGCTTTGGTTTTGAGGCTGCAATATGGAGTTCAGGGCACCGGAGGAATGGTCTTTTTCAAACTGGGCACAGCTGTTGGCCTGCTCCAATTCTGGCTTGCTGTCATGGTTTTGTGGGCCTCAGCCGATTATTGGTTTCTTGAGCGGCAATTTCCTAAATGTTTTCTGGGTCTGAGTTGGTTTTGCCTCCTTCCTTCCCAAATTTTGTATTCTGATGCAATACAAACAAGAGTTTGGGCAGAGTAGCCATTATGAAATAAAAAACAAAACAAATAGGCGTTTGAAGCTTATACATCTACAGGTAACACGACCAAGGTGAGTTTTTGTGTTTTGGAAAGTCAAATGGAACACTTTGGCTGAGGTGACAGATATTAATTGCCTCCAAACTGAGTTTCACTGCGATTTTCAGGTTAATTCAATCGGAATTCTACGGGCAGTCAGCTGGAGGGGTGGATGAATCTGGGAACAGCCAGTTTCCTTGCGACTAAATCAAGCCCAATATCATTATGGATTCTTGAATTTCTTTCGCTTTTTTCTCCGTTTTGGTATTTATCATGGTTTGTAATGAATTTTCTGATGTGAGCTTTGGTTTTGAGGCTGGCATATTGAGTTCAGGTCACTTTTTCCATCAGGGCACAGCTGTTGCCTGCTCCAATTCTGGCTTGCTGTCATTGTTTTGGGTGTCTCAGCTGACTTCTGGTTCCTTGAGCGTCAATTTCCTAAATGTTTTCTGGTTCTGAGATGGTTTTACCTTCTTCCTCCCCAAATTTTGCATTCTGACCCAATACAAACAAGAGTTTGGACACAGTAGCCATTATGAATTAAAAAACACAACAAATATGCATTTGAAGCTTATACATCTACAGGTAACACAACCAAGGTGAGTTTTTGTGTTTTGGAAAATCAAATGGAACACTTTGGCTGAGGTGACAGATAGTAATTGACTCCAAACTGAATTTCACTGTGATTTTCAGGTTAATTCAGTCAGAATTCCACAGGCAGTCAGCTGGAGGGGTGGATGAATCTGGGAACAGCAGGTTTCTTGTGACTAAATCCAGCCTAACATCATTATGGATTCTTGCATTTCTTTGGCTTTTTTCTCTTTTTTCTTATTTATCATGGTTTGTAATGAATTTTTTGATGTGAGCTTTGGTTTTGAGGCTGGCATATGGAGTTCAGGGAACAAGAGGAAGGTTCTTTTTCAATCAGGGCGCAGCCGTTGGCCTGCTCCAATTCTGGCTTGCTGTCATTGTTTTCAGTGCCTCAGCCGATTTGTGGTTTCTTGAGCGGCAATTTCCTAAATGTTTTCTGGGTCTGAGTTGGTTTTGCCTTCTTTCTTCCCAAATTTTGTATTCTCACACCATACAAACAAGAGTTTGGACAGAGTAGCCTTTATGAAATAAAAAACACAACAAATAGGCATTTGAAGCTTAGAAATCTACAGGTAACACGACCAAGGTGAGGTTTTGTGGTTTGGAAAATAAGGTGGAGCACTTTGGCTGAGGTGACAGATATTAATTGCCTCCAAACTGAGTTTCACTGCGATTATCAGGTTAATTCAGTCAGAATTCCACAGGCAGTCAGCTGGAGGGGTGGATGAATCCGGGAACAGCCGGTTTCCTTGCAACTAAATGAAGCCGAATATCATTATGGATTCTTGCATTTCTTTGGCTTTTTTCTCATATTCTTATGTATCATGGTTTGTAATGAATTTTCTGATGTGAGCTTTGGTTTTGAGGCTGGCATATTGAGTTCAGGGCACCGGAGGAATGGTCTTTTTCAAACTGGGCACAGCTGTTGGCCTGCTCCAATTCTGGCTTGCTGTCATGGTTTTGTGGGCCTCAGCCGATTATTGGTTTCTTGAGCGGCAATTTCCTAAATGTTTTCTGGGTCTGAGTTGGTTTTGCCTCCTTCCTTCCCAAATTTTGTATTCTGATGCAATACAAACAAGAGTTTTGGCAGAGTAGCCATTATGAAATAAAAAACAAAACAAATAGGCGTTTGAAGTTTAGAAATCTACAGGTAACACGACCAAGGTGAGTTTTTGTGTTTTGGAAAATAAAATGGAACACTTTGGCTGAGGTGACAGATATTAATTTCCTCCAAACTGAGTTTCACTGCGATTTTCAGGTTAATTCTGTCCAAATTCCACAGGCAGTCAGCTGGAGGGGTGGATGAATCCGGGAACAGCCGGTTTCCTTGCGACTGAATCAAGCCCAATATCATTATGGATTCTTGCATTTCTTTGGCTTTTTTCTCCTTTTTCTTATTTATCATGGTTTGTAATGAATTTTCTGATTTGAGCTTTGGTTTTCAGGTTGGCATATTGAGTTCAGGTCACTTTTTCCATCAGGGCACAGCTGTTTGCTTGCTCCAATTCTGGCTTGCTGTCATGGTTTTGAGTGCCTCAGCTAACTTTGGTTTCTTGAGCGGCAATTTCCTAAATGTTTTCTGGGTCTGAGTTGGTTTTGCTTTCTTCCTTCCCAAAATTTATATTCTGCCCAAATACAAACAAGAGTTTGGGCAGAGTAGCCATTATGAAACAAAAAACACAACAAATAGGCGTTTGAAGCTTAGAAATCTACAGGTAACACGACCAACGTTAGTTTTGGAGTTTTGGAAAATCAAATGGAACACTTTGGCTGAGGTGGCAGATATTAATTGCCTCCAAACTGAGTTTCACTGCAATTTTCAGGCTAATTCAGTCAGAATTCCACAGGCAGTTAGCTGGAGCGGTGGATGAATCTGGGAACAGCCGGTTTCCTTGCGACTAAATCCAGCCCAATATCATTATGGATTCTTGCATTTCTTTGGCTTTTTTCTCCTTTTTCTTATTTATCATGGTTTCTAATGAATTTTCTGATGTGAGCTTTGGTTTTGAGGCTGCAATATGGAGTTTAGGGCACCGGAGGAATGGTCTTTTTCAAACAGGGCACAGCTGTGGCCTGCTCCAATTCTGGCTTGCTGTCATTGTTTTGAGTGCCTCAGCTGACTTTTGGTTTCTTGAGAGGCAATTTCCTAAATGTTTTCTGGGTCTGAGTTTGTTTTGCCTCCTTCCTTCCCAAATTTTCTTTTCTGATGCCATACAAACAAGAGTTTTGGCAGAGTAGCCATTATGAAATAAAAAACACAAC
Source organism: Oryctolagus cuniculus (assembly GCF_964237555.1). Lineage (NCBI taxonomy): Eukaryota > Metazoa > Chordata > Mammalia > Lagomorpha > Leporidae > Oryctolagus > Oryctolagus cuniculus. The sequence continues at coordinate 82,318,126 of NC_091444.1, read as the reverse complement.
AAATAGGCATTTGAAGCTTAGAAATCTACAGGTAACACGACCAAGGTGAGGTTTTGTGGTTTGGAAAATAAAATGGAACACTTTGGCTGAGGTGACAGATATTAATTGCCTCCAAACTGAGTTTCACTGTGATTTTCAGGTTAATTAGGTCAGAATTCCACAGGCAGTCAGCTGGAGGAGTGGATGAATCCGGGAACAGCCGGTTTCCTTGCGACTAAATCAAGCCCAATATCTTTATGGATTCTTGCATTTCTTTCTCTTTTTTCTCCTTTTTCTTATGTATCATGGTTTGTAATGAATTTTCTGATGTGAGCTTTGGTTTTGAGGCTGCAATATGGAGTTTAGGGCACTGGAGGAATTGTCTTTTTGAAACAGGTCACAGCTTTTGGCTTGCTCCAATTCTGGCTTGCTGTATTGTTTTGGGTGCCTCAGCTGACTTTTGGTTTCTTGAGCAGCAATTTCCTAAATGTTTTCTGGGTCTGAGTCGGTTTTGCATTCTTATTCTCAAATTTTGTATTCTGATTCAATACAAGCAAGATTTTGGACAGAGTAGCCATTAGGAAAAAAAAAAAAAACACAGCAAATAGCCCTTTCGGGATTAAAAATCTACAGGCAACACGACCAAGATGAGTTTCTGTTTTTGGGAAATGACATGGAACCCTTTTCCTGAGGGGACAAATTCTAACTCCCTAAAAATTGAGTGTGAGTGTGATTTTGAGGTGAATTCACTCAGAATTCCTAAGTCAGTCTGAGGAAGGGGGCAATGAATCTGGAAACAGCCAGTTTCCTTGTGTCTAAATCCAGCCAAATATCACAAAGGACTCTTGCATTTCTTTGGCTTTTTCACATTTCCCTTATTTATCATGGTTTGTAATGAATTTTGTGATGTGAGCTTTGGTTTTGAGGCTGGCATATTGAGTTCATGGCACAAGAGGAAGCTTATTTTTCAATCATGGCACAGCTGTTGGCTTGCTCCAATTCTGGCTTGCTGTCATTGTTTTGGATGCCTCAGCGGATTTGTGGTGTCTTCAGTGGCAATTTCCTACATGTTTTCTGGGCCTGAGTCGGTTTTGCCTTCTTATTCCCAAATTTTGTATTCTGATGCAATACAAACAAGAGTTTGGACAGAGTAGCCATTATGAAATAAAAAACACAACAAATAGGCGTTTGAAGCTTAGAAATCTACAGGTAACACGACCAAGGTGAGTTTTTGTGTTTTGGAAAATAAAATGGAACACTTTGGCTGAGGTGATAGATATTTATTGCCTCTAAACTGAGCTTCCCTGCGATTTTCATGTTAATTCAGTCAGAATTCCACAGGCAATCAGCTGGAGGGGTGGATGAATCCGGGAATGGCTGGTTTCCTTGCGACTAAATCAAGTCCAATATCATTATGGATTCTTGCATTTCTTTGGCTTTTTTCTCTTTTTTCTTATGTATCATGGTTTGTAATGAATTTTCTGATGTGAGCTTTGGTTTTGAGGCTGCAATATGGAGTTCAGGGCACAAGAGGAAGGTTCCTTTTCAATCAGGGCACAGCTGTTGGCTTACACCAATTCTGGGTTGCTGTCATTGTTTTGGGTGCCTCAGCCGATTTGTGGTTTCTTGAGTGGCAATTTCCTACATATTTTCTGGGCCTGAGTCGGTTTTGCCTTCTTATTCCCAAATTGTGTATTCTGATGCAATACAAGCAAGATTTTGGACAGAGTAGCCATTAGGAAAGAAGAAAAAAACACAGTAAATTGGCCTTTCAGGATTAGAAATCTACAGGCAACACGACCAAGATTAGTTTCTGTGTTTTGGAAAATGACTTGGAACCCTTCTGCTGAGGGGACAGATACTAATACCCTCCAAATTGAGTCTGAGTGCGATTTTCAGGTGAATTCAATCAGATTCCAAAATCAGTCTTTGGAAGGGGGACGAATCTGAAAACAGCCAGTTTCCTTGTGTCTAAATCCAATCAAATATTACAAAGGACTCTTGCATTTCTTTGGTTTTTTTCACATTTCCCTTATTGATCATGGTTTGTAATGAATTTTGTGATGTGAGCTTTGGTTTTGAAGCTGGAATATGGAGTTCAGGGCATGGGAGGAATGGTCTTTTTCAAACAGGGCACAGCTGTTGGCTTGCTCCAATTCTGGCTTGCTGTCATGGTTTTGGGTGCCTCAGCTGATTTTGGTTTCTTGAGCGTCAATTTCCTAAATGTTTTCTGGGTCTGCGTTGGTTTTGCCATCTTCCTTCCCAAATTTTGTATTCTGACACAATACAAACAAGAGTTTGGACAGAGTAGCCATTATGAAATAAAAAACACAACAAATAGGCGTTTGAAGCTTAGGAATCTACAGGTAACACGACCAAGGGGAGCTTTTGTGTTTTGGAAAATCAAATGGAACACTTTGGCTGAGGTGACAGATATTAATTGCCTCCAAATTGAGTTTCACTGTGATTTTCAGGTTAATTCAGTCAGAATTCCACAGGCAGTCAGCTGGAGCGGTGGATGATTCCGGGAACGGTCGGTTTCCCTGCGACTAAATCAAGCCCAATAACATTATGGATTCTTGCATTTCTTTGGCTTTTTTCTCTTTTTTCTTATGTATCATGGTTTGTAATGAATTTTCTGATGTGAGCTTTGGTTTTGAGGCGGCAATATTGAGTTCAGGGCACAAGAGTAATGGTCTTTTTCAATCAGGGCACAGCTGTTTGCTTGCTCCAATTCTGGCTTGCTGTCATTGTTTTGGGTGCCTCAGGTGACTTTTGGTTTCTTGAGCGTCAATTTCCTACATGTTTTCTGGGTCTGAGTCGGTTTTGCCTTCTTCTTTCCCAAATTTTGTATTCTGATGCAATACAAGCAAGATTTTGGATAGAGTTAGCTCTGTGTCCATTCTTCTGTCTCTGCACTAGATGAATAAAAAGACAATGTAAAATGATTTGAAAAGAACTATAAGGGGTCGGCGCTGTGGTGCTGCTGCCAATTGGGGAGTGAACCAGCAGATGGAAAACACCTCTCTCTCTCTCTCTCTCTCTCTCTGTGCCTCTCATTCCCTGTAACTATGACTTCCAAATAAATAAATGAATCTTAAAGGAAGTATAAACATCAATAAAACACAAATGAAAATTGTATTCTCAAAACTGGATATTAAACCATGCCTTCTACACCTCTGTTAAAAGTTACATTCTATCATAGTCATTTATGATTTCTAGGGCCAAAGTAGTAAATAAGATTTTTCTGGAAGAGAAAGAGGTTATGAGGGAGCCAGGATTTGGGGTCAGTTAGCAGAAGTGAGTGTCACTCTTTCAGATTTGATGCAGGAAAGGAACAGCAACTGATCCCTGAGATTTTGGTGTGGGAAGGAAAGGAAGGAGGGACTTAACAAAAGCAAATGCCCTCTGGTTGTGGGCACCCACCCCTGACTGCAGCTTTTCGGAGGAACAGCTGGTGTCTCTATGAATGCTGCAGCCTGGACTCCATTTCCCAGAGTTCCCAGTAGCTCCGAGGTATTCTGCTTTCCAAATACCTGTGGGCATGCACCTGCCACTGCCAGTCCCTGGGGCTCAGAGTTGGACCAGGGGAGTTCATTCCTTGATCAGTGTCAGCCCTGGGGGCTGTGCTGCTCCTTCTCTGGCATTTACTGCAACTCCTGCTCTGCATGTGCGATCCCAGGCAGTTTCCAAGTGCTCACCCTGAGCCTGCCTCCTGCTGCTTCTTCCCTCTTCATCCACCAACTGTGGGTCCCACATGTCAGGGCCTCTCTTCCCCACACTCCCAATTTCACTCCCCGTGTGTCCGGAAGAAAGGGTACCTGCTCCAGGGACTTTCTGCTGCAGGTTTGGCATGCAGGAAGGGGCGGAGACACATGTGGGAGAAGTGTGCCAGCGATCCTGGCAGCTTCTCCCGAGGTCAGGGCTGGGACCCAGGCTGCTCTGTCTCCCACCTCTATTTCCCAGGCTCAAAGTGCCCAGACTCTCTCCTGCAGAACCTCACCTAAACTGTCCCTAATGCACTTTATTTAGTGGTTACAGGAGAGAGGGGGCAGCGTTCTGGGAACCTGCACTCACAGGGAAGGAAGGCAGAAAGACTCCTGATCTCCACAGTTAAATAAGCCAGGTTCCCACTGTGGGTGTTTTCAGAATGCAGTCTGGCCTGGTCTCTTGATGTTTCCTGGGCTGGTTCCTGCAGGGTGGGGCTGGATGGCCCTCAGGAGGGAGCCTGGGGCAGCAGAGGGGTGGGCAGGAGGATCTGTCTAGGATCTGCCCCACTGCTCTCATCCTGCACCTCATCTTCCTGGTGGGGATCAGTGTGAAGCGTGAATAGCTGCTTTGTGCATTGATCCCTCTCAAGTATTAATTATCAAATTTTTCCAATGTGGAATTTGAAGCTGTTCCAGAAACCTGGGGTGGGAAAACTCCCTTCTTTCAAACAGGCACAAAGACAGTGGAGGATCCAAGGAGTTTCTATTAATGGACCTAGGCTCAGCTGGAATGATTTCCTGAGAATTGAGCATCAAATTCAAGTTTCTTAGCTGTTACAGCATTGGTGGGTTTAAATGGCAGCCTACATGATTAGAACCACATTTCCAATGGTCAATGGGTCCAGTATGTTTGTAAAAGAGATTTGGAATCTTACCCAAAACTGTTGTCTATGCTTATGTTTTATAGTTTCTCATATGTTTACTTAGTTTCTGGTTTTATATTTAGACTTTTAATTCACCTTGAGTTGCTTTTACATAGTGTATGAGGTTTTGGGTATATTTTCAGGCTTCTACATATGGATTTATTAGGACAGATTTATGACTGCAGTTTACAAAAGCAGAACTTAGGACATCTTCCCTCCCTAGACAAGATTTCAGTGGGCAGCTGTTTCACTCATTAATTGTGAGCATCCACTTTTAAAGGTTTGTGTTGGATGGGGTCCACTTCTCTTTCTTTGATGATGTATTTGGCTGCTTTTCATTTTCTGTCTTCAGCTATCACTTCTCCTGTTAGCAAGGCTGTCAACTGTTTTGACCTGCCACTGATCCCTTTGCAAAGTGAGAAGGGATCCAAAATTAATGCAAGTCTACTGTGTTGTCAATAACTGGAGCTACTTTTTTAAAGATTTATTTATTCATTTGAAAGAGTTACACAGAGAGAGGAGAGAGAGAGAGAGAGAGAAAGAGAGAGAGGTCTTCCATCCGATGGTTCATTCCCCAATTGGCAGTAATAGCTGGAGGTATGCCAATTTGAAGCCAGTAGCCAGGAGCTCCTTCTGAGATGAAGCTGTTTTTTTAAATAATTATTTATTTATTTGAAAGGCAGAACTTTGTCCAGGTCTCATAGGTGGGTGCAGGAATTGAGGGATTTGGGCCAACTTCTACTGTTTTCCCAGTCCACAGCAGAGAGCTGGATGGGAAGTGCAGCAGCCAGGATCCCAACCGGCACCCATATAGGATGATGACAAGGCAGGCAGTAGCTTTACCCACTATGCAATAGTGCTGCCCACTAACGGGAGCTCTTTTAATCTGAGTTTGCATAAAGAGAAGAATTACAGCATCATAAATACAGATAAGTAACAGTTTTTCTCTGCCCAGCACTTTACATTACCCAGTGCTCCACTGAGAATCTTACATTTCACACTGTGTAATGAAGAAGGCCAGTTATTTATCTTATTTTGGGTTCTGTGTTTAAACCCATGACACTTTTGACATGGGAGGATATTAGTTCTACAATTTCATAGAGACTGGTCTTTGGAAGCATCGATAGAAGTTATAACTGTGAGAGTGGTAAGAAAGAAGAGGGGAAGAAATAAGTGCCCCTTACCCCCCACAGAGATGTCCACAAGTGCAGTAGAAGATATGGCCTTATGGTTGACTTTCTGGGACAAACTGTGTTTGAGTGCTTCACATGTTCTGATAGAAAGGTGTTGCCACCAGGTTTTTAGTATATTTATTTAGTTAGTTTTTAAAGATTTATTTATTTATTTGAAAATCAGAGTTACACAGAGAGAGAAGGAGAGGCAGAGAGAGAGAGAGAGAGAGAGAGAGAGGTCTTCCATCAGGTTCATTTCCCCAATGGCTTCATCATTGTGAACTTTGCTCAGTTCCTGACCTATACCTTTCCTTTAACCTAGTACTTTGCCATGTGCCCATGAAAACTGCAGACTGCATAAATGAATGAATACTTGGAGGGTTGTGATTTCTTAGAGGAACATCATGAGACAGAAGGAATAAAACAAAACAAAAGTATCCTCCGTATATAGAAGGTACACTGTTTTTACAAGCCACAGCGAAGAGGAAGAAGCAGGAAAGTAGTGAGACTGGAAAGTTTGTGGCAAAGGTAATAGGCACTGGTCAAGAATTTAACAAGCCCATTAGGAAAACATTAAGGTTTCCTTACTTCAATGTAGCCTCTGCCCTCTTATGGTGAACAGGGTCCTCTAAACCCACTTGTTGCACAAATGAAAACCCAAGCATTGTCTTCTCCCACAGATGGAGTCTGCTATTGGTTTTGATTTACATTTCCCTAATAGCTAGTGATATTGGGCATGTTCATATATGTCTTGACCATTGAGATTTCTTCTTCTGAGAAACATCTGTTCTGATCATTGCCCATTTCTTAGCTGTACATTTTGCTTCTTATTTGGAGATTTTCCCAGTTCTATATATGTATGTTCTGGCTATCAATCTTTTGTCATAGTCAGAGTTTTCAATGTTTCCTGCCATTCTGTCCATTGTATCTTCACTCTGTTGAATACTTTGTTGTGAAGATGTATCTTAATTTGATATGCTCAAATTTCTATATTTTATTTTTTTTACTTGTGATTTGGAATCTTATCCAAAACTGTTGTCTATGCTTATGTTTTATAGTTTCTCATATGTTTACTTAGTTTCTGGTTTTCTATTTAGACTTTTAATTCACCTTGAGTTGCTTTTACATAGTGTATGAGGTTTTGGGTATATTTTCAGGCTTATACATATATATAATCACTTTCCTTTAAACCATTTGCTAAAGGGGTTCTTCTTTCTCCTGTTTGTTTTCTTTCCTTTGTTATATAGGAGTTGCCTGTAGAAAAGTCGGTTTATTTCAGCTGCCTATACTTTTACATTGAACTATGAGTCTGTTTTCCAACAGTGCTAACATTGTTTCTATATTTTTAAGATTTATTTATTTATTGGAAAGGCCAGATGCTTCTTCCAAGTCTCTCATGTGGGTGCCAGCACCGTAGAACACAATCCATCTTCCACCAATTTCCCAGGTGCATTAGTAGGGAGCTGGATTGGAAGTGGAGCACCTGGTCTCCTAGCAGCAACATATGGGACGCATGCACAGCAGATCAAGGCTTTAACCCACTACACCACAGAACCAAACCCTTCCTTATTTACTTCTGCTGTGATCTTTCATTATTCACTTTTTTCTACTGCCCTGCATCTTGACTCCTTCCTGTTTTTTTTCTGGGTCCTGGAGGATGGTAGTAGGTGGCTTCTGGGATATCTTTTTGTGTTAGTAGATAATTGGTAATCTAAAATCACAGTTTTTAGTTTCTATATTTCTCTGCTAATCACTAGGACCTTCTGGATGACAATAGAAAATGCTGGCAGAAATGAGGATATATTAATTTGCTAAGAAAATACCACAGAGAATATGATTTAAATCATGGAATTTTACTTCTCAGAGTTGTAGAGCTTGAAAATATCAGATCAAGGTGCTTAAATAGGCTCGATTTTTCCAGAAGCCTTTCTCCGATGTGACAGACACATCTACCATTTGATCTACTTAAAAGCACTTTCTTCAGGTAGAGTCATGTTGCTGGTTAGCACTTCCATGTTAGAGTTTTAGGGAGGCACATTTCAGTCCATAACAGCAAAAGGGACCCTGTGGTCTACTTCAATGATAGCCATCTCTGTGGAGGACACAAAGTTTGGAATCAGCGTTAGGATTTCTCACAGTATTAGTGTCAGTGCTATCTCCATCAAATGTGCATTCATGTACACACAAATCTACCTGTACTCATAAACACATTCAACAGTGGAAATGCCTGATGGTTGTGTACGGGTAACATCAATATAATAATCCATAAGATGGCCTATTAGCAGACATTAAAAAGAGAATTAGAAAGAATGACAACAAAATCTGCAGTTACCTATATTTATGTCTATATGTATGATATTCAGTATTTATAGTTGCTAAAAGATGAATACTGATGTGTGGGAATAAAAGCTAAACCTTACCTTGCAATATTGCAGCCTAGTCTACATGAAAGCTGTCTTCCTAAAACCTTTCCCTGGGCCCACTCTGTGGCATAGTAGATTAAGCATCCACCTGCAGCACCAGCATCCCACATGGGCACCAGTTTGAGTCCCTGCTCCTGCACTTCCAATCCAGCTCTTTACTAATGGCCTAGGAAAGCAGTGCAATATGCCCTGAGTGCTTGGGCCCCTGCACCCATGTGAGAGACCTGCAGGAAGCTGCTGACTCCTGGCTTTTGGCACCTGGCTTCAGATCGGCCCAGCTCCAGCCATTCTGGCCATTTAGGGGTGAACCAGTCGATAGAAGACCTCTCTTTCTCTTCCTCTCTATATCTGTAACTCTGCCTCACAATAAAGAAATACATTTTTTAAAAACCTTTCACATGTTAAATTTCTTAATTGTTTTAAAGATTTATTTATTTATGTACAAGTCGAGTTACAGAGAGGAGAGCCAGAGAGAAAGAGAGAGGTCTTCCATCTGATGTTCACTCCCTAATTGATTGCAACTGCCAGAGCTGTGCTGATCCGAAGCCAGGAGCCAGGAGCTAGTTCCCAGTCTCCCAGATGGGTACAGGGGCCCAAAGACTTGGGCCATCTTGTACTACTTTGCCAGGCCATAGCAGAGAGCAGGATCAGAAGTGGAGCAGCTGAGTATTGAACCGGCCCCCATATGGGATGCTGGCGCTTCAGACCAGGGAGTTAACCTGCTCCACCACAGCACCAGTCCAACATTTTAAATTTCTGATACTCTAAAGTAGTACAGGACTGCATTACATCTAGGAAAGATGCATTTAAAAATTATAAATCTAGTGCATTTTAGCAGAAGTTTTAACAAATACTTCTGATTTTCTCAGCATTATATATAAATAAATGACATAATGAGTCATTGTCAGATTTTTAGCTTTTGACAGCCACTTATAATATTTCACAGCTTTTTGAAATGTATTGCTAGTGTGTTTTTCTCAACACATGCACTGGATTTTACCTATAAGGTTGCCTCTTATAGGATTTGCATTTTAATGGGTTTTCATGGCACATGTAATCAACATCTGCAAAGCCTCTAAAACACATAAATAATAACATGAATCAGGCTTTTTTCTTAAATATTAATTTATTTATTTGAAAGAGTTGCACAAATAGAGGAGAGGTAGAGAGAGACAGACAGACAGACAGAGACAGAGAGGTCTTCCATCTGCTGGTTTACTCCCAGTTGGCCGCAATGGGTGGTCTGTGTCAATCTGAAGCCAGGAGCTTCTTCAGGGTCTTTCACATGTGTGCAAGGCCCCAAGGACTTGGGCCACCTTCTACTGCTTTCCCAGGCCATAGCAGAGAGCTGGTTCAGAAGTGGAGCAGCCACAACTTGAACTGGCACCCATATGGCTTGCCAGCACTGCGGGCAACAACTTTATCTGCTATGCCACAGTGCCAGCCCCACATTGCATCTTTTTAAGATGATATGGATTTAAGTTCATGAGAAATTATTAGCATAGTGGGAACTGATAGATATGGATGAAGCAGGATGGACTTGTTAGGAATGGTGATGTTAATTTTTTTATAAAATAAATAAGAAATTAAATATGGTCAGACATAAATGAAGACTAAATTTTATTAGTGGTGATCCAGAAAACACTGATCTCTGGTCTTTTTCTTCCAGTGTTAAGTTTATATTTTTAAATGCATATTAAGTGAACAAATTTCGTGTAATTTATATATACAGATTGAAGAGCAAACTGATAACATCCTATCCTATCTTCCCTTGTTCTCATATTTCCAGCTCCCTCCTTCTTGTTTTATTTTCTTTTAATTTTGACAGCTGCATGCTTTGATTTTATTTTAGAATCACAAGCTTTAACCCTCTACAAAATAAAGAATTCAGCAAGTAGTAGCAGAAATATCAATGAGTATATGTTGTGTACTCTATCAAAGAGTACAGAAAAGTGCTATGAACAATACTCAAATCTCAAAATGTCAATTTAACTCATATGCTGCTTTTTGTTGTCTATATATTAATTACCACCAGTCAGAGAAAACATATGGTGTGGGGAGCAACTTGGACTAGACTAAGTTACTGGAATTAAGACTTATTCTATGCATCTGCTCTCCCACAATATGGTGCTGGGAGAGGAGAAAACAGCTTCTACACAGCTGCCTCCAGTTCAGCCAATAAACTGTAGGACTTGCTCCTGATTGGAGGAGAGCAGCGTACTCGGCGTGTGGGCAGCCAAGTTGGGATTGGCAGAGGAGGACTATAAAGGAGGAGAGAGACGGCATGCACCAGGAACATCTAAGGGGAACATCTAAGGGGAACACCTGTGCAGCCCCAGAGAGAGCCGGCCGGTGGTGTGCCGCTCCCCCACGGAAGTGGGGAAGGTGGCAGGGGGAACCGCCCTTCCACGGAGGTGGAAGGGACAGTAGCCAACCCGGGAAGAACCAGCAGCAAACCCGGGGAGGGCCGAGCAGACGAAAGAACAGCGCAGGGTCCTGTGTCGTTCCTCCACGAAGACGGGGAGCGACATAATGGTGCCGTGACTCGGATATGAAGCCTAGGCAGGACTTAGTGTCGTTCCTCCATGAAGAGGGGGAGCGACAATATGGTATTTGTCTTTTGGGGACTGGCTTCTTTCATGAAGCATACTTGTTTCCAGTTCATCCATTTAGTTACAGAAGATGGGATTTCATTCTCAATTATGGCTGAATAGTATTTTACACTGTATATATAGCTCATATTTTTGTTCCAGTCACCAGCTGATGGACATCTGGGTTGATTCCATGTTAGCTATTGTGAATTGAGCTGTAATAAACATGAGGGTACAGATAACTCATGCCTGTGCATATTCTATTTCATTTCATGCGGATAAATTCCCAGTAGTCAGATGGCAGGATCACATGGTATGTTTGTTTTCAGATTTCTGAGGAACTTTGATACTGCCTTCCATAATGGTTGCACTAGCTTCATTCCCACCAACAGTGGGTTAGGGTACCTTTTTCTCTCCCTCTCCACCAGCCTTTATTGTTTGTTGACCTTTTCAAAAGAATTATTTTTGAAAGATTGAGTTACAGAGATGGAGAGGCAGAGGCAGAGAGACATAAGTATTTTATCTGCTTGTTTATGCTCCATATGGCCCAACAGGTAGTGCTGGTCCAATCGGAAGCCAGAGTCAGGAGCATCTCCCTGGTCACCCATGTGGGTGCAGGGACCCAGGCACTTTGGCCATCCTCCACTGCCCTCCCAGTGCAGAGCAGAAAGCTGGACTGGAAGAGGAGCAACCGGGACCAGAACTGGCACCCATATGGGATGCCGTCTCCACGGGTGGAGGATCAACCCAGTGTGCTATGGCACTGGCCCCCATCAGGGATATTTTTCTATAGTACTCTCTCTCAACTGTATCTTTTTCTAGTTGAAGAATTAAGGTGATGCAGGATTAATCGAAGGAGTTTGAGAGGATTGTCTCTCTTTCAATTGTGTTGAATAGTTTGAGAAGCATTAGTTCTTTAAAAGTCCTGTAGAATTCAATAGTGAGGCTGTCTGATCCTGGACTTTTCCTTGTTGGGAGGGTCTTTATTACTCATCCAATCTCTGTCTTGGTTTTTGATTTGTTTAGCTTTTCTATGTGTCTTCATGACTCAATTTTGGTATATTGTGTATGTCCAGGAATCTGTTGATTTTTCCTCTAGGATTTCCAATTTGTTAGCAGTCACAACAGATGCCCACATCCTATATTGCAGTGCTAATCTGAGTTTTGGGTACTACACTTCCAAATCAGCTTCATGTTAATATCCCTGGAAAGCAATGTATAATAGCTCAAATTCTTTCATTCCTGTCGTCAAATTGGAGAACTGTAACCTATATGGGGACTTGAGAACCTGGTCTTGCACAGTGGTAGCCATATAGAAAGTGAACCAGCAGATGGGATATCTCTCTGCTTCTCTTTCCTTCTCTCTTTGTCTCTGTGTCTCTCTGCCTTTTTTATCATATTAAAATATTTAATTACTTACTTGAAAGAGTTACAGAGAGAGGGAGAGACAGAAATTTTCCACCACCTAATTCATTTTTGAGATGACTTTAATAGCCAGAGTGTGGCCAGGTTGAAGCCAGGAGCTTTCCCTCCGATGTGCATGGCAGCAAGGAGCTTTTCCTGCAATGTGCGTGGCAGCATCCCAGGCACTTGGGCCATCTTCCCCTGCTTTTTCAGTCCATTGGTAAGGAGCTGGATCAGAAATGGAATAGCTGGTACTTGAACTGGTGCACATACAGGATGCCAATGTAACAGATAGCAGCTTTGTCCACTGCACCACAACCACCAGCTCTTCTATCTGCCTTTCCAATAAATAAATCTTTTGAAAAAGAACTGAAGGTAGTAAAAGTCATCATGACTGAGCAATGGCAAATTTATTGAAGTGATCTATTTTCTTAAAGATCCTTTTATGAATTTGAAAGGCAGCACTAGAAAGAGAGAGTGGGAGAGATGGATCTTCCTCCTGGTTTGTTCACTCCTCAAATGGATGCAATGGCTGCGGCTAGGCCAGACTGATATCAGGAGCCAGGGGCTTCTTCCAGGTCTCTCACAAGGGTGCAGGAGCCCCAATATTTGAGTCACCCTGTGCTGCTTTTCCAGACACATTAGCAGAGAACTGGATCCGTTTGGAGCATTAATGTCTATGATACTCTCCTTGCAGTTGAAGGATTTAGAATCCATTTCGATTATGGGTGGGCCAAGTACAACAGCTTCCAATTGTCCAAGGTTTGGATTAGATGGGTTCTGAGAAATTTTGTTAAAATAGTTATTAATCATAACTCTCAGTTTAAGCTTTTCTTACCAAATTTTCATGTTTGCTGATGTTTATATCTATGGGAAAATTGGGTCTCTGGATTGCAACCAATGAAAGCATCCAGACTAACAGTAATAAGGTCAACAGTCAGCAGAATGATGTCCAGCTGAACTGAAATAGCTTTTCTTATTTGGTAGAGGGGTTACCTCCTGCATTATGCTGACATACTGACATAGACAGTAGATATTGGAGCCTTTCCCTTCTGCCAAATGGAGAATACCATATTTTGTTCCATCATATATATATTTATATATTATAATATATATTATATTATATATTTCTATACATAATATAGAATTACATATAATAATTATAAATATATAATTGTATATAATTATTATATATGAATTTGTTATTTATATATAAATAATTATTTCTGATCCAGCTCCTTACCAATGGATTGAAAAAGCAGTGAAAGATGCTCCAAGTACCTGGGTTCCTGGGACACACATCAGAGGAAAAGCTCCTGGTTTCAACCTGGCCACACTCTGGCTATTGAAGTCATCTCAATAATATATATATATTATATATATATAATACATATAATAAATTATATAATATTATCTGTTTATAATTATATATTATATAATATATTGTATGATAAATTATAATATATTTTATATATGAATATATTTATATACATAAATATATAAATAAATGTAAATATATATATAAAGAATTTATTTATGTAGTTGACAGGTTTACTTACAGAGAGTGAGAAGAAGAGACACAGAAAGGTCTTCCATATGCTCATTTACTCCCCTAATGACTGCAATGTCTGCAGCTGGGCCAATCTGAGCTAGGAGCTTCCAGGTCTCCCATATTTTGGCAGGGACCAAAGCACTTGGAACAGCTTCTACTGCTTTCCCAGGCTATTGCAGAGAGCTGGATGGCAAAAGGAGAAATGGGGACTAGAACTGGTGCTCATATGGGGTGCCAGCACTGCAGGTAAAGGATTACACCACTGCACCACAGTGCTGGCCCCAGTCTATCCTTTATTAAGGAGATCTCAGTAATCATGTTCAGGTATTGCTGTCCTATATTCATGGCCAAAGTCCTAGCAGGCAACATGGTTTGGAGAATCGTAAGCACAAGGTGTGTAGGAGACTTCATTTCTCATACAGCACAGTTAATAACAAGGTTCCAAGAGGGGAAATTACTTGCATCATAGTCTTTGAGAACTAATGGACATCACAGGTGATCTAAAGAATGTAGAAGGTTTGTGAGCCCCTAGAGTGAAAAAGTCACTGGGAGCACAAGGACAGTGCCTAGAGTTTATTTTGATGGATTTTAGCCCCTTTCATTGGAGGGAGGCCCAAAGAAGCTGGACTGATTTGTAAACCTCAGAAGTGTCTTTTCAAGGTGAAGGCAAACTTAAGACTGAGGGGTTTTTGGAAAAACTTGGAGCAAAATGCATTTGCACACTTGGTTAAGACACATCATTTATCTATTGATTTTCATCAGATCTGTTAACATTAAATATAAGGTACAGGGGACATGGTGGATTTCATATAGCAATATGATTTTAGTAACATATCATGAGGTGCTTTTTTCTTTTAATGGATTTAGCAGGTAAAATTGGGCTACCTAATGGGATATAGCTGGAATAATCACCTTTTTGTTAAATAAATCTGAGGTAATAAATGTTAGTATATGAAGACATTGAGTTTTCTTTTATTGGGCCTTCTTGGCTATTTTAATCTGGGATCTGCGAATTCTCATTTTCTCTAGGCAAGTTGTAACTGAAAATCTTTATTTTATTCTTCATCATGTTGGACCAACTGTGCTGCTTCTGGGATTTTTTTAGTACACCTGACAATTGGAAATTTAGACAATAGTATAGTTAATATGAGATGTACCAAGTAAAGTACTTATTTTTATTCAGATAACATATTTTTGAATTCTTCTAAAATTCCTATTGAGTATCCTTGTTAAATTTAGTTGCATCCCAGGTTAAGACTTATTGGAGACAGGTGCCATGGCTCAATAGGCTAATCCTCCACCTGCGGTGTAGGCACACCGAGTTCTAGTCCTGGTGGGAGCACCAGATTCTGTCCCAGTTGCTCCTCTTCCAGTCCAGCTCTCTGCTATGGCCCAGGAGTGCAGTGGAGGATGGCCCAAGTGCTTGGGCCCTGCACCTGCATGGGAGATCAGGAGGAAGCACCCCGCTCCTGCTTTTGGATCAGCGCAGTGTGCCGGCCGCAGCACACTGGCCGCAGCGGCCACTGGGGGGTAAACCAACAGAAAAAGGAAGACCTTTCTCTCTGTCTCTCTCTCTCACTGTCCACTCTGCCTGTCAAACTAAAAAATAATTTTTATAAA
This sequence comes from Oryctolagus cuniculus, assembly GCF_964237555.1. Taxonomy (NCBI): domain Eukaryota; kingdom Metazoa; phylum Chordata; class Mammalia; order Lagomorpha; family Leporidae; genus Oryctolagus; species Oryctolagus cuniculus. The sequence goes on along the minus strand of NC_091444.1, from coordinate 82,302,752 downwards.
AAGACTTATTGGAGCCACTCTAGTGATTATACCCATGAAACTTTGTTAATTAATGCAAATAGAACCTGGGAAAATTGATGTATATCTTATGCTGTAGAGACTTAAGATTGAACATCTTTTTTTATCTTTTTTAATTATATAATTTAAAAACAAATTTGAGATTTTTTTTTTTCACTTTACTAAGCCACAGCTCTGGCCCCATTAATATGTCTTAACAATGTTTTTTCCTCTCAGACTTATCTCTATTGGTTCAGTTAACTGCATGCCTTTTCTTTAGATTCAGATTCTCTCAGCTGTCAAAGCTTATTCATCTTAATTCTGTTGTTCCTATTTCCCTCCATTTTATTCTGTCCCTAGGCTAATTGAGGTCATGATTCTCCATTCCTTCTGTGTGGTGTCACAGTAGCCGTGAAGTGTTCTTTTTCTCTTCTGATTTCTAAAGAAAGAAATTATGTATTCCCCCAGTTTAGATATTTTAATAATTCATTCCAAAACAAAGGTTAAATGTTCTTAATTTGACAAGAATTTTTGGGGCCAGTGGTGTGGCATAGTGGGTAGAGCCACCACTTGTAGTGCTGGCAGCTCATATGCATCCCGTTCTCTGCTAAAGTCTGGGAAAGCAGTAGAAGATGGCCCAAGTCCTGGGCCCCTGCACCCATGTGGGAGACCTGGAAGAAGCTCCTTGCTCCTGGCTTTGGATCGGCGCAACTCTAGCCATTGCAGCCAACTGGGGAGTGAACCAGTGGATGGAAGACCCCTCTCTCTTCTCTGCCTCTCTCTGTGTAACTCTGACTTTCAAATAAATAAATAAATCTTTAAAAAAAGAAGTTTTTCTAATTTTAGATTTGTTCTAATTCATTGCCACTTCATTGTATGTGTAAAGAGTGCATATCCAGTTTTTCTATTTTAGATTTTTGGGATTTTGGATTAGCTCTGCTGTGTATTCATTTTTCTTGAGCATTGGTGATATCTTCTCCTTAGTTGTATTAAGAGAGAGAGCAATAGCCCTCATGTCTTTTTAGGTAAGTAAGACATATTAAAAACAGAGCATTCAGTATACATTCATAGTAGTTTGACTTGTTCAATTGATTTTCCTGAACTCCCTTGGATATTCTTGGTTTTTGCTGTACAAGTTTGTATACTCATTAATTCTTTGATATTCCCAAATCCAGGAAATAAATGACTCAACAGCTGTGTTCCTGTATTTGCTGGGACTCAGGGTAAGAAGCAAAGTGGAGGTGTTCAGGAATCTAAAGGTACATGCTACATAGCAAAGCACATCATTTCCTATACAAAGTGACTGGGAAATCCAGAATCTTTTGCACACATATTGGATCCTGAACTATTACTGGACATTAAGATTTTAATGTATTTATTTTCAGTGTGTGTGTTTGTATTTCTAAATAAACTCTGCTGCGCTACTTAACATTAACATGTATTGCAGAATTCTTTCATCAGTTTTTACTTTTAAAAAGTTTCTCTTTCAGTTTTATGGGAGAGGGTAGAAGTTTTCTGCTATGTAACTGAAAATTCATTCATTCATTAAACTTAAAATATTTGTTTGAAATGGGTGGAATACTATTAATTCTTGTGTGATTTACATGAAACTAAATACATTCTCTATTTTGTTTTGCTTAAAATTTCTGCATGTGTGGACTTCTTTTTTCCTTCTTGCCCCAAATCCCTTTGTGTATTGGGATGGCAAATGGGTTTTACACTGGAGAAAACATGTTATTTTGGCAAAGAAGTACTTAGCCTTTCTGCTTCAAGTATTCAAATATTGCATTAGAATTCAGTATATTTGTTTACTGTACAAATGTCCTTCATACAATTTTGTAATCTTCTGGGATGGGAGAGGGAGCAGGAAATAGGAGGGTTACGGGTGGGGGGAAGTTATGATTGTCAGTATAAATTATTGCCCTACACTTTTTATAGACACTCTTCAAAGCATATCCTCAAACTAATTCAATTAATTTAAAGGATTTATTAAATGATAGACTACATGAAATTTATCGATGTATGTTATCAAGCAATCATCCAATGTAAATGATTACCATATGTTTGCACTTCAGGGAATCATTCTATTGTGAATATTTTGGCATCAATATAATTTTGTTTAAAATTTCTTTATGAAAAAATATCTGGACTAGAATTCAATTGAATGCATTGCATGGTTTTGTTACCTAATGACAAATTGCCTTCACTGAGGTTTATAATTATTTATTCTTTCAACACTAATGTTATGTATTTACCAAATACAGTAATGTTAATATACATTTGGGGTTGGCACTGTGGCATAGCAGGTAAAGCTGCAGCCTGGCAGTGCTAGCATCCCAAATGGATGCCAGTTTGAGTCCCAGCTGCTCCATTTCTAAGCCACCTCTCTGCTAAGGCCTGGGAAAGCACTGGAAGATGGTGTAAGTCCATGAGCCGCAGAACTCGCATGGGGGACCCAGAAGATGCTCCTGGCTCCTGGCTTTGGGTCGGTGCAGCTCTAGTCATTGCAGCCAATTGGGGAGTGAACCAGCAGATGGAAGACCTCCCTCTCTCCTTTCTGCCTCTTCTCTCTCTGTGTAACTCTGGCTTTCAAATAAATAAGTAAATAGATAAATAATTTTTAAAAAGATACATTTGTTTGCAAACAATATGTGACATCAATACAACTACTTAAATTTTCTCATACAAGTAGTTTAATTTGGAGGCCTGAATTATGGCTGATTGGTTCTGTAGTCTAATGATATCTTTGAACCCAACTATTTTCCCCTTCTTTATGAATTTCAGTGTTGTATATTACTAGAATTCTGAAAAAAATTCACAGAAACTTTAGGCATCATCTAAACATCATAATCTCCAAAGAGCAAAAATCATTGCAAACTATGATTTTCTAGAATTATTTCTTTGGATAATGCTACAATTTTATTGTAGCTTTAAATTGAGCACACACACACACACACACACACCCATGTACCATACATACATTCACAAATGTACATACACAATCAGCAAGTCTCCAATGCATTTACCAAAGTGCATCAATGTGCTAGTTTAAGATTACTGCCAAAGAATAGTCCCTTTCTTTAAATACCAATTTACTCTATTGATTTATTTTTGACCAAAAATGATGCAGTTTAGTTACTGTTTTGACAAAGAGGCAGGTATCATCACAAAGCACAAATGAGTGAATAAGTTACATTATCCAGGGAATTAGATAAGAAATGGCTCACTCATCAAATTAAAAGGAATTGAATCTAGTTTGAGTTACCATGTCAAGCAAAATATGAAGTTTTACAAAACTTGAATGTATATAATTTCAAATAAATTTTGAGTTGTATCTAAATGTGTACACTACAACATTAAGCATAAAGGCACAGATATTTAAATACCTTTATTTAGGAAAATGTGAATAGATAATAATAATAATTGCTAACATTTATTTTATACCAGGTGATGTTTCCTGAATTTTATGTTTCCAGAAAAATGGAGGTAGCTCCTGTTATTTTAACTTTAAAGAAAATGCAACTGAGGCATGAAGAGGTAAGTAACTGGTTTGCCCAAGGATATATAATCATGAAGTGGCAAAGCCTTAGACTTGGCATGATCTGAATGGCAGCCATTTTTTTTTCACAAATTCAATGTTTGATCTATTTCATATATTCACTAAAAGGATTTACTATCAAATGATACTTTCTGATAAAACCTATGAAAACTGCAGAGGAGTATTGCTCCAAAGCAAATACTTGAGGCTAGCATTACGTGTAGCAGGTAAAGCCATTGTCTTTAAATTTAGCAAAGATATGCCTTGTTAGATGAGTGTACTTTGTGTAATTCTTCTTGTCAGTGTATACACTTTAGAAATTGATTACAGGGGCCAGTGCTGTGGCACAGCATGTTAAAACCCCAACCTAGGGTGCCAGCATCCCATATGGGTGCTGGTTTGAGTTCCAGTTGCTCCACTTCTGATCTGGCTCCTTGCTAATGCACCTGGGAAAGCATCAGAGGATGGCTCAAGTCCTTGGGCCCCTGCACCTGTGTGGGAGACCTGAGAAAAGCTCCTGGCTCTGGGCTTCAGATCAGCTCAGCTCCGGCTTTTGCAGTCAATTGGGAAGTGAACCAGCAGATTGAAGACTTTTCTCTCTGTCTCTACCTCTCTATATAACTCTGTCTTTCAAATAAATAAAAATAAATCTAGAAAAAAAGAAATTGATTACATCAGGCAACACATATGAACTTTTTTATAGAAAGATTGACCTTTAGAAAAATTTTAGACCTACAGAAAAAAAATGTGGTACAAATGTGAACTTTTGAATAAAAATCTATTTTTCATGAAAGCATGGTGTTATAAAACAGAGCAATACCTCACTGAGAACCAAAAATAAATTGGACTATCTCATTCTGTGATTTGAAATCTAGGGACAAATGTCCTTTATTTTTCTTACAGAGAATGTAAATAGTGTTGTGATATCAAACTCATTCTAAGTTTAGGTACCCCATGGAAAGTTTGATCTAATGAAAACAAATCTGTTGGATCATTTACCTCATACATTCCACTACCATGAAAATAATATATCTGTCATGATACATCAAGAAGAAAACATATTTATGCCTAAAAATACAAATTCAACTATTACAAGCTGTTCAGCAAAATTTAAATTGTATGTTTTCAATATTCTAAAATGGAACATTTTTCTTTGCTTCTCAATAAAAATGTGATACACTTTAACATCTTCAGAATAAGAACTGAGAGTGTACAAGGCAAAATTTATTTATTTATTTATTTATTTATTTATTTATTTTTTGCCAGGCAGAGTTAGTGAGAGAGACAGAGAGAAAGGTCTTCCTTCCATTGGTTCACCCACCAAATGGCCACCATGGCCTCCTGATCTCCCATGTGGGTGCAGGGCCCAAGCACTTGGGCCATCCTCCATTGCTCTCCTGGGCCACAGCAGAGAGATGGACTGGAAGAGGAGCAACCGGGACTAGAACCTGGGGTGCCAGCACTGCAGGCGGAGGATTAGCCTTGTGAGCCACGTACCCAGTGAAATATAGTTTAAGGAGAGAATTTATAACGTTCATTTTTAAAGTAACAAAAACATTTTTCACTTCTTGGTTTGCATTTTAAATTTGTACATACATATATATATATATATATATATATATATATTAGCCATCCTTACTGGTTATTGCAAATTACCACATCCCAAAATTAATTGCTTCTCAACATTTACAATTTGTTTCTTCACTTTAAAGAAAAATATTTGTGTCTCTTGAGTAAACAAGTAAATATAATGATTTGGCATCATTTTATAAAACTCAAATCTGTAAGAACTCAAAAACCACTGCAGAAATATTCTATAAGAATGTACTCATGCATATTGTTCTTACAATAGATTCACCCATGTCATAGGAGAGCAACTCCTTGCTCAACATTCAAAATGTTCACAGTCTTCGAAATATTCCTTTTAGCATAGTGACCACAGTTGGACACAAGAGAGTCTTTAAAATTAAAAGAAACAATTTGGGTATGCTGACTTTCCTAGTCTTCTTGATTTCCTGGGACAGAGTATCTTTTTTGAATGTAGGCTGACAAGGATACAACCCCCTCCACAAAGTAAAATGCCTAAACATTAGAGCACTGCTCCTGACCCCTGCTCACTTGTTCCTCTATGTGGGATTTATGAATGACATGCATGAATGGAGAGATGAAAGAGGCAATGAGCTACCACCCCCCTGCTGCACAAGGGCCCAGTGTGCCTCCAGCACCCTCCTACCAAACGCTTCCCCCTGTCTGCCCATGCAGACCACATAGATGCTGCGTCAGTGAGCAAATTAGCACCACACACTTGGTTTTCCTGCTGAGACTCAGCCTTCATTGTTTCCCCAACTGCAGCACATGCTGCAAGCCTCAGCCAGCAGGGCTGGTGGGAGAGGTGGGCAGTTGCACTCACCAGGTCTCTCTCTTCTTCTCCTGCCCCTCCTGACTCTCAGGCCACCACCTGCATTCTAGCCACAAGGTACAAAATGGGACGGCCAAGAACCTAACACCACCCACATCACCCACACACACCACAACTACTAGCTGCCCACCAATGACCACCGCCTTTATAGCCAGCCTATCATGGGGTGGGTCTTGCAGCTCTAGTCCTGCCCCAGGGCAGCAATGATTGGCCTGATGCCCCCTGCTGGGCTGAGCCTGAGCTGCCCTGCAGCAGATTCTGGAAGCAAGAGAGCTGCTGATGGCTGTGGCCCTGGCTCAGAGCACACTTAGGGAGAACCCATGACCGGCAAGGGCGCTGGGGCTCTGGACTTTCCTAGGGTGGAGGCTGGCTCAGCCCTTCTTCCCCCAGCCCTGCCCGCAGGTGGAGCGGGGTTCCCATGGGGGCATCATCCCTCATGGGAGAACGGGTGAACCCCAAATGCCGCAACTGCGAGTGCTGGGTGCTGGCCTACACCCTTCCGGGAGGGAGTAGAAGACAGTGACTTTGTGGGGAAGTGACACTTGAGCTGGGCCTGTATTTTGGGTTAGCTCTGGACACACATTCCAGTCTGCAGGTCTGTTGCAGGCTTCCTGGAGGCTCTGGGAGCCGAATTCCTGGTGGGGAGGGCAGGAGGGCGGGAAGTCGAGGCGCTGAGCTCCCGCTGGGTGCACCAGGCACTTTGGAGCGGTTCAGAGTAAGGAGTCGAGGTCACCTCCTGAACCACTCCTGGTCCCAAACTCCTGGTTTGGGATTTGCCAGAACCCTGAAGTAGGGGTGTGGTGGGGGTGGTAGTGGTTGGCTTCAATGCACTGTATTTGTGAATTCTTCAAACACAGCTTCTCCCTACTCCTGCAGGCTTTCAGGTGATTGACGAGGACAGAGTCCCTCCACTGCAAAGTGACTGAAGTTTGGAAACTACGTCCAGAACTTCAGTGTGTATTCAGGTGGTCATCCTTCAGGCATGCAAGTGGACAGCAAGAGCAACAGTAAGATATTAATTACTGTAGATACACTCCTTTCTTTCCGGTAGACCCACCAAAAGAGAATGGGAGATGAGTACTTGAACATTGGAACCAGTCAGTTTACTAGGGTGAGCTGCCAGTACTTGGAGCTCAGGAGTGGACATGGAGAGCAAAACATGCATTGTTACTAAAGAGGACAGTTAGGCATTTTACTGTGAAAAGGGAAATCATTTAGAAGTGAGCAAGACACCTTAAGAAAAGGTCTGTATAGTTATTTTTGTTTATTTGCAAGGCAGAGAGAGCCCTTCCATTTACTGCTCATTCCTCAAATGTCTGCACCAACCAGAGCTGGTTCAAGCTAAAGCCAGGAACTCAGTGTGGGTCTCCCACACAGGTGGCAGAGACTCAAGTACTTGAGCCATCAGCTGCTGCCTCCCAGGGTTCTGTTAGCAGGAAGCCAGAAGCAGAAGCAGGGCTAGGGCTTGAGGCCTGGGCATTCTGACTGGGATGTGGAAGGCTTTACCACTATGCCAAACACATGCTCCAGTAAGGTGTTTCAACACGTTTGCAAAATGTAAGAATGTGGTTTTAAATATATGCTCTTTATCTTAAAAATTTGCATAATCTTATATTCAGTTTCATGTGATTCAATACTTATTATTAAATACAAGTAACATTTAGACACATGTTTTCCTCACCAATACAAACCTCAGTAATTTTTTCACTTAGAACCTTGAATATTAGCATTCATTCAGACTAAAGTTCACTCACAGGCTGGGAATTCTGACAGAGACAGTAGGGAAAAAAATCTAGATGTGTATCTGATACCTAATAAGATTCTGAACCTGACTGACAGAATCTGAGTAACTGTTCAGAGAGTGACTTCATACCTCTCCCCTCTGTAATGAGAAGACTGTGTCCTTTGGCCACTTTCACACGATGTTATGTAAATCTTACCTGAAAAGCCTTTTATAAATTCTGAAGTACCATACAGAAGCATAGTATGCATTTCCATATGAGTGAAAAAAAGCAATGTCAAAGGCATAGCTTTTCCAGAGAGAAGTTAGGAGGATTAGCTCAGTTTGTAAGTGTGTAAGTACCATTAAATATCTACATATTTGAAATAGATTTATAGAGTGTGGAGTTCATGATAGATATTGAATAAATGCACTCTGGATAATAAGCAAATATCAGAAATAATGCCACACCCATCAGTGTTTAAACTCTTCAGACAGCTCCATGCCAGGGAAGTGCAGTGATCCCTGTAAATTAACAAAAATCAATCTGTGTATATCCATGGAAGCCACTGGTTTATATGCAGCCTATACTAGAGGTTTTTGTGTTTAGTAAAATAACTTGATTTTTTAATGAATGCTTTCAGACTGATACCTGATGCTGAGTGGCAGACAATTTTTTCTGAAAAGTATGTGGTTGAGAAATATAAATATAAATCAGTTTATAATTTTTGTGTCTGAATATTTTTATGCATTGAGACAATACCTGCAATAATCAGAAGACTTTTCCTCAAAAAGTTGCTATATTGATGCATCTTCATTTATGTATGTAATGTATGCTTAGGTAAAAGGAAGAGAGAGAGAGAGAGGGAGAGAGAGAGATCTCTATCTTTCATCTGCTGGCTCACTTCCAGATGGCCACAATAGCTGGGGCTAGCCAGTCTGAGGCCAGGACCCTGGAACTCTGTCCCAGTCCCCCATGTGGGTGCAGGAACCCAAACTCTTGGGCAATCTTTGCTCCTTTTCCAAGCAAAGAGCTGGATGAGAAGTGAAGGCGGTGAGTCTCAAAGCAGTGCCATAAGGCATGCTGCTGTTGCAGTTGGCAACTTACTCCTTTGTGCCACAATGCTGGCCCTGGATTGATGACATATTGAAGTGCTGCCACTGGCTTTTGGCTAAATAGGATGACTTAACATGTGTTCCACTCTGTGGAAGAGGAACAAATAAGGCAGTTGGTTGTAAAAGTTGCCCATGGAAACCACAGCCTGAGAAAGATGAATCAACTCACCTTGCATTTTCCACCTTGCATCTACACCACCCTTTTCTGGACAAACATCTGATTGTATGCCCTTGTGATGGAGGTTCTCAGGGTGCTGGAACCTTTTGTAATTTTTTAAAAATATAGATTAAGAAGAAGGCAAATAAACAAAAAATTACAAACTGCTGCCAATACCAAGAAGATATTATTGAGAGTAAAAGGTCACCTGTTGGAGCCAGCACTGTGGCACATCAGGTTAAAGCCCTGGCCTGAAATACAGGCATCCCATATGAGTGCTGGTAGAGTTCCGGCTGCTCCACTTCCAGTCCAGCCTCCTGCTAATGCACCTGGGAAAGCAGTAGAGGATGGCCCAAGTCCTTGAGACCTTTTGCTCATGTGGGAGACCCAGACGAAGCTCCTGGCTCCTGGCTTCAGAGCAGCTCAGCTCTGTCCATTGTAGCCATTTGGGCAGTGAACCAGCAGACAGAATATTCTCTCTTTCTCTCTCTCTCTCTCTCTACATCTCTATATAACATTTTCAAATAAATAAAATATTTTTCTAATAAAAAGGTATCCTGCCATACTTCTTTCATCCCTGTGAATTCCTAGGAATTAAAAATTGTCGGGGCCAGCACTGTGGCAAAAATGGGTTATACCAACAGCTGCAGCACTAGTATCCTCTATGGGCACCAATTGCATGTTCTACTTCTGATCCAGCTCCCTGCTAACATACCTGGGAAAGCAGCAGAATATGGTACAAATCCTTGGGTCCTGCACCCAAGCGAGGGACCTGGATGAAATTTCCCTGACTCCTGGCTTTTTTTTTTTAAAGATTTGTTTATTTATTTGAAAGAGTTACAGACACACACACACACACATACAGAGAGAGAGAGAGAGAGAGAGAGAGAGAGGTCTTCCATCTGATGGTTTACCCCCAACTGGTTGCAATGGCTGGAGCTGTGCTGATCTGAAGCCAGGAAGCAGGAGCTTCTTCCAGGTCTCCCACTTAGGTGCAGGGGCCCAAGGACTTGGGCCATCTCCTACTGCTTTCCCAGACCATAAGCTGTAAGCTTGATCAGAAGTGGAGCAGCCCCGTCTTTCACCAGCACCCTTATGGGAGCCAGTGCTTCAAGCTAAGGTTGTAAATCTGCTGTGCCATAGCATTGGCCCCTACTCCTGGCTTTGCCCTGGCCCAGCCCCAGGTTTTCAGTAAGTTGGGGAGTGAAGCCACAGATGGAAGACCTTTCTCAAGTAAATAAAACAATTCTTAAAAATATATAAATATATTTATGTAATAATCATGTTCATGGTTTAGAAATTTAGGGATCAAAATATATGCTTTTGAAAACCCACTCAGTATCATTCTGTATATTGCTCTTTGCTTTGCTTTTTTCACTCATGAAGATGGTTTAGGTCCTGAATTTATCAGTGCTGTATACTTCTTTCTTGTATACCTTTGAAAGCTTAAATGGTTTTCGTTTTTATTTTTTAAAGGAAGATTGATGCATATATTTGAAAATGTAGCAGAGTGGAAGAGACAGATTATCTATCTGCTGGTGTACTCCTCAGGTGGCTGCAGTGGCCTGGGCTGGGCCAGACTGAAGACAGGAACTTCATCTGGGTGTCCCATTGGGTGGCAGGGCCCCAGTTATCTTCTGTTGCTTTTCTGGGACCATTAGCAGGAAGCCGGATTGGAAGGGGAGCTGCTGGGACTCAGCTAGCACCCATATGGGATACCCACATTGCAGGCAGTGTCTTACCTCATGCTACAGCACTGGCACCAAGTGGTCACATTTTACCTAGGGAAAAGAAAAATTAAAACCTAGGAAATTAAATCCCATGGGCAAAGGATGTGGTGAGTGGAAAAACTGAAAACTTTTAGTACCTAGTTGTTGGTCATATGAAAGAAGTGGGACACTTACCTATATTATTTCCTTTAGTCCAGTTTGAGTGTCTTTAATTTTTTTTTTACTTAATTAGGAGGCAGAGGGAGAGAGAATGAAAATGCACTCTGATTCTCTGCTTTACTCCCCAAAATGCCTGCAACAGCCAGAACTGGGTCAGGCTGAAACCAGGAGTGTGAACTCAATTTTTTTGATTATTTGACAGGTAGAGATAAAGACAGTGAGAGAAACAGAAAGAAAGGCCTTCCATCTGCTGGTTCATTCCCCAAATGGCCACTACAGCTGGCACTATGCCAATTCAAAGCCCGGAGCCAGGTGCTTCTTCCTGGTTTTCCATGAAGGTGCAGGAGCCCAAGCACTTGGGCCATCCTCCACTGCCCTCCCATGCCACAGCAGAGAGCTGGACTGGAAGAAGAATAACCAGGACTAGAACACGGCACACAAATGGAATGCTGGTGCTGCAGGCAGAGGATTTACCAAGTGAGCCATTGCGCCAGCCCATGAACTCATTCTTAATCTCCCATGTGTGGGCAGAAACCTGAATACTTGAGCCATCAGTGCTGCCTTATAGGATCAGTATTTGCATGAAGCTGGAGTTAGGAACCAGAGCTAGGCACTGAAGCCCAGTACTCTGATGTAAGACTTGGACATCTTTTTTTTTCCCAAAGATTGATTTATTTATTTGAAAGGCAGAGTTGCATAGAGAGAGAGAAGTCTTCCATCTGCTGGTTCACTTTCCAGTTGGCTGCAACAGCTGGAGCTGGGCTCATCTGAAGCCAAGAGCCAGGAGCTTCAAGGTCTCCCATGCATGTGCATGGGCCCAAGCACTTGGGCCATTTTCTACTGCTTTCCCAGGCCATAGCAAGGAGCTGCATTAGAAGTGGAGCAGCAAGGACTCCAACCAGTGCCCATATGGGATGCCCATAATGTTTTCTTTAATTGGAGAAATGTTCCTTTGATAGAATGAGCGTATGACCCCACAATATTCTCTACTTACTCATAATAGGGTCTGAGATGTAAAAGTCATGATTAATTTCTTAGAAGAAAATTTACATATCCAGAAGCAAAGAGTGAAAATTAACCTTTTGTTTTTCTCATGAATGAATCAGAGTTTCAAAACTAATACTTAACTTGTATTTTAGAGGAGTTAATGACTTAACCATCTCTTCTATTAGAAATACTACATTGTGGCCAGTGCTGTGGCACAGTGGGTTAAAGCACTGGCCTGAAGTGTCAGCATCCCATATGGGCTCCGGCTCTAGTCCCGGCTGCTCCTCTTCTGATCCAGCTCTCTGCTATGGCCTGGGAAAGCAGTAGAAGATGGCCCAAGTCTTTGGGCTGTTCTGAGGCTCTTAGCATAGTGAAGATATTTTAGATTCTCATTAGTGAAATCTTTAGAAATTTCATAAAGCATCAACTTTCTTTAATGATCTGAAACAGAGATGAGATCCATAAGGGCAGAACTGCTCAGCAGCCACAATGCAGGAATATGTATCTTTCTGATGATATCTTCATCTGCTTCTTGCAGTTGCAGCCAGTCTATGAGCTCTTGGTCAGTTTTCTGCCCTTGGGAGGACCTAGGGTGCTCTATATTATCTGTAAGGATTCAAAATTTGTTGTATATTAGTGTCTAATCATAAAATTTCCAAAGTGACAAGCTGGATATAATAAACTATGCCAGACTGCCAAAAAAAAATACAAACATGGTGTACTGTCTATAAAGTACAGCGGTAAATCTCTATTATAGAGATACACATCTCTACACTATTCTCCCTTTCTTTCAATTTGAAAGTCTACATTCAGCTCTCGATGTTATGATTACTTAGGGAGAGATTTCTTATACTTACTTTCATAATCAGTGAACTCCGAAATATTAGTGTAGTATTGAGGATTGTACTGACTAAAACACTATGTTTATTCCATGTTAAATAACATCATCGTATCTTTGGATTCCATTTGTTCTGCTACTGATGTATTCACAGGAGAGGGGAGGTGGGAGGAAAACCCAAGATCCATCGGGGTGGAGGAGGAATGTCAGAGGCTGTGGTTCTATTGTACTGCAGCTTGGGTTCTGGAAGAACACATTAATGGACCCAGATGGTTTGAAGCTAACTGAGGGCCTATGTTCTGTACACTTGTCTGTGGTACTGCATTTTCATTTATGTAAAATTTATTTTCTTCAAGCAATATATTAATTTGGATGAAAATGAAGATGTTAAGGAATTTTCAGAATGGGTCTGTTTAACCCTCATTGGCTTTGTTTTTAGGCACTTAACTCAGAAAAGAAAAGATAGAAAAATACATTTTGGGTTCTCTTCATCTGTACCACGGAACTCTTTGGTTAAGATTTGTCATTTTGTCATATTTGATTATCTAGACTCCCTGAAAAATCCCCTACTTCATTAGATGGAGTCCGTGTCTCACCATGGCAGTGAAAAGTTTAAAATGTTCCAGCTGTGCATTTAGCTAGGTCATGGACACATGCCATGGCACTTGCCAGCCAATTGTGTCAGGGGCATCATCTGAATCAGAATTACTTGCATGAAAACAAGGAGTTGCAGATTCTTGCAGTGAAAGTGGAGAGGAGCAGGAGCTGCAGAACATTGCCAGGGGTGAGTGTGCCATGGGATGCCATGTGGTGGCTGGTGTCTGGGGTGCTGGTTCTGCAGAAGATAGGGCTTATGGGGGCTGGTGCTGTGGTGTAGCAGGTAAGGCTGCCTCCTGCAGTGCCAGCATCCCATATGGTCACTGGTTCAAGTCCCAGCTGCTCCTCTTATGATCCAGCTGTGCTATGGCCTGAGAAAGCAATATAAGATGACCCACGTCTTTGCACCCCTGAACCCACATGGGAGACCTGGAAGAAACTCCTAGCTCCTGGCTTTGGATCAGCTCAGCTCTGGCCATTGCATCCAATTGGGGAGTAAACCAGCAGATGGAAGATTCTCTCTCTCTCTCTCTCTCTCTCTCTGTGCCTCTCCTCTCTCTGTGTAACTCTGACTTTCAAATAAATAAATCTTTTTTTAAAGAGCTTATGCTTATGGATAGTGGTCATGGAAAATGTATGGGACATTTTTCAGCAAGATTTTGGATGAATTTTCCAACCCCTGAACCTCCTAGAGATTAGAATAGACTTGTAATGCGTAACTTCCTCTTATGCTTAATTAGGTTTTTGTTTTGAATTGTTTTTGATGAAACAGCAAGGAATTCTGAGTTATAGACTTCCAATTTCAGAGACAGGAGAACACTGATGCCTGCATTATAATTAAATAATGCCTATCACCGTTTCTTAAGCAACAAATGATCACAGATTCCCTCTTTGCTGCTAAGTAATGAGCATGGTGATTCTTCCCTCCGTAACCACCTCCCCACCTACACTCCCTCCCCTCTTCCTCCTTCCTCTCCTATTGACATGGAATGCCTTACATAGCTAGGGTGAACATTTAACCCGCTGGCCCTAGGTGTTCATACACTTCAACTGTGTGTAATTATTCATATTCCCTTTTTATGACCAAGCTTATGTCAGAACGACAAATTATATATTCACCTAATACTGAGAGTCATCAAATTGATTTCTATTTTCTTCTCTCTTAGGCAGTTCTTGAGGGGCAGAAATATTTATTTTGTATATCATGTATTTATTCAACTAAAAGACTGACTGTCAAGATGCTGAGTTTTAGTGTCAAAGCAAATATGTTTCTAGACCCCATGAAGTTTACAGTCTGGCAAGAAAGAGCCATCTACCCAAAGAATATTGTTTAACATAGTAAATGCTGGTGTGAAGTCAGTGGATAAAGATTGAAGCATTCTTAATCTAGCACCACCTCTAATCCCATGATCTCTAATTGAGAAAAGTAATCAGAAACACAGAACTCCATGTTACCCAGTTATCTCTTTGAATTTCTGCTTAAAAATAAAACATATCAAACAACACACAAATACCTAGGAGTGCATAATATTTATATACTATTTTGATATTAAAAATAAGAAAAAATAACCATGAAATAATAGCAACTTTGAATCTCCTTTGTTTTCTAGACAAGTTATAATCCTATATGGTTCTTTACAGCAAATTATTACAGTAAATTACAGTACATCATTACAGTAAATAATTACAGTAAATAATTACAGTAAATTATTTTTGTCGGTATACTTCATCTCTCTCACATTTTTTCCCTTTGAGAAATCAGATTTTAAAAACTGAGTCCCAAGACAAAAGAAAGATTTTTATGCTAGTGTTATATGTTGATTGGCTCTCTAAAAAAGATTTATTTATTTATTTGAAAGTCAGAGTTACACAGAGTAGAAAGGGAGAGAGAGAGAGAGAGAGAGACATCTTCCATCTTTTGGTTCACCCACCAATTGGTTACAATGGCTGGAGCTGTACAGCTCCAATGCCAGCAGCCAGGAGCTTCTTCTGGGTCTCTCACACAGGTGCAGCTGCCCAAGGACTTGGGCCATCTTCCACTGCTTTCCCTGGCCATAGCAGAGAGTTGGATTGAAAGCAGAGTAGCCGGGCTCAACCTCCACCCATATGGAATGTCCATGCTGGCAGTAGCTTTACCTGCTATTTCACAGTGCTGGCCCCTTGATTGGCCTTTTTAATGATATTAAAAAACACCGTATTTTTCTAAGCTCTTTCCATTCAGTTTCTACTTTGTAAACTCCAGATAATACTGTCCCCAGAATTAATCTAAGGTATAAATGATATGATATGAGGCATTTAACCCCTTAACCTGTCTCCTTGAATACTCAGCTATGTTAGCTCTGTGTCCATTCTTCTGTCTCTGTACTAGATGAATAAAAAGACAGGGTAAAATGATTTGAAAAGAACTATAAGGAGTCGGTGCTGTGGTGCTGCTGCCAATTGGGGAGTGAACCAGCCAATGGAAAACACCTCTCTCTCTCTCTCTCTCTCTGCCTCTCCTTCTCTGTAACTCTGACTTCCAAATAAATCAATAAATCTTAAAAGAACTATAAACATCAATAAAATACAAATGAAAATTGTATTCTAAAAACTGGATATTAACCCATGCCTTCCACACCTCTGTTAAAAGTTACATTCTATCATAGTCATTTATGATTTCTAGGGCCAAAGTAGTAAATAAGATTTTTCTGGAAGAGACAGAGGTTATGAGGGAGCCAGGATTTGGGGTCAGTTAGCAGCAGTGAGTGTCACTCTTTCAGATTTGATTCAGGAAAGGAAGAATAGCAACTGATCCCTGAGATTTTGGGTTGGGAAGGAAAGGAAGGAGGGACTTAACAAAAGCAAAGGCCCTCTGGTTGTGGGCACCCACCCCCGACTGCAGCCTTTGGGGAGGGCCAGCTGGTGTCTCTATGAATGCTGCAGCCTGGACTCCATTTCCCAGAGTTCCCAGGAGCTCCAACCTATTCTGCCTTCCAAATGCCTGTGCCCATGTGCCTGCTAACAGCCAGTCCCTGGGGGTCTGAGTTGGACCAGAGGGAGTTCATTCCCTGATCAGGGTCAGCCCTAGGGGCTGTGCTGCTCCTTCTCTGGCATTTACTGCAACTCCTGCTCTGCACGTGCAATCCCAGGCAGTTTCCAAGTGTTCACCCGAGCCTGCCTCCTGCTGCTTCTTCCCTCTTCATCTTCTGCCTGTGGGTCCCATGTACCAGGGACTCTCTTCCCCACACTGCCCGCTTCACTCCCCATGTTTCTGGAAGAAAGTGTACCTACTCCAGGGACTTTCTGCTGCAGATTTGACATGCAGTAAGGGGTGGGGACATGTGTGGGAGAAGGGTGGGTGCCAGGGCACCAGTGATCCTGGCAATTTCCCCTGAGGTCAGGGCTGGGACCTGGGCTGTTCTGTCTCCCACCTCTGCTTCACAGGCTCCCAGTGCCTGGACTCTCTCCTGCAGAACCTCATCCAAACTGTCCCTAATGTGCTTTATTTAGTGGTTACAGGAGAGAGAGGGCAGCGTTCTGGGAACCTGCATATGCAGGGAAGAAAGGCAGAAAGACTCCCACTCTCTACAGTTAAATAAGCTGGGTTCCCACTGTGGGTGTTTTCAGAATGCAGTCTGGCCTGGTCTCTTGATGTTTCCTGGGCTGGTTCCTGCAGGGTGGGGCTGGATGGTCTTCAGCAGGGAGCCTGTGGCAGCAGAGGGGTGGGAAGGAGGATCTGACAAGGATCTGCCCCACTGCTCTCATCCTGCACCTCATCTTCCTGGTGGGGAGCAGTGTGAAGCGTGAATAGCTGCTTTGTGCATTGATCCCTCTCAAGTATTAATTATCAGATTTTTCCAATGTGGAATTTGAAGCTGTTCCAGAAACCTGGGGTGGGAAAACTCCCTTCTTTCAAACAGGCACAGAGACAGTGGAGGATCCAAGGAGTTTCTATTAATGGCCCTAGGCACAGCTGGAATGATTTCCTGAGAACTCAGCATCAAATTCAAGTTTCTTAGCTGTTACAGCATTGGTGGGTTTAAATGGCAGCCTACATGACTTAGGACCACAATTTCCAATGGTCAGTGGGTCCAGTATGTTTGTAAAAGAGATGCCAGGGACAGATTTATTAGGACAGATTTATGACTGGAGTTTACAGAAGCAGAACTTAGGATATCTTCCCTCCCTAGACAAGATTTCAGTGGGCAGCTGTTTCACTCGTTAATTGTGAGCATCCACTTTTAAAGGTTTGTGTTGGATGGGGTCCACTTCTCTTTCTTTGATGATGTATTTGGCTGCTTTTCATATTCTGTCTTCAGCTATCTCTTCTCCTGTTAGCAAGGCTGTCAACTGTTTTGACCTGCCACTGATCCCTTTGCAAAATGAGAAGGGAACTAAAATTAATGCAAGTCTACTGTGTTGTCAATAACTGGAGCTACATTTTTAAAGATTTATTTATTCATTTGAAAGAGTTACACAGAGAGAGGAGAGAGACAGAGAGAGAGAGAGAGAGACGTCTTCCGTCCGATGGTTCACTCCCCAATTGGCAGCAACAGCTGGAGCTGTGCCAGTCTGAAGCCTGTAGCCAGGAGCTTCTTCTGGGATGAAGATGCTTTTTGAAATAATTATTTATTTAATTGAAAGGCAGAGTTACAGAGTGGCAGAAACAGAGATCAATGGCTGGAGCTGTTTGGATCCAAAACCAGAAACCAGGAGCTTTGTCCAGGTCTCATAGGTGGGTGCAGGAGATGAGGGATTTGGGCCATCTTCTACTGTTTTCCCAGGCCACAGCAGAGAGCTGGATGGGAAGTGCAGCAGCCAGGATCCCAACCGGCACCCATATAGGATGCTGACACTGCAGGCAGTAGCTTTACCCACTAAGCAACAGTGCTGCCCACTAACGGGAGCTCATTTAATCTGAGTATGCATAAAGTGGAGAATTACAGCATCATAAATACAGATAAGTTACAGTTTTTCTCTGCGCAGTACTTTACAGTTACCCAGTGATCCACTGAGAATCTTACTTTCCACACTGTGTAAATAAGAAGGTCAGTTACTTGTCTTATTTTGGGTTCTGTGTTTAAACCCATGACATTTTTGACATGGGAGGATATTAGTTCTACAATTTCATAGAGACTGGTCTGTGGAAGCATCGATAGAAGTTATAACTGTGAGAGTGGTAAGAAAGAAGAAGGGAAGAAATAAGTGCCCCTTACGCCACACAGAGGTGTCCACAAATGGAGTAGAAGACGTGCCCTTGAAAACTATGGCTGACTTTCTGGGACAAACTGTGTTTGAGTGCTTCACATGTTCTGATAGAAAGGTGTTGCCACCAGGTTATTAGTATATTTATTTAGTTAGTTTTTAAAGATTTATTTATTTATTTGAAAATCAGAGTTACACAGAGAGAGAAGGAGAGG
Organism: Oryctolagus cuniculus; assembly: GCF_964237555.1. Taxonomy (NCBI): domain Eukaryota; kingdom Metazoa; phylum Chordata; class Mammalia; order Lagomorpha; family Leporidae; genus Oryctolagus; species Oryctolagus cuniculus. Next base: position 82,284,095 of record NC_091444.1, on the reverse strand, counting down.
CAGAGAGAGAGAGAGAGAGAGAGAGAGAGAGGTCTTCAATCAGGTTCATTTCCCCAATGGCTTCATCATTGTGAACTTTGCTCAGTTCCTGACCTATACCTTTCTTTTAACCTAGTACTTTGCCATGTAGTAGCCCATGAAAACTGCAGACTGCATAAATGAATGAATACTTGGAGGGTTGTGATTTCTTAGAGGAACATCATGAGACAGAAGGAATAAAACAAAACAAAAGTATCCTCCGTATATAGAAGGTATACTGTTTTTGCAAGCCACAGCGAAGAGGAAGAAGCAGGAAAGTAGTGAGACTGGAAAGTTTGTGGCAAAGGTAATAGGCACTAGTCAAGAATTTAACAAGCCCATTAGGAAAACATTAAGGTTTCCTTACTTCAATGTAGCCTCTGCCCTCTTATGGTGAACAGGGTCCTCTAAACCCACTTGTTGCACAAATGAAAACCCAAGCATTGTCTTCTCCCACAGATGGAGTCTGCTATTGGTTTTGATTTGCATTTCCCTAATGGCTAGTGATATTGGGCATTTTCATATATGTCTTGACCATTGAGATTTCTTCTTCTGAGAAACATCTATTCTGATCATTGCCCATTTCTTAGCTGTACATTTTGCTTCTTATTTGGAGATTTTCCAGTTCTATATATGTATGTTCTGGCTATCAATCTTTTGTCATAGTCAGAGTTTTCAATGTTTCCTGCCATTCTGTCCATTGTATCTTCACTCTGTTGAATACTTTGTTGTGAAGATGTATCTTAATTTGATATGCTCAAATTTCTATATTTTATTTTTTTTACTTGTGCTTTTGGAAAATTACGCAAACTGTTGTCTCTGCTTATGTTTTACAGTTTCTCATATGTTTACTTAGTTTTTGGTTTTATATTTAGACTTTTAATTCACCATGACTTGCTTTTACATATTGTATGAGGTGTTGGGTATATTTTCAGGCTTATACATATGGATAATCACTTTCCTTTAAACCATTTGCTAAAGGGATTCTTCTTTTTCCTGTTTGTTTTCTTTCCTTTGTTATATAGGAGTTGCCTGTAGAAAAGTCGGTAAATTTCAGCTGCCTATTCTTTTCCATTGAACTATGTGTCTGTTTTCCAATAGTGCTAACACTGCTTCTATTTTTTTTAAGATTTATTTATTTATTTGCAAGGCCAGATGCTTCTTCCAAGTCTCTCATGTGGGTGCCAGCACCGTAGAACACGGTCCATCTTCCACCAATTTCCGAGGTGCATTAGTAGGGAGCTGGATTGGAAGTGGAGCACCTGGTCTCCTAGCAGCAACATATGGGATGCATGCACAGCAGGTCAAGGCTTTAACCCACTACACCACAGAACCAAACCCTTCCTTATTTACTTCTGCTGTGATCTTTCATTATTCACTTTTTTCTACTGCCCTGCATCTTGACTCATTCCTTTTTTTTTTTTTTTTCCTGGGTCCTGGAGGATGGTAGTAGGTTGCTTCTGGGATATCTTTTTTGTGTCAGTAGATAATTGGTAATCAAAAATCATAGTTATTAGTTTCTATATTTCTCTGCTAATCACGAGGACCTTCTAGATGACAGCAGAAAATGCTGGCAGAAATGAGGATATATTAATTTGCTAAGAAAATACCACAGAGAATATGATTTACATCATAGTTGTAGAGGTTGAAAATATCAGATCAAGGTGCTAATAGGCTCGAGTTTTCCAGAAGCCTTTCTCCGATGTGACAGACACATCTATCATTTCATCTGCTTAAAACTACTTTCTTCAGGTAAAGTCATGTTGGTGATTAGCACTTCAGTGTTTGAGTTTTAGGGAGGCACATTTCAGTTCACAACAGCAAAAGGGGCCCTGTGGTCTACTTCAATGACAGCCATCTCTGCGGAGGACAGAAAGTTTGAAATCAGCGTTAGGAATTCTCACAGTATTACTGTCAGTGCTATCGCCATCAAATGTGCATTCATGTACACACAAACAAAACTACCTGTACACATAAACACATTCAACAGTGGAAATGCCTGATGGTTGTGTATAGGTAACATCAATATAATAATCCATAAGATGGCCTATTAGCAGACATTAAAAAGAGAATTAGAAAGAATGACAACAAAATCTGCAGTTACCTATATTTATGTCTATATGTATGATATTCAGTATTTATAGTTGCTAAAAGATGAATACTGATGTGTGGGAATAAAAGATAAACCTTACCTTGCAATATTGCAGCCTAGTCTACATGAAAGCTGTCTTCTTAAAACCTTTCCCTGGGCCCACTCTGTGGCATAGTAGATTAAGCATCCACCTGCAGCACCAGCATCCCACATGGGCACCAGTTTGAGTCCCTGCTCCTGCACTTCCAATCCAGCTCTTTACTAATGGCCTAGGAAAACAGTGGAATATGCCCTGAGTGCTTGGCCCCTGCACCCATGTGAGAGACCTGGAGGAAGCTGCTGACTCCTGGCTTCTGGCACCTGGCTTCCAAACGGCCCAGCTCCAGCCATTCTGGCCACTTAGGGGTGAACCAGTCGATAGAAGACCTCTCCTTCTCTTCCTCTCTATATCTGTAACTCTAACTCACAATAAATAAATACATTTTTAAAAACCTTTCACATTTTAAATTTCTTAATTGTTTTAAAGATTTATTTATTTATTTATTTACAAGTCGAGTTACAGACAGAGAGGAGAGCCAGAGAGAAAGAGAGAGGTCTTCCATCTGATGTTCACTCCCTAATTGATTGCAACTGCCAGAGCTGTGCTGATCCGAAGCCAGGAGCCAGGAGCTAGTTCCAGGTCTCCCAGATCGGTACAGGGGCCCAAGAACTTGGGCCACCTTCTACTACTTTCCCAGTCCATAGCAGAGAGCAGGATCAGAAGTGGAGCAGCTGAGTATTGAACCGGCCCCCATATGGGATGCTGGTGCTTCAGGCCAGGGAGTTAACCTGCTCCACCCCAGCACAAGTCCAGCATTTTAAATTTCTGATACTCTAAAATAGCACAGCACTGCATTACATCTAGGAAAGATGCATTTAAAAATTATAAATCTAGTGCATTTCAGCAGTTTTAACAAATACTTCTGATTTTCTCAGCATTATGTATAAATAAATGACATAATGAGTCATTGTCAGATTTTTAGCTTTTGACAGCCACTTATAATATTTCACAGCTTTTTGAAATGTATTGCTAGTGTGTTTTTCTCAACACACACTGGATTTTATCAGTTTAGTGCACATGGAGTTGCCTCTTATAGGATTTGCATTTTGATGGGTTTTCATGGCACATGTAATCAACATCTGCAAAGCCTCTAAAACACATAAATAATGACATGATTCAGGCTTTTTTCTTAAAGATTTATTTATTTGAAAGAGTTGCACAAATAGGGGAGAGGTAGAGAGAGAGAGAGACAGACAGAAACAGAGAGGTCTTCCATCTGCTGGTTTACTCCCAGTTGGCCGCAATGGGTGGTCTGTGTCGATCCGAAGCCAGGAGCTACTTCCAGATCTCTCATGTGTGCAAGGCCCCAAGGACTTGGGCCACCTTCTACTGCTTTCCAAGGCCATAGCAGAGAGATGGTTCAGAAGTGGAGCAGCCACGTCTTGAACTGGCACCCACATGGCTTGCCAGCATTGCAGGAAGCAACTTTATCTGCTATGCCACAGCGCCTGCCCCACATTACATCACTTTAAGATGATATGGATTTAAGTTCATGAGAAATTATTAGCATAGTGGGAACTGATAGACATGGATGAAGCAGGATGGACTTGTTAGGAATGGTGATGTTAATTTTCTTATAAAATAAATAAATAAGAAATTAAATATGATCAGACATAAATGAAGACTAAATTTTTTTAATGGTGATCCAGAAAACACTGATCTCAGGTCTTTTTCTTCCAGTGTTAAGTTTATATTTTTAAATGCATATTAAGTGAACAAACTTCATGTAATTTATATATACAGATTGAAGAGCTAACTGATAACATCCTACCCTAACTTCCCTTGGTCTCATATTTCCAACTCCCTCCTTCTCGTTTTATTTTCTTTTAATTTTGACAGCTGCATGCTTTGATTTTATTTTAGAATCACAAGCTTTAACCCTCTACAAAATAAAGAATTCAGCAAGTAGTAGCAGAAATATCAATGAGTATATGTTGTATACTCTATCAAAGAGTTCAGAAAAGTGCTATGAACAATACTCAAATCTCAAAATATCAATTTAACTCATATACTACTTTTTGTTGTCTATATCTTAACTACCACGAGTCAGAGAAAACATATGGTATTTGTCTTTTGGGGGCTGGCTTCTTTCATGAAGCATACTTGTTTCCAGTTCATCCATTTAGTTACAGAAGATGGGATTTCATTCACAATTATGGCTGAATAGTATTTTACACTGTATATATAGCTCATATTCTTTTTCCAGTCACCAGTTGATGGACTTCTGGGTTGATTCCATGTTAGCTATTATGAATTGAGCTGTAATAAACATGAGGGTACAGATAACTCATGCCTATGCATATTCTATTTCATTTCATGTGGATAAATTCCTAGGAGTCAGATGGCAGGATCATATGGTATGTTTGTTTTCAGATTTCTGAGGAACTTTGATACTGCCTTCCATAATGGCTTCATTCCCACCAACAGTGGGTTAGGGTACCTTTTTCTCTCCCTCTCCACCAGCCTTTATTGTTTGTTGACTTTTTCAAAAGAATTATTTATTTGAAAGGTGGAGTTAATTATAGGGAGAGGCAGTGGCAGAAAGACATAAGTATTTTATCTGCTTGTTTATTCTCCATATGGCACAACAGGTGGTGCTGGTCCAATCGGAAGCCAGAGTTAGGAGCATCTCCCTGGTCACCCAAGTGGGTGCAGGGACCCAGGCACTTTGGCCATCCTCCACTGCCCTCCCAGTGCAGAGCAGAAAGCTGGACTGGAAGAGGAGCAACCGGGACCAGAACTGGCACCCATATGGGATGCCGTCTCCATGGGTGGAGGATCAACCCAGTGTGCTATGGCACTGGCCCCCATCAGGGATATTTTTCTATAGTACTCTCTATCCACTGTATCTTTTTCTAGTTTAAGAATTAGGGTGATGCAGGATTAATCGAAGGAGTTTGAGAGGATTGTCTCTCTTTCAATTCTTTTGAATAGTTTGAGAAGCATTAGTTCTTTAAAAGTCCTGTAGAATTCAATAGTGAGGCTGTCTGATCCTGGACTTTTCCTTGTTGGGAGGGTCTTTATTACTCATCCAATCTCTGTCTTGGTTTTTGATTTGTTTAGCTTTTCTATGTGTCTTCATGACTCAATTTTGGTATATTGTGTATGTCCAGGAATCTGTTGATTTTTCCTCTAGGATTTCCAATTTGTTAGCAGTCACAACAGATGCCCACATCCTATATTGCAGTGCTAATCTGAGTTTTGGGTACTCCACTTCCAAACCAATTTCATGTTAATACCCCTAGGAAGCAATGGATAATAGCTCAAATTCTTTCCTTCTTGTCATCTAATTTGGAGAACTGTAACCTCAATGGGGACTTGAAACCTGGTCTTGCACAGTTGTAGCCATATAGAAAGTGAACCAGCAGATGGGATATCTCTCTGCTTCTCTTTCCTTCTTTCTTTATCTATGTGTCTCTCTGCCTTTTTTTTAATCATATTAAAATATTTAATTACTTATTTGAAAGAGTTACAGAGAGAGGGATAGACAGAAATCTTCCACCACCTAATTCATTTTTGAGATGACTTTAATAGCCAGAGTGTGGCCAGGTTGAAGCCAGGAGCTTTTCCTCTGATGTGTGTGGCAGCATCCCAGGCACTTGGGCCATCTTCCCCTGCTTTTTCAGTTCATTGGTAAGGAGCTGGATCAAATATGGAATAGCTGGTACTTCAACTGGTGCACGGAGAGGATGGCAATGTAACAGATAGCAGCTTTGTCCACTGCACCACAACCACTAGCTCCTCTATCTGCCTTTCCAATAAATAAATCTTTTGAAAAAGAACTGAAGGTAGTAAAAGTCATCATGACTGAGCAATGGCAAATTTATTGAAGTGATCGACTTTCTTAAAGATCTATTTATGAATTTGAAAGGCAGCACTAGAAAGAGAGAGTGGGAGAGATGGATCTTCCTCCTGGTTTGTTCACTCCTCAAATGGCTGCAATGACTGTGGCTAGGACAGACTGATATCAGGAGCCAGGGGCTTCTTCCAGGTCTCTCACATGGGTGCAGGAGCCCCAATATTTGAGTCACCCTGTGCTGCTTTTCCAGACACATTAGCAGGGAACTGGATCCATTTGGAGCATTAATGTCTATGATACTCTCCTTGCAGTTGAAGGATTTAGAATCCATTTCAATTATGGGTGGGCCAAGTACAATGTCTTCCAATTGTCCTAGGTTTGGATTAGATGGGTTCTGATAAATTTTGTTAAAATAGTTATTAAAAAATATATATTATATATAATACTTATAATAAATTATATAATATTATCTGTTTTTAACTAACATATATAATATATTATATGCTAATTTATAATATATTTTATATATGAATATATTTATATACATAAATATATATGAATAAATGTAAATATATATATAAAGAATTTATTTATGTATTTGACAGGTGTACTTACAGACAGTGAGAGGAAGAGACAGAGAGAAAGGTCTTCCATATGCTCATTTACTCCCCTAATGACTGCAATGTCTGCAGCTGGGCCAATCTGAGCTAGGAGCTTCCAGGTCTCCCATATTTCGGCAGGGACCAAAGCACTTGGAACAGCTTCTACTGTTTTCCCAGGCTATTGCAGAGAGCTGGATGGAAAAAGGAGAAATGGGGACTAGAACTGGTGCTCATATGGGGTGCCAGCACTGCAGGTAAAGGATTACACCACTGCACCACAGTGCTGGCCCCAGTCTATCCTTTATTAAGGAGATCTCAGTAATCATGTTCAGGTATTGATGTCCTATATTCATGGCCAAAGTCCTAGCAGACAACATGGTTTGGAGAATCGTAAGCACAAGGTGTGTAGGAGACTTCATTTCTCATACAGCACAGTTAATAACAAGGTTCCAAGAGGGGAAATTACTTGCATCATAGTCTTTGAGAACTAATGGACATCACAGGTGATCTAAAGAATTTAGAAGGTTTGTGAGCCCCTAGAGTGAAAAAGTCACTGGGAGCACAAGGACAGTGCCTAGAGTTTATTTTGATGGATTTTAGCCCCTTGCATTGGAGGGAGGCCCGAAGAAGCTAGACTGATTTGTAAACCTCAAAAGTGTCTTTTCAAGGTGAAGGCAAACTGAGACTCAGGATTTTTGGAAAAACTTTGAACAAAACGCATTTGCCACACTTGGTTAAGACACATCATTTATCTATTGATTTTCATCAGATCTGTTAACATTAGGTATAAGGTTCAGTGGACATTGTGGATGGTATATAGCAGTATGATTTTAGTAATATATCATGAGGTGCTTTTTTTTTAATTGGATTTAGCAGCTAAAATTGGGTTACCTAATGGGATATAGCTGGAATAATCACCTTTTTGTTAAACACATCTGAGGTAATAAATGTTAGTGTATGAAGACATTGAGTTTTCTTTTATTGGGTCTTCTTGGTTATTTTAATCTGGGATCTGAGAATTCTCATTTTCTCTAGGTAAGTTGTAACTGAAAAACTTAATTGTATTCCTCATCATGTCGGACCAACTCTGCTGCTTCTGGGATTTTTTTAGTACATCTGACAATTGGAAATTTGGACAATAGTATAGTTAAAAAGAGATGTACCAAGTAAAGTATTTATTTTTATTCTGATACATATTTTTGAATTCTTCTAAAATTCCTATTGAGTATCCTTGTTAAATTTAGTTGCATCTCAGGTTAAGAGTTATTGGAGGCTGGCGCCATGGCTCAATAGGCTAATCCTCCACCTGCAGCACAGGCACACCGAGTTCCAGTCCTGCTGGGAGTGCCAGATTCTGTCCCAGTTGCTCCTCTTCAAGTCCAGCAAACTGGCTGCAGCAGCCACTGGGGGGTAAACCAACAGAAAAAGGAAGACCTTTCTCTCTGTCTCTCTCACTATCCATTCTGCCTGTCAAAATAAAAAATAATTTTTATAAAAAGACTTATTGGAGTCACTGTAGTGATTATACCCATGTAACTTTGTTAATAAATGCAAATAGAACCTGGGAAAATTGATGTATATCTTATGCTGTAGAGACTTAAGATTGAACATCTTTTTTTATCTTTTTTAATTATATAATTTAAAAACAAATTTTTGATTTTTTTTGACTTTACTAAGTCACAGCTCTGGCCCCATTAATATGTCTTAACAATGTTTTTTTCCTCTCAGACTTATCTCTATTGGTTCAGTTAACTGCATGTCTTTTCTTTAGATTCAGATTCTCTCAGCTGTCAAAGCTTATTCATCTTAATTCTGTTGTTCCTATTTCCCTCCATTTTATTCTGTCCCTAGGCTAATTGAGGTCATGATTCTCCATTCCTTCTGTGTGGTGTCACAGTAGGCTTGAAGTGTTCTTTTTCTCTTCTGATTTCTAAAGAAAGAAATTATGTATTCACCCAGTTTAGATATTTTAATAATTCATTCCAAAACAAAGGTTAAATGTTCTTAATTTGACAAGAATTTTTAGGGCCAGCGGTGTGGCGTAGTGGGTAGAGCCACCACTTGCAGTGCTGGCATCTCATATGGATCCAGATCTCTGCTATAGCCTGGGAAAGCAGTAGAAGATGGCCCAAGTCCTTGGCCCCTGCACCCATGTGGGAGACCTGGAAGAAGCTCCTTGCTCCTGGCTTTGGATTGGCACAACTCTGGCCATTGCAGCCAACTGGGCAGTAAACCAGTGAATGGAAGACCCCTCTCTCTTCTGTGCCTCTCTCTGTGTAACTCTGACTTTCAAATAAATAAATAAATCTTTAAAAAAGGAAGTTTTTCTAATTTTAGATTTGTTCTACTTCATTGTCACTTCAGGGTGTGTATAAAGAGTGTATATCCAGTTTTTCTATTTTAGATTTTTGGGATTTTGGATTAGCTCTGCTGTCTATTAATTTTTCTTGAGCATTGGTGATATCTTCTCCTTAGTTGTATTAAGAGAGAGAGAGCAATAGCCCTCATGTCTTTTTAGGTAAGTAAGACATATTAAAAACAGAGCATTCAGTATACATTCATAGTAGTTTGACTTGTTCAATTGATTTTCCTGAACTCCCTTGGATATTTGGTCTCTGCTGTACAATTTTCTATACTGATTAATTCTTTGATATTTCCAAATCCAGAAAATGAATGATTCAACAGCTGTGTTCCTGTATTTGCTAGGACTCAGGGTAAGAAGCAAAGTGGAGGTGTTCAGGAATCTACAGGTACATGCTACATAGCAAAGCACATCATTTCCTATACAAAGTGACTGGGAAATCCAGAATCTTTTGCACACTATATTGGATCCTGAACTATTACTGGAGTATTCAGTAAGATTTTAATGTATTTATTTTCTGTGTGTGTGTTTGTATTTCTAAATAAACTCTGCTGGGCTACTTAACATTAACATGTATTGCAGAATTCTTTCATCAGCTTTTACTTTTAAAAAGTTTCTCTTTCAGTTTTATGGGAGAGGGTAGAACTTTTCTGCTATGTAACTGAAAATTCATTCATTCATTAAACTTAAAAATATTTGTTGGAAATGAGTGGAATACTATTAATTCTTGTGTGATTTTCATGAAACTAAATACATTCTCTATTTTGTTTTGCTTAAAATTTCTGCATGTGTGGACTTCTTTTTTCCTTCTTGCCCCAAATCCCTTTGTGTATTGGGATGGCAAATGGGTTTTAAACTGGAGGAAACATGTTATTTTGGCAAAGAAGTACTTAGCCTTCCTGCTTCAAGTATTCAAATATTACATTAGAAATCAGTAAATTTGTTTACTGTACAAATGTCTTTTATACAATTTTGTAATATTCTGGGATATGAGAGGGAGCAGGAAATAGGAGGGTTATGGGTGGGAGGGAAGTTGTGGGGTAGGGGAACCTACTGTAATCCAAAAGCTGTACTTTGGAAATTTATATTTATTAAACAATTTTATAATATTCATCTTCCTTTTTATTTCGTCCTTTTTTAAAAAAAAGATTCATTTATTTTCCTTGAAAGTCAGTGTTACACACACAGAGAAGGAGAGAGAGAGAGAGAGCAGTCTTCCAACCACTAGTTCACTCCCCATTTGGCCACAATGGCTGGAGCTGTGCCGAACCATAGCCAGGAGCTAGCAGCATCTTTTGGGTCTCCTATGCAGGTGCAGGAGCCCAAGGGCCTGGGCCATCCTCTACTGCTGGATAGTAAGTCTTACTTGCATAAAAAGATGGATAGTAATTTGAGTAGCCAGGACTTGAACTGGCACCCATGTGGGATGTCAGCACTGCAAGCCACAGCTTTACTTGCTACACCACAGCATCGGATCCTTTATTCTTATGACTATTGCTACACTATTGGAATTTATAATTGATAATGCTGAACAATTGAAACTGTCTTATTTACAATTGTAGGACTGGATATGGCAATTTTACTTGAAGTACAGTATGTAGCCTGCTTATTGTATGATTTTTGGAAAAGCATGTATTTATATATAACAGCAGATCTGTTAATCATTTAAAAGTGAATTATCATGATTACCCAGATGTAAAGAATGCAATATGTGCTAATGAGTTAGCAGTCACAGACATTTAGAATTAGAGGGATTTTGGAACCTTTTCAATACTGCAGTTTTTATGAAAAACTAATAATTTTTTATTTGACAGGTAGAGTTATAGACAGTGAGAAAGACAGAAAGGTCTTCCTTCCGTTGGTTCACTCCCCAAATGGCTGCCACAGTTGGAGCTGTGCCCATCCAAAGCCAGGAGTCAGGTGCTTTCTCCTGGTCTCCCATCTGGGTGCAGGGCCCAAGCACTTGGGCCATCCTCCACTGCCTTCCTGGGCCATAGCAGAGAGCTGGACTGAAAGAGGAGCAACCAGGACTAGAACCCTTTGCCCATATGGGATACCCGCACTACAGGCGGAGAATTAACCAAGTGAGCCATGGCGCTGGCCTCCGATAAATTTACTTTTAACAAAATATCAAAATATCTTATTCAGTATAAAGTTAGTAGTGAAAAAGAGACTACCTTGTTGAACACAGAAATTTGAGATTATATTTCTTGGTATTAATTTGCATCTTAAGGCTTATTGCCTAGTTTATTTCAACATTTTAATCTAATATTACTAATAATATCTTGTACTTAGTGGTTCACTGTGTGCCAGACAATATTCTTTTGATTTTTTAAAGGATTTATTTATTTATTTGGAAGTCAGAGTTACACAGATAGTGAACAAGAGGAAGAGAGAGAGAGAGGTCCTCCATCTGCTGGTTCACTCCCCAGATGGCCTAAAAGGTCAGAGATATGCCAATCTGAAGCCAGGAGCCAGGATCTCTTCAGGGTCTCCCATGCAGATTCAGGGGCCCAAGGACTTGGGCCAACTTCCTACTGCTCTCCCAGGCTATAGCAGACAGCTGGATGGAAAGTGGAGCAGCTGGGACTTGAACCAGCCTCCATATGGGATGCCCCCACTGCATGCAGTGGCTTTACTGGCTACACCACAGCACTGGCCTCAAGACAATGCTCTAAAATGATGCATTAATTATTCCCAAATATTGAAAAGTGGCATGGTACACATTTGAATGTGTTGTTTTGTACTAGTTGTAGAAAGAGTTTAAAATATATTTAGATTTAAAAATGTAAGCTTTGATCTAAAGGTTTACTTTCCCCTAAGGTGCCTGTTCAGAAACTGAGAGATCGTTGAAGTCTCAAGATAGAGTACAACTGATCTTATCCAAGCCTTCTTTATCACATGAGGATGCTAAATGCCAAGCCCAGAGAAGTTAAGTGAACTGTTCAAGGTCACATAGGTAAGTTGTGGCAGGGATAATTCTGTATTAGCATTAGGTATCCTGATACATAGGCCACTGTTCTGTCAATTTTGTACTCCTTCTGGAGTTAAAGATTCTAAGTTGTGGAAAATTGAATTTGGAAATTTAGTGGTTGCTATGTTGTTATGGTGAGAAATTTCTGTGTATAGCTATGAGTTGCTTAAATTTTATTCAATATATTTTTCTAGTATGTTTGCTATTTATTTGAAATGTATAACAAGTAGCTTCATCTATTTGCCAAAAGAATTTTTTGAAGATTTATTTATATTATTTGAAAGTCAGAATTACACAGAGAGAGAAGGACAGGCAGAGAGAGTGGTCTTCCATTCACTGGTTCACTCCACAGTTGGCCTCCATGGCTGGAGCTGTGCTGACTGGAAGGCAGGAGCCAGGAGCCTCTTCCTGGTCTCCTATGCAGGTGCAGGGGCCCAAGGATTTGGACCATTTTATAGTGCTTTCCCAGGCCGTAGCAGAGAGCTGGATAGGAAGTGGAGCAGCCAGGTCTTGAACTGATGCCCCTATGGAATACCAGCACTGCAGGTGGCAGCCTCACCCACTATGGCACAGTGCCAGCCCTTGCCAAAAGAATTTATAGAAGCTATTCCATATATACACTTCACAATTATTTAGTTACTTGACACGAACTATCCCTGCATATTTGAAAATTTTGAATGGTATCACTTGGGTTTTAAGAATGTTATATTTTAGGTCTCTTAATATTTTTAGTGATGATGTTTTAAAGGCCCTTTCTGTTTTATGAAAAATGATAAGGATTTTGTTTTACAATGGCCATAGTATTACCACTTAAAGCAATAGATTAAATAACACTTTTAAACAAAGTCATTTAATACTGAATTCTAAAACATTGGTATATTTTAAGTGAGAAGCCGGATTTCTTTCAGATATTCTAAATAAGAATGATAATCAAAATTGAAGACATCTACAGTTTTTAATCACTTCTTTTAAATATTAGTCATAATGGTCCAATTTAGAGTTTTAATTTCATTAGCTTTTAAAAGATTCAGCACGGTTTATAGAAAAAATTAAGAGAACATAATTATATACTCAACCTCCCTCCCTTCTTTTTCCTTCTTTGTCATTTTTTTTTAGCTTATGATATGACATTTTCCATTTACATTACATTAAAAAAGGGTGTTGAATCAAGGGACAAGTTTAACAGGCAAAAAGCAGAAAGATCGTAATTTAGAGGGAATACAGACAATGGCTCTAAACAATATTTGAATATCACATCTAAACAATATTTGAAGAAATTGATAAAATAAATATTTTAATTTCTCCTACTAAAATGCTCAGAGAAACTCTTTCATTATTTATCAAATATTAGTGCAAATATATGGATTTAAATGATCCCAAAAAGTGGTAATTTTTGTGTAATAAAGTCCAATTATTGTCAAGGCTTTTTGACAGTCTCACAGAAAACTTGTGTTTGTGAATGGGAAGAATAATATCAAAATGTCCATACTACCAAAAGCAATTTGCAAATTCAATGCAATTCCAATCAACATACCAACGATGTTCTCAGAGCTAGAAAAAATGATGCTAAAATTCATATAGAAACATGAGAGATGCTTAACATCTAAAGAAATATTATAAAACAAAAAAAAGCTGGAGACATCACACCATATTTTAAGACATATTACAGGGGTCAGCACTATGACAAAGCAGGTAAAGTCACCGTCTGCAGTGCCGGCATCTCATATGGGTGCCAGTATGTTTCCCAGCTGCTCCACTTCTTATACCCCTCTCTGGTATAGCCTGAGAAAAAAGTAGAAAATGGCCAAAGTCTTTGGGCCCCTGCACCTGCATAGAGACCTGGAAGAAGCTCCTGACACTTGGATTCAGATCAACAGAGCTCTGGCCATTGTGGCCATTTGGGGAGTAAACCAGTGGATGGAAGACCTCTCTCTCTCTCTGCCTCTACCTCTCTGTGACCCTGCCTTTCAAATAAATAAATAAACTGCAAAAAAAAAAAAAAAAACACACAGAAGAAGTGTTAGCACTGATATAATAACAGACACATAGTTCAATGGAAAAAACTAGGTAGCATAGAAATAAACCCAAATTTCTACCAGCAACTCATATTTAACAAAGGAACTAAAATGAACTGGAGAAAGAAGAATCTCTTTCACAAGTGGTGCAGAGGAACTTGATGATCCAAATGTAGAAGCCTGAAAATAAACTCCAACATCACTTACACTATGTGAAAGTGAACTCACAGTGAATGAAAAATCTAATCATAAGACCCAAACCCAAGTAAACATAGGGAAACTCTAAATATTGTCAACACACAATAGCTTTTCGGTAAGATTCCAATAGCAATAGTCACAAAAATAAAAACAGAGACATCTGAGTATATCCAACTAAGATACTTCTTCACAACAAAGTAAACATCAAAGTGTAGATACAATGAACAGATGGCAGGAAAAATTAAAACTCTGAATGTTTACAGATTTCCAGAACATTTACATGAATTGGAAAAACTCCAAAAAATACAGTGAAGAAACAGGCAAGGATCTGAATAGACATTTCTCAGAAGAAATGTAAATGGTCAAAACATGTGAATATGCCCGATGTCACTAGCCATTATGTAAATATAAATCAGAACACCATATCAGTCTCCAACACCTGTGGGAGAATACAACACTCAGGTGTTTGTGTGTGCAGCAAGTGGGTTTAGAGGACCCTGTTCACCTCTGGAGAGCAGAGTCTACGGGGAGACAAAGAAACCTTACTGCTTTCCTAATGGGCTTATTAAGTTCTTGACCAGTGCCTGTTAGTCTTGCCACAAACTTTCTAGTCTCACTACTTTCCTTCTTCTTCCTCTTCTCTGTGACTTGTAAAATAGTATACATTCTGTATGCTGTGGATACTTTAGATTTATTTTATTCCTTCGGTCTCCTATGAAGTTCCTCCACAAAAACACAGCCCTCAAAATATTCATTCATTTATGCAGTCTGCAGATTTCATGAGCTACTAAATTCCAAATAGTATATTAAAGGCAAGATCTAGGCCTAAGAGAAAAGTGGTCTGAATTCTGTGCCTAGAAGAGGATTTGGGACATAGTAGAATTTCGGTGAAGTGCTATGTGAATGACATGCACTCAGTAAATGAGTAATCTAAAGCATACACTGCATTCAAGCAACACAGCAGCCCTACTCACCTCAGGTAGAGCAATTGAGAGGAATAATGTGAACAAAAATAAGACATCAATAAGTTGAATAATAACAGAGAAAAAACAAAATGAGATAGATGCCAACATTACTGACCTATTTTTGAGGAATTAAATTGATAGAGGGGCTGGCATTGTGGCTAAGTGGGGTAAGCTGCAATCTGTGAGGCCAGCATATCATGTGAGTTCCACTTTGAGCTTAGGAATCTCCACTTCCAATTTAGCTCACTGCTAAACACCTGGGAAACCAGCAGAAGATGGACGAAGGACTTGGGTCCTTGCCACTGATGTGGGAGACTTGGATGAAGCTCCTGACTTCAGCATGCCCCAGGCTCAACTGTTGAAACTCTCTGGGGTGTGAGCCAGCAGATGAAAGCTATCTCTGTCTTTCCCCCTCTCTCTAAATCCACTTTTCAAATAAACAAAGATTTAATAAACAAATTAACTGATTTCAAAATACACAAAAACATGAACAATACTATATCATCTTTATGCCAAACTGATAAAAAATAACAAATGCTAGAGAGCACATGGGAAAAGAAAAGTGTCATATATGGTGGGTGAAAACACAAGTTAGTACAGATGTTATGCAGAACAGTATGGCCATTCCTTAAAAAGGATAAAAATTGGGCCGGCGCTGTTGTGCAGCGCCTGAGGGGCCAGCATCCCATTTGGGTGCCAGTTCTAGTTCCAGCTGCTCTTCTTCCAATACAGCTCTCTGCTATCTCCTGGGATAGCAGTAGAAGATGGCCCAAGTCCTTGGGCCCATGCACCCATGTGGGAGACCCAGAGGAAGCTCCTGTCTCCAGGTTTCAGAATGGCATAACTCTGGCCTTTGTAGTCATCTGTAGAGCGAACCAGCTAATGGAGGACCTCTCTGTGTCCCTATCTCTATTGTAACTCTTTCAAATAAATAACAAAAATTTAAAATAAGATAAAAATTGACCTACCATTTGAGAGTTATCTTGCTCTTGGCTATATATAATAAGGAACTTTTATTAGCAGGAAAGGAGAAGAGCATATCAAAGATACAGCAATTTTCCCATAACACAGCCACTATAACACAGTTCACTGCAGCCAGGATTTGAAACCAATCTAGCTATCCATCAATGAAAAAAATGGACAGGGGAACTTCATTTAGATACAAAAAAGAACAAAATATTATTAAATTAATTGAAATAAGCCAGAAGCAGGAACACAAATGTCACCTGGTCCTTGTCACATGTGGAAGTGAAAGAAAATAATGGATCTGAACACAGAACTGTGATTACTAGAGGCTGAGAAGGGAAGCAGCTAGGGATAGAGGGGGATTGGATAATAGGTAACAAAATACAAAGAGGCAGAAAGAACTTCTGGTGTCCCATAATATAATGAGATGACTACATTCAACCATATTAGGTTCTGTGTAAAGAACTGAAAGAGAGGAGCTGGTAGTCTCAAATCATGGAGAAGAATTAGAAACTGTAGTTGCTTGGGGGCCAGCATTATGGCACAGTGGGCTAACACCCTGGCCTGAAGCACCAGCATCCCCTGTGGGTACCAGTTCTAGTCCTGGCTGCTCCTCTTCTGATCCAACTCTCTGCTATGGCCTGGGAAAGCAGTAGAAGATGGCCCAAGTCCTTGGGTCCCTGCACCCAAGTGGGAGATCTGGAAGAAGCTCCTGGTTCCTGGCATCAGATTGGCAGAGCTCCGGCCATTGTGGCCATCTGGGGAGTGAACCAGCAGAGGAAGACCTCTCTCTCTCTCTGCTGCTACTTCTCTCTGTAACTCTGTCTTTCAAATAAATAAATCTTTAAAAACTTAATAAAACTGTAGTTGCTTAGCTTGATCACTTTTTACTGCATAAATGTGTGCAAATATTGCACTACACCCTGTAATAATGCATGACTAGGACACATTCATCACAAATTATTTCAATGAAATTTTAAAAATTAGAAGCATTTCTTTATATTAACAATGAACTATTTGAAAATGAAATTAGAGAAACATTTCCATGCATAGCAGCATAAGAACCAGGAACCAATGTCTTCAATGTTATCAGTGATGAATCAGATTCACAGACCCCAGCACTCAGTTTTTGCCATAGACCTTACCATGGCAATTGTGGGCATATAGTAGTAAATCAATGGACAGGAATCCTTTGTCTCTATATCTGTTAAATAAATAAACAAGGAATTCATCAAAGAAAAAGAGATATCAATTTGGATGCCAGGTCACAAAAACACATGCACTTGAGCTATCCTCCAGTTTGTGATGCCAACAAATTTTTCAGACATGTTACATTTTCAGAGACTTTTCTGTAATCTTGCTAAGCTTTCTGGAAATCTGCCTTATAGCAAAGCGATTCCCAATTCCATTACACTCATGATTTTTCTTTTGTGTGAGTTATTAGTTTACCATCTAGAGATGATTTCTGGTACAAAACTTTTCTATGCATGCATGTTTTCTCATTTGTGAGTCTATTCATGGGAATTGAAGACTGATTTATAGCAGAAATACATTTTCCAAATTCATTGCATAGACTTTTGTTCCTTATGAATTCTCTGAAGTCTGTTGATGTCTAATTTCTGGCTAAAGGTTTTATCGTATTTACAGCATGCAAAGAGTACCACCTTTTGTGAATTCTGTATCTATACAAGCCTGAAACAAAGAAAATGTTTTTATACAATCAGTATACTCCTAAGAAACCACCTGTGTCAATTCTCTGATGTACCATTGACTTCTGACAAACAACCTTTTCACACTAATAATATTTATAAGCTTTCTCCTTTACATGAGTCTCTGTTGGATAGGATGTGATTTCCAGCAAAAGGTTTTGTCACAATACTTACATGAATTTTGGAGAAAAGCTCTTCCACATTCATTATATTGTTAAGGTCTCTCCCTTGTTCAAATTCCATGATGGATTATGAGGCATTACCTATGTGAAATGACTTTCTCACATTTATTTCATTCATTAGATATATATGTTGTGCATTCTGATATAAGGAGAGATTTGGGCAGAGCTTTCCAACACTCATTACACCCATAAGGTTTCTCTCCCACGTGAATTCCCTGTTGTCGTATGAGGTATGGCTTCTAATTAAAGGGATTTTACTTTCAAAGGAGTTTTTCCCTATATGAATTTGATGATGTACAATGAGGGCTGAATTATGGTAAAAGGCTCTGAGTCATTACATTCATAAAATTGCTCCCCATGAGAATTCTTTTATGTTTGATGAGGTCTGATTTGCACCACAAAGGCTTATTCACATGTATTACATTCATGCATTTCTCCCCTTGGTGAATTCTCTAATATTTCATGAGATATAACTTGCATAAAAAGGTCATGTAGAAAATTCCTTGTGTGGATTCTCTGATATCTTATGAGTTATGAAGTACAGCAAAGAGGCTTTCCACCATCCTTCCATCCATAAAACCTACCTAAATTGAGCAACAAAGATATAGAAAACGTAAACACACACATAACCGGATGGAAATGATATCAGTAATAAAGACCCTCGCCGCCAAGAAAACCCCAGGACTGGATGGCTTCACTGCTGAATTCTAACAGACATTTAAAGCACTAACTGCAATTCTTCTCAAGTTATTCAAAACAATTGAGAGAGAGGCGATTCTCCCAAATTCTTTCTATGAAGCCAGCATCACCTTCATTCCTAAACCTGAAAAAAGTGCAACAAAGAAAGTAATTATAGACCAACTTCCCTGATGAACATACATGCAAAGATCTGCAACAGAATTCTGGCCAATTGAATCCAACAATGCATCAGAAAGATCATCCACCCAGACCAAGTGGGATTTATCCTTGGTATGCAAGGATGGGACCAAAGGCATTTCCACAGTCATTTCCTTTATAAGCTTTCTCCATGGTGTGAAGGCTCTGATACTTTCTGAGGTTTGACTTCTCAGCATAGGTTTTTCCACAGTCATTGCACTCATAAGGTTTCCCCCAGTACAAATTGTCTGATGCTTTGTGAGCTTTGACTTCTCAGCAAAGGCATTTCCACAATGATTGCATTCATAAGGTTTCTCCCCTGTGTGACTTCTCTGATGCATTTTGAGTTGTGATTTCTGGCCAAAGCTTTTTCCGCAGGCATTGCATTCATAATGCTTGTCTTCTGTGTGAATTCTCTGATGCTTTCTGAGGTTTGAATTCTGGCCTAAGGTTTTTCCACAGTCATTGCATTCATAAGCTTTCTCCCCTGTGTGAATTCTCTGATGCTTTCTGAGGTTTGCCTTCTGGCCAAAGGCTTTTCCACAGTCATTGCATTCATAAGGCATATCCCCTGTGTGAATTATCTGATGATTTATGAGGTGTGGCTTCTGGCCAAAGAGTTTTACATAGTCATTGCACTCATAAACGCTTATCCCCTGTGTGACTTCTCTGATGATTTATGAGGTTTGACTTCTGGCCCAAGGTTTTTCCACAGTCATTGCATTCATAAGGTTTCTCCCCTGTGTGACTTCTCTGATGATTTGTGAGTGTTGATTTCTGGCCAAAAGCTTTTCCACAATGATTACACTCATAAGGTTTCTCCCCTGTGTGAATTCTCTGATGATTTAGGAGGTTTGCCTTCTGGCCAAAGGATTTTCCACAGTCATTACATTCATAAGGTTTCTCACCTGTGTGAATTCTCTGATGATTTATGAGGTGTTTCTTCTGGCCAAAGAACTTCCCACAGTCATTACATTTATAAGATTTCAACCCTGTGTGAATTCTCTGATGTCTAATGAGATCTGACTTCTGGTGAGTGGTTTCTCCACAATCATTACACACATGAGGGTTTTCCACTTATATGAGTGCTGTGATGGAGGGTATGGCAGAATTTAATACTGAATGACTTCCCACAAGGTTTACATGCATAGGATTTCTTCCCTATATTTGGTCTATGATTCAGTCTAACATGTGATTGGTAAATAACAGGTTCCACAGGCCCAATATACTTATAAACGTTCTCTCTTTTGGGACTTTGTTGATGTATACTGAGGTTAGAATTCTTATGGAAATCTTGTACTATTTGAGTTGTCTTGCCAATAGTGGCAATTGACTTATTACAGGTTTCTACCATAAAAAGCTTCTCAGATTCACAGAATATATTCTTGCTTTTGAAGACTTTCCCTTGTCCAATTTGTTCAAGTGCCTGCTCCATGGTCTGAATATTGTGCTGTTGATTAAGAGGTTCACAGAACTGGAGAGTGTTCCCAGGTACCTTAGTAGCACAAAATTTCTCTCCAGCTTGTAGTTGATCAGGCCCACAATGGGGACACATATTGTGACATATACTGCATTCTTCAGGTTTTATTCCTGAATAGTTTCTCTTTTTGATACTCAGTTTTGGAATATGGCTTATACTTAAATTAAGTGTTTTTCTGAATTCATGTTAGTCATAACATCCTGATTCAGATTTTTCTCCAGACTGTTCTGGTTGGTCTTAATCAGTTCATCCAGTTTCATGGCAACTGAAGTGAGGAAAAAAATGATGTCACTACATCAAATATAATTGTTTCTTCTAGCATACTCGTGTAAAAGGAATGAAGTTACTTGTATTTAAGAGGGATAAGATGTTAGGAAAAGTTCTGCATTTGTGCCTCCTCACACAGGGCACCAAAATGTTAGGAAAAGAGTTGTAGAATAGAGGAGAAAGTGTATGAATTTACAGCCAGACAGAATTTATTCAGAGAAAATTAATCCACAGAGGTGGGTGACCGACTGCCTGTCTGTACAAGATGGAGCATGAAGGCCCCAATTCCCAGGGGCCAGACCTTTTTGAGGAGGGCTAAGGCTGGGCATGAGGGTAGGGGGCAGCAGTGGAGGGGAATTCCAGGAACTGGGTGGGGGCCTTAGGAACCTGGAAAATAATGCAGGGTGGGGTATGAAGGCAATAGGCTGTGAGACCCAATTGAGTTTCAAGGGCAAGGAATACATTCCAAAGTTTATCTACTTTGGGCAATGAGGGAGAATGGCTCAGGCTTATATCCTCATTCCATCATAAGATTTTCAAAAAATGATTAGAAGATACATATTTATGAATATACAGGTTTTCTCCATTATACATTAATATATTAAATTGTATCCATAGATTTTCCAATGTTCATCCATGATCCTGTTTACTACCAGAATTTTTTCCAAGTATGATTGAATGGTTTTTGTGGTAAGATGTCTTAAGTCACTGCTTGGGATGCCTGTATCTCAAAACAGTGCCAGTTTAAGCCGAGGCTACTCTGCTTCCAATACAGCTCTGAGATAATAGATACTGGAAAGCAGCAGATAATGGTTCATGTGCTTGGGACCCTGTGATAGAGATGAGTAGGTGAAATTCCAGGCTTCTGGCTTCAGATTAGTCATAACTGTTGATAGTATTTGGGGAGAGAGTTAATAGAAAATCTATTCCTCACTGTTTCTCTCTCACTTTCTACTTTCACAAAAATGAATAAGGCTTCACAGAATGGACTAATATTTGATAAATATATTCACCTGTAATCTAGAAACCAATTTTTCCCTGCCACTTCTTCAGTTCATTTTTTAATGTATTTTTATTTCTTTATTTGTGAGAGTTAGACTGTGAGAGACAGAGACAAAGATCTTCCTTCCATTGGCTCACCCCTCAAATGGCAAATACATTTGGATCTATGCCAATCCAAATCCAGGAGCCAGGTGCTTCCTCCTTATCTCCATTGTAGGTGCAGGGGCCCAAGCATTTGGGCCATCCTCCACTGCCCTCCCGGGCCACAGCAGAGAGCTGGACTGGAAGAGGAGCAACCAGGACTAGAACCCGGGGCCCATATGGGATGCTGGTGCTGCAGGGGGAGGATTAACCATGTGAGCCACGGCGCCAGCCCCTTTTTCAATTCATTTTTAAAAAATTGTGGGTTTTGTACTTCTGTGCTATTTCAACCATAAATATGGGGAAGTTTTACTAGATCATTTCCTTGAAGGTAAAGAGTGAAATGTGTCTATACTCTAAGCAGGATCACATTCATGGGACAAGATTTGAATATGTGGTTGTCTTGTGTTCTGTCTTCCCAGGCAAACAGCATTTGTGGGATTTTTCTAATGAAAATCTCTGTTTTATCTGCACTATTATAGTTTCCCCATATTTCTAAGGAAACCTGACATCCTAATCTTCTTAGAACTACAACAGTTACAGAAAGTTCCAATATACCACCTTGGCTATACATTCCCACCAGTTGAAATAATTTATTCCTGCAACCCAGAGTCTGCTCAATTATTGAAAATTGATTTCTAACTCATTGTGAAGACGTCAGCCCTGGTTACCTCCTCTTGTTTCTTTCTATAAACACTCCTCTATGATAATTTGAGTTTCTGGAGGTTTGTTGATTTTCACAGAAAACTTCATTTCCTTTGCCTTTACCAGAGATACTGATCTCCATAGATACTGTAGAATGTCTGTGTCTGAATCACAGGACCAGCTGTCTTCAGGAGTAAGACTTGGGAAAAACTCGTGGAAAGAACACCAGTCAATATCTGTTGCACTGCTTCTGCTTTGGCCTCCCTGCCCGTTATGTACACACTGATATGGAAGGCTCTGATGTAGGCATTCTTCCCCCATCCATGGCTCTGCTCCTTGCTCCAACTTGAAGATCAAGTCAGGTTTGGTCCTGCAGTGCCCTACTAATGGAAACAATATAGACTTTGTGAAATCACTATCTTGGGTTAATGAAAGGAGTACAGCTTGGTCCAGGAGCTATGCAACAAATGTTCCAATGTGAAATCCTTCCCAGGTGGTAGATATTCAGATTCTTCATGGACTCAAATTCTATACCTGTCCCTCATTCAACTTTATGAATAGTGCTCACTTAGTTGTCAAATAGCAAGAAAATGTTACCATTGGGCATGTGATGAGTGTCACTCACCCAGGGAGAACAGGCTGCTGTAGGTCTCCAGCATCACATCCCTGTACAGGATTTTCTGAGCTTGGTTCATGTTCTGCCATTCCTCCCAGGTAAAGTACACAGCCAGGTCTTCAAATGCTATCATCCCCTGTGACAGAACACTCCTGGTCAACATGTCAACTCTGTCACCTAACAAACAATGGCAGTTGTATATCTTCTACATGGGTATGGATGAAGAAGCAAGAATGCCATTTCATTTCAGATTTGTGAGCATTTGGGCAGCCACACAGAAGCATTTAACAGGGGATCAAACCTATGGTATAAAGGCTGTGAAAATTGCCCAAGCTGGAGGGAAACAGGAATTTCTGTTCACAAAGGCCAGACTATGTCAAGGGCAATTGCACAGTAGGCTGAAAGGGGGACAAGAGTCACTCTGGAATGAGCAGTGTTCAGAAGAATGTAGAAGTATTCAGGAAAAAAGACAAGAAACCATCAGGGAAGTTATGAAGGGATTGAACAGCGAAGAATTTCCAGAAAAACACTGTACACAGTCAATGCAATTATGGCAGAGAAAAAAATTTTTAAAAGAGACAGTAGGCATTTAACTTAGTGTTTATGATGCCAGCTCAGATACTCTCTCTCTGCATCAAATTTCCAAAGTTGGATTTCAGTGCCAGCTCCAGTTTCCAGCTCCCAGCTAATGCAGACCAGGGGAAGCAATGGTGATGCCAACCAAGAGGGAGGCCTAGATTCCATTCCTGACTCTTGGCTTCAGTTGTGCCCCACCTCTGCTTGATATTTTTATTTAGGCAGTGAAGAAGTGCATGGGAGCTTTCTAGCTTTCTCTCACTCCATCAATTTCTTTCTCTATCAGGCTCATAAATATTTTAAGTAAGGGAGGAGATTCAAGAAAGAATAGAAAGTAGCTTTTGCTTTTTCTATAATTATTCTACTCATAAACATTTAAAGAACTGAAATAACATGATAACAAATTAAAGTAAAAGCTATGGAGTTATTTACCCAAGAACAGAACCTGAGAAATTCTGTACTGTAATCTGCATTTGTGACTGAGGGAAATACAGAGAGCTTTGAGAACCTGCAGTAGGCACCAGCATTGTGGTACAGCAGGTAAGTCTCCACCTGCAATTCAGGCATCCCATGTGGACAGACAATTTGAGTCCTTAGTGCTCCACTTCCAATTGAGTTCCCTGCTAAAGTGGCTGAAAGAGCAGTGAAAGATGGCCTGAGTATTTGGGCCAATTCCACAAATATGGGAGACCCAGATAGAGTTCCAGACTCCTGGCTTTGGCCTGGCCAACCATTGTGGCCATTTGTTGAATGAACCAGCAGATGGAAGATATCTCTTTCTCACTACCCATCTCTCCCTATCTCTATTACTCTGCCTTTCAAATAAGTTAATAAATAAACCTTGGGGCTGGCACTGTGGCACAGTGGGTTAATGCCCTGGCCTAAAGCACCAGCATCCCATATGGGCACCGTTTCAAGACCCAGCTGCTCTAATTTTGATCCAGCTCTCTGCTATGACCTGGGAAAGCAGTAGAAGAAGGCCCACGGATTTGGGCCTTTGTAGCTGTGTGGGAGACCCAGAAAAACCTCCTGGCTTTAGATGGGTGCAGACCGGCCAGTGCAGCCAATTGGAGAGTGAAATGTTGAATGAAAGATCTCTCCTCTCTCTCTTTCTCTCTGCCTCTCCTCTCTCTGTGTAACTCTTTTAAATAAATAAATAAATTATTAAATACAATCTTAAAACCTGAAAGAACATGCAGTAGATTATTTTCCCCACAGTGTTCTTACTCTAGCTGGGAATCAAGTTCATCTCCTCAAACTATTAAGGACTGCATTACTCTAACAATTAAAAAAATAAATGCAGCCAGCTCCGTGGCTCACTAGGCTAATCCTCCGCCTTGTGGCGCTGGCACACTTCATTCTAGTCCCAGTCGGGTTGCCAGATTCTGTCCCAGTTGCCCCTCTTCCAGGCCAGCTCTCTGCTGTGACCAGGGAGTGCAGTGGAGGATGGCCCAAGTCCTTGGGCCCTGCACCCCATGGGAGACCAGGATAAGTACCTGGTTCCTGCCATCAGATCAGCACAGTGGGCCGGCTGCAGTGCACCAGCCATGGTGGCCATTGGAGGGTGAACCAACGGCAAAGGAAGACCTTTCTCTCTGTCTCTCTCTCTCTCTCACTGTCCACTCTGCCTGTCAAAAAAAATAATAAATGTCACTGATTTGTGGTTTAGCCCTAGGTAAGTAATTCTCTTGCAGAATGCTAAGTGTTTATTTCCAGGGTGGAACTAAAACACTGCCCACTACATCATCTGTATAACACTAAAGAATGTGTTGGACATTATGACCCCAAAATTTAGAATATTGTCCTTGACTTCAATTGAAATCATATAACAAATATATATTTTGCTATGGCAACAGAAAATGAGAGATGACATTGCCTTTTCTTGGATAAATGCAATGATTGATAGTCATGACAAATTCATCATACATCTTGTTTCTATATATTCCCTGAGAATAAAATTTACCTTCCTACATCCATTTTCATTAATAAATTATTATAAATCTAAAAACAAAACAGACAGAAAGCTGGGAATAATTAAGAAAACCACTTACAGGGGCCAGTGCTATCGCACGGTGGGTTAAAGCCCCAGTCCGCAGAACCACCACCAGATATTAATTCCCACCAAATCAGGTGTGAGTGCGATTTTCAGGTGAATTCAATCAGAATTCCACAGCCATTCAGCTGGGAGGGGTGGATGAATCCAGAAACAGCCAGTTTACATGGGACTAAATCAAGCCTAATATCACAAAGGACTCTTGCATTTCTTTGGCTTTTTTCACATTTGTCTTATTTATCATGATTTGTAATGAATTTTCTGATGTGATCTTTAGTTTTCAGACTGGAATATGGAGCCCAGGGCACGGGAGGAATGGTCTTTTTCATTCAGGGCACAGATGTTGGCTTGCTCCAATTCTGGCTTGCTGTCATTGTTTTGGGTGCCTCAGCCAATTTTTGGTTTTGAGCAGCAATTTTCTAAATGTTTTCTTGGTCTGAGTTTCTTTTGCCTTCTTCCATCCCAAATTTTGTATTCTGACACAGTACAAACAAGAAGTTAGACAGAGGATCCATTATGAAATAAAAAAAAAACACAATAAATTGGCTTTTCAGGCTTAGAAATCTACAGGCAGGATGACTAAGATGAATTTTTGTGTTTTGGAAAATGAAATGGAACCAATTTGCTGTGGGGACAGATATTAATTCCCTCCAAATCGAGTTTGACTGTGATTTTCAGGAATATTCAATCAGAATTCCACAGCAAGTCAGCTGGGAGGGGTGGATGTATCCAGAAACAGCCGGGTTCCTTGTGACTAAATCAAGCCCAATATCACTAAGGACTCTTGCATTTCTTTGGCTTTTTTCACAGTTTTCTTATTTATCATGGTTTGTAATGAATTTTCTGATGTTGCCTTTGGTTTGGAGGCTGGAATAAGGAGTTCAGGGTACAGCAGGAATCGTCTTTTTGAATCAGGGCATAGCTGTTGGCTTGCTCCAATTCTGGCTTTCTGTCACTGTTTTGTGTGCCTCTGCTAATTTTGGTACTTAAGCAGCAATTTTCTAAATGTTTTCTGGGTCTGAGTTGGTTTTGCCTTCTTCCTCCCAAAATCTTGTATTCTGATGCAATACAAACAAGAGTTCAGACAGAGTAGCTATTATGAAATAAAAAAAAAAAAACAAAGTGGTGTTTCATGCTTAGAAATTTACAGGCAACGCAACCAACATGAGTTTTTGTGGTTTGGAAAAAGAAATGGAACCCTTTTACTTAGGGGACAGATATTAATTCACTCCAAATCGAGTGGGAGTGGGATTTTCAGGTGAATTCAATCAGAATTCCACAGCCAGTCAGCTGGGAGGGGTGGATGAATCCAGAAACAGCCGGTTTCCTTGTGACTAAATCAAGCTGCTGCTCCCTGTGGACTTGTCCTCCTCAGCCTCTGACTAGAGCACAGCCACCTCTCCAATGTTGACATCCTCTGACACATGTTTCACTCTTCTGTTCTCTCTAAACTGCAGACTCTTGGGAAACATATGTAACTCTAATGCATCAACTTGCATAGAAGCACATACCTGAGGACTCCAGAGTCTTGGATTTCAGGTTGTAATTAACTTTCCTTTTCAGAGGACTTGTGAAAAAACAAGTCTGGAAGCCAGGGTGTAGCCTTGTGGTTCAAATGCCTATGTCTCATATTGGAGTTTCTTGGTTTGATTCCTGGTTCCAGTACCTGCCTCCAAATTCCTGATAATGTAGACCCTGGGAGCTAGCAAGAAATGGCTCAGATGATTGGGTTCCCTACTCCTGGGACAGCCCTGGCCACTGGGGACATTTCAGCAGTGAACTAGAGGGTGAATACTACTTCTCTGTCTACTTGTTCATTTCTTTGCATCTCCAATTAAAAAACAAAAAAGTATGTTTGTATCATCCATTAAAATAACTTCCTCGATGGAAAAAAAGAGTTTCATTGTTAAATTGGGGAAAAATAATGCTTCTTGGTTGTGATATTAGAATAATGCATAACTGTACATCGGACATCCATTGTGGACAAGGAAGAGAAAGATGGAAGCAATAATTTTTATTTCTGGCTTTGGTACTTGTCATGTAACCTTGAAAAATTCATTTAAACTCATGGTGCCTGAGTGTCCTTAAAATTACAGGCTCATCTAGTTGAGGCAGGTGGTGTAAGGGGAGGTGGCAGGAAGCTGAGAGCTTTCCTTGTTTCTGTGCCAACAGAGCTAAGTGACATTAGCAAGTCATTTGACCCCTCTGGATCTTCCTCCCTTGTGAGATAAGATTGTCTTTATAGTTAAAGGATTTATTCTACACAGTCCTATCTTATGGTTAGGCTCACATGACTGTGAAGTGTTTTATAAACTGGCAGTGTAATAATCAAGTTGGCACTGAAGATGAAATGCTAAACAGCATAGAAATTCTAAAGCTTGTAGTTCTATGAGGAGCTACACAGAAACATTCAAGTTCATGGGCATTTTTAAATTTAAAAACAGAATCATTGAATCACTGTTCAGAATCAGTATAGTTGCTAAAATTCTTATTTATAATCACTGAGATTGGCAGTGTAATTACTGATAGCATACTCCTAGTGTTGTATATTTTAGTTTATACAATACTTAGACTATATAAAATATAGGTAGCATGGGAAGTGCGATACACAGCAGTCTTGTAGAATGGCAGATGTCCTAAACAGCACTCTGGCCTCAGAATCAGCCCTTAAGGCACTCAGATCTAGCTAAAGAGCCCATGAGAGTATTTTCGGTATGGAAAGCCACTCTGGCAAAAAAGAAAAAAAAGGACCTAAATAAAAGATCTCTGTGAGTGAGATCCCAGTAGAAAGAACGGGCCATCAAAGAAGGAGGTACCTTTCTCTGAAGGGAGGAGAGAACTTCCACTTTGACTATGACCTTGTCTAAATAAGATTGAAGTCAGTGAACTCAAGAGGCTTCCATAGCCTTGGCAACTCATGACTAGAGCCCAGGGAGATTTCTGATGCCATAAACAAGAGTGTCAGATTGTTAAGTCAACAACAGGAATCACTGTGTGCTTACTCCTTTTGTGGGATCTCTGTCCTTAATGTGTTGTCCAATGTGAAGTAATGCTATAACTAGTACTCAAACAGTATTTTACACTTTATGTTCTGTGTGCTGCAAACTGATGAAAACTTAATATAAACTAAATCGATCTTCTTTGTATAAAGATGATTGAAAAAGAATCTTGATGTAAATGGAATGGGAGAGGGAGTGGGAGATGGGCGGGGTGCTGGTGGGAGGGGAGTTATGGGGGGAAGCCTTTGTAATCCATACACTGTACTTTGGAAAATTATATTCACTAAATAAAAGTTTAAAAATATTAAAAAATAAAAATATAGGTAGCAATATTTAATGCTTCTCTTACTGTTCCTGGATTGGATTATAGCATACATTAATAAACCTTTTTTAAAGATTTATTTATTTATTTATTTGAAAGACAGCATTATAGAGAGTGACACATAAATAGAGATGATCTGTCTGCTGTTTTAATCCCCACGTGGCTGCAAGCAGCTGGAGCTGGGCTAATCCAAAGCCAGGTGCTTCTTCCAGCTCTCTCACATGGATTCAGGCACCCAAGTATTTGGGCCACCTCCTGCTGCTTTCCCAGGCACATTAGCAGGGAGCTAGATTAGAAGCAGAGCAGCTGGGACATGAACTAGTGCCCATAGGGAATGCCAGCACTGCAGGTGGTGGCTTTACCTTATATGCCACAGCACCATCTACAGCCTATTCATTTTAAATTAATAACTAAAGATTATCTGCTGTTCAGCCTCCAGGCTTTGGCTTGGCCCAGCCTCTGCTGTTGTGGACATTTGGGGAGTGAGCCAGAGGTTGAAAGATCTCTCTTCTTATGTCTCTCCCTCTCTAACCTTGCCTTTCAAATAAATAAATGAGTCTTTGAAATAAAAATACATGCATAAATACACACACACACATACACACACACACACGGTACCAACACAGTGGGTAAAGCCATGGCCTGCTGTGCCAGCATCCCATATGGGTGCTGATTCAACTCCCAGCTGCTCCACTTCCAATCTAGCTCCCTGCTAATGTGCCTGGGAAAGCATCAGAAGGTGGCCCAAGTGCTCGAACCACTGCATTCATGTGGGAGGCCTGGCAGAAGCGCCTGGCTTTAGATTGGCTCAGCTGAGGCCAATTTGGGAAGTGAACCAGCAGATGCAAGATCTGTCTCTACCCCTTCTCTATAACTCTGCCTTTCAAATAAATAATATATTTTAAAAATGGGGGAAAAGGGCAGTTTTGTTGCCTTCCCTTTACCTAGAGCAACATAATCAAAATCTGTTAGGCAAATGAATAAGGGAAATTCTGAGATCATGTATTGACCATAGAAGAGAATGGATTCCTTGTGCATTTTCTGGAAGCCCATGCTAGTTGGAACCAAGGGAAGGATAACAAAAAAGGGGAGGCCTATATCCCTCTTATTTGTCTTCTTTGTTCATTGGAGCAGTGGAGAGTTGAGTAATGTAATATTGGTGTTTGTCTCCATACAGTTCATGTCTATTTAGCTGGTTCTTTTTATTTGCATTTCTTTTTTATTTATTTTAAGAGATTTATTTGAAAGGCATAGAGACAGGGGTCTTCGATCTGCTGGTTTGATTCCCCAATGTTTGGGTGAGGCTGAAGGCCCATGAGCCCCCTCCCATCTCCATGTCGTGTGGGGTCCAACCACCTGTCCATCACCACTGCACTCGTTGGCTGGAGTTGGAGAGGAAGTAGGGCGTCAGGGAATGGAACTGGTGCCCATGATGTGGGCCATGCAGGCTGTGGTTGCACCCCCATGCCA
This sequence comes from Oryctolagus cuniculus, assembly GCF_964237555.1. NCBI lineage: Eukaryota > Metazoa > Chordata > Mammalia > Lagomorpha > Leporidae > Oryctolagus > Oryctolagus cuniculus. The sequence goes on along the minus strand of NC_091444.1, from coordinate 82,253,666 downwards.
TGAGTCCGTCCTCGATGAACCTTTCTTTAAAGTGGAATTAGGGGTAAAAATTGTCTGAGGTGCATGCACGTTTCTGTTGTGAGAGAGGCTGAGGCCCCGTGGGTGCCTGGGGGCCAACAGAAACACCTGAAGCCTTGGCCCCCAGGTCCCGGTTTCTCCCCTCTGCTTCTGCCCTGCCTGCAGGCCTGGCCCCGGGCTCCAGTGGTACCTCAGGGATTTCAGCACCAAACTGGTCACTTTAGGTCACTTTGTGATGCCTGACTTCTGCCCAAAGAAGGAAGCAAGAAGGGGCCCAGCAGGCTTCCCCCGACCTCTGGAGCCCCGAGCCATGGTGCCGGCCCACGACCCAGGGAGCCCGTGATGATTCTGGACCAGCCATTGGGACCCACGACCCCTGACCCCAGGCTCCAACCCCTTCGAGGTCACCACCGCAGCCTCCTTTTTAGCTGGTTCTTAATCCTCAAGAAGGGTTTTAGGTCAATGTTCTATTCTCATTAAAGACCTTTATGTTTAATTAAAGATTCTGTTAGTAATTTTAACCCTGGGTCATTCTAAAGATGTGCTGTGACTTAGGTTTAGAAAAGAGCATCTTCCTTGCCACCCTCATCTCAGCTCTGGGGGCTGTCAGTTCTCCCTGCACAGATTCAGTAATGCATGCTTCTTCTCTACTACAAAGATCTTATGTTGGTCATATTTCCAGTTACCAAAATCAAATCAACTCACACCTGGACTCTGAGTATTCAATGACATTAGTTATCAAAATAAATGTATTCAAATATTCGAAGACCACTTCAAAGCTTAACTGCCTTCAAGAGTGTTTGGCACTTGGAACAGCCACTGTGGTTTTCTACACATGAGCACTCACTATTTTATATACCATTTAACAATTCAAACATCACTTCAGCTTCAGCAATACACAACAATAGAATGGATGATTCTACATAATAAACATGTTACATTAGTTTGGACTTAAAACCTAGAATTAAAACCATGTGGTAATATGGATGGATTTAAGGAAAGATGTATAGCTAGGTAGCTAAGGCTACAGAATCCCAGACCTATTGATTTTAAGTGAGTCTGGAACAACAGCATTCCATTGCATTATCTTCCATCTCAGAGTCCTGCTTTTCCAGTGAGACCCACCCCACTCAGACCACGTATTTCCTGCCTGTGTCTTCACGGTGGTGGAAGCTGTTCTCATACAGGCATCTCCTGGACAGTCACCAGCTTCCTGATTTACTACCTGAACTGGAATCCCCAGTTGCGAGGTATATTTCCCAAACACCCAGGCTGAATTGAATGTTCGTCTCTGGCAGTCAAAAAGTTCTGCCTTAGGAAACAGAACATGTACTCTACTCTGGGGCTCCTTTTTCTTCTCATGGGGTTCTGTGGTGATCTGTGGTTTTCAACACAAGTCTGGGAGCATTCTGACTCAAAAGAAAGACCAGGGATAAGAGTTCTTTCTGGGGGCTGGTGTTGTGGCATAGCAAGTTACACTGCTGCCTGCAGCACTAACAACCCACATGGATGCCGGTTTGACTCCCAGCTGCTCTACTTCTTCCACAACTCCTTGCTGGGTAAAGCAGCAGAGAATGGCCCAAGCGCTTGGTCCTCTGCCCCCACATAGGAGACCTGGAGGAAGCTGCTGGCTTCAGCCTGGCCCAGCCCTGGCCATTGTGGCCATTTAGGGAGTGAGCCAGCAGATGGACCGCTGTCTTTCCCTCTCTTTTTCTCTCTGTAACTCTGCCTTGCAAAAAAATACAACTTCAGAAAGTTATTCTCCATCAAGCAATACACCATTTTCCAGGCAGTTGTAAAGCTGGGAGTCATAGCTTCTCTTATATTTTGGATAATAAGAGTTTTGTTTTGAAAGCATGTTCATCTGAAACAAAGATCACTCATTATCCTTTGTTAGAGAAGGGGACTCTGCTCTTTGAAAGTGAAAATCAGAAGCTGTAATGTGTGATGAGCTCCACCTGCCAGGTCTGGGGAGACTTATTTGAAAGACAGGGCATCAGGAGAGGAAGCTTTTCAGATTCCCTGGCCCTTGCTTTAGTCTTATGTCTTTACTTCTTTTGTTGCTTCTTGATGTCAAGAGTGTACACTTTATGCTGAAATGAGGAATTGTGTCTAACCTCTTTTGGGCCTTTTTCTAAGAAGAGTGTATATATTTTTCTTGCATATAAGGATAGCTTCTGGGGTGGGTGGATTTTTTGGAAGTTTTCACAAGCTAGCCAGTAGCCTATATTTTCTTCACAGAATTCAGTTTTTAAAAAAGCTTCCAATTGACACTCCTGTCTATGGCATCAGTAATCTCCCTATGCTCCAGTCATGAGTTTCCAAGGCTATGGAAGCCCTCTGAGTTCTCCGATTCTTATCTTGTTTAGACAAGCTCATAGTCAAAGTGGAGGTTCTCTCCTCCCTTCAGAAAAAGGTACCTCCTTCTTTGATGGCCTGTTCTTTCCACTGGGATCTCACTCGCAGAGATCTTTTGCCAGAGTGTCTTGGCTTTCCATGCCTGAAATACTCTCATGGGCTTTTCAGCCAGCTCCGAATGCCTTTAGGGCTGATTCTGAGGCCAGAGTGCTATTTAGGACATCTGCCATTCTATGAGTCTGCTGAGATTCTCACTTCCCATGTTGGATCACTCTCCCCTTTATTTACTCCATCAGTTAGCGTTAGCAGGTACTAGACTTGTCTATGTGCTCCCTTTGACTCCCAGTCCCTTCACCATGACCAACTGTGAACTGAAACTGATCACCTGGAACAGTGAGATGGCATTGGTACATGCCACCTCGATGGGATTGAATTGGAATCCCCTGGTATGCTTCCAACTCCACCACTTGGGGCAAGTCAGCCTGAGCATGTCCCAAATTATGCATCTCTTCCCTCTCCCATTCCCACCACCATGTTCAACAGGGATCACATTTCAGTTAATTTTCAACACTTAAGAATAACTGTGCATCAATTACAGATCTAAACCAGTCATATTAAGTAGAACAGATAAAAAAAACTACTAAGAGGGATAATGTATTAAGTTGTTCATTAACAGTCAGGGCTATGCTGATCAAGCCACCATTTCCCATAGTGTCCACCTCACTCCAACAGGTTTCCCTCTTGGTGTTCAGTCAGTCGTCACCGATCAGGGAGAACATATGGTATTTGTCCCTTTGGGACTGGCTTATTTCACTCAGCATGATGTGTTCCAGATTCACTTACTCCTCATGTAGGATCTCTATCCTTAATGTGCTGTACATTGAGATTTAATGCTATAACGAGTACTCAAACAATATATTTCACTTTGTGTTTCTATGGGGGTGCAAACTGTTGAAATCCTTACTTAATGCATACTAAACTGATCCTCTGTAAAAAAAAAAAAAAAAAGAAAAAGAAATTATCAATTCCCAACTTGACTCTCACTGGGATTAAACATGACAATAGGTCTGCTCTGATTTCATCATCATTTTAAAAAATCATCTATTATTTTTCACTTTATGTTTCTGTGTGGGAGCAAACTGTTGAAATCCATACTTAATGTATACTAAACTGATCTTCTGTATATTAAGATAATCGAAAATGAATCTTGATGTGAAGGGAAGGGGAGAGGGAGTGGGAAAGGGGAGGGTTGTGGGTGGGAGGGACGGTATGGGGGGAAAACCATTGTAATCCATAAGTCGTACTTTGGAAATTTATATGCATTAAATAAAAGTTTAAAAAAAAAAAAAGCTTCCAATACAGCCAGACCATCTGTAGGTAGGGAAGAGCAGGCAGAAAAATAAAAAGAAACATGAGGAATATGAGGAAGCTAATGATCAAACATTCCCTTGTGCTTTTCTAGTACTAGGATTAGCTATTCTCTTCTTTTTACTCAATCCTGTAATCCTGCGGATTTAGCTCTTTAAAGACAAAGATGCCAGTAGGCAAAATACTTAAGTTGGTTCCATACTACTAAAACAGAAATACTTCAGTTTGTTTTAGTGCCAAAAATGTATTTACAGGAGAGGCATAAATCCTCAGGGAACTAAGTCTCTTGCAAACACTGCTTGCAATGAAAAGCATCCTCAGCCTCAACCAAGAGCACTGCCATTACAGAGCTTAAGGCTGATTTATCTTCCCCACCTGGTGTGAATATGTTGAGAAATAAGCGGAGATAAACAGACCTTCTAGGTTAAGTCAAATTCTCCTTGGTGAGCTGCTCATTTGAGGACACAGCCTTTCTGCACTCTTGTGATATTTGCAATGGATTCAATTCAAGCCTAATTCACAATTGCTGGCCAGCAGCTCCTGGAATGCTTCTGACCACAACAGTGCTTCCTTCGGGGAAGGTCTGCAAGAGCAGTTCTCTAATGAGTTGTGCTCAGAGCAGTTCCCCTCCCAGCTCAGCAGTGAGCTCTTCAGATTGCAAACACAGGAATCTCAACTTACTTGATGAAAGCTTGCTACCTGCTTTTCTTGCCAATTGTGGCCTTCCCAGGAATGGTGGAGTTTTGCCATAGGTAGCTCAACCCAGTCTTCAATACTCTTATTCTTACAAAAAAAAAAAGACAATTCACTAAGTGGTCATCCTTGAATACACTACTGAGCCTGAATGCATTTTTACCAAATAAAGTTGCCCAATAGCTATAAACCAAAAGCCAACAACAGGCTTGCCCACCTAATATTACACTCAGCCCCGAAGTACTGAGCAGTTTCATCAGTTCCTCAGAATGTAACTATGCTGTGAGGACTACAGATAGGGATACCCAAATTTTAATTATCAATACACTGCACAGCTAATAAAGCAGATGCTGTCTCTTGCCCACAAAAGGAGACAGTTTCTCTGCAAGGTTAACCGCAATCGGGAGACATTTTGCACCTGATGGAACCCGCAGCGGGACTGCTTTGAGCCAGCTCCTCTCCTTCCCTTTCCACCTTCGGTCCAGGATGGGACAGAGACCATGCACAGGAGGTGCCACCAGTCACCCGTTTCCCCCTGTCCACCTGCAATGCTCCTGGGAGGCAGATGCCACAAAACAGTGATTTGTTCCATGATTGTCACTGTGTGAGATCAGCCCATCATGAGAAAATGACCATGGATTCCAATGAGATATGAACCGCAGAAGCACTGTCCCCAGCATCAGTACAGGAGGGTGGATGATGGAAGGCACAGCATGGCCAGGATCTCTAGGGACCCCGCAGGACTCTGCTGCCCTGGATGCCTACAGCAGGCAGCAGCACAAAGGCCCAGTGCACCTCCAGCACCCTTCTACCAAACCCTTCCCCCTGTCTGCCCATGCAGACCACACAGATGCTGTGTCAGTGAGTAAATCAGCACCACACACTTGGTTTTCCTGATGAGACTTGGCCTTCATTGCTTCCCCAAGTGCAGCACATGCTGCAAGCCTCAGCCAGCAGGGCTGGCAGGAGAGGTGGGCAGTCGCACTCACCAGGTCTGTCTCTTCTTCTCCTGCCCCTCCTGACTCAGGGGCCACCGCCGGCATTTTAGCCCAAGGCACGAAACGGGACGGCCAAGAACCTAACACCACCCATGTCATGCGCACACACTGCAAATACCAGCTGCCCACCAATGTCCACCAACTTTATAGCCAGCCTAGCATGGGGCGGGTCTGGCAGCACTGGTCCTGCTGCCTCAGGGCAGCAACGATTGTCCTGTGGCCCCCTGCTGGACTGAGCCTGAACTGCCCTGCAGCAGATTCTGGAAGCAAGAGAGCTGCTGATGGCTGAGGCCCTGGCTCAGAGTACACTTAGAGAGACCCTATGCCTGGCAAGGGCACTGGGGCCCTGGACTTTCCCAGGCTGCAGTCCTAGGGTGGAGGCTGGCTTGGCCTTTCCTCCCCCAGCCCTGCCGCAGGTGGAGCGGGGTTCTCACGGGGGCATCTTCCTTCGAGGGAGAGCGGGTGAACCCCAAATGCCATGACTCCCGGTGCCGGGTGCTGGCCTGCAGCCTTCCGGGAGGGAGTAGGTGACAGTGACTTTGTGGGGAGGTGACACTTAAGCTGGTCCTGTATTTTGGGTTAGTTCTGGATGCACATCCCAGTGCACCTGGACCTGCGGGTCTGCTGCAGGCCTCCTGGAGGCTCTGGGAGCTGGGCATCCTGGTGGCAAGGGCAGGAGGGTGGGAGTTCGAGGTGCTGAGCTCCCGCTGGGTGCACCAGACACTTTGGAGCTGTTCAGAGTAAGGAGTCGAGGTCACCTCCTGAACCACTCCTGGTCCCAAACTCCTGGTTTGGGATTTGCCAGAACCCTGAAGTAGGGGTGTGGTGGGGGTGGTAGTGGTTGGCTTCAATGCACTGTATTTGTGAATTCTTCAAACACAGCTTCTCCCTACTCCTGCAGGCTTTCAAGTGATTGACGAGGACAGAGTCCCTCAGCTGCAAAGTGACTGAAGTTTGAAAACTACGTCCAGAACTTCACAGTGTGTATTCAGGTGGTCATCCTTCAGGCCTGCAGGTGGACACCAAGAGCCACAGTAAGATATTAATTACTGTAGATACTCTCCTTTCTTTCCGGTAGACCCACCAAAAGAGAATGGGAGATGAGTACTTGAACATTGGAACCAGTCAGGATGCTAGGGTGAGCTGCCAGTACTTGGAGCTCAGGAGTGGACATGGAGAGCAAAACATGCATTGTTACTAAAGAGGACAGTTAGGCATTTTACTGTGAAAAGGGAAATCATTTAGATGTGAACAAGACACCTTAAGAAAAGGTCTGTATAGTTATTTTTGTTTATTTGCAAGGCAGAGAGAGCCCTTCCATTTACTGCTCATTCCTCAAATGTCTGCACCAACCAGAGCTGGGTCAGGCTGAAGCCAGGAACTCAGTGTGGGTCTCCCACACAGGTGGCAGGGACTCAAGTACTTGAGCCATCAGCTGCTGCCTCCCAGGGTTCTGTTAGCAGGAAGCCAGAAGCAGAAGCAGGGCTAGGGCTTGAGGCCTGGGCATTCTGACTGGGATGTGGAAGGCTTTACCACTATGCCAAACACATGCTCCAGTAAGCTGTTTCAACACATTTGCAAAATGTAAGAATGTGGTTTTAAATATATGCTCTTCATCTTAAAAATTTGCGTAATCTTATATTCAGTTTCATATGATTCAATACTTATTATTAAATACAAGTAACATTTAGACACATGCTTTCCTCACCAATACAAACCTCAGTAATTTTTTCACTTAGAACCTTGAATATTAGCATTCATTCAGACTGAAGTTCACTCATAGGCTGGGAATTCTGACAGAGACAGTAGGGAAACAAATCTAGATGTGTATCTGATACCTAATAAGATTCTGAACCTGACTGATAGAATCTGAGTAACTGTTCAGAGAGTCACTTCATACCTCTCCCCTCTGTAATGAGAAGACTGTGTCCTTTGGCCACTTTCACATGATGTTATGTAAATCTAACCTGAAAAGCCTTTTATAAATTCTGAAGTACCATACAGAAGCATATTATGCATTTCCATATGTGTGAAAAAAGGCAATGTCAAAGGCATAGCTATTCCAGAGAGAAGTTAGGAGGATTAGCTCAGTTTGTAAATGTGTAAGTACCATTAAATATCTACATATTTGAAATAGATTTATAGAGTGTGGAGTTCAAGATAGATATTGAATAAATGCACTCTGGATAATAAGCAAATATCAGAAATAATGCCACACCCATCAGTGTTTAAACTCTTCAGACAGCTCCATGCCAGGGAAGTGCAGTGATCCCTGTAAATTAACAAAAATCAATCTGTGTATACCCATGGAAGCCACTGGTTTATGTGCAGTCTATACTAGAGGTTTTTGTGCTTAGTAAAATTACTTGATTTTTTAATGAATGCTTTCATACTCATACCTGATGCTGAGTGGCAGACAATTTTTTCTGAAAAGTATGTGGTTGAGAAATATAAATATAAATCAGTTTATAATTTTTGTGTCTGAATATTTTTCTGCATTGAAACAAAACCTGCAATAATCAGAAGACTTTTCCTCAACAAGTTGCTATATTGATGCATCTTCATTTATGTATGTAATGTATGCTTAGGTAAAAGGAATAGAGAGAGAGATCTCTATCTTCCATCTACTGGCTCACTTCCAGATGGCCACAAAAGCTGGGGCTGAGCCAGGCTGAAGCCAGGACCCTGGAACTCTGTCCCAGTCCCCCATGTGGGGGCAGGAACCCAAACTCTTGGGCAATCTTTGCTGCTTTCCCAAGCAAAGAGCTGGATGAGAAGTGAAGGTGGTGAGTCTCAAAGCAGTGCCATAAGGCATGCTGCTGTTGCAGTTGGCAACTTACCTCTTTGTACCACAATGCTGTCCCTGGATTGATGACATATTGAAGTGCTGCCACTGGCTTTTGGCTAAATAGGATGACTTAACGTGTTTTCCACTCTGTGGAAGAGGAACAAATAAGGCAGTTGGTTGTAAAAGTTGCCCATGGAAACCACAGCCTGAGAAAGATGAATCAACTCACCTTGCATTTTCCACCTTGCATCTACACCACCCTTTTCTGGACAAACATCTGATGGTATGCCCTTGTGATGGAGGTTCTCAGGGTGCTGGAACATTTTGTAATTTTTTAAAAATATAGATTAAGAAGAAGGCAAATAAACAAAAAATTACAAACTGCTGCCAATACCAAGAAGAGATTATTGAGAGTAAAAGGTCACCTGTTGGAGCCAGCACTGTGGCACATCAGGTTAAAGCCCTGGCCTGAAATACAGGCATCCCATATGAGTGCTGGTAGAGTTCCGGCTGCACCACTTCCAGTCCAGCCTTCTGCTAATGCACCTGGGAAAGCAGTAGAGGATGGCCCAAGTCCTTGAGACCTTTTGCACATGTGGGAGACCCAGAAGAAACTCCTGGCTCCTGGCTTCAGTTCAGCTCAGCTCTGTCCATTGTAGCCATTTGGGCAGTGAACCAGCAGATAGAAGATTCTCTCTCTCTCTCTCTCTCTCTCTCTCTCTCTCTCTCTCTCTCTCTCTCTTCCCTATCTATATAACTTTTTCAAATAAATAAAATAATTTTTCTAAAAAAAGGTATCCTGCCATACTTCTTTCTTCCCTGTTAATTACTAGGAATTATAAATTGTTATGGGGCCAGCACTGTGGCAAAATGGGTTATACCAACATCTGCAGCACTAGCATCCTCTATGGGCACCAATTGCATGTTCTACTTCTGATCCAGCTCCCTGCTAACATACCTGGGAAAGCAGCAGAATATGGTACAAATCCTTGGGTCCTGCACCCAAGCTGGGACCTGGATGAAATTTCCCTGACTCCTGGCTTTTTTTAAAAGATTTGTTTATTTATTTGAAAGAGTTACACACACAGAGAGAGAGAGAGAGAGAAAGAGAGAGAGAGGGAGGGAAGACTTCCATCTGATGGTTTACTCCCCAACTGGTTGTAATGGCTGGAGCTGCACTGATCTGAAGCCAGGAACGAGGAACTTCTTCCACGTCTCCCACTTAGGCTTGGGCCAAAGGACTTGGGCCTTCTCCTACTGCTTTCCCAGGCCATAAGCTGAAAGCTTGATCAGAAGTTGAGCAGCCCGGTCTTGAACCAGCGCCCTTATGGGATGCCAGTGCTTCAGGCCAGGGTGTTAATCTGCTGGGCCATAGCTCTGGCCTCCCATGCATGTGCATGGGCCCAAGCACTTGGGCCATTTTCTACTGCTTTCCCAGGCCATAGCAAGTAGCTGGATCAGAAGTGGAGCAGCAAGGAGCAAGGACTCAAACCAGTTCCCAAATGGGATGCCCATAATGTTTTCTTTAATTGGAGAAATGTTCCTTTGATAGAATGAGCGTATGACCCCACAATATTCTCTACTTACTCATAATAGGGTCTGAGATGTAAAAGTCATGATTAATTTCTTAGAAGAAAATTTACATACCCAGAAGCAAAGAGAGAAAATTAACCTTTTGTTTTTCTCATGATTGAATCAGAGTTTCAAAACTAATACTTAACTTGTATTTTAGAGGAGTTAATGACTTAACCATCTCTTCTATTAGAAATACTATGTTGTGGCCAGTGCTGTGGCACAGTAGGTTAAAGCACTGGCCTGAATGCCAGCATCCCATATGGGCTCCGGTTCTAGTCCCGGCTGCTACTCTTCTGATCCAGCTCTCTGCTATGGCCTGGGAAAGCAGTAGAAGATGGCCCAAGTCTTTGGGCTGTTCTGAGGCTCTTAGCGTAGTGAAGATATATTAGATTCTCATTAGTGAAATCTTTAGAAATGTCAGAAAGCATGTAACTTTCTTTAACGATCTGAAACAGAGATGAGATCCATAAGGGCAGAACTGCTCAGCAGCCACAATGCAGGAATATGTTTCTTTCTGACGATATCTTCATCTGCTTCTTGCAGTTGCAGCCAATCTGTGAGCTTTGGTCTGTTTTCTGCCCTTGGGAGGACCTAGGGTGCTCTATATTATCTGTAAGGATTCAAAATTTGTTGTATATTAGTGTCTAATCATAAAATTTCCAAAGTGACAAGCTGCATGTAATAAAATATGCAGGACTACAAAAAAAAATACAAACATGGTGTACTGTCTATAAATTACAGCGGTAAATCTCTATTATAGAGATACACATCTCTACACAATTCTCTCTTTCTTTCCCTCTGAAAGTCTACATTCAGCTCTCGATGGTGTGATTACTTAGGAATAGATTTCATATACTTACTTTCATAATCAGTGAACTCGGAATTATTATTGTAGTATTGAGGATTGTACTGACTAAAACACTATGTTTATTCCATGTTAAATAACATCATCCTATCTTTGGATTCCATTTGTCCTGCTACTGATGTATTCACAGGAGAGGGGAGGTGGGAGGAAAACCCAAGATCCATCAGGGTAGAGGAGGAATGTCAGAGGCTGTGGTTCTATTGTACTGCAGCTTGGGTTCTGGAAGAACACATGAATGGACCCAGATGGTTTGAAGCTAACTGAGGGCCTATGTTCTGTACACTTGTCTGTGGTACTGCATTTTCATTTATGTAAAATTTATTTTCTTCAAGCAATATATTAATTTGGATGAAAATGAAGATGTTAAGGAATTTTCAGAATGGGTCTGTTTAACCCTCATTGGCTTTGTTTTTAGGCACTTAACTCAGAAAAGAAAAGATAGAAAAATGCATTTTGGGTTCTCTTCATCTATACCACGGCACTCTTTGGTTAAGATTTATCATTTTGTCATATTTGATTATCTAGACTCCCTGAAAAATCCCCTACTTCATTAGATGGCGTCCGTGTCTCACCATGGCAGTGAAAAGTTTAAAATGTTCCAGCTGTGCATTTAGCTAGGTCATGGACACATGCCATGGCACTTGCCAGCCAATTGTGTCAGGGGCATCATCTGAATCAGAATTACTTGCATGAAAACAAGGAGTTGCAGATTCTTGCAGTGAAAGTGGAGAGGAGCAGGAGCTGCAGAACATTGCCAGGGGTGAGTGTGCCATGGGATGCCATGTGGTGGCTGGTGTCTGGGGTGCTGGTTCTGCAGAAGATAGGGCTTATGGGGGCTGGTGCTGTGGTGTAGCAGGTAAGTCTGCCGCCTGCAGTGCCAGCATCCCATATGGTCACTGGTTCAAGTCCCGCTGCTCCATTTCTGATCCAGCTCTACTATGGCCTGAGACAGCATTAGAAGATTGCCCACATCCTTGGACTCCTGAACCCACATGGGAGACCTGGAAGAAGCTCCTAACTCCTGGGTTTGGATCAGCTCAGCTCTGGCCATTGCATCCAATTGGGGAGTAAACCAGCAGATGGAAGATTCTCTCTCTCTCTCTCTCTCTCTCTCTCTCTCTGCCTCTCTTCTCTCTGTGTAACTCTGACTTTCAAATAAATAAATCTTTCTTTTTTTTAAAATAGCTTATGCTGATGGGTAGTGGTCATGGAAAATGTATGGGACATTTTGCAGCAAGATTTTGGATGAATTTTCCAACCCCTGAACCTCCTAGAGATTGGAATAGACTTCTAATGCGTAACTTCCTCTTATGCTTAATTAGGTTTTTGTTTTGAATTGTTTTTGATGAAACAGCAAGGAATTCTGAGTTATAGACTTCCTATTTCAGAGAGGAAAACACTGATGCCTGCATTATAATTAAATAATGCCTATCACCCTTTCTTAAGCAACAAATGATCACAGATTCTCTCTTTGCTGCTAAGTAATGAGCATGGTGATTCTTCCCTCCATAACCACCTTCCCACCTACACTCCCTCCCCTCTTCCTCCTTCCTCTCCTATTGACATGGAATGCCTTACATAGCTAGGGTGAACATTTAACCCGCTGGCCCTAGGTGTTCATACACTTCAACTGTGTGTAATTATTCATATTCCCTTTTTATGACCAAGCTTATGTCAGAACGACAAATTATATATTCACCTAATACTGAGAGTCATCAAATTGATTTCTATTTTCTTCTCTCTTAGGCAGTTCTTGAGGGGCAGAAATATTTATTTTGTATATCATGTATTTATTCAACTAAAAGACTGACTGTCAAGATGCTGAGTTTTAGTGTCAAAGCAAATATGTTTCTAGACCCCATGAAGTTTACAGTCTGACAAGAAAGAGCAATCTACCCAAAGAATATTGTTTAACATAGTAAATGCTGGTGTGAAGCCAGTGGATAAAGATTGAAGCATTCTTAATCTAGCACCAACTCTAATCCCATGATCTCTAATTGAGAGAAGTAATCAGAAACACAGAACTCCATGTTACCCAGTTATCTCTTTGAATTTCTGATTAAAGAATAAAACATATCAAACAACACACAAATACCCAGGAGTGCATAATATTTATATACTATCTTGATATTAAAAATAAGAAAAACTAACCATTAAATAATAGCAACTTTGAATCTCCTTTGTTTTCTAGACAAGTTATAATCCTATGTGGTTCTTTACAGTAAATTATTACAGTAAATTACAGTACATCATTACAGTAAATTATTACAGTAAATAACTATAGTAAATTATTTTTGTAGGTACACTTCATCTCTCTCACATTTTTCCATTTGATAAATCAGATTATAAAAACTGAGACCCAAGAGAAAAGAAAGATTTTTAAGCTAGTGTTATATGTTGATTGGCTCTCTAAAAAAGATTTATTTATTTATTTGAAAGTCAGAGTTACACAGAGTAGAAGGCGAGAGAGAGATATCTTCCATCTTTTGGCTCACTCAGCAGTTGGTCACAATGGCTGGAGCTGTACTGCTGCAATGCCAGCATCCAGGAGCTTCTTCTGGGTCTCCCACACAGGTGCAGCTTCCCAAGGACTTCGGCCATCTTCCACCACTTTCCCTGGCCATAGCAGAGAGTTGGATCAAAAGCAGAGTAGCCGGGACTCAACCTCCACCCATATGGAATGTCCATGCTGGCAGTAGCTTTACCTGCTATTTCACAGTGCTGGCCCCTTGATTAGACTTTATCTTAGACTTTTTAATGATATTAAAAAACCCCATGCTTTTCTAAGCTCTTTCCATTCAGTTTCTACTTTGTAAATTCCAGATAATACTGTCCCCAGAATTAATCTAAGGTATAAATGCTATGATATAAGGCATTTAACCCCTTAACCTGTCTCCTTGAATACTCAGCTATGTTAGCTCTGTGTCCATTCTTCTGTCTCTGTACTAGATGAATAAAAAGACAGTGTAAAATGATTTGAAAAGAACTATAAGGGGTCAGCGCTGTGGTGCTGCTGCCAATTGGGGAGTGAACCAGCAGATGGAAAACACCTCTCTCTCTCTCTCTCTGTCTCTGCCTCTCCTTCTCTGTAACTCTGACTTCCAAATAAATCAATAAATCTTAAAAGAACTATAAACATCAATAAAACACAAATGAAAATTGTATTCTCAAAACTGGATATTAAACCATGCCTTCTACACCTCTGTTAAAAGTTACATTCTATCATAGTCATTTATGATTTCTAGGGCCAAAGTAGTAAATAAGATTTTTCTGGAAGAGACAGAGGTTATGAGGGAGCCAGGATTTGGGGTCAGTTAGCAGCAGTGAGTGTCACTCTTTCAGATTTGATTCAGGAAAGGAAGAACAGCAACTGATCCCTGAGATTTTGGGTTGGGAAGGAAAGGAAGGAGGGACTGAATAAAACCAAAGGCCCTCTGGTTGTGGGCACCCACCCCCGACTGCAGCCTTTGGGGAGGCCCAGCTGGTGTCTCTAGGGATGCTGCGGACTGGACTCCATTTCCCAGAGTTCCCAGGAGCTCCAACATATTCTGCTTCCCGAATGCCTGTGCACTTGTATGTAAAACTGCCAGTCCCTGGGGCTCTGAGTTGGACCAGAGGGAGTTCATTCCCTGATCAGGGTCAGCCCTGGGGGCTGTGGTGCTCCTTCTCTCTCATTTACTGCATCACCTGCTCTGCACGTGCAATCCCAGGCAGTTTCCAAGTGCTCACCCGAGCCTGCCTCCTGCTGCTTCTTCCCTCTTCATTGTCCACCTGTGGGACCCAGTTACCAGGGACTCTGTTCCCCACACTCCCTGCTTGGCTCCCTGTGTTTCTGGAAGAAAGCGTACCTGCTCTGGGACTTTCTGCTGCAGGTTTGGCATGCAGGAAGGGGTGGGGACATGTGTGGGAGAAGGGTGGGTGCCAGGGCACCAGCGATCCTGGCAGTTTCCCCCGAGGTCAGGGCTGGGACCTGGGCTGTTCTGTCTCCCACCTCTGCTTCTCAGGCTCCCAGTGCCTGGACTCTCTCCTGCAGAACCTCACCCAAACTGTCCCTAATGTGCTTAATTTAGTGGTTACAGGAGAGAGAGGGCAGCGTTCTGGGAACCTGCACACGCAGAGAAGGAAGGCGGAAAGACTCCCACTCTCCACAGTTAAATAAGCTGGGTTCCCACTGTGGGTGGTCTCAGAATACAGTCGGGCTGGGCCTCTTGATGTTTCCTGGGCTCGTTTCTGCAGGGTGGGGCTGGATGGCCTTCAGCAGGGAGCCTGTGGCAGCAGAGGGGTGGGAAGAAGGATCTGACAAGGATCTGCCCCACTGCTCTCATCCTGCATCTCATCTTCCTGGTGGGGAGCAGTGTGAAGCGTGAATAGTTGCTTTGTGTGTTTATCCCTCTCATATTAATTATCAGATTTTTCCAATGTGGAATTTGAAGCTGTTCCAGAAACCTGGGGTGGGAAAACTCTCTTCTTTCAAACAGGCACAGAGACAGTGGAGGATCCAAGGAGTTTCTATTAATGGCCCTAGGCTCAGCTGGAATGATTTCCTGAGAACTGAGCATCAAATTCAAGTTTCTTAGCTGTTACAGCATTGGTGGGTTTAAATGGCAGCCTACATGACTTAGGACCACAATTTCCAATGGTCAGTGGGTCCAGTATGTTTGTAAAAGAGATGCTGGGGACAGATTTATTAGGACAGATTTATGACTGGAGTTTACAGAAGCAGAACTTAGGACATCTTCCCTCCCTAGATAAGATTTCAGTGGGCAGCTGTTTCACTCGTCAATTGTGAGCATCCACTTTTAAAGGTTTGTGTTGGATGAGGTCCACTTCTCTTTCTTTGATGATGTATTTGGCTGCTTTTCATTTTCTGTCTTCAGCTATCTCTTCTCCTGTTAGCAAGGCTGTCAACTGTTTTGACCTGCCACTGATCCCTTTGCAAAATGAGAAGGGAACTAAAATTAATGCAAGTCTACTGTGTTGTCAATAACTGGAGCTACTATTTTAAAGATTTATTTATTCATTTGAAAGAGTTACACAGAGAGAGGAGAGAGACAGAGAGAGAGAGAGAGAGAGAGACATCTTCCATCCGATTGTTCCCTCCCCAATTGGTAGCAACAGCTGGAGCTGTGCCAGTCTGAAGCCTGTAGCCAGGAACTTCTTCTGGGATGAAGCTGTTTTTTGAAATAATTATTTATTTATTTGAAAGGCAGAGTTACAGAGTGGCAGAAACAGAGATCAATGGCTGGAGCTGTTTGGATCCAAAACCAGAAGCCAGGAGCTTTGTCCAGGTCTCATAGGTGGGTGCAGGAGATGAGGGATTTGGGCCATCTTCTACTGTTTTCCCAGGCCACAGCAGAGAGCTGGATGGGAAGTGCAGCAGCCAGGATCATAACCGGCACCCATATAGGATGCTGACACTGCAGGCAGTAGCTTTACCCACTATGCAACAGTGCTGCCCACTAACGGGAGCTCATTTAATCTGAGTATGCATAAAGTGGAGAATTACAGCATCATAAATACAGATAAGTTACAGTTTTTCTCTGCGCAGTACTTTACAGTTACCCAGTGATCCACTGAGAATCTTACTTTCCACACTGTGTAAATAAGAAGGTCAGTTACTTGTCTTATTTTGGGTTCTGTGTTTAAACCCATGACATTTTTGACATGGGAGGATATTAGTTCTACAATTTCATAGAGACTGGTCTGTGGAAGCATCGATAGAAGTTATAACTGTGAGAGTGGTAAGAAAGAAGAAGGGAAGAAATAAGTGCCCCTTACGCCACACAGAGGTGTCCACAAATGGAGTAGAAGACGTGCCCTTGAAAACTATGGCTGACTTTCTGGGACAAACTGTGTTTGAGTGCTTCACATGTTCTGATAGAAAGGTGTTGCCACCAGGTTATTAGTATATTTATTTAGTTAGTTTTTAAAGATTTATTTATTTATTTGAAAATCAGAGCTACACAGAGAGAGAAGGAGAGGCAGAGAGAGAGAGAGAGAGAGAGAGGTCTTCCATCAGGTTCATTTCCCCAATGGCTTCATCATTGTGAACTTTGCTCAGTTCCTGACCTATACCTTTCCTTTAACCTAGTACTTTGCCATGTAGTAGCCCATGAAAACTGCAGACTGCATAAATGAATGAATACTTGGAGGGTTGTGATTTCTTAGAGGAACATCATGAGACAGAAGGAATAAAACAAAACAAAAGTATCCTCCGTGTATAGAAGGTATACTGTTTTTGCAAGCCACAGCGAAGAGGAAGAAGCAGGAAAGTAGTGAGACTGGAAAGTTTGTGGCAAACGTAATAGGCACTGGTCAAGAATTTAACAAGCCCATTAGGAAAACATTAAGGTTTCCTTACTTCCATGTAGACTCTGCCCTCTTATGGTGAACAGGGTCCTCTAAACCCACTTGTTGCACAAATGAAAACCCAAGCATTATCTTCTCCCACAGATGGAGTCTGCTATTGGTTTTGATTTGCATTTCCCTAATGGCTAGTGATATTGGGCATGTTCATTTATGTCTTGACCATTGAGATTTCTTCTTCTGAGAAACATCTATTCTGATCATTGCCCATTTCTTAGCTGTACATTTTGCTTCTTATTTGGAGATTTTCCAGTTCTATATATGTATGTTCTGGCTATCAATCTTTTGTCATAGTCAGAGTTTTCAATGTTTCCTGCCATTCTGTCCATTGTATCTTCACTCTGTTGAATACTTTGTTGTGAAGATGTATCTTAATTTGATATGCTCAAATTTGTATATTTTATTTTGTTACTTGTGCTTTTGGAATCTGACCCAAAACTGTTGTCTATGCTAATATTTTACAGTTTCTCATATGTTTACTTAGTTTTTGGTTTTATATTTAGACTTTTAATTCACCTTGAGTTGCTTTTATATAGTGTATAAGGTGTTGGGGTATCTTTTCAGGCTTCTACATATGGATAATCACTTTCCTTTAAACCATTTGCTAAAGGGATTCTTCTTTCTCCTGTTTGTTTTCTTTCCATTGTTAAATAGGAGTTACCTGTAGAAAAGTCGGTTTATTTCAGCTGCCTATTCTTTTCCATTGAACTATGTGTCTGTTTTTGCAACAGGGCTAACACTGCTTCTATTTTTTTAAGATTTATTTATTTATTTGCAAGGCCAGATGCTTCTTCCAAGTCTCTCATGTGGGTGCCAGCACCGTAGAACACCAATTTCCCAGGTGCATTAGTAGGGAGCTGGATTGGAAGTGGAGCACCTGGTCTCCTAGCAGCAACATATGGGATGCATGCACAGCAGGTCAAGGCTTTAACCCACTACACCACAGCACCAAACCCTTCCTTATTTACTTCTGCTGTGATCTTTCATTATTCACTTTTTTCTACTGCCCTGCATCTTGACTCATTCCTGTTTCTTTCTGGGTCCTGGAGGATGGTAGTAGGTTGCTTCTGGGATATCTTTTTTGTGTTAGTAGATACTTGGTAATCTAAAATCACAGTTTTTAGTTTCTATATTTCTCTGCTATCACAAGGACCTTCTAGATGACAGCAGAAAATGCTGGCAGAAATGAGGATATATTAATTTGCTAAGAAAATACCACAGAGAATATGATGTAAATCATGGAATTTTACTTCTCAGAGTTGTAGAGGTTGAAAATGTGGATCAAGGGGCTTAAATAGGCTCGATTCTTCCAGAAGCCTTTCTCCGATGTGACAGACACATCTATCATTTTATCTACTTAAAAGCACTTTCTTCAGGTAGAGTCATGTTGGTGGTTAGCACTTCAGTGTTTGAGTTTTAGGGAGGCACATTTCAGTTCACAACAGCAAAAGGGTCCCTGTGGTTTACTTCAGTGACAGCCATCTCTGCGGAGGACAGAAAGTTTAAAATCAGCGTTAGGAATTCTCACAGTATTAATGTCTGCTATCTCCATCAAATGTGCATTCATGTACACACAAACAAAACTACCTGTACACATAAACACATTCAACAGTGGAAATGCCTGATGGTTATGTATAGGTAACATCAATATAATAATCCATAAGATGGCCTATTAGCAGACATTAAAAAAAGAATTAGAAAGAATGACAACAAAATCTGCAATTACCTATATTTATGGCTATATGTATGATATTCAGTATTTATAGTTGCTAAAAGATGAATACTGATGTGTGGGAATTAAAGATAAACCTTACCTTGCAATATTGCAGCCTAGTCTACATGAAAGCTGTCTTCCTAAAACCTTTCCCTGGGCCCACTCTGTGGCATAGTAGATTAAGCATCCACCTGCAGCACCAGCATCCCACATGGGCACCAGTTTGAGTCCCTGCTCCTGCACTTACAATCCAGCTCTTTGCTAATGGCCTAGGAAAACAGTGGAATATGCCCTGAGTGCTTGGCCCCTGCACCCATGTGAGAGACCTGGAGGAAGCTGCTGACTCCTGGCTTCTGGCACCTGGCTTCCAAACGGCCCAGCTCCAGCCATTCTGGCCATTTAGGGGTGAACCAGTCGATAGAAGACCTCTCCTTCTCTTCCTCTCTATATCTGTAACTCTAACTCACAATAAAGAAATACATTTTTTAAAAACCTTTCACATTTTAAATTTCTTAATTGTTTTAAAGATTCATTTATTTATTTATTTACAAGTTGAGTTACAGACAGAGAGGAGAGCCAGAGAGAAAGAGAGAGGTCTTCCATCTGATGTTCACTCCCTAATTGATTGCAACTGCCAGAGCTGTGCTGATCTGAAGCCAGGAGCCAGGAGCTAGTTCCAGGTCTCCCAGATGGGTACAGGGGCCCAAGGCCCAAGGCCATCTTCTACTACTTTGCCAGGCAATAGCAGAGAGCAGGATCAGAAGTGGAGCAGCTGAGTATTGAACCGGCCCCCATATGGGATGCTGGCACTTCAGTCCAGGGTGTTAACCTGCTCCACCACAGCACCAGTCCAACATTTTAAATTTCTGATACTCTAAAATAGCACAGGACTGCATTATATCTAGGAAAGATGCATTTAAAAATTATAAATCTAGTGCATTTTAGCAGAAGTTTTAACAAATACTTCTGATTTTCTCAGCATTATATATAAATAAATGACATAATGAGTCATTGTCAGATTTTTAGCTTTTGACAGCCACTTATAATATTTCACAGCTTTTTGAAATGTATTGCTAGTGTGTTTTTCTCAACACATGCACTGGATTTTACCTATAAGGTTGCCTCTTATAGGATTTGTATTTTAATGGGTTTTCATGGCACATGTAATCAACATCTGGAAAGCCTCTAATACACATAAATAATAACATGAATCAGGCTTTTTTCTTAAAGATTTATTTATTTATTTGAAAGTGCTGCACAAATAGAGGAGAGGTAGAGAGAGAGACAGACAGACAGACAGAGACAGAGAGGTCTTCCATCTGCTGGTTTACTTCCAGTTAGCCGCAATGGCTGGTCTGTGTCAATCCGAATCCAGGAGCTACTTCCGGATCTCTCATGTGTGCAAGGCCCCCAGGACTTGGGCCACCTTCTACTGCTTTCCCAGGTCATAGCAGAGAGCTGGTTCAGAAGTGGAGCAGCCACAACTTGAACTGGCACCCATATGGCTTGCCAGCACTGCAGGCAGCAACTTTATCTGCTATGCCACAGCGCCTGCCCCACATTGCATCTCTTTAAGATGATATGGATTTAAGTTCATGAGAAATTATTAGCATCGTGGGAACTGATAGATATGGATGAAGCAGGATGGACTTGTTAGGAAGGGTGATGTTAATTTTCTTATAAAATAAATAAATAAGAAATTAAATATGGTCAGACATAAATGAAGACTAAATTTTATTAGTGGTGATCCAGAAAACACAGATCTCAGGTCTTTTTCTTCCAGTGTTAAATTTACATTTTTAAATGCATATTAAGTGAACAAATTTCATGTAATTTATATATACAGTTTGAAGAGCAAACTGATAACATCCTATCCTATCTTCCCTTGGTCTCATATTTCCAACTTGCTCCTTCTCGTTTTATTTTCTTTTAATTTTGACAGCTGCATGCTTTGATTTTATTTTAGAATCACAAGCTTTAACCCTCTACAAAATAAAGAATTCAGCAAGTAGTATAAGAAATATCAATGAGTATATGTTGTTTACTCTATCAAAGAGTACAGAAAAGTGCTATGAACAATACTCAAATCTCAAAATGTCATATTAACTCATGCTACTTTTCGTTGTCTATATATTAATTACCACCAGTCAGAGAAAACATATGGTATTTGTCTTTTGGGGGCTAGCTTTTTTCATGAAGCATACTTTTTTCCAGTTCATCCATTTAGTTACAAAAGATAGGATTTCATTCACAATTATGGCTGAATAGTATTTTACACTGTATTTATAGCTCATATTCTTTTTCCAGTCACCAGTTGATGGACTTCTGGGTTGATTCCATGTTAGCTATTGTGAATTGAGTTGTAATAAACATGAGGTACAGATAACTCATGCCTATGCATATTCTATTTCATTTCATGTGGGTAAATTCCTAGGAGTCAGATGGCAGGATCATATGGTATGTTTGTTTTCAGATTTCTGAGGAACTTTGATACTGCCTTCCATAATGGCTGTACTAGCTTCATTCCCACCAACAGTGGGTTAGGGTACCTTTTTCTCTCTCTCTCCACCAGCCTTTATTGTTTGTTGACTTTTTCAAAAGAATTATTTATTTGAAAGGTGGAGTTAATTATAGGGAGAGGCAGTGGCAGAGAGACATAAGTATTTTATCTGCTTGTTTATTCTCCATATGGCACAACAGGTGATGCTGGTCCAATCGGAAGCCAGAGTTAGGAGAATCTCCCTGGTCACCCAAGTGGGTGCAGGGACCCAGGCACTTGGGCCATCCTCCACTGCCCTCCCAGTGCAGAGCAGAAAGCTGGACTGGAAGAGGAGCAACCGGGACCAGAACTGGCACCCATATGGAATGCCGTCTCCATGGGTGGAGGATCAACCCAGTGTGCCACGACACTGGCCCCCATCAGGGATATTTTTCTATAGTACTCTCTATCCACTGTATCTTTTTCTAGTTGAAGAATTAAGGTGATGCAGGATTAATCGAATGAGTTTGAGAGGATTGTCTCTCTTTCAATTCTTTTGAATAGTTTGAGAAGTATTGGAATTAGTTCTTTAAAAGTCCTGTAGAATTCAATAGTGAGGCTGTCTGATCCTGGACTTTTCCTTGTTGGGAGGGTCTTTATTACTCATCCAATCTCTGTCTTGGTTTTGGTTTGTTTAGCTTTTCTATGTGTCTTCATGACTCAATTTTGATATATTGTGTATGTCCAGGAATCTGTTGATTTTTCCTCTAGGATTGCCAATTTGTTAGCCATCACAACCGATGCCCACATCCTATATTGCAGTGCTAATCTGAGTTTTGGGTAATCCACTTCCAAACCAATTTCATGTTAATACCCCTAGGAAGCAATGGATAATACCTCAAATTCTTTCCTTCTTGTCATCTAATTTGGAGAACTGTAACCTCAATGGGGACTTGAGAACCTGGTCTTGCACAGTTGTAGCCATATAGAAAGTGAACCAGCAGATGGGAGACCTCTCTGCTTCTCTTTCCTTCTCTCTTTGTCTCTGTGTCTCTCTGCCTTTTTTATCATATTAAAATATTTAATTACTTACTTGAAAGAGTTACAGAGAGAGGGAGAGACAGAAATCTTCCACCACCTAATTCATTTTTGAGATGACTTTAATAGCCAGAGTGTGGCCAGGTTGAAGCCAGGAGCTTTTCCTCCGATGTGTGTGGCAGCATCCCAGGCACTTGGGCCATCTTTCCCTGCTTTTTCAGTCCATTGGTAAGGAGCTGGATCAGAAATGGAATAGCTGGTACTTGAACTGGTGCACATACAGGATGCCAATGTAACAGATAGCAACTTTGTCCATTGCACCACAACCACCAGCTCCTCTTTCTGCCTTTCCAATAAATAAATCTTTTGAAAAAGAACTTAAGGTAGTAAAAGTCATCATGACTGAGCAATGGCAAATTTATTGAAGTGATCTATTTTCTTAAAGATCTATTTATGAATTTGAAAGGCAGCACTAGAAAGAGAGAGTGGGAGAGATGGATCTTCCTCCTGGTTTGTTCACTCCTCAAATGGCTGCAATGACTGTGGCTAGGCAAGACTGATATCAGGAGCCGGGGGCTTCTTCCAGGTCTCTCACATGGGTGCAGGAGCCCCAATATTTGAGTCACCCTGTGCTGCTTTTCCAGACACATTAGCAGGGAACTGGATCCATTTGGAGATTAATGTCTATGATACTCTCCTTGCAGTTGAAGGATTTAGAATCCGTTTCAATTATGGGTGGGCCAAGTACAACAGCTTCCAATTGTCCAAGGTTTGGATTAGATGGGATCTGAGAAATTTTGTTAAAATAGTTATTAATCATAACTCTGAGCTTAAGCATTTCTTACCAAATTTTCGTGTTTGCTGATGTTTATATCTATGGGAAAATTGGGTCTCTGGATTGCAACCAATGAAAGCATCCAGACTAACAGTAATAAGGTCAACAGTCAGCAGAATGATGTCCAGCTGAACTGAAATAGCTTTTCTTATTTGGTAGAGGGGTTACCTCCTGCATTATGCTGACATACTGACATAGACAGTAGATGTTGGAGCCTGTCCCTTCTGCCAAATGGAGAATACTACATTTTGGTCCATCATATATATATTTATATATTATAATATATATTTCTATACATAATATAGAATTACATATAATTATTATAAATATATAATTATATATGAATTTATTATTTATATATAAATATATAATTATTTCTGATCCAGCTCCTTACCAATGGATTGAAAAAGCCGTGAAAGATGGTTCAAGTGCCTGGGTTGCTGTGACAAAGAGCGGAGGAGAAGCTCCTGGTTTCAAACTGGCCACACGCTGGCTTTTGAAGTCATCTCAATAATATATATGTATATTATATATAATATTAATAATAAATTATATAATATCTGTTTATAATTATTATATATTATATAATATATTGTATGTTAAACTATAATATATTTTATATTGAATATATTTATATACATAAATATATAAATAAATGTATATATATAAATTATTTATTTATGTATTTGACAGGTGTACTTACAGACAGTGAGAGGAAGAGACAGAGAAAGGTCTTCCATATGCTCATTTACTCCCCTAATGACTGCTGGGAGCACAAGGACAGTGCCTAGAGTTTATTTTGATGGATTTTAGCCCCTTTCATTGGAGGGAGGCCCAATGAAGCTGGACTGATTTGTAAACCTCAGAAGTGTCTTTTCAAGGTGAAGGCAAACTGAGACTGAGGGGTTTTTGGAAAAACTTGGAACAAAATGCATTTGCCACACTTGGTTAAGACACATCATTTATTTATTGATTTCATCAGATCTGTTAACATTGAGTATAAGGTACAGGGGACATGGTGGATGGCATATAGCAATATGATTTTAGTAATATATCATGAGGTGCTTTTTCTTTTAATGGATTTAGCAGGTAAAATTGGGCTACCTAATGGGATATAGCTGGAATAATTACCTTTTTACTAAATAAATCTGAGGTAATAAATATTAGTGTATGATGACATTGAGTTTTCTTTTATTGGGCCTTCTTGGTTATTTTAATCTGGGATTTGTGAATTCTCATTTTCTCTAGGCAAGTTTTAACTGAAAAATTTTATTTTATTCTTCATCATGTTGGACCAACTCTGCTGCTTCTGGGATTTTTTTAGTACATCTGACAATTGGAAATTTAGACAATAGTATAGTTAAAAAGAGATGTACCAAGTAAAGTACTTATTTTTATTCAGATACATATTTTCTAAAATTCCTATTGAGTATCCTTGTTAAATTTAGTTGCATCCCAGGTTAAGACTTATTGGAGACAGGTGCCATGGCTCAATAGGCTAATCCTCCACCTGCGGCGCAGGCACACTGAGTTCTAGTCCTGCTGGGAGAGCCAGATTCTGTCCCAGTTGCTCCTCTTCCAGTCCAGCTCTCTGCTATGGCCCAGGAGTGCAGTGGAGGATGCACAAGTGCTTGGGCCCTGCACCTGCATGGGAGATCAGGAGGAAGCACCTGGCTCCTGCTTTTGGATCAGCGCAGTGTGCCAGCCGCAGCACACTGGCCGCAGCGGCCACTGGGGGTAAACCAACAGAAAAAGGAAGACCTTTCTCTCTGTCTCTCTCTCTCACTGTCCACTCTGCCTGTCAAACTAAAAAATAATTTTTATAAAAAAGACTTATTGGAGCTACTCTAGTGATTATACCCATGAAACTTTGTTAATTAATGCAAATAGAACCTGGGAAAATTGATGTATATCTTATGCTGTAGAGACTTAAGATTGAACATCTTTTTTATCTTTTTTAATTATATAATTTAAAAACAAATTTTAGATTTTTTTTGACTTTACTAAGCCACAGCTCTGGCCCCATTAATATGTCTTAACAATGTTTTTTCCTCTCAGACTTATCTCTATTGGTTCAGTTAACTGCATGTCTTTTCTTTAGATTCAGATTCTCTCAGCTGTCAAAGCTTATTCATCTTAATTCTGTTGTTCCTATTTCCCTCCCTTTTATTCTGTCCCTAGGCTAATTGAGGTCATGATTCTCCATTCCTTCTGTGTGGTGTCACAGTAGGCTTGAAGTGTTCTTTTTCTCTTCTGATTTCTAAAGAAAGAAATTATGTATTCCCCCAGTTTAGATATTTTAATAATTCATTCTGAAACAAAGGTTAAATGTTCTTAATTTGACAAGAATTTTCAGGGCCAGTGGTGTGGCATAGTGGGTAGAGCCACCACTTGTAGTGCTGGCAGCTCATATGGATCCAGATCTCTGCTAAAGCCTGGGAAAGCAGTAGAAGATGGCCCAAGTCCTGGGCCCCTGCACCCATGTGGGAGACCTGGAAGAAGCTCCTTGCTCCTGGCTTTGGATTGGCACAACTCTGGCCATTGCAGCCAACTGGGGAGTGAACCAGTGGATGGAAGACCCCTCTCTCTTCTCTGCCTCTCTCTGTGTAACTCTGACTTTCAAATAAATAAATAAATCTTTAAAAAAAGAAGTTTTTCTAATTTTAGATTTGTTCTCCTTCATTGTCACTTCATTGTATGTGTAAAGTGTGCATATCCAGTTTTTCTATTTTGGATTTTTGGGATTTTGTATTAGCTCTGCTGTGTATTCATTTTTCTCGAGCATTGGTGATATCTTCTCCTTAGTTGTATTAAGAGAGAGAGCAATAGCCCTCATGTCTTTTTAGGTAAGTAAGACATATTAAAAACAGAGCATTCAGTATACATTCATAGTAGTTTGACTTGTTCAATTGATTTACGTGACCTCCCTTGGACATTCTTGGTCTCTGCTGTACAACTTTCTATACTCATTAATTCTTTGATATTCCCAAATCCAGAAAATGAATGACTCAACAGCTGTGTTCCTGTATTTGCTGGGACTCAGGGTAAGAATCAAAGTGGAGGTGTTCAGGAATCTAAAGGTACATGCTACATAGCAAAGCACATCATTTCCTATACAAAGTGACTGGGAAATCCAGAATCTTTTGCACACATATTGGATCCTGGACTATTACTGGACTATTCAGTAAGATTTTAATGTATTTATTTTCAGTGTGTGTGTTTGTATTTCTAAATAAACTCTGCTGGGCTACTTAACATTAACATGTATTGCAGAATTCTTTCATCAGTTTTTACTTTTAAAAAAATTTCTCTTTCAGTTTTATGGGAGAGGGTAGAAGCTTTCCGCTATGTAACTGAAAATTCATTGATTCATTAAAGTTAAAAATATTTGTTGGAAATGGGTGGAATACTATTAATTCTTGTGTGATTTTCATGAAACTAAATACATTCTCTATTTTGTTTTGCTTAAAATTTCTGCATGTGTGGACTTCTTTTTTCCTTCTTGCCCCAAATCCCTTTGTGTATTGGGATGGCAAATGGGTTTTACACTGGAGAAAACATGTTATTTTGGCAAAGAAGTACTTAGCCTTTCTGCTTCAAGTATTCAAATATTGCATTAGAAATCATTATATTTGTTTACTGTACAAATGTCCTTCATACAATTTTGTAATCTTCTGGGATGGGAGAGGGAGCAGGAAATAGGAGGGTTATGGGTGGGTGGGGGAAGTTATGATTGTCAGTATAAATTATTGCCCTACACTTTTTATAGACACTCTTCAAAGCATATCCTCAAACTAATTCAATTAATTTAAAGGATTTATTAAATGATAGACTACATGAAATTTATCGATGTATTTTATCAAGCAATCATCCAATGTAAATGATTACCATATGTTTGCACTTCAGTGAATCATTCTATTGTGAATATTTTGGCATCAATATAATTTTGTTTAAAATTTCTTTATGAAAAAATATCTGGACTAGAATTCAATTGAATGCATTGCATGGTTTTGTTACCTAATGACAAATTGCCTTCACTGAGGTTTATAATTATTTATTCTTTCAACACTAATGTTATGTGTTTACCAAATACAGTAATATTAATATACATTAGGGGTTGGCACTGTGGCATAGCGGGTAAAGCTGCAGCCTGGCAGTGCTAGCATCCCAAATGGATGCCGGTTTGAGTCCCGGCTGCTCCATTTCTAAGCCACCTCTCTGCTAAGGCCTGGGAAAGCAATGGAAGATGGTCTAAGTCCATGAGCCCCAGAACTCACATGGGGGACCCAGAAGATGCTCCTGGCTCCTGGCTTTGGGTCAGTGCAGCTCTAGTCATTGCAGCCAATTGGGGAGTGAAACTGCAGATGGAAGACCTATCTCTCTTCTTTCTGCCTCTTCTTCTCTCTCTGTGTAACTCTGGCTTTCAAATAAATAAGTAAATAGATAAATAATTTTTAAAAAGATACATTTGTTTGCAAACAATATGTGACATCAATACAACTACTTAAATTTTCTCATACAAGTAGTTTAATTTGGAGGCCTGAATTATGGCTGATTGGTTCTGTAGTCTAATGATATCTTTGAACCCAACTATTTTCCCCTTCTTTATGAATTTCAGTGTTGTATATTACTAGAATTCTGAAAAAAATTCACAGAAACTTTAGGCATCATCTAAACATCATAATCTCCAAAGAGCAAAAATCATTGCAAACTATGATTTTCTAGAATTATTTCTTTGGATAATGCTACAATTTTATTGTAGCTTTAAATTGAGCACACACACACACACACACACACACCCATGTACCATACATACATTCACAAATGTACATACACAATCAGCAAGTCTCCAATGCATTTACCAAAGTGCATCAATGTGCTAGTTTAAGATTACTGCCAAAGAATAGTCCCTTTCTTTAAATACCAATTTACTCTATTGATTTATTTTTGACCAAAAATGATGCAGTTTAGTTACTGTTTTGACAAAGAGGCAGGTATCATCGCAAAGCACAAATGAGTGAATAAGTTACATTATCCAGGGAATTAGATAAGAAATGGCTCACTCATCAAATTAAAAGGAATTGAATCTAGTTTGAGTTACCATGTCAAGCAAAATATGAAGTTTTACAAAACTTGAATGTATATAATTTCAAATAAATTTTGAGTTGTATCTAAATGTGTACACTACAACATTAAGCATAAAGGCACAGATATTTAAACACCTTTATTTAGGAAAATGTGAATAGATAATAATAATAATTGCTAACATTTATTTTATACCAGGTGATGTTTCCTGAATTTTATGTTTCCAGAAAAATGGAGGTAGCTCCTGTTATTTTAACTTTAAAGAAAATGCAACTGAGGCATGAAGAGGTAAGTAACTGGTTTGCCCAAGGATATATAATCATGAAGTGGCAAAGCCTTAGACTTGGCATGATCTGAATGGCAGCCATTTTTTTTTCACAAATTCAATGTTTGATCTATTTCATATATTCACTAAAAGGATTTACTATCAAATGATACTTTCTGATAAAACCTATGAAAACTGCAGATGAGTATTGCTCCAAAGCAAATACTTGAGGCTAGCATTACGTGTAGCAGGTAAAGCCATTGTCTTTAAATTTAGCAAAGATATGCCTTGTTAGATGAGTGTACTTTGTGTAATTCTTCTTGTCAGTGTATACACTTTAGAAATTGATTACAGGGGCCAGTGCTGTGGCACAGCATGTTAAAACCCCAACCTAGGGTGCCAGCATCCCATATGGGTGCTGGTTTGAGTTCCAGTTGCTCCACTTCTGATCTGGCTCCTTGCTAATGCACCTGGGAAAGCATCAGAGGATGGCTCAAGTCCTTGGGCCCCTGCACCCGTGTGGGAGACCTGAGAAAAGCTCCTGGCTCCGGGCTTCAGATCAGCTCAGCTCCGGCTTTTGCAGCCAATTGGGAAGTGAACCAGCAGATTGAAGACTTTTCTCTCTGTCTCTACCTCTCTATATAACTCTGTCTTTCAAATAAATAAAAATAAATCTAGAAAAAAAGAAATTGATTACATCAGGCAACACATATGAACTTTTTTATAGAAAGATTGACCTTTAGAAAAATTTTAGACCTACAGAAAAAAAAAATGTGGTACAAATGTGAACTTTTGAATAAAAATCTATTTTTCATGAAAGCATGGTGTTATAAAACAGAGCAATACCTCACTGAGAACCAAAAATAAATTGGACTATCTCATTCTGTGATTTGAAATCTAGGGACAAATGTCCTTTATTTTTCTTACAGAGAATGTAAATAGTGTTGTGATATCAAACTCATTCTAAGTTTAGGTACCCCATGGAAAGATTGATCTAATGAAAACAAATCTGTTGGATCATTTACCTCATACATTCCACTACCATGAAAATAATATATCTGTCATGATACATCAAGAAGAAAACATATTTATGCCTAAAAATACAAATTCAACTATTACAAGCTGTTCAGCAAAATTTAAATTGTATGTTTTTAATATTCTAAAATGGAACATTTTTCTTTGCTTCTCAATAAAAATGTGATACACTTTAACATCTTCAGAATAAGAACTGAGAGTGTACAAGGCAAAATTTATTTATTTACTTATTTATTTTTTGCCAGACAGAGTTAGACAGTGAGAGAGACAGAGAGAAAGGTCTTCCTTCCATTGGTTCACCCACCAAATGGCCACCATGGCCTCCCGATCTCCCATGTGGGTGCAGGGCCCAAGCACTTGGGCCATCCTCCATTGCTCTCCTGGGCCACAGCAGAGAGATGGACTGGAAGAGGAGCAACCGGGACTAGAACCTGGGGTGCCAGCACTGCAGGCGGAGGATTAGCCTTGTGAGCCACGTACCCGGTGAAATATAGTTTAAAGAGAGAATTTATAACGTTCATTTTTAAAGTAACAAAAACATTTTTCACTTCTTGGTTTGCATTTTAAATTTGTACATATATATATATATATATATATATATATATATATTAGCCATCCTTACTGGTTATTGCAAATTACCACATCCCAAAATTAATTGCTTCTCAACATTTACAATTTGTTTCTTCACTTTAAAGAAAAATATTTGTGTCTCTTGAGTAAACAAGTAAATATAATGATTTGGCATCATTTTATAAAACTCAAATCTGTAAGAACTCAAAAACCACTGCAGAAATATTCTATAAGAATGTACTCATGCATATTGTTCTTACAATAGATTCACCCATGTCATAGGAGAGCAACTCCTTGCTCAACATTCAAAATGTTCACAGTCTTCGAAATATTCCTTTTAGCATAGTGACCACAGTTGGACACAAGAGAGTCTTTAAAATTAAAAGAAACAATTTGGGTATGCTGACTTTCCTAGTCTTCTTGTTTTCCTGGGACAGAGTATCTTTTTTGAATGTAGGCTGACAAGGATACAACCCCCACCACAAAGTAAAATGCCTAAACATTAGAGCACTGCTCCTGACCCCTGCTCACTTGTTCCTCTATGTGGGATTTATGAATGACTTGCATGAATGGAGAGATGAAAGAGGCAATGAGCTACCAACCCCCCTTTTCTTTATTTAGCACTTTTCTAGGATGCCTATGAGAACATGGGTTCTTGTCTGCCCTTTTTTATACTGTAAATTTAGCAAAAAACCTGTGCTCTGTAAGTGACTAGGTAAGGATGCAATGTAATGTACTAGGGCAATGGAAAGGAATTTTTGTTGCTAAGCACCAAGACCAACAACTCTGTGGGCTAGAAAGCTTACATTTTGACTTCTTTCCATGTCCAGCTTGAACCATTCAGAATTCAGAGAAAGTAGGAATGTAAGTTATGAACACACTTCACTGCCACAAATGTTATGATACTCATCAGTTTGTAATCAGGAATGACTTAAAATTTAACCAAAAATACCACAGTAAACTATGGCAGATTCATCAACACCTACACTTATAACTAACATCCACATTTATAATTGTATCTTTCTATGAAGGATCTGACAGGAATTATTATCTGGGATGGATAATTAACAACTCCTTAAACAATTTTTATAATGTACCAAAAAAGTGAACTTTGAATCCTTTGGGAATTGGATAAGCTAAATATATTTGTATTTGATGAATTCAGGCTGAGAACTTGTAAGTATAATACCAACCATAATACCTACGAAAAATTAAATACCTTGGAATAAATTTAAGAATTTGAAAGATCTTCACAATGAAAATTACAAAACATTAAAGGAAGAAATAGAAGAACACACACAAAAATGGAAAAATATTTCATGTTTGTGCACTGGAAAAAATAATATCATCAAAATGTTCATACTACCCAAAGCGATTTATAGATTCAATGAGACCCCAATCAAAACTCCAAGAACATTCTTCTCAGATGTAGAAAAAAAGAATGCTTAAATTTGTGTAGAAACACAAGAGACCCCCAAATAACTAAAGCAACATTAAACAAGAAAAAGTTGGAAGTATCAGAAGACCAGATTTCAAGACATACTACAGGGCAGTTACAAACAAAACAGCCTGGGACTGGAACAGAAAAAGACATGTATACCAATGAAACAAAATATAAACCAAAAAAATTAATCCATGTAGCTACAACCAACTAGTCTTTGACAAATGAGCTAAAATCAATCCCTGGAGAAAGGACAGTCTCTTCAACAAATAGTGTTGGGAAAATTGGATCTCAACATGCAGACATATGAAACAAAACCTGTACTTACACCCATACAAAAATCAACTCACAACTGATCATGACTCTAAATCTATGGCCTGATATCAACAAATTACTAGAGGAAAATATTGGGAAAACTGCAAGATATTAGCATAGGAAAGACTTCTTGGAAAAGACCCCAGAAGCACAGGCAATGAAAGCAGAAAGAGACAAAAGGGATTACATCAAGCTTAGAAGATTTGTGCTGCAAAGGAAACACTAAGCAAAGTGAAGAGTGGTAGAAAATATTTGCAAACTATATAACTGATAAAGGGTTAATATCTTGAAGTAACACCTTGACAGTAGGGACTCCACACCATGAGACTCTGGTCTGAGACTATGATCTAAAACAGTTGAATAA
Organism: Oryctolagus cuniculus; assembly: GCF_964237555.1. NCBI lineage: Eukaryota > Metazoa > Chordata > Mammalia > Lagomorpha > Leporidae > Oryctolagus > Oryctolagus cuniculus. The sequence continues at coordinate 82,221,496 of NC_091444.1, read as the reverse complement.
TAGCAGTCCACTACATCACACTTGGCAGAGCACAGAAACCCCATAGTATGATCGCTCAAGCTTGGAAGTGAATAGACTACACCTGGGTTAATGATAAAAATGTAATTTGTCTATGTCCTATGTATGATTAAAACCAATACCTGGATTAATGTCAAGATTATAATTGGAATTGTTAAGATTGTAACTGGTATTGTCAATATTATAATTGATACTAGCTTATTGATACTAGATTATAATTGATACTAGTTTCACATAGGTTTTAGGTCAGTAACCAGTAACCAGTAACCATGTATTCCCCCCTATTCCTAGCAACCATGAATTCCCCTCCCAATTTTGTGGTTTTTGCCTTTATAAACCCTGTTGCTTTCGGCTTCAGGGTCGAGAGTTCTTTAGGGCATGAGCACACTCTCCACCACCTGCAATAAAGGACCACCAAATTTTATCAATCTGTGGAGCTCTTTTGTTCGCACTCACTCAGGTACAAACAGCAATCTGATGTTTATAAAGATCTTAAGAGACTCAACTTCAACAAAATAATGCAGTTAAGAAATGGGCAAAGGACATGCACAGAAAATTTTCAAAGGATGCAATCAATACAAATGGCCTACAGACAAATGAAAACATACTCAGCATCACTAACCATCAGGGAAATGCAAAAACACCATAAAGTTTCATCTCATCCCAGTTAGAATGTCTATCATCCAAAAATGAAAAAATAATAAATGCTGGTAAGGATGTTGGAGAAAAGGCACACTTATACGCTGTTCATAGGAATGTAAAGTAGTACAACCATTATGGAAGACAGTAAGGATATTCCTCAGAAATCTGAAAATAGATCTACTATATGACCCAGCAATCCCACCCATGGGAATTTACCCAAACAAGATGAAATCAGGCTTTGAAAGAGTTACTTATAACCCCCATGTTTACTGCACCTCAATTGGCAATAATTAAGATAAGCAATCAAATCAGATTCCCATTAACTGATGTCTGGAAAAAGAAAATGAGTAGTATGGAATACTGCTCAGTCATAAAAAAGAATGAAACCCTGTCTTTGCAATACATGAATGCAACTGCAAACCATTATGCTTATTGAAATGAGCAATTCAAGAAAGATAAATGTCATTTCTTCCCTGATAAGTTCTGATTAATATAGGATACAAGAGTAGATAAGAATGAAATGGACTTATGATTTGATTATTGTTTTAAGCCCTTGTGGATACTCTAGTCAAACTGTGGTTTTGGATTTTTTTTATTTGTTGAATAGTATGGTTAGTGGTGCACTAAACCCAAGGTTCAAAAGAAAATTGTGAAATTATGTTTTTTTGAATTTATGTTTTTTGCAAAAATTATAGAGAAAAAGGAAAGGTGAATGGGGATTGATGGAGGGAGTGAGGGGACTATGGATATCTTCTTAGCATTGTATTTATAAAATACATGATATCTGTTCTCTTTATATTAATAAAAAATTTTGGAGAGCCTAAAGGTAAACATCTCCTACGAGCTGATCTTCAACAGAAATGCTAAGAATATTCACTGCAGAAAGGACAGTCTTTTCAATGAATGGTGCTTTGAATATTGAATATTCACACATAGAAGATTTAAACTTTATCTCTCATCATATACAAAACTGAACTCAAAGGTGTTCATTTACCCTAGGCATTAAGATGTCAGTTAAGATGCTAGTGTCTCATATCAAAGTACCTAGTAGATACCCAGCTCTGACTCCTGACTCCAGTTTCCTGCTAATGCAGATACTGGGAGGGAGTAGGGATAACTCAACTACTGGGTTCCTTCCACCATGCAGGAAAGCTGGGTTGAATTCCACACTATTGGCTTCTGTTTGGCCCAGTCCTGTCGTTTGTGGGCATTTGTGGAGTCAATCAACATGAGAGCTCTCTCTTTTTGTTTATCTGCTCTCAAATAAATAATTTTACACTCAATTCAAAATTATTTAAAGACTTAAATGTAAGACCTGAAACTACTGGAAAAAAAATGCTTCAGGACATTGGATTGAGTAAGTATTTGAAGGATACGACAACAAAGCACTAGAAGAAAAAAAGCAAAAATAGTCAAATGGACTTTTTTATTTATTTAACAGGTAGAGTTATAGACAGTGAGAGACAGAGACAAAGAGAAAGGTCTCCCTTCCATTGGTTCACTCCAGAAATGGCCACTATGGCTGGCGCTGTGCCGATGCAAAGCCAGGAGCAAGGTGCTTCCTTGTGGTCTCCCATATGGGTGCAGGGCCCAAGCACTTGGGCCATCCTCCACTGCCATTCTGGGATGCAGCAGAGAGCTGGACTGGAAGAGGAGCCACTGGGACTAGAACCCAGCGCCCATATGGAATGCTGGCACTGCAGCAAGTGAGCCATGGCACTGGCCCTGGAATTTTACCAAATTAAAAAACTTCTGCAAAGAAACAAAATAATCAACATAACAAAGAGACAATATGAAATTGGAGAAAATACTTAGAAAATATACACCTACTAGGTGTATACACCCTTTAAGACATTTTAAAAACTCAATGAAAAATGAACAGATTTTAAAATTGGCATTAGATCTAAATGCTCATTTTTTAAAGAAAGGCATACAAATGGCCAAGAAGTACATGAAAAATGTTCAGCATCACTAATTAACAGGGAAATACAAATACAAATCAAAACCACAATTAGACACCAAGTTACTCCAGTTAGAATGCTTATTATCAAAGACAAAACAGTGGCTGGCATTGTCACACAGCAGGTTAAGCCATGCTCTGTGACACTGGCATCCCATATGAGCACTAGTTCAACTCCACATCCCATCCAGCTCCCTGCTAATGTGTCTGGGGAAGCAGCAGAAGGTGACCCAAGTGCTTGGGCCCCTGTCATCCACATGGGAGACCCAGATGGAGTTCCAGGCTTCTGGCTTCAGTCTGGCACAGACCAGCCATTGTGGTCATTTGTAGAGTGAACCAGTGATGAAAGATCTGTCTCTGTCTCACTATGTGTCTCTCTCTTTGTAACTGTTCCTTTCAAATAAATAAATTAATCTTATAAAAAAGAAAAATACACACTTGAAGGAATTGTATGCAAATTTAACAAAAACTTGGAGAACTCAGTAACAGGAAAATAAATGCCTTCAAATTTAAATACTGCCAGAATACATAGAGACACACGTAAAATGCATAATAAAATAAACATATACGGGGCTGGCACCATGGCTCACTTGGTTAATCCTCCACTTGTAGTGCTGGCATCCCATATGGGCACAGGGTTCTAGTCCCAGTTGCTCCTCTTCCAGTCCAGCTCTCTGTTGTGGCCTGGGAGTGCAGTGGAGGATGGCCCAAGTGCTTGTGCTCTGCACCCACGTCAGAGACCAGGAGGAAGCACCTGGCTCCTGGCTTCGGATCAGCATAGTTCCAGCCATAGTGGCCATTGGGGGGTGCACCAATGGAAGGAAGACCTTTCTCTCTGTCCCTCTCTTTCTTTCTCATTGTCTAACTCTATCTGTCAAATAAATAAAAAAGCATATAAACCAATCTGAATATTAGAGAATTCTGAGAAAAAGAAATGTACTGTACATAAAGGAAGAGCACATTTAGACAGCAACAAGATGGATACACTGTGTATCAGGATGGTTACACTTAAAAACACACATTACAAATGCTTTCAGGATAGAGTAGCAGAACATCTCATTCATTCCTGGTGAGAATGCATCATGGGGCAGATGCTTTATCAGACATCTTGGCATGTTATTAGGAATCCAACACCGTGTCATACACCATACATGTTCTAATATATTTACAGAGCTGGTGTGAAAATGTATGGCTTGATAAAAACTGACATGAAAATATATATAGCAGCTTTATTCACAATGGCTAAAGCTCATAGAAAACCACATTGTTCCTCAACAGTTAACCACATAACCAAACCTTCAAAGTGCGTGGAGACCCTGGGAAGAGAACAGGAGATGAAGACATATGTGATGCTTAGGGTATAGGCATTTAGCATGGGGACACAAGAGAAAATCCGAGGCTGAAGTCATAGGGGATCTAGAAGCCTAAGGAAGACAACAACTTCAAGCAAAGGGCAGAGAGGTATCTGAAGACTGCCATGAGCTGAAGTCACAGGCAATGAAGTCACTCTAGGGTAGCAGGATAATACTCCAGAGTAGAGATGCAGATAACTGATGGGAGATCACGGCTTCATGCAGTGGGGCTGGAGGACCTGACAGCTGGCTTGGGATGCAGGCACAGATGGACACTCAAGGAAAGATGTGATGGAGGGTCTGGCATTGTGGTGCAGTGGGTTACACCACTGCCTATAATGTTGGCATTCCATATGGGTGCTGGTTTGTATGCTGGCTGTTCCCGTTCAGATCCAGCTCCCTGCCAAAGACCTGGGAAAGCAGTGGAAGATGGCCTTACTGTTTTGTCCTCTGCCACCCACGTAGGAGACCCAGAAGAAGCTCCAAAGGCCTGGCTCCTGGCTTCAGATGGGCCCAACCCTGGCCATTGCAACCAATTGGGGAGTGAGCCAGAGGATGGAAGCTCTTTCTGTCTCTCTATGCCTCTGTCTCTCCCTCTATGTGATAAGGAAATAACTTGAGATATTAAATTTCATGGGTTTTTTTTGGACAGAGTTAGGCAATGAGAGAGAGATAAAGATCTTCCTTCCATTGATTCACACCCCAAATGGTTACCATGGCCAGTGCATAGTGGCAATCCAAAGCCAGGAGCCAGGTGTTCCCTCCTGGTCTCCATGCGGGTGCAGGGTCCAAGTAGTTGAACCATCCTCCACTGCCTTCCCGGGCCACAGCAGAGAACTGGACTGGAAGAGGAGCAACCAGGACTAGAACCTAGTGTGCCAGTGCCACAGCCAGAGGATTAGCCTAGTGAGCCATGGCACTGGCCCTCTATATAATTTTCAAATAAATCTTTTTTAAAAAGAGGTGCTGGAGACACAGGGGATGGAGACTTATGAAGGCACATGGAATAAGACTGTGTCTAGGGAGGCCGTTCATGCATCAGAATTCTGCTTCTCCACTGTCTGTCATGATAAAGCCTCCATTGAGCAACCACCATTTAAAGATGCCACGTGACAGACTCCTTGTCTCTGAGGCTAATATGTGTCTGTAAAGCCTACTTTAGAAGTAAGAAGTACAGATAATCATAACAAAAATTTGTGACTGCCTCTGGAAGACTGAGGGACAAGGGGGTGTGGAAAAACACAAAATTGGGGCCAGTGCCGTGGCTCACTTGGTTAATCCTCCACATGTAGTGCCAGCATCCTATACGGGTACTGGGTTCTAGTCCTGGCTACTCCTCTTGCAGTCCAGCTCTCCGCTGTGGCCCAGGAAGGCAGTGGAAGATGGCCCAACTGCTTGGGCCCTGCACCCACATGGGAGGCCATGAGGAGGTACCTGGCAGCTGGATTTGGATCAGTGCTGCACACCGGCTGTAGCAGCCATTTGGGTGGTGAACCAATGGAAGGAAGACTTTTCTCTATATCTCTCTCTCACCGTCTAACTTTGCCAAAAAATAAAAATAAAAAACACAAAATTTAATATCTCAATTTATTTCCTATGAATTCTTTTTTTTAAAAATTTTCACAGCAATGTCTTGCAATCACTTGGAAACAGGTAACAACATAGGGACCTAACATATAGACTGAAAGGATTGCAGACTCAAAACGCAAACCTGGTTATTCACATCGAATGCACCTTTGCTCTAGAGTGAAACTGACTGCTGACTGTGAGTTTCCAGCAGTTCTTAGGATGCCAAGTCTTCTGAAAACACTTTGAAACCTGTCTTCCCAGACTGAGAACCCATGGATAACAGGACTGGAGAGAGCAGTGCTCTAAGACTAGCTCAGTATCTGCTTCCACCCTTGGCAGTGAAGTGTCAGGGTCACCCCACACTGAGGGGGAGTAGCTGCATTCTCTGTGCCCTCCAGCAGGCATGTGTACCAGGGTTCACTCCCAGCCCTGGGGCCTCCAGAAACCCTGCAGCCAGCCTTCCTCCACAGCCATGTGGTGGGGTCGTGGGTGGGCTCCCACAGGGTGTACGGGGCACCTGGTGGCCCTTACCCCCCACCATTCCCTGACCTCTGGTCTGGTGCCCCCACCTCCGGGTTGGAAAAATCCCAGAATCAGTTGAGAGCCAGAGATAAGAAGGGAGGATTGGCACAGCACTGGCTGGGAGAGACCCAGAGGGGCCCAGTGGCACCCACGGGGTTGGCCTCAAGGTCCCAGGGTGGCTGCAGCAGGGCCTGCACAGGTCACCCCTGCACTCTCCCCAGACCCAGCTATCTGGAGTTCACAAGTACAGAGATCCTGCATCCTTCAGTGCTGGGAGCACACTTCCTCAGGGTCTCCCACAGCCAGAAGTTCACAAAGGGCCACCACTTCCTCCTGTGCATCCATTTCCTCACTCCTGAGTCAGCACCATCCATTTATGCTGAGTCATCATGAAATTTCTGCTGACTCATCATTACCACCTACCTGGTCCCCACATGTTCTCTTTAGAGACCTGAGCCCTGTCAAGGGGTCCTGAGAGATAGGGTGGTCCCCAGCAACTCCATCCTGGTCTCTAGCAGGTATACATTGCCCCATCTGGGTCCCCAGGGCTCCATTCAGTCTCTAGGGCCTTCATACAGATCTGGTCTCCATCTGGGTCTCCAGGCCTCCAGCCAGGTCCCCAGGTCCTCCATCCAGGCACCGGGGCCTCCATCCAGGTCTCTAGGGCTCCATCCGGGTCTCTAGCAGGTGCACAGGGATCCATACAGTCTCTAGGAGCCTCATCTGGGTTTCCATGGCTCCATCTGGTTCTCCAGTGCTCCATCTGGGTCTCCAGAGCTCAATTTGGGTCCCCAGGGGCTCCATCCTGGTTTCCAGCAGGTGCATGGGGTCCTCAGGACCTCCATCCAGTCCCAGCAGGTGCAAGGGGCCCCTCCTTCCTTCCTTGCAACCTTGGGTTAGATTTAGGGGTAGAAGCATGACTCAGCTGGCCTGGTGCCATGACTCAGCAGGTTAGGTTTGATGTCAAGGTTAGGGTGGGGATGGGATTCAGGTTAGGGTTCATGTTTGAAGCATGACTCACCAAGTTTAGAAGCACGACTCAGGAGGTCTGGAAGCATGATTCGGCAATTTTAGAAGTGCGACTCACTGGCCTAAGAGTATGACTTGGCAGGTGTAGTTGTCTACCTTTGTGGGTAAGGATGCCTGGTAGGTAATGATGACTCAGCAGGTATAAAATGGTGACTCAGCAGAAGTTTCTCAATGACTCACCAGGTCTGGGATAATGAGGATTAAGTGGGTATGTATAATGATGGCTCACGAGGTGTGTGCTAGTGATGATTCAGCAGAATTTCCTGATGACTCAGCAGGAGTCTCAGCATGACTCATCCCTTCCTTCCTTCCCTCCCCTCTTTGCATTCATTTCTGGTCCACTTTCAATTTCCTAAACCCACTTCTGGTCATTCTAGACCCACTTCCAGTCCACTTCTGCATTCCCAGAGTCAATTCCAGTCAACTTCCCGATTCCTACAGTCACTAACTTCCAGCTAATTTATGTCACTTCGGGGTTCTCAGACTCACTTTAGTCTACTTCTGGGTTCCTAAGTCACTTCCGGTCCACTTCCGGCCATTGTATACCCATTTTCAGTCACTTTGGTTCTGTTTATACCCATTTTTGGGTACTTCTGGTGTACTTCCAGGTTCTTATAGTCACTTCCCAGAGGGTCTCTGTTGGTCCCTGGGGGTCTCTGTGGGTCCCAGTTGTCTCTCGGGTTCTCTCAGTGTCTTTCAGCATCTCTGGGGGTCTCTGAGGGTCTCTGGGGTCTCAGGTTTTCTGGGGGTTCTGGGGTTCTCTGAGAATCTCTGGGGGTCCCAGGGCTCTTGGTGGGGACACCTGTCCATCACCCATCACCCTTGTCCTTCACTAAGATACCTGTCCATCACTCAGAATAGACTTGTCACTCAGGAAAACATTTTAATTCTCATACAAGTTTCTGTCAGGAAATTGGTCCTGGGTCCAAAAGACACCTTTTCTTACAGGGACTCCCTTGAGGTTTTGTCAGAGAAATTTTGTCAGGATCCAATATGGCTATAGCTCCTGTCAAAACAATTGCCAGAATCCAAGATGGCCACCACTGACATCAGAAAACACACTGCCAGACTCCAACATGGCTGCCACTCCTGTCAGAAAAATTTACCAGCCTCCAAGATGCCTGTCATTCCTGTCATAATGAGAATTTGCCAGGATCCAACATTCTGCTGCTGACATCAGAACGAGAATTTGCCAGACTCCAATATGGCTGCCATCAGAAAATCTAAAAATACATTTCTTAAAAATTTCATTTAAAAATTTATTAAAAATTCATTAAAATTAAAAATTAATCCCATCCCATATGGCCACTGTTTGTGTCTCAGCTGCTGTACTTCCCATCTAGCTCTCTGCCGATACATCTGAGAAAGCAGCAGACAACACAAGTTCTTGAGTCCTTGCTGTCGCTCCCCCTCTTCATGGAGGAACGACACTGAACCCTGCCTAGGCTTCATATCCGAGTCACAGCACCATTATGTCGCTCCCCCTCTTCGTGGAGGAACGACACTGAACCCTGCCTAGGCTTCATATCCGAGTCACGGCACCATTATGTCGCTCCCCCTCTTCGTGGAGGAAGGACACAGGACCCTGCGCTGTTCTTTGGTCTGCTCGGCCCTCCCCGGGTTTGCTGCTGGTTCTTCCCGGGTTGGCTACTGTCCCTTCCACCTCCGTGGAAGGGCAGTTCCCCCTGCCACCTTCCCCACTTCCGTGGGGGAGCGGCACACCGCCGGCTGGCTCTCTCGGGGGCTGCACAGGTGTTCCCCTTAGATGTTCCCCTTAGATGTTCCTGGTGCATGCCGTCTCTCTCCTCCTTTATAGTCCTCCTCTGCCAATCCCAACTCGGCTGCCCACACGCCGAGTATGCTGCTCTCCTCCAATCAGGAGCAAGTCCTGCTGTTTATTGGTTGAACTGGAGGCAGCTGGGTAGAAGCTGTTTTCTCCTCTCCCAGCGCCTTATTGTGGGAGAGCAGATGCATAGAATAAGTCTTAATTCCAGTAACTTAGTCTAGTCCGAGCTGCTCCCCACACTTGCCACCCATGAGGGAGACTTGGGTGGAGTTCCAGATCCTGGCTTTGATCTGACGCAGACCCAGCCATTGTGAGCATTTGGTGGGTTGACCTGCAGATGGAAGATCTCTCCCTCCCCCTCCCTGTCTCTCCTTCTTTATAACTCTGCCTTCTAGATAAATAAATCCTTTTCCCATATTTATTTTTCAACAATTTTTCTACTTACTTGCTAGTATAGCTTTCTCCCTTGGTGCTGCTGCTCCCTGTGGACTTGTCCTCCTCAGCCTCTGACTAGAGCACAGCCACCTCTCCAATGCTGACATCCTCTGACACATATTTCACTCTTCTGTTCTCTCTAAACTGCAGACTCTTGGGCAACATAAGTAACTATCATGGATAAACGTGCATATATACACACACCTGAGGACTCCAGAGTCTTGGATTTCAGGTTGTAATTAACTTTCCTTTTCAGAGGACTGGTGAAAAAACAAGTCTGGAAGCCAGGGTGTAGCCTTGTGGTTCAGATGCCTGTGTCCCACATGGGAGATTTTGGGTTTGGTTCCAGTCCCTGCCTCCAACTTCCTGATAATGCAGACCATGGAGCTAGTAACTGATGGCTCAGATGATTGGGTTCCCTACTCCTGGGACAGCCCTGACCACTGTGGATATTTCAGCAGTGAACTAGAGGGTGAATACCACTTCTCTGTCTCCTTGTTCATTTCTTTGCATCTCCAATTAAAAAACAAAACAAGTATGTTTGTATCATCCATTAAAATAACTTCCTCAGTGGAAAAAAGTAGTTTCATTGTTAAATTTGGGGAAAAATAATGCTTCTTGGTTGTAAATGATATATGAATAATGCATAACTGTACATCAGACTTCCATTGTGGACAAGGAAGAGAAAGATGGAAGCAATAATTTTTAATTCTGGCTTTGGTACTTGTCATGTAACCTTGAAAAATTCATTTAAACTCATGGGGCCTGAGTGTCCTTAAAATTACAGGCTCATCTAGTTGAGGCAGGTGGTGTAAGGGGAGGTGGCAGGAAGCTGAGAGCTTTCCTTGTTTCTGTGCCAACAGAGCTAAGTGACATTAGCAAGTCATTTGACCCCTCTGGATCTTCCTCCCTTGTGAGATAAGATTGTCTTTATAGTTAAAGGATTTATTCTACACAGTCCTATCTTATGGTAAGGTTCACATGACTGTGAAGTGTTTTATAAACTGGCAGTGCAATAATCAAGTTGGCACTGAAGATGAAATGCTAAACAGCATAGAACTTCTAAGGCTTGTAGTTCTATGAGGAGCTACACAGAAACATTCAAGTTCAGGGGCATTTTTAAATTTAAAAACAGAAACATTGAATCACTGTTCAGAATCAGTATAGTTGCTAAAATTCTTATTTATAATCACTGAGATTGGTAGTATAATTACTGATAGTATACTCCTAGTGTTGTATATTTTAGTTTATACAATACTTAGACTATATAAAATATAGGTAGCATGGGAAGTGCGATACACAGTCTTGTAGAATGGCAGATGTCCTAAACAGCACTCTGGCCTCAGAATCAGCCCTTAAGGCCCTCAGATCTGGCTGAAGAGCCCATGAGAGTATTTTCGGTATGGAAAGCCACTCTGGCAAAAAAAAAAAAGGACCTAAATAAAAGATCTCTGTGAGTGAGATCCCAGTAGAAAGAACGGGCCATCAAAGAAGGAGGTACCTTTCTCTGAAGGGAGGAGAGAACTTCCCCTTTGACTATGACCTTGTCTAAGTAAGATCGAACTCAGTGAACTCAAGAGGCTTCCATAGCCTTGGCAACTCATGACTAGAACCCAGGGATATTTCTGATGCCATAAACAAGAGTGTCAGATTGTTAAGTCAACAACAGGAATCACTGTGTGCTTACTCCTTATGTGGGATCTCTGTCCTTAATATGTTTTCCAATGTGAAGTAATGCTATAACTAGTACTCAAACAGTATTTTACACTTTATGTTCTGTGTGCTGCAAACTGATGAAATCTTTACTTAATATATACTAAATCGATCTTCTGTGTATAAAGATAATTGAAAATTAATCTTGATGTGAATGGAGTGGGAGAGGGAGTGGGAGATGGGAGGGGTGCTGGTGGGAGGGAAGTTAAGGGGGGAAGCCTTTGTAATCCATAAACTGTACTTTGGAAAATTATATTTACTAAATAAAAGTTTAAAAAAATTAAAACATAAAAAATAAATAATAATATAGGTAGTAATATTTAGTACTTCTCTTACTTTTACTGGATTGGATTATAGTATACGTTAATAAACCCTTTTTAAAGATTTATTTATTTATTCGAAAGACAGAATTATAGAGAGAGACACATAAATAAACAGAGATGTTCTGTCTGCTGTTTTACTCCCCACGTGGCTGCAAGCAGCTGGAGCTGGGCTAATCCAAAGCCAGGTGCTTCTTCCAGGTCTCCCACATGGATTCAGGCACCCAAGTATTTGGGCCATCTCCTGCTGCTTTCCCAGGCACATTAGCAGGGAGTTAGATTAGAAGCAGTGCAGCTGGGACATGAACCAGTGCCCATAATGTTTGCCAGCACTGCATGTGGTGGCTTTACCTTATATGCAACAGCACCAGCTACAGCCTATTCACTTTAAATTAATAACTAAAGATTATCTGCTGTTCAGCCTCAAGGCTTTGGCTTGGCGCAGCCTCTGCTGTTGTGGACATTTGGGGAGTGAACCAGAGGTTGAAAGATCTCTCTTCTTATGTCTCTCCCTCTCTAACCTTGCCTTTCAAATAAATAAATGTGTCTTTGCAATAAAAATACATACATACACAGACAAACACAAAAACACGGTACCAACACAGTGGGTAAAGCCATGGCCTGCTGTGCCAGCATTCCATATGGGTGCTGATTCAAGTCCCAGCTGCTCCACTTCCAATCTAGCTCCCTGCTAATGTGCCTGGGAAAGCATCAGAAGGTGGCCCAAGTGCTTGAACCACTGCATTCATGTGGGAGGCCTGGCAGAAGCGCCTGGCTTTAGATTGGCTCAGCTGAGGCCAATTTGGGAAGTGAACCAGCAGATGCAAGATCTGTCTCTACCCCTTCTCTATAACTCTGCCTTTCAAATAAATAATATATTTTAAAAATGGGGGAAAAGGGCAGTTTTGTTGCCTTCCCTTTACCTAGAGCAACATAATCAAAATCTGTTAGGCAAATGAATAAGGGAAATTCTGAGATCATGTATTGACCACAGCAGAGATTGTATTCCCTGTACATTTTCTGGAAGCCCATGCTAGTTGGAACCAAGGGTAGGATAACAAAAAAGGGGAGGCCTATATCCCTCTTATTTGTCTTCTTTGTTCATTGGAGCAGTGGAGAGTTGAGTAATGTAATATTGGTGTTTGTCTCCATACAGTTCATGTCTATTTAGCTGGTTCTTTTTATTTGCATTTCTTTTTTATTTATTTTAAGAGATTTATTTGAAAGGCATAGAGTCCTCCATCTGCTGGTTTGATCCCCCAATGTTTGGTGCATGTGTGGTTCCATTATGAGAGCAGCTGAGGCCCTGCGGGTGCCTGGGGGCCAACAGAAACACCTGCAGCCTTGGCCCACAGGTCCTGGGCATCTCCCATCTGCTTGTGCCCCGCCCGCAACCCAGCCCAGGCCCCAGTGACACCTCTGGGATTTCTGCCTCGAACTGGTCACTTTAGGTCACTTTGTGATCCCTGACCTCTGCCCAAGGAAGGAAGCAGGAAGCGGTCTTTCCCTCTCTTTTTCTCTCTGTAACTCTGCCTTGCAAATAAATACAACTTCAAAAAGTTATTCTCCATCAAGCAATACACCATTTTCCAGGCAAGTGTAAAGCTGGGAGTCATAGCTTCTCTTATATTTTGGATAATAAGAGTTTTGGTTTGAAAGCATGTTCATCTGAAACAAAGATCACTCATTATCCTTTGTTAGAGAAGGGGGCTCTGCTCTTGGAAAGTGAAAATCAGAAGCTGTAATGTGTGATGAGCTCCACCTGCCAGGTCTGGGGAGACTTATTTGAAAGACAGGACACCAGGAGAGGAAGCTTTTCAGATTCCCTGGCCCTTGCTTTAGTCTTATGTCTTTACTTCTTTTGCTGCATCTTGATGTCAAGAGTGTACACTTTATGCTGAAATGAGGAATTGTGTCTAACCTCTTTTGGGCCTTTTTCTAAGAAGAGTGCATATATTTATCTTGGATATAAGGATAGCTTCTGGGGTGGGTGGATTTTTTTTTTTTTGGAAGTTTTCACAAGCCATCCAGTAGCCTATATTTTCTTCACAGAATTCAGTTTCTAGAAAAGCCTCCAATACAGCCAGACCATCTGTAGGTAGGGAAGAGAAGGTAGAAAACTAAAAAGAAACATGAGGAATATGAGGAAGCTAATGATCAAATAATCCCTTGTGCTTTTCTAGTACGAGGATTAGCTATTCTCGTTTTTACTCAATCCTGTAATCCTGCGGATTTAGCTCTTTAAAGACAAAGATGCCTGTAGGCAAAATACTTAAGTTGGTTCCATACTACTAAAACAGAAACACTTCAGTTTGTTTTAATGCCAAAAATGTATTTACAGGAGAGGCATAAATCCTCAGGGAACTAAGTCTCTTGCAAACACTGCATGCAATGAAAAGCATCCTCAGCCTCAACCAAGAGCACTGCCATTACAGAGCTTAAGGCTGATTTATCTTCCCCACCTGGTGTGAATATGCTGAGAAATAAACAGAGATAAACAGCCCTTCTAGGTTAAGTCAAATTCTCCTTGGTGAGCTGCTCATTTGAGGACACAGCCTTTCTGCACTCTTGTGATACTTGCAATGGATTCAATTCAAGCCTAATTCACAATTGCTGGCCAGCAGCTCCTGGAATGCTTCTGACCACAACAGTGCTTCCTTCAGGGAAGGTCTGCAAGAGCAGTTCTCTAATGAGTTGTGCTCAGAGCAGTTCCCCTCCCAGCTCAGCAGTGAGCTCTTCAGATTGCAAACACAGGAATCTCAACTTACTTGATGAAAGCTTGCTACCTGCTTTTCTTGCCAATTGTGGCCTTCCCAGGAATGGTGGAGTTTTGCCATAGGTAGCTCAACCCAGTCTTCAATACTCTTATTCTTACAAAAAAAAAAAAAGACAATTCACTAAGTGGTCATCCTTGAATACACTACTGAGCCTGAATGCATTTTTACCAAATAAAGTTGCCCAATAGCTATAAACCAAAAGCCAACAACAGGCTTGCCCACCTAATATTACACTCAGCCCCGAAGTACTGAGCAGTTTCATCAGTTCCTCAGAATGTAACTATGCTGTGAGGACTATAGAGAGGGATGCCCAAATTTTAATTATCAATACACTGCACAGCTAATAAAGCAGATGCTGTCTCTTGCCCACAAAAGGAGACAGTTTCTCTGCAAGGTTAACCGCAATCGGGAGACATTTTGCACCTGATGGAACCCGCAGCGGGACTGCTTTGAGCCAGCTCCTCTCCTTCCCTTTCCACTTTCGGTCCAGGATGGGACAGAGACCATGCACAGGAGGTGCCACCAGTCACCCGTTTCCCCCTGTCCACCTGCAATGCTCCTGGGAGGCAGATGCCACAGAACAGTGATTTGTTCCATGATTGTCACTGTGTGAGATCAGCCCATCATGAGAAAATGACCATGGATTCCAATGAGATATGAACCGCAGAAGCACTGTCCCCAGCATCAGTGCAGGAGGGTGGATGATGGAGGCACAGCATGGCCAGGATCCCTAGGGACCCTGCAGGACTCTGCTGCCCTGGATGCCTACAGCAGGCAGCTGCATGAGGGCCCAGTGCATCTCCAGCACCCTCCTACCAAACCCTTCCTTCTGACTGCCAATGCAGTCCACATAGATGCTGCATCAGTGAGCAAATAAGCACTGTGCACTAGGTTGTCCTGCTGAGACTCGGCCTTCATTGCTTCCCCAATTGCAGAACG
Organism: Oryctolagus cuniculus; assembly: GCF_964237555.1. Classification (NCBI taxonomy): domain Eukaryota; kingdom Metazoa; phylum Chordata; class Mammalia; order Lagomorpha; family Leporidae; genus Oryctolagus; species Oryctolagus cuniculus. The sequence goes on along the minus strand of NC_091444.1, from coordinate 82,206,434 downwards.
TGCTGCAAGCCTCAGCTGGCGGGAGAGGTGGAAGGTCGCACTCACCAGGTCTGTCTCTTCTTCTCCTGCCCCTCCTGACTCTCGGGCCATCACCTGCATTCTAGCCCCAAGGTACAAAATGGACAAGAACCTAACAGCACACACGTCAACTGCACACACTGCAACTACAAGCTGCCCACCAATGACCACCACCTTTATAATCAGCCCAGCGTTTGGTGTTCTGGCAGCGCTGGTCCTGCCCCAGGGAAGCGAGGATTGGCCCGAAGCCCTCCAATTGGCTGAGCCTGAGCTGCCCTGCAGCAGATTCTGGAAGCAAGGGAGCTGCTGACGGCTGAGGCCCTGGCTCAGAGCACACTTAGGGAGACTCCATGCTCGGCAAGGGTGCTGGGGCCCTGGACTTTCCCAGGCTGCAGTCCTAGGGTGGAGGCTGGCTTAGCCTTCTTCCCCAGCCCTGCTCACAGGTGGAGTGGGGTTCCCACAGGGGCACCTTCCTTCATGGGAGAGCAGGTTTACCGCAAATGCGGTGATTCCCAGTGCCAGGTGCTGGCCTGCGCCCTTCTGGGAGGGAGTAGGAGACAGAGACTTTGTGGGGAGGTGACACTTGAGCTGGGCCTGTATTTTGGGTTAGCTCTGGATGCACAACCCAGTGCGCCTGAACCTGCGGGTCTGCTGCAGGCCTCCTGGAGGCTCTGGGAGCTGGGCATCCTGGTGGCAAGGGCAGGAGGATGGGAGGTCAAGGCGCTGAGCTCCCGCTGGGTGCACCAGGCACTTTGGAGCTGTTCAGAGTAAGGAGTCGAGGTCACCTCCTGAACCACTCCTGGTCCCAAACTCCTGGTTTGGGATTTGCCAGAACCCTGAAGTAGGGGTGTGGTGGGGGTGGTAGTGGTTGGCTTCAATGCACTGTATTTGTGAATTCTTCAAACACAGCTTCTCCCTACTCCTGCAGGCTTTCAGGTGATTGACGAGGACAGAGTCCCTCCACTGCAAAGTGACTGAAGTTTGGAAACTACGTCCAGAACATCACAGTGTGTATTCAGGTGGTCATCCTTCAGGCCTGCAGGTGGACAGCAAGAGCAACAGTAAGATATTAATTACTGTAGATACTCTCCTTTCTTTCCAGTAGACCCACCAAAAGAATATGGGAGATGAGTACTTGAACTTGGAACCAGTCAGCATGCTAGGGTGAGCTGCCAGTACTTGGAGCTCAGGAGTGAACATGGAGAGCAAAACAAGCACTGTTACTAAAGAGGACAGTTAGGTATTTTACTGTGAAAAGGGAAATTATTTAGAAGTGAGCAAAACACCTTAAGAAAAGGTCTGTATAGATATTTTTGTTTATTTGCAAGGCAGAGAGAGCCCTTCCATTTATTGCTCATTCCTCAAATGTCTGCACCAACCAGAGCTGGGTAAGGCTGAAGCCAGGAACTCAGCATGGGTCTAACCATAGCCCTAAACCTAACCCTAACACTAGACCTAGCACTAACCCTAACCTTAGCACTAAACCTAAACGAAACCCTATCCCTAGACCTTTCCCTAACCCTAAACTTAACCCTAAAACTCTCCTTTGACCTAATCTTAAACCTAACAGTCACCCTAGCCCTAAACCTAACACTAACCCTAACCCTAGCCCTAGCCCTAACCCTAACCCTAGCCCTAACCCTCAACCAACCTAACCCAAACCCTAACCCTAGACCTAGCCCTAGCCCTAACCCTAACACTAGGCCTAAACCTTACACTAGCCCTAACCTTAGTCCAAAACCTAGCCCTAGAACAAACCCTAGCCTTAACTCTAACCCTAACCCTAACCCTAAAACTAACCCTTGCCCTAGCCCTAACCCTAAACATAACTGTCTCCCTCGACCTAACCTGAACCCTAGCCCTAGCCCTAACCCTAACCCTAACGTTAGTCATAGCAGTAACGTTAACCCAAACCTTATTCCTAGCCCTAGCCCTAACCCTAACCCTAACCTTAACCCTAACTCTAGCCCTAGCCCTAGTTATAACCCTAACCCTAAAACTAGCCCTAGCCCTAACCCTAACCGAAACCCTAAACCTAACGCCTCACCCTAACCCTAACCCCAACCTTAGTGTTAGCCCTACTCCTGACCCTAACCCTAGCCCTAGCCCTAGCCCTAACCCTAACCCCAACCCTAACCCTTACACTAACCCTAAGCCTAGCCCTAAATCTAACCGAACACTGGTCTTAACCATAACCCTACCCCTAGCCCAAACCTAAACCTTACCCAAACCCTAACCCTCACCCTTGTCCTAGCCCTAACCCTAGCACTAACCCTAACCCTAACCCTAGCCCTAGACCTAGCCCTAGCCCTAACCACACTCCTAAACCTAACCCTAGTCCTAAAAATAACCTTAGCCATAGCCCTAGCCCTAGCCCTAAACCTAACCCTAACCCAAATCCGAGCCCTAACCGCACACCAAACCCTAACCCTAGAACTAACACTAACCCTAACCCCAACCTTAGTGTTAGCCCTACTCCTCACCCTAATCCTAGCCCTTGCCCTAAATCTAACCCTTACCCTAGCCCTAACCCTAACACCAACCCTAACCCTTACACTAACCCTAACCCTAGCCCTAAATCTAACCTGAACACTGGCCCTAACCATAACCCTAACCATAGCCCAAACCTAAACCTTACCCAAACCCTAACTCTCACCCTTGTCCTAGCCCTAAGCCTAGCACTAACCCTAACCCTAACCCTAGCCCTAGACCTAGCCCTAGCCCTAAAAACACTCCTAAACCTAACCCTAGTCCTAAAAATAACCTTAGCCATAGCCCTAGCCCTAGCGCTAAACCTAACACTAACCCAAATCCGAGCCCTAACCGCACACCAAACCCTAACCCTAGCACTAACACCAACCCTAACACCAAACCTAAACATAGCCGTAGTCCTAACCCTAACCCTAACACTAGACCTAGCCCCAGCTGTAACCCTAAATCTAACCATAATCATAACAGTAGCCCTAACCCTAACCTTAACGATAACCATACTCTAGCCATAACCCTAACCCTAACCCAAGACCTAGCCCTAACCCTAACCCAAATACTAGACCTAAACCTTACCCTACCCATTGCCCTAGCCTTACCCTAACCCTAACTCTAGCCCTAGCCCTAACTTTAACCCTAACACTAAACCTAGCACTACCCCTAACCCTAAAACTAACCCTAAGCCTAAACTAACCTAAACCTAACCCTACACTTACCCTAACCCTAACCCTTGCCCTTGCCTTAACCCTAACACTAAACATTGCCCCAGCCCTAACCCTAACCCTAACACTAGCCCCAGAACTAAACCTAATCCTAACCCTAACCCTAAGCCTAGCACTAGCCCTAAACCTAACCCTAAGCCTAACCATAAACCTAAACCTAAACCTAAACCTAACCCTAAACATAAACCTAACCCTAACCCTAACACTAGACCTAGAGCTAACCATAACCCTAACATTAACCCTGACTATCCCTAGCTCTAAACCTAACCCTAGCCCTAAACCTAACCCTCAACACAGACCTAGACCTAAAACGAAACCGAACCCTAACCCTAGCCCTAGACCTAAACCTAACCCTATCCCTAGCCCTAACCCTAACACTAACCATAGACCTGGCCTAACCCTAACCCTAACCATATACCTAGTCCTAACCATAACCCTAGCACTGGCCCTAACCCTAACCCTAAAACAAACTCTAGCCCTAACCGTACCATAACCATAGACCTAGCCCTATCCCTAACCCTAACCATAACATTAGCTCTAGCCCACACCCAACCATAACACCATAACACTAAACCTGGCCCTAACCCTAACCCTAACACTTACCCTAGACCTAACCCTAACCCTAACCCTAACCCTAACCCTAGCCCTAGCACTAGACCTAGCCCTAACCCTAACCCTAGCCCTAGCCCTAGCCCTAGCCCTAACCCTAAGTGTAACCCTAACCCTATCCCTAGTCCTAGCCCTAACCCTAACCCTAACCCTAACCCTAATCTTAGCTCTAGCCCTAACCCTAACCATAGCACTACCCTAATCCTAAACCTAACCCTAAACCTAACCCTAATCATAACACTATTCCTAGCCCTAGCCCTAGCCCTAACCTTACCGAAATGTAAGCTTAACCCTAACCCCTAACAATAACCCTATCCCTAACATCACCCTTGTCCGCGCCCTAAATCTTGCACTAAAACTAACCCTAAACATAGACCTAACCGTAACCCTAGCCCTAAATCTAACCTGAACACTGGCCCTAACCATAACCCTAACCCTAGCCCAAACCTAAACCTTACCCAAACCCTAACCCTCACCCTCGTCCTCGCCCTAACCCTAGCACTAACCCCAACACTAACCCTAGACCTAGACCTAGCCCTAGCCCTAGCCCTAATCATAGCCCTAACCCTAACCCTTGCCCTTGCCTTAACCCTAACACTAACCATTGCACCAGTCCTAACCCTAACCCTAACACTAGCCACAGAACTAAACCTAATCCTAACCCTAACCCTAAGCCTAGCACTAGCCCTAAACCTAACCCTAACCCTAGTCATAGAAGTAACATTAACCCTAACTTTATTCCTAGCCTGAAACCTAACCCTAAACCTAACCCTAGCCCTTACCCTAACCCTAATCCTAACCCTAACACCAGCCCTAGCCCTAAGCCAAACCCAAAACCCGACACTAAACCTAACCCTAAACCTTACCCTAGCTATAACCCTAACCCTAACCCTAGCTCTAGCACAAGACCTAGCACAAAGATAACTCTAACCCTAGCCCTAGCACAAGCCCTAGCCCTAACCCTAACCCTAACCTTAACCCTAACTCTAGCCCTAGCCCTAGTTATAACCCTAACCCTAAAACTAGCCCTAACTGAAACCCTAACCCTAACGCCTAACCCTAACCCTAACCCCAACCTTAGTGTTAGCCCTACTTCTCACCCTAACCCTAGCCCTTGCCCAAACCCTTACCCTTACCCTAGCCCTAAGCCTAACCCCAACCCTAACCCTTACACTAACCCTAACCCTAGCCCTAAATCTAACCTGAACACTGGCCCTAACCATAACCCTAACCATAGCAAAACATAAACCTTACCCAAACACTAACCCTCACCCTCATCAATGCCCTAACCCTAGCACTAACCCTAACCCGACCCCTAACCCTAACCCTAGCCCTAGACCTAGCCCTTACCCTAACCACACTCCTAAACCTAACCCTAGTCCTAACCCTAACATTAACCATAGCCCTAGCCCTAGCCCTAAACCTAACCCTAACCCAATTCCGAGCCCTAACCACACCCCAAACCCTAACCTTAGCACTAACACTAACCCTAACACCAAACCTAAACATAGCCATAGCCCTAACCCTAAACCTAACCCTAGACCTAGCCCCAGCCGTAACCCTAACTCTAACCATAATCACAACACTAGCCCTAATCCTAACCCTAACCATAACCATACTCTAGCTATAACCTTAACGTAACCCTAAACCAAGACCTAGCCCTAACCCTAACCCAAATCCTAGACCTAAACCTAACCCTACCCATTGCCCTAGCCTTACCCTAACACTAACACTAGCCCTAGCCCTAACAATAACCCTAACCCTAAACCTAGCACTACCCCTAACACTAAAGCTAACCCTAAGCCTAAACCTAACCTAAACCTAACCCTACACTTACCCTAACCCTAACCCTTGCCCTTGCCTTTACACTAACACTAACCATTGCCCCAGCCCTAACCCTAACCCTAACACTAGCCACAGAACTAAACCTAATCCTAACCCTAACCCTAAGCCTAGCACTAGCCCTAAACCTAACCTTATCCTAACCCTAAACCTAAACCTAACCCTAAACATAAACCCAACCCTAACCCTAACACTAGCCCTAGAGCTAACCCTAACCCTAACACTAACCCTAAGAATATCGTAGCTCTAAACCTAACCCTAGACCTAACCCTAACCATAGACCTAGTCCTAACCCCAGCCCTAAACCCAAACCTAACCCTAACGCTAGTCCTAGACCTAAACCTTACCCTATCCCTAGCCCTAGCCCTAACCCTAACCCTATCCACAGACCTAGTCCGAACCATAACCCTAGCACTGGCCCTAACCCTAACCCTAAAACAAACTCTAGCCCTAACCGTAACCATAACCATGGACCTAGCCCTATCCCTAACCCTAACCATAACACTAGCTCCAGCCCTCACCCAACCATGACACTAACACTGGCCCTAACCCTAACCCTAACACTTACCCTAGCCCTAACCCTAACCCAAACCCTAGCCCTAGCACTAGACCTAGCCCTAGCCCTAACCCTAACCCTACCCCTAATCCTAGCCCTAACCCTAACCCTAACCTTAACTCTAACCTTAGCCTCTAGCCCTAACCCTAACCATAGCACTAGCCCTAACCCTAATCCTAACTCTAAACCTAACCCTAATCATAACACTATCCCTAGCCCTAGCCCTAGCCCTAACCCTACCCAAATGTAAGCTTAACCCTAACCCCTAACAATAACCCTATCCCTAACATCACCCTCATCCGTGCCCTAAATCTTGCACTAAAACTAACCCTAAACATAGACCTAACCACAACTCTAACCGTAACCCTAGCCCTAGCCCTAGCCCTAATCATAACCCTAACCCTAACCCTAGTTCTAGCCCTAACCATAGCCCTAACCCTAACCCTAATCCTAGTCCTAGCACTAACCCTAACTCTAACTCTAACCCTAGCTCTAGCCGTAACCACAACCCTAGCCCTAACCCTACCCCTAGCCATAGCCCTACCCCTAGCCATAGCACTAACCCTAACCCTAACCATGACCCTAACACTAACCCTAACCCTTACTCTAGCCCTAACCCTAACCCAAACCCAAGCCATAGCACAAGACCTAGCCCTAACCCTAAACCTAACCCTAGCCCTAGCCCTAGAACTAAACCTATCCCTAACTGTAACACTAACTCTAAACCATAACCCTAACCTTAACCTCAACCCTAACACTAACCAAAGCCCTAACACTAACCATAACCCTAGCTCTACAGCTAACCATAACCCTAAACCTAACACTAGCTCTAACACTAACCCTAGCCCTACACCTAACACTAACACTAACCCAAACCCTAACCCTAACACTAGCTCTAGATCTAACCCTAAGCCTAACCCGAGCCCTAGCCCTAACCCTAATCCTAAACCTAACACTAACCCTAAACATAGCCCTAACCCTAACCCTAACCCTAAGCATAGCACTAGCCCTATCCCCAACCCCAACCCTAACACTAACAATAACCCTAGCCCTAGCACTAACCCTAACCATAACCCTAACCCTAGCCATAATATTAACCATAGACCTAGCCCTAAACCTAACCCTAAGCCAAGCCCTAGCCGAACCCAAAACCTAACCCTAAGCCTAACCCTAGCCCTAGCCCAAACCCTAACCCAGGCCTAACCCTAAACTAAGCCCTAACCCTAACATAACCCTAACCATAACCCTAACCCCAACCTTAACCCTAAACATAGCCATAGCCCTAACCCAAACCCTAATCATAATCCTAGCCCTAGCCATAGCCCAAATCTAGCCCTAGCCCTAACCCTAACCCTAACCCTAACCTAGACATAACCCCAATCCTAAACATAGCCATAGCCTTAACTCTAACCATATCCATAGCCCTAGCCCTAGCCCTAGCCCTAACCCTAATGATAACCCTGGCCCCAACACTAACCCTAACCCTAAACCTAGCCCTAGCCCAAGCCCTAACCCTAACTCTAAACCTGGAGCCAACACTAACCCTAACCCTAACCCTAACCCTAGCCCTTACTCTAACTCTAACCCTAGCCCTAACCCTACCCTAACCCTGGCCCTAAACCTAACCCTAACCCTAGACCAAATCTAAACATAACCCAAACCATAACCCTAGCCCTAACCCTAACCCTAACCCTAGCCTTAACCGTAAACATAGCCCTAACCCAAACCCTAACCCTAGCCGTAAACCTAACTGTAAACCTATCCCTAGCCCTGATACTAACTCTAACAATAACCTATCACTTACCCTAGCCCTTACACTAACCCTATCCCTGGCCATAACCCTAACCCTAACACTCACCGTAGCCCTAACCCTAACCATACCTTTGCCCTAACCCAAACCCTAACCATAATCCTAGAACTAGCCCTAGCCTAAATCTAGCACTAGCCCTAAACGAAACCCTAACCCTAGCCCTAGCCATAACTCTAACCCTAAATATGGCCATTGCCCTAACCCTAACCCTAAACATAGCCCTAGCACTAGCCCTAAACTAACACTAGCCATATTCCTAGCCCAAACCCCAACCCTAAGCCTACCCTAGCTCTAACCCTAACCCTAAACCTAGCCCTAGCCATAAAAATAAACCTAACCCTAGCACTAACCCTAATCCTAAACCTAACCCTAAACATAGCCATAGCCCTAACCCTAACCCTAACACTAGCCCTAGCTCTAACCCTAACCCTAGACCTAACCAAGCCCTAGCCATAACAGTAACCCTAAACCTAAACCTAACCATAACCCTAACCCTAGCCCTAACCCTAACCATAACCCTATCTCTAACCCTAACCCTAACCCTATTCCTAGCCCTGACCCTAACCCTAACCGTAAACCTAACCCTAACCCTAACCCTATCCCTAACCTTAACCCTGTCCCTAACTTGAACACTAACCTTGTCAGTAACCCTAACCCTAACCCTTACCCTAGGCCTAACCATAACCCTAACCCTAGCCCTAGCACCAGCCCTAAACCTAACCCTAAACCTATCCCTAGCCCTGATACTAACACTACCAGTAACCCTAACGCTAATCCTAGCCCTTACACTAACCCTATCCCTGGCCATAACCCTAACCCTAACACATACCCTAGCCCTAACCCTAACCATACCCTTGCCCAAACCCTAACCATAACCATAGCCCTAGCCATAGCCCTAACCTTAACCCTAACCCTAGTACTAGCCCTAAGCCAAACCCTAACCATAATCCTAGCCCTAGACATAGCCCATATCTAACGCTCGCCCTAACCCTAACCCTAACCCTAACCCTATCCCTAGAAATAACCCTAATCCTAAACATAGCCATAGCCTTAACCTAACCATAACCATAGCCTGAGCCCTAACCCTAACTATAACCCTGGCCCCAACACTAACCCTAACCCAAAACCTAGCCCTAGCCCTAGCCCTAACCCTAACCCTAAACCTGGCCCCAAAACTAACCCTAACCCTAACCCTAGCCCTTACCCTAACTCTAACCCTAGCCCTAAACCTACCCTAACCCTGGCCCTAACCCTAACCCTAAACATAGACCAAACCTAAACATAACCCGAACCATACCCTAGCCCTAACCCTAACCCTAGCTGTAAACCTAACAGTAAACCTATCCCTAGCCCTGATACTAACATACCAGTAACCCTAACGCTAATCCTAGCCCTTACACTAAATCTATCCCTTGGCCATAACCCTAACCCTAACACTTACCCTAGCCCTAACCCTAACCATACCATTGCCCTAACCCTAAACCTAACCCTAACCATAGCCCTATCCGTAGCCCTAACCTTAACCCTAACCCTAGTACTAACCCTAAGCCAAACCCTAACCATAATCCTAGCCCTAGAAATAGCCCATATCTAACCCTAGCCCTAACCCTAACCCTAACCCTAACCCTAACCCTAACCCTAACCCTATCCCTAGATAATAACCCTAATCCTAAACATAACCATAGCTTTAACTCTAACCATAACCATTGGCCAAGCCCTAGCCCTAACCCTAACTATAACCCTGGCCCCAACACTAACCCTAACCCTAAACCTAGCCCTAGCCCTAGCCCTAACCCTAACCATAAACCTGGCCCCAACACTAACCCTAACCCTAACCCCAGCCATTACCCTACTCTAACCCTAACCCTAACCCTACCCTAACCCTGGCCCTAAACCTAACCCTAAACCTAGCCTAAACCTAAACTTAACCAGAACCATACCCTAGCCCTAACCCCAACCCTAGCCGTAAACCTAACAGTAAACCTATCCCTAGCCCTGATACTAACAATAACAATAACCCTAACACTAATCCTAGCCCTTACACTAACCCTATCCCTGGCCATAACCCTAACCTAACACTTACCCTAGCCCTAACCCTAAACATACCCCTGCCCAAACCCTAACCCTAACCATAGTCCTACTCGTAGCCCTAAACTTAACCCTAACCATAGTACTAGCCCTAACCCAAACCCTAACCATAATCCTAGCTCTGGCCCTTACCTAAATCTAGCACTAGCCCTAAACGAAACCCTAACCCTAGCCCTAGCCATAACCCTAACTCTAAATATGGCCATTGCCCTAACCCTAACCCTAAACATAGCCCTAGCACTAGCCCTAAACTAACACTAACCCTATTCCTAGCCCAAACCCAACCCTAAGCCTACCCTAGCTCTAACCCTATCCCTAAACCTAGCCCTAGCCATAAAAATAAACCTAACCCTAGCACTAACCCCAATCCTAAACCTAATCCTAAACATAGCCATAGCCCTAACCCTAACCCTAGCTCTAACCCTAACCCTAGACATAACCCCAGCCCTAGCACTAACAGTAACCCTAAACCTAAACCTAACCGTAACCATAACCCTAGCCCTAACCATAACCATAACCCTAGCCCTAACCCTAACCCTAACCTTAGCCCTAACTTTGACCCGAGCCCTAACCCTAACCCTAAACCTATCCCTAGCCCTGACCCTAACCCTAACTGTAAACCTAACCCTAACCCTAACCCTCTTCCTAACCTTGTCAGTAACCCTAACCCTAACCCTTACCCTAGGCCTAACCGTAACCATAACCCTAGCCCTAGCACTACCCTAACCCAAACCCTAGCCGTTGCCTAGCCCTAACCCTAACACTAAACCCAGCCCTAGCTATATGCCTAACCCTAACCTAGACGTAAACCTAACCCTAACTCTAGCCCTAGAACTTGCCCTAGCCCTAAAACTAACCCTAACCCTAGCCATAACACTAACCCTACCCCTTACCCGGGGACTAACACCTAACCCTAACCCGAACCCTAACCTTAACCTCAACGCTAACCTTAGCCCTAACCCTAACCCTAACACTACACCTAGCACTAACCCTAACCTTAGCCCTAAATCTAAACTTAAACCTAACCCTAGCCATTTTCCCTAACCCTAAACCTCTCCCTTGACCTAATCCAAAACCTAACAGTAACCCTACCCCTAAACCTAACACTAACCCTAAACCTAGACCTAGCCATAATCCTAACCAAAACCCTAGCCCTAACCCTAACCCTAGCCCTAGTATAACCCTAACCCTAACCCTAGCCCTAGATCTAGCCCTAGCACTAACCCTAACCTAACACTAACCCTAACCCTAACCCTAACCCAAACCATGGCCCTAACCCTAACCCTAACCTTGGTCCTAGCTCTAAACCTAATCCTACCCGTAGTCCTAGCCCTAACGCTAACCCTAAATCTAGCCCTAACCCTAACCAGAACCCTAACACAAACTCTAACCCTATAATTAGGGCTAACTCTAACCCTAACCTTAACACTAACCCTAACACTAACACAAACCCTAGCCGTAGCCCTAACCCTAAACCTAACCCTAAACCAAACACTAGCCCTAGCTCTAAACCTAACCCTAGCCCTAGACCTAGCCATAGCCCTAGCCCTAAACCTAACGGTAACCCATGCCCTAAAATAAACCCTAATCCTAGCCCTAGCCCTAGCACTAGCCCTAACCCCAACCCTAACCCTAACGGTAGCCCTAACCCCAACACTAACCCTATCCCTCTCCCTAACCCTAACCCTAACCCTAACCCTAACCCTAACCCTAACCCTAACCCTAACCCTAAACCTAGCTGTAGCCCTAACCCTAACCCTAGTCCTAGTACTAGCCCTAGCACTAAACAACCTAACCTTATACCAAGCCCTAGCCCAAACCCTAACCCTAACACTAGCCCTAACCATAACCCAAACCTTAAACCTGACAAAAACCTAACCCAAAACCTTACGCTAGCAATAACCCTAACCCTAACACTAGCCCTAGCACAAGCCCTAACACTAACACTAACGCTAACCATACCTCTAGCACTAGCCCTAGCCCTAACCCTAACCCTAACCTTAATCCTAACTGTAGCCCTAGCCTTAGTTATAACCCTAACCCTAAAAGAAGCCATAACCATAACACTAACCGAAACCCTAAACCTAACGCCTAACCCTAACCCTAACCCCAACCCTAGTGTTAGCCCTAATCCTAGCCCTAACCCTAGACCTAGCCCTAACCAAAACCTAACCCTAACCCTAACCCTAGACCTAGCCCTAACCCTAACACTTACCCTAGCCCTAACCCTAACTGCAACCCTAACACTAACCTTAGCCCTAACCGTAAACCTAACATTAGACCTAGCCCTAACCCTAAACCTAACCGTAAGCCTCAACCTAGCACTAGCCCTAGCCGTAACTCTAACCATACCTAGCCCTAGACCTAACCCAAACCCTTACCCTAGCACTAAACCTAACCCTAACCCTAGTCCTAGAGCTAACCCCACCCTTAACCCTAGCCCTAAACCAAAACCTAACCCAAACCCTAAACCTAACATGAACCATAGCCCTAGCCCTAAGCCTAACCCTAATCCTAGTCATAGCCCTAACGGTAACCCTAACCCTATCCCTATCCCTAGCACTAACCCTAACCCTAACCCTACACCTAGCCCTAGACCTAGCACTAGCACTAGCCTTAGCCATAACCCTAACACTAACCCTAGCCCTAACACTAAACCGAATCATAACCCTCACCATAGCACTAGCCCTAGCCGTAACTCTAACCTTACCTAGCGCTAGCCCTAACCCTAACCCTTACCCTAGGCTAACCCTAAGCCTATCCCTATCCCTACAGCTAACCCTAACTGTAACCCTAGCCCATAACCAAAACCTAACCCTAACCTAAACCTAACCCGAACACTTGCCCTAGCCCTAAACCTAACACTAACCCTCTCCCTCGAAAAAACCCAAAACCTAGCCCTAGCCCTAACCCTAAACCTAACCCTAGTCATGGCCCTAATGGTAACCCTAACTCTATCCCTAGCCCTAGCCCTAACCCTAACCCTAGCCCTAGACCTACCCCTAGCACTAACCTAGCCCTAAACATAGCCCTAAACCTAACACTAACCCTAACCCTAGCTCTGGCCCTAACCTGACCCAAACCCTATCCTAACTCTAACCTTAACGCTAACCCTAACCCTAGCCCTAGCACTAGCCCTAACCCTAACACTACACCTAAACCTAAGCCTAACCTAATCCTAACCCTAGCACTGGCCCTAACCCTAAACCTAACCCTAGACCTAACCGTAACCCTAAACCAGGCCTAACCCTAGCCCTACACCTAAACTTAACCCGAACACTATCCCTAGCCCTAACACTAATGCTAACCATAACGTTAGCCCTAGCCCTAATCCTAAAAATAGCCCTAGCCCTAGCCCTAGCCATAACTCTAACCCTAACCTATTCCTAATCTGAGCCCTAGCTCTAACCCTAAAACTAACCCTAAAGCAAAATCTAAACCTAGCCCTAACCCTAACCCTAACCCTAACACTAGTCCTAGCCCTTAGCCAAACCCAAAACCCGACACTAAACCTAACCCTAAACCTTACCCTAGCTGTAACCATAACTCTAACCCTAGCTCTAGAACAAGCCCTAGCCCTAACCCTAACCCTAACCTTAACCCTAACTCTAGCCCTAGCCCTAGTTATAACTCTAAACTAAAAATAGCCCTAAACCTAACCCTAACCGAAACCCTAAACCTAACGTCTAACACTAAGCCTAACCCTAACCCCAACCCTAGTGTTAGCCCTACTCCTGACCCTAACCCTAGCCCTAGCCCTAACCCTAACCTTTACCCTAGCCCAACCCTAACACCAACCCTAAACCTTACACTAACCCTAACCCTACCCTTAAATCTAACCCGAACCCTGGGACTAACTATAACCCTAACCCTAGCACAAACCTAAACCTTACCAAAACCCTAAACCTTGCCCTCGTCCTCGCCCTAACCCTAGCACTAACCCTAACCCTAGCCCTAACATTAGCCCTAGCCCTAACCCTAACCTGAACCCTTGACCTAGCCATAACCTTAACCCTAACCCGAACCCGAACCCTATTTCTAGCACTAACCTTAACCCTAATCCTAAACCTAACCATATCCCTAACCCTAACTCTAACAGTAGCCCTATCTCTAGCCCTAACCCTCACATTAGAACTAGCCCTAGACCTAACCCTAACCCTTATCCTAAACCTAACCCTAAACTTAGCCCTAGCCCTAACCCTAACCCTAACCCTAACACTAACCCTAGGCCTAGCCCTAGCCCTAGCCCTAACCACAACCCTAACCCTAACGCTAGCCCTAGAACAAGCCCTAGCACTAAGCCTAATGCTATCCCTAGCCCTAACCCTAATGCTAACCCTTGCCCTAGCCCTAACCCTAACCATAACACTACCCTAGCCCTAGCACTAGACCTAGCCCTAACAATAAACTTAAGCCTAACCCTAGTCCTATCCCTAGCCCTAACGCTAACCCTAACCATACCCTTATCCCTAACCCTAAGTGTAACCCTAAACTAACCCCTAGCCCTAACCGTAACCATAACCCAAACCCTAACACTAAACTTAGCCCTAACCCTAAACCTAACCCTAGACCTAACCATAACACTAAACCTAGCCCTAACCCTAGCCCTACACCTAAACCTAAACCGAACACTTGACCTAGCCCTAACACTAATGCTAACCCTAAGCTAACCATAACCTTATCCCTAGCCCTAATCCTAAAACTAGCCCTAGCCTTAGCCCTAACCCTAACCCTAGCCATAACTCTAACCCTAACCTATTCCTAATCCTAGCCCTAGCTCTAACGCTAAACCTAACCCTAAACCAAAGCCTAACCCTAACCCTAGCCCTAAACCTAACCCTAAACCTAACCCTAGCCCTAACTCTAACCCTAACCCTAACCCTAACCATCGCCCTAGCCCTAGCCCTAACCCTAACCCTAACCCTAACCATCGCCCTAGCCCTAGCCCTAACCCTAACCCTAACACTAACACTAACTTAACCCTAACCCTGGCACTAGCCCTAACACTAAACCTAACCAAACCCTAACCCTAGCTCTATCACTAACAATAACAATAAGCCTAACCCTAAACCTAACCCTAACCCTAACACTAACCCTAGCCCTAGCCCTAACACTAACCCTAACCCCAACCCTAACACTAGCCCTAGCTCTAACCATAACCGTAGCCCTAAACCTAACCCTAGCTCTTGCCCTAGCCCTAGACCTAACTTAACCCTAAATCTAACCCTCGCACTAGCACAAGCCCTAAACCTAAACCTAACCCAAACCCCAACCCTAACCCTAACCCTAATCCTAACCCAAACACATTCCGTCGCCCTAATCCGAACCCTAACCCTAACTCTAGTCATAAACCTAAACCTAACCTGAACCTTAGCCCTAGCCCTACCCTAACCCTAAACCCCTCCCTCACCCCAATTGGTACCCTAACACTAAACCTAGACCTAAGCCTAACCCTAACACTAAACCTAACCCTAACCCTAGCCCTAACCCTAACACTAACCAAAATCTAACCCTAAACCTAAAACTAGCCCAAGCATTAACCCTAATCCTAACCCTAGCCCTAACCCTATCCCTAACACTCTCTCGCTCGACCTAATCTGAACACTAAACCTAACAATAGCACTAACCCTAAACCTAACACTAAGCCTAGTCTAGCCCTAACCACAACCCTAAACCTAGCCCTAACAATAAGCCTACCCATGCCCTAGCCCTAACCCTAGCACTAGCCCTAACCCTAACCCTACCCTAAGCCTAACCCTAACCATAACCTAACCTAACCTTAGCCCTAGCCCTAATCCTAACCAAATTCTAGCCCTAGCCATAACTCCAACCCTAGCCCTAATGGTAACCCTACGCTAATACTAACACAAGCCCTAGCTCTAACCCTAAAACCATAACCCTAAACCTAAGCCTAGCCCTAAACCTAACCCTAACCCTAACCCAAACCCTAAACCTAACCCAAACCCTAAACCAAACCCTATTCCTAGCACTAACCATAACCCTAACGCTAACCCTAACCCCAACCCTAACCCTAGCCCTAGACTTAACCATAACCCTAGCCCTAACACTAACCCTAACCCTAACCCTAAACATTGCCATAGCCATAACCCTAATACTAACTCTAGCCCTAGCACTAGTCCCAGCCGTAACCCTTACTGTAACCCTATTCCAAACCCTAGCCATAACCCAAACCCTAACCTTAGCCATAGCCCTAAACCTAACCCTAACTGTAGCCCTAACCCTAACCCTAACCATAGCCCTAGCCCTAACCCTAACCCTAAGCCTAAACCTAACCCTGGCCCTAGCACTAACCCTAAACCTAATGCTAACCCTAACCCTAGCTCTAGTCCTAACCTTACCCAAACACTAACCCTAACCCTAACTCTAACCCTAAAAATAACACTAACACTAACACTAAACTTAGCCCAAGCCCTAACCCTAAACCTAACCCCAACAAAAACACTAGACTTAACTCTAACCCTAACCCTAACCTTAGCACTGATTGTAACCCTAGCCGTAGCCCTAGCCCTAGTCCTAAACGTAACCCTAACACTAAACCTGGCCTTAGATCTTGCCCTAGCCCTAATCCTAGCCCTAAACCTAACCCTAGACCTAACCCTAACCCGAGCCCTAACCCTAGTCCTAACACTAACCATAACCCTAGCCCTAGCCCTAACCCTAACCATGGACCTAGCCCTAACCCTAACTCTAGCCCTAGCCCTAACCCTGACCCTAACCCTAACCCTAGCCCTAACCTTAACCCTAACCGTAACCCTAAATCTAGCAATAGCCCAAGCCCTAAACCTAACCCTAATCCAAGCCTAGCCCTAACCCTAACCCTTGTTCTAGCCCTAACCCAAACCCTAACCCTAGCCCTAGCACTATCCCTAACCCTAACCCTAACCCTAGCCCCAGACCTAACCTTAGCCCTAACTGCAAACCGAACCCTAACCCAAGACCTAACCCTAACCCTAGCCCTAGCACTAACCCTTACCCTAACCCTAGCCATAACCCGAACACTAGCCCTAGCACAAACACTATCCAAACCCTAGACTTAAACCTAAATCTAACCCGAAACCTAGCCATAGCCCTAACCCTACCCCGAACCCTCTGCCTCGCCCTAATCCGAACCCTAACCCTAACCCTAGCCCTAAATCTAACCCTAACACTAACCCTAGCCCTAGGCTTGACCCTAACCCTAACCCTAACCTTAACCCTAACCTGAAGCCTAACTATAGCCCTAGACCTAACCCTATCCCTATCCCTATCCCTAAACCTAACCCTAAACCTAACCCTAGTCCTAGCCCTAATGGTAACCCTAAACCTATCCCTATCCCTAACCCTAGCCCTAACCCTAACCCTAACGCTAACCCTAGCTCTAGCCCTAACACTAACCCTTTTTTTTTTTTTTTGCAATTTAAAACCTTTTTATTTGGTGATATATTGTGAGTCTCTTTCCTTTTATTTATAGGTATCCAGATATATTTAAATGGGCTTACATATGGTTTAGGAACCATCTGAGTAAGTGTTGAAAGTTCTGAGTATCTCAGCTCTTTTTTTTAACTTTTATTTAATGAATATAAATTTCCAAAGTACGACTTATGGATTACAATGGCTTCCCCCCCGATACCGTCCCTCCCACCCGCAACCTTCCCCTTTCCCACTCCCTCTCCCCTTCCATTCACATGAAGATTCATTTTCGATTCTCTTAATATACAGAAGATCAGCTTAGTATACATTAAGTAAGGATTTCAACAGTTTGCTCCCACACAGAAACATAAAGTGAAAAATAATAGCTGATTTTTAAAATGATGATGAAATCAGATCAGACCTATTGTCATGTTTAATCCCAGTGAGAGTCATGTTGGGAATTGATAATTTCTTCTTCTTCTTTTTTTTTTTTTACAGAAGGTCAGTTTAGTATACATTAAGTAAAGATTTCAACAGTTTGCACCCACATAGAAACACAAAGTGAAATATATTGTTTGAGTACTCATTATAGCATTAAGTCTCAATGTACAGCACATTAAGGACAGAGACCTACATGAGGAGTAAGTGCACAGTGACTCCTGTTGTTGACTTTACAAATTGACACTCCTGTTTATGGCATCAGTAATCTCCCTATGCGCCAGTCATGAGTTTCCAAGGCTATGGAAGCCTTTTGAGTTCTCCAACCCTTATCTTGTTTAGACAAAGTCATAGTCAAAGTGGAGGTTCCCTCCTCCCTTCAGAGAAAGGTACCTCCTTCTTTGAAGACCTGTTCTTTCCTTTTTTTTTGCCAGAGTGTCTTGGCTTTCCATGCCTGAAATACTCTCATGGGCTTTTCAGCCAGATCTGAATGCCTTTAGGGCTTATTCTGAGGCCAGAGTGCTATTTAGGACATCTGCCATTCTACGAGTCTGCTGAGTATCTTGCTTCCCATGTTGGATCACTCTCCCCTTTATTTATTCTATCGGTTAGTATTAGCAGGTACTAGACTTGTTTATGTGCTGCCTTTGACTCTTAGTCCTTTCATTATGATCGATTGTGAACTGAGATTGATCACTTGGAATAGTGAGATGGCATTGGTACATGCCACCTTGATGGGATTGAATTGGAGTCCCCTGGTATGTTTCTAACTCTACCATTTGGGGCAAGTCAGCTTGAGCATGTCCCAAATTGTACATCTCTTCCCTCTCTTATTCCCACTCTTATGTTTAACAGGGATCACATTTCAGTTAAATTTCAACACTTAAGAATAACTGTGGATTAATTACAGAATTAAACCAGTCATATTAAGTAGAACAGACAAAAAAAAAACACTACTAAGAGGGATAATGAATTAAGTTTTTCATTAACAGTCAGGGCTATGCTGATCAAGTCACCGTTTCTCATAGTGTCCATTTCACTTCAACAGGTTTTCTTTTTGGTGTTCAGTCAGTTGTCGCTGATCAGGGAGAACATATGGTATTTGTCCCTTTGGGACTGGCTTATTTCACTCAGCATGACGTGTTCCAGATTCCTCCATTTTGTTGCAAATGACTGGATTTCATTGTTTCTTACTGCGGTATAGTATTCTAAAGAGTACATATCCCATAATTTCTTTATCCAGTCTACCGTTGATGGGCATTTAGTTGGTTCCAGGTCTTGGCTATTGTGAATTGTGCTGCGATAAACATTAGGGTGCAGACCGCTTTTTTGTTTGCCAATTTAAATTCCTTTGGGTAAATTCCAAGGAGTGGGATGGCTGGGTCGAACGGTAGGGTTATATTCAGGTTTCTGAGGAATCTCCAGACTGACTTCCACAGTGGCTTGACCAGTTTGCATTCCCACCAACAGTGGGTTAGTGTCCCTTTTTCCCCACATCCTCGCCAGCATCTGTTGTTGGTAGATTTCTGTATGTGAGCCATTCTAACCGGGGTGAGGTGAAACCTCGTTGTGGTTTCGATTTACATTTCCCTGATTGCTGATGACCTTGAACATTTTTTCATGTGCCTGTTGGCCATTTGGATTTCCTCTTTTGAAAAATGTCTATTGAGGTCCTTGGCCCATCTCTTAAGTGGGTTGTTGGTTTTGTTTTTGTGGAGTTTCTTGATCTCTTTGTAGATTCTGGTTATCAACCCTTTATCTGTTGCATAGTTTGCAAATATTTTTTCCCATTCTGTCGGTTGTCTCTTCACTCTCCTGACTGTTTCTTTTGCAGTACAGAAACTTCTCAATTTGATGCAATCCCAATAGTTGATTTTGGCTTTGACTGCCTATGCCTCCCGGGTCTTTTCCAGAAACTCTTTGCCTGTGCCAATATCTTGAAGGGAACATTCTCCAATGTTCTCTAATAACTTGATGGTGTCAGGTCGTAGATTTAGGTCTTTAATCCATGTTGAGTGGATTTTTGTGTAAGGTGTAAGGTAGGGCTCTTGCTTGATGCTTCTGCATGTGGAAATCCAGTTTTCCCAGCACCATTTATTGAATAGACTGTCCTTGCTCCAGGAATTGGTTTTAGATCCTTGATCAAATATAAGTTGGCTGTAGATGTTTGGGTTGATTTCTGGTGTTTTAATTCTGTTCCGTTGGTCTATCCATCTGTTTCTGTACCAGTACCATGCTGTTTTGATTACAACTGCCCTGTAGTATGTCCTGAAATCTGGTATTGTGATGCCTCCAGCTTTGTTTTTGTTGTACAAGATTGCTTTAGCTATTCGAGGTCTCTTGTGCTTCCATATGAATTTCAGCATCATTTTTTCTAGATCTGAGAAGAATGTCTTTGGTATCCTGATTGGAATTGCATTGAATCTATAAATTGCTTAACTCAAACATACCCCTAACCCTAACACTAACCCTTACTCTAGCCCTAGCACCAGCCCTAACTCTAACCCTACACCTAAAACTAACCCTACCTAATCCTTCAGCTAGCCCTGGCCCTAAGGCTAACACTAATCCAAGCCCTAACCCTAACCCTAAACCTAGCCCTAGCCTTAGGCCTAACCATAACCCTAATCCTAAATCTAACCCTAACCCTAAAACTACCCCTAACACTAACCCTAATCCTAACGCTAGTCCTAAACCTAAACCTAACATGAACCCTAGCCTTAGCCCTAATCCTAACCCTAACCCTAACAATCTCCCTGGCCCTAATCCGAACCATAAACCCAACCCTAGCCCTAACCCTAAACCTAACACTAACCCTGGCACTAGCCCTGACCCTAAACCTAACCCTAAACCTAGACATAAACGTAACCCTAACCGTAACACTAGTCCTAGTCCTAATGGTAAACCTAACCCTTTCCCTAATCCTAGAACTAACCCTAAACCTAAACCTAGACCTAGAACTAGCCCTAACACTAACCCCAACGTTAACACTAACCCCATATTAACCCTAACCCTAACCCAAAACCTAGCCCCAAACCTAACCCTAACCCTAACCCTGGCACTAGCCCTGACCCTAAACCTAACCCTAAACCTTGACATAAACGTAACCCTAACCGTAACACTAGTCCTAGTCCTAATGGTAAACCTAACCCTTACCCTAATCCTAGAACTAACCCTAAACCTAAACCAAGACCTAGAACTAGCCCTAGCACTAACCCCAACGTTAACACTAACCCCATATTAACCCTAACCCTAACCCAAAACCTAGCCCCAAACCTAACCCTAACCCTAACCCTAGCCCTAGCCCTAACCCTAACACTATCCTTGGCCTTAGACCTAACCCTGAACGTATCCATAACCGTAACCCTAACCATACCATAACACTAGCTCTAGCCCAAACCCTAACCCAAGCCCTAACCCTCACCCTTACCCTTTCCCTAGCCATAATGGAAGTCCTAGCCCAGGCATAGCCCTAACTCTAGCCCTAACCCTATCCCTATCCCTAACCCTAGCCCTAATGTTAAAACTTAACCTAACCCTAACCATAACCCTAGCAATAGCCCTAGCCCAAACCATAAGCCTAACAATAGCCCTAGCCCTAGCACTAACACTAACCCTAACCCTAGTTGTAGCCCTAACCCTAACTGTAGCCCTAACTCTAACCCTAACCTAATCCTAACCCTATCCCTAGCTCTAATTCTAACCCTAACCTTAAGACTAGCCCTAAACCTAACCCTAACACTAACCCTAGCCCTAACCTTAACCTAGCCCTAGCCCTAACCCTAACCCTAGCCTCGACCTAGCCCTAGCTCTGACGCTAACCCTAACCCTAGCCCTAAGACTAACCCTAACCATCACCTAAACCCAAGCACAGCCCTAGCCCTATTCCTAACCCAATCCTAGCCCTAGCCATAACCTTAACCCTAGCCCTAATGCTAACACTACCCTAATCCTAACCCCAGCCCAAGCTCTAACCCTAATCCTAACACTAACCATATCCCTAAACCCAAGTCTAGCCCTAACCCTAACCATAGCCTGAACCCTAACCCTAGCCCTAGCCCTAACCATAACTCTAACACTAGCCCTAACCCTAACCCTGACCCTATCCCTAAACCTAACCATAGCCTGAACCCTAACCCTAACCCTATCCGTAGCCCTAACCAAAACTCTAACACTAGCCCTAAACCCAACCCTAAAACTGAGCTAGACCTAACCCTAACCCTAACCCTAGCCCTAACCCTAACCCTGACCCTGACCCTAACCCTAAACATGGTCATAGCCCTAACCCTAACACTAACTGTATCCCTAGCACTAGCCCTAGCCGTAACCCCTACCGTAACCCTATCTGAATTCTAGCCCTAACCCTAACACTAAACTTAGCCCAAGCCATAAACCTAACCCTAACTGTAGCCCTAACACTAACACTAACCATAGCCCTATCCCTAACCCTAACCCTAACCCTAACCCTAACCCTAACCCTAACTCTGGTCCTAATCCTAACCCTAATCCTAACCCTAACCCTAACCCTAACCCTAACCCTAACCTAACCCTAAATCTAACCCTAATACTAAAACTAGCCCTAGCACTAACCCTAATCCTAACCCTAGCCCTAAACCTAAACCTAACCTGAACCCTAGCCCTAGCCCTAACCCTAACCCTACCCGAAACCTGTTCCTCGCCTTAATCTGAACACTAAACCAACCCTAGCTGTAACCCTAAACCTAACACTAACGCTAGCCCTAGCCCTAACCCTAAACATGGACATAGCCCTAACCCTAACACTAACTCTAACCATAGCACTAGCCCTAGCCGTAAGTCGAATTGTAACCCTAACCAGAAACCTAGCCCTAACCTTAACCCTAACACTAGGCCTAGTCATAGCAATGACCCTAACCCTAACCCTAACCATAACCTTAACCCTAACCCTAACCCTCGCTGTCGCCATCATCCGAACCCTAGTACTAACCCTAACCTTAACACTAGCCCTAACCCTAACCCTAACGCTAACCCTAATCGAACTCTAACCCTCGCCCTTGACCTCACCCTAAACCTAAACCCAACCCTAGCCCTAACTTTTACCTAACCCTAACCCTAGCCCTAGTCCTAGCCCTAATCCGAACCATAACCCTAACCTAACCCTAGTTCTACCACTAATCCTAACCCTAACCCTAAAATTAACCCTAACCCTAAAACTAACCATAGAACTAATCGTAACCCTAGCCCTAGCCCTAGGCCTAGCCCTAACCCTAACCCTGACCTTTGCCCTAACCGTAACCATAGCTGTAAACCTAGCCCTAACCCAAACCCTAACCTTCGCCCTCGGCTTCGCCCTAACCTAGCACTAAACTAAGCTTAAACGTAGCCATAACCCTAACCCTAAATCTAACCCTCGCCCTCGCCCTCACATTAAACCTTACCTTAACCCTAACTCTAGCCCTAGTACTAGCCCTTACCCTACCCTAACCATAACCCTACTCTAACCCTAGCCCTAGCCCTAGCCCTAACCCTAACCCTAATCCTAGCTCAAGCCCTACCCTAACCATAACCCTAACATGAAACATAACCCTAACCCTAACACTAACCCTAGCCATAGCCCTAAAACTAAACTTAACCCTAACCCTAACACTAGCCCCCTAGCTCTAACCCTAACCATAGACCTAGACCTAGCTCTAACCCTAAACCTAACCCAAACCCTAAACTTAGCCTTATTCCTAACCCTAACCCTAAACCTAACCCTAACCCTAGTCCTAGACCTAGCCTTGGCATACTCCAACCCTAACCCTAATCGTAGCCCTAAACCTAACAGTAACCCTAACCCTAACACCCTAGCCCTAACCCTAACCCTAACCCTTATCAAAGACCTAGCCCTAGCCCTAGCCCTAACCCTAACCCTGAACCTATCCCTAGCCCTAATCAAACCCTAATTCTAATCCTAAACCTAGCTCTAGCCGTAGCCCTAACCCTAACCCTTGCCCTAACACTAACCCTTGCCCTAGCCCAAACCCTAACCCTAACCCTAACCTTTAACCTAGTCCTAACCCTAACACTAATGCTAGCCCTAGAACTATCCGTTGCCCTAGCCCTTACTCTAACCCTAACACTAAACAGAGCCCCAGCCCTAAACCTAACCCTAAACCTAGACCTACACCTAGCCCTAGACCTAACCCCATCCCTAACCCTAACCCTATCCCTAACCCTAGCCCTATCCCTAGCCCTGATCCTAACAGTTGTAATCAAAACAGCATGGTACTGGTACAGAAACAGATGGATAGACCAACGGAACAGAATTAAAACACCAGAAATCAACCCAAACATCTACAGCCAACTTATATTTGATCAAGGATCTAAAACCAATTCCTGGAGCAAGGACAGTCTATTCAATAAATGGTGCTGGGAAAACTGGATTTCCACATGCAGAAGCATCAAGCAAGAGCCCTACCTTACACCTTACACAAAAATCCACTCAACATGGATTAAAGACCTAAATCTACGACCTGACACCATCAAGTTATTAGAGAACATTGGAGAATGTTCCCTTCAAGATATTGGCACAGGCAAAGAGTTTCTGGAAAAGACCCGGGAGGCATAGGCAGTCAAAGCCAAAATCAACTATTGGGATTGCATCAAATTGAGAAGTTTCTGTACTGCAAAAGAAACAGTCAGGAGAGTGAAGAGACAACTGACAGAATGGGAAAAAATATTTGCAAACTATGCAACAGATAAAGGGTTGATAACTAGAATCTACAAAGAGATCCAGAAGCTCCACAAAAACAAAACCAACAACCCACTTAAGAGATGGGCCAAGGACCTCAATAGACATTTTTCAAAAGAGGAAATCCAAATGGCCAATAGGCACATGAAAAAATGTTCAAGGTCATCAGCAATCAGGGAAATGTAAATCAAAACCACAACGAGGTTTCACCTCACCCCGGTTAGAATGGCTCACATACAGAAATCTACCAACAACAGATGCTGGCGAGGATGTGGGGAAAAAGGGACACTAACCCACTGTTGGTGGGAATGCAAACTGGTCAAGCCACTGTGGAAGTCAGTCTGGAGATTCCTCAGAAACCTGAATATAACCCTACCGTTCGACCCAGCCATCCCACTCCTTGGAATTTACCCAAAGGAATTTAAATTGGCAAACAAAAAAGCAGTCTGCACCCTAATGTTTATCGCAGCACAATTCACAACAGCCAAGACCTGGAACCAACCTAAATGCCCATCAACAGTAGCCTGGATAAAGAAATTATGGGATATGTACTCTTTAGAATACTATACCGCAGTAAGAAACAATGAAATCCAGTCATTTGCAACAAAATGGAGGAATCTGGAACACGTCATGCTGAGTGAAATAAGCCAGTCCCAAAGGGACAAATACCATGTGTTCTCCCTGATCGGCGACAACTGACTGAACACCAAAAAGAAAACCTGTTGAAGTGAAATGGACACTATGAGAAACGGTGACTTGATCAGCATAGCCCTGACTGTTAATGAAAAACTTAATTCATTATCCCTCTTAGTAGTGTTTTTTTTTGTCTGTTCTACTTAATATGACTGGTTTAATTCTGTAATTAATCCACAGTTATTCTTAAGTGTTGAAATTTAACTGAAATGTGATCCCTGTTAAACATAAGAGTGGGAATAAGAGAGGGAAGAGATGTACAATTTGGGACATGCTCAAGCTGACTTGCCCCAAATGGTAGAGTTAGAAACATACCAGGGGACTCCAATTCAATCCCATCAAGGTGGCATGTACCAATGCCATCTCACTATTCCAAGTGATCAATCTCAGTTCACAATCGATCATAATGAAAGGACTAAGAGTCAAAGGCAGCACATAAACAAGTCTAGTACCTGCTAATACTAACCGATAGAATAAATAAAGGGGAGAGTGATCCAACATGGGAAGCAAGATACTCAGCAGACTCATAGAATGGCAGATGTCCTAAACAGCACTCTGGCCTCAGAATCAGCCCTAAAGGCATTCGGATCTGGCTGAAAAGCCCATGAGAGTATTTCAGGCATGGAAAGCCAAGACACTCTGGCAAAAAAAAAAAAAAAAACAAAAACAAAAACAAAAACAAAAACAAAACAACAACAACTAAGGAAAGATCTCTGTGAGTGAGATCCCAGTGGAAAGAACAGGTCTTCAAAGAATGAGGTACCTTTCTCTGAAGGGAGGAGAAAACCTCCACTTTGACTATGACCTTGTCTAAACAAGATAAGAGTCGGAGAACTCAAGGGGCTTCCATAGCCTTGGAAACTCATGACTGGAGTATAGGGAGATTACTGATGCCATAGACAGGAGTGTCAATTGGTAAAGCCAACAACAGGAGTCACTGTGCACTTACTCCTCATGTAGGATCTCTGTCCTTAATGTGCTGTACTTTGAGACTTAATGCTATAATG
Source organism: Oryctolagus cuniculus (assembly GCF_964237555.1). Classification (NCBI taxonomy): domain Eukaryota; kingdom Metazoa; phylum Chordata; class Mammalia; order Lagomorpha; family Leporidae; genus Oryctolagus; species Oryctolagus cuniculus. The sequence goes on along the minus strand of NC_091444.1, from coordinate 82,180,042 downwards.
AGTACTCAAACAGTATATTTCACTTTGTGTTTCTATGTGGGTGCAAACTGTTGAAATCTTTACTTAATGTATATTAAACTGACCTTATGTAAAAAAAAGAAGAAGAAATTATCAATTCCCAACATGACTCTCACTGGGATTAAACATGACAAGAGGTCTGATCTGATTTCATCATCATTTAAAAAATCATCTATTATTTTTCACTTTGTTTTTCTGTGTGGGAGCAAACTGTTGAAATTTTTACTTAATGTATTCTAAACTGATCTTCTGTATATAAAGAGAATCAAAAATGCATCTTGATGTGATAGGAAGGGGAGAGGGAGTGGGAAAGGGGAGGGTTGCAGGTGGGAGGGACGGTATGGGGGTGGAAGCCATTGTAATCCATAAGACGCACTTTGGAAATTTATATTCATTAAGTAAAATTTTAAAAAAAGGCTTTCAAAACCGTAAAGGCCAAAGATAATGTCCAGAAAAACAAAAACAAACACAGAAGCTGTAGCAAGATCTGGGATTGAGATTGCCACAACACACCAGATATTTTTCCTTTCATCCAGGCATATCCAGAAAAATTGTTGTGGAATTGGTGCAATTTAACCAAAAAATCACTGTCAAAATCGTTTTGGAGAAAACTACAATCTTTCTGTTCAGCAAGTGCATCCAATGTCATGTTTACAAACACAAATATCATGTTTTCTCAGGTTTCTGAAGCTTTTTGCCTAGAAAACTGGAATGTGTGGAGGATTTGACTCCATGTGTATCCAGTTAGTGTTTTCCAGCAGAAAACAAAAACTTACATGCTGAAATGCATTCAAAACCGTAAAGTATGTAGGAAATGTCCAGAAAACACAAACAAACACAGAGGCTGTAGCAAGATCTGGGATTGAGATAGCCACAACACACCACATAATTCTGCTTTCATCCACACATATCTGGAAAAACTGCTGTGGTATTCCGGTGTAATTTAACCAAAAAATCACCGTCAAATTGGTTTTGGAGAAAAGCACAATCTTTCTCTTAGGCAAGTGCATCCAATGCCATGTTTACAAACAAAATATCGTGTTTTCTCTGGTTTCTGAAGCTTTCTGCCTAGAAAACTCGAATGTGTGGAGGATTTGACTCCATGTGGAACCAATTAGTATTTGCCACCATAAAATAAAAAGCTGCATGCTAAATGCATTCAAAACCATAAAGTCCGTAGATAATGTCCAGAAAACACAAACAAACACAGGGGCTGTAGCAAGATCTCGGATTGAGATAGCCACAACACACCAGATTTTTCTGCATTCATCCATGCATATCTGGAAAAACTGTTGTGGAATTCCGGTGAAATTTAACCAAAAAATCACCTTCAAAATAGTTTTGGAGAAAAGCACAATCTTTCTCTTTGGCAAGTGGATCCAATGTCATGTTTACAAACACAAATATCATGGTTTCTCAGGTTTCTGAAGCTTTCTGCCTAGAACACTCGAATGTGTGGAGGATTTGACTCCATGAGGAACCAATTAGTGTTTGCGGGCAAAAAATAAAAAGTTACATACTGAAATGCATTCAAAACTGTAAAGTCCATAGATAATATCCAGAAAACAGAAACAAACACAGATGTGGTAGCAAGATCTGAGATTGAGATAGCCATAGCATACCAGAGATTTTTGTTTTCATCCAGGCATATCAGGACAATTATTGTGGAATTGGGGTGAAATTTAACCAAAAAATCACCGTCAACGTGGTTTTGGAGAAAAGTATAATCATTATGACTGGCAAGTGCATTCAATGTTATGTTTACAAACACAAATATCATGTTTTCTCAGATTTCTGAAGCTTTCTGCATAGAAAACTCGAATGTGTGGAGGATGTGACTCTATGTGGAACCAATTAGTGTTTGTTGGAAGAAAACAAAAATCTACATGCTAAAATGCATAAAAAACCATAAAGTCCATAGATAATGTCCAGAACACACAAACAAACACAGGGGCTGTAGCAAGATCTAGGATTGAGATATCCACAACACTCCAGATTTTTCTGCGTTCATGCACGCATATCTGGAAAACCTGTGGTGGAATTCAGGTGAAATTTAACCAAAAAATCACCTTCAAAGTGGTTTCGCAGAAAACCACTTTCTGTTCGGCAAGAGCTTCCCTTGCCATGTTTACAAACACTAATATCATGTTTTCTCGGGTTTAATGCTTTCGGCTTAGAAAACACGAATGTGTGGAGGATTTGACTCCATGTGGAACCAATTAGCGTTTGCCAGCAGGAAACAAAAACTTACATGCTGAAATGCATTCAAAACCGTAAAGTCTGTAGGTAATGTCCAGAAAACACAAACAAACATGGAGGCTGTAGCAAGATCTGGGATTGAGATAGCCACAACACACCAGATATTTCTGCTTTCATCCAGATATATCAGGGAAAATTGTTATGGAATTCGAGAGAAATTTAACCAAAATATCACTGTCAAAGTGGTTTTGGAGAATAGCACCTAAATCTAACCAGAAACCTATCCCTAGATCTAGCACTAAGCTCAACCCTAAACCTAGCCCTACCCCTAACCCAACACTAAACCTAAACCCTACACCTATACCTAACCCCAATCCTGGACCTAGCCCTAACCCTCACCCTAACCCTAAACAGAGCCATAGACCTAAACACAACCCTAATCCTAAACCTAGCCATAGCACTAGACCTAACCCTAACCCTAACACTGGCCCTAGACCTAGCCCTAACCCTAAAAATAATCCTGGCCCTAACCCTAAACCTAACCCTTGCCCTAGTCCCAACCCTAACCCTAGCCCTAGCACTAGCCATAGCCCTAACCCTAACCGTAGCTGAGGTACTATCCCTAATCCTTATCCTAACTGTAACCCTAACACTGACCCCTAACCCTAACCCTAAACCTAACCGCAACACTAAATCTAACCATAGTCCTAACCCTAACCCTAACCCAAGCTCTAGACCTAACACTAACGCTAACCCTAAGCCTAGCCATAGCCCTAAACCAAACCCTAACTCTAACCCTTAACCTAACCCTAACCCTAACCCTAGCCCTAACCCTAACCCTAGCCCTAACACTAGCCCTAGCCCTAGCCCTAACCCTAACCCTAACTCTAACCCTAACCGTAAGGTTAACCCCAACCCTGAAACCTAATGCTAAACACAACCCTAACAATAAACTTAGCCCTACCCTAACACTAAGCCTAACCATAGAACTAACCCTAACCCTAGCCATAACAATAGCCCTAGGCCTAGCCCTAGCCCTAACCCTAACCCTAACTCTAGCCCTGGCCCTCACCCTAACACTTACCCTAGACCTAATCCTCACCCTAACCCTTACCCTAGACCTAACCCTACCCCTAGCTCTATCACTAGTCCTAGCCCTAACCTAACCCTAACCCTAACCCTAGAACTAACCCTAATTCTAACCCCAGCCATAACCCTAACCCTAGCCCTAACCCTAACCCTAACCCGAGAACTAACACTAACCCTAACCCCAGCCATAACCCCAACCTAGCCCTAACCCTAAACCTAGCCCTAACCCTAACCCTAACCATAGCCCTAGCCCTAACACTAAACACAACTCTAACCCTAGCCCTGACACTAACCTAACCCTAACCTTAACCCTTACCCTACTCCTAACCCTAACCCTAACACTAGCCCTAGAAGTAGCTGCAGCCCTAGCCCTAACCCTAACCCTAACCATAGCCCTAGCCCTAACACTAAACACAACTCTAACCCTAGCCCTGACACTAACCTAACCCTAACCTTAACCCTTACCCTACTCCTAACCCTAACCCTAACACTAGCCCTAGAAGTAGCTGCAGCCCTAGCCCTAACCCTAACCCTAACACTAAACAAAGCCCCAGCCCAAAGCCAACACTAACCCTATCCCTAGATATAGCCCTAGCCCTAACCCTAACCTTAACCCTAGCCCTAAACCTAACCCTATCCCTAGCCCTAACCCTGACCCTAAACCTACCTCTAGAACTAATACTAAGCCTAACCCTAACCCTGACTCTAACCCTAACAGTAAGCCTAGCCTTAGCCCTAAGCCTAACACTAACCCTAACCCTAGCCCTAGCTCTAACCCTAACCATAGCCCTACCCCTAGCCCTAACCGTAACCCTAACCCTAACTCTAATTATAGCCCGAACCCTAACCCTAACCCTAAACCTAGCCCTTGCACTAAACCCAAACCTAACCCTAAACCTAGCCATATCCTAAACATAGCCATAGACCTAAACAAAATTCTAACCCTAGCACTAGCCCTAGCCCTAACCTATCCCTAACACTAACCCTAACCCTAGCTCTAGCCCTAACCCTAACCCTAGCCCTAACATAACCCTAGCCCTAGCCCTAGCCCTAACCCTAACCCTAACACTAGCCATAGGTCTAACACTAAAAATAGCCATATCCCTAGCCCTAGCCCTAACCATAACCCCAAACCTAAACCTAACCAGAAATATAGCTCGTGCTCTAACACTAACCCAAAACCTAGCCCTAGACCTAGCCCTAGCCCTAAGCCCAAACCTAACCCTAACCCTAGCGCTAGACCTAACCCTAACCCTAGCCCTAGCCCTAGCCCTAATCCAAACCCTAACCCTAGCCATAACCCTAAACCTAACCATAGACCTAGACTTAACTCTAAGCTTAACCTTAGCCCTAGCCCTGACCATAACCCTTACCCTAACCTTAGCTGTAGACCTAACCACAGCACTAAACAATACCATAGCACTAACACTAACCATAACCCTAACCCTAGCACTAACCCTAACCCTAACCCTAACTGTAACCCTAACCCTAACTCTAGCCCTAACCCTAACCCTAACCCTGGCCTAATCCTAACCCTAACCCATATCCTAGCCCTAACCCTAACTCTAACCTTCAACCTAAGCCTAGCAGAAAACTAACACTAAGCCTAACCGTAATCCTAGTCCTAACCCAAACAGTAGCACTAGCCCTAGCATTAACGCTAACCCTAACATTAACCCTAACCATAGCCCTAGCACTGACCATAAACCTAAACCTAGCTCTAACCATTACACTAACCCTAACAGTAAACATAGCCATAGCCCTAACCCTAACCCTAAGCCTAGCCCTAGCCCAAGCCCTAACCCTGACCCTAATCCTAGCCCTAACCAAAACCCTAGCCCTAGCCCTAGCCGTAATCCTAATGGTAACCCAAACCCCAACCCTGGTTCTAGCCCTAACCTTAACCCTAACCCTACTTAACCCTAACCTTAAAACTACCCCTAGACCTAACCCTAGCCCTAGCCCTAGCACTAGTCCTAACCTAAACCTAACCCTATGCCTAGACCTAAACTTAATACTAACCCTAACCCTATACCTAAAGCTAACCCTAACCCTAGCCTTAGCCCTAGCCATAACCCTAACCCTAACTCTAGCCCTAGATTTCACCCTAACCCTTACCCTATCCCTAACCCAAACCAACCCTAACCCTAGCACTAGTCCTAGCCCTAACCCTAACCCTAGCCCTAACGCTAACCTTAACCGTAACGTTAACCCTAAGCCCTAAACCTAACACTAACCACAACCCTAACCCTAACGTTAGCCCTAAACCTAACCCTAACCCTAGAACTAACCCTAACCATTACCCTAGCCCTAACAATAGCCCTAGCCCTAGCCCTAACACTAAACCTAACCCAAACTCTAACCCTAGCCCTCACCCTAACCCTTACCTTAGCCCTAACCCTCACCCTAACACTTACCCTAGCCCTAACCATAACCCGATTCCTAGCCCTAGCACTACTCCTAGCCCTAACCCTAACCCTAACCTTAGTACTAACCCTAACCATAGCCCTAACCCTAAACCTGATCTTGGCCCTATCCCTAACCCTAGCCCTAAACATAACCCTAACCCAATCCCTAACCTTCACCCTCGCCCTCGTCCTAAACCTAGCACTAACACTAACCCTAACCCTAGCCCTAACCCTAACCCTAACCATAACTCTAACCCTCACCTTCACTCTCACCCTAACCCTAATCCTAGCCCTAGCCCTAACACTAAACCTAATACAAACCCTAACCCTAACATAGCCCGAGCACTAACACTAACCCTAAACCTAGCCCTAGACTTAGACCTAGCCCTAACCCCAAACCGAATCCTAACCCTAGCCCTAACCCTAAACCAACCCTAGCCCAAGCCCTAACACTAACCCTAACCTTAGCCCTAACCCAAACATTAACAATAGACCTAGACCTAATTCTAACACTAACCCTAGTCCTAGCTCTGACCTTAAGTCTAACCCTAACCCTAACCCTAGCTCTAGCCCTAACCCTACCATAGAACTACCCTAAACTAGCCCAAACCCTAACCATAACCCTAACCCTAGCCCTAACCCTAACCCTAACCCTGGCCCTAACCCTAACCCTAACCCTAGCCCTAACCCTAACCCTAACACTGGCAATAACACCAACCCTAACCCTATCCCTAACCCTAAAACTAACCCTAAACCTAAACCTCGCCCTCGCCTTAAGCCCAACCCCAACCCAAACCCTAACCAAGGCTCTAACCCTAAAACTAATACTAAACCTAAACCTCGCCCAAGCCCTAAGCCCAACCCCAACCCAAACCCTAGCCCTAGCCCTAACACTAACCCTAGCACTAACGCTAACCCTAACCATAGACCTAGCCCTAACCCTAACACTACCCCGAGCCATAGTCCTAACCCAACCCTAACCCTAACCCTAGCTCTAGCCTAAACCTAATCCAAGCCCTAGCCCTTGCCCTAGCCTCAACCCTAACCCTGTGCCTAACACTAACCGTAACTCTAACCCTTACCCTAGCCCTAACCCTAACCTTATACCCAAACCTAAACCTAGCTCTACCCTTAACCCCAACACTAACTCTAACCCTAATCTTAGCCCTCAACATAACCCTAAGGCTAGCTTTAAACCTAACACCAGCACTAACCCTAAGCCTAACCCTAACCATAGACCTAGACCTAACCCTAACCCTAACCCTAACCATAGCTCTAACCCTTAATCTAACCCTAACCCTAGATCTAGCACTAACCCTAACTCAATCTAACTCTAACCCTACCCTAGCCCTAACCCTACCCCTAACCGTGGCCCTAACCCTAACCCTAACCCTTACCCTTACCCTAGCACTAACCCTAACCCTAACACTAGCCATAGCCCTAGCCCAAGACCTAGCTCTAAGCCTAACCCTAATGCTAACCCTAACCCTAAACTTACCCTAGACCTAACCCAAAACCTAACCCTAACCCTTGAATAGCATTAACCCTAACCCTAACCTAACCCTTACCCTAAACCTGGCCCTAACCCTAACAATAACCTTAACCCTAGCTGTAGCCTTAACCCTAACCCAAAACTTAAACCTAACCCTAAATCCAACCCTAGCCCTAGCCCTAACCCTAACCCTAACCCTAGCCCTAGACATAGCCCTAGCCCTAACCCCAAATCTATCCCTAGCCCTACCCCTAACCCCAACACTAATCCTAACCCTACATAACCCTAACCATAACCCTAGCCATAGCCCTAACCCTATCCCAAAACATAATAATAGAGTTAAACACAACTCTAATCTTAGCCCTAGCCCTAGCCCTAGCCCTAACCTAAACCTAACCCTATCCCTAACCCTAACCCTAGCTCTAGCCCTAACCCTAACCCTAGCCCTAACATTAATCCTAGCCCTAGCCCTAACCCTAAGCCTCACACTAGCCATAGCTCTAAAACTAAACCTAGCCCTATCCCTAGTCCTAGCCCTAGACCTAACCCTAACCCTAAACCTAACCAGAAATATAGCTCGTGCCCTAACCCGAACACTAACCCTAACCCTAGCCCTAGCCCTAGCCCTAACCCCAAACCTAACCCTAACCCTAAACCTAACTTAACCCTAACCTTAACCCTACCCCTAACCCTAATCTTAACCATAGACCTAGACCTAACTCTAAACCTAACCTTAGCCCTAGCCCTGACCCTAACCCTTACCCTAACCTTAGCTGTAGCCTAACCCCAGCATTAACCAATACCCTAGCTCTAATCTAACCATAACTCTAAACCTAACCCTAACCCTAACCCTAACCCTAACCCTAACCCTAACCCTAACCCTAATCTTAGCTGTAGCCTTAACCCCAGCATTAACCAATACCCTAGCTCTAACCCTAACCATAACCCTAAACCTAACCCTAACCCTAGCCCTAGCCCTAGCCCTAACCCCAAACCTAACCCTAACCCTAAACCTAACTTAACCCTAACCTTAACCCTACCCCTAACCCTAATCTTAACCATAGACCTAGACCTAACTCTAAACCTAACCTTAGCCCTAGCCCTGACCCTAACCCTTACCCTAACCTTAGCTGTAGCCTTAACCCCAGCATTAACCAATACCCTAGCTCTAATCTAACCATAACTCTAAACCTAACCCTAACCCTAACCCTAACCCTAACCCTAACCCTAATCTTAGCTGTAGCCTTAACCCCAGCATTAACCAATACCCTAGCTCTAACCCTAACCATAACCCTAAACCTAACCCTAACCATAACACTAACCCTAACCCTAGCCCTAACCCTAACCCTAACCCTGGCCTAACCCTAACCCTAACCCTAACCCATATCCTAGCCCTAACCCTAACTCTAACCTTGAACCTAAGCCTAGCATTAAACCTAACCCTAACAATAACCCTAACCCTAGTACTAAGCCTAACAATAGCCCATGACATAGCCATGCACTAACACTAACCCTAACCCTAGTCCTAAAAATAAACCTAACCCTAACCCTAACCCTAGCACTAGCCCTAATCCTAACCCTAAAACTAACCCTAAACCTAGCCCTAACCCTAAACCTAATCCTGGAACTAACACTAACCCTAACACTTACCCTAGCCCTAACCCTAACACTAACCCTAGCCCAAGCACTAGCCCTAGCCCTAACCCTAAACCAAACCCTAGCCTTAGCCCTAAACCTAACCCATACACTAGCTCTAACCTTAAGCCTAACCCTAGCCCAAACACTAGTCCTCGCCCTAACACTAAACCTAAACAGAGCCCTAGCCCTAACCCTAACCCGACTCTAGCCCAAACACTAGTCCTAGCCCTAACACTAACCCTAAACAGATCCCTAGCCCTAACCCTAAACACAACCCTAACCCTAAAATTATCCCTAACCCTAACCGTTACCTAGAACTAAACCTAACCCTAACACTAGCCCTAACCCTAACCCTCACGCTCGGCCTCACCCTAACACTAAACCTAACTCTAGCCCTACCCTTAGCCCTAGACCTTACCCTAACACTAACCCTAACCCTAACCCTAACCCTAAGCCTAACCCTAGTCCTAACCCTAACCCTAACCCTAGCCCTAGACCTAACCCTAACCCTAACCCTAACCCTAGCCCTAACCCTAACCCTAGCCCTAACATTATTCATAGCCCTAACCCTAACCCTAACAATAGCCGTAGACCTAACCCTAAACTATCCATAACCCTGGCCATAATCCTAACCCATAACATAGACCTAGCCTTAACTCTACCCCTAAACCTAACTATAACCCTAACCCGAGCCTTAGCACTAACACTATACCTAACCCTAAGCCTAACACTACCCTAGATCTAACCCTAACCCTAGCCCCAGCCCTAGCCCTAACCCTAGCCATAGTCCTTGCCCTAGCCCTAGCCCTAAACCTAAACCTAACTCTAATGCTAGCCCTAGACCTAGCCATAGCCTTAACCCTAACCCTAAACCTAGCCCTAGACCTAGCCCTAGCCGTAAACCCAACCCTAGACTTAAGCCTAACCCTAACCCTAGCCCTAGCTCTAACCATAACCTAACCCTAGCCCTGACCCTAACCCTAAACATAGACCTAGCCTTAACCCTAACCATAACCCTATCCCTATCCCTAACCCTAACCCTAACCCTAGCTCTAGCCATAACCCTAGCACTAGCCCTAACCCTAACCCTAACCCTAGCTCTAACCTTAACCCTTACTCTAGCCCTAATCCTAACCCTAACCCTAGCCTTAGCACTAGTCCTAGCCCCAAAACTAACCCTAACACTAACCATAACCCTAATCCTAGTCATAGCCCTAGCCCTAACCCAAACTCTAACCCTAACCATAACTGTAACCCAACCCCCTAACCCTAACCCTAAATACAACTCGAATCCTAACCTTAGCCCTATCTCTAACCTTAACTCTAACCTTAGAACTAACCCTAACCCTAACATTAGCCATAACCCTAACCCTAGCCCTGGCCCTAACAAAAACCTTAACCCTAACCCTATCCCTAATGCTAACCCTAACCTTTGCCCTCACCCTCGCCTTAAACCTAGCACTAACCCTAATTATAACCCTAACTCTAAATCTAGCCCTAACCCTAACCCTAGGACTACCCTATCCGTAACCCTAATGGTAATCCTAAACCTAACCCTAAACCTAACACTAACCCTAGCAGTAACCCTAACCCTAATCCTAACACTTGCCCTAGCTCTAACCCTAACCCTAGCCCTAGGCTAGCACAAGCCCTAACCCTAAACTTAACCCTAACCCTAAACCTAAACCCTAACCCTAAAACCTAGCCATAACCCTAGCCCTAACCCTAGCCCTATCCCTATCCCTATCCCTATGCCTAGACCTAGCCTTGCCCTAACCCCAACCCTAACCCTAGCCCTTAACCTAACCCTAACCCTTACCCTAGCCCTAACCCTAACCCTAACCCAAACTCTAATCTTAGCCCGAACCCTAACCATAACCCTAGACTTAGCCCCAACACTAACCCTAACCCTAGCCCTAGCAGTAGCCCTAGTACTAACCCTAACCCGAACCCTACCCCTAACGAAACCCTAACCCTAACATTAGCCCAAACCCTCACCCTAAGCGTAATGCTAACCCTAACACCTAACCCTAACCTAACCCTAACCTGTACAGTAACCCTAATCTTAGCCCTAACCCTAACCCAAGAACTAACTCTAACACTAACCCTAGTCTTAAACCTAACCCTAGCCCTAACCCTAACCCTAACCCTAATCCTAACCCAAACCCTAGCCCTAAACCTAAACCTAAACCTAACCCTGCCCCTGCCCCTAACCCTAACCCTAACCCTAGATCTTAGCCTATCCCTAACCCTAACACTAAAACTAACCCTCGCCCTAACCCTCACAATAACCCTAACGCTAACCCTGGCCCTAACCCTAACCCTAAACATAACCCTAATCGTAGCCCTAATCCTAGCCCTAGCCCTAGCCCTAACCCTAACTCTAATCTTAAACCTAACTGTAGTCCTAGCCCTAGCCCTAACCCTAACCCTAACCCTAACCCTAGCCCTAACCCTAACCCTTACCCTGATCCTAACCCTAAATCTTTTTTTAAACTTTTATTTAATGAATATAAATTTCCAAAGTACGATTTATGGATTACAATGGCTTCCCCCCCCATACCATCCCTCCCACCCGCAACCCTCCCCTCTCCCACTCCCTCTCCCCTTTCATGAACATCAAGATTCATTTTCGATTCTCTTAATATACAGAAGATCAGCTTAGTATACATTAAGTAAAGATTTCAACAGTTTGCTCCCACACAGAAACATAAAGTGAAAAATAATAGCTGATTTTTAAAATGATGATGAAATCAGATCAGACCTATTGTCATGTTTAATCCCAGTGAGAGTCACGTTGGGAATTGATAATTTCTTTTTTCTTTTTTTTTTTTTACAGAAGATCAGTTTAGTATACATTAAGTAAAGATTTCAACAGTTTGCACCCCCATAGAAAAACAAAGTGAAATATACTGTTTGAGTACTCATTATATCATTAAATCTCAATGTACAGCACATTAAGGACAGAGATCCTACATGAGGAGTAAGAGCACAGTGACTCCTGTTGTTGACTTTACAAATTGACACTCCTGTCTATGGCATCAGTAATCTCCCTATACGCCAGTCATGAGTTTCCAAGGCTATGGAAGCCCCTTGAGTTCTCTGACTCTTATCTTGTTTAGACAAGGTCATAGTCAAAGTGGAGGTTCTCTCCTCCCTTCAGAGAAAGGTACCTCCTTCTTTGAAGACCTGTTCTTTCCACTGGGATCTCACTCACAGAGATCTTTCCTTAGGTTTTTTTTTTTTTTTTTTTTTTTTTTGCCAGAGTGTCTTGGCTTTCCATGCCTGAAATACTCTCATGGGCTTTTCAGCCAGATCCGAATGCCTTTAGGGCTGATTCTGAGGCCAGAGTGCTGTTTAGGACATCTGCCATTCTATGAGTCTGCTGAGTATCTTGCTTCCCATGTTGGATCACTCTCCCCTTTATTTATTCTATTGGTTAGTATTAGCAGGTACTAGACTTGTTTATGTGCTGCCTTTGACTCTTAGTCCTTTCATTATGATCAATTGTGAACTGAGATTGATCACTTGGACTAGTGAGATGGCATTGGTACATGCCACCTTGATGGGATTGAATTGGAGCCCCCTGGTATGTTTCTAACTCTACCATTTGGGGCAAGTCAGCTTGAGCATGTCCCAAATTGTACATATCCCATAATTTCTTTATCCAGTCTACTGTTGATGGGAATTTAGGTTGGTTCCAGGTCTTGGCCATTGTGAATTGTACTGCGATAAACATTAGGGTGCAGACCGCTTTTTTGTTTGCCAATTTAAATTCCTTTGGGTAAATTCCAAGAAGTGGGATGGCTGGGTCGAATGGTAGGGTTATATTCAGCTAACCCTAAATCTAAACACGACCCTGAGTTTGTTTCACCTCCTGCCTTCCCAAATTTTGTACTCTGATGCAATACAAACAAGAGTCTAGACAGAGTAGCCATTATGAAATAAAAAACTCTACAAATTTGCATTTCATGCTTAGAAATCTACAGGCAACACGACCAAGAGGAGTTTTTGTGTTTTGGAAAATGAAATGGAACACTTTTTCTGGGGGTACATATATCAATTCCCTCCAAATCTAGTGTGAGTGTGATTTTCAGTTTAATTCAATCAGAATTCCACAGCCAGTCAGCTAGCAGCGTTGGATGAATCCAGAAGCAGCCGGTTTCCTTGGGAATAAATCAAGCCTGATATCCCTAAATCTCTTGGATTTCTTTGGATTTTTTCACATTTTTCTTCTTTATCATGGTTTGTAATGAATTTTCTGATGTGAGCTCTGGATTTGAGGCTTTAATATGGAGTTCAGGGCACAGGAGGAATGATCATTTTCTTTTTTCTTTTTTTTTTTTTTTTGCTCGTTCAAATTTTTATTTATTTAACCAATATAACAAAGGCCAGGAATGGGGGAGGAACTGTTTTTTTTTTTAACTTTTATTTAATGAATATAAATTTCCAAAGTACGACTTATGGATTACAATGGCTTCCCCCCCCACAACATCCCTCCCACCCACAACCCTCCCCCCTCCCACTCCCTCTCCCCTTCCATTCACATCAAGATTCATTTTCGACTATCTTAATACACAGAAGATCAGCTTAGTATACATTAAGTAAAGATTTCAACAGTTTGCTCCCACACAGAAACACAAAGTGAAAAATAATAGATGATTTTTTTTAAATGATGATGAAATCAGATCAGACCTATTGTCATGTTTAATCCCAGTGAGAGTCAAGTTGGGAATTGATAATTTCTTTTTTTTTTTTTTTTTACAGAGGATCAGTTTAGTATGCATTAAGTAAGGATTTCAACAGTTTGCACCCCCATAGAAACACAAAGTGAAATATATTGTTTGAGTACTCGTTATAGCATTAAATCCCAATGTACAGCACATTAAGGATAGAGATCCTACATGAGGAGCAAGCGCACAGCAACTCCCGTTGTTGACTTTACCAATTGACACTCCTGTCTATGGCATCAGCAATCCCCCTATGCTCCAGTCATGAGTCTCCAAGGCCATGGAAGCCCTCTGAGTTCTCCGACTCCTATCTTGTTTAGACAAGGTCATAGTCAAAGTGGAGGTTCTCTCCTCCCTTCAGAGAAAGGCACCTCCTTCTTTGATGACCTGTTCTTTCCACTGGGATCTCACTCACAGAGATCTTTTGCCAGAGTGTCTTGGCTTTCCATGCCTGAAATACTCTCATGAGCTTTTCAGCCAGCTCCGAATGCCTTTAGGGCTGATTCTGAGGCCAGAGTGCTATTTAGGACATCTGCCATTCTATGAGTCTGCTGAGTATCTCACTTCCCATGTTGGATCACTCTCCCCTTTATTTACTCCATCGGTTAGCATTAGCAGGTACTAGACTTGTCTATGTGCTCCCTTTGACTCCCATTTCCTCCACCATGACCAACTGTGAACTGAAATTGATCACCTGGAACAGTGAGATGGCATTGGTACATGCCACCTCGATGGGATTAAATTGGAATCCCCAGGAATGATCATTTTCAATCAGGGCTCAACTGTTGGCTTGCTCCAATTCTGGCTTTCTGTCATGGTGTTGGGTTTCTCAGGTGATTTTTGGTTTCTTGAGTGGCAATTTCCTAAATTGTTTCTGGGTCTGAGTTTGTTTTGCCTTCTTGCTTCCCAAATTTTGTATTCTGACACAATAGAAACAAGAGTTTAGACAGAGTATCCATTATGGAATAAAAAACACAACATATTTTGTTTCATGCTTAGAAATCTACAGGCAACACGACCAAGAGGATTTTATGTGTTTTGGAAAATGAAATGGAACCCTTTTGCTGAGGGGACAGATATTAATTCCCTCTGAATAGAGTGTGAGTGTGATTTTCAGGTTACTTCAATCAGAATTCCACAGCCAGTCAGCTGGGAGGGGTGCATTCAATCCCGGAACAGCCGGTTTCCATGTGAATAAATCAAGCCCAGTATCACTAAGGACTCTTGGATTTCTTTGGCTTTTTTCACATTTTTCTTCTTTATCATGGTTTGTAATGAATTTTCTGATGTGAGCTTTGGATTTGAGGCTTTAATATGAAGTTCTGGGCACAGGAGGAATGGTCATTTTCAATCAGTGCTCAACTGTTGGCTTGTTCCAATTCTGGCTTTCTGTCATGGTTTTGGGTGGCTCAGGTTATTTTTGGTTTCTTGAGCGGCAATTTCCTAAATTGTTTCTGGGTCTGGGTTTGTTTAGCCTTCTTGCTTCCCAAATTTTGTACTCTGACGCAATAGAAACAAGAGTTTAGACAGAGTATCCATTAAGAAATAAAAAACACAACATATTGCATTTCATGCTTAGAAATCTACATGCAACACCACCAAGAGGAGTTTTCGTGTTTTGGAAAATGAAATGGAACCCTTTTGTTAAGCGGAGAGATATTAATTCCCTCCAAATCGAGAGTGAGTGTGATTTTCAGGTTACTTCAATCAGATTTCCACAGCCAGTCAGCTGGAGGGTTGGATGAATCTGGAAGCAGCCAATTTCCTTGTGACTAAAAAAAGCCCAATATCACTAAGGACTCTTGGATTCCGTTGTCTTTTTTCACTTTTGTTTTGTGCCTGCAAACACTAATCGGTTCCACATGGAGTCAAATCCTCCACACATTTGAGTTTTCTAGGCAGAAAGCTTCAGAAACAAGAGAAAACATGTTATTTCTGTTTATAAACATGACATTGGATGCACTTGCCAAACAGAAAGATTGTGCGTTTCTCCAAAACCACTTTGACAGTGAATTTTTGGTTAAATTTCACCCGATTCCAGAACAATTTGTCCGGATACACCTGGATGAAAGCAGAAATATCTGGTGTGTTGTGGCTATCTCAATCCCAGATCTTGCTACAGCCTCTGTGTTTGTGTTTTCTGGACATCATCTACGGACTTTATGGTTTTGAATGCATTTCAACATATAACATTTATTTTATGCTGGCAAACACTAATTGTTTCAACATGGAGTCAAAACCTCCACACATTCCAGTTTTCTAGGCAGAAAGCTTCAGAAAACCGAGAAAATGTGATATTTGTGTTTGTAAACATGGCATTGGATTCACTTGCCAAAGAGCAAGCTTGTGCTTTTCTCCAAAACCACTTTGACGGTGATTTTTTGGTTAAATTTGACTGAATTCCACAAGAATTTGCCTGGATATGCTGGAACAAAATATCTGCTGTGTTGTGACTATCTCAATCCCAGATCTTGCTACAGCCTTTGTGTTTGTTTGTGTTTTCTGGACTTTACCTATGGACTTTACGGTTTTGAATGCATTTTCGCATGTAGATTTTTGTTTTCTGCCGGCAAACACTAATTGGTTGCACATGGATTCAAATCCTCCACACATTCCAGTTTTCTAGGCAGAAACTTCAGAAACCCGAGAAAACATGATATTTGTGTTTGTAAACATGACATTGGATGCACTTGTGGAACAGAAAGTTTGTACTTTTCTCCAAAACTCGTTTGACAGGGATTTTTTGGTTAAATTTCACCTAATTCCACAATAATTTTTCTGGATGCACCTGGATGAAAGGAAAAATATCTGGTGTGTTGTGGCTATCTCAATCCCAGATCTTGCTACAGCCTCTATTTTTGTTTGTGTATTCTGGACATTATCTACAGACTTTACAGTCTTGTGTTTTTTTTTTTTTTTGCTTTCAAACTTTTATTTAATGAATATAAATTTCCAAAGTACAGCGTATGGATTACAATGGCTTCCCTGCAATAACGTTCCTGCCACCTGCAACCCTCCCCTTTCCCAGTCCCTCTCCCCTTCCATTCACATCAAGATTCATTTTGAATTCTCTTTATATGTAGAAGATCAGTTTAGTTTACATTAAGTAAATATTTCAACAGTTTGCTCCCACACAGAAACATAAAGTGAAAAATACTGTTTGAGTACTAGTTCTAGCATTAAATCTCAATGAAATAGCACACTAAGCACAAAGATCCTACATGAGGAGTAAGTGCACAGTGACTCCTGTTGTTGACTTAACAAATTGACACTCTTGTGTATGGCCTCAGTAAACACCCTAGGCTCTTGTCATGAGCTGCCAAGTCTATGGAAGCCCCCTGAGTTCACTGACTCTGATCATATTTAGACAAAGCCATGGTCAAAGTGGAAGTTCTCTCCTCCCTTCAGAGAAATGTACCTCCTTCTTTGATGACCCATTCTTTCCACTGGGATCTCACTCGCAGAGATCTTCCATTTAGCTTTTTTTTTTTCCCAGAGTGTCTTGGCTTTCCATGCTTGAAATACTCTCATGGGATTTTCAGCTGGATCCGCATGCCCTAAGGGCTGATTCTGAGGCCAGAGTGCTGTTTAGGACATCTGCCATTCTATGGGTCTGCTGAGTATCTCGCTTCGCATGTTGGACCATTCTCTCCCTTTTTTATTCTATCAGCTAGTATTTGCAGACACTATTCTTGTTTATGTGATCCCTTTGGTTCTTAGTCCTATCATTCTGATAAATTGTGAACAGAAATTGATCACTGGGACTAGTGAGATGGCATTGGTACATGCCACCTTGATGGGATTGAATTGGAATCCCCTGGTATGTTTCTAACTCTACCGTTTGAGGTGAGTCAGCTTGAGCATGTCCCGAATTGCACATCTCTTCCCTCTCTTATTCCCACTCTTACATTTAACAGTGATCACTTTTCAGTTAAGTTTCAGCACTTAAGAAGAATTGTGTATTGATTACAGTATTCAACCAAAGGTATTAAGAAGAACAGACAAAAAAATACTAAGAGGGATAACATATCAAGTTTTTCATCAACAGTCAGGGTGAGGGTTGATCAAGTCACCGTTTCTCATAGTGTTCATTTCACTTTAACAGGTTTCCTTTTTGGTGCTCAGTTAGTTGTCACCTATCAAGGAGAACAAGTGGTATTTGCGGTTTTTTATGAATTTTTACATGTACCTTCTCTTTTCTGCTGGCAAATGCTAATAGGTTCCACATGGAGTCAAATCATTCACACATTCGAGTTTTCTAGGCAGAAAGCTTCAGAAACCGGAGAGAACATGATATTTGTGTTTCTAAATATGACTTTGGATGCCTTTGCCGAAAAGAAAGATTGGGTTTTTCTCCAAAACTAGTTTGAAAGCTTCAGAAACCCGAACAGACATATTGGAGTTTGCAAACAGGACATTGGATCCACTTGCCAAAAAAAAAAAAATTGGGCTTTTCTCCAAAACCACTTTCACGGTGATTTTTTTGATTAAATTTTTCCTGAATTCCACAGCAAATTTCCAGATATGCTGGGAAGAAAGCAGAATATCTGGTGTTTTGTGGCTATATCAACCCCAGATCGTGCTACAGCTTCTGTGTTTGTGTTTTGTTGACATTATCTTTGGACTTTACGGTTTTGAATGCATTGTAGCATGTAACATTTTGTTTTCTGCGGTTAAGCTAATTGGTTCCACATGGAGTCAAATCCTCCACACATTCGAGTTTTCTAGGCAGAAAGTTTCAGAAACCCAAGAAAACATGATATTTGTGCTTGTAAACAGGACATGGGATGCACTTGCTGAAAAGAAAGATTGTGCTTTTCTTCAAAATCACTTTGACAGTGATTTTTTGGTTAAATTTCACCCGAATTATGCAACAATTTTTCCGGATATTTCTGGATGAAAGCAAAAACATCTGGTGTGTTGTGGCTATTTCAACCCAAGTACTTGCTACAGCCTCTGTGTTTGAGTTTTCTGGACATTATCTACGGACTTTACGGTTTTGAATGCATTTTAGCATGTAAGTTTTTGTTTTCTGCTGGCAAATGCTAATTGGTTCCACATGGAGTCAAATCCTCCACACATTCGTGTTTTCTAGGCAGAAAGCTTTAGAAACCCGAGAAAACATCATATTTGTGTTTGTCAACATGACGTTTTATCCACGTGCCGAACAAAAAGATTGCGCTTTTCTCCAAAACCACTTTGACGGTGATTTTTCGGTTAAATTTCACATGAATTCCACAGCAGCTTTTCCAGATATGCCTGGATGAAGCAAAAAATATATGATGTGTTCTCAGTCACTGAACTTGTTACAGACTCAGGGTTTGTTTGTGATTTCTGGACATTATCTACCGACTTTACGATTTTGAATGCATTTTAGCATGTAAGTTTTTGTTTTCTGCTGGCAAAAGCTAATTGGTTCCACATGGAGTCAAATCCCCCACACATTCGAGTTTTCTAGGCAGAAAGCTTCAGAAACCCAAGAAAACATGATATTTGTGTTTGTATACATGACATTCAATGTATTTGTTGAACAGAAAGATTGTGCTTTTCTCCAAAACCACTTTGAAGGTGATTTTTTGGTTAAATTTCACACGAATTCCACAACAATTTTCCAGATACTCCTGGATGAAAGCCAAAATATCTGGTGAGTTGTGGCTATCTCAATCCCAGATCTTGCTACAGCCTCTGTGTTTGTTTGTGTTTTCTGGACATTCTCTACGGACTTTAAGGTTTTGAATGCATTTTAGCATGTAAGTATTTGTTTTCTTTCGGCAAACGCCAATTGGTTCCACATGGAGTCAAATCCTCCACACATTCAAGTTTTCAAGGCGGAAGACTTCAGATACTCGATTAAACATGATATTTGCATTTGTAAACATGACATGGGATGCATTTGCTGAACAGAAAGATTGTGCTTTTCTCCAAAACCACTTTCAAGGTGGTTTTTTGGTTACATTTCACCCGAATTGCAAAACAATTTGTCAAGATACTCCTGGATGAAAACAAAAATATCTGGTGTGTTGTGGCTATCATAGTCCCAGATCTTTCTACAGCCTCTGTGTTTGTTTGTGGTTTCTGGACATTTTCTACGGAATTTATGGTTTTGAATGCATTTTAGCATGTAAGGTTTTGTTTTCTGCTGGCAAACGATAATTGGTTCCACATGGAATCAAATCCTCCACACATTCGCGTTTTCTAGGCAGAAAGCTTAAGAAACCTGAGAAAACATGATATTTGTGTTTGTAAACATGACATGGAATGCATTTGCTGAACAGAAAGATTGTGCTTTTCTCCAAAACCACTTTCACGGTGGTTTTTTGGTTAATTTCACCCGAATTCCACAACAATTTGTCCGGATATGCTGGGATGAACTCAGAGATATCTGGTGTTTATGGCTATCTCAATCCCAGATCTTGCTATAGCCTCTGTGTTTGCTTGTGTTTTCTGGACATTTTCTACGGACTTTACAGTTCTGAATGCATTTTAGCATGTAAGCTTTTGTCTTCTCTGGCAAACTATAATTTTTACCACATGGATTCAAATCCTCCACACATTCAAGTTTTCTAGGTAGAAAGCTTCAAAAACCTGAGAAAAAATGATATTTGTGTTTGTAAACATGACATTGGATGCAGTTGCTGAACAGAAAGATTGTGCTTATCTCCAAAACCACTTTCACGGTGATTTTTTGGTTAAATTTCACCCCAAAACCACAACAATTGGTCTGGATATGCCTGGATGAAAACAAAAATATCTGGTGTGTTGTGGCTATCTCAATCCCAGATCTTGCTACAGCCTCTGTGGTTGTTTGTGTTGTTTGCCGGCAAATGCTAATTGGTTCCACCTGGAGTCATATTCACCATACCTTCGCGTTTTCTATGCAGAAGGCTTCAGAAGCCTGATTAAACATGATATTTGTGTTTTCAAACATGACATGGGATGCATTTGCCTAACAGGAAGACTGTTCTTTTCTCCAAAACCACTTTGACGGTGATTTTTTGGTTAAATTTCACCTGAAAACCACAACAACTTGGCCAGATACTCCTGGATGAAAACAAAAATATCTGGTGTGTTGTGGCTATCTCAATTCCAGATCATGCTACAGTCTCTCTGTTTGTTTTTGTTTTCTGGACATTTTCTATGGACTTTACGGTTTTGAATGCATTTTACATGTAAGCTTTTGTTTTCTGCTGGCAAATGCCAATTGGTTCCACCTGGAGTCAAATTCTCCACACATTCGAGTTTTCTAGGCAAAAGGCTTCAGAAACCAGATTAAACATGATATTTGTGTTTGTAAACATGAAATGGGATGCATTTGCTGAAAAGAAAGATTGTCCTTTTCTACAAAACCACTTTCGCGGTGATTTTTTGGTTAAATTCCACCCGAAATCCACAACAAATTTTCAGGATTTATCGGGATGAAAGCAGAAATATCTGGTGTATTGTGGGTATCTCATTCCAAGATGTTGCTACAGCCTCTGTGTTTGTTTGTTTTTTCTGGACATTATCTATGGACTTTGCGGTTCTGAATGCATTTTACATGTAAGTTTTTGTTTTCTGCTGGCAAATGCCAATTGGTTCCACTTGGAGTCAAATTCTCCACACATTCAAGTTTTTAGGCAGAAGCCTTCAGAAACATGAGAAAACATGATATTTGTGTTTGTAAACATGACATGGGATGCATTTGCCGAAAGGAAAGATTGTGCTTTTGTCCAAAACCACTTTCACGGTGATTTTTTGGTTAAATTTCACCCGAAAACCACAACAACTTGGCCAGATACTCCTGGATGAAAAAAAAATATCTGGTGTGTTGTGGCTATCTCAATCCCAGATCATGCTACAGCCTCTCTGTTTGTTTGTGTTTTCTGGACATTCTCTATGGACTTTACGGTTTTGAATGCATTTTACATATAAGTTTTTGTTTTCTGCCGGCAAATGCCAATTGGTTCCACCTGGAGTCAAATTCTCCACACATTCGAGTTTTCCAGGTAGAAGGCTTCAGAAACATGAGAAAACATGATATTTGTGTTTGTAAACATGACATGGGACGCATTTGCCGAACAGAAAGATTGTGCTTTCCTCCAAAACCACTTTGACGGTGATTTTTTGGTTAAATTCCACCTGAAAACCACAACAAATTTTCAGGATTTATCGGGATGAAAGCAGAAATATCTGGTGTGTTGTGGCTATCTCATTCCAAGATGTTGCTGCAGCCTCTGTGTTTGTTTGTGTTTTCTGGACATTCTCTATGGACTTTACGGTTTTGAATGCATTTTAGCATGACACTTTTGTTTTCTGCCAGCAAATGCTAATTGGTTCCCCTTGGTGTCAAATCCTCCACACATTTGAGTTTTCTAGGCAGAAAGCTTCAGAAACCTGAGAAACATAATTGTGTTTGTAAACATGACATGGGATGCATTTGATGAACAGAAAGATTGTGCTTTTCTCCAAAACCAGTTTAACAGTGGTTTTTTAGTTACATTTCACCCAAATTCCACAACAATTTGTCCAGATACTCCTGGATGAAAACAAAAATATCTGGTGTGTTGTGGCTATCTCAGTCCCAGATCTTGCTACAGCCTCTGTGTTTGTTTGTGTTTTCTGGAATTCTCTAAGGACTTTGCGGCTTTAAATGCAGTTTAGAATGTAAGTTTTATTTTTTGGTGACAAACGCTAACTGGTTCCCCTTGGTGTCAAATCCTCCACACATTCGAGTTTTCTAGGTAGAAAGCTTCAAAAACCCAAGAAAACATGATATTTGTGTTTGTAAACATGACATTGGATGATTTGCCGATCAGAAAGATTGTGCTTTTCTCCAAAACCAATTTCAAGGAGGTTTTTTGGTTAAATTACACCGGAATTCCAAAACAATTTGTCCAGATACTCTTGGATGAAAAAAAAAAATCTGGTGTGTTGTGGCTATCTCAATCCCAGATCTTGCTACAGCCTCTGTGTTTGTTTGTGTTTTCTGGACATTCTCTAAGGACTTTACAGTTTTCAATGAATTTTAGCATGTAAATTTTTGTTTTCTGCTGGCAAACGCTAATTGGTTCCACATGGAGTCAAATCCTCTGCACATTCGAGTTTTCTAGGCATAAAGCTTCAGAAACCTGAGAAAACATAATTGTGTTTGTAAACATGATATTGGATCCACTTGCCAAAAAGAAAGATTGTGCTTTTCTCCAAAACCACTTTGATGGTGTTTTTTTTTTTTTAATTTCACCTGAATTCCACAACAAATTTCAGGATTTTCTGGGATGAAAGCAGATATATCTGGCGTATTGTGGCTATCTGAGTCTCAGATCTTGCTACAGCCTCTGTGTTTGTTTGTGTTTTCTGGACATTCTCTAAGGACTTTACGGTTTTGAATGCAGTTTAGAATGTAAGTTTTTGTTTTTTTGCTGACAAACGCTAACTGGTTCCCCTTGGTGTCAAATCCTCCACACTTTTGAATTTTCTAGGCAGAATTCTTCAAAAACCCGATTAAACATGATATTTGTGATTGTAAACATGACATTGGATGCACTTGCTGAACAGAAGGTTTGTGCTTTCCTTCAAAACTACTTTCACGGTGAATTTTTGGTTAAATTTCCCCTGAAAACCACAACAATTTTTCAGGATTTCCCGGGATGAAAGCAGAAATATCTGGTGTGTTGTGGCTATCTCAATCCCAGATATTGCTACAGCCTCTGTGTTTGTTTGTGTTTTCTGGACATTCTCTATGGACTTTACGGTTTTGAATGCATTTTAGCATGACGCTTTTTGTTTTCTGCTCACAGACGCTAATTGGTTCCACCTGGAGTCAAATCCTGCACACATTCGGTGTACTAGGCAGAAAGCTTCAGAAACCTGCGAAAACATGATATTTGTTTTTGTAAACATGACATCCGATGCATTAGCCGAACAGAAAGATTGTGCTTTTCTCCAAAACCACTTTCATGGTGAATTTTTAGTTAAATTTCCCTGGAAAACCACAACAATTTTTCAGGATTTACCGGGATGTAAACACAAATATCTGGTGTGTTGTGGCTATCTGAAACCCAGATCGTGCTATAGCCTCTGTGTTTGTGTTTTCTGGACATTCTCTACAGAGTTTACGGTTTTGAATGCATTTTATCATGCAAGTTTTTGTTTTCTGCCAGCAAACGCTAATTGGTTCCACATGGAGTCAAATCCTCCACACATTCGATTTTTCTAGGCAGAAAGCTTCAGAAACCTGAGAAAACTTAATTGTGTTTGTAAACATGACATTGGATGCATTTGTCGAACAGAAAGATTGTGCTTTTCTCCAAAACCACTTTGACAGTGATTTTTTGGTTAAATTTCACCTGAAAACCACAATTTTTCAGGATTTGCTGGGATGAAAAGCAAAATGTCTGGTGTGTTGTGGCTATCTCAATCCCAGATCGTGCTACAGCCTGTGTGTTTGTTTGTGTTTTCTGGACATTCTCTATGGACTTTACGGTTTTGAATGCATTTTAGCATGACACTTTTTGTTTTCTGCCGGCAAACGCTAATTGGTTCCACATGGATCAAATCCTCCACACATTCGAGTTTCTAGGCAGAAAGCTTCAGAAACCTGAGAAAACATGATATTTGTTTTTGTAAACATGACATTGGATGCATTTGATGAACAGAAAGATTGTGCTTTTCTCCAAAACCACTTTGATTTTGATTTTTTGGTTAAATTTCGCCCAAAACCAAACAATTTGTCCAGATACTCCTGGATGAAAACAAAAATATCTGGTGTGTTGTGGCTATCTCAATCCCAGGTCTTCCTACATCCTCTGTGTTTGTTGGTGTTTTCTTTTTTTTTTTCTTTTTTTTTTGTTCTAAAACTGAGTGGCAGTTTATTCAATGGTGTCAATAATAATGAAAACTGAGTAATTTTTCCAAAAGCTTCCATATTTTATGCCTTAATAGTTTAAAAATATTACCCAACATAATTATTATAAATGGGAATTGGGCTACATTAATAAAATAGTGTTTGTTTTGTATTTGGAGTAGGAGGTAAGCCACATGAGTGTCCTGGAAAACACAGTTTATGCTAAAATGATTATTGCCCCAACTTTAATTTTGTCTATATTATAAAGCAGATGCAGTTAGTATTTGCTGATGAATTTATACCACTGAGAAGGTATTTGAAACCATACTAAAATACATATAATGACAATTTCAAGGAACTACATCCAGTACTTATGACAAAGATAAAACAACTTAAGAAATACCACCCACGGAAGGATTTTCAGAAAATATTTGCTGTAAATACCTCATGAGAACTAAGAAAATTTCTTCCTACCTTTGCATTTGCTTGAGACATTCCTTATTAAAACAGTGCTAACATTGTCAAAAGATTGTTACCAGGATCCAAGCTAATATCATCTTAAAAAAGGGGTAGGGGAACCCAAATTGTTGACCAAAGTTTCTTTTTATCAAAGTAGCCATTACTTTACAGGAAAGATTTATACTAATTTATGATCAGCTATATGCTTTCATATGGTAGCATCACAAGTTTGAATTAGGATTAAATAACTTGATGATATACTAATACGTTTTTACATGATTGGAACAAAGCTGTTTGAAGGAAATAATTTTTATTAAATATTTGGTGAAATAAGGCAAATACTTTAATAGTCATGTGGCAACCACAAAAGAGTTGTTTTATAAAATAATCAGCATTTGCACAGCTTTATCAAAAACATATAAGAACTACATTTCATTTCCCAATTGCACTACGGTTGCTCTATTTGACTTACTGAAAAAGGAAATAAAAAGCAAGCTTATCTTTAAGATAGATCCTATTTTTTGTTATGAATTATTTAGATGTAATACTGTAAGTGCTGCTGGTTTATGAAAAGGGAGGGGAAAAAGTCTACTATGCAGATATGTTATTTCTGAGATACAGAATGTATTTAGAAAGTTAAAAAGAAGAAAAAAAAAAGCTTGAGTTTTAGTATCAACACTTATAGGAGCAGAAGTACCTAATACAGAATTTGCTAACACATGTGCTTACTAATACATCAATTTTGAAGATGTAAATATAGTATTTTTATTATAAGAAGAGTCATATGTGTTTCTCTATTGTTTAATTAAGGTAAAGCTAGATCCTGAAATATGTATATTACATGTTTGTAAAATCAATACAGTCAGCTACGGATTTTTATCAGTCTGAGGTACTTGAGGCCTTATCAAATTTGGATGATTCAAGGATACTACACATTCCAAAATATTTTACAGTTTTTTTTTTATTTGACAGGTAGAGTTAGACAGTGAGGGAGATAAGAGAGAAAGGTCTTCCTTCTATTGGTTCACCCCCCAAATGGCCACCACAGCCGGAGCTACGCTGATCCAAAGCCAGGAGCCAGGTACTTCTTCCAGATCTCCCACATGGGTGCAGGCGCCCAAGCACTTGGGCCATCCCCCACTGCCTTCCCGGGCCACAGCAGAGAGCTGGACTGGAACAGGAGCAAATGGACAAGAACCCAGTGCCCATATGGGATGCCGGTGCTGCAGGTAGAGGATTAACCAAGTGAGCCACGGCTCCGGCCCAAACCCCAACAGTTTTAAGATCACTATTTAATGTTGGTTAGCTACTACTTAGCATCTTATTTAGAATTTAATTTTCCAACTTTGGAACTGGACAAGGATTCTTTTTCTAATATAAATTACACATATTATGTGTTACCTGCTGTTCTTTAACAGTAGCTTAAATAAATACAAAACATCTCACAAACATAATAATTTCCTAGCAAAAAATTTTCAGAATGTAATTCTAACGTAAGGCACTTCCAATAATTTTCAAATAAAAGCCTCATAAAATTTTTTTTGTAATCAAGTCTTTATAAGTTATACAGTAATGGTACTTCAAGTAAAGCTTTATTAATAATCAACTTCAGCATAATTACCATAAATATCTTTGCCTCCAAAAAGAATGAAGATTGGACATCAAGTTCTGTGCAAGCTAAACTTCAGTGAAGGTGCCCTTCATCTGTGTTAGATTTAGATAACTGCCAGTGTTTTATCTTGTTGCTTTCCTTCAAGAATCTTAAAATCCTCCAAAGGAAGACTACTTAAGGCAGTTGGTAAAATGTGTTCTGATGTGCCCTTAGGTAATATGTTATTTGCTTCTAAATTCTTCACCAAGCACGTGGCTTGGATCCATCTACGAGTTGCTCTACGTTCTTTCTGTAGGCAGGTCTTCATTTTTCTTTTCAAGCTTGCAATTTCTTTTTCCAGCTTAATTATCCTCCTCTTTGCCTCCATTGGATTCCTAAAGGCATAACTGTGTTCAAGTAGTACTTGTTGAGTATTTAGGTTTGGTTTTAAATAAGACGGTCCAGATGGAGCACAACTGTTTTTTTTTTTTTTTTTCAAAAGATTCTTTGACTTGAGTTTCTGCTGGCCGCCCTCGGGGGCAACTCCTTGCCCAGTGCCAAAGACATCAAGAAGATCCTGGACAGCATGGGCATGGAGGCGGATGATGACCGGCTGAACAAGGTCATCAGTGAGCTGAACGGGAAGAAGATTGAGGACGTGATTGCGCAGGGTATTGGCAAGCTGGCCAGTGTGCCCGCCAGCACGGCTGTGGCCGTCTCTGCCACCCCGGGCTCCGTGGCCCCTGCTGCCAGATCAGCGCCCACCACCTGACCAGTCCCAAGCGGTCGGTAGGTGTGAGCCACAGGCCAGATGGACAAAGCTGCTGAGACTCACGCACCAACCTCTGAAATTGCATCACTTGCTTTTCTGTTTGTGTTTTCTGGACATTATCTATGGACTTTGAATGCATTTTAGCATGACACTTTTTATTTTCGGCTCACAGAGGGTAATTGGTTCCACCTGGAATCAAATCCTTCACACATTCGAGTGTTCTGGGCAGAAAGCTTCAGAAACCCTAGAAAACATGATATTTGTGTTTGTGAACAAGACATGGGATGCATTTGCCGAACAGAAAGACTGTGTTTTTCTCCAAAACCACTTTCAGGTCGATTTTCTGGTTAAATTTCACCCGAATTCCACAACAATTTATCCGGATATACTGGGATGAACACAGAAATATCTGGTGAGTTATGGCGATCACAATAGCAGATCTTGTTAAAGCCTCTGTGTTTGTTTGTGTTTTCTGGATGTTCTCTACGAACCTTAAGGTTTTGAATGCATTTTAGCATGACACTTTTTGTTTTCTGCCGGCAAACACTAATGGGTTCCACATGGAGTCAAATCCTCCACACATTCGAGTTTTTTAGGCAGAAAGCTTCAGAAACCTAGAAAAAATGATTTTTGTTTTTGTAAACATGACATGGGATGCATTTACTGAACAGAAAGATTGCGCTTTTCTCCAAAACCAGTTTCACGGTGATTCTTTGGTTAAATTTCACCTGAAAACCACAACAACTTGGCCAGATACTCCTGGATGAAAAAAAAAAATAGCTGGTGTGTTGTGGCTATCGCAATCCCAGATCATGCTACAGCCTCTCTGTTTGTTTGTGTTTTCTGGACATTCTCTATGGACTTTACGGTTTTGAATGCATTTTAGCATGTAAGTTTTTGTTTTCTGCTGGTAAATGCTAATTGTTGCCACATGGAATCATATCCTCAACACATTTGAGTTTTTTTGGCAGAAAGCTTCAGAAACCTGAGAAAACATGATATTTCTGTTTGTAAACATGGCAGTGGATGCATGTGCAGAACAGAAAGATTGTGCTTATATCCAAAACCACTTTGATGGTGATTTTTTAGTTAAATTTCACATGAATTCCACAAGAATTTATCCAGATACTCCTGGATGAAAGCAGAAATATCTGGTGTGTTGTGGATATCACAATCCCAGATATTGGTACAGCCTCTATGTTTGTTTGTGTTTTCTGGATATTAGCAATGGACTTTTGTTTTGAATGCATTTTAGCATGACACTTTTTGTTTTCTGCTCACAGAGAGTAATTGGTTCCACATGGAGGCAAATCCTTCACACATAAAATGTGTCTATGCAGAAAGCTACAGAAACCAGAAAACATAATATTTGTGCTTGTAAACATAACATTGGATTCACTTGCCGAAAAGGAAGATTTTGCTTTTCTCCAAAACAACTTTCGTGGTGATTTTTTGGTTAAATTTCACCTGAAAACCACAACCATTTGTCTGGATATGCTGGGATGAACGCAGTAATATCTGGTGTGTTATGGCTATCTCAATCCCAGATCTTGCTACAGCCTCTGTGTTTGTTTGTGTTTACTGGACATTCTCTACAGACTTTATGATTTTGAATGCATTTTAGCATGACACTTTTTGATTTCTGCCAGCAAACGCTAATTGGTTCCACCTGGAGTAAAATCCTCCACACATTCGAGTGTTCTAGGCAGAAAGCTTCAGAAACCCTAGAAAACATGATATTTGTGTTTGTGAACAAGACATGTGATGCATTTGCCGAACAGAAAGATTGTGTTTTTCTCCAAAACCACTTTCAGGTCGATTTTCTGGTTAAATTTCACCCGAATTCCACAACAATTTATCCGGATACACTGGGATGAATGCAGATATATCTGGTGTGTTATGGCGATCTCAATCCCAGATCTTGCTACAGCCTCTGTGTTTGTTTGTGTTTTCTGGATGTTCTCTACGAACTTTAAGGTTTTGAATGCATTTTAGCATGACACTTTTTGTTATCTGCTGGCAAACACTAATGGGTTCCACATGGAGTCAAATCCTCCACACATTCGAGTTTTTATGAAGAAAGCTTCAGAAAGCAAGGAAACATGATATTTGTGTTTGTAAACATGACATGGGATGTATTTACTGAACAGAAAAATTGTGCTTTTCTCCAAAACCACTTTCACGGTGATTTTTTGGTTAAATTTCACCCGAAAACCACAACTTGGCCAGATACTCCTGGATGAAAAAAAAATAGCTGGTGTGTTGTGGCTATCGCAATCCCAGATCATGCTACAACCTCTGTGTTTGTGTTTTCTGGACATTCTCTATGGACTTTACGGTATTGAATGCATTTTAGCATGTAAGTTTTTGTTTTCTGCTGGCAAAGGCTAATTGCTACCACATTGAGTCAAATCTTCCACACATTTGAGTTTACCAGGCAGAAAGCTTCAGAAACCTGAGAAAACATGATATATGTGTTTGTAAACATGACATTGGATGCAGTTGCCGAACAGAAAGATTGTGCTTTTCTCCAAAACCACTTTGACAGTGATTTTTTGGTTAAATTTCACCAGAAGACCACAACAAATTTTCAGGATTTCCCGGGATGAAAGCAGAAATATCTGGTGTGTTGTGGCTATCTTATTCCAAGATGTTGCTACAGCCTGTGTGTTTGTTTGTGTTTTCTGGACATTCTCTATGGACTTTACGGTTTTGAATGCATTTTAGAATAACACTTTTTTTTTCTGCCAGCAAACGCTAATTGGTTCCACCTGGAATCAAATCCTCCACACATTCAAGTTTTCTAGGCAGAAAGCTTCAGAAACCTGAGAAAACATGATATTTGTGTTTGTAAACATGAAATGGGATGTATTTACTGAACAGAAAATTGTGCTTTTCTCCAAAACCACTTTGATGGTGATTTTTTGGTTAAATTTTTCCCAAAACCAAACAATTTGTCCAGATACTCCTGGATGAAAACAAAAATATCTGGTGTGTTGTGGTTATCTCAATCCCAGATCTTGCTACAGCCTCTGTGTTTGTTTGTGTTTTCTGGACATTATCTATGGACTTTGGTTTTGAATGCATTTTAGTATGACACTTTTTATTTTCGGCTCACAGAGGGTAATTGGTTCCACCTGGAATCAAATCCTTCACACATTCGAGTGTTCTAGGCAGAAAGCTTCAGAAACCCTAGAAAACATGATATTTGTGTTTGTGAACCAGACATGTGATGCATTTGCTGAACAGAAAGATTGTGTTTTTCTCCAAAACCACTTTCAGGTCTATTTTCTGGTTAAATTTCACCCGAATTCCACAATAATTTATCCGGATACACTGGGATGAATGCAGAAATATCTGGTGAGTTATGCTGATCTCAATCCCAGATCTTGCTACAGCCTCTGTGTTTGTTTGTGTTTTCTGGACATTCTCTATGGACTTTACGGTATTGAATGCATTTTAGCATGTAAGTTTTTGTTTTCTGCTGGCAAAGGCTAATTGCTACCACATTGAGTCAAATCTTCCACACATTTGAGTTTACCAGGCAGAAAGCTTCAGAAACCTGAGAAAACATGATATATGTGTTTGTAAACATGACATTGGATGCAGTTGCCGAACAGAAAGATTGTGCTTTTCTCCAAAACCACTTTGACAGTGATTTTTTGGTTAAATTTCACCAGAAGACCACAACAAATTTTCAGGATTTCCCGGGATGAAAGCAGAAATATCTGGTGTGTTGTGGCTATCTTATTCCAAGATGTTGCTACAGCCTGTGTGTTTGTTTGTGTTTTCTGGACATTCTCTATGGACTTTACGGTTTTGAATGCATTTTAGAATAACACTTTTTTTTTCTGCCAGCAAACGCTAATTGGTTCCACCTGGAATCAAATCCTCCACACATTCAAGTTTTCTAGGCAGAAAGCTTCAGAAACCTGAGAAAACATGATATTTGTGTTTGTAAACATGAAATGGGATGTATTTACTGAACAGAAAATTGTGCTTTTCTCCAAAACCACTTTGATGGTGATTTTTTGGTTAAATTTTTCCCAAAACCAAACAATTTGTCCAGATACTCCTGGATGAAAACAAAAATATCTGGTGTGTTGTGGTTATCTCAATCCCAGATCTTGCTACAGCCTCTGTGTTTGTTTGTGTTTTCTGGACATTATCTATGGACTTTGGTTTTGAATGCATTTTAGTATGACACTTTTTATTTTCGGCTCACAGAGGGTAATTGGTTCCACCTGGAATCAAATCCTTCACACATTCGAGTGTTCTAGGCAGAAAGCTTCAGAAACCCTAGAAAACATGATATTTGTGTTTGTGAACCAGACATGTGATGCATTTGCTGAACAGAAAGATTGTGTTTTTCTCCAAAACCACTTTCAGGTCTATTTTCTGGTTAAATTTCACCCGAATTCCACAATAATTTATCCGGATACACTGGGATGAATGCAGAAATATCTGGTGAGTTATGCTGATCTCAATCCCAGATCTTGCTACAGCCTCTGTGTTTGTTTGTGTTTTCTGGACGTTCTCTATGAACTTTAAGGTTTTGAATGCATTTTAGCATGACACTTTTTGTTTTCTGCCGGCAAACACTAATGGGTTCCACATGGAATCAAATCCTCCACACATTCGAGTTTTTTATGCAGAAAGCTTCAGAAAGCAAGAAAACATGATATTTGTGTTTGTAAACATGACATGGGATGTATTTACTGAACAGAAAAATTGTGCTTTTTTCCAAAACCACTTTCACGGTGATTTTTTGGTTAAATTTCACCCGAAAACCACAACAACTTGGCCAGATACTCCTGGATGAAAAAAAAAATAATAGCTGGTGTGTTGTGGCTATCGCAATCCCAGATCGTGCTACAACCTCTGTGTTTGTTTGTATTTTCTGGACATTCCCTATGGACTTTACGGTTTTGAATGCATTTTAGCATATAAGTGTTTGTTTTCTGCTGGCAAAGGCTAATTGCTACCACATTGAGTCAAATCTTCCACACATTCGAGTTTTCCAGGCAGAAAGCTTCAGAAACCTGAGAAAACATGATATTTGTGTTTGTAAACATGACATTGGATGCAGTTGCAGAACAGAAAGATTGTGCTTTTCTCCAAAACCACTTTGACAGTGATTTTTTGGTTAAATTTCACCAGAAGACCACAACAAATTTTCAGGATTTCCCGGGATGAAAGCAGAAATATCTGGTGTGTTGTGGCTATCTTATTCCAAGATGTTGCTACAGCCTGTGTGTTTGTTTGTGTTTTCTGGACATTCTCTATGGACTTTGGTTTTGAAGGCATTTTAGGATGACACTTTTTATTTTTGGCTCACAGAGGGTAATTGGTTCCACCTGGAATCAAATCCTTCACACATTCGAGTGTTCTAGGCAGAAAGCTTCAGAAACCCTAGAAAACATGATATTTGTGTTTGTGAACCAGACATGTGATGCATTTGCCGAACAGAAAGATTGTGGTTTTCTCCAAAACCACTTTCAGGTCGATTTTCTGGTTAAATTTCACCCAAATTCCACAACAATTTATCCGGATACACTGGGATGAACACAGAAATATCTGGTGAGTGATGGCGATCTCAATCCCAGATCTTGCTACAGCCTCTGTGTTTGTGTTTTCTGGACGTTCTCTATGAACTTTAAGGTTTTGAATGCATTTTAGCATGACACTTTTTGTTTTCTGCCGGCAAACACTAATGGGTTCCACATGGAGTCAAATCCTCCACACATTCGAGTTTTTATGAAGAAAGCTTCAGAAAGCAAGGAAACATGATAATTGTGTTTGTAAACCTGACATGGGATGTATTTACTGAACAGAAAAATTGTGCTTTTCTCCAAAACCACTTTGGCAGTGATTTTTTGGTTAAATTCCACCTGAAAGCCACAACTTGGCCAGATACTCCTGGATGAAAAAAAAATAGCTGGTGTGTTGTGGCTATCGCAATCCCAGATCGTGCTACAACCTCTGTGTTTGTTTGTGTTTTCTGGACATTCTCTATGGGCTTTATGGTATTGAATGCATTTTAGCATGTAAGTGTTTGTTTTCTGCTGGCAAAGGCTAATTGGTTCCACCTGGAGTCAAACCTTCCACACATTCGAGTTTTCCAGGCAGAAAGCTTCAGAAACCAGATTAAACATGATATTTGTGTTTGTAAACATGACATTGGATGCAGTTGCCGAACAGAAAGATTGTGCTTTTCTCCAAAACCACTTTGACAGTGATTTTTTGGTTAAATTTCACCAGAAGACCACAACAAATTTTCAGGATTTCCCGGGATGAAAGCAGAAATATCTGGTGTGTTGTGGCTGTCTTATTCCAAGATGTTGCTCCAGCCTGTGTGTTTGTTTGTGTTTTCTGGACATTCTCTATGGACTTTGGTTTTGAATGCATTTTAGTATGACACTTTTTATTTTCGGCTCACAGAGGGTAATTGGTTCCACCTGGAATCAAATCCTTCACACATTCGAGTGTTTCAGGCAGAAAGCTTCAGAAACCCTAGAAAACATGATATTTGTGTTTGTGAACCAGACATGTGATGCATTTGCCGAACAGAAAGATTGTGGTTTTCTCCAAAACCACTTTCAGGTCTATTTTCTGGTTAAATTTCACCCGAATTCCACAACAATTTATCCGGATACACTGGGATGAACGCAGAAATATCTGGTGAGTGATGGCGATCTCAATCCCAGATCTTGCTACAGCCTCTGTGTTTGTGTTTTCTGGACGTTCTCTATGAACTTTAAGGTTTTGAATGCATTTTAGCATGACACTTTTTGTTTTCTGCCGGCAAACACTAATGGGTTCCACATGGAGTCAAATCCTCCACACATTCGAGTTTTTATGCAGAAAGCTTTAGAAAGCAAGGAAACATGATATTTGTGTTTGTAAACATGACATGGGATGTATTTACTGAACAGAAAAATTGTGCTTTTCTCCAAAACCACTTTCACGGTGATTTTTTGGTTAAATTTCACCCAAAAACCACAACAACTTGGCCAGATACTCCTGGATAAAAAAAAAAAAGCTGGTGTGTTGTGGCTATCGCAATCCCAGATAGTGCTACAACCTCTGTGTTTGTTTGTGTTTTCTGGACATTCTCTATGGACTTTATGGTATTGAATGCATTTTAGCATGTAAGTTTTTGTTTTCTCCTGGCAAAGGCTAACTGCTACCACATTGAGTCAAATCTTCCACACATTCGAGTTTTCTAGGCAGAAGGCTTCAGAAACCAGATTAAACATGATATTTGTGTTTGTAAACATGACATGGGATGCATTTGCCGAACAGAAAGATTGCGCTTTTCTCCAAAACCACTTTGACGGTGATTTTTTGGTTAAATTTCACCCGAAAACCACAACAATTTGTCCAGATACTCCTGGTGAAAACAAAAATATCTGGTGGGTTGTGGCTATCTCAATCCCAGATCTTGCTACAGCCTCTGTGTTTGCTTGTGTTTGCTGGACATTCTCTACAGACTTTACGGTTTTGAATGCATTTTAGCATGTAAGTTTTTGTTTTCTGCTGGTAAATGCTAATTGTTACCACATGGAATCATATCCTCCACACATTCGATTGTTCTAGGAAGAAAGCTTCAGAAACCTGAGAAAACATGATATTTGTATTTGAAAACATGACATTGGATCCACTGGCCGAAAAGAAAGATTTTCCTTATCTACAAAACCACTTTGATGGTGTTTTATTTTTTTTTATTTCACCTGAATTCCACAACAATTTGTCAGGATTTTCCGGGATGAAAGCAGATATATCTGGCATGTTGTGGCTATCTCATTCCAAGATGTTGCTACAGCCTCTGTGCTTGTTTGTGTTTTCTGGACATTCTCTATGGACTTTGGTTTTGAAGGCATTTTAGGATGACACTTTTTATTTTTGGCTCACAGAGGGTAATTGGTTCCACCTGGAATCAAATCCTTCACACATTCGAGTGTTCTAGGCAGAAAGCTTCAGAAACCCTAGAAAACATGATATTTGTGTTTGTGAACCAGACATGTGATGCATTTGCCGAACAGAAAGATTGTGGTTTTCTCCAAAACCACTTTCAGGTCGATTTTCTGGTTAAATTTCACCCGAATTCCACAACAATTTATCCGGATACACTGGGATGAACGCAGAAATATCTGGTGAGTGATGGCGATCTCAATCCCAGATCTTGCTACAGCCTCTGTGTTTGTGTTTTCTGGACGTTCTCTATGAACTTTAAGGTTTTGAATGCATTTTAGCATGACACATTTTGTTTTCTGCCAGCAAACACTAATGGGTTCCACATGGAGTCAAATCCTCCACACATTCGAGTTTTTATGAAGAAAGCTTCAGAAAGCAAGGAAACATGATATTTGTGTTTGTAAACATGACATGGGATGTATTTACTGAACAAAAAAATTGTGCTTTTCTCCAAAACCACTTTGACAGTGATTTTTTGGTTAAATTCCACCTGAAAGCCACAACTTGGCCAGATACTCCTGGATGAAAAAAAAAAATAGCTGCTGTGTTGTGGCTATCGCAATCCCAGATCGTGCTACAACCTCTGTGTTTGTTTGTATTTTCTGGACATTCCCTATGGACTTTACGGTTTTGAATGCATTTTAGCATGTAAGTGTTTGTTTTCTGCTGGCAAAGGCTAATTGCTACCACATTGAGTCAAATCTTCCACACATTCGAGTTTTCCAGGCAGAAAGCTTCAGAAACCTGAGAAAACATGATATTTGTGTTTGTAAACATGACATTGGATGCAGTTGCAGAACAGAAAGATTGTGCTTTTCTCCAAAACACTTTGACAGTGATTTATTGGTTAAATTTCACCAGAAGACCACAACAAATTTTCAGGATTTCCCGGGATGAAAGCAGAAATATCTGGTGTGTTGTGGCTATCTTATTCCAAGATGTTGCTACAGCCTGTGTGTTTGTTTGTGTTTTCTGGACATTCTCTATGGACTTTGGTTTTGAAGGCATTTTAGGATGACACTTTTTATTTTTGGCTCACAGAGGGTAATTGGTTCCACCTGGAATCAAATCCTTCACACATTCGAGTGTTCTAGGCAGAAAGCTTCAGAAACCCTAGAAAACATGATATTTGTGTTTGTGAACCAGACATGTGATGCATTTGCCGAACAGAAAGATTGTGGTTTTCTCCAAAACCACTTTCAGGTCGATTTTCTGGTTAAATTTCACCCGAATTCCACAACAATTTATCCGGATACACTGGGATGAACGCAGAAATATCTGGTGAGTGATGGCGATCTCAATCCCAGATCTTGCTACAGCCTCTGTGTTTGTGTTTTCTGGACGTTCTCTATGAACTTTAAGGTTTTGAATGCATTTTAGCATGACACTTTTTGTTTTCTGCCGGCAAACACTAATGGGTTCCACATGGAGTCAAATCCTCCACACATTCGAGTTTTTATGCAGAAAGCTTCAGAAAGCAAGGAAACATGATAATTGTGTTTGTAAACATGACATGGGATGTATTTACTGAACAGAAAAATTGTGCTTTTCTCCAAAACCACTTTGACAGTGATTTTTTGGTTAAATTTCACCCGAAAACCACAACAACTTGGCCAGATACTCCTGGATGAAAAAAAAAATAGCTGGTGTGTTGTGGCTATTGCAATCACAGATCGTGCTACAACCTCTGTGTTTGTTTGTATTTTCTGGACATTCTCTATGGACTTTACGGTATTGAATGCATTTTAGCATGTAAGTTTTTGTTTTCTCCTGGCAAAGGGTAACTGCTACCACATTGAGTCAAATCTTCCACACATTCGAGTTTTCTAGGCAGAAGGCTTCAGAAACCAGATTAAACATGATATTTGTGTTTGTAAACATGACATGGGATGCATTTGCCGAACAGAAAGATTGTGCTTTTCTCCAAAACCACTTTGACGGTGATTTTTTGGTTAAATTTCACCCGAAAACCACAACAATTTGTCCAGATACTCCTGGTGAAAACAAAAATATCTGGTGGGTTGTGGCTATCTCAATCCCAGATCTTGCTACAGCCTCTGTGTTTGCTTGTGTTTGCTGGACATTCTCTACAGACTTTACGGTTTTGAATGCATTTTAGCATGTAAGTTTTTGTTTTCTGCTGGTAAATGCTAATTGTTACCACATGGAATCATATCCTCCACACATTCGATTGTTCTAGGAAGAAAGCTTCAGAAACCTGAGAAAACATGATATTTGTATTTGAAAACATGACATTGGATCCACTGGCCGAAAAGAAAGATTTTCCTTATCTACAAAACCACTTTGATGGTGTTTTATTTTTTTTTATTTCACCTGAATTCCACAACAATTTGTCAGGATTTTCCGGGATGAAAGCAGATATATCTGGCATGTTGTGGCTATCTCATTCCAAGATGTTGCTACAGCCTCTGTGCTTGTTTGTGTTTTCTGGACATTCTCTATGGACTTTGGTTTTGAAGGCATTTTAGGATGACACTTTTTATTTTTGGCTCACAGAGGGTAATTGGTTCCACCTGGAATCAAATCCTTCACACATTCGAGTGTTCTAGGCAGAAAGCTTCAGAAACCCTAGAAAACATGATATTTGTGTTTGTGAACCAGACATGTGATGCATTTGCCGAACAGAAAGATTGTGGTTTTCTCCAAAACCACTTTCAGGTCGATTTTCTGGTTAAATTTCACCCGAATTCCACAACAATTTATCCGGATACACTGGGATGAACGCAGAAATATCTGGTGAGTGATGGCGATCTCAATCCCAGATCTTGCTACAGCCTCTGTGTTTGTGTTTTCTGGACGTTCTCTATGAACTTTAAGGTTTTGAATGCATTTTAGCATGACACTTTTTGTTTTCTGCCGGCAAACACTAATGGGTTCCACATGGAGTCAAATCCTCCACACATTCGAGTTTTTATGCAGAAAGCTTCAGAAAGCAAGGAAACATGATATTTGTGTTTGTAAACATGACATGGGATGTATTTACTGAACAGAAAAATTGAGCTTTTCTCCAAAACCACTTTCACGGTGATTTTTTGGTTAAATTTCACCCAAAAACCACAACAACTTGGCCAGATACTCCTGGATAAAAAAAAAAAAAAGCTGGTGTGTTGTGGCTATCGCAATCCCAGATCGTGCTACAACCTCTGTGTTTGTTTGTGTTTTCTGGACATTCTCTATGGACTTTACGGTATTGAATGCATTTTAGCATGTAAGTTTTTGTTTTCTCCTGGCAAAGGCTAACTGCTACCACATTGAGTCAAATCTTCCACACATTCGAGTTTTCTAGGCAGAAGGCTTCAGAAACCAGATTAAACATGATATTTGTGTTTGTAAACATGACATGGGATGCATTTGCCGAACAGAAAGATTGCGCTTTTCTCCAAAACCACTTTGACGGTGATTTTTTGGTTAAATTTCACCCGAAAACCACAACAATTTGTCGAGATACTCCTGGTGAAAACAAAAATATCTGGTGGGTTGTGGCTATCTCAATCCCAGATCTTGCTACAGCCTCTGTGTTTGCTTGTGTTTGCTGGACATTCTCTACAGACTTTACGGTTTTGAATGCATTTTAGCATGTAAGTTTTTGTTTTCTGCTGGTAAATGCTAATTGTTACCACATGGAATCATATCCTCCACACATTCGATTGTTCTAGGAAGAAAGCTTCAGAAACCTGAGAAAACATGATATTTGTATTTGAAAACATGACATTGGATCCACTGGCCGAAAAGAAAGATTTTCCTTATCTACAAAACCACTTTGATGGTGTTTTATTTTTTTTTTATTTCACCTGAATTCCACAACAATTTGTCAGGATTTTCCGGGATGAAAGCAGATATATCTGGCATGTTGTGGCTATCTCATTCCAAGATGTTGCTACAGCCTGTGTGTTTGTTTGTGTTTTCTGGACATTCTCTATGGACTTTGGTTTTGAAGGCATTTTAGGATGACACTTTTTATTTTTGGCTCACAGAGGGTAATTGGTTCCACCTGGAATCAAATCCTTCACACATTCGAGTGTTCTAGGCAGAAAGCTTCAGAAACCCTAGAAAACATGATATTTGTGTTTGTGAACCAGACATGTGATGCATTTGCCGAACAGAAAGATTGTGTTTTTCTCCAAAACCACTTTCAGGTTGATTTTCTGGTTAAATTTCACCCGAATTCCACAACAATTTATCCGGATACACTGGGATGAACGCAGAAATATCTGGTGAGTGATGGCGATCTCAATCCCAGATCTTGCTACAGCCTCTGTGTTTGTGTTTTCTGGACGTTCTCTATGAACTTTAAGGTTTTGAATGCATTTTAGCATGACACTTTTTGTTTTCTGCCGGCAAACACTAATGGGTTCCACATGGAGTCAAATCCTCCACACATTCGAGTTTTTATGCAGAAAGCTTCAGAAAGCAAGGAAACATGATAATTGTGTTTGTAAACATGACATGGGATGTATTTACTGAACAGAAAAATTGTGCTTTTCTCCAAAACCACTTTCACGGTGATTTTTTGGTTAAATTTCACCCAAAAACCACAACAACTTGGCCAGATACTCCTGGATGAAAAAAAAAATAGCTGGTGTGTTGTGGCTATTGCAATCACAGATCGTGCTACAACCTCTGTGTTTGTTTGTATTTTCTGGACATTCTCTATGGACTTTACGGTATTGAATGCATTTTAGCATGTAAGTTTTTGTTTTCTCCTGGCAAAGGCTAACTGCTACCACATTGAGTCAAATCTTCCACACATTCGAGTTTTCTAGGCAGAAGGCTTCAGAAACCAGATTAAACATGATATTTGTGTTTGTAAACATGACATGGGATGCATTTGCCGAACAGAAAGATTGTGCTTTTCTCCAAAACCACTTTGACGGTGATTTTTTGGTTAAATTTCACCCGAAAACCACAACAATTTGTCCAGATACTCCTGGTGAAAACAAAAATATCTGGTGGGTTGTGGCTATCTCAATCCCAGATCTTGCTACAGCCTCTGTGTTTGCTTGTGTTTGCTGGACATTCTCTACAGACTTTACGGTTTTGAATGCATTTTAGCATGTAAGTTTTTGTTTTCTGCTGGTAAATGCTAATTGTTACCACATGGAATCATATCCTCCACACATTCGATTGTTCTAGGAAGAAAGCTTCAGAAACCTGAGAAAACATGATATTTGTATTTGAAAACATGACATTGGATCCACTGGCCGAAAAGAAAGATTTTCCTTATCTACAAAACCACTTTGATGGTGTTTTATTTTTTTTTATTTCACCTGAATTCCACAACAATTTGTCAGGATTTTCCGGGATGAAAGCAGATATATCTGGCATGTTGTGGCTATCTCATTCCAAGATGTTGCTACAGCCTCTGTGCTTGTTTGTGTTTTCTGGACATTCTCTATGGACTTTGGTTTTGAAGGCATTTTAGGATGACACTTTTTATTTTTGGCTCACAGAGGGTAATTGGTTCCACCTGGAATCAAATCCTTCACACATTCGAGTGTTCTAGGCAGAAAGCTTCAGAAACCCTAGAAAACATGATATTTGTGTTTGTGAACCAGACATGTGATGCATTTGCCGAACAGAAAGATTGTGGTTTTCTCCAAAACCACTTTCAGGTCGATTTTCTGGTTAAATTTCACCCGAATTCCACAACAATTTATCCGGATACACTGGGATGAACGCAGAAATATCTGGTGAGTGATGGCGATCTCAATCCCAGATCTTGCTACAGCCTCTGTGTTTGTGTTTTCTGGACGTTCTCTATGAACTTTAAGGTTTTGAATGCATTTTAGCATGACACTTTTTGTTTTCTGCCGGCAAACACTAATGGGTTCCACATGGAGTCAAATCCTCCACACATTCGAGTTTTTATGCAGAAAGCTTCAGAAAGCAAGGAAACATGATATTTGTGTTTGTAAACATGACATGGGATGTATTTACTGAACAGAAAAATTGAGCTTTTCTCCAAAACCACTTTCACGGTGATTTTTTGGTTAAATTTCACCCAAAAACCACAACAACTTGGCCAGATACTCCTGGATAAAAAAAAAAAAAAAGCTGGTGTGTTGTGGCTATCGCAATCCCAGATCGTGCTACAACCTCTGTGTTTGTTTGTGTTTTCTGGACATTCTCTATGGACTTTACGGTATTGAATGCATTTTAGCATGTAAGTTTTTGTTTTCTCCTGGCAAAGGCTAACTGCTACCACATTGAGTCAAATCTTCCACACATTCGAGTTTTCTAGGCAGAAGGCTTCAGAAACCAGATTAAACATGATATTTGTGTTTGTAAACATGACATGGGATGCATTTGCCGAACAGAAAGATTGCGCTTTTCTCCAAAACCACTTTGACGGTGATTTTTTGGTTAAATTTCACCCGAAAACCACAACAATTTGTCGAGATACTCCTGGTGAAAACAAAAATATCTGGTGGGTTGTGGCTATCTCAATCCCAGATCTTGCTACAGCCTCTGTGTTTGCTTGTGTTTGCTGGACATTCTCTACAGACTTTACGGTTTTGAATGCATTTTAGCATGTAAGTTTTTGTTTTCTGCTGGTAAATGCTAATTGTTACCACATGGAATCATATCCTCCACACATTCGATTGTTCTAGGAAGAAAGCTTCAGAAACCTGAGAAAACATGATATTTGTATTTGAAAACATGACATTGGATCCACTGGCCGAAAAGAAAGATTTTCCTTATCTACAAAACCACTTTGATGGTGTTTTATTTTTTTTTTATTTCACCTGAATTCCACAACAATTTGTCAGGATTTTCCGGGATGAAAGCAGATATATCTGGCATGTTGTGGCTATCTCATTCCAAGATGTTGCTACAGCCTGTGTGTTTGTTTGTGTTTTCTGGACATTCTCTATGGACTTTGGTTTTGAAGGCATTTTAGGATGACACTTTTTATTTTTGGCTCACAGAGGGTAATTGGTTCCACCTGGAATCAAATCCTTCACACATTCGAGTGTTCTAGGCAGAAAGCTTCAGAAACCCTAGAAAACATGATATTTGTGTTTGTGAACCAGACATGTGATGCATTTGCCGAACAGAAAGATTGTGTTTTTCTCCAAAACCACTTTCAGGTCGATTTTCTGGTTAAATTTCACCCGAATTCCACAACAATTTATCCGGATACACTGGGATGAACGCAGAAATATCTGGTGAGTGATGGCGATCTCAATCCCAGATCTTGCTACAGCCTCTGTGTTTGTGTTTTCTGGACGTTCTCTATGAACTTTAAGGTTTTGAATGCATTTTAGCATGACACTTTTTGTTTTCTGCCGGCAAACACTAATGGGTTCCACATGGAGTCAAATCCTCCACACATTCGAGTTTTTATGCAGAAAGCTTCAGAAAGCAAGGAAACATGATATTTGTGTTTGTAAACATGACATGGGATGTATTTACTGAACAGAAAAATTGTGCTTTTCTCCAAAACCACTTTCACGGTGATTTTTTGGTTAAATTTCACCCAAAAACCACAACAACTTGGCCAGATACTCCTGGATAAAAAAAAAAAAAAGCTGGTGTGTTGTGGCTATCGCAATCCCAGATCGTGCTACAACCTCTGTGTTTGTTTGTGTTTTCTGGACATTCTCTATGGACTTTATGGTATTGAATGCATTTTAGCATGTAAGTTTTTGTTTTCTCCTGGCAAAGGCTAACTGCTACCACATTGAGTCAAATCTTCCACACATTCGAGTTTTCTAGGCAGAAGGCTTCAGAAACCAGATTAAACATGATATTTGTGTTTGTAAACATGACATGGGATGCATTTGCCGAACAGAAAGATTGCGCTTTTCTCCAAAACCACTTTGACGGTGATTTTTTGGTTAAATTTCACCCGAAAACCACAACAATTTGTCGAGATACTCCTGGTGAAAACAAAAATATCTGGTGGGTTGTGGCTATCTCAATCCCAGATCTTGCTACAGCCTCTGTGTTTGCTTGTGTTTGCTGGACATTCTCTACAGACTTTACGGTTTTGAATGCATTTTAGCATGTAAGTTTTTGTTTTCTGCTGGTAAATGCTAATTGTTACCACATGGAATCATATCCTCCACACATTCGATTGTTCTAGGAAGAAAGCTTCAGAAACCTGAGAAAACATGATATTTGTATTTGAAAACATGACATTGGATCCACTGGCCGAAAAGAAAGATTTTCCTTATCTACAAAACCACTTTGATGGTGTTTTATTTTTTTTTATTTCACCTGAATTCCACAACAATTTGTCAGGATTTTCCGGGATGAAAGCAGATATATCTGGCATGTTGTGGCTATCTCATTCCAAGATGTTGCTACAGCCTGTGTGTTTGTTTGTGTTTTCTGGACATTCTCTATGGACTTTGGTTTTGAAGGCATTTTAGGATGACACTTTTTATTTTTGGCTCACAGAGGGTAATTGGTTCCACCTGGAATCAAATCCTTCACACATTCGAGTGTTCTAGGCAGAAAGCTTCAGAAACCCTAGAAAACATGATATTTGTGTTTGTGAACCAGACATGTGATGCATTTGCCGAACAGAAAG
Source organism: Oryctolagus cuniculus (assembly GCF_964237555.1). Taxonomy (NCBI): domain Eukaryota; kingdom Metazoa; phylum Chordata; class Mammalia; order Lagomorpha; family Leporidae; genus Oryctolagus; species Oryctolagus cuniculus. The sequence continues at coordinate 82,136,287 of NC_091444.1, read as the reverse complement.
ATTGTGTTTTTCTCCAAAACCACTTTCAGGTTGATTTTCTGGTTAAATTTCACCCGAATTCCACAACAATTTATCCGGATACACTGGGATGAACGCAGAAATATCTGGTGAGTGATGGCGATCTCAATCCCAGATCTTGCTACAGCCTCTGTGTTTGTGTTTTCTGGACGTTCTCTATGAACTTTAAGGTTTTGAATGCATTTTAGCATGACACTTTTTGTTTTCTGCCGGCAAACACTAATGGGTTCCACATGGAGTCAAATCCTCCACACATTCGAGTTTTTATGCAGAAAGCTTCAGAAAGCAAGGAAACATGATATTTGTGTTTGTAAACATGACATGGGATGTATTTACTGAACAGAAAAATTGTGCTTTTCTCCAAAACCACTTTCACGGTGATTTTTTGGTTAAATTTCACCCAAAAACCACAACAACTTGGCCAGATACTCCTGGATAAAAAAAAAAAAAGCTGGTGTGTTGTGGCTATCGCAATCCCAGATAGTGCTACAACCTCTGTGTAGATAGCTTTCAGTGTTCTATGACAATTATGCTTTATATTATAGGTGCATTGCAGCCCATCTTAGTTATAGTAAGTAGTAACTATTTTTACTGCTTTACTTACAGTTTATGTTTGTGATTAGATGCTTAATTTTATTCAAAACGTTTCATCTTTTAATTGCAGTTACCGTGTGATTTTTTTGTGTTTCTCTTCCACATGAATTATTTACATGATTTATTTTGAAATGTTAAACACCTTGGCATCTTTGACTCTATCTTGCTTTTTTATCGATCTCTTGTGATTTCATAGTTTGCTCTATATTAACATGTTGCTTAAAATATTTGTACCTCATTTTATAAAGATATGTTTATAAAGATATGTTCTTTAAGTTCCTTTTTAGTTCATGTCTTGATCTGACAGTGGCATCAATGTAATACTGCATTCAGAAAAGAAATTAAATCATATCTTTATTTATAATTGTCATAGAACACTGAAAGCTATCTCCCTCAGAACACAGCTGTATAAGCTGCTCTCCTTTTATTTTCTGTCTTCAACAATGTCCAGATGTGCAGTTAGGAAATTTAAAAAACAGAAAATTTTATGTATAAGGATATGCTTCTAAGCAGCAAAACCATCAATAAATGTTAATTAAACTATTATATACGGAGATACTCCCATAAAATTCAAAACAAATAAAAACTGACCAGAGAATTATGCAGGATTACTGTGTATAAGATCAATATATAAACCCAATGCATGCCAGTAAGAATGAAACAGGCAACAATATTAAATTACAGAATACAGAACTACAAGTGAATATCTGTAATAGATACAAGAGAAAGCGAGGTCAATCTATGTAATGTATGTTTTAGTATCTTAAAATAGTCCTGGAGTCAATTTTTTTAAAAAAAAGTCAAATGACCTTAAAAAGGAGCCAAGAATATAAATAATATAAAGACCCAGAATACCGGAAAGATTCAGCATTCTGTTACACGCGAGACCATTATTGAAAGTCCAAGGGTCACAAGATTTTAATAGGGTCCTGGAAAAAGGAGGGAGGGACAGTGCTCTGATGTCATGATCATCAGGGAGGTGAGAGTGGCCCCTGCTGTTGGGAGGATCAAGCTGCAAAGATGAGGCAGTTTCAGACCTGAGACCAAGCAGAGTTCCTCTCTGCCCCCACCTGCCACAACCCCAAGCTATGGCCCTCATGCTAGGAGCATTTGGATGGGCTGTGTGTTCTCTGATGTTATGCATTGTTAGGGCAGACTTTAAAATCAGGTGTTCAAAGGCAACACTGCTGAACCACACAGCGTCTTCTTTTCTGGCATCCCAATGTTAGGCATTCTGGGTTAGTTCCTGAGAGAGGTCTCGGGTGTTTCACCCATTGCTGCTCTGTGAACTTCCCTCACCACACTCAGGAGCCCTCAGGAGGATGCTGGGACTCATTGGAAGCTGGAAAGTGGTGAGTGTCAGAGACCAGTATTCTATGGGCACAGGAGGGGAGCTGGGCCAGTAGCCAGGACCCTGATGTCCTGTCCTGTGTCTAAAGGAAAAGGGTTTGTGTGAACCCTGGGGCCTCACAGCTTTCCAAATTGATGGTGATTACAGAATCCACATGGGGAAATGAACTTCCACATGGGATCTGATATCCTTTGGTTGAGAAACGAGGTCACTAGTTTACAATTCAGTGCTGTCAGCACAGCTCTTCCTAGGTTCTGAGTCAGGTTTTGTTTGATGCTAATAACAGAATGGTACAGACTCAGTCATTTAGAAAGAAATGGTATTTGTCTCTTGGTTTGGTCCAAAGGTCGGAGGGCAGTATCTGTTGAGGGTCATCTTGTTGGCAGAGGTTTGGGTGGCACAGAGACCAAATGAAAAATAATGAAATTGCAGGAGCTTCAAATATGAAGTAGTTTCTATAGCACACACCTGGGAATAAGCAGTCACTCAATAATCACATGAATTGATTTAGCCTAATCACTTCATTAGGGTCCCACCTGTTCCCAATGATTAATCTCTCCTAATTGGGATTAAATGCCTTCACACCCTTGTGTGGAGAGTAAAATCTTTGTCAAAGCCAATCATTCACTCCCCAACCCCAAGCTAACTGGTGTGAGAACTGAGAATCAAATAAACTGTTGAACACACAGTAGTTGCATTATGCATCCAAATGTGGTTTAGTCAAATGATAACTTGTAGCATTTGAGAATATCTCAGAAGATCAGATTCTGCTGGCTATAAAATGGTTTATAAATTTGAGAGTTCATTTGTGAGTGTCAAATTGTTAAGTCAACAACAGGAGTCACTGTGTACTTACTTCTCATGTGGGATCTGTCCTTAGTGTGTTGTCCAATGTGAAGTAATGCTATAACTAGTATTGAAACTGTATTTTTACACTTTGTGTTTCTGTGTGGGTGTAAACTGATGAAACCTTTACTTAATATATACTGAATTGATCTTCTTATGTAAAGATAATTAAAAATGAATCTTGATGTGAATGGAATGGGAGAGGGAGTGGGGGATGGGAGGTGTGCATATGGGAGGGAAGTTAAGGGGTGAGCACATGTAATCCAAAATCTGTACTTTGGTAATTTATATTTACTAAATAAAAAAATAAAAAAAGGATTTTAATTTCATGAGAGATTTTCTTTCATGTTCTCCATGGATTTTAGTAGTCCATGCTTTTGCTTTTGATTACTTCTGTATAATCTTATCATTAATTTTTGGAATTCTATTTCTTGCATTTCTTCTATCTCATCATCTTCATAATCTTGTAATGAAGTGTTCTGTTCTTTTGGGAGCATGATGTTGTCTTCCTTATTCTTGTCCTTTGGGTTGTTGCATTTGTTGTTCAGCATTTGTGGAGGTACTCGTTGGTTTCTTCTTTTTTTTCCCCCCACTTTGGCGTCTTTTATCCTTGTACTATGACTCTATAGATAAGTGGAATGTCTGCTTTCAGTGAATGTCTAGAGGCTTGCAGTGGATGTAGCCAGAGAGCTCTGTTCAGTTCTCTAGAGTTAAGGGCATGCCTAAGTTGATACTCTCAGGTTTGACATGGTAAATCGTCACTCTCTTTTTTTAATCAGAATGGAATTATTTCTGCTCAGCTGAGCTCTTCTTCTTGATGGAGTCCAGTGCCTGAGCACCAGCCAAAGTGGATATAATATTCCTCTGCTCTGTCCCAAGGATCGCACAAAGGATCTGTGCAATCCTCAGTATAAGTTAAGATTTTCCAGCAATGTCTCTAACCAGGTGCCCAGGACTTCTGGAGCTTGTGGTGTCCCACTGAGACTGCTCAAAGTCTCATGCACACCATGAGTTCTTCCACACACACTCATTTTTTTCCACAGTCACAGTTCTGAAGCTTCACACATTCACAAGCTCCTAACCTTCTGTTATTTCTCCCCACTGGAGTCAGTAATCTCCAGTCGGCTGATTGCTGGGCACAGAAATGAGTTGGTGCAGCTTTTATGTATGTCCAAATTGGTGCCTGCTCTATTGGCTTGTATGGCTTTGTAAGGTGATCAGAGAGAAATGTGTTCATACCCTCTTTTTTTTTCTCTCTCCTCCAGTTAGGCTGGTGCACTTTCCCTCATATAGCTTCAAACCTCACTTCCTCTAGGGTCTTCCTTCTGCTTTTTCACCAGAGTCTCAGGCTACTGCCGTCTTGTCTCACCTCACTTTGCAGCAATGGTGCATAGGCTCTTGGATATTGGAGTCCTGAGCCATGCGAGCCCATGCCCTCCATGTAATAGAGTTTCCTCTGCCTTTTTTTCATAACTCTTCCCCAAGACTACCACTTTTTTAAAACCATTTTCCCCTGGGCTAGAGAAATACGCTCCCTCCCTATTCTGCTATCTTGTAACCACCACTGGCTGCCAATAGGCTTCTTCTAAAGGGCATTTATAGATTGGCAGCGACAGCAAGCAGAAAGTAAGGTCACTGTGTACTTCCTACCTCTTGCTAGCAGGTGGCTTCCTCTATGACCAACATCCTGCATCGAGAGCATGTTGGCTGTAGCTAAAGAACAACATTCACAATGATCATCACCCAAAGCCGCAGCCCCATGGGAGACCTGGATTCTCAGATATGTTATATCTACTTGGCTCAGTTTTGGTAGGTTATATGTATCCACAAATAAACAATTTTTTTAAAATTTTTCATTTATCCTTTTTAATATAAATTAGTGATGCCTATTATATCTGTGATATGCATTATAGTTTCCCCTTCTTTGATTTTATTTACTTGAACCTAGTTTTTATAACCTAGCGAAAGGATTGTTTCTTCTATTAAAAATAAAATTTTATTTTGCTTATCTTTAATGTTAACATTCCATTTATGACCTATGCTATTCATTTCATCTTGTATTTGGCTTATTCTTGTTTTCTAGGACTCTTGAGATGGATACTTAGGTTGTTTATTGGAAATCTTTCTGTTTAGATGTTTGGCCATGGCAATGTCTGGGTATAGAAAGGCTATTGACTTTTACGTGTTACTATTATATTATGCTACTTTAACAAAGTTTTTTATGAATTCTAATCATTTACAAGTGGACTCTTTTGGCTTCCCTATATTGAGAACCATGTCATTTTCAAATAGAAATAATCTGAATTCCCACTTTTTAATTTGTATCCCTTTGATTTCCTCTTCTTATCAAATGGTTATGTCTAAAACTTCAAGGTGTATATTGTTTGTCTTTTTAAACAATAAAATTATGAACTAAATTAATAGAAAAATACATGATGAGGCAACAGAGGTATATGACTAAATATTTTAATGATGGATCTGAAATGACTAGTGTTTGTGGCACACATTAGTTTGCAATGGGATTGGCCACTGCTTGCAATGCTGGCCTCCTATATTGTAGTGTTACTTTGTGTATATTCTATTAATGAACCTGGGAAGGCAATGGAACATGACCCAAATGCTTTGGAATGTGCCCATATAGCAGATGTAAATAAAATTACTTGCTCCTGGCTCTGTCCTCGCCAAAACCTGTTTATTTTAGCATCTTGGGAAGTGAGCCAGGAAAAAAGATGCTTCATGTGTCAGTGTCTCTGTTTTTGTCTTTCATTTCTCTGCCTTGCAAATAATTAAATATTTAAAAAGAAAAGGCTAAATTCAGTTAATAATCCTTGAGGTTATTTTAATTCGCTAGACTCACTCTTTGCTCATCACTCCCTTTATTTGTACCACTTGGACTATATAATCTTCTGTATTCAGGACAAATTAATCACTATAGCTTCCTTATTGACTCAGAAGAGTCAGACAAAGGAGTGGCTTGTGATTAGCCAATTTTTGGTGAGTATGATGTTCACAATTTTTCTCATATTGGAGTTTCCCTTGGAAACTATATCTCCATTCCCAGAAGGAACAACTCCTGTTGGCAGAGGTGTGTGATGAACAAAGAGAGCAAATTCCTGGAAAGGACATATAAACTCACAAAGCCCATGGTGCTGAGCTAGCTCATTAATCCCTGAAATTTCATTTTTATCTCAAGTAATATGAAATTGAGACCTATTTTTTCTTTTTTAAATTTTTTTGACAGGCAGAGTGGACAGTGAGAGGGAGAGAGACAGAGAGAAAGGTCTTCCTTTTCCCATTTGTTCACCTTCCAATGGCCGCCATGGCCGGCACACTGTGGCTGGAGCACCTCGCTGATCTGAAGGCAGGAGACAGGTACTTATCCTGGTCTCCCATGGGGTGCAGGGCCCAAGCACTTGGGCCATCCTCCACTGCACTCCCTGGCCACCGCAGAGAGCTGGCCTGGAAGAGGGGCAACCGGGACGGAATCTGGTGCCCAGACCGGGAATAGAACCCAGTGTGCCAGCACTGCAAGGCAGAGGATTAGCCTAGTGAGCGGCGGTGCCAGCCAAGACCTATTTTTTTCATCATGTACTAGTTTCTGAGCTCTGAGATGAGGGAACTTAGGCTTGGAAGCTCAAGTTTAAGGTTCCCACATTTGTACAATATCACTTAGGACAATGGTAGTATAGAGAAAACACAGGAATTTGAACAGGGAAAATCATATCTGTGCAATAAAGGAAACCAGGGAGAGGTTGTGGGCCTAAAACCAGTACACTGTCTTACTCCCACTGAAGTTCATATTAGCCATAGCCATTCCCTGTTAGAGAAGAACAACGTGGCAGTAGAGGCTCTATGTAATTCTTGTGTTGACATCTTGCATGATTTATAGAAGAAACTAGCGAACAGAGAAAGTTAAGATCTGACTCTCAGAGCTATAAATAAAGATTTGATAGATCATCAGATGAATGTATAGAGAAATGGATTTCAAGAGTTTTGAATTAATTCCCAGAGACTGGAACTTTTGTTTTGTGCAATGAATTTAAATGCACCCACAGTAAAGCTCATTATTTTATTCTAGTAAATGTACTATAGTAGTTTTCTGAATTCTGGAATATTACCCATGAATAACACACTAATTATTTGATTAGGTCACAGCAAATATCTTTTGATGGATTAGATATAAGTTGCCATAGGAATATTGGCTTCTTGTTTAAGTATCTTGAAGTAGAATAGCATCATGTTTTCCATATTTTATACATGTATCTGTAATAAGCAGATGTGTGTTTAGAAATACAGTATAATTATCAGAATTGAAAACAAAGGGAAAACAAATAATAAGCATCATAAAACCTGTTCCCACATTTGAATTTATCCATTTTTAACTTTTATTTAGTAAATATAAATTTCTAAAGTACAGTTTATGCATTACAATGGCTTCCCCCATAAATTCCCGCCCACCCACAACCCTCCCATCTCCTGCTGCCTCTCCCATTCCATTCACATCAAGATTCATTTTCAATTATCTTTATGTACAGATCACTTTAGTGTATATTAAGTAAAGATTTCAACAGTTTGCACCCATACAGAACGATTAAGTGTAAAATACTGTTTGAGTACTAATTATAGCATTAGTTCACATTGAACAACACATAAAGGTCAGAGATCCTACATGAGGAGTAAGTGCACAGTGACTCCTGTTGTTAACTTAAAAAATTGGCACTCTTGTTTAAGGCATCAGTAATCTCCCTAGGCTCTAGTCATGAGTTGCCAAGGCTATGGAAGCATTTTGAGTTCACTGACATTGATCTTATGTCAACAAGGTCATAGTCAAAGTGGAAGTTTTCTCCTCCCTTCAGAGAAAGGTACCTCCTTCTTTGATGGCCCCATTCTTTCCACTGGGATCTCACTCGCAGAGATCTTTCCTTTAGGGTTTTTTTTTTTTTTTTTTGCCAGAGTGTCTTGGCTTTCCATGCCTAAAATACTCTCATGGGCTCTTCAGCCAGGTCCGAATGCCTTAAGGGCTGATTCTGAGGCCAGGGTGCTGTTTAGGACATCTGCCTTTCTATGAGTCTGCTGTGTATCCCGCTTCTCATGTTGGATCGTTCTCTCCCTTTTTGATTCTGTCAGCTAGTATTAGCAGACACTCGTCTTGTTTATGTGATCCCTTTGACTCGTAGGTCTATCAGTATGATCAATTGTAAACTGAAGTTGATCACTTGGACTAGTGAGATGGCATGGGTACATGTCACCTTGATGGGATTGAATTGGAATCCCGTGGCATGTTTCTAACTCCACCATTTGGGGCAAGTCCAATTGAGCATGTCCCAAATTGTACGTCTCCTCCCTCTCTTATTCCCACTCTTACATTTAACAGAGATCACTTTTCAGTTGAATTTAAATACCTAAGAATAATTGTGTGTTAATTAAAGAGTTCAACCAACAGTTTTAAGTAGAACAAAAAATACTAAAAGTGATAAAGTTTTAACTTGTAGATCAACAGTCAGGACAAGGGCTGATCAAGTCACTGTTTCTTATAGTATCCATTTCACTTCACCATGTTTCCTTTTTGGTGCTCGGTTAGTTGTCACCAATCAGGTAGAACATATGATATTTGTCCCTTTGGGACTGGCTTAATTCACTCAGCATGATGTTTTCCAGATTGCTCCATTTTGTTGCAAATGACAGGATTTCGTTGTTTTTTTTTTTTTTCTGCTGTATCGTATTCTATGGAGTACATGACCCATAATTTCTTTATCCAGTCTACTGTTGATGGGCATTTGGGTTGATTCCAGGTTCTAGCTATTGTGAATTGAGCTGAAATAAGAATTCATCTATTTTTGACACATGCCTTTCAAATATGAGTTTGAAACCCTAAAATTTAACCACTGGAGTTCCACTTCATTAGTGTGTGGTTGAAGATGAATTCTTTTGCATCATGCATTTTGTGTTGAGAGTGAAGCGATTACTCAGGAAACATACAAATCATTCTTCTTGTTTCTTTTTATATTTCAAAGAAACATTTTATTTATTGAGTACAGATCTCATCAGTACAACTTTAGGAATATAGTGATTCTTCTCACTATGCTGCCCTCCCTCCTCCACTCTCACCCCACTCCTCCTTCCTTGCTCATTCCAAGTCCCATTATCCTTTAAGATACATTTTTATTTAACTTTATACATAGAAGACCAACTTTTACAAAGTAGATTTCAACAATTTACACATACGAACAAACACACACAGACAAACACACACACAAACCGAGAACTAGTTTTACAGTTAATTCTCATAATACAATTCATTGCAGACAGAAGTCCTTTATGGAGAGTATGCGCACAGTGACTCCTGTTGTTAATGTAACAAATAACAGTCTTATGTATGATATCAGTGATCACCCAAAACTCTTATCATGAGCTGCCTAGGTTATGGAAGCTACAAAGGCTATAGTAGCCTTTGTATCCAAAATCTGCATCAGTATCTAGACAAGTCCACAAGCAAAGTTGAAGTACTCTCCACCTGTCAGACCAAAGTACATCCTTCTTTTATGGCCACTTCTTTCCACTGGGGTCTCTCTCACAGAGATCCTTTATGTAGAACATTTTGTACCACATTGTCTTGGCTTTTGATGCTTGACTTGCTCTCATGTGACTTTAACCTGACCAGAATGCCTTATGGGCTGATTCTGAGGACAGAGTGTTTTTTAATGTGATTCTCATTCTATGTGTCTGCTCTGTGTACTGCTTCCCATGTTGGAATATTCTCTCCTTTTTAATTCTGTTTATTTTTACCAGACATTTCATATTATTTATATGATCCATTTAACATGTAATCCTATCTATATTATCAATTTAACACTTAATATGTTCACTCTAACAATTAAGATGGCATTTTTTACTATCCAGTTTGATGGGATTTGAGGTCCCATACCAAGATTTTAAATTGTACCTTTAGAAGTAATCTGTAGGAAAGTATGCAGGACAATAGAGCTTCACAGTTACAAAATCCCTCCTTCCTGTGTTATTCCAAACATTATGCTTAATGAGATTTATTTTCAATTGACTTTATAAACCTCCACTGTGATACAGCCTTGACTAAACAAGTTCAGAGTTGGTGAACTCAAGGGGCTCCCTCGGGTGATTGCTGACATCATAAATAAGAGTGCCAATTGTTAAATCAACAACAGGAGTCACTGGGTACATGCTCCCCATGTAGGATCTCTGTCCTTAATGTGCTTTACTATGAAACTTAAAGACAACATTACTAGTTGAACAATACCCTATACCTTGTGCGGTTGTGTGAAGGCAGCCTGTTGAAATCATTGCTTAGTATATACTAAGTTGCTTTCTGTATATGAAGGTAATTGAAAATGAAACTCGATGAAGAGCAGGATGGGAGAGGGAGTGGGAGAGGGAAGGGTCACAGGAGGGAGGGAGTTTGGGGGGGAGCCACAATACAAAAGTTGCGCTTTGTAAATTCACATTTATTAAATAAAAAGATAAACACATGATTAACTCAATGTTAAGAAAGAGTTCTACAAATAGTATGACGTACAGAAAAAAAAAAACTGTTTCTCAACAGTCAAGACCAAAGCTGTTCAAGTCATTGCTTCTCAAAATGACAATCTTAGTTTTATGGATTTTCTTTTAGGTGCTCTCTTAGTTGTCACTAACTATTATGGTATTAGTATATTGGGACTGTCTTATTTCACTCAGTATGTTTTCCAGATTCATTCATTTTGTTGCAAATGAATGGATTTCATTGTTTTTATCCATTGTGTAGTATACAATAGAGTATATATCCCATAATTTCCTTATCCAGTCTTTAGTTGAAGGGCATTTAGGTCAATTCCATGTCTTAGCTATTGTGAATGCAGCTTTCATAAACATCGAGGTACAGATAACATTTTTCATTTGCTGATTTCATTTCCATTGGGTAAATTCCCAGGAGTGAAATGGCTGGGTCCTATGGTAGGTCTATATTCAGATTTCTGAGGTATTTCCAAATGGTCTTTCATAGTGGCTTTACAAGTTTACATTCCCACCAGCAATGGGTTGGGGTACCTTTTGCCTCACATTCTCATCAGCATTTGCTGCTTGTTGATTTCTGTATGAAAGCAATTCTAACTGGAATGAGGTGAAACCTCACTGTGTTCTTTTTAAAGATTTATTGAATTTATTTGAAAGACAGAGTTACAGAGAGAGGTAGAGACAGAGATAGAGGTCTTCCACCTGATGGTTCACTCCCCAGATGGCTGCAATGCCTACAGCAGTGCTGATCCAAAGCCAGGAACTTCTCCAGGGTCTCCCACATGGGTGCAGGTTCCCAAGGACTTAGGACATATTCTATTTTTTCCCAGGCCATAGCAGAGAGCTGTATAGGAAGAGGAGCAGCTGGGACTAGAACTGGCACCCATATGGGATGCCTGCACTTCAGGCCAGGGATTTAACCCACTGCACCACAGTGCCAACCACATCACTGTGGTTTTAAATTGCATTTCCTTGATGGCTAGTGATTCTAGACATTTTTTATTTGTCTCTTTGCCATCTGGATTTCCTATTTTGAAAAACATCTATTTAAATGCTTGGCCCATTTCTTCACTGGGTTGTTTGTTTCATGGTTCTGGAGTTTCTTGATCTCTTTATATATCCTGGTTATAAATCTTTCATCAGCTGCATAGTTTACAAATAATTTCTCCCATTCTATCAGTAGCCTCTTCACTTTCTGAGTGTAATCCCATTTCTTAATTATGGCTTTGATTGCCAGTGCCTCTGGTTTCTTTTCGAAGAACTCTTTGCCTGAGCCAATTATCTTCCTGGCTTTCCCCAATGTTTTTTAATAATATGGTGTTATCAGCTCATAGATTTATGTCTTTGATCATTTTGAATGGATTTTTGTGTATGGTGTAAAGCAGGGGTTTTGCTTCATATTTTTGCATGTGGGAATCCAGTTTTCCCAGCACCACTTGCTGAAGAGACTGTCCTTACTCCAGGGGTGTGTTTATGCTCTTTGGTTGAATATAAGTTGGTTGAAGATGCTTGGATTGACTTCTGGTGGTTTGTTTGTTTGTTTGTTTGTTCATTTTGTCCATCCATCTTTTTTTTTTCACAATTACTAGGCTGCTTTTATTATAACTGCCTTGAAGCATGTCTTGAGACCTTGTATTGTGATGCCTCTGGCTTTGTTTTTGTTCTATAATATTGCTTTAGCTATGCAAGGTCTCCTGTGTTTCTTCATCATTTTTCTAGATCTTAGAAGAATGTCTTTGCTATTTTGATTGGTATCACATTGAATTCGTAAATTGCTTTTAGAATAACGGGCATTTTGATGATATTGCTTCTTATAATTCATGAACATGGATTTTTTTCTCATTTTTATCTTCTGTTTCTTTTTTAATATTTTATAATTCACATTATAAAGATCTTTGGCATTGTTGGTTAAATTTACTCCATGCTATTGTGAATGGGAATGATCTGAGAAATTCTTTCTGAAACATGCCATTGTGTATACAATCTGTGTATACAAAGGCTGTTTTAATGTCTGTGTATTGGTTGTATATCCTCCTACATTACCAAACTCTTCCATGAGTTCACATAATCTCTTGGAGGAGTCTTTTGGATCCATCTGCAAATAGAGATGTCATCTGCACATAGAGATAGTTTGACTTTCTCTTTACCAATTTGTGTCCCTTGATTTCTTTTTCTGGCTAATGGCTCTGGTTAAATCTTCCAGGATTATACTGAATAGCAATGTTGAGCGTGGGCATCCTTGTCTAGTTCCAGATCTCAGTGAGAATGCTTCTAACTTTTCCTCATTCAATGGGATGCTGACTATATTTGTCATAAATTTCCTTGATTGTGTCAAGAGATTTTCCTCTATACTCAATTTGCTCAGTTTTCATCATGAAAGGGTGTTGTATTTTATCAAATGCTTTCTCTGCATATAGAGATAATCATTTGGTTTCGTTCTTAAATTTGTTAATGTGATGTATCACATTGATTGATTTGCAAGTATTGAACCATCCATGCATTCCAAGGATAAATTCCACTTGGTCTGCGTGAATGATCTTTAGATGTGTTGTTGGATTCCATTGACTAGAATTTTATTAAGGAATTTTGCCGCTACTTGATTTAGGGAAATTGGTGTGTAGTTCTCTTTCTCTATTGTGTCTTTTTCCGTGTTTAGAAATTAAGGTGATGCTGGCTTCAGGGAAAGATTTGTGAAAATTCCCTCTCTTTCAATTGTTTTGAATAACTTGAGAAGAATTGATATTAGTTCTCTTTTAAATTTCTGTTAAAATTCAGCAGTGAAGACATCGGGACCTCAGCTTTTGTTTGTCGAGAGGGTCTTTATTACTGATTCAATTTTCATCTTGGAAATTTGTCTGTTTAGGTTTTCTATGTATTCATTGCTCCATGTAGCTAGGTTGTTTGTTTCCAGGAACCTGTCCATTTCATTTATGTTTCCAGCTTGTTGACATGCAGCTCTTTGTATTAATTTCTTGTAATTCACTTCATGGTGTCTGTTGTTACATTTTCTTTTTCATCTCTAGTTTTATTCATTTGCATCTTTTTTTGGGTTAGTTGCCCAATTATGTGTCAATTTTATTTAAAAAAAATCTCTTTTTTTACAGGCAGAGTGGACAGTGAGAGAGAGAGAGACAGAGAGAAAGGTCTTCCTTTGCCATTGGTTCGCCCTCCAATGGCTGCCATGGCCGGCACGCTGCAGCTGGCGCACCATGCTGATCTGAAGGCAGGAGCCAGGTGCTTATCCTGGTCTCCCATGGGGTGCAGGACCCAAGCACTTGGTCCATCCTCCACTGCACTCCCTGGCCACAGCAGAGAGCTGGCCTGGAAGAGGGGTAACCAGGACAGAATCCGGCACCCCGCCCGAGACTAGAACCCGGTGTGCTGGCGCCACCAGGCAGAGGATTAGCCTATTGAGCCGCGGCGCCGGCCACAGCTCTTTATTTTGCTGATCTTTTATATTGTTTTTTGGATTCATTTTTTAAATTTCCTCTCTAATTTTGATATTTCTTTTCTCCTATTAGTTTTGGTTTGGTTTGCTCATTTTCTAGATCCTTGAGATGCATTGATAGCTCATTTATTTGGTGTATTTCCAGTTTCTTGATATAGGCACCAATTGTTACAAACTTTCCTCTTAACATTGCTTTTGCTGTACACCGTAAGTTTGATATTTTGTTGTTGCTTCATTTGTTTCCCAAAATTTTTTATTTCAACTTTTATTTCTTCTATGACCCACTCTTTATTCTGAAGCATATTGTTCAGTCTCCATATGTTTGCATATGTTTCAGAGATTGTTAAGTTGCTGATTTCCAGCATCATTCCATTGTGGTGTGAGAAGAAGCGTAGTATGATTCTGATTTTTTTTTTTTTGGTTTTGGAATTTGCTGATGTTTGCTTTATGGTCTAGTATGTGGTCAATCCTAGAAAAAGTTCCATACACTCCTGAGAATAATATGTATTCTGGAACTGTAAGGTGAAAATTTCTGTGGATATTTATTAGATCCATTTGGTCTATAGTGTTGATTACCTCTGCTGTTTCCTTGCTGAATTTCTGTCTTGTGGATCTGTCCATTCCTGAATGTGGGGTATTGAAGCCCTCCATTACTATTATGTTTGAATTTATGTCTCCCTTTGCTTCCTTTAATGTTTGTTTTAAATAGTCAGGTGCCCTGTAATTAGGTGCATATGCATTTATAATAGTGATATACCCTCCTAGCGTGTAGGATTTCTGATGAGAAGTCCACTCTGAGTCTAACTGGAGATCCCTGAAATAAATCTAGTGTTTCTCTTGTGAAGATTTTAGAATCTTTTCTTTATTTATTTACTGTGGAAAGTTTGCTTATAATCTATCATGGTGAATATATTTTCTGGTCATTTCTTTTAGGAGTTCTATATGCTCCTCGGACTTAAATGTCCCTTTATTTCTCCAAATTAGGGAAGTTTTCTGGAATTATTTCACTAAAAAGGCCTTCTCATCCATCCCATCTTTCCAAAACTTCATAAATTCCTAGAACTTTTATTTTGGGTCATTTGATAGTATCTATAATTTACCAACAGTGTATTTTAACTTTCTAATTTCTTCTTATGTTTGATCTCTCTGAATGATTTCCTTTTTTTTGTCTTCTAAGTCAGATATTCTTTCTTTTGATTCACAGATTATTTTGTTAAGGCTTTCCACTGCATTTTCTAATTTGCTCTATTGACTTCTTCATTTCCAAGATTTCATTTTGATTTCTCCTTAAGTTCTCAATTTCATGGGAGAAAATTTCTTTCATGTCATGTATAGATTTTATTAGTTCATGCATTTTCTTCTGATTACTTTTAAGCAATCCTGTGATCAATATTTTGAATTCTACTTCTGGATATTTTTAATCTCATCATCTTCACAATCTATTATTGTAGTGTTGTGTTCTTCGGGGGGCATCATTTTGTCTTCCGTATTCTTGTTTGGTGCATTTGTTATTTAGTATTTGTGGACATAGTCATTTTATTTTTGCTGTTGCAGCTTTTATCTGTGGACTATGTCTGTGTTCATTATCAGATTGTCTGCTTTCAGGAAATACCTAAAGGCATGTGGTGATTGTAGCCAGGGAGCTCTGTTCATTGCTTCAGAGTGAAGGGTGTGTCTGAAGTGACACACCAATTTTGGCATCTTAAATCTCTTTTTTTTATTAGAGGGGAGGTTTCTTCTTGTCTGTTGGTGTAGATTCATCTGAGCTCCTCTCCTCAAATGAGACCAGTGCCTGGGTGCTAGCCCCAGAGGGTATATTATTTATTGGCACTGCCACAAGGACCACACAAAGGATCTGTGCAGTTTTCAGTATAAGTTTGGATTCTCCAGCAATGACCCTTGCCTGGTAACCAGGGAATGCTGATTGTGTGGAGCCTCCCACACTGACTGCTCAAAGTCCCGGTGACTCCCTTTTTGCTCCCACACAACCTCAGTATTTACACAGTCCTAGCACAGAAGCCTCACACAGTCTCAAGCAGCATACCCCCCTGCCAGATCTCCCCACCAGATCAGGATTCTCTGCTTGGCTGCTTTCAAGATGCTTACACAAGCTAGCGCAGCTGTCATATGTGTCAAAATGGCACTTGTTCTATATCACTTGCTTACATGTTGCAGTTGCAGGGTGCTATGGACAGAGAAAATGTGCCCCCTCTTTTTTTTCTCCTCTAGTTTGGCAGGTACATTATCCCCCAATTGGCTCCAAGTCAGATTCTCTCTAGGCTCTTCCTGCAGCTTTTTCACCCATGGAGTTGGCTTATGCAGTCTGGTCTCACCACACTCTCCTCTCTGATGTGGAGGCTCTTGGCTGCTGGAGTTCTGAGTTGTGAATCCCTCCATGTAGGTCCACTTTGTCCCTCCAATATGTAGAGCTTCCTCTGCTTTTTAACCCAAAACTCTTGCCTGAATCTGCACTCTTTCCATTTTTTAAAAACTATCTTCCCCAAGAATAGAGCAGCAAGCTCCTTCCCTACTCTGCAATCTTGCCCCTGATCCCTATTATTGTTTTCTAATGGAGGAGAGCTTACACGTATCTGGATTTGTTCAACATCAAATATTAATAACCTTGATGAGAAGGGAAGAATTTAATTCCATGCAAAGTTAAATCAGAAGAAATTAACATATGTGTTCAGGTACAGGACTCCATCCTTTAATAATGTGTGGGTGGTAGGAATCCAAGTGCTTATGCGCCAACTACTGCCTCATAGACATCTTAGCAGGGTGCTGCCTTGAATATGCAGAATATCAATCACGCATCTGGGCATGTTGGTATTAGATATAGTATTTCCCAAGCAGCAGACTAACTTGCATCACAACATTTAACATTCCCAAGTCTGATGGTTTGCTATGAAATTTTGCCTGGGTCCTGTATCTCCAACAGGAAGTTCTGAGGCTTCTTCATAATATAACTTTTCAAATCATGTTGGTGTTATATTCACTGAATGCCAAGAAGCATTTTAGGGAAGAACTACATGAATATTTGGAAACTGGGAGGTGTCTTTTGCAATAATTACTATAAAGATATAGCATAATAAATGTGTATTATATTCATTTTTCTACACAGCTGTGGACAAAAATATCGTGGTTACAAGCAGAATATATTCTATAGAATTTTCAGTGTGTAACATCAAAATATGTTCTAGTGAAACTAACAATATGAAGTACCATGAAGTGTATTTGTAGCAACAAAACAATAGTTAACATCACCCAAGTATTTTTCTATAGGGTAGATTTTAGTGGCAGCATTTGTTTCTTTCTGTGGTATTTTGCCACTTGACTCACAAGCATTCTTAAAATAAAAAATTGCTTCTTGGCAGTAACATTTTAAACAAATTAAGTAGCAAGTACATGTTTCTTTTGACATAAAGATTACGTGTGCCTTATCACTGCCAATCAGTATAATTGTTGGTGATCTTTCTTTATTTTAACTTTTATTTAATGAATATAAATTTCCAAAGTAGAGCTGATGGAGTACAATGGCTTTCCCCCATAACTTCCCTCCCACCTGCAACCCTCCCCTTTCCTACTCCCTCTCCCCTTCCATTCACATCAAGATTCATTTTCAATTCTCTTTTTATACAGAAGATCAGTTTAGCATATATTAAGTAAAGATTTCAACAATTTGCACCCACACAGAAACACAAAGTGAAAAGCACTGTTTGAGTACTAGTTATAGCATTAAATTACAATGTACAGCACATTAAGGACAGAGATCCTACATGAAGGTAAGTGCACAGTGACTCCTGTTGTTCACTTAACAAATTAACACTCTTGTGTATGGCATCAGTAATCACCCTAGGCTCTTGTCATGAGCTGCCAAGGCTATGGAATTCCTTTGAGTTCACCGGCTCTGATCATATTTAGACAAGGTCATATTCAAAGTGGAACTTCTCTCCTCCCTTCAGAGAAAGGTACTTCCTTCTTTAATGACCTGTTCTTTCCACTGGGATCTCAATCACGGAGATCTTTCATTTATGTATTTTTTTTTTTTTTTGCCAGAGTGTCTTGGCTTTCCATGCCTGAAATATTCTCATGGGCTTTAAAGCCAGATTCATGTGTTTTAAAGGATGATTCTGAGGCCAGAGTGCTGTTTAGGACATCTGCCATTCTATGGGTCTGCTGTGTATCTCGCTTCCCATGTTGGACCATTCTCTCCCTTTTAATTCTATCAGCTACTATTCGCAGACACTAGTCTTGTTTATGCGATCCCTTTGGCTCTTAGTCCCATCATTATGAACAATTGTGAACAGAAATTGATCACTGGGACTAGTGAGATGGCATTGGCACATGCCGCCTCGATGGGATTGAATTGGAATCCCCTGGTATGTTTCTAACTCGACCGTTTGAGGTATGTCAGCTTGAGCATGTCCCGAATTGCACATCACTTCCCTCTCTTATTCACACTCTTATATTTAACAACGATCACTTTTCAGTTAAGTTTCAACACTTAAGAATATCTGTGTATTGATTACAGTATTCAACCAAAAGTATTAAGTAACACAAACAAAACAATTACTAAGAGGGATAACGTATTAAGTTGTTCACCAACAGTCAGGGCAAGGGCTGATCAAGTCACGGTTTCTCGTAGTGTTCATTTCTCTTTAACAGGTTTCCTTTTTGGTGCTCAGTTAGTTGTCACCGATCAGGGAGAACATATGATATTTGTCCCTTTGGGACTGGCTTATTTCAGTCAGCATAATGTTTTCCAAATTCCTAACAGGGATCACTTTTCAGTTGAAATTTAAACACCAGGAATAATTGTGTTAATTACAGAGTTCAACCAATAGTACTAGAACAAAAAAATACTAACATGGATAAAGTATTACATTGTACATCAACAGTCAGGACAAGAGCTAATCAAGTCACTGTTGGTGCTCTTTCAAGGACATCTTCTTTGGTCCTTGTCATGTGTAAAGCACTGTTACTACTGAGGGAAGCTGATTGGTGTTCTTTTCTACAGCTAATGTATTTGGTATTTTGTATTCACTTCTATCATGATATTGCTCTGAGTCTAGGAGCAAATAACACCAGTTCTCTCACATTTCCATTTATCTTCTCATCCAGGTACAGTCCTAATTCCCACTACATGTTTCCAAGGCCAAAGAAAATGAACACACCACCAGTAAGTTGTTTATTTTTGTTTGCATTATATTGTGATATAACAGCTTTATGAGTATATTTCATTAAAATCGTGAAATAAATATTTGACAACATAAAATTGTCATGATTATAAAGCATTAGAAATATCAAACCTGATATCAAATTTGTTTCTAGTCTCTGTGATGCTATAATGGTAACATGTTTATCATGTTATTCAAATTGGAACACAGAATCTCCTAAATTATTGTAAAATATAAAGCCTGAATTTGTATTTATCGGTCTTATCAATGATATAGTAGAGGTAGTTACACTGAACTAGTAAAAAGTTGTGGCCAGCACTGTGGCACAGTGGGTTAATTCCCTGGCCTGAAGTGCTGGCATCAAATGGGTACCGGTTTGAGACCCGGCTGTTCCACTTTTTGTTTGTTTGTTTGTTTAAACTTTTATTTAGTAAAAAAGTACAGCTTATGGGTTAAAAGGGCTTTTCCCCCCCATAATTTCCCTCCCACCCACTACCCTCCCATCTCCCGCTCCCTCTCCCCTTCCATTCACATCAAGATTCATTTTCAATTCTCTTTATATACAGGAGATCAATTTAGTATATATTAAGTAAAGATTTCAACAGTTTGCACCCACATAGAAACACAAAGTGAAAAATACTTTTGGAGTACTAGTTATAGCATTAAGTCACAACGTACAGCCCATTAAGGACAGAGATCCTACATGGGGAGTAAGTGCACAGTGATTCCTGTTGTTGACTTAAAAAATTGACACTCTTGTTTATGGCGTCAGTAATCTCCCTAGGCTCTTGTCATGAGTTGCCAAGGCTATGGATGCCTTTTGAGTTCGTCAACTCCTATCTTATTTAGACAAGGTCATAGTCAAAGTGGAAGTTCACTCCTCCCTTAAGAGAAAGGCACCTCTTCTTTGATGGCCTGTTCTCTCTACTGGGATCTCACTCACAGAGATCTCTCATTTAGGTCCTTTTTTTTTTTTTTTGCTAGAGTGTCTTGGCATTCCATGCCTAAAATACTCTCAAGTGATCTTCAGCCAGATCCAAATGCCTTACGGGCTGATTCTGAGGCCAGAGTGTTGTTTAGGACATCTGCCATTCTATGAGTCTGCTCTGTATCCAGTTTCCCATCTTGGATCGTTCTTCCCTTTTTTTATTCTGTCAGTTTGTATTAGCCAACATTAGTCTTTTTTTAAACTTTTATTTAATAAATATAAATTTCCAAACTACAGCTTATGGAGTACAATGGCTTCCCCTCATAACTTCCCTCCCACCCGTAACCCTCCCATCTCCCGCTCCCTCTCCCCTTCCATTCACAAGATTCACTTTCAATTCTCTTTATATACAGAATGTCAGTTTAGCATATATTAAGTAAATGTTTCAACAGTTTGCACCCACATAGAAACACAAAGTGAAAAATACTGTTTGAGTACTAGTTATAGCATTAAGTCACACTGTACAGCACATTAAGGACAGAGATCCTACATGAGGAGTAAGTGCACAGTGACTCCTGTTATTGACTTAACAAATTGACACTCTTATTTATGACATCAGTAATCAGGTTAGGCTCTTGTCATGAGTTCCCAAGGCTATGGCAGCCTTTTGAGATCACTGACTTTGATCATATTTGGCAAAGTCATATTCAGAAAGGAAGTTCTTTCTCTCTTCCCTTCAGAGAAAGGTACCTCCTTCTTTGATGACCTGTTCTTTCCACTGGGATCTCACGGAGATCTTTCATTTATGTCTTTTTTTTTGCCAGAGTGTCTTGGCTTTCCATGCTTGAAATACTCTCATGGGCTTTTCAGCCAGATTCATGTGCTTTAAGGGCTGATTCTGAGGTCATAGTGCTGTTTAGGACATCTGCCATTCTATGGGTCTGCTGTGTATCTCGCTTCCCATGTTGGATGATTCTGTCCCTTTTTTATTCTATCAGCTAGTATCTGCAGACACCAGTCTTGTTTATGTGATCCCTTTGGCTCTTAGTCCCATCATTATGATCAATTGTGAACAGAAATTGATCACTGGGACTAGTGAGATGGCATTGGCACATGCCACCTTGATGGGATTGAATTGGAATCCCCTGGTATGTTTCTAACTCGACCGTTTGAGGTATGTCAGCTTGAGCATGTCCCGAATTGCACATCTATTCCCTCTCTTATTCCCACTCTTATATTTAACAGCAATCACTTTTCAGTTAAGTTTCAACACTTAAGAATAACTGTGAACAACTTAATATATTATCCCTCTTAGTAGTTTTTTTGTCTGTTCTACTTAATATGACTGGTTTAATTCTGTAATTAATACACAGTTATTCTTAAGTGTTGAAATTTAACTGAAATGTGATCCCTGTTAAACATAAGAGTGGGAATAAGAGAGGGAAGAGATGTATAATTTGGGACATGCTCAAGCTGACTTGCCCCAAATGGTAGAGTTAAAAACATACCAGGGGATTCCAATTCAATCCCATCAAGGTGGCATATACCAATGCCATCTCACTATTCCAAGTGATCAATTTCAGTTCACAATTGATCATAATGAAAGGACTAAGAGTCAAAGGCAGCACATAAACAAGTCTAGTACCTGCTAACACTAACTGATAGAATAAATAAAGGGGAGAGTGATCCAACATGGGAAGTGCGATACTCAGCAGACTCATAGAATGGCAGATGTCCTAAACAGCACTCTGGCCTCAGAATCAGCCCTAAAGGCTTTCGGATCTGGCTGAAAAGCCCATGAGAGTATTTCAGGCATGGAAAGCCAAGACACTCTGGCAAAAGTTCTCTGTGAGTGAGATCCCAGTGGAAAGAACAGGTCTTCAAAGAAGGAGGTACCTTTCTCTGAAGGGAGGAGAGAACCTCCACTTTGACTATGACCTTGTCTAAACAAGATAAGAGTCGGAGAACTCAGAGGGCTTCCATAGCCTTGGAAACTCATGACTGGAGCATAGGGAGATTACTGATGCCATAGACAGGAGTGTCAATTTGTAAAGTCAACAACAGGAGTCACTGTGCACTTACTCCTCATGTAGGATCTCTGTCCTTAATGTGCTGTACATTGAGATTTAATGATATAATGAGTACTCAAACAATATATTTCACTTTGTGTTTCTATGTGGGTGCAAACTGTTAAAATCTTTACTTAATGTATATTAAACTGACCTTATGTAAAAAAAAAAAAGAAAAGAAATTATCAATTCCCAACTTGACTCTTACTGGGATTAAACATGACAATAGTTCTGATCTGATTTCATCATCATTTAAAAAAAATCATCTATTATTTTTCACTTTATGTTTCTGTGTGGGAGCAAACTGTTGAAATCCTTACTTAATGTATACTAAGCTGATCTTCTGTATATTAAGATAATCAAAAATGAATCTTGATGTGAATGGAAGGGGAGAGGGAGTGGGAAGGGGAGGGTTGTGGGTGGGAGGGACGGTATGGGGGGGAAGCCATTGTAATCCATAAATCGTACTTTGGAAATTTATATTCATTAAATAAAAGTTAAAAAAAAGAAAATAATAAAAGAAAGAATAACTGTGTATTGATTACAGTATTCAACCAAAAGTATTAAGTAACACAAACAAAACAATTACTAAGAGGGATAACGTATTAAGTTGTTGATCAACAGTCATGGCAAGGGCTGATCAAGTCACCGTTTCTCATAGTGTTCATTTCTCTTTAACAGATTTCATTTTTGGTGCTCGGTTAGTTGTCACTGATCAGGGAGAATATATGATATTTGTCCCATTGGGACTGGCTTATTTCAGTCAGCATAATGTTTTCCAAATTCCTAACAGGGGTCACTTTTCAGCTGAAATTTAAACACCTAAGAATAATTGTGTGTTAATTACAGAGTTCAACCAATTGTACTAGAACAAAAAAAACTACTAACATGGATAAAGTATTACATTGTATATCAACAGTCAGGACAAGAGCTGATCAAGTCACTGTTTCTCATAGTGTCCATTTTACTTCAACAGATTTCCCATTTGGTGTTCAGTTATTTGTCGCCAATCAGGGATACCATATAATATTAGTCCCTTTGGGACTGGCTTATTTCACTCAGCATGACTTGTTCGAGATTCCTCCATTTTGTTGCAAATGACTGGATTTCATTGTTTTTGACTGCAGTATAGTATTCTAAAGAGTACATATCCCATAATTTCTTTATCCAGCCTACCACTGATGGGCATTTACGTTGGTTCCAGGTCTTGGGTATTGTGATTTGAGCTGCAATAAACATTAGGGTGCAGACCGCTTGTTTGTTTCCCAATTTCATTTCCTTTGGGTAAATTCCAAGGAGTGGGATGGCTAGGTCGAACGTTAGGGTTATCTTCAGGTTTCTGAGGAATCTCCAGACTGACTTCCATAGTGGCTTCACCAGTTTGCATTCCCACCAACAGTGGGTTAGTGTCCCTTTTTCCCTACCTCCTCTCCAGCATCTATTGTTGGTAGATTTCTGAATGTGAGCCATTCTAACCGGGGTGAGGTGAAACCTCATTGTGGTTTTGATTTGCATTTCCCTGATTGCTAGTGATCTTGAACATATTTTCATGTGCCTGTTGGCCATTTGGATTTCCTCTTTTGAAAATATCTTTGAGGTCCTTAGCCAATCTGGTTTTTGTTTTCTTTTGTGTGAAGTGTCTTGATTTCTTTGTAGATTCTGGCTATTAACCCTTTATCTGTTGCATAGTTTGCAAATATTTTTCCCATTCTGTTGGTTGTCTCTTCACTCTCCTGTTTCTTTTGCAGTACAGAAACTTCTCAATTTGATGAAATCCCAATAGCTGATTTTGGCTTTGACTGCCTGTGCCTCCTGGGTCTTTTCCTGAAACTCTTTGCCTGTGCCAATATCTTGAAGGGTTTCTCCAATGTTCTGTAATAACTTGATGGTGTCAGGTCATGGATTTAGGTTTTTAATCCATATTGAGTGGATTTTTGTGTAAGGTGTAAGATATGGGTCTTGCTTCATGATTCTGCATGTGGAAATTCAGTTTTCCAGCACCATTTATTGAATAGACTGTCCTTGCTCCAGGAATTAGTTTTAGATCCTTGGTCAAATATAAGTTGGCTGTAGTTGTTTGGGTTGATTTCTGGCATTTCTATTCTGTTCCATTGCTCTATCCATCTGTTTCTGTACCAGTACCATGCTGTTTTGATTACAACTGCCCTGTAGTATGTCCTGAAATCTGGTATTGTGATGCCTCCAGCTTTGTTTTTGTTGTAGAAGATTGCTTTAGCCATTCAAGGTCTCTTGTGCCTCCATATGAATTTCAGCATAGTTTTTTCTAGATCTGAGAAGAATGTCTTTGGTATTTTGATTTGAATTGCATTGAATCTATAAATTGCTTTTAGGTGAAGGGACATTTTGATGATGTTGATTCTTCCAATCCATGAGCATGGAAGATTTTTCTATTTTTTGGTAGCCTCTTCTATATCTTTCTTTAAGGTTTTTTAATTTTCATCGTAGAGACCTTAGTGTCCTTGGTTATGTTATTCCAATGTATTTGTTTTTGTAGCTATTGTGAATGGGATTGATCTTAGAAGTTCTTCCTCAGCCATGGCATATCCTGTGTATACAAAGGCTGTTGATTTTTGTGCATTGATTTTATATCCTGAAACTTTGCCAAACTCTTCTATGAGTTGCAATAGTCTCTTAGTAGAGTTCTTTGGGTCCCCTAAATAAAGAATCATATCATCTGCAAAGAGGGATAATTTGACTTCTTCCTTCCCAATTTGTATCCCTTTAATTTCTTTTTCTTGCCCAATAGCTCTGGCTAAAACTTCCAGAACTCTATTGAATATCAGTGGTGAGAGTGGGCATCCATGTCTGGTACCAGATCTCAGTGGAAATGCTTACAACTTTTCCCCATTCAATAGGATGTTGGCCATGGGTTTTTCATAAATTGTTTTGATTGTATTAAGGAATGTTCCTTCCATACCCAGTTTGCTTAAATTTTTCATCATGAAAGGCTGTTGTATTTTATCAAATGCTTTCTCGGCATCGATTGAAATAATCATATTGTTTTCTTCTTCAGTCTGTTAATGTGGTGTATCACATTGATTGTTTCATGCACATTGAACCATCCTTGCATACCAGGGATAAATCCCACTTGGTCTGGGTGGATGATCTTTCTGATGTGTTTCTATTGGCCAGAATTTTATTGAGGATTTTTGCATCTATGTTCATCAGGGATATTGGTCTGTAATTCTCTGTCAATGCTGCATCTTTCCTTGGCTTAGGAATTAAGGAGATGCTGGCTTCATAGAGAGAATTTGGGAGGATTCCCTCTTTTTTGATTGTTCTGAATAGTTTGGGAAGAATTGGAGTCAGTTCTTCTTTAAATGTCTGGTAGAATTCAGCAGTGAATCCATTTGGTCCTGAGCTTTTCTTTTTTGCGAGGGCCTTTATGATCATTTCAATTTATGTCTCAGTTATGGGTCTGTTTAGGTTTTCTATGTCTTCCTGCTTCAATGTAGATAGGTTGCATGTGTCCAGGAATCTATCCATTTCTGATAGGTTTCCATATTTGCTGGCATACAAGTCCTTGTAGTAATTTTGATGATTCTCTTTATTTCCGTGGTGTCTGTTTTATGTTTCCTTATGAGCTCTGATTTTATTGATCTGGGTATTTCTCTTCTTTTTTTAGTTAGTTGGGCCAATGGGGTGTCAATTTTTTAATTTTTTGAAAAAAACAGCTTCTCGTTTGGCTGATTTTTTAAAATTTTTTTTTTATTAATCCTGTTGATTTCTTCTCTGAATTTATTTATTTCTCTTCTCCTACTAGATTTGGGTCTGCTTTGCTGAAGATTTTCTAGATGCTTGAGATGAATTGAAAGCTCATCTATTTAGTGCATTTCCAATTTCTTGATGTAGGCACCTATTGATATAAACATTTCTCTTAACACTGCTTTTGCTGTATCCCATAAGTTTTGGTATGTTGTGCTGTTATCCTCATTTACTTCCAGAAAATTTTTGATTTCTCTTTTAATTTCTTCTATGACCCATTGTTCATTCAGGAGCATGTTGTTCAATCTCCATGTGTTTGCATATGCTCTAGGGATTCCTGAGTTGCTAATTTCCAACTTCATTCCTTTATGGTCTGAGCAGCTGCATGGTATGATTCTAATTCCAAATGGTATGATTCTAATTCTTTTGAATTTGCTGAGACTTGCTTTATGGCCTAGTATTTGGTCAATCCTAGAGAAGTTTCCATGTACTGCTGAGAAGAAAGTAAATGCTTTCTGTGTAGGATGAAAAGTTCTGTATATATCTGTTAGCTCCATTTGGGCTATAGTGTCATTTAAATCTACTGTCTCCTTGTTTATTTTCTGTCCTGTTGATCTGTCTATTTCTGAGAGTGGAGTATTGAAGTCCCCCAGAACTATTGTATTGTGGTCTAAGTCTCCCTTTAAGTACATTAACAAATCTTTTAAATAAACTGGTGCCCTGTAATTAGGTGTATATACATTGATAATCGTCATATCTTCCTGTTGAATTGATCCCTTGATCATTATATAGTGCCCCTCTTTTTCTCTCTAAACAGTTTTTGTGGTAAAGTTTATGTTGTCTGATATTAATATGGCTATGCCCGCCCATTTTTCATTTCTGCTGGTGTGGTATATCTTTTTCCAGCCTTTCACCTTCAGTCTGTATGCATCTTTGCTGGAAAGATGTGTTTCTTGTAAGCAGCAAATAGATGGGTTTTGTTTCTTTACCCAGTCAGCCAATCGGTGTCTTTTAACTGGACAGTTCAGGCCATTAACATTCAATGTGACGATTGCTGCATAGTAACTTTGCCCTGCCATTTGCCAAAGATATTTTCTAATATAGGTTTTGAACTTCCTGTGATCTTTTGCTGTGAGGTTTCCTTCATTTACCTTCTTTCATATTGATGACCATATTTCTGTGTTTCTGTGTGTAACACATCTTTAAGCATCTTTTGCAGGGCTGGACAAGTGGCAACAAATTCTTTCAACTTCTGTTTGCTGTGAAAGGTCTTTATTTCACCTTCATTCACGAATGAGAGCTTTGCAGGGTATAATATTCTGGGCTGGAAGTTTTTCTCTCTTAGTACCTGGGCTATATGTCACCATTCCCTCCCAGCTTGTAGGATTTCTCATGAGAAGTCAGCTGTGAATCTGATTGGAGATCCTCTGAGAGTAATCTGACGTTTCTCTCTTGCACATTTTAGGATCTTTTCTTTATGTTTCACTGCAGTGAGTTTAATTACAATGTGACGTGGTGAGGATCTCTTTTGGTCATGTATATTAGGGGTTCTATGAGCTTCCTGTACAGGATGTCTCTGTTCTTCTTTAAACCTGGGAAATTTTCTGCTAGTATCTCACTAAAAAAGGCCTTCTAATCCTTTCTCCCTCTCCATGCCTTCAGGAACTCCTAGAGTTCTAATGTTGGGTTTTTTAATAGTATCTTGAAGATTCCTGACAATATTTTTTAGATCTCTAATTTCCTCTTCTTTTCTTTAGTTTGACTGTATATTTTCCTGTGCTCGGTCTTCTAAGTCCAATATTCTCTCTTCTGCATCACCCATTCTGTTTTTAAGGCTCTCTAATGTGTTTGTCATTTGATCAATTGAATTCTTCATTTCCTTATGATTTCTCATCACTATCGCTGTTTCATGTTCTACTGGTTCTTTAATTTCATTTTGATTCCTCCTTAATATTTCATTTTCGTGAGAGAGATTTTCTATCTTGTCCATTAAAGATTTCTGTAGTTCAAGAATTTTTTTGAGAACTTCTTAGTGTTCTTATCAATTTTTTGAGATCCACTTCTTGCATTTCTTCTATCTCATCATCTTCATAATCTTGATTTGGGATGTGTATTTCATTTGGGGGTGTCATACTGTCTTCCTTGTTCTTGTTACCTCATTTTCTGCGTTTGTTGTTTGGCATATTGGAGATATTTGATTTCTCCTCATTATACTGTGACTCTATATTAAGTGGACTGTCTGCTTTTCATGGATCCTTAAAGGCTGTGATGGGTGTGGACAGAGAGCTCTGTTTGGTTCTTTGGGGATAAGGGTGTGCCAAAGGTGACTCACCCAGATTGTTCTCCCACTTGCTTGCTCTCTCTCTCACTCTCTCTTTTTTTTCTGACTCAGTTGGGAAGTAATTCCACACAACTGAGTGGAATTGAGGGTAGTTGAGGTATGAAATCTGGCCCCTGTGGGTATTTGTCTGGTTACCCCTGGGACCACACAAAGAGTCCATGCAGCCCTCAGTGTGGTCTCAAATTTCTCAATAGTCTCTCCCCAGTTTCCCCAAGTTACCGAGTTTGTGTACTCGGTGAGTTCTCTCGCCCTCCCCTCAGATTTTCACAGTGTCAGTTCGTTAGCTCCTCACTTTCACTAACTAGGTCTTAACCTTCTATTATTTCTCCCCACCAGAGTCAGGTTTTTCTGCTTGGCTAATGGCCGGCACCTCTTTACATACATAAAATGGCACTGGCTCATTGTCTTGCTTGGCTTTGTAAGGTGAGTGGAGAGAGACATTAATGTCTGTGCCAGTTCCCCTTATTTGTTCATTTTTTCTCTCCACCAGTCTGCCTGGTGAGCTTTCCCCAGTGAGGCTTTCATTCCCTGTAGGCTCTTTCTGCCTTTCCCCACCAATGTCTTGGGTTACCGAGGTTTTTATTTCACCTCCCCTTCCAGCGCTGGTGCACAAACTCTGCAGCACGGCTTCTGCAGCGGCGCAGCTTGTGGGGCTCGGCTTCTGCTTCTGTGGTGGCGTGGCTCCCATGGCTCGGCTTCCACATGGTGGGCAACATTGCTCTCTTCGTAGGTCCTCCGTGTCACCTCCAATAGATCCAGGAGACTTTCCTCTGCAATTTTTTCCTGAGCCTTTTCCTGTGGCTACGGTAGCTCCACTTTTATTAAACTATCTTTTCCCAGACTATCGGTGCGCACCTTCACTATTCCACCATCTTGGCTCTGCTTGTTTGTTTTTTTTTTGACAGGCAGAGTTAGACATTGAGAATGGCTGCTCCAAAGCTAGGAGCCAAGTGCCTCTCCTGGTCTCCCATGTGGGTACAGGGCCCAGGGGCATGGGCCATCCTCCACTGAACTCCCGAGCCACAGAAGAGAGCTGAACAAAATCCAGCACCCTGACCGGGACTAGCACCCAGGGTGCCAGCGCTGCAGGCAGAGGATTAGCCTATTGAGTTGTGGCACCAGCCTTGGCTGTTCCACTTCTGATCCAGTTCTCTACTTTGTGCTGGGAAATCAGTAGAGTATGGCCCAAGTTCTAGGGCCCCTGCACCTGTGTGGGAGACCTGGAAAAATCTCCTGGCTCTTGGCTTGGTATTGGCACAGCTCCAGCCACTGTGGCCAATTGGGAAGTGAACCATCAGATGGAAGACCTTTCTCTCTCTCTCTCTACCTCTCCTCACTCTGTATAACTCTGACTTTCAAATAAATAAATATTTAAAAAAAAACTAGGAAAAAGTTACCTAGTGTTAAGAAAACAAATTACTGAATATTATTTTTTGTGGTTGAATTTTTTGCATAGTGTGGTTCCTAATAGTTTCTTGGAGGCTGAATGGAATTCATGGGCAGGAATAGGAATGTGTAGGGAACAGAATCTGCAGCATTTAGCTTTTTTTTTTTAGGATTTATTGCTTTATTTTCAAGGGGGCAGAGTTACAAAAATAAAAGAAGGGGAGAATGAATCTGAGAATCTTAGAATCTTACATCTGGTGGTTCACTCCCCTAAGAGTCACAATGGTGAAGGTTAAGCAATATTAAAGCCAGGAAGCAAGAGATTCATCTGGGTCTCCCACCCAATGCAATGGCCCATCTCCCAATGCTTTCCCTGGCACATTTTCAAAGGCTTGGATTGTAAGTTGAGTTGCTAGGACTGAAAGCTCCATCGATATGAGATGCCAGCCCTTGCAGGTGGTAGCTAAACCTGTTATTTCTCAATGCCAGCTCCCATGGCAAGTCCTTAAAGAGCTCTCCATACAATTCTCCCAGCCTGTCTATAGATTCATGTTGCATTGCTGCCTTTCCAAAATAATATCTTAAGGCAAATCATTCCTTTCTTCATTATTACTTTATGCTACTGAAAGTGTTTTCTGTAGTTGAATTTGTTTTGTTTTGTTTTATTATTTATTTGACAGATAGAGTTAGACAGTGAGAGAGAGAGAGACAGAGAGAAAGGTCTTCCTTCCCTTGGTTCACTCCCCACATGGCTGCCACGGCCAACACTGCACCCATCTGCAGCCAGGTGCCAGGTACTTCCTCCTGGTCTCCCATGCAGGTGCAGGGGCCAAAGCATTTGGTCAACCCTCCACTGCCCTCCTGGGCCAGAGCAGGGAGCTGAATTGGAAGAGGAGCAACTGGGATTAGAACCCAGTGCCCATATGGGATGCCAGTGCTGCAGGTGGAGGATTAACCAAGTGAGCCTCATTGCTGGCCCCTGTACTTGAATTTTTTATGCAATAAAGTAAATTATGTATTTGGCAGGTAGAAAGACACAAAGTGAGTGAAGTAAGCTAAGAAAGACAATAGTGGGGACAAAACTGTGGTATAATGTGTTCTACCACTGCCTACAATGTGGACACTCCATATTTAGGCTGGTTCAAGTTCTTTCTGCTTTGCTTCCAAACCAGTTCCTTGCTAATATAATTCTACTTTCTTCTCAGTATTACACATCCAAGTATTCCATACACTCTCCCATTCACAACACCTTGTAGTTCTTTACAGATTTGACCCTCTTGGATATGACATTCCTGCTTCCTTCCCAGGGTAGCCTCTCCCACAGGTTTCAGAACATAGTTGCTATTCCCCATTGAATACTTATTTGTAGCTATCCAATGTGAATTTATGCTGAACATATCTAAAATGAAAGCCTCGTTATTCATTTCTCCATTTACTTGTATAAGGTATTACTATGAGCTAGCCTTGGCCAAAACATCAAAATGTTTTTTTTTTTTTCTAAACTCCTCCCACTTTCTCATTTTTAAAGTCATCTGGTTTAAAATCCTAGTACTTTTGCTTTTTTGTTTTGAAATATTTATTTTATATCTAAATATACTCTCTAAAAATGGAAGTAATCATATATATATCCTTATATGCTTAGAATTGTTTTTGAATTACAGTAAATCTATTCTCTTGATATTTGTAAAATAGAATATAAATAATAACTACTGCTTTCAGTTTAAAAATTGAGAATTATTAATTTGGCAAACATCTTGAAGAATGTATTAGCTCAGTGCTGAGCTTTTATCTCTCCTCAGATGGGATGACAGGCTTAGGAGTCAGTAGGGGAATGCAATCAGTAGTTAGGACATGCAAGTGAACCAGACTCAAAATCAAGAATGTAAATAAAGGAGACATAGAACATGAACAATTTCCTGGTTACTAAGATGGTGAGTGTTTGTCACTAGCTTAAGTTGCCATTTTGAATACCCACATACTCTATCAGATTGCTTCATTTTGAGTCTCACTACTCTCCTCTTTCTCCATTTCCTGTGAATATGTGTCCTCGGAGGCAGTAGTTGATGGCTAAAATATTTGACTCCCTACCTCCCAAATGGGTGACCAAATTAAATTTCAGTATCCTGGTATATTTTTGGATGAAGTGATTTTGGGTGGAATTAATTGGAAAATGAAATATTCCCACTCTCCCTCATCTCTCTCTCCATTTGAATCAAAATGAAAACAAATCAATAAAATTTTAGAAAATATACCTCTGTCATCACCTGAATTCCATATAGATTGTGTGTGTTTATGTCCTGAATCTGCTCCTAATTCCAGCTTCCTGCTAATACAGAGTTAGGAGACTGCAGGTGAGTCTCTGTCATCACCCGAAGATACCCAGCCTGACACAGCCTTCATTATTTAGGCATTTGTGGAGTAAAGAAGATTATGGGATTTCTATGCTTCTGTGTCTATTTCTCTCTCTCTCTCTCTCTCTCTCTCTCTCTCTCTCTCTCTCCTCTCTTTCTCTTTCTTTATCTCTCCCTTCCTCTTTCTCTTTCTCTCTCTCTCTCTCTATCTATCTCTCTCTGTGCATGTGTGTGTTTCAAATAAAAGTAAATGAATAAGGATACACTTTCAGATATGTCTTGTACATTTTGCATACACACATGTATATATATGATTCTTTCTGTAATTTGATATAATACAAAATTGTATATTTCTACCCTCTCCTGATAAAATAGCTTGTCATGTTTTCAAGTACTGTTAAATGTTATATCATCATATTTCATTGGTTACACCTAAATTTACATCTAAATTAGCATTAAAATAGATGTATGTATGTATAATTGCAAATGATTATGGAAGAGGACTTGGTTATTAATTTGTTAAAATCCAGTATTATATATGATAAAAGTATAACCTATCATTTGGCATTTTAAATTGTGAATGTCTATGTCAGTAAGCCTATACACATTCTTCTGCAATAATCAACACCATCCATCTATCTTTCTTTAATCTCCCCAGGTAAAACTTTGTGCCTCAGAAACCAAATCCCTATGCCCCTCCACCACAGACCATGGAAGTCAATTCTCTACGTTATATATCTATTAATTTGTCTCCTCTAGTTACCTCATAGAAGGTGAATCACAAAATAATTATCATTTTGTAATGGCTTATTTCATGTACCGGTATGCCTTTACAGTCAGTCCATATTGTACTATATTGTACCATATTATACTTTACTGTATGCTGAAATGGTTTGAATATGATTTACTGTGAATAAATCCAACTTGAGACATGAAGAAGGTGGAATTTTAATCTTACAATAGTGTTAAGAGTTAGAGCCTTACCTAGATGAGTAAGGATTAATTGGGGGTAATCCTGTTAGGTCTCAGAATTGCTTGGATACGGACATTTTTAAAAGAAGATGGAGGCCATCAAAACAATCCCACACTCTTTCTTTCTGATGTACTGCACTGCTTCTGAACTTTCTGAGTGAGAAAGTGAACAGCATCAGCAGGTCTTCAGTACTGTGGGCCATATCATCTGCATCACTTTACATTTGCATCAGTACTGCATGATAATTTCATTTCTCTGATATTATGGGCACTTGTTATTTTAAATTTATTTTTATTTAGTAAATATAGAAATCCATAGTACAGTTAATGGATTACAATGGCTTCCTCCCCCCATAATTTCCCTCCCACTGATACCCCTCCCATCTCCTCCTCCCTCTCACATTGCATTCACATCAAGATTCATCTTCAATTATCTTTATATACAGAAGATCGATTCAATATATATTAAGTAAAGATTTCATCAGTTTGCACCCACACAGAAACAGAAAGTGTAAAATACTGTTTCAGTACTAGTTATAGCATTACTTCACATTGGAAAACACACTAAGCACAGATCCCACATGAGAAGTAAGTACACAGTGACTCCTGTTGTTGACTTAACAATTTGACACTTTTGTTTATGGCGTCAGTAATCTCGCTAGGCTCTAGTCATGAGTTGCCAAGGCTATGGAAGCCTTTTGAGTTCGCCAATTTCGATCTTATTCTGACAGGGTCATAGTCAAAGTGGAAGTTCTCTCCTCCCTTCAGAGAAAGGTACCTCCTTCTTTGATGGCCCCGTTCTTTCCACTGGGATCTCACTCGCAGAGATCTTCCATTTAGGTCTTTTTTTTCCAGGGTGTCTTGGCTTTCCATGCCTAAAATACTCTCATAGGCTCTTCAGCCAGGTCCGATTGCCTTAAGGGCTGATTCTGAGGCCAGAGTACTATTTACGACATCTGCCATTCTATGAGTCTGCTGTGTATCCCGCTTCCCATGATGGATCGTTCTGTCCCTTTTTGATTCTATCAGCTAGTATTAGCAGACACTAGTCTTGTTTGTGTGGTCCCTTTGACTCTTAGACCTATCAGTGTGATCAATTGTGAACTGAATTTGACCACTTGGACTAGTGAGATGGCATTGTACATGCCACCTTGATGGGATTGTATTGGGATCCCCTGGCATGATTCTAACTCCACCATTTGGGACAAGTCCAATTGAGCATGTCCCAAATTGTACATCTCCTCCCTCTCTTATTCCCACTCTTATATTTAACAGGTATCACTTTTCAGTTAAAATTTAAACACCTAAGAATAGTTGTGTGTTAATCACAGAGTTCAACCAATAGTACTAGAACAAAACAATGAGAAAATACTAGAATGGATAAAGTATTACATTGTACATCAACAGTCAGGACACGAGCTTATCAAGTCACTGTTTCTCATAGTGTCCATTTTACTTCAACAGGTTTCCCCTTTGGTGCTCAGATAGTTGTCGCTGATCAGGGAGAACATATGAAATTTTTCCCTTTTGGCCTGGCTTAATTCACTCAGCATAATTTTTCCAGATTGCTCATTCTTGTTGCAAATGACTGGATTTCGTTGTTTTTCACCTCTGGATAGTATTTGATAGAGTGCACGTCCCATAATTTCTTTATCCAGTC
This sequence comes from Oryctolagus cuniculus, assembly GCF_964237555.1. Lineage (NCBI taxonomy): Eukaryota > Metazoa > Chordata > Mammalia > Lagomorpha > Leporidae > Oryctolagus > Oryctolagus cuniculus. The sequence goes on along the minus strand of NC_091444.1, from coordinate 82,101,896 downwards.
TACTGTTGATGGGCATTTGGGTTGGTTCCAGCTCTTAGCTATTGTGAATTGAGCTGCAATAAACATTAATATGCAGACAGCTTGTTTGTTTCCCAATTTCATTTCCTTTGGGTAAATTCCAAGGAGTGGGATGGCTGGGTTGAATGGTAGGGTTATCTTCAGGTTTCTGAGGAATCTCCAGACTGACTTCCACAGTGGCTTCACCAGTTTGCATTCCCACCAACAGTGCGTTAGTGTCCCTTTTTCCCTACCTCCTCTCCAGCATCTATTGTTGGTAGATTTCTGAATGTGAGCCATTCTAACCGGGGTGAGGTGAAACCTCATTGTGGTTTTGATTTGCATCTCCCTGATTGCTAGTGATCTTGAACATTTTTTCATGTGCCTGTTGGCCATTTGGATTTCCTCTTTTGAAAAATGTCTGTTGAGGTCCTTGGCCCATCTCTTAAGTGGGTTGTTTGTTTTGATGTTGTGGAGTTTCTTGATTTCTTTGTAGATTCTTGTTATCAAACCTTTATCTGTTGCATAGTTTGCAAATATTTTTCCCATTCTGTCAGTTGCCTCTTCACTTTCCTGACTGTTTCTTTTGCAGTACAGAAACTTCTCAATTTGATGCAATCCCAAATGTTAATTTTGACTTTGACTGCTTGTGCTTCTGGGGTATTTTCCAAGAAGTCTTTGGCAGTACCTTTATCTTGCAGGGTTTCTCCAATGCTCTCTAATAATTTGATGGTGTCGGATCTTAGATTTAAGTCTTTAATCCTTGTTGAGTGAATGTTTGTGTAAGGTGAAAGGTCGGCATCTTGCTTCATGCTTTTGCATGTGGAAATCCAATTTTCCCAGCACAATTTATTGACTAGACTGTCCTTACTCCAGGGATTGGTTTTGGATTCTTGATAAATATAAGGTGACTGTAGAAGTTTGGATTGATTTCTGGTGTTTCTATTGTGTTCCATTGGTCTATCCATCTGTTCTGTACCAGTACAATGCTGTTTTGATAACAACTGCCCTGTAGTATGTCCTGAAATCTGCTATTGTGATGCCTCTGGCTTTGTTTTTGTTGTAGAAGATTGCTTTAGCTATTCGAGGTCTCTTGTGCCTCCATATGAATTTCAGCATCATTTTTCCAGATCTAGAAGCAGGTCTTTGGTATCTTGATTGGAATTGCATTGAATGTATAAATTGCTTTTGGGAGAATGGACATTTTGATGATATTGATTCTTCCAATCCATGAGCATGGAAGATTTTTCCATTTTTTGGTAGCCTTTTCTATATCTTTCTTTAAGGTTTTTTAATTTTCATTGTAGAGATCCTAACGTCCTTGGTTAAGTTTATTCCAAGGTATTTGATTGTTTTTGTAGCTATTGTGAATGGGATTGATCTTAGAAGTTCTTTCTCAGCTGTGGCATTGCCTGGGTATACAAAGGCTGTTGATTTTTGTGCATTGATTTTATATCCTGAAACTTTGCCAAACTATTCTATGAGTTGCACTAGTCTCTTAGTAGAGTTCTTTGGGTCCCCTAAATAAAGAATCATATCATCTGCAAAGAGGGATAGTTTGACTTCTTCCTTCCCAATTTGTATCCCTTTAATTTCTTTTTCTTGCCTAATAGCTCTGGCTAAAACTTCCAGAACTCTATTGAATAGCAGTGGTGAGAGTGGGCATCCATGTCTGGTACCAGATCTCAGTGGAAATGCTTACAACTTTTCCCCATTCAATAGGATGGTGACCGTGTTTTTTTCATAAATTGCTTTGATTGTATTAAGGAATGTTCCTTCCATACCCAGTTTGCTTAAAGTTTTCATCATGAAAGTGTGTTATATTTTATCAAATGCTTTCTCAGCATCTATTGAGGTAATCATATGGTTTTTCTTCTTCAGTCTGTTAATGTGGTGTATCACGTTGATTGTTTTGCACACATTGAACCATCCCTGTATGCCAGGGATAAATCCCACTTGGTCTGGGTGGATGATCTTTCTGATGTGTTGTTGCATTCTATTGGCCAGAATTTTATTGAGGATTTTTGCATCTATGTTCATCAGGGATATTGGTCTGTAATTCTCTTTCTTCTTTTTCTTTTTTTTTTTTTTGACAGGCATAGTGGACAGTGAGATAGACAGAGAGACATAGAGAAAGGTCTTCCTTTTGCTGTTGGTTCACCTTCCAAAGGCCGCCACAGCCAGCACACTGCAGCCAGTGCACCGCACTGATCTGAAGGCAGGAGCCAGGTCTTATCCTGGTCTCCCATGGGTTGCAGGGTGCAAGCACTTGGGCCAACCTCCACTGCACTCCCTGGCCACAGCAGAGAGCTGGCCTGGAAGAGGGGCAACCGGGACAGAATCTGGAGCCCCGACCGGGACTAGAATCTGGTGTGCTGGCGCAGCAAGGCGGAGGATTAGCCTAGTGAGCTGAAGCGCCGACCTGTAATACTCTTTCAATGCTGCATGCTGCATCTTTTCCTGGCTTAGGAATTAAGGAGATGCTGGCTTCATAGAAAGAATTTGGGAGGATTCCCTCTTTTTTGATTGTTCTGAATAGTTTGGGAAGAATTGGAGTCAGTTCTTCTTTAAATGTCTGGTAGAATTCAGCAGTGAATCCATCTGGTCCTGAGCTTTTTTTTTTGTTTTTTTTTTTTGGAGGGCCTTTATGATCATTTCAATTTCTGTCTCAGTTATGGGTCTGTTTAGGTTTTCTATGTCTTCCTGCTTCAATGTAGATAGGTTGCATGTGTCCAGGAATCTATCCATTTCTGATAGGTTTCCATATTTGCTGGCATACAATTCCTTGTAGTAATTTTGATGATTCTCTTTATTTCCGTGGTGTCTGTTTTATGTTTCCTTATGATCTCTGATTTTATTGATCTGGGTATTTCTCTTCCTTTTTTAGTGAGTTGGGCCAGTGGGGTGTCAATTTTGTTTATTTTTTCAAAAAAAAACAGCTTCTCGTTTGGCTGATTTTTTGTAATTTTGTTTTGGATTCAATCCTGTTGATTTCTTCTCTGATTTTAATTTTTTCATTTCTCCTACTAGATTTGGGTCTGGTTTGCTGCAGTTTTTCTAGATGCTTGAGATGAATTGAAAACTCATCTATTTAGTGGATTTCCAATTTCTTGATGTAGGCACCTATTGATATAAATGTTCCTCTTAACACTGCTTTTGCTTATCCCGTAAATTTTTCTGATTGAATTAACCTGAAAATCACACTCACACTCGATTTGGAGGGAATTAATATCTGTCCCCTCAGTATAAGGGTTCCATTTCTTATTCCAAAACATAAAAATTCATGTTGGTCGTGTTGCCTGTAGATTTCTAAGCATGAAACGCCAATTTGTTGTGTTTTTTATTTCCTAATGGCTACTCTGTCTAAACTCTTGTTTGTATTGTGTCAGAACACAAAATTTGGGAAGGAAGAAGGCAAAACAAACCCAGACCCAGAAAAAGTATAGGAAATTGCCGCTCCAGAAATGAAAAATCAGCTGAGGCAACCAAAATCATGACAGAAAGCCAGAATTGGAGCAAGCCAACATCTATGCCCTGATTGAAAAAGACCATTCCTCCTGTGCCCTGAACTCCATATTTTAGCCTCAAATCCAAAGTACACATCAGAAAATTCATTACAAACCATGATAAATGAGAAAAAATGTGAAAAAAGACCAAGAAATCGAAGAGTCCTTAGTGATATTGGGCTTGATTTAGTCAATGGAAACCGGATACTTCCAGATTCATCCACACCTCCCACCTGACTGGCTGTGGAATTCTGATAGAATTAACCTGAGCATCAAACTCACACTCGATTGGGAGGGAATTAACATCTGTCCCCTCATTAGAAGGGTTCCATTTCTTTTTCCAAAACACAAAAATTCATGTTGATTGTGTTGCCTGTAGATTTCAAGCATGAAACATCAAAGTGTTGTGTTTTTTTATTTCATAATGGCTACTCTGTCTAAACTCTTGTTTGTATTGTGTCAGAATATCAAATTTGGGAAGGAAGAAGGCAAAACAAACTCAGACCCAGAAAACATTTAGGAAATTTCCACTCAAGAAAGCAAAAATCAGCTGAGGAACCCAAAACCATGACAGAAAGCCAGAATTGGAGCGAACAAACAGCTGCTCCCTGATTGAAAAAGACCATATCTGCCGTGTCCTGAACTCCATATTGCAGCCTCAAAACCAAAGCTCACATCAGAAAGTTCATTACAAACCATGAGAAATAAGAAAAATGTGGAAAAAGCCAAATAAATCCATGAGTCCTTGGTGATATTTGGCTTGATTTAGTCACAAGGAAACCAGGTGTTTATGATTCATCCACACGCCCTGCTGACTGGCTGTGGAATTCTGATTTAATTAACCTGAAAACCACACTTATAAAAATCGGCTGAGGCACCCAAAACCACAACAGAAAGCAAGACTTGGAGCAAGCCAACAGCTGTGCCCTGATTGCAAAACACCATTCCTACCGTGCCCTGAACTCCATACTCCTGCCACAAAACTAAAGGTAACATGAGAAAATACATTACAAAGCATAATACATAAGAAAAATGTGAAAAAAAACCAAAGAAATCCAAGAGTCCTTAGTCATATTGGGCTTGAATTACTCACAAGGAAACCAACTGTTTCTGGATTCATCCACCCCTCTCACCTGACTGGCTGTGGAATTCAGATTGAATTTACACTCGATTTGGAGGGAATTAATACCTGTCCCCTCAGCAAAAGGGTAACATTTCATTTTTCAAAACACAAAAACTCCTCTTGGTCGTGTTGCCTGTAGATTTCTAAGCATGAAATATGAATTGGTTGTGTTATGTATTTCAAAATGGATACTCTGTGTAAACTCTTGTTTGTATTGTGTCAGAATACATAATTTGGGAAGGAAGAAGGCAAACTCAGACCCAGAATACATTTAGGAAATTGACGCTCAAGAAACCAAAAATCAGCTGAGGTCCCCAAAACAATGACAGAAATCCAGAATTGGAGCAAGCCAACAGCTGTGCCTGATTGAAAAAGAACCTTCCTCCCATGCCCTGAACTCAATATGCCAGCCTCAATACCAAAGCTTACATCAGAAAATGCATTACAAACAATGATAAATAAGAAAAATGTGGGAAAAGCCAAAGAAATCCAAGAGTCCTTAGTGATCTTGGGCTTGATTCAGTCACAAGGAAACTGGCTGCTTCCAGATTCATCTACACCTCCCAGCTAACTGGCTGTTGAATTCTGATTGATTTAACATGAAAATTGCACTCACACTCAATTTAGAGGGAATAAATATCTGTCCACTAATTGGAAGCGTTCCATTTTATTTTCCAAAACACAAAACCCATGTTGTTCGTGTTACCTGTAAATGTCTAAGCGTGAAATGCCAGTTTGTTGTGTTTTTATTTCATAATGGATACTCTGTCTTAACTCTTGTTTGTATTGCATCAGAATACAAAATTTGGGATGGAAGAAGGCAAAACAAACTCAGAGCCAGAAACAATTTAGGAAATTGTCACTCATGAACCCAAAACTCAGCTGAGGCACCCAAAACCATGACAGAAAGCCAGAATTAGAGCAAACCAACAGCTGTGCCCTGATTGAAAAAGACCATTCCTCCCATGCCCTGAACTCCATATTCCAGTCTCAAATACAAAGCTCACATCAGAAAATGCATTACAAACCATGATAAATAAGAAAAATGTGGAAAAAGCCAAATAAATCCAAGAGTCCTTAGTGATACTGGGGTTGATATAGTCACAAGGAATCTGGCTGTTTAAGATTCATCCACCCCTCCCAGCTGACTGGCTGTGGAATTCTGATTGAATTATCCTGAATATCGCACTCACACTTGAATGGAGGGAATTAATATCTGTCCCCAAGCAAAAGGATTCCATTTCAATTTCCAAAACACATAAAATCCTTCTGGTCATCTTGCCTGTAGATTATTAAGCATGAGACGCCAACTTGTTGTTTTTTTTTCTTTCCTAATGCATATTCTGTTAAACAATTTTCTGTAATGTGTCAGAATACAAAATTTGGGAAGGAAGAAGGCAAAACAAACTCAGAGCCAGAAACAATTTAGGAAATTGATGCTCAGGAAACCAAATATTGGCTGAGGGACTCAAAACCATGACAGAAAGCCAGAATTGGAGCAAACCAACAGTTGTGCCCTGATTGAAAAAGACCATATCTCCTGTGTCCTGAACTGCATATTCCAGCGTCGAAACCAAAGCTCACATCAGAAAGTTCATTACAAACCATGAGAAATAAGAAAAATGTTGAGAAAGCCAAATAAATCCAGGAGTTGGTGATATTGGGCTTGATTTACTCACAAGGAATCCGGCTGTTTAAGATTCATCCACCCCTCCCAGCTGACTGGCTGTGGAATTCTGATTGAATTCACCAGAAAATTGCACTCACACTCAATTTGGAGGGAATTAATACCTGTCCCCTCATAAAAAGGGTTCCATTTCATTTTCCAAAACAGAAAACTCCTCTTGGTCGTGTTGCCCACAGATTTCTAAGCATGAAAGGCCAATTTGTTGGGATTTCTTTATTTCATAAGGGAAACTCTTTCTAAACTCTTGTTTGTATTGCGTCAGACTACCAAATTTGGGAAGGAAGAAGGCAAAACAAACTCAGACCCACAAAAAATTAGGAAATTGCAATCAAGAAAGCAAAAATCAGCTGAGACAACCAAAACAATGAAAGAAAGCCAGAATTAGAGCAAGCCAACATCTATGCCCTGATTGAAAAAGACCACTCCTCCCCTGCCCTGAACTCCACAATCCAGCCTCAAATCCAAAGCTCGCATCAGAAAATTTATTACACACCATGATAAATAAGAAAAATATGAAAAAAGCCAAAGAAATCCAAGAGTCCTTGGTGATATTGGACTTAATTTAGTCACATGGAAACTGACTACTTCTGGATTCATCCACCCCTCCCAGCTGACTGGCTGTGGAATTCTGATTGAATTAACCTGAAAATTGAATTCACACTCGATTTGGAGGGAATTAATATCTGTCCCCTCAGCCACAGGGTTCCATTTCATTTTCCAAAGCACAAAAACTCACCTTGGTCGTGTTGCCTGTAGATTATTGAGCATGAGACGCCAATTCCTTTTTTTTTATTTCCTAATGGATACTCTGTGTAAACTCTTGTTTGTATTGTATCAGAATAGAAAATATGGGAAAGAAGAAGGCAAAACCAACTCAGACCCAGAAAATTTAGGAAATTGCTGCTCAAGAAAACAAAAACCGGCTGAGGCACCCAAAAACAATGACAGAGAGCCAGAATTGGATGAAGCCAACAGCTGTGCCCTGATTGAAAAAGACCATTCTTCCTGTGACCTGAAATCCATATTCCAGCCTCAAATCCAAAGTACACATCAGAAAATTCATTACAAACCTTGATAAATAAGAAAAACATGAAAAAAGCCAAATAAATCCAAGAGTCCTTAGTGATATTGGGCTTGATTTATTCACATGGAAACTGGCTGTTCCTGGATTCATCCACCCCTCCCAGCTGACAGGCTGTGGAATTCTGATTGAATTAACCTGAAAATTGCACTCACATTCCAATTGGAGGTAATTAATATCTGTCCACTAATTTGAAGCGTTCTATTTCTTTTTCCAAAATACAAAAACTTATGTTGGTCGTGTTGCCTGTAATTTTCTAAGCATGAAACGCCAATTTGAGGTGCTTTTTATTTTGTATTGGCTAGTCTGTCTAAACTCTTGTTTGTATTGCTTCAGAATACAAATTATGGGAAGGAAGAAGGCAAAACAAACTCAGACCCAGAAACAGTTGAGGAAATTGTCGCTCAAGAAACCAAAAATTGGCTGAGGCAACCAAAACCATGACAGAAAGTCAGAATTGGAGGAAGCCAAGAGTTGTGCCCTGACTGAAATAGACCATACTTGCCATGCCCTGAATTCCATATTCCAGCCTCAAATCCAAAGCTCACATCAGAAAATACATTACAAACCATAATAAATAAGTAAAATGCAAAAAAAGCCAAAGAAATCCCAGAGTCCTTAGTCATATTGGGCTTGATTTAGTTACAATGAAACCGGCAGGTGCCAGATTCAGCCACACCTCCCAGCTGACCTGCTGTGGAATTCTGATTGAATAAACCTGAATATTGCACTCATACTCGATTTGGAGGGAATTAATATGTGTCCCCCCAGCAAAAGTGTTGCATTTCATTTTCCAAAACACAAAACTCATGTTGGTCTTGTTGTCTGTAGATTATTAGGCATGAGACACCAATTTGGTGTTTTTCTTTTTATTACCAAATGGATACTCTGTCTTAACTCTTGTTTGTATTGTATCAGAATACAAAATTTGGGAAGGAAGAAGGCAAAACAAACTCAGATCCAGAAAATTTAGGAAATCGCTGCTCAAGAAACCAAAAACCAGCTGAGGCACCCACAACAATGACAGAAAGCCAGAATTGGAGCAAGCCAACAGCTGTTCCCTGGTTGGAAATGACCATTCCTCCCATGCCCTGAACTCCATATTCCAGCCTCAAAACCAAAGCTTACATCAGAAAGTTCATTACAAACCCTGAGAAATAAGAAAAATGTGAAAAAAGCCAAAGAAATCCAAGAGTCCTCAGTGATACTGGGCTTGATTTAGTCACAAGGAAACTGGCTGTTTCTGGATTCATCCACCCCTCCCAGCTGACTGGCTGTGGAATTCTGATTGAATTAACCTGAAAACTGCACTCACACTCGATTTGGAGGGAATTAATAGCAGTCCCCTCAGCCAAAGGGTTCCATTTCATTTTCCATATCACAAAAACTCCTCTTGGTCATGTTGCCTGTAGATTTGAAATGCCAACTTGTTGTGTTTTTTTTTTTTTTCTCATAATGGATACTCAGTATAAACTCTTGTTTGTATTGCATCAGAATACCAAATTTGGGAAGGAAGAAGGCAAAGCAAACTCAGACCCAGAAACAATTTATGAAATTGCAACTGAAGAAACCAAAAATTGGCTGAGGTTACCAAAACTATGACATAAATCCAGAATTGAAGCAAGCCAACAGTTGTGCCCTATTTGAGAAAGACCATTCCTCCCTTGACCTGAACTCCATATTCCAGCCTCAAAATCAAAGCTCACATCAGAAAATTCATTACTAACTATGAGAAATAAGAAAAACATGAAAAAAGCCAAAGAAATCCAAGAGTCCTTTGTGATATTGGGCTTGATTTAGTCACAAGGAAACCGGCTGCTTCCGGATTCATCCACCTTTCCCAGCTGACTGGCTGTGGATTTCTGATTGAATTTACTTGAAAATCACATACACACTCGATTTGGGGGAATTAATATCTGTCCCCTCAGCAAAAGGGTTCCATTTCTTTTTTCAAAACACAAAAACTCCTCTTGGTTTGTTGCCTGTAGATTTCTAAGCATGAAATGCCAACTTGTTTTGTTTTTATTTCATAATGGATACTCCGTCTAAACTCTTGTTGTGTTGCATCAGAATAAAAATTTGGAAAGCAAGAATTTAAAAGAAACTCAGACTGAGAATACATTTAGGAAATTTCCACTCAAGAAACCAAAAATCGGCTGAGGCACCCAAAACCATGAGAGAAAACCAGAATTGGAAGAAGCCAAGAGCTGTGCCCTGATTGAAAAAGACCATACCTCCTGTGCCCTGAACTCCATACTCCAGCCTCAAAACCAAAGCTCACATCAGAAAGTTCATTACAAACTATGGGAAATGAGATAAATGTGAAAAACAAAACAAAACAAAACAAAAAGAAATCCAAGAGCCTTAGTGATATTGGGCTTCATTTAGTCACAAGGAAACAGGCTATTCCTGCATTCATTCACCCCTCCCAGGTGACTGGCTGTGAAATTCTGATAAAATTAACCTGAAAATCGAATTCACACTCAATTTGGAGGGAATTGATACATGTCCCCTCAGCCTAAGGGTTCCATTTCATTTTCCAAAACACAAAAACTCCTCATGGTCGTGCTGCCTGTAGATTTCTAAGCATGAAATGCGAATTGGTTGTGTTTTCTCTTTCCTCATGGATACTCTGTCTAAACTCTTGTTTATATTGCATCAGAATACAAAAGTTGGGAAGGAAAAAGGCAAAACCAACTCAGACCCAGAATACCTTTAGGAAATAGCCGCTCAAGAAACGAAAAATCAGCTGAGGTACCCAAAACCACGACAGAAAGCCAGAATTGGAGCAAGCCAACAGTAGTGCCCTGATTGAAAAAGACCATTCCTCCCATGCCCTGAACTCAATATGCCAGCCTCAAAACCAAAGCTCACATCAGAAAATTAATTACTAACCATGATAAATAAGAAAAATGTGAAAACAGCCAAAGAAACGCAAGAGTCCTTAGTGATCTTGAGCTTGATTTAGTAACAAGGAAACCGGCTGTTTCCAGATTCATCCACCCCTCCCACCTGACTGACTGTGGAATTTTGATTGAATTTACCTGAAAACTGCACTCACACTCTATTTGGAGGGAATTAATATATGTCCCCTCAGTAAAAGGGTTCCATTTATTTTCCAAAACACGAAAACTGCTCTGGGTCGTGTTGCCTCTAGATTTCAAAGCATGAAATGCCAATTTGTTGTGTTTATTAATTTCCTAATAGGTACTCTGTCTAAACTCCTGTTTGTATTGCGTCAGAACACAAAATTTGGGAGGGAAGATGGCAAAACAAACTCAGACCCCCAAAAAATTTAGGAAATTGCTGCTCAAGAAACCAAAAATTGGCTGAGGCACCCAAAACAATGACAGCAAGCCAGAATTGGAGGAAGCAAACAGCTGTGCCCTGATTGAAAAAGACCATTCCTCCTTACATTGAAATCCATATTCCGGCCTCAAAACCAAAGCTCACGTGAGAAGGTTCATTGCAAACAATGAGAAAGAAGAAAAATTTGAAAAAAAAAAAAAAAACAAGGAAATCCAAGAGTCCTTAGTGATATTGGGTTTGATTTAGTCACAAGTAAACCGACTGCTTCTGTATTCAATCACCCCTGCCAGCTGACTGGCTGTGGAATTCTGATCAATTAACATGAAAACTTAATTCAAACTTGATTTGGTGGGAATTACTATCTGTCCCCTCAGCAACAGGGTTCCATTTCATTTTCCACAACACCAAAACTCCTCTAAGTCATGCTGCTTATACATTTCTAATCATTAAATGCCAATTTGTTGTGGTTTTATTTCAAAATGGATACTCTGTCTAAACTCTTGTTTGTATTGCATCAGAATACAAAATTTGGGAAGGAAGAAGGCAAAACAAACTCAGACCCAGAATACATTTAGGAAATTGCCGCTCAAGAAACCAAAAATCGGCTGAGGCACCCAAAACCATGACAGAAATCCAGAATTTGAGGAAGCCAACAGTTGTGTTCTGATTGAAAATGGCCATTTCTCCCGTGCCCTGAACTCCATTTTCCAGTCTCAAATTCAAAGCTCATTAGAAAATTCATAACAAATCATGATAAATAAGAAAAATATGAAAAATGCCCTAGATATCCATGAGTCCTCAGTGATATTGGGCTTGATTTAGTCACAAGAAAACTGGCTGTTCCTGATTTATCCACCCCTCCCAGATGACTGGCTGTGGAATTCTGATTGAATTAACCTGAAAACCGCACTCACACTCGATTTGGAGGCAATTAATATCTGTCCCCTCAGCAAATGGCTTCCATTCTGGTGGAATAAGAAAACAATATGCCCTGGGAATGAGAAACCCACAAGCAGAGTCCTACACTTGGAACAGAAGAAAATTTTCTAGTCCTTGTCCCATGTTCCCATGTAAAAAAGGAAGAGGTTCGTTAATTGCCATAGTTTCTCCCAGCTCATATACACTATTGTTTGATAGTCTGTCTCTCTTTCATGTTCCATGAATCCTATATGAGAAAGGCAGCACTAAATTAGGATAATTTCCACTTCCAAATAAGAGCTCAAGTAATGAAATTCTTTTCTTTTTTGATAAAACATGAGCCCACATTGTTTTATTGTTTCCCAAACTTATCATCTGCTGGCACCAGGAAGAACATAGCCACAATCTCTTTACTGTCAAGGGAGAACTTCTGCTGGAAGCCTGGGACATTATGACAAGAGACAGAATTTTAAACCATCTTACTCACAGAATACATTGGCCCTCCTGAAGTTCAACTAAGGGAATAAGGACAGAATTGCCACCCAGCACTAGAGATGATTAGAACTCCAAATGTCACATTTGGCAACCTGCACCAAGATCTTTGTGTCATGCAAGGAATTTCTATCCCTGAGCCAATTGGAATGACAGAGAGGGGGCACTAGAATTTTCTACACTATTCAGCTACAGAACTTTCTTTTTTTAAAAGGTTTGTTTATTTGAAAGGCAGAGTTTCAAAAGGCAGAGGCAGAGGAAGAGAACTTCCATCCATTGGTTCACTCCCCAAATGGCCACAACAGCTCAAGCTGGGCTGATCTCCCACATGGGTACATGTTTGCAAGCACTTGGGCCATCTTCTACTGCTTTCCCAGGCCATAGAAATAGCTGGGTCAGAAGTAGAGCACCTGGGTCTCAAATGGGCACTCATAATGTATACCAGCACTGCAGGCATTGGCATTAACTACTACACCACAGCACTATCCCTAGAACTTTCTTTAAAATAATGAATGTAAGCAAAGGAAAAGCCATTTTTGGTCCATATACTACACTGAGGCTTCAAAAAGTTCATAGAAAAAACTAGATGGACTTATTTTCATGCAAAAATGTTGAAATCCATACATAGCTTGTGCTTCATTCTATTTGAGCACTACTGCTAGGTAAAATGATGCTGTTTCTGGTCAAAAGCCAAGAGATGCTTCCAGGTATCCCATGTGGGTGCAGTGACCCAAGCACTTGGGCAATGCTCTGCAACTTTCCCAGGCACATTAGCAGGGGGACAAATCAGAAATGGAATAACTGGGACTCAAATGGGGCACCCATATGAAATGTCAGCAATACAGGAGATGTCTTTACCCGCTACACCAAAATGTCAGCCCCCACTCTTTATATGTTTTATATTTCATCTCTAAATTGTTCATTATAAGTTTAAACATGGGGTGGCACTGTGGTGTAGCAGGTAAAGCTTTTGCCTGCAGTGCTGGCATCCCATATGGGCACCAGTTTGAGTCCTAGCTGCTCCACTTACAATCCAGTTCACAGCTATAGCCTGGAAAATCAGTAGAGGATAGCCCAAATTCTTGGGCCCCTGTATCTATGTGAGAGACCTGGAAGAAGCTCCTGGCTCCTGGCCTTGGATAAGCACAGCTCCAGCTGTTGCAGCCAATTGGGAAGTGAACCAGCAGATGGAAGATCCCCCACCTCTGCCTCTGCTTCTCTCTCTGTGTAACTCTGACTTCCATATAAATGAATAAATCTTTTTAAAAAAACTAAGTTTAACCAAATGCAAAGTTCATAATTTCTAGTAAAGTAAGATTTAAATTATAAAAGTGGCTTACTACTCATAAATGCATCCTGCATGATAGAAGTACCCTTGTGATTTGGTGCTTACTAATGTAAGAGGAATTTTTTTTCCCACTTTGATTAGAAGTTTTTGAACTGGCTATATTGTCTATTGAGTTGAATTATTAAACACTTTATGTCATTAATTGAAGACTTGCACATCTATCAATGCTCTTATTGTCCACAACATGTTCCACCACCAGGGATCCACTGAGATACATCCATAGCTTGATGCTTCATTACTCTTTAACAGAGCATTGAGTTCTCCATTCTAGTGATGTTTATGATTGGAACATGTTAATTACAGCTTGTTTTATCATCTTAAGATTATTTGTGTTTTAAGCAGAAGCACTTTGCCACCAGCTATCAATTAAAAATAGTGTATTTGGGGGAAAAAGTAATAAGTTTAGAGTGGAGGTTTCTTAGGAAGTTTAACACTGTTAGCACAAGTCCAGCAGAGTATGTAAGCAGCCTAGGACTTGTTCTCTTCTGAATGAGATGAATTGCTAGAATTATATAGCATAACCCAGAATCTTGAAATTCAGATAGACATCTACACCAATGAATACTGACTTATAGTTTAAGGTATATGTTAAGCACTTTCAGCTATAATTTATATATATATATATATATATATATATAGAGAGAGAGAGAGAGAGAGAGCACATTTTTATGATCATCCCGATTCTAGGACATAAAACACTTGATACACATTGCTATATGCAATAAAGACAAAACTGTATATTAAACTTTAATTTTTGGTTTTAAAAATTTGTTCTAAAAGTGCAGAAAGCTTCCAAGTGATTCAACTAGCTACAATTATGATAATTTACACCCATGAAAATTAGTTTCCATCTCTGATTAATCTAAAATTAATAACTGTGGCTATAAAGTATTTTAACATACCTATCATTTTAATGCTGATAATATTAACCGAACAGGTGGTTATGGGGGTAAAACAAGAAAGGCTATAAAAAAAGTCTAAATTATGATAGTACTCCAATGAAGCCTTATAATATACTTACATAATTTTGATGATAGTATAATCTGCTATGTCCCTTTCTCTTGAGAAAAATGATCTTTGGCTAGTAGGTTTATCTATACTCTCTTGCCAAACTAGTCCCCCCAGACAATGGACTTTCTAAAATCACTCAAATTGTGGCCACTCTGACTTCATCAACTTATGTCAATTTAATATTATTATATCACATATGCCTTAGAGAAAGAAAGGAGTTTGCCACCCAGAAATAGATTTCACTTTGGGATTTCACTGCATCTACTCTTCCTAACAGTAGCTTTCAAGGCTAAATAACCTTTTCATGCTAATGGCCCTAGCTACAGAAGTATAATCTTTTAAGTGAGAAAAATTGCTGTGTCTAAAAAGAAACAGTTGCAAGGCCTAGCCAATATGTATTATCAGGAGTGGCAGAGTGTGCATGAGACTGAGTCCTGAGGGTGGAGGAAAAATTTAGAAAAGGGAGGGTTTCTCAATGTGAGAACACTCATCAACAACAAAGGTTTTAACCCATTGTCAAAGATCCCAAAGGATGATGGTAATACTATGATGACATTTGAAAACTTAAACCAAAAACAGTCCATGCTAAGGGAGGTAGAAATAGCTGAATTTCTGTGATAGAGAAAGAAACAATCAAAATCTCACAGGAATTATGCTACAGTTACTAAAATGATACAGCTGAAAAAGTTATAAAATGACTATGTTCTACAAGAGGCCCAAAGACATTCCATTTACAAAAGCAATAAAATTGGTGTTGGTGCGAAGGGCACTGTTACTGCTGAGAACCACAGAGGTGGATCTTTTCTGTGGGTCATTCCTCATGGTAGGGAATGTCATAATCACTGGGAACTCAGATAGCAACTTGAATGTTAAGATTCCAAAATAATAGTGACTATGGTAGAAAACAGTGCTCTAGTCCAAGGTAAGTTTTCAAAGAGTCTATTGTTTCCTCTAGCCCAACATGGTTAACCTCTCTGCTCTCAAATTGTAAAATGGGGGGAAAATACTTGGTAATGGGAAGGACACAACATTGGTTCCGTGACCTACAATGCAAGAGCAGATACAAATGATACCCTCTAACCATCCTTCCAACTATACCTAAGTCAGAATCTATGTTACATTTCAGAAACAATGGATATTAGATAATATTAAATTATCAATTTTGAAAGTTGGTATACTGATACTGGATTTACGTGTTAAAGAGCATTATCTGTTTAAGTTCTTTCCTTAAAAATAAATAAGGCAAGAATCAGAGATTGTGAACACCAACATATCCAGATTTAATTCAACAGTTTAGATAGTTAAAATCAGACAGATACTGGAGGTTGATATTAGACTATCACAAATTCAAGGCATGCCAAGGATCAGAAATGGTAAATGAGAGGTGGGGAGGAACAATGCCAGATTTCATGAGAAAACATGTGTCCTGCATTAATAATGTTAACCATGAAATTATCCTAAGTCTGTCAGTGACCCAGCAGGGCTGATGCACTGCAATAATAAATTGAAGAGAGCATGCCCTGTAATTCAGTCTCCAATCAGGCCACAATTATCTATGTCATGAGCCAGTAAAAGGTGACTGTCATCCAGAGGAGTGCCTGTGGGGTTTCAGACCCAGTATGCCAGTGGGCCTATCACTGGTGACTATCTTTTTTTGTGTACTATATGGGTGGATGAGCCTCATCAATGTCAAGGAAGGTCCAGAGGAACCCATGAGATTTCCCTGAAATCCATCAACTTAGGAGCCCCTTCAGGACAGCATCAAGTAGAGAGTATTCTGCTTTTGTTGTGGATGGCCAGATTGGGTACCAGCCGGTGGATAATGAATAAAGGGAAGTCAGGGAGAACATCACATGGTGGTACACTCAGTAGTGTGGCAGGAAGCTGCTGCTGTGAACGCTTCTTGGATGCTTGTGCTTGGGGATTTTCCAGGGCAGTTTGATAGTGAGAGCCTAATTTCAGGGGCTATTAGACATCAGAGCCAGGAGATTTGGTTTGACCTGAGGGTCAAATATATACTTATATTCAAAATCCAGTATTTCAATAGGTTATATTTTGAATATCTATTCTGCACAGTTGTCTCATTCAATAATAAGTGGTTTCTGGTTCCTTGTTGCAGGGCAGGCATTGTTCATGGTTATGCCATTTGTGTGTAACATTAGCATTTTGTTTTGAAAAATCGGAAAGGACACTGCAGCTGTACTGATAGCAAATATCTGTGTGATTTCTCAACTGATTGTCCACCAACCAACTTTCAGGCCAGGCAGTAATTCTCAATATATTTGCAACAGTGAGACAAATATTGCAAACCAATTGGGAATTTTAGCCTTCTTTAGAGGAATGCAGCAATAACCAGGAATTAGGACTGAAGTCATTGTGTATAAAGGAATGGAGACACAGGTATCCTGACATGGGCTGTATGAATCAGAGAGGTCAGCATGTGAGGGGAAGATAATGGCTACATGTAGAGGAGCTGGAGACTCATGAGGATTGGCATAAGATACAAGCACAGTAGGAGCCACTTGAGGAAAGACGTGGTGTAAATAGAAGGGATGGAGACTCTGAAGCCAGCCCTTGCTGCAGGCACAAGGATAGGCTACTAAGAGCAGGCTTGGATGTCAAAGATTTTTAAATGCAAGATTACAAGGATGAACATCAGACCCAGCCAAATAAAATGGTAAAATTGCTGATAATATATGGTTTCAGGAGCAAGATCAGAGATACATAAAGTCTGGCATACCTGGAAGGCACATAGGGCTTGAGACATCACGAGGCAAATAGTTGGCAGAGTGATGGAGGATTGGAAAACACAGAAAGAAATAGAGGAGATGTCATATAAATCAGTGCACAGATAAATTTATAGGCTCAAGATATTATGTGAGAAGACAGAGACCTAATCATTGTGACATCCTTCTTAAGATCTAAGATGAACTATACAGCAATATAGGATAGTGAAAATGAAGAATATCATCAATATAATGTGTTTAGAAAGACTGTACAACAGAAATGAATTACAAAGGAAAAGTGTTTTTAAAACATATGAGCAGATGGTTGGAACTGTGGCGTATTAGGTTAAACTGCCATCTGCAGTGTTGGCATCCAATATGCATGCCAGTTCAAGTCCCAACTGCTCCACTTCCAATACAGCTCTCTTCTATGGCCTGGAAAAGCAGTAGAAGATGGCCCACATCCTTGGGCCCCTGCACCCACATGTCAGTGCCAGAAGAGTCTCCTGACTCCTGGTTTTAGGTTTGCCCAGCTCTGGTCATTTCAGGCATTTGGGGAGTAAATCTTTGATGGAATACATCTCTCTAACTCTCTGCCTCTGCTTCTCTGTAACACTTCCTTTCAAATAAATTAATATTTTTATAAAATGAGTAGAATTAATAAAGACTAGTATAATCTTAAGATAAAGTAAAAATATGCAACACAGATAACCAGTGACAGAAATTCAAACAGCATTGTTCTTGACCAAATTAATAAAGTTTAGCAACACAGTTAAAGAATATTCTGAAATGCATAGAAATAAGTTTTTTTAAAAAAAACCTTAAACCCAGAGCCACCACGTTATGAAATAAATTTATCAAAAATCTTCAATAACATAGGAATCTGCTATATAAACAAAATAAGTTGACTCTGTTTGAAAAATCAAAATAACCGATGAACAAATTCAAAAGCAAAATTTCTGGCCTAGATTTGTAGAATTTCCCTCATATTCAAGGCAGTAAAACACTCCTCAATTTCCCAGATTCATAAAAAGTGGTAATAAATATGGAATATGATTTAATTTCTTTTCTGAATGCAGTATTACATTGATGCCACTGTCAGATCAAGACATGAACTAAAAAGGAACTTAAAGAACATATCTTTATAAAATGAGGTACAAATATTTTAAGCAACATGTTAATATAGAGCAAACTATGAAATCACAAGAGATCAATTAAAAAGCAAGATAGAGTCAAAGATGCCAAGGTGTTTAACATTTCAAAATAAATCATGTAAATAATTCATGTGGAAGAGAAACACAAAAAAATCACAGGGTAATTGCAATTAAAAGATGAAACATTTTGAATAAAATTAAGCATCTAATCACAAACATAAACTGTAAGTAAAGCAGTAAAAATAGTTATTACTTATTATAACTAAGATGGGCTGCAATGCACCTATAATATAAAGCATAATTGTCATAGAACACTGAAAGCTATTTCCCTTGGAACACAGCTGTATAAGCCGCTCTCCTTTTATTTTCTGTCTTCAACAATGTCCTAGATATGTAGTTAGGAAATTTAAAAAACAGAAAATTTTATGTATAAGGATATGCTTCTAAGCAGCAAAACCATCAATAAATGTTAATTAAACTATTATATACGGAGATACTCCCATAAAATTCAAAACAAATAAAAACTGACCAGAGAATTATGCAGGATTACTGTGTATAAGATAAATATATAAACCCAATGCATGCCAGTAAGAATGAAACAGACAACAATATTAAATTACAGAATACAGAACTACAAGTGAATATCTGTAATAGATACAAGAGAAAGCGAGGTCAATCTATGCAATGTATTTTTTAGTATCTTAAAATAGTCCTGGAGTCAATTTTTTTAAAAAAAAGTCAAATGACCTTAAAAAGGAGCCAAGAATATAAATAATATAAAGACCCAGAATACCGGAAAGATTCAGCATTCTCTTACATGTGAGACCATTATTGAAAGTCCAAATGTCACAAGATTTTAATAGGGTCCTGGAAAAAGGAGGGAGGGACAGTGCTCTGATGTCATGATCATTAGGGAGGTGAGAGCAGCCCCTGCTGTTGGGAGGATCAAGCTGCAAAGATGAGGCAGTTTCAGACCTGAGACCAAGCAGAGTTCCTCTCTGCCCCCACCTGCCACAACCCCAAGCTATGGCCCTCATGCTAGGAGCATTTGGATGGGCTGTGTGTTCTCTGATGTTATGCATGCTCATTGTTAGGGCAGACTTTAAAATCAGGTGTTCAAAGGCAACACTGCTGAACCACACAGCGTCTTCTTTTCTGGCATCCCAATGTTAGGCTCAGGTGTTTCACCCATCGCTGCTCTGTGAACTTCCCTCACCACACTCAGGAGCCCTCAGGAGGATGTTGGGACTCATTGGAAGCTGGAAAGTGGTGAGTGTCAGAGACCAGTATTCTATGGGCACAGGAGGGGAGCTGGGCCAGTAGCCAGGACCCTGGTGTCCTGTCCTGTGTCTAAAGGAAAAGGGTTTGTGTGAACCCTGGGGCCTCACAGCTTTCCAAATTGATGGTGATTACAGAATCCACATGGGGAAATGAACTTCCACATGGGATCTGATATCCTTTGGTTGAGAAACGAGGTCACTAGTTTACAATTCAGTGCTGTCAGCACAGCTCTTCCTAGGTTCTGAGTCAGGTTTTGTTTGATGCTAATAACAGAATGGTACAGACTCAGTCATTTAGAAAGAAATGGTATTTGTCTCTTGGTTTGGGCCAAAGGTCGGAGGGCAGTATCTGTTGAGGGTCATCTTGTTGGCAGAGGTTTGGGTGGCACAGAGACCAAATGACCAAATAATGAAATTGCAGGAGGTTCAAATATGAAGTAGTTTCTATAGCACACACCTGGGAATAAGCAGTCACTCAATAATCACATGAATTGATTTAGCCTAATCACTTCATTAGGGTCCCACCTGTTCCCAATGATTAATCTCTCCTAATTGGGATTAAATGCCTTCACACCCTTGTGTGGAGAGTAAAATCTTCGTAAAGGCTAATCATTCTTCACTCCCCAACCCCAAGCTAACTGGTGTGAGAACTGAGAATCAAATAAACTGTTGAACACACAGTAGTTGCATTATGCATTGAAATTTGGTTTAGTCAAATGATAACTTGTAGCATTTGAGAATATCTCAGAAGATCAGATTCTGCTGGCTATAAAATGGTTTATAAATTTGAGAGTTCATTTGTGACTGGTAGAAGAAAAAAATTCTTTTCTCCTCAATTCCTATACCTTGGATTTTAACACTCAATATTCCATGGGCAATATGAGTGGCTATGATTCTGTCTAATACAGAAATTTCAGGCCATAGCTAACTCATGCAAATAAGATAACTTAGAGGGGACCTCTGGGTGACTTAATAATTTTGACTGGAGCCAAAAATCAAATACATGTTTTGCATTGGATTATGCCTGGGATGTGTTTACGCAAAATCTTAATCCATTATGGCTACTAACTCTATATAATGTCAGAATTGATCTATTGTAAAGTCATATGTGTGAAATTTAACCCAAAAATCACCCTCAAGGTAGTTTTGGAGAAAACAACAATCTTTCTCTTCGGCAAGAAAGTTACATGCTCAAATTCACTCCAAACCACAAAGTCAGGAGATAATGTCCAGAAAACAGAAACAAAAACATAGGCTGTAGCAAGATCTGGGATTGAGATAGCCACAACACACCAGATATTTCTGCTTTCCTCCAGGCAAATCCAGAAAAAGTGGTGTGGAATTCAGGTGAAATTAACCAAAAAATCACCTTCAACGTGGTTCTGGAGAAATGCACAATCTTACTCTTCGGCAAGTGTATCCAATATGATATTTGCAAGAAAAAATATCATGTTTTCTCAGGTTTCTGAAGCTTTCTGCCAGGAAAATTTGAATGTGTCGAGGATTTGACTCCATGTGGAACCAATTAGCGTTTGCCAGGTGTAAACAAAAAGCTACATGCTCAAATTCAATTAAAACGGTGAATCCCGTAGATAATGTCCAGAAAACCCAAATAAAACCAGAGGCTGTAGCAAGATCTGGGATTGAGATAAGCACAACACACCTGATATTTGATTTTTCTCCAGGCATATCCGGACAAAGTGGTGTGGAATTCAGGTGAATTTAACCAAAAAATCACCATCAAAGTGTTTTTGGAGAAAAGCACTATCTTTCCTTTAGCAAGTGGATCCAATGTCATGTTTACAAGCACAAATATCATGTTTTCTCGGGTTTCTGAAGCTTTCTGCCAGGAAAACTCGAATGTGTGGAGGATTTGACTCCATGTGGAACCAATTAGCGCTTGCCAGCAGTTAAATGTAACAAAATGTTACATCCTCAAGTTCACTATAAACCGCAAAGTCAGGAGATAATGTCCAGGAAACTAAAATACAGAGGGTGTAGCAAGACCGGAGATTGCGATAGCCACAACACACCAGATATTTCTGCTTACATCCAGGCATATTCGGACAAAGCAGTGTGGAATTTGGGTGAAATTTATCCAAAAAAAAAAAAAAAAACAGTCAAAGTGGTTTTGGAGAAAAGCACAATCTTTCTCTTTGACAAGCGGTTCTAATGTCATGTTTCCAAACACAACTATCATGTTTGCTTGGGTTTCTGAAGTTTTCTGCCTAGAAAACTTGAATGTGTGGAGGATTTGACTCCATGTGAAAACAATTTGTGCTTGCCAGCAGAAAACAATAAGTTACATGTCAAAATGCATTCAAAACCATAAATGCCTTACATAATGTCCAGAAAAATCAAAAAAACAAACCTAGAGGCTGTAGCAAGAACTGGGATTGAGATAGCCACAACACACCAGATATTTCTACTTTCCTCCAGGCATATCCAGACAAATTGGTGTGGAATTCGGTTGAAATTTAACCAAAAAAATAACCGTCAAAGTGGTTTTGGAGAAAAGCACAATCATTCTGTTTGGCAAATGCATCCAACGTCATGTTTACAAACACAAATATCATGTTTTCTCTGGTTTCTGAAGTTTTCTGCAGGAAAACTCGGATGTGTGGAGGATTTGACTCCATGTGGAACCAATTAGCGTTTCCCAGCAGAAAACAAAACATTACTTCCTAAAATGCATTCAAAAGCATAAAGTCATTAGATACTGTCCAGAAAACACAAACAAACCCAGAGGCTGTTCCAAGATCTGGGATTGAGATAGTCACAACACACTATATATTTCTGCTTTCATCCCAGGAAATCCTGATTTGTTGTGGTTTTCAGGTGAAATTTATCCAAATACAGAGGCTGCAGCAAGATCTGGGACTGACATAACCACAACACACCAGATATTACTGCGGTCATCCCAGTATATCCAGACAAATTGTTGTGGAATTCGGGTGAAATCTAACCAAAAAACCACATTGAAAGTGGTTTTGGAGAAAAGTACAATCTTTCTGTTGAGCAAATGCATCCCATGTCATGTTTACAAACACAAATATCATGTTTAATCGGGTTTCTGAAGCTTTCTGCCTAGAACACCGAATGTGTGGGGGATTTGACCCCATGTGGAACCAATTATCGTTTGCCGGTAGAAAACAAAAACTTACATGCTAAAATGCATTCAAAACTGTAAAGTCCCTAGAAAATGTCCAGAAAACACAAACAAACATAGAGGCTGTAGCAAGATCTGGGATTGAGATAGCCACAACACACCAGATATTTTTGTTTTCATCCAGGAGTATCTGGACAAATTGTTGTGGTTTTCGGGTGAAATTTAACCAAAAAACCACCAAGAAAGTGGTTTTGGAGAAAAGCACAATCTTCCTGTTCGGCTAATGCATCGGATGTCATGTTTACAAAAACAAATATCATTTTTTCTCAGGTTTCTGAAGCTTTCTGCCTAGAGAACTCGAATGTATGGAGGTTTTGACACCAAGGGGAACCAATTAGCGTTTGCCGGGAGAAAACAAAAAGTGTCATGCTAAAATGCATTCAAAACTGTAAAGTCCATAGAGAATGTCCAGAAAACACAAACAAACACAGAGACTGTAGCAAGATTTGGGATTGTGATAACCACAACACACCAGATATTTTTGTTTTCATCCAGGAGTATCCGGAAATATTGTTGTGGTTTTCGGGTGAAATTTAACCAAAAAACCACCAAGAAAGTTGTTTTGGAGAAAAGCACAATCTTTCTGTTCGGCAAATGCATCAGATGTCATGTTTACAAAAACAAATAGCATTTTTTCTCAAGTTTCTGATGTTTTCTGCCTAGAAACCTTGAATGTGTGCAGGATTTGACACCAAGGGGTACCAATTAGCGTTTGCCAGCAGAAACCAAAAACTTGCATGCTAAAATGCATTGAAAACCTTAAAGTCCTTAGAGAATGTCCAAAAAAACACAAACACAGAGGCTGTAGCAAGATCTGGGATTGAGATAGCCACAACACACCAGATATTTTTGTTTTCATCCAGGAGTATCCGGAAATATTGTTGTGGTTTTCGGGTGAAATTTAACCAAAAAATCACAGTCAAAGTGGTTTTGGAGAAAAGCACAATCTTTCTGTTCAGCAAATGCATCCCAAGTCATGTTTGCAAACAGAAATATCATGTTTTCTCATGTTTCTGATGCTTTCTGCCTAGAATACTCGAATGTGTGAAGGATTTGACTCCAGATGGAACCAATTACTGTCTGTGAGCAGAAAACAAAAGTGTCATGGTAAAATGCAATCAAAACAGTAAAGTCCATAGAGAATTTCCAGAAAACACAAACAAACACAGAAGCTGTAGCAAGATCTGTGATTGAGATAGCCAGAACTCA
Organism: Oryctolagus cuniculus; assembly: GCF_964237555.1. Classification (NCBI taxonomy): domain Eukaryota; kingdom Metazoa; phylum Chordata; class Mammalia; order Lagomorpha; family Leporidae; genus Oryctolagus; species Oryctolagus cuniculus. The sequence goes on along the minus strand of NC_091444.1, from coordinate 82,077,886 downwards.
CCAGATATTTTTGTTTTCATCCAGGAGTATCTGGACAAATTGTTGTGGAATTTGGGTGAAATGTAACCAAAAGCCACCGTGAAAGTGCTTTTGGAGAAAAGCACAATCTTTCTGTTTCGCAAATGCATCCCATGTCATGTTTACAAATGCAAATATCATGTTTTCTCAGGTTTCTTCTGCCTAGAAAACAAGAATGTGTGTGGGATTTGACTCCATGTGGAACCAATTATCGTTTGCCGGCAGAAAACAAAACTTCCATGCTAAAATGCACTCAAAACCTTAAAGTCTGTAGAGAATGTCCAGAAAACACAAACACACACAGAGGCTGTACAAGACCTGGGATTGAGTTAGCGATAACACACCAGATATTTCTGCGTTCATCCCAGCATATCCGGAAAAACTGTTGTGGAATTTGGGTGAAATTTAACCAAAAAACCACATTGAAAGTGGTTTTGGAGAAAAGCACAATCTTTCTTTTTCGCAAATGCATCCCATGTCATGTTTACAAACACAAATATCATGTTTAATCGGGTTTCTGAAGCCTTCCACCAAGAAAATGCAAATGTGTGGAGGATTTGACTCCACGTGGAACCAATTACTGTCTGTGAGTAGAAAACAAAAAGTGTCATGGTAAAATGCATTCAAAACAGTAAAGTCCGTAGAGAATGTCCAGAAAACACAAACAAAGACAGAGGCTGCAGCAAGATCTGGGATTGAGACAGCCACAACACACCAGATATTTTTGTTTTCATCCAGGAGTATCTGGACAAATTGTTGTGGAATTTGGGTGAAATGTAACCAAAAACCACCATGAAAGTGGTTTTGGAGAAAAACACAATCTTCCTGTTTGGCAAATGCATCCCATGTCATGTTTACAAATGCAAATATCATGTTTAATCCGGTTTCTGAAGCCTTCCACCAAGAAAATGCAAATGTGTGGAGGATTTGACTCCAGGTGGAACCAATTACTGTCTGTGAGCAGAAAACAAAAAGTGTCATGGTAAAATGCATTCAAAACAGTAAAGTCCGTAGAGAATGTCCAGAAAACACAAACAAAGACAGAGGCTGTAGCAAGATCTGGGATTGAGATAGCCACAACACACCAGATATTTTTGTTTTCATCCAGGAGTATCTGGACAAATTGTTGTGGAATTTGGGTGAAATGTAACCAAAAACCACCAAGAAAGTGGTTTTGGAGAAAAACACAATCTTCCTGTTTGGCAAATGCATCCCATGTCATGTTTACAAATGCAAATATCATGTTTAATCCTGTTTCTGATGCCTTCCACCTAGAAAACTCGAATGTGTGGAGGATTTGACCCCAGGTGGAACCAATTATCGTTTGCCGGTAGAAAACAAAAACTTACATGCTAAAATGCATTCAAAACTGTAAAGTCCATAGAGAATGTCTAGAAAACACAAACAAACATAGAGGCTGTAGCAAGACCTGGGATTGAGATAGCCACAACACACCAGATATTTTTGTTTTCATCCAGGAGTATCTGGACAAATTGTTGTGGTTTTCGGGTGAAATTTAACCAAAAAACCACCAAGAAAGTGGTTTTGGAGAAAAGCACAAACTTCCTGTTCGGCTAATGCATTGGATGTCATGTTCACAAACACAAATATGTATTCTCAGGTTTCTGAAGCTTTCTGCCTAGAGAATTCGAATGTCTGGAGGTTTTGACACCAAGGGGAACCAATTATCGTTTGCCGGGAGAAAACAAAAAGTGTCATGCTAAAATGCATTCAAAACTGTAAAGTCCATAGAGAATGTCCAGAAAACACAAACAAACACAGAGACTGTAGCAAGATCTGGGATTGAGATAGCCACAACACACCAGATATTTTTGTTTTCATCCAGGAGTATGCGGAAATATTGTTGTGGTTTTCGGGTGAAATTTAACCAAAAAATCACAGTCAAAGTGCTTTTGGAGAAAAGCACAATCTTCCTGTTCGGCAGATGCATCCCATGTCATGTTTACAAACACAAATATCATGTTTAATTGGGTTTCTGAAGCTTTCTGCCTAGAAAACTCGAATGTGTGTGGGATTTGACCCCATGTGGAAGCAATTATCCTTTGCCGGCAGGAAACAAAAACTTACATGTTAAAATGCATTCAAAACTGTAAAGTCCCGAGAAAATGTCCAGAAAACACAAGCAAACAGAGAGGCTGTAGCACGATCTGGGATTGAGATAGCCACAACACACCAGAAATTTTGTTTTCATGCAGGAGTACCTGGACAAATTGTCGTGCTTTTCGGGTGAAATTTAACCAAAAAATAACCGTGAAACTGGTTTTGGAGAAAAGCACAATCTTTCTGTTTGGCAAATGCATCCAACGTCGTGTTTACATACACAAATATCATGTTTAATCGGGTTTCTGACGCTTTCTGCCTAGAGAACTCGAATGTGTTTAAGATTTGACTCCATGTGGTAGCAATTAGCGTTTGCCGGCAGAAAACAAAAAATTACATGCTAAAATGCATTCAAAACCAAAGTCTGTAAGGAATGTCCAGAAAACACAAACAAACAGAGAGGCTGTAGCACAATCTGGGATAGAGATAGCCACAACACACCAGATATTTTTGTTTTCATCCAGGAGTATCTGGACAAATTGTTGTGGGTTTTGCGTGAAATTTAACCAAAAAATAACCGTGAAACTGGTTTTGGAGAAAAGCACAATCATTCTGTTGAGCAAATGCATCCCATGTCATGTTTACAAAAACAAATATCATGTTTCCTCAGGATACTGAAGCTTTCTGCCTAGAAACCTCGATTGTGTGGAGGATTTGACACCAAGGGGAACTAATTAGCGTTTGCCAGAAGAAAACAAAAAGTGTCATGCTAAAATGCATTCAACAGTGTAAAGTCCATAGAGAATGTCCAGAAAACACAAACAAACAGAGAAGCTGTAGCAAGATCTTGGAATGAGATAGCCACAACACACCAGATATTTCTGCTTTCACCCCGGGAAATCCTCAAAATTTGTTGTGGTTTTCGGGCTATATTTAACAAAAAATCATGGTCAAAGTGGTTTTGGAGAAAAGCACAATCTTTCTGTTCGGCAAATGCATCCCATGTCATGTTTACAAACACAAATAGCATGTTTAACGGGTTTCTGAAGACTTCTGCCTAGAAAACACTCTTGTGTGGAGGATTTGAATGCCAATTTGAGGTTTCTTGAGCAGCCGGTTTCCTTGCAAGTAAATCAAGCCCAATATCATTATGGATTCTTGCATTTCATTGGATTTTTTCTCATTTTTTTTATTTATCATGGTTTGTTATGAATTTTCTGATGTGAGCTTTGGTTTTGTGGCTGGCATATGGAGTTCAGGGAACAAGAGGAAGGGTCTTTTTCAATCAGGGCACAGCTGTTGGCTTGCTCCAATTCAGGTGTGCTGTCATTATTTTGGGTGCCTCAGCCGATTTGTGGTTTGTTGAGAGGCAATTTCCTAAATGTTTTCTGGGTCTGAGTTGGTTTTGCCTTCTTCCTTCCCAAATTTTGTATTCTGAGGCAATACAAACAACAGTTTGGACAGAGTAGCCATTATGAAATAAAAAACACAGCAAATGGGCATTTGAAGCTTAGAAATCTACAGATAACACGACCAAGGTGAGTTTTTGTGTTTTGGAAAATCAAATGGAACACTTTGGCTGAGGTGACAGATATTAATTGCCTCCAAACTGAGTTTCACTGCGATTTTCAGGTTAATTCAGTCAGAATTCCACAGGCAGTCAGCTGCAGGGGTGGATGAATCTGGGAACAGGCGGTCTCCTTGCGACTAAATCAAGCCCAATACCATTATGGATTCTTGCATTTCTTTGGATTTTTCTCTTTTTTCTTATTTATCATGGTTTGTAATGAATTTTCAGATGGGAGCTTTGGTTTTGAGGCTGGCATATTGAGTTCAGGGCACAAGAGGAATGTCCTTTTTCAATCAGGGCACAGCTGTTGGCTTGCTCCAATTCTGGCTTGCTGTCATTGTTTGGGTGCCTCAGCTTACTTTTGGTTTCTTGAGCGGCATTTGCCTAAATGTTTTCTGGGTCTGAGTTGGTTTTGCCTTCTTCTTTCCCAAATTTTGTATTCTGACGCAATACAAACATGAGTTTGGACTGAGTAGCCATTATGAAATAAAAAACACAACACATAGGCATTTGAAGCTTAGAAATCTACAGGTAACATGACCAAGGTGAGTTTTTGTGTTTTGGAAAATCAAATGGAACACTTTGGCTTAGGTGACAGATATTAATTGCCTCCAAACTGAGTTTCACTGCGATTTTCAGGTTAATTCAGTCAGAATTCTACAGGCAGTCAGCTGGAGGGGTGGATGAATCCGGGAACAGCCAGTCTCATTGCGACTAAATCAAGCCCAATATCATTATGGATTCTTGCATTTCCTTGGCTTTTTTCTCATATTTCTTATTTATCATGGTTTGTAATGAATCTTCTGATGTGAGCATCGGTTTTGAGGCTGCAATATGGAGTTCAGGGTACAAGAGGAAGGTTCTTTTTCAAACAGGGCACAGCTGTTGTCTTGCTCCAATTCTGGCTTGCCGTCATTGTTTTGGGTGCCTCAGCCGATTTGTGGTTTCTTGTGTGGCAATTTCCCAAATGTTTTCTGCGTCTCAGTTGGTTTTGCCTTCTTCTTTCCAAATTTTGTATTCTGATGTAATGCAAGCAAGATTTTGGACAGAGTAGCCATTATGAAAGAAAAAAAAACACAGCAAATTGGCCTTTCAGGATTAGAAATCTACAGGTAACACGACCAAGATGAGTTTCTGTATTTTGTAAAATGACATGGAAGCCCGCTGGTGAGGGGACAGATTCTAATTCCCTCCAAAATGAGTGTAGTCCGATTTTGAGGTGAATTCAATCTGAATTCCAAAGTCAGTCTGTGGAAGGGGTGGATGAATCTGGAAACATTCAGTTTCCTTGTGTCTAAATCCAGCGAAATATCACAAAGGAGTCTTGCATTTCTTTGGCTTTTTCACATTTCCCTTATTTTTCATGGTTTGTAATGAATTTTCTGATGTGAGCTTTGGTTTTGAGGCTGCAATATGGAGTTCAGGGCACCGGAGGAATGGTCTTTTTCAAACAGGGCACAGCTGTTGGCGTGTTCCAATTCTGGCCTGCTGTCATTGTTTTGGGTGCCTCAGCTGACTTTTGGTTTCTTGAGTGGCAATTTCCTAAATGTTTTCTGGGTCTGAGTTGTTTTTGCCTTCTTCCTTCCCAAATTGTGTATTCTGACGCAATACAAACACGAGTTTGGGCATAGTAGCCATTATGAAATAAAAAACACAACAAATAGGTGTTTGAAGCTTAGAAACTACAGGCAACACGACCAAGGTGAGTTTTTGTGTTTTGGAAAATAAAATGGAACACTTCGGCTGAGGTGACAGATATTAATTGCCTCCAAACTGAGTTTCACTGCGATTTTCAGGTTAATTCAGTCAGAATTCCACAGGCAGTCAGCTGCAGGGGTGGATGAATCCGGGAATAGCCGGTCTCCTTGCGACTAAATCAAGCCCAATATCATTATGGATTCTTGCATTTCCTTGGCTTTTTTCTCAATTTTCTTATTTAGCATGGTTTGTAATGAATTTTCTGATGTGAGCTTTGGTTTTGAGGCTGACATATTGAGTTCAGGGCACAAGAGGCAGGTCCTTTTTCAATCAGGGCACAGCTGTTGGCTTGCTCCAATTCTGGCTTGCTGTCATTGTTTGGGTGCCTCAGCTGAATTTTGGTTTCTTGAACGGCAATTTTCTAAATGTTTTCTGGGTCTGAGTTGGTTGTGCCTTCTTCCTTCCCAAATTGTGTATTCTGAGGCAATACAAACAACAGTTTGGACAGAGTAGCCATTATGAAATAAAAAACACAGCAAATGGGCATTTGAAGCTTAGAAATCTACAGATAACACGACCAAGGTGAGTTTTTGTGTTTTGGAAAATCAAATGGAACACTTTGGCTGAGGTGACAGATATTAATTGCCTCCAAACTGAGTTTCACTGCGATTTTCAGGTTAATTCAGTCAGAATTCCACAGGCAGTCAGCTGCAGGGGTGGATGAATCTGGGAACAGGCGGTCTCCTTGCGACTAAATCAAGCCCAATACCATTATGGATTCTTGCATTTCTTTGGATTTTTCTCTTTTTTCTTATTTATCATGGTTTGTAATGAATTTTCAGATGGGAGCTTTGGTTTTGAGGCTGGCATATTGAGTTCAGGGCACAAGAGGAATGTCCTTTTTCAATCAGGGCACAGCTGTTGGCTTGCTCCAATTCTGGCTTGCTGTCATTGTTTGGGTGCCTCAGCTTACTTTTGGTTTCTTGAGCGGCATTTGCCTAAATGTTTTCTGGGTCTGAGTTGGTTTTGCCTTCTTCTTTCCCAAATTTTGTATTCTGACGCAATACAAACATGAGTTTGGACTGAGTAGCCATTATGAAATAAAAAACACAACACATAGGCGTTTGAAGCTTAGAAATCTACAGGTAACATGACCAAGGTGAGTTTTTGTGTTTTGGAAAATCAAATGGAACACTTTGGCTTAGGTGACAGATATTAATTGCCTCCAAACTGAGTTTCACTGCGATTTTCAGGTTAATTCAGTCAGAATTCTACAGGCAGTCAGCTGGAGGGGTGGATGAATCCGGGAACAGCCAGTCTCATTGCGACTAAATCAAGCCCAATATCATTATGGATTCTTGCATTTCCTTGGCTTTTTTCTCATATTTCTTATTTATCATGGTTTGTAATGAATCTTCTGATGTGAGCATCGGTTTTGAGGCTGCAATATGGAGTTCAGGGTACAAGAGGAAGGTTCTTTTTCAAACAGGGCACAGCTGTTGTCTTGCTCCAATTCTGGCTTGCCGTCATTGTTTTGGGTGCCTCAGCCGATTTGTGGTTTCTTGTGTGGCAATTTCCCAAATGTTTTCTGCGTCTCAGTTGGTTTTGCCTTCTTCTTTCCAAATTTTGTATTCTGATGTAATGCAAGCAAGATTTTGGACAGAGTAGCCATTATGAAAGAAAAAAAAACACAGCAAATTGGCCTTTCAGGATTAGAAATCTACAGGTAACACGACCAAGATGAGTTTCTGTATTTTGTAAAATGACATGGAAGCCCGCTGGTGAGGGGACAGATTCTAATTCCCTCCAAAATGAGTGTAGTCCGATTTTGAGGTGAATTCAATCTGAATTCCAAAGTCAGTCTGTGGAAGGGGTGGATGAATCTGGAAACATTCAGTTTCCTTGTGTCTAAATCCAGCGAAATATCACAAAGGAGTCTTGCATTTCTTTGGCTTTTTCACATTTCCCTTATTTTTCATGGTTTGTAATGAATTTTCTGATGTGAGCTTTGGTTTTGAGGCTGCAATATGGAGTTCAGGGCACCGGAGGAATGGTCTTTTTCAAACAGGGCACAGCTGTTGGCGTGCTCCAATTCTGGCCTGCTGTCATTGTTTTGGGTGCCTCAGCTGACTTTTGGTTTCTTGAGTGGCAATTTCCTAAATGTTTTCTGGGTCTGAGTTGTTTTTGCCTTCTTCCTTCCCAAATTGTGTATTCTGACGCAATACAAACACGAGTTTGGGCATAGTAGCCATTATGAAATAAAAAACACAACAAATAGGTGTTTGAAGCTTAGAAACTACAGGCAACACGACCAAGGTGAGTTTTTGTGTTTTGGAAAATAAAATGGAACACTTCGGCTGAGGTGACAGATATTAATTGCCTCCAAACTGAGTTTCACTGCGATTTTCAGGTTAATTCAGTCAGAATTCCACAGGCAGTCAGCTGCAGGGGTGGATGAATCCGGGAATAGCCGGTCTCCTTGCGACTAAATCAAGCCCAATATCATTATGGATTCTTGCATTTCCTTGGCTTTTTTCTCAATTTTCTTATTTAGCATGGTTTGTAATGAATTTTCTGATGTGAGCTTTGGTTTTGAGGCTGACATATTGAGTTCAGGGCACAAGAGGCAGGTCCTTTTTCAATCAGGGCACAGCTGTTGGCTTGCTCCAATTCTGGCTTGCTGTCATTGTTTGGGTGCCTCAGCTGAATTTTGGTTTCTTGAACGGCAATTTTCTAAATGTTTTCTGGGTCTGAGTTGGTTGTGCCTTCTTCCTTCCCAAATTGTGTATTCTGACGCAATACAAACAACAGTTTGGGCAGAGTAGCCATTATGAAATAAAAAGCACAACAAACAGGCGTTTGAAGCTTAGAAATCTACAGATAACACGACCAAGGTGAGTTTTTGTGTTTTGGAAAATAAAATGGAACACTTTGGCTGAGGTGACAGATATTAATTGCCTCCAAACTGAGTTTCACTGCGATTTTCAGGTTAATTCAGTCAGAATTCCACAGGCAGTCAGCTGCAGGGGTGGATGAATCCGGGAACAGCCGGTTTCCTTGCGACAAATTCAAGCCCAATATCATTATGGATTCTTGCATTTTTTGGATTTTTTCTCATTTTTCTTATTTATCATTGTTTGTAATGAATTTTCTGATGTGAGCTTTGGTTTTGATGCTGGCATATGGAGTTCAGGGCACAAGAGGAAGGTTCTTTTTCAATAAGGGCACAGCTGTTGGCTTGCTCCAATTCTGGCTTTCTGTCATGGTTTTGGGTGCCTCAGCTGACTTTTGGTTTCTTGAGCACCAATTTCCTAAATGTTTTCTGGGTCTGAGTTGGTTTTGCCTTCTTCCTTCCCAAATTTGGTATTCTGACGTAATACAAACAAGAGTTTGGGCAGAGTTGCCATTATGAAATAAAAACACAACAAATAGGCGCTTGAAGCTTATAAATCTACAGGTAACACGACCAAGGTGAGTTTTTGTGTTTTGGAAAATCAAATGGAACACTTTGGCTTAGGTGACAGATATTAATTGCCTCCAAACTGAGTTTCACTGCGATTTTCAGGTTAATTCAGTCAGAATTCCACAGGGGTGGAATTCCATGGTTTGTAATGAATATTCTGATGTGAGCTTTGGTTTTGAGGCTGGCATATTGAGTTCAGGGCACAAGAGGAAGGTTCTTTTTCAATAAGGGCACAGCTGTTGGCTTGCTCCAATTCTGGCTTGCTGTCATTGTTTTGGGTGCCTCAGCCAATTTGTGGTTTCTTGAGCGGCAATTTCCTAAATGTTTTCTGGGTCTGAGTTGGTTTTGCCTTCTTATTCCCAAATTTTGTATTCTGATGCAATACAAGCAAGATTTTTGACGGAGTAGCCATTAGGAAAGAAAAAAAAAACACAGCAAATTGCCCTTTCAGGATTAGAAATCTACAGGCAACACAACCCAGATGAGTTTCTGTGATTTGGAAAATCACATGGAACCCTTCTGCTGAGGGGACAGATTCTAATTCCTTCCAAATTGAGTGTGAGTGCGATTTTGAGGTGATTTCAATCAGAATTCCAAAGTGAGTCTGTGGAAGTGGGGGATGAATCTGGAAACAGCCAGTTTCCTTGTGTCTAAATCCAGCCAAATATCACAAAGGACTTTTGCATTTCTTTGGCTTTTTCACATTTCCCTTCTTTATCATGCTTTTTAATGAATTTTCTGATGTGAGCTTTGGTTTTCAGGTTGGCATAGTTAGTTCAGGGCACAAGAGGAAGGTTCTTTTCCAATCAGGGCTCAGCTGTTGGGTTGCTCCAAATCTGGCTTGCTGTCATTGTTTTGGGTGCCTCAGCCGATTTGTGGTTTCTTGAGCGGCAATTTCCTAACTGTTTCTGGGTCTGAGTTGGTTTTGCCTTCTTCCTTCCCAAATTTGGTATTCTGACGCAATACAAACAAGAGTTTGGGCAGAGTTGCCATTATGAAATAAAAAACACAACAAATAGGCGCTTGAAGCTTATAAATCTACATGTAACATAACCAAGGTGAGTTTTTGTGTTTTGGAAAATCAAATGGAACACTTTGGCTTAGGTGACAGATATTAATTGCCTCCAAACTGAGTTTCACTGCGATTTTCAGGTTAATTCAGTCAGAATTCCACAGGGGTGGAATTCCATGGTTTGTAATGAATATTCTGATGTGAGCTTTGGTTTTGAGGCTGCAATATGGAGTTCAGGGCACCGGAGGAATGGTCTTTTTCAAACAGGGCACAGCTGTTGGCGTGCTCCAATTCTGGCCTGCTGTCATTGTTTTGGGTGCCTCAGCTGACTTTTGGTTTCTTGAGTGGCAATTTCCTAAATGTTTTCTGGGTCTGAGTTGGTTTTCCCTTCTTCCTTCGCAAATTGTGTATTCTGACGCAATACAAACAAGAGTTTGGACAGAGTAGCCATTATGAAATAAAAAACACAACAAATGGGCATTTGAAGCTTAGAAATCTACAGGTAACACGACCAAGGTGAGTTTTTGTATTTTGTGAAATGAAATGGAACACTTTTGCTGAGGGGACAGATATTAACACCCACCAATCGAGTTTGACTGTGATTTTCTGGTGAATTCAATCAGAATTGCACAGCAGTCAGCTGGGAGGGGTGGATGAATCCAGAAACAGGTGGTTTCTATGTGACTGACAAAGCCAAATTCACTAGGGATTCTTGCATCTCTTCGTTTTTTTGACTTTTCTCAATTATCATGGTTTGTAATGAAGTTTCTGATGTGAGCTCTTGTTTTGAGGCTGCAATATGGAGTTCAGGGCACCGGAGGAATGGTCTTTTTCAAACAGGGCACAGCTGTTGGCGTGCTCCAATTCTGGCTTGCTGTCATTGTTTGGGTGCCTCAGCTGAATTTTGGTTTATTGAGCGGCAATTTCCTAAATGTTTTCTGGGTCTGAGTTGGTTTTGCCTTCTTCCTTTCCAAATTCTGTAATCCTACACAATACAAACAAGCATTCAGATAGAGTCGCCATTATGAAATAAAAAAAAATCATATGGGCGTTTCATGCTTAGAAATCTAGAGGCAACATGACCAAGATGAGCCTTTGGTTTTGGAAAATAAAATGCTACACTTTTGCTGAGGGGACAGTAATTAATTCCCTCCAAATCAATTGTGAGTGTGTGTCCAGGCATGGCCTTGTGAGCTCCAGGCATGTCATTCTGGTTCTCTGTCTCTCAGTGAAAAAAACTGGCTTGGAGCAATTCTGCAGCATGAAATCCTTTAATCCCATTTCCTACTCCAATGACCCCAGGGTTCTGGCTGGCTCCAGCCAAAACAAACTGCCCAGCGGAAGCACAGGAGTTTGTAGGGGGCCCCCTGAGAACAGGCAGTGCCGAATCTGGAAGATGCTATGGTGTTCTGGCTTGTACTCTCTTGTACAAAAGTGGTTAAAAGACATCCTCATACTTAAGAATGAGGTATGCCTCCTAAGTAGTGGTTTACCCTGCTGCACCACAATGCTCATCCTTGGCATTTTATGTGATGTTTCCCTGGCATTTGGACTTGTTTACCTAAGTTCATTTGTTGGAGCCAGTGTTGTGATGCATTAGGATAATCTGTTGCCACTGATGCTGGCATCCCATATGGCCACTGTTTGTGCCTCAGCTGCTGTACTTCCCATCCAGCTCTCTGCCAATGCATCTGAGAAAGCAGCAGACAACCCAAGTTCTTGAGTCCCTGCCACCCATGAGGGAGACTTGGGTGGAGTTCCAGATCCTGGCTTTGATCTGACCCAGTCCCAGACATTGTGAGTATTTGGTGGGTTGACCTGCAGATGGAAGATCTCTCTCTCCCCCTCCCTGTCTCTCCTTCTTTATAACTCCGTCTTCCAGATAAATAAATCCTTTTCACATATTTATTTTTCAACATTTTTTCCCTACTTTTTCGCACACTCCCTAGGTGCTGCTGCCCTCTGTGGACTTGTCCTCCTCGGCCTCTGAGTAGAGCACAGCCACCTCTCCAATGCTGACATCCTCTGACACATGTTTCACTCTTCTGTTCTCTCTAAACTGCAGACTCTTGATCTACCCAACTAACTCTCATGCATAGACACACACACCTGAGGACTCCGGAGTCTTGGATTTCAGGTTGTAATTAACTTTCCTTTTCAGAGGACTGGTGAAAAAACAAGTCTGGAAGCCAGTGTGCAGCCTTGTGGTTCAGATGCCTGTGTCCCACATTGGAGTTTCTGTGTTTGATTCCCGGATCCAGCCCCTGCCTCCAACTTCCTGATAATGCAGACCCTGGGAGCTAGCAAGTGATGGCTCAGATGATTGGGTTCCCTGCTCCTGGGCCAGTCCTGACCGCTGTGGACATTTCAGCAGTTAACTAGAGGGTGAATACCACTTCTCTGTCTACTTGTTCATTTCTTTGCATCTCAAAGTAAAAAACAAAACAAGTATGTTTGTATCATCCATTAAAATAACTTCCTCAATGGAAAAAGGTAGTTTCATTGTTAAATTTGGGGAAAAATAATGCTTCTTGGTTGTAAATGATATTAGAATAATGCATAACTGTACATCAGACTTCCATTGTGGACAAGGAAGAGAAAGATGGAAGCAATAATTTTTGCTTCTGGCTTTGGTACTTGTCATGTAACCTTGAAAAATTCATTTAAACTCATGGGGCCTGAGTGTCCTTAAAATTACAGGCTCATCTAGTTGAGGCAGGTGGTGTAAGGGGAGGTGGCAGGAAGCTGAGAGATTGCCTTGTTTCTGTGCCAACAGAGCTAAGTGACATTAGCAAGTCATTTGACCCCTCTGGATCTTCCTCCCTTGTGAGATAAGATTGTCTTTATAGTTAAAGGATTTATTCTACACAGTCCTATCTTATGGTAAGGTTCACATGACTGAAGTGCTGTATAAACTGGCAGTGTAATCATCAAGTTGGCACTGAAGATGAAATGTTAAACAGCATAGAACTTCTAAGGCTTGTAGTTCTATGAGGAGCTACACAGAAACATTGAAGTTCATGGGCATTTTAAATTTAAAAGCAGAATCATTGAATCACTGTTCAGAATCAGTATAGTTGCTAAAATTCTTATTTATAATCATTGAGATTGGTAGTGTAATTACTGATAGCATACTCCTAGTGTTGTATATTTTAGTTTATACAATACTTAGACTATATAAAGTATAGGTAGCATGGGAAGTGCGATACACAGCAGTCTCATAGAATGGCAGATGTCGTAAACAGCACTCTGGCCTCAGAATCAGCCCTTAAGGCACTCAGATCTGGCTGAAGAGCCCATGAGAGTATTTTAGGTATGGAAAGCCACTCTGGCAAAAAAGAAAAAAAAATGACCTAAATAAAAGATCTCTGTGAGTGAGATCCCAGTAGAACAATGGGCCATTAAAGAATGAGGTACCTTTCTCTGAAGAGAGGAGAGAACTTCCCATTTGACTATGACCTTGTCTAAATGAGATTGAAGTCAGTGAACTCAATAGGCTTCCATAGCCTTGGCAATTCATGACTAGAGCCCAGGGAGATTTCTGATGCCATAAACAAGAGTGTCAGATTGTTCAGTCAACAACAGGAATCACTGTGTGCTTACTCCTTATGTGGGATCTCTGTCCTTAAGGTGTTGTCCAATGTGAAGTAATGCTATAACTAGTACTCAAGCAGTATTTTACACTTTATGTTCTGTGTGCTGCAAACTGATGAAATCTTTACTTAATATATACTAAAACAATCTTCTGTATATAAAGATAATTGAAAATGAATCTTGATGTGAATGGAATGGGAAAGGGAGTGGGAGATGGGAGGGGTGCTGGTGGGAGGGAAATTAGAGGGGGAAGCCTTTGTAATCCATACACTGTACTTTGGAAAATTATATTCACTAAATAAAAGTTTAAAAAATTAAAAAATAAAAATAAATAAAAATATAGGTAGCAATATTTAATGCTTCTCTTTCACTGGATTGGAATATAGCATACATTAATAAACCTTTTTTAAAGATTTATTTATTTATTTATTTGAAAGGCAGAATGATAGGGAGAGACACATAGACAGAGATGTTCTCTCTGCTGTTTTACTCCCCAAGTGGCTGCAAGCAGCTGGAGCTGGGCTAATCCAAAGCCAGGTGCTTCTTCCAGGTCTCCCACATGGATTCAGGCACCCAAGTATTTGGGCCACCTTCTGCTGCTTTCCCAGACACATTAGCAGGGAGCTAGATTAGAAGCTGAGCATCTGGGACATGAACCAGTGCCCATAAGGGATGCCAGCACTGCAGGTGGTGGCTTTACCTTATATGCCACAGCACCAGCTACAGCCTATTCATTTTAAATTAATAACTAAAGATTATCTGCTGTTCAGCCTCCAGGCTTTGGCTTGGCCCAGCCTCTGCTGTTGTGGACATTTGGGGAGTGAGCCAGAGGTTGAAAGATCTCTCTTCTTATGTCTCTCCCTCTCTAACCTTGCCTTTCAAATAAATAAATGAGTCTTTGAAATAAAAATACATACACACACACACACACACACACACACACGGTACCAACTCAGTGGGTAAAGCCATGGCCTGCTGTGCCAGCATCCCATATGGGTGCTGATTCAAGTCCCAGCTGCTCCAGTTCCAATCTAGCTCCCTGCTAATGTGCCTGAGAAAGCCTCAGAAGGTGGCCCAAGTGCTTGAACCACTGCATTCATGTGGGAGGCCTGGCACAAGCGCCTGGCTTTAGATTGGCTCAGCTGAGGCCAATTTGGGAAGCGAACCAGCAGATGGAAGATCTGTCTCTACCCCTTCTCTGTAACTCCGCCTTTCAAATAAATAATAGATTTTAAAAATGGGGTAAAAGGGCAGTTTTGTTGCCTTCCCTTTCCCTAGAGTATCATAATCAAAATCTGTTAGGCAAATGAATAAGGGAAATTCTGAGATCATGTATTGACCACAGAAGAGAATGGATTCACTGTACATTTTCTGGAAGCCCATGCTAGTTGGAACCAAGGGAAGGATAACAAAAAAGGGGAGGCCTATATCCCTCTTATTTGTCTTAGTTCATTGGAGCAGTGGAGAGTTGAGTAATGTAACATTGGTGTTTGTCTCCATACAGTTCACTTCTATTTAGCTGGTTCTTTTTTTTTTTTTTGCGTTTCCTTTTTATTTATTTTAAGAGATTTATTTGAAAGGCATAGAGACAGGGGTCTTCGATCTGCTGGTTTGATTCCTGAATGTTTGGGTGAGGCTGAAGGCCCACGAGTCCCAACCCATCTCCCACGTGGTGTGGAGTCCAAGCACCTGTCCATCACCACTGCACTCGTTGGCTGGAGTGAGACAGGAAGTAGGACGGTAGGGAATGGAACCGGTGCCCGTGATGTGGGCCCTGCAGGCTGTGGTTGCACCCCCACGCCATGGCGCAGGCCTCAATAAACCTTTCTTTAAAGTGGAATTAGGGGTAAAAATGGTCTGAGGTGCATGTGCGGTTCCGTTGTGAGAGAGGCTGAGGCCCTGTGGGTGCCCGGGGGCCAACAGGAACACCTGCAGCCTTGGCCTGCAGGTCCTGGGTGTCTCCCCTCTGCTTGTGCCCCGCCCACGGGCCCGGCCCAGGCCCCAGTGGCACCTCAGGAATATCTGCCTCAAACTGGTCACTTTAAGTCACTTTGTGATCCCTGACCTCTACCCAAGTAAGGAAGCAGGAAGCAGCCCAGCAGGCTTCCCCCGACCTCTGGAGCCCTGAGCCGTGGTGCCAGCCCATGCCCCGGGGAGCCCACAGCCATTCTGGGCCAGCCATTGGGACCCACGAACCCTGAGCCTCGTCCCCAACCCCTTCGAGGTCACCACTGCAGCCTCCTATTTAGCTGGTTCTTAATCCTCAAGAAGGGATTTAGGTCAATGTTCTATTCTCATCAAAGACTTTGATGTTTAATAAAAGATTCTGTCAGTAATTGTAACGCTGGGTCATTCTAAAGATGTGCTGTGACTTAGGTTTAGAAAAGAGCATCTTGCTTGCCACCCTCATCTCAGCTCTGCGGGCTGTCTGTTCTCCCTGCACAGATTCAGTAATGCATGCTTCTTCTCTACTACAAAGATCTTATGTTGGTCATATTTCCAGTTACCAAAATCAAATCAACTCACACCTGGACTCTGAGTATTCAATGGCATTATTTATCAAATTAAATGTATTCAAATATTCAAAGACCACTTCAAAGCTTAACTGCCTTCAAGAGTGTTTGGCACTTGGAACAGCCACTGTGGTTTTCTACACATGAGCACTCACTATTTTATATACCATTTAACAATTCAAACATCACTTCAGCTTCAGCAATACACAGCAATAGAATGGATGATTCTACATAATAAACACGTTACATTAGTTTGGACTTAAAACCTAGAACTAAAACCATGTGGTAACCTGGATGGATTTAAGGAAAGGTGTAGAGCTAGGTAGCTAAGGCCACAGAATCCCAGACCTATTGATTTTAAGTGAGTCTGGAACAACAGCATTCCATTGCATTATCTTCCATCTCAGAGTCCTGCTTTTCCAGTGAGACCCACCCCACTCAGACCACGTATTTCCTGCCTGTGTCTTCACGGTGGTGGAAGCTGTTCTCATACAGGCATCTCCTGGACAGTCACCAGCTTCCTGATTTACTACCTGAACTGGAATCCCCAGTTGCGAGGTATATTTCCCAAACACCCAGGCTGAATTGAATGTTCATCTCTGGCAGTCAAAAACTTCTGCCTTAGGAAACAGAACATGTCCTCTACTCTGCGGCTCCTTTTTCTTCTCATGGGGTTCTGTGGTGATCTGTGGTTTTCAACACAAATCCTGGTAGCATTCTGACTCAAAAGAAAGACCAGGGATAAGAGTTCCTACTGGGGGCTGCTGTTGTGGCATAGCAAGTTACACTGCTGCCTGCAGCACTAACATCCCACATGGATGCCAGTTTGACTCCCAGCTGTGCTACTTCTTCCCCAGCTCCTTGCTGGGTAAAGCAGCAGAGAATGGCCCAAGCACTTGGTCCTCTGCCCCCACATGGGAGACCTGGAGGAAGCTGCTGGCTTCAGCATGGCCCAGCCCTGGCCATTGTGCCCATTTAGGGAGTGAGCCAGCAGATGGACCTCTGTGTTTCCCTCTATTTTTCTCTCTGTAACTATGCCTCACAAAGAAATAGAACTTCAGAAAGTTATTCTCCATCAAGTAATACACCCTTTTCCAGGCAGTTGTAAAGCTGGGAGTCATAGCTTCTTGTATATTTTGGATAATAAGAGTTTTGGTTTGAAAGCACGTTCATCTGAAACAATGATCACTCATTATCCTTTGTTAGAGAAGGGGGCTCTGCTCTTTGAAAGTGAAAATCAGAAGCTGTAATGTGTGATGAGCTCCACCTGTCAGGTCTGGGGATACTTATTTGAAAGACAGGGCACCAGGAGAGGAAGCTTTTCAGATTCCCTGGCCCTTGCTTTAGTCTTATGTCTTTACTTCTTTTGCTGCATCTTGATGTCAAGAGTGTACTCTTTATGCTGAAATGAGGAATTGTGTCTTACCACTTTTAGGCCTTTTTCTAAGTGTCGCTCCCCGTCTTCGTGGGGGAACGACACAAGACCCTGCGCTGTTCTTTTGTCTGCTCGGCCCTCCCCAGGTTTGCTGCTGGTTCTTCCCGGGTTGGCTGCCGTCCCTCCACCTCCGTGAAAGGGCGGTTCCCCCTGCCACATTCCCCACTTCCACGGGGGAGCGGCACACCACTGGCCGGCTCTCTCAGGGGCTGCATGGGTGTTCCTTCAGATAGATGTTCCCGTTAGATGTTCCTGGTGCATGTTGTCTCTCTCCTCCTTTATAGTCCTCTTCCGCCAATCCCAACTCGGCTGCCCACACGCTGAGTACGCTGCTCTCCTCCAATCAGGAGCAGGATCAGCTCCTGGAGGTCATCACTCAAGTTAGCAAGAGGCAGCTGCGTAGAAGCTGTTTTCTCCTCTCCCAGCGCCATATTGTGGGAGAGCAGATGCATAGAATAAGTCTTAATTCCAGTAACTCAGTCCAGTCCGAGTTGCTCCCCACAGATCCCCCTTTCTTTTTATTTTTTGGCGTTGATACGCACCTGTCTTCGGTGCCCCGTGGCACACACTCTGCTCTGCTTGCTAGAGTTGCCCACAGGTGCTTACAAGTCCTATCAATCAGGCAAACCAAATCCGGGTCCTCTCTTCGCCATGTTGTGAGGAGGTTTTTAGGTGCTGATGCGTGCCTGTGTTCGGTGCCCTGCAGCGCATGCTCTTCTCTGCTAGAACTGCCTGCAGGTGTTACAAGCCCTACCAATCAGGCAAACTGAATCCAAGCCTTCTCATTGCGGTATTGTGGGGAGACTTATTGATGTTAATTCGTGCCTGTCTTCGGTGACCTGCGGCGCATAAGCTGCTAGCTGCCCGCAGGTGCTCACCACCTCCCTAATCAGGCAGACCGAATCCAAGCTCTCTCATTGCCATGTTGAGGGGAGGCCTTATTTTTTTTTTCTATTTCTCTATCTCCGGGCATTCCTATCTCTCCTATTTTACTTCTATCTGCCAGCATTCCTATTTCTCTCATTTTACTTCTAAACTTCCCGCGGCTTCTCTTATCCCCGCGGTTTCCCGGCGCCCGCCCCGAGGCTGCTTCTCAGCACCTCGCCCCGTGGCAGCTTCATGGCTCTGCGCGGCTTCCTGGCTTCCCGCCCGCACCACGGCCTCGCACTAGCCCAGCGTTCCCTATCTACTTGTGCCCCGCACGCTCTCTCTGAGCGCAGCAGCCTCCACGAGTCACACAGCCCCAGCTCACGTTTCTGCCAGTAGCATTCAATCCAAGTTCCCCGGGCTAACCTAGCGAATTCAACCCAGCTCACGTTTCTGCCCCACGATTTGGCTTCTCGTCCTTTGCTCCCTGGGCTAATCTGACGGATTCCAACCTGGCTTACGTTTCCGCTTCTGGTTTTAACTTTTCACCCCTTATTCCCAAGCTGACTCGACGAATCCCAAGGTAGCTTTCGTCTCTGCCTCAGCCTGCCCCTGCGGCTACATCCTCCCTAACATTTTTCTCTACCTGGTATGTTTCCCTAAGTTTTCTTCCAACAATATTCCTCCCTCATTTCTCCTGGCCTCTCCCCACAGTCTGCATCCGAGTCCAAGCCTCCTCCAGGTTTCACTTTTGCTTTCAATCTCCTAGCTTCCCCACCATAATCCGCATCCGAGTCTATGAAAGCTTTCACTTTTGCTTTCAATCCTAACTTCTTTCCCACAGTCCATATCCGAGTCTATGCCTAGGCTTTCGATAGCTTCTTCTGGCACATTTTCCGTCCGGCTTTCCCTAGGCTCTTTGCTAGTCTCTCTCTCCGGTATTTTCCACTTCTTCCCGTTTCTTCCCTCCTAAGTTTCCTATCCGAGTCACGGCACCATTATGTCGCTCCCCCTCTTCGTGGAGGAACGACACAGGACCCTGTGTTGTTCTTTTGTCTTCTCGGCCCTCCCAGGGTTTGCTGCTGGTTCTTCCCGGGTTGGCTACCATCCCTTCCACCTCTGTGGAAGGGTGGTTCCCCCTGCCACATTCCCCACTTCTGCGGGGGAGCGGCACACCCCCAGCCGGCTCTCTCGGGGGCTGCACAGGTGTTCCCTTAGATGTTCCCCTTAGATGTTCCTGGTGCATGCCATCTCTCTCCTCCTTTATAGTCCTCCTCCGCCAATCCTAACTCGGCTGCCCACACGCCGAGTACGCTGCTCTCCTCCAATCAGGAGTAAGTCCTACAGTTTATTGGTTGAACTGGAGGCAGCTGTGTAGAAGCTGTTTCTCCCTTCTCAGTGCCATATTGTGGGAGAGCAGATGCATAGAATAAGTCTTAATTCCAGTAACTTAGTCTAGTCTGAGTTGCTCCCCACACTAAGAAGAGTGTATATATTTATCTTGGATATAAGGATAGCTTCTGGGGTGGGTTGATTTTTTTTTGGAAGTTTTCTCAAGCCAGCCAGTAGCCTATATTTTCTTCACAGAATTCAGTTTTTAGAAAAGCCTCCAATACAGCCAGACCATCTGTAGGTAGGGAAGAGAAGGTAGAAAAATAAAAAGAAACATGAGGAATATGAGGAAGCTAATGATCAAATAATCCCTTGTGCTTTTCTAGTACTAGGATTAGCTATTCTCTTGTTTTTATTGAATCCTGTAATCCTGCAGATTTAGCTTTTAACACAAAGATGCCTGTAGGCAAAATACTTCATTGGTTCCATACTACTAAAACAGAAATACTTCAGTTTGTTTTAATGCCAAAAATGTATTTACAGGAGAGCATAAATCCTCAGGGAACTAAGTCTCTTGCAAACACTGCATGCAATGAAAAGCATCCTCAGCCTCAACCAAGAGCACTGCCATTGCAGAGCTGAAGGCTGATTTATCTTCCCCACCTGGTGTGAATATGCTGAGAAATAAGCGGAGATAAACAGACCTTCTACTAGGTTAAGTCGAATTCTCCTTGGTGAGCTGCTGATTTGAGGACACAGCCTTTCTGCACTCTTGTGATACTTGCAATGGATTCAATTCAAGCCTAATTCACAATTGCTGGCCAGCAGCTCCTGGAATGCTTCTGACCACAACAGTGCCTCCTTCAGGAAAGGTCTGCAAGAGCAGTTCTCTAATGAGTTGTGCTCAGAGCAGTTCCCCTCCCAGCTCAGCAGTGAGCTCTTCAGATTGCAAACACAGGAATCTCAACTTACTTGATGAAAGCTTGCTACCTGCTTTTCTTGCCAATTGTGGCCTTCCCAGGAATGGTGGAGTTTTGCCATAGGTAGCTCAACCCAGTCTTCAGTACTCTTATTCTTACAAAAAAAAAAAGACAATTCAGTAAGTGGTCATCCTTGAATACACTACTGAGCCTGAATGCATTTTTACCAAATAAAGTTGCCCAATAGCTATAAACCAAAAGCCAACAACAGGCTTACCCACCTAATATTACACTCAGCCCCAAAGTACTGAGCAGTTTCATCAGTTCCTCAGAATGTAACTATGCTGTGAGCACTAAAGATAGGACTGCCCAAATTTTAATTATCAATACACTGCACAGCTAATAAGGCAGATGCTGTCTCTGGCCCACAAAAGGAGACAGATTCCCTGAAAGGTTAATCACAATTGGGAGACATTTTGCACCTGATGGAACCTGCAGTGGTACTGCCTTGAGCCTACTCCTCTCCTTCCCTTTCCACCTTTAGTCCTGGATGGGCCAGAGACCATGCACAGGAGGTGCCACCAGTCACCCATTTCCCCCTGTCCACCTGCAATGCTCCAGGGAGGCAGATGCTGCAGAACAGTGATTTGTTCCATGATTGTCACTCTGTGAGATCAGCCCAGTATGAGAAAATGACCATGGACTCCTATGAGATATCAACCGCAGAAGCACTGCCCCCAGCAGCAGTGCAGGAGGGTGGATGACAGAAGGCACAGCATGGCCAGGATCTCTAGGGATCCTGCAGGACTCTGCTGCCCTGGATGCCTACTGCAGGCAGCTGCTCGAAGGCCCAGTGCGCCTCCAGCACCCTCCTGCCAAACTCTTCCCCCTGTCTGCCCATGCAGACCACATAGATGCTGTGTCAGTGAGCAAATCAGCACCTCACACTTGGTTTTCCTGCTGAGACTCGGCCTTCATTGCTTCCCCAAGTGCAGCACGTGCTGCAAGCCTCAGCTAGCAGGGCTGGCAGGAGAGGTGGGCAGTCGCACTCACCAGGTCTGTCTCTTCTTCTCCTGCCCCTCCTGACTCTCGGGCCACCACCTGCACTCTAGCCCCAAGGTATGAAATGGGAAGACCAAGAATCTAACACCACCCACATCACCTGCACACACTGCAACTACCAGCTGCCCACCAATGACCATCTCCTTTATAGCCAGCCTGGCATGGGGTGGGTCTGGCAGCGCTGGTCCTTCCCCAGGGCAGCAAGGATTGGCCTGAGGCCCCCTGCTGGGCTGAGCCTGAACTGCCCTGCAGCAGATTCTGGAAGCAAGAAAGATGCTGATGGCTGAGGCCCTGGCTCAGAGCACACTTAGGGAGACCCCATGCCCAGCAAGGGTGCTGGGGCCCTGGACTTTCCCAGGCTGCAATCCTAGTGTGGAGTCTGGCTTGGCTCTTCTTCCCAGAGCCCTGACTGCAGATGGAGCGGGGTTCCCACGGGGGCATCTTCCTTTGTGGGAGAGTGGGTGAACCCCAAATGTCGTGACTCCCAGTGCCGGGTGCTGGCCTGCAGCCTTCCGGGAGGGAGTAGGAGACAGTGACTTTGTGGGGAGGTGACACTTGAGCTGGGCCTATATTTTGGGTTAGCTCTGGATGCACATCCCAGTGCCCCTGGACCTGTGGGTCTGCTGCAGGCCTCCTGGAGGCTCTGAGTGCCAGGCGTCCTGGTGGGGAGGTCGAGGTGCTGAGCTCCCGCTGGGTGCACCAGGCACTTTGGAGCTGTTCAGAGTAAGGAGTTGAGGTCACCTCCTGAACCACTGCTGGTCCCAAACTCCTGGTTTGGGATTTGCCAGAACCCTGAAGTAGGGGTGTGGTGGGGGTGGTAGTGGTTGGCTTCAATGCACTGTATTTGTGAGTTCTTCAAACACAGCTTCTCCCTACTCCTGCAGGTTTTCAGGTCATTGACGAAGACAGAGTCCCTCAGCTGTAAAGTGACTGAAGTTTGGAAACTACGTACAGAACATCACAGTGTGTATTCAGCTGGTCATCCTTCAGGCCTGCAGGTGGACAGCAAGAGCAACAGTAAGATATTAATTACTGTAGATACTCTCCTTTCGTTCCGGTAGACCCACCAAAAGAGAATGGGAGATGAGTACTTGAACATTGGAACCAGTCAGTTTGCTAGGGTGAGCATCAGTACTTGGAGCTCAGGAGTGGACATGGAGAGCAAAACATGCATTGTTACTAAAGAGGACTGTTAGGCATTTTACTGTGAAAAGGTAAATCATTTAGAAGTGTGCAAGACACCTTAAGAAAAGGTCTGTATATTTATTTTTGTTTATTTGCAAGGCAGAGAGAGCCCTTCTATTTACTGCTCATTCCTCAAATGTCTGCACCAACCAGAGCTGGTTCAGGCTGAAGCCAGGAACTCAGTGTGGGTCTCCCACACAGGTGGCAGGGACTCAAGTACTTGAGCCATCAGCTGCTGCTTCCCAGGGTTCTGTTAGCAGGAAGCCAGAAGCAGAAGCAGGGCTAGGGCTTGAGCCCTGGGCATGCTGACTGGGATGTGGAAGGCTTTACCACTATACCAAACACATGCTCCAGTAAGCTGTTTCAACACGTTTGCAAAATGTAAGAATGTGGTTTTAAATATATGCTCTTCATCTTAAAAATTTGCATAATCTTATATTCAGTTTCATATGATTCAATACTTATTATTAAATACAAGTAACATTTAGACACATGCTTTCCTCACCAATACAAACCTCAGTAATTTTTTCACTTAGAACCTTGAACATTAGCATTCATTCAGACTGAAGTTCACTCATAGGCTGGGAATTCTGACAAAGAGACAGTAGGGAAAAAAATCTGGATGTGTATCTGATACCTAGTAAGATTCTGAACCTGACTGATAGAATCTGAGTAACTCTTCAGAGAGTCACTTCATACCTCTCCCCTCTGTAATGAGAAGACTGTGTCTTTCGGCCACTTTCACATGATGTTATGTAAATCTTACCTGAAAAGCCTTCTATAAATTCTGAAGTACCATACAGAAGCATATTATGCATTTCCATATGTGTGAAAAAAGGCAATGTCAAAGGCATAGCTATTCCAGAGAGAAGTTAGGAGGATTAGCTCAGTTGTAAGTGTGTAAATACCATTAAATATCAACATATTTGAAATAGATTTATAAAGTGTGGAGTTCATGATAGATATTTAAAAAATGCACTCTGGATAATAAGCAAATATCAGAAATAATGCCACACCCATCAGTGTTTAAACTCTTCAGACAGCTCCATGCCAGGGAAGTGCAGTGATCCCTGTAAATTAACAAAAATAAATCTGTGTATAGCCATGGAAGCAACTGGTTTATGCAGCCTATACTAGAGGTTTTTATGTTTAGTAAAATTACTTGATTTTTTAATGAATGCTTTCAGACTGATACCTGATGCTGAGTGGCAGACAATTTTTTCTGAAAGGTATGTGGTTGAGAAATATAAATATAAACCAGTTTATAATTTTTGTGTCTGAATATTTTCATGCATTGAGACAATACCTGCAATAATCAGAAGACTTTTCCTTAAAAAGTTGCTATATTGATGCATTTTCATTTATGTATGTAATGTATGTTTAGGTAAAAGAAAGAGAGAGAGAGAGAGAGAGAGAGAGAGAGAGAGAGAGAGAGAGAGAGATCTTTCATCTGCTGGCTCACTTCCAGATGGCCACAATAGCTGGGGCTGAGCCAGGCTGAAGCCAGGACCCTGGAACTCTGTCCCAGTCCCCCATGTGGGTGCAGGAACCCAAACTCTTGGGCAATCTTTGCTGCTTTCTCAAGCAAAGAGCTGGATGTGAAGTGAAGGATGTGAGTCTCAAAGCAGTGCCATAAGGCATGCTGCTGTTGCAGTTGGCAACTTCCCCATTTGTGCAAAAATGCTGCCCTGGATTGATGACATATTTAAGTGCTGCCACTGGCTTTTGGCTAAATAGGGTGACTTAACATGTTTTCCACTCTGTGGAAGAGGAACAAATAAGGCAGTTGGTTGTAAAAGTTGCCCATGGAAACCACAGCCTGAGAAAGATGAATCAACTCACCTTGCATTTTCCACCTTGCATCTACACCACCCTTTTCTGGACAAACATCTGATTGTATGCCCTTGTGATGGAGGTTCTCAGGGTGCTGGAACCTTTTGTAATTTTTTAAAAATATAGATTAAGAAGAAGGCAAATAAACAAAAAATTACAAACTGCTGCCAATACCAAGAAGAGATTATTGAGAGTAAAAGGTCACCTGTTGGAGCCAGCACTGTGGCACATCAGGTTAAAGCCCTGGCCTGAAATACAGGCATCCCATATGAGTGCTGGTAGAGTTCCGGCTGCTCCACTTCCAGTCCAGCCTCCTGCTAATGCACCTGGGAAAGCAGTAGAGGATGGCCCAAGTCCTTGGGCCCTTTTGCTCATGTGGGAGACCCAGAAGAAGCTCCTAACTCCTGGCTTCAGATCAGCTCAGCTCTGTCCATTGTAGCCATTTGGGCAGTGAACCAGCAGACAGAAGATTCTCTCTCTCTCTCTCTCTCTCTCTCTCTCTCTCTCTCTCTCCTATCTATATAACTTTTTCAAATAAATAAAATAATTTTTCTAAAAAAAGGTATCCTGCCATACTTCTTTCTTCCCTGTTAATTCCTAGGAATTAAAAATTGTTACAGGGCCAACACTGTGGCAAAATGGATTATACCAACACCTGCAGCACTAGCATCCTCTATGGGCACCAATTGCATGTTCTACTTCTGATCCAGCTCCCTGCTAACATACCTGTGAAAGCAGCAGGATATGGTACAAATCCTGTGGTCCTGCACCCAAGCGAGAGACCTGGATGAAATTTCCCTGACTCCTGGCTTTTTTTTTTAAAGATTTGTTTATTTATTTGAAAGGGTTACACACACACACACACAGACACACACACACACACAGAGAGAGAGAGAGAGAGAGAGAGAGGGAGGGAGATCTTCCATCCGATGGTTTACTCCCCAAAGGTTGAAATGGCTGGAGCTGCGCTTATCTGAAGCCAAGAACCAGGAGCTTCTTCGAGGTCTCCCACTCAGGTGCAGGGGCACAAGGACTTGGGCCATCTCTTACTGCTTTCCCAGGCCATAAGCTGAAAGCTTGATCAGCAGTGGAGCAGCCAGGTCTTGAACCAGCACCCTTAAGGGATGCCAGTGCTTCAGGCCAGGGTGTTAATCTGCTGTGTCATAGCACTGGCCCCTACTCCTGGCTTTGCCCTGGCCAAGCCCCAGGTTTTCAGTAATTTGGGGAATGAAGCGGCAGATGGAAGACCTTTCTGAAGTAAATAAAACAATTCTTAAAAATATATAAATATATTTATGTAACAATCATATTCATGGTTTAGAAATTTAGGGACCAAAATATATGCTTTTAAAAACCCACTCAGTGGCCGGCGCCGCGGCTCACTAGGCTAATCCTCCGCCTAGTGGCGCCAGCACACCGGGTTCTAGTCCCGGTCGGGGCGCCGGATTCTGTCCCGGTTGCCCCTCTTCCAGGCCAGCCCTCTGCTGTGGCCAGGGAGTGCAGTGGAGGATGGCCCAAGTGCTTGGGCCCTGCACCCCATGGGAGACCAGGAAAAGCACCTGGCTCCTGGCTCCTGCCATCGGATCAGCGCGGTGCGCCGGCCACAGTGCGCCAGCCACGGCGGCCATTGGAGGGTGAACCAACGGCAAAGGAAGACCTTTCTCTCTGTCTCTCTCTCTCACTGTCCACTCTGCCTGTCAAAAAAAAAGATAAAAAAAAACACTCAGTATCATTCTGCAAGGCAAAGAGCAAATCATGAAGATGTTTTAGGTCCTGAATTTATCAGTGCTGTAAGCTTCTTTCTTGTATACTTTGAAAGCTTAAGTGGTTTCTATTTTTATTTTTTAAAGGAAGATTGATGCATGTATTTGAAAATGTAGCAGAGTGGAAGAGACAGATTATCTATCTGCTGGTTTACTACTCAGCTGGCTGCAGTGGCCTGGGCTGGGCCAGACTGAAGACAGGAACTTCATCTGGGTGTCCCATGTGGGTGGCAGGGCCCCAGTTATCTTCTGTTGCTTTTCTGGGACCATTAGCAGGAAGCCAGATTGGAAGGGGAGCTGCTGGGACTCAGCTAGCACCCATATGGGATACCGGCAATGCAGCAGCATCTTACCTCATGCTACAGCACTGGCACCAAATGGTCATGTTTTA
Source organism: Oryctolagus cuniculus (assembly GCF_964237555.1). Lineage (NCBI taxonomy): Eukaryota > Metazoa > Chordata > Mammalia > Lagomorpha > Leporidae > Oryctolagus > Oryctolagus cuniculus. Next base: position 82,051,169 of record NC_091444.1, on the reverse strand, counting down.
CCTAGGGAAAAGAAAAATTAAAACCTAGGAAATTAAATGCCATGGGAAAGGATGTGGTGAGTGGAAAAACTGAAAACTTTTAGTACCTAGTTGTTGGTCATATGAAAGAAGTGGGACACTTACCTATATTATTACCTTTAGTCCAATTTGACTTTCTTTAAGTTTTTTTTTTTTTTTTACTTAATTGGGAGGCAGAGGGTGAGAGAATGAAAATGCACTCTGATTCTCTGCTTTACTCCCCCAAATGCCTGCAACAGGCAGAACTGGGTCAGGCTGAAGCCAGGAGTGTGAACTCAATTTTTTTTTTTTTATTTGACAGGTAGAGATAAAGATAGTGAGAGAAACAGAAAGAAAGGTCTTCCATCTGCTGGTTCATTCCCCAAATGGCTACTACAGCTGGCACTATGCCAATTCAAAGCCCAGAGCCAGGTGCTTCTTCCTGGTCTCCCATGAAGGTGCATGGGCCCAAGCACTTGGGCCATCCTCCACTCCCCTCCCGGGCCACAGCAGACAGCTGGACTGGAAGAAGAATAACCAGGACTAGAACCAGCACCCCAATGGGATGCTGGTGCTGCAGGCAGAGGATTAAGCAAGTGAGCCATGGCGCCAGCCCATGAACTCAATCTTAATCTCCCATGTGTGGGCAGAAACCTGAATACTTGAGCCATCAGTGCTGCCTTATAGGATCAGTATTTGCAGGAAGCTGGAGTTAGGAACCAGAACTAGGCACTAAACCCCAGTACTCTGATGTAAGACTTGGACATCTTTTTTTTTCAAAGATTTATTCATTTATTTATTTGAAAGGCAGAGTTCCATACAGAGAGAGAAGTCTTCCATCTGCTGGTTCACTTTCCAGTTGGCTGCAACGGCTGGAGCTGGGCTCATCCAAAGCCAGGAGCCAGGAGCTTCAAGGTCTCCCATGCTTGTGCATGGGCCCAAGAACTTGGGCCATTTTCTACTGCTTTCCCAGGCCATAGCAAGGAGCTGCATTAGAAGTGGAGCAGCAAGGACTCAAACCAATGCCCATATGGGATGCCCATAATGTTTTCTTTAATTGGAGAAATGTTCCTTTGATAGAATGAGCATATGACCCCACAATATTCTCTACTTACTCATAATATGGTCTGAGATGTAAAAGTCATGATTAATTTCTTAGAAGAAAATTTTCATACCCAGAAGCAAAAAGAGAAAATTAACCTTTTGTTTCTCTCATGAATGAATCAGAGTTTCAAAACTAATACTTAACTTGTATTTTAGAGGAGTTAATGACTTAACCAACTCTTCTATTAGAAACACTACGTTGTGGCCAGTGCTGTGGCACAATGGATTAAAGCACTGGCCTGAAGTGCCAGCAACCCAAGATCCATCAGGGTGGAGGAGGAATGTCAGAGGCTGTGGTTCTATTGTACTAAAGCTTTGGTTCTGGAAGAACACATTAATGCACCCAGATGGTTTGAAGCTAACTGAAGGGCTATGTTCTGTACAATTGTCTGTGGTACTGCATTTTCATTTATGTAAAATTTATTTTCTTCAAGTAATATATTAATTTGGATGAAAATGAAGATGTTAAGGAATTTTCAGAATGGGTCTGTTTAACCCTCATTGGCTTTGTTTTTAGGCACTTAACTCAGAAAGGAAAAGATAGAAAAATACATTTTGGGTTCTCTTCATCTGTACCACGGCACCCTTTGGTTAAGATTTGTCATTTTGTCATATTTGATTCTCTAGACTCCCTGAAAAATCCCCTACTTCATTAGAAGGAGTCCGTGTCTCATCATGGCAGTGAGAAGTTTAAAATGTTCCAGCTGTGCATTTAGCTAGGTCATGGACACATGCCATGGCACTTGCCAGCCAATTCTGTCAGGGGCATCATCTGAATCAGAATTACTTGTATGAAAAAAGGAGTTGCAGATTCTTCCAGTGAAAGTGGAGAGGAGCAAGAGCTGCAGAACATTGCCAGGGGTGAGTGTGCCATGGGATGTCATGTGGTGGTTGGTGTCTGGGGTGCTGGTTCTGCAGAATATAGGGCTTATGGGGGCTGGTGCTATGGTGTAGCAGATAAGGCTACGACCTGCAGTGCCAGCATCCCATATGGTCACCAGTTCAAGTCCCGGCTGCTCCATTTCCGATCCACCTGTGATATGCCCTGCGAAAGCAGTAGAAGATGGCCCACGTCCTTTGACCCCTGAACCCACATGGAAGACCTGGAAGAAGCTCCTAGCTCCTGGCTTTGGATCAGCTCAGCTCTGGCCATTGCATCCAATTGGGGAGTAAACCAGCAGATGGAAGATTCTCTCTCTCTCTCTCTCTCTCTCTCTCTCTCTCTCTCTGCCTCTCCTCTCTCTGTGTAACTCTGACTTTCAAATAAATAAATCTTTTTTTAAAGAGCTTATGCTTCTGGGTAGTGGTCATGGAAAATATATGAGACATTTTTCAGGAAGATTTTGGATGAATTTTCCAACCCCTGAACCTCCTAGAGATTAGAATAGACTTCTAAGGCATAACTTCCACTTATGCTTAATTAGGTTCTGTTTTGAATTGTTTTTGATGAAACAGCAAGGAATTCTGAGTTATAGACTTCCTATTTCAGAGACAGGAAAACACTGATGCCTGCATTTTAATTAAATAATGCCTATCACCCTTTCTTAAGCAACAAATGATCACAGATTCTCTCTTTGCTGCTAAGTAATGAGCATGGTGATTCTTCCCACCGTAACCACCTTCCCACCTACACTCCCTCCCCTCTTCCTCCTTCCTCTCCTATTGACATGGAATGCCTTACATAGCTAGGGTGAACATTTAACCCGCTGGCCCTAGGTGTTCATACACTTCAACTCTGTGTTATTATTCATATGCGCTTTTTATGACCAAGCTTATGTCAGAACGACAAATTATATATTCACCTAATACTGAGAGTCATCAAATTGATTTCTATTTTCTTCTCTCTTATGCAGTTCTTGAGGGGCAGAAATATTTATTTTGTGTATCATGTGTTTATTCAACTAAAAGACTGACTGTCAAGATGCTGAGTTTTAGTGTCAAAACAAATATGTTTCTAGACCCCATGAAGTTTACAGTCTGGCAAGAAAGAGCCATCTACCCAAAGAATATTGTTTAACATAGTAAATGCTGGTGTGAAGTCAGTGGATAAAGATTGAAGCATTCTTAATCTAGCACCAACTCTAATCCCATGATCTCTAATTGAGAGAAGTAATCAGAAACACAGAACTCCATGTTATCTAGTTATCTCTTTGAATTTGTGCTTGAAAAATAAAACATACCAAACAACACACAAATACCTAGGAGTGCATAATATTTATATACCATCTTGATATTAAAAATAACAAGAAATAACCATGAAATAATAGCAACTTTGAATCTCCTTTGTTTTCTAGACAAGTTACAATCCTATGTGGTTCTTTACAGTACATTATTACAGTAAATTACAGTACATCATACAGTAAATTATTAAAGTAAAAAATTACAGTAAATTATTTTTGTAGGTACTCTTCATCTCTCTCACATTTTTTCTCTTTGAGAAATCAGATTTTAAAAACTGAGACCCAAGACAAAAGAAACATCTTTAAGCTAGTATTATATGATGATTGGTTCTCTAAAAAATATTTATTTATTTATTTGAAAGTCAGAGTTACACAGAGTAGAAGGGGAGAGAGAGAGAGAGTGAGGGACATCTTCCATCTTTTGGTTCACTCACCAATTGGTCACAATGGCTGGAGCTGTACTGATCCGATGCTAGAGCCAGGAGCTTCTTCTGGGTCTCCCACACAGATGCAGCTGCCCAAGGATTTGGGCCATCTTCCACCTCTGTCCCTGGCCATAGCAGAGAGTTGGATCCAAGGCAGAGTAGCTGGGACTCAACCTCCACCCATATGGAATGTCCATGCTGGCAGTAGCTTTACCTGCTATGCCACAGTGCTGGCCCCTTGATTGGCCTATAACATAGACTTTTAAATGATATTAAAAACACCATGTTTTTCTAAGCTCTTTCCATTCAGTTTCTACTTTGTAAACTCCAGATAATACTATCCCCAGAATTAATCTAAGGTATAAATGACATGATATAAGGCATTTAACCCCTTAACCTGTCTCCTTGAATACTCAGCTATGTTAGCTCTGTGTCCATTCTTCTGTCTCTGTACTAGATGAATAAAAAGACAGTGTAAAATGATTTGAAAAGAACTTTAAGGGGTCTGCGCTGTGGTACTACTGCCAATTGGGGAGTGAACCAGCAGATGGAAAACACCTCTCTCTCTCCCTCTCTGCCTCTCCTTCTCTGTAACTCTGACTTCCAAATAAATCAATAAATCTTAAAAGAACTATAAACATCCCCTGGTATGCTTCCAACTCCACCACTTGGGGCAAGTCAGCCTGAGCATTTCCCAAATTATACCTCTCTTCGCTCTCCCATTCCCACTCCCATGTTCAACAGGGATCACATTTCATTTAATTTTCAACACTTAAGAATAACTGTGCATCAATTACAGAACTAAACCAGTCATATTAAGTAGATACCAGGGGATTCCAATTCAATCCCATCGAGGTGGCATGTACCAATGCCATCTCACTATTCCAGGTGATCAATTTCAGTTCACAGTTGGTCATGGTGGAGGGACTGGGAGTCAAAGGGAGCACATAGACAAGTCTAGTACCTGCTAACGCTAACTGATGGAGTAAATAAAGGGGAGAGTGATCCAACATGGGAAGTGCGATACTCAGCAGACTCATAGAATGGCAGATGTCCTAAATAGCACTCTGGCCTCAGAATCAGCCCTAAAGGCATTTGGAGCTGGCTGAAAAGCCCATGAGAGTATTTCAGGCATGGAAAGCCAAGACACTCTGGCAAAAGATCTCTGTGAGTGAGATCCCAGTGGAAAGAACAGGTCTTCAAAGAAGGAGGTACCTTTCTCTGAAGGGAGGAGAGAACCTCCACTTTGACTATGACCTTGTCTAAACAAGATAAGAGTCGGAGAACTCAGAGGGCTTCCATAGCCTTGGAAACTCATGACTGGAGCATAGGGAGATTACTGATGCCATAGACAGGAGTGTCAATTTGTAAAGTCAACAACAGGAGTCACTGTGCACTTACTCCTCATGTAGGATCTCTGTCCTTAATGTGCTGTACATTGAGATTTAATGCTATAACGAGTACTCAAACAATATATTTCACTTTGTGTTTCTATGGGGGTGCAAACTGTGGAAATCCTTACTTAATGCATACTAAACTGATCCTCTGTAAAAAAAAAAAAGAAATTATCAATTCCCAACTTGACTCTCACTGGGATTAAACATGACAATAGGTCTGATCTGATTTCATCATCATTTAAAAAAAATCATCTATTATTTTTCACTTTATGTTTCTGTGTGGGAGCAAACTGTTGAAATCCATACTTAATGTATACTAAGCTGATCTTCTGTATATTAAGATAATCGAAAATGAATCTTGATGTGAATGGAAGGGGAGAGGGAGTGGGAAAGGGGAGGGTTGTGGGTGGGAAGGACGGTATGGGGGGAAAGCCATTGTAATCCATAAGTCGTACTTTGGAAATTTATATTCATTAAATAAAAGTTAAAAAAACTATAAACATCAATAAAACACAAATGAAAATTGTATTCTCAAAACTGGATATTAAACCATGCCTTCTACACCTCTGTTAAAAGTTACATTCTATCATAGTCATTTATGATTTCTAGGGCCAAAGTAGTAAATAAGATTTTTCTGGAAGAGACAGAGGTTATGAGGGAGCCAGGATTTGGGGTCAGTTAGCAGCAGTCAGTGTCACTCTTTCAGATTTGATTCAGGAAAGGAAGAACAGCAACTGATCCCTGAGATTTTGGGTTGGGAAGGAAAGGAAGGAGGGACTGAATAAAAGCAAAGGCCCTCTGGTTGTGGGCACCCACCCCTGACTGCAGCCTTTGGGGAGGGCCAGCTGGTGTCTCTATGGATGTTGCGGCCTGGACTCAGTTTCCCTGAGTTCCCAGGAGCTCCAACATATTCTGCCTTCTGAATGGCTGTGCCCATTTGCCTGCTACAGCCAGTCCCTGGGGCTCTGAGTTGGACCAGAGGGAGTTCATTCCCTGATCAGGGTTAGCCCTGGGGGCTGTGCTGCTCCTTCTCTGGCATTTACTGCATCTCCTGCTCTGCACGTGCAATCCCAGGCAGTTTCTGAGTGCTCACCCTGAGCCTGCCTCCTGCTGCTTCTTCCCTCTTCACTGTCCACCTGTGGGTCCCAGTTACCAGGGACTCTGTTCCCCACAGTCCCTGCTTTGCTCCCCGTGTTTCTGGAAGAAAGTGTACCTGCTCTGGGACTTTCTGCTGCAGGTTTGGAATGCAGGAAGGGCGGCAACACGTGTGGGAGAAGGGTGGGTGCCAGGGCACCAGAGATCTTGACAGTTTCCCCCGAGGTCAGGGCTGGGACCTGGGCTGTTCTGTCTCCCACCTCTGCTTCCCAGGCTCCCAGTGCCTGGACTCTCTCCTGCAGAACCTCATCCAAACTGTCCCTAATGTGCTTTATTTAGTGGTTACAGGAGAGAGAGGGCAGCATTCTGGGAACCTGCACATGCAGAGAAGGAAGGCGGAAAGACTCCCACTCTCCACAGTTAAATAAGCTGGGTTCCCACTCTGGGTGGTCTCAGAATGCAGTTGGGCTGGGCCTCTTGATGTTTCCTGGGCTGTTGGTTCCTGCAGGGTGGGGCTGGGTGGCCTTCAGCAGGGAGCCTGGGGCAGCAGAGGGGTGGGAAGGAGGATCTGACTAGGATCTGCCCCACTGCTCTCATCCTGCACCTCATCTTCCTGGTGGGGAGCAGTGTGAAGCGTGAATAGCTGCTTTGTGCATTGATCCCTCTCAAGTATTAATTATCAGACTTTTCCAATGTGGAATTTGAAGCTGTTCCAGAAACCTGGGGTGGGAAAACTCCCTTCTTTCAAACAGGCACAGAGACAGTGGAGGATCCAAGGAGTCTCTATTAATGGCCCTAGGCTCAGCTGGAATGATTTCCTGAGAACTGAGCATCAAATTCAAGTTTCTTAGCTGTTACAGCATTGGTGGGTTTAAATGGCAGTCTACATGACTTAGGACTGTTAGAGTTGGATTGCTCTTGCCACCCCCAAAACGCTCCAAGAGACCTTCTCTCATGCAATTAACAAAGGGTAAGGTTTATTGATGATCTGACATGTCGGGGCCCCCGTCCCAGTACAGGCGAGCGGCCCCAAATAGTCTTGGGTTAGGGTTTTTATACATGTTTAAACAAAGAAAATCAATCATTGCATAGATCAGACAGAGGTATAGAGTAAACAATTGATACAAGTTAAGTGATTTTACAACCAGTTGATTTATGAATACAGGGAGTACAGGATATCAAGTAAGGGCCCGATTAGACCTCAGAGAACCATATGGCCTATACAGGGAGTATCAAAAAGCCTCCTATTGCCAAAAGGGAGGGCCACACAACAAACATAACAAGGTTGCAGGAACTGCCTTGATGATACCTAGGAATGCAGCTGAATGGCGATAAGGGACACATGGTGGGGTCAGGGGTCCAGGAGGCAAAGAGATATATGGTGACTTCTTCTATCTTACTTAGGTGAAACTAAGGTTACGCTCACATTGGGGTAATTTACTGACTAATTAACTTTATAGAGAATGGCTATGCAGAGCAAGTCTAACGAGGTCAGGAAAGTTCACCAGAGGAGGTTGGTGGGGGGAGCGGCTTTTAACTTTTTAACCCTTCAGGACCACATTTCCAATGGTCAGTGGGTCCAGTATGTTTGTAGAAGAGATGCCGGGGACAGATTTATTAGGATAGATTTATGACTGGAGTTTACAGAAGCAGAACTTAGGACATCTTCCCTCCCTAGATAAGATTTCAGTGGGCAGCTGTTTCACTCATTAATTGTGAGCATCCACTTTTAAAGGTTTGTGTTGGATGAGGTCCACTTCTCTTTCTTTGATGATGTATTTGGGTGCTTTTCATTTTCTGTCTTCAGCTATTTCTTCTCCTGTTGGCAAGGCTCTCAACTGTTTTTACCTGACGCTGATCCCTTTGCAAAGTGAGAAGGGAACTAAAATTAATGCAAGTCTACTGTGTTGTCAATAACTGGAGCTACTTTTTTAAAGATTTATTTATTCATTTGAAAGAGTTACACAGAGAGAGGAGAGAGAGAGAGAGAGAAAGTGAGAGACATCTTCCATCCGATTGTTCCCTCCCCAATTGGTAGCAACAGTTGGAGCTGTGCCAGTCTGAAGCCATTAGCCAGGAGCTTCTTCTGGGATGAAGCTGTTTTTTTAAATAATTATTTATTTATTTGAAAGGCAGAGTTACAGAGTGGCAGAAACAGAAATCAATGGCTGGAGCTGTTTGGATCCAAAACCAGAAGCCAGGAGCTTTGTCCAGGTCTCATAGGTGGATGCAGGAGATGAGGGATTTGGGCCATCTTCTACTGTTTTCCCAAGCCACAGCAGAGACCTGGATGGGAAGTGCAGCAGCCAGGATCCCAACCGGCACCCATATAGGATGCTGACACTGCAGGCAGTAGCTTTACTCACTATGCAACAGTGCTGCCCACTAACGGGAGCTCTTTTAATATGAGTATGCATAAAGTGGAGAATTACAGCATCATAAATACATATAAGTTACAGTTTTTCTCTGCCCAGTACTTTACAGTTACCCAGTGATCCACTGAGAATCTTACTTTCCACACTGTGTAATTAAGAAGGTCAGTTAATTGTCTTATTTTGGGTTCTGTGTTTAAACCCATGACATTTTTGAAATGGGAGGATATTAGTTCTACAATTTCATAGAGACTGGTCTGTGGAAGCATCAATAGAAGTTATAACTGTGAGAGTGGTAAGAAAGAAGAATGGAAGAAATAAGTACCCCTTACGCCACACAGAGGTGTCCACAAATGGAATAGAAGATGTGCCCTTGAAAACTATGGCTGACTTTCTGGGACAAACTGTGTTTGAGTGCTTCACATGTTCTGATAGAAAGGTGTTGCCACCAGGTTATTAGTATATTTAGTTTTTAAAGATTTATTTATGTATTTGAAAATCAAAGTTTCACAGAGAGAGAAGGAGAGACAGAGAGAGAGAGAGAGAGAGAGAGAGAGAGGTCTTCCATCAGGTTCATTTCCCCAATGGCTTCATCATTGTGAACTTTGCTCAGTTCCTGACCTATACCTTTCCTTTAACCTAGTACTTTGCCATGTAGTAGCCCATGAAAACTGCAGACTGCATAAATGAATGAATACTTGGAGGGTTGTGATTTCTTAGAGGAACATCATGAGACAGAAGGAATAAAACAAAACAAAAGTATCCTCCGTGTATAGAAGGTATACTGTTTTTACAAGCCACAGAGAATAGGAAGAAGCAGGAAAGTAGTGAGACTGGGAAGTTTGCGGCAAAGGAAATAGGCACTGGTCAAGAATTTAACAAGCCCATTAGGAAATATTAAGGTTTCCTTACTTCCATGTAGACTCTGCACTATAATGTTAAACGGCGTCCTCTAAACCCACTTGTTGCACAAATGAAAACCCAAGCATTGTCTTCTCCCACAGATGGAGTCTGCTATTGGTTTTGATTTACATTTCCCTAATGGCTAGTGATATTGGGCATGTTCTTCTATGTCTTGACCATTGAGATTTCCTCTTCTGAGAAACATCTATTCAGATCATTCTCCATTTCTGAACTGTACATTTTGCTTCTTGTTTGGAGTTTTTCCAGTTCTATATAAGTATGTTTTGGCTATCAATCTTTTGTCATAATCAGAGTTTTCAATGTTTCCTGCCATTCCATCCATTGTATCTTCACTCTGTTGATTACTTTGTTGTGAAGTTGTATCTTAATTTGATATGCTCAAATTTGTATATTTTATTTTGTTACTTATGCTTTTGGAATCTGACCCAAAACTGTTGTCTATGCTAATGTTTTACAGTTTCTCATATGTTTACTTAGTTTTTGGTTTTATATTTAGACTTTTAATTCACCTTGAGTTGCTTTTACACAGTGTATGAGGTGTTGGGGTATCTTTTCAGGCTTCTACATATGGATAATCACTTTCCTTTAAACCATTTGCTAAAGGGGTTCTTCTTTCTCCTGTTTGTTTTCTTTCCTTTGTTAAATAGGAGTTGCCTGTAGAAAAGTCAGTTTATTTCAGATGCCTATTCTTTTCCATTGAACTATGTGTCTTTTTTTCCAACAGTGCTAACACTGCTTCTATTTTTTTTAAGATTTATTTATTTATTTGCAAGGCCAGATGCTTCTTCCAAGTCTCTCATGTGGGTGCCAAAACCGTAGAACACAGTCCATCTACCATCAATTTCCCAGGTGCATTAGTAGGGAGCTGGATTGGAAGTGGAGCACCTGGTCTCCTAGCAGCAACATATGGGATGCATGCACAGCAGGTCAAGGCTTTAACCCACTACACCACAGCACCAACCCTTTCCTTATTTACTTCTGCTGTGATCTTTCATTATTCACTTTTTTCTACTGCCCTGCATCTTGACTCATTCCTGTTTTTTTCTGGGTCCTGGAGGATGGTAGTAGGTTGCTTCTGGGATATCTTTTTTGTGTTAGTAGATACTTGGTAATCTAAAATCACAGTTTTTAGTTTCTATATTTCTCTGCTATCACAAGGACCTTCTAGATGACAGCAAAAAATGCTGGCAGAAATGAGGATATATTAATTTTCTAAGAAAATACCACAGAGAATATGATGTAAATCATGGAATTTTAGTTCTCAGAGTTGTAGAGCTTGAAAATATCAGATCAAGGTGCTTAAATAGGCTCGATTTTTCCAGAAGCGTTTCTCTGATGTGACAGACACATCTATCATTTGATCTACTTAAAAGTACTTTCTTCAGGTAGAGTCATGTTGGTGGTTAGCACTTCAGTGTTTGAGTTTTAGGGAGGCACATTTCAGTCCACAACAGCAAAAGGGGCCCTGTGGTCTACTTCAATGACAGCCATCTCTGCGGAGGACAGAAAGTTTAAAATCAGCAGTAGGAGTTCTCACAGTATTACTGTCAGTGCTATCTCCATCAAATGTGCATTCATGTACACACAAACAAAACTACCTGTACACATAAACACATTCAACAGTGGAAATGCCTGATGGTTGTGTACAGGTAACATCAATATAGTAATCCATAAGATGGCCTATTAGCAGACATTAAAAAGAGAATTAGAAAGAATGACAACAAAATCTGCAGTTACCTATATTTATGTCTATATGTATGATATTCAGTATTTATAGTTGCTAAAAGATGAATACTGATGTGTGGAAATAAGAGCTAAACCTTACCTTGCAATATTGCAGCCTAGTCTACATGAAAGATGTTTTCCTAAAACCTTTCCCTGGGCCCACTCTGTGGCATAGTAGATTAAGCATCCACCTGCAGCACCAGCATCCCACATGGGCACCAGTTTGAGTCCCTGCTCCTGCATTTCCAATTCAGCTCTTTGCTAATGGCCTAGGAAAGCTGTGGAATATGCCCTGAGTGCTTGGCCCCTGCACCCATGTGAGAGACCTGGAGGAAGCTGCTGACTCCTGGCTTCTGGCACCTGGCTTCAGATCAGCCCAGCTCCAGCCATTCTGGCCATTTAGGGGTGAACCAGTGGATAGAAGACCTCTCTTTCTCTTCCTCTCTATATCTGTCACTCTGCCTCACAATAAATAAATGCATTTTTTAAAAACCTTTCACATTTTAAATTTCTTAATTGTTTTAAAGATTCATTTATTTATTTATTTACAAGTCGAGTTACAGAGAGGAGAGCCAGAGAGAAAGAGAGAGGTCTTCCATCTGATGTTCACTCCCTAATTGATTGCAACTGCCAGAGCTGTGCTGATCTGAAACCAGGAGCCAGGAGCTAGTTCCAGGTCTCCCAGATGGGTACAGGGGCCCAAGGCCCAAGGCCATCTTCTACTACTTTGCCAGGCCATAGCAGAGAGCAGGATCAGAAGTGGAGCAGCTGAGTATTGAACCGGCCCCCATATGGGATGCTGGCACTTCAGTCCAGGGTGTTAACCTGCTCCACCACAGCACCAGTCCAACATTTTAAATTTCTGATACTCTAAAGTAGCACAGGACTGCATTATATCTAGGAAAGATGTATTTAAAAATTATAAATCTAGTGCATTTTAGCAGAAGTTTTAACAAATACTTCTGATTTTCTCAGCATTATGTATAAATAAATGACATAATGAGTCATTGTCAGATTTTTAGCTTTTGACAGCCACTTATAATATTTCACAGCTTTTTGAAATGTATTGCTAGTGTGTTTTTCTCAACACATGCACTGGATTTTACCAGTTTAGTGCACAGTGTGTTGCCTCTTATAGGATTTGCATTTTAATGGGTTTTCATGGCACATGTAATCAACATCTGCAAAGCCTCTAAAACACATAAATAATAACATGAATCAGGCTTTTTCCTTAAATATTAATTTATTTATTTGAAAGAGTTGCACAAATAGAGGAGAGGTAGAGAGAGAGAGACAGACAGAGACAGAGAGGTCTTCCATCTGCTGGTTTACTCCCAGTTGGCCGCAATGGCTGGTCTGTGTCAATCCGAAGCCAGGAGCTACTTCCGGATCTCTCATGTGTGCAAGGCCCCAAGGACTTGGGCCACCTTCTACTGCTTTCCCAGGCCATAGCAGAGAGCTGCTTCAGAAGTGGAGCAGCCACGACTTGAACTGGCACCCATATGGCTTGCCAGCACTGCAGGCAGCAACTTTATCTGCTATGCCACAGCACCAGACCCACATTGCATCTCTTTAAGATGATTTGGATTTAAGTTCATGAGAAATTATTAGCATAGTGGGAACTGATAGATATGGATGAAGCAGGATGGACTTGTTAGGAAGGGTGATGTTAATTTTCTTATAAAATAAATAAATAAGAAATTAAATATGGTCAGACATAAATGAAGACTAAATTTTATTAGTGGTGATCCAGAAAACACTGATCTCAGGTCTTTTTCTTCCAGTGTTAAGTTTATATTTTTAAATGCATATAAAGTGAACAAATTTCATGTAATTTATATATACAGTTTGAAGAGCAAACTGATAACATCCTATCCTATCTTCCCTTGGTCTCATATTTCCAACTCCCTCCTTCTCGTTTTATTTTCTTTTAATTTTGACAGCTGCATGCTTTGATTTTATTTTAGAATCACAAGCTTTAACCCTCTACAAAATAAAGAATTCAGCAAGTAGTATAAGAAATATCAATGAGTATATGTTGTTTACTCTATCAAAGAGTACAGAAAAGTGCTATGAACAATACTCAAATCTCAAAATGCCATATTAACTCATATGCTACATTTCGTTGTCTATATATTAATTACCACCAGTCAGAGAAAACATATGGTATTTGTCTTTTGGGGACTGGCTTCTTTCATGAAGCATACTTATTTCTAGTTCATCCATTTAGTTACAAAAGATAGGATTCCATTCTCAATTATGGCTGAATAGTATTTTACACTGTATTTATAGCTCATATTCTTTTTCCAGTCACCAGTTCATGGACTTCTGGGTTGATTCCATGTTAGCTATTGTGAATTGAGTTGTAATAAACATGAGGTACAGATAACTCATGCCTATGCATATTCTATTTCATTTCATGTGGATAAATTCCTAGGAGTCAGATGGCAGGATCATGTGGTATGTTTGTTTTCAGATTTCTGAGGAACTTTGATACTGCCTTCCATAATGGTTGCACTAGCTTCATTCCCACCAACAGTGGGTTAGGGTACCTTTTTCTCTCCCTCTCCACCAGCCTTTATTGTTTGTTGACTTTTTTCAAAGAATTATTTATTTGAAAGGTAGAGTTACTTATAGGGAGAGGCAGAGGCAGTGGCGGAGAGACATAAGTATTTTATCTGCTTGTTTATTCTCCATATGGCACAACAGGTGGTGCTGGTCCAATCGGAAGCCAGAGTTAGGAGCATCTCCCTGGTCACCCAAGTGGGTGCAGGGACCCAGGCACTTGGGCCATCCTCCACTGCCCTCCCAGTCCAGAGCAGAAAGCTGGACTGGAAGAGGAGCAACCGGGACCAGAACTGGCACCCATAGGGGATGCCAGCTCAATGGGTGGAGGATCAACCCAGTGTGCCACAGCACTGGCCCCCATCAGGGATATTTTTCTATAGTACTCTCTCTCCACTGTATCTTTTTCTAGTTGAAGAATTAAGGTGATGCAGGATTAATCGAAGGAGTTTGAGAGGATTGTCTCTCTTTCAATTGAGTTGAATAGTTTGAGAAATACTGGAATTAGTTCTTTAAAAGTCCTGTAGAATTCAATAGTGAGGCTGTCTGATCCTGGACTGTTCTTTGTTGGGAGGGTCTTTATTACTCATCCAATCTCTGTCTTGGTTTTTGATTTGTTTAGCTTTTCTATGTGTCTTCATGACTTAATTTTGGTATATTGTGTATGTCCAGGAATCTGTTGATTTTTCCTCTAGGATTTCCAATTTGTTAGCCATCACAACAGATACCCACATCCTATATTGCAGTGCTAATCTGAGTTTTGGGTACTCCACTTCCAAACCAATTTCATGTTAATACCCCTAGGAAGCAATGGATAATAGCTCAAATTCTTTCCTTCTTGTCTTCTAATTTGGAGAACTGTAACCTCAATGGGGACTTGAGAACCTGGTCTTGAACAGTTGTAGCCATATAGAAAGTGAACCAGCAGATGGGAGACCTCTCTGCTTCTCTTTCCTTCTCTCTTTGTCTCTGTGTCTCTCTGCCTTTTTTATCATATTAAAATATTTAATTACTTACTTGAAAGAGTTACAGAGAGAGGGAGAGACAGAAATCTTCCACCACCTAATTCATTTTTGAGATGACTTTAATAGCCAGAGTGTGGCCAGGTTGAAGCCAGGAGCTTTTCCTCCGATGTGCGTGGCAGCATCCCAGCCACTTGGGCCATCTTTCCCTGCTTTTTCAGTCCATTGGTAAGGAGCTGGATCAGAAATGGAATAGCTGGTACTTGAACTGGTGCACATACAGGATGCCAATGTAACAGATAGCAACTTTGTCCACTGCACCACAACCACCAGCTCCTCTTTCTGCCTTTCCAATAAATAAATCTTTTGAAAAAGAACTGAAGGTAGTAAAAGTCATCATGACTGAGCAATGGCAAATTTATTGAAGTGATCTATTTTCTTAAAGATCTATTTATGAATTTGAAAGGCAGCACTAGAAAGAGAGAGTGGGAGAGATGGATCTTCCTCCTGGTTTGTTCACTCCTGAAATGGCTGCAATGACTGTGGCTAGGACAGACTGATATCAGGAGCCAGGGGCTTCTTCCAGGTCTCTCACATGGGTGCAGGAGCCCCAATATTTGAGTCACCCTGTGCTGCTTTTCCAGACACATTAGTAGGGAACTGGATCCATTTGGAGCATTAATGTCTATGATACTCTCCTTGCAGTTGAAGGATTTAGAATCCATTTTGATTATGGGTGGGCCAAGTACAACAGCTTCCAATTGTCCAAGATGTGGATTAGATGAGTTCTGAGAAATTTTGTTAAAATAGTTATTAATCATAACTCTGAGCTTAAGCTTTTCTTACCAAATTTTCATATTTGCTGATGTTTATATCTATGGGAAAATTGGGTCTCTGGATTGCAACCAATGAAAGTATCCAGACTAACAGTAATAAGGTCAACAGTCAGCAGAATGATGTCCAGCTGAACTGAAATAGCTTTTCTTATTTGGTAGAGGGGTTACCTCCTGCATTATGCTGACATAATGACATAGACAGTAGATGTTGGAGTCTGTCCCTTCTGCCAAATGGAGAATACTACATTTTGGTCCATCCTATATATATTTATATATTATAATATATATTATATTATATTATATTATATTATATATTTCTATACATAATATAGAATTACATATAATTATTATAAATATATAATTATATATGAATTTATTCTTTATATATAAATATATAATTATTTCTGATCCAGCTCCTTACCAATGGATTGAAAAAGCCATGAAAGATGGTCCAAGTGCCTGGGTTACTGTGACACAGAGCGGAGGAGAAGCTCCTGGTTTCAAACTGGCCACATGCTGGCTTTTGAAGTCTTCTCAATAATATATATGTATATTATATATAATATTAATAATAATTTATATATCTGTTTATAATTATTATATATTATATAATATATTGTATGTTAAATTATAATATATTATATATTGAATATATTTATATACATAAATATATAAATTAATGTATATATAAATTATTTATTTATGTATTTGACAGGTGTACTTACAGACAGTGAGAGGAAGAGACAGAGAAAGGTCTTCCATATGCTTATTTACTCCCCTAATGACTGCTGGGAGCACAAGGACAGTGCCTAGAGTTTATTTTGATGGATTTTAGCCCCTTTCATTGGAGGGAAGCCCAATGAAGCTGGACTGATTTGTAAACCTCAGAAGTGTCTTTTCAAGGTGAAGGCAAACTGAGACTGAGGGGTTTCTGGAAAAACTTGGAACAAAATGCATTTGCCACACTTGCTTAAGACACATCATTTATCTATTGATTTCATCAGATCTGTTAACATTAAGTATAAGGTACAGGGGACATGGTGGATGGCATATAGCAATATGATTTTAGTAATATATCATGAGGTGCTTTTATTTTTAGTGGATTTAGCAGGTAAAATTGGGCTACCTAATGGGATGTAGCTGGAATAATCACCTTTTTGTTAAATAAATCTGAGGTAATAAATGTTAGTGTATGAAGACATTGAGTTTTCTGTTATTGAGCCTTCTTGGTTATTTTAATCTGGGATCTGCGAATTCTCATTTTCTTTATTTTATTCCTCATCATGTCGGACCAACTCTGCTGCTTTGGGGATTTTTTTAGTACATCTGACATTTGGAAATTTAGACAATAGTATAGTTAATATGAGATGTACCAAGTAAAGTATTTATTTTTATTTGATACATATTTTGGAATTCTTCTAAAATTCCTATTGAGTATCCTTGTTAAATTTAGTTGCATCCCAGGTTAAGACTTATTGGAGACAGGTGCCATGGCTCAATAGGCTAATCCTCCACCAGCGGTGCAGGCACACTGAGTTCTAGTCCTGCTGGGAGAGCCAGATTCTGTCCCAGTTGCTCCTCTTCCAGTCCAGCTCTCTGCTATGGCCCAGGAGTGCAGTGGAGGATGGCCCAAGTGCTTGGGCCCTGCACCTGTATAGGAGATCAGGAGGAAGCACCTGACTCCTGCTTTTGTATCAGCACAGTGTGCCAGCCGCAGCACACTGGCCGCAGTGGCCACTGGGGGGTAAACCAACAGAAAAAGGAAAACCTTTCTCTCTGTCTCTCTCTCTCACTGTCCACTCTGCCTGTCAAACTAAAAAATAATTTTTATAAAAAAGACTTATTGGAGCCACTCTAGTGATTATACCCATGAAACTTTGTTAATTAATGCAAATAGAACCTGGGAAAATTGATGTATATCTTATGCTGTAGAGACTTAAGATTGAACATCTTTTTTATCTTTTTTAATTATATAATTTAAAAACAAATTTTAGATTTTTTTTGACTTTACTAAGTCACAGCTCTGGCCCCATTAATATGTCTTAACAATGTCTTTTCCTCTCAGACTTATCTCTATTGTTTCAGTTAACTGCATGTCTTTTCTTTAGATTCAGATTCTCTCAGCTGTCAAAGCTTATTCATCTTAATTCTGTTGTTCCTATTTCCCTCCCTTTTATTCTGTCCCTAGGCTAATTGAGGTCATGATTCTCCATTCCTTCTGTGTGGTGTCACAGTAGGCTTGAAGTGTTCTTTTTCTCTTCTGATTTCTAAAGAAAGAAATTATGTATTCCCCCAGTTTAGATATTTTAATAATTCATTCTAAAACAAAGGTTAAATGTTCTTAATTTGACAAGAATTTTCAGGGCCAGTGGTGTGGCATAGTGGGTAGAGCCACCACTTGCAGTGCTGGCAGCTCATATGGATCCAGATCTCTGCTAAAGCCTGGGAAAGCAGTAGAAGATGGCCCAAGTCCTGGGCCCCTGCACCCATGTGGGAGACCTGGAAGAAGCTCCTTGCTCCTGGCTTTGGATTGGCACAACTCTGGCCATTGCAGCCAACTGGGGAGAGAACCAGTGGATGGAAGACCCCTCTCTCTTCTCTGCCTCTCTCTGTGCAACTCTGACTTTCAAATAAATAAATAAATCTTTTAAAAAAAGAATTTTTTCTAATTTTAGATTTGTTCTCCTTCATTGTCACTTCAGGGTGTGTGTAAAGAGTGCATATCCAGTTTTTCTATTTTGGAATTTTGGGATTTTGTATTAGCTCTGCTGTGTATTCATTTTTCTCGAGCATTGGTGATATCTTCTCCTTAGTTGTATTAAGAGAGAGAGCAATAGCCCTCATGTCTTTTTAGGTAAGTAAGACATATTAAAAACAGAGCATTCAGTATACATTCATAGTAGTTTGACTTGTTCAATTGATTTACGTGACCTCCCTTGGACATTCTTGGTCTCTGCTGTACAACTTTCTATACTCATTAATTCTTTGATATTCCCAAATCCAGAAAATGAATGATTCAACAGCGGTGTTCCTGTATTTGCTGGGACTCAGGGTAAGAAGCAAAGTGGAGGTGTTCAGGAATCTAAAGGTACATGCTACATAGCAAAGCACATCATTTCCTATACGAAGTGACTGGGAAATCCAGAATCTTTTGCATACTATATTGGATCCTGAACTATTACTGACCTATTCAGTAAGATTTTATTGTATTTATTTTCTGTGTGTGTGTTTGTATTTCTAAATAAACTCTGCTGGGCTACTTAACATTAACATGTATTGCAGAATTCTTTCATCAGTTTTTACTTTTAAAAAATTTCTCTTTCAGTTTTATGGGAGAGGGTAGAAGCTTTCTGCTATGTAACTGAAAATTCATTCATTCATTAAAGTAAAAATATTTGTTGGAAATGGGTGGAATACTATTAATTCTTGTGTGATTTTCATGAAACTAAATACATTCTCTATTTTGTTTTGCTTAAAATTTCTGCATGTGTGGACTTCTTTTTTCCTTCTTGCCCCAAATCCCTTTGTGTATTGGGATGGCAAATGGGTTTTACACTGGAGAAAACATGTTATTTTGGCAAAGAAGTACTTAGCCTTCCTGCTTCAAGTATTCAAATATTGCATTAGAAATCAGTATATTTGTTTACTGTACAAATGTCCTTCATACAATTTTGTAATATTCTGGGATGTGAGAGGGAGCAGGAAATAGGAGGGTTATGGGTGGGGGGGAAGTTATGATTGTCAGCATAAATTATTGCCCTACACTTTTTATAGACACTCTTCAAAGCATATCCTCAAACTAATTCAATTAATTTAAAGGATTTATTAAATGATAGACTACATGAAATTTATCGATGTATTTTATCAAGCAATCATCCAATGTAAATGATTACCATATGTTTGCACTTCAGGGAATCATTCTATTGTGACTATTTTGGCATCAATATAATTTTGTTTAAAATTTCTTTATGAAAAATTATCTAGACTAGAAATCAATTGAATGCGTTGCATGGTTTTGTTACCTAATGACAAATTGCCTTCACTGAGGTTTATAATTATTTATTCTTTCAACACTAATGTTATGTGTTTACCAAATACAGTAATATTAATATACATTTGGGGTTGGTACTGTGGCATAGCGGGTAAAGCTGCAGCCTGGCAGTGCTAGCATCCCAAATGGATGCCGGTTTGAGTCCCGGCTGCTCCATTTCTGAGCCACCTCTCTGCTAAGGCCTGGGAAAGCAATGGAAGATGGTCTAAGTCCATGAGCCCCAGAACTCGCATGGGGGACCCAGAAGATGCTCCTGGCTCCTGGCTTTGGGTCAGTGCAGCTCTAGTCATTGCAGCCAATTGGGGAGTGAACCAGCAGATGGAAGACCTCTCTCTCTTCTTTCTGCCTCTTCTTCTCTCTGTGTAACTCTGGCTTTCAAATAAATAAGTAAATAGATAAATAATTTTAAAAAAAATACGTTTGTTTGCAAACAATATGTGACATCAATACAACTACTTAAATTTTCTCATACAAGTAGTTTAATTTGGAGGCCTGAATTATGGCTGATTGGTTCTGTAGTCTAATGATATCTTTGAACCCAACTATTTTCCCCTTCTTTATGAATTTCAGTGTTGTATATTACTAGAATTCTGAAAAAAATTCACAGAAACTTTAGGCATCATCTAAACATCATAATCTCCAAAGAGCAAAAATCATTGCAAACTATGATTTTCTAGAATTATTTCTTTGGATAATGCTACAATTTTATTGTAGCTTTAAATTGAGCACACACACACACACACACACACACACCATGTACCATACATACATTCACAAATGTACATACACAATCAGCAAGTCTCCAATGCATTTACCAAAGTGCATCAATGTGCTAGTTTAAGATTACTGCCAAAGAATAGTCCCTTTCTTTAAATACCAATTTACTCTATTGATTTATTTTTGACCAAAAATGATGCAGTTTAGTTACTGTTTTGACAAAGAGGCAGGTATCATCACAAAGCACAAATGAGTGAATAAGTTACATTATCCAGGGAATTAGATAAGAAATGGCTCACTCATCAAATTAAAAGGAATTGAATCTAGTTTGAGTTACCATGTCAAGCAAAATATGAAGTTTTACAAAACTTGAATGTATATAATTTCAAATAAATTTTGAGTTGTATCTAAATGTGTACACTACAACATTAAGCATAAAGGCACAGATATTTAAATACCTTTATTTAGGAAAATGTGAATAGATAATAATAATAATTGCTAACATTTATTTTATACCAGGTGATGTTTCCTGAATTTTATGTTTCCAGAAAAATGGAGGTAGCTCCTGTTATTTTAACTTTAAAGAAAATGCAACTGAGGCATGAAGAGGTAAGTAACTGGTTTGCCCAAGGATATATAATCATGAAGTGGCAAAGCCTTAGACTTGGCATGATCTGAATGGCAGCCATTTTTTTTCACAAATTCAATGTTTGATCTATTTCATATATTCACTAAAAGGATTTACTATCAAATGATACTTTCTGATAAAACCTATGAAAACTGCAGAGGAGTATTGCTCCAAAGCAAATACTTGAGGCTAGCATTACGTGTAGCAGGTAAAGCCATTGTCTTTAAATTTAGCAAAGATATGCCTTGTTAGATGAGTGTACTTTGTGCAATTCTTCTTGTCAGTGTATACACTTTAGAAATTGATTACAGGGGCCAGTGCTGTGGCACAGCATGTTAAAACCCCAACCTAGGGTGCCAGCATCCCATATGGGTGCTGGTTTGAGTTCCAGTTGCTCCACTTCTGATCTGGCTCCTTGCTAATGCACCTGGGAAAGCATCAGAGGATGGCTCAAGTCCTTGGGCCCCTGCACCCGTGTGGGAGACCTGAGAAAAGCTCCTGGCTCCGGGCTTCAGATCAGCTCAGCTCCGGCTTTTGCAGCCAATTGGGAAGAGAACCAGCAGATTGAAGACTTTTCTCTCTGTCTCTACCTCTCTATATAACTCTGTCTTTCAAGTAAATAAAAATAAATCTAGAAAAAAAGAAATTGATTACATCAGGCAACACATATGAACTTTTTTATAGAAAGATTGACCTTTAGAAAAATTTTAGACCTACAGAAAAAAAAATGTGGTACAAATGTGAACTTTTGAATAAAAATCTATTTTTCATGAAAGCATGGTGTTATAAAACAGAGCAATACCTCACTGAGAACCAAAAATAAATTGGACTATCTCATTCTGTGATTTGAAATCTAGGGACAAATGTCCTTTATTTTTCTTACAGAGAATGTAAATAGTGTTGTGATATCAAACTCATTCTAAGTTTAGGTACCCCATGGAAAGTTTGGTCTAATGAAAACAAATCTGTTGGATCATTTACCTCATACATTCCACTACCATGAAAATAATATATCTGTCATGATACATCAAGAAGAAAACATATTTATGCCTAAAAATACAAATTCAACTATTACAAGCTGTTCAGCAAAATTTAAATTGTATGTTTTTAATATTCTAAAATGGAACATTTTTCTTTGCTTCTCAATAAAAATGTGATACACTTTAACATCTTCAGAATAAGAACTGAGAGTGTACAAGGCAAAATTTATTTATTTACTTATTTATTTTTTGCCAGGCAGAGTTAGACAGTGAGAGAGACAGAGAGAAAGGTCTTCCTTCCATTGGTTCACCCACCAAATGGCCACCATGGCCTCCCGATCTCCCATGTGGGTGCAGGGCCCAAGCACTTGGGCCATCCTCCATTGCTCTCCTGGGCCACAGCAGAGAGATGGACTGGAAGAGGAGCAACCGGGACTAGAACCTGGGGTGCCAGCACTGCAGGCGGAGGATTAGCCTTGTGAGCCACGTACCCGGTGAAATATAGTTTAAGGAGAGAATTTATAACGTTCATTTTTAAAGTAACAAAAACATTTTTCACTTCTTGGTTTGCATTTTAAATTTGTACATATATATATATATATATATATATATTAGCCATCCTTACTGGTTATTGCAAATTACCACATCCCAAAATTAATTGCTTCTCAACATTTACAATTTGTTTCTTCACTTTAAAGAAAAATATTTGTGTCTCTTGAGTAAACAAGTAAATATAATGATTTGGCATCATTTTATAAAACTCAAATCTGTAAGAACTCAAAAACCACTGCAGAAATATTCTATAAGAAGCCGGCGCCGCGGCTCACTAGGCTAATCCTCCGCCTAGCGGCGCCGGCACACCGGGTTCTAGTCCCGGTCGGGGCGCCGGAGTCTGTCCCGGTTGCCCCTCTTCCAGGCCAGCCCTCTGCTGTGGCCCGGGAGTGCAGTGGAGGATGGCCCAGGTGCTTGGGCCCTGCACCCCATGGGAGACCAGGAAAAGCACCTGGCTCCTGGCTCCTGCCATCGGATCAGCGTGGTGCGCCGGCCGCGGCGCGCCGGCCGCGGCGGCCATTGGAGGGTGAACCAACGGCAAAAGGAAGACCTTTCTCTCTGTCTCTCTCTCTCACTGTCCACTCTGCCTGTCAAAAAAAAAAAAAAAAGAAATATTCTATAAGAATGTACTCATGCATATTGTTCTTACAATAGATTCACCCATGTCATAGGAGAGCAACTCCTTGCTCAACATTCAAAATGTTCACAGTCTTCGAAATATTCCTTTTAGCATAGTGACCACAGTTGGACACAAGAGAGTCTTTAAAATTAAAAGAAACAATTTGGGTATGCTGCCTTTCCTAGTCTTCTTGTTTTCCTGGGACAGAGTATCTTTTTTGAATGTAGGCTGACAAGGATACAACCCCCTCCACAAAGTAAAATGCCTAAACATTAGAGCACTGCTCCTGACCCCTGCTCACTTGTTCCTCTATGTGGGATTTATGAATGACTTGCATGAATGGAGAGATGAAAGAGGCAATGAGCTACCACCCCCCTTTTTCTTTATTTAGCACTTTTCTAGGATGCCTATGAGAACATGGGTTCTTGTCTGCCCTTTTTTATACTGTAAATTTAGCAAAAAACCTGTGCTCTGTAAGTGACTAGGTAAGGATGCAATGTAATGTACTAGGGCAATGGAAAGGAATCTTTGTTGCTAAGCACCAAGACCAACAACTCTGTGGGCTAGAAAGCTTACATTTTGACTTCTTTCCATGTCCAGCTTGAACCATTCAGAATTCAGAGAAAGTAGGAATGTAAGTTATGAGCACACTTCACTGCCACAAATGTTATGATACTCATCAGTTTGTAATCAGGAATGACTTAAAATTTAACCAAAAATACCACAGTAAACTATGGCAGATTCATCAACACCTACACTTATAACTAACATCCACATTTATAATTGTATCTTTCTATGAAGGATCTGACAGGAATTATTATCTGGGATGGATAATTAACAACTCCTTATACAATTTTTATAATGTACCAAAAAAGTGAACTTTGAATCCTTTGGGAATTGGATAAGCTAAATATATTTGTATTTGATGAATTCAGGCTGAGAACTTGTAAGTATAATACCAACCATAATACCTACTAAAAAATTAAATACCTTGGAATAAATTTAACTAAGAATTTGAAAGATCTTCACAATGAAAATTACAAAATATTAAAGGAAGAAATAGAAGAACACACACAAAAATGGAAAAATATTTCATGTTTGTGCACTGGAAAAAATAATATCATCAAAATGTTCATACTACCCAAAGCGATTTATAGATTCAATGAGACCCCAATCAAAACTCCAAGAACATTCTTCTCAGATCTAGAAAAAAAGAATGCTTAAATTTGTGTAGAAACACAAGAGACCCCCAAATAACTAAAGCAACATTAAACAAGAAAAAGTTGGAAGTATCAGAAGACCAGATTTCAAGACATACTACAGGGCAGTTACAAACAAAACAGCCTGGGACTGGAACAGAAAAAGACATGTATACCAATGAAACAAAATATAAACCAAAAAAATTAATCCATGCAGCTACAACCAACTAGTCTTTGACAAATGAGCTAAAATCAATCCCTGGAGAAAGGACAGTCTCTTCAACAAATAGTGTTGGGAAAATTGGATCTCAACATGCAGACATATGAAACAAAACCTGTACTTACACCCATACAAAAATCAACTCACAACTGATCATGACTCTAAATCTATGGCCTGATATCAACAAATTACTAGAGGAAAATATTGGGAAAACTGCAAGATATTAGCATAGGAAAGACTTCTTGGTAAAGACCACAGAAGCACAGGCAATGAAAGCAGAAAGAGACAAAAGGGATTACATCAAGCTTAGAAGATTTGTGCTGCAAAGGAAACACTAAGCAAAGTGAAGAGTGGTAGAAAATATTTGCAAACTATATAACTGATAAAGGGTTAATATCTTGAAGTAACACCTTGACAGTAGGGGCTCCATTTTGGAGCACTTGAGACTCCATTCTGGGAAGGTGCCCCCCACACACCATGAGACTCTGGTCTGAGACTATGATCTAAAACAGTTGAATAATAGCAGTCCACTACATCTCACTTGGCAGAGCACAGAAACCCCCTAGCATGATCGCTCAAGCTTGGAAGTGGATAGACTACACCTGGGTTAATGATAAAAAATGTAATTTGTCTAAGTCCTACGTATGATTAAAACCAATACCTGGATTAATGTCAAGATTATAATTGGAATTGTTAAGATTGTAACTGGTATTGTCAATATTATAATTGATACTAGCTTATTGATACTAGCTTATTGATAGTAGATTATAATTGATACTAGTTTCACATAGGTTTTAGGTCAGTAACCAGTAACCAGTAACCATGTATTCCCCCCTATTCCTAGCAACCATGAATTCCCCTCCCGATTTTGTGGTTTTTGCCTTTGTAAACCCTGTTGCTTTGGGCTTCAGGGTGGAGAGTTCTTTAGGGCATGAGCCCACTCTCCACCACCCGCAATAAAGGACCACCAAATTTTATCAATCTGTGGAGCTCTTTTGTTTGCACTCACTCAGGTACAACAATCTGATGTTCATAAAGATCTTAAGAGACTCAACTTCAATAAAATAATGCAGTTAAGAAATGGGCAAAGGACATGCACAGAAAATTTTCAAAGGATGCAATCAATACAAATGGCCTACAGACACATGAAAAGATACTCAACATCACTAACCATCAGGGAAATGCAAAAACACCATAAAGTTTCATCTCATCCCAGTTAGAATGTCTATCATCCAAAAATGAAAAAAATAATAAATGCTGGTAAGGATGTTGGAGAAAAGGCACACTTATACGCTGTTCATAGGAATGTAAAGTAGTACAACCATTATGGAAGACAGTAAGGATATTCCTCAGAAATCTGAAAATAGATCTACTATATGACCCAGCAATCCCACCCATGGGAATTTACCCAAACAAGATGAAATCAGGCTTTGGAAGAGTTATTTACAACCCCCATGTTTACTGCACCTCAATTGGCAATAATTAAGATAAGCAATCAAATCAGATTCCCATTAACTGATGTCTGGAAAAAGAAAATGAGTAGTATGGAATACTGCTCAGTCATAAAAAAGAATGAAACCCTGTCTTTGCAATACATGAATGCAACTGCAAACCATTATGCTTATTGAAATGAGCAATTCAAGAAAGATAAATGTCATTTCTTCCCTGATAAGTTCTGATTAATATAGGATACAAGAATAAATAAGAATGAAATGGATTTATGATTTGATTATTGTTTTTAGCCCTTGTGAATACTCTAGTCAAACTGTGGTTTTGGATTTTTTTTTATTTGTTGAATAGTATGGTTAGTGGTGCACTAAACCCAAGGTTCAAAAGAAAATTGTGAAATCATGTTTTTTTGAATTTATGTTTTTGCAAAACTTATAGAGAAAAAGGAAAGGTGAGTGGGGATTGATGGAGGGAGTGAGGGGACTATGGATATCTTCTTAGCATTGTATTTATAAAATACATGATATCTGTTCTCTTTATATTAATAAAAAATTTTGGAGAGCCTAAAGGTAAACATCTCCTACGAGCTGATCTTCAGCAGAAATGCTAAGAATATTCACTGCAGAAAGGACAGTCTTTTCAATGAATGGTGCTTTGAATATTGAATATTCACACATAGAAGATTTAAACTTTATCTCTCATCATATACAAAACTGAACTCAAAGGTGTTCATTTACCCTAGGCATTAAGATGTCAGTTAAGATGCTAGTGTCTCATATCAAAGTACCTAGTAGATACCCAGCTCTGACTCCTGACTCCAGTTTCCTGCTAATGCAGATACTGGGAGGGAGTAGGGATAACTCAAGTACTGGGTTCCTTCCACCATGCAGGAAAGCTGGGTTGAATTCCACACTATTGGCTTCTGTTTGGCCCAGTCCTGTCCTTTGTGGGCATTTGTGGAGTCAATCAACATGAGAGCTCTCTCTTTTTGTTTATCTGCTCTCAAATAAATAATTTTACACTCAATTCAAAATTATTTAAAGACTTAAATGTAAGATCTGAAAGTACTAGGAAAAAAATGCTTCAGGACATTGGATTGAGTAAGTATTTGAAGGATACGACAACAAAGCACTAGAAGAAAAAAGCAAAAATAGTCAAATGGAATTTTTTATTTATTTAACAGGTAGAGTTATAGACAGTGAGAGACAGAGACGAAGAGAAAGGTCTTACTTCCATTGGTTCACTCCCCAAATGGCCACTATGACTGGTGCTGTGCCAATGCAAAGCCAGGAGCAAGGTGCTTCCTTGTGGTCTCCCATATGGGTGCAGGGCCCAAGCACTTGGGCCATCCTCCACTGCCATTCTGGGATGCAGCAGAGAGCTGGACTGGAAGAGGAGCAACTGGGACTAGAACCCAGTGCCCATATGGAATGCCGGCACTGCAGCAAGTGAGCCACGGCACTGGCCCTGGAATTTTACCAAGTTAAAAAACTTCTGCAAAGCAAACAAAATAATCAACATAACAAAGAGACAATATGAAATTGGAGAAAATATTTAGAAAATATACACCTATTAAGGTGTATACACCCTTTAAGACATTTTAAAAACTCAATGAAAAATGAACAGATTTTAAAATTGGCATTAGATCTAAATGCTCATTTGTCAAAGAAAGGCATACAAATGGCCAAGAAGTACATGAAAAATGTTCAGCATCACTAATTAACAGGGAAATACAAATACAAATCAAAACCACAATTAGACACCAAGTTACTCCAGTTAGAATGCCTATTATCAAAGGCAAAACAGTGGCTGGTATTGTCACACAGCAGGTTAAGCCATGCTCTGTGACACTGGCATCCCATATGAGCACTAGTTCAACTCCACATCCCATCCAGCTCCCTGCTAATGTGTCTGGGGAAGCAGCAGAAGGTGACCCAAGTGCTTGGGCCCCTGTCATCCACATGGGAGACCCAGATGGAGTTCCAGGCTTCTGGCTTCAGTCTGGCACAGACCAGCCATTGTGGTCATTTGTAGAGTGAACCAGTGATGAAAGATCTGTCTCTCTGTCTCACTATGTGTCTCCCTCTTTGTAACTGTTCCTTTCAAATAAATAAATTAATCGTATAAAAAAGAAAAATACACACTTGAAGGAATTGTATGCAAATTTAACAAAAACTTGGAGAACTCAGTAACAGGAAAATAAATGCCTTCAAATTTAAATACTGCCAGAATACATAGAGACACACGTAAAATGCATAATAAAATAAACATATACGGGGCTGGCACCATGGCTCACTTGGTTAATCCTCCACTTGTAGTGCTGGCATCCCATATGGGCACAGGGTTCTAGTCCCAGTTGCTCCTCTTCCAGTCCAGCTCTCTGTTGTGGCCTGGGAGTGCAGTGGAGGATGGCCCAAGTGCTTGGGCTCTGCACCCACATCAGAGACCAGGAGGAAGCACCTGGCTCCTGGCTTCGGATCAGCATAGTTCCAGCCATAGTGGCCATTGGGGGATGCACCAATGGAAGGAAGACCTTTCTCTCTGTCTCTCTCTTTCTTTCTCACTGTCTAACTCTATCTGTCAAATAAATAAAAAAGCATGTAAACCAATCTGAATATTAGAGAATTCTGAGAAAAAGAAATGTACTGTACATAAAGGAAGAGCACATTTAGACAGCAACAAGATGGATACACTGTGTATCAGGATGGTTACACTTAAAAACACACATTACAAATGCTTTCAAGGATAGAGTAGCAGGACATCTCATTCATTCCTGGTGAGAATGCATCATGGGGTAGATGCTTTATCAGACATCTTGGCATGTTATTAGGAATCCAACACTGTGTCATACACCATACATGTTCTAATATATTTACAGAGCTGGTGTGAAAACGTATGCCTTGATAAAAGCTGACATGAAAATATATATAGCAGCTTTATTCACAATGGCTAAATCTCATAGAAAACCACATTGTTCCTCAACAGTTAACCACATAACCAAACCTTCAAAGTGCATGGAGACCCTGGGAAGAGAACAGGAGATGAAGACACATGAGATATTTAGGGTGCAGGCATTTAGCATGGGGACACAAGAAAAAAGCCAAGGCTGAAGTCATAGGGGATCTAGAAGCCCAAGGAAGATAATGATTTCAAGCAAAGGGCAGAGAGGTATCTGAAGGCTGCCATGAGCTGAAGGCTCAGGCTATGAAGTCACTCCAGGGTAGCAGGATAATACTCCGGAGTAGAGATGCAGATAACTGATGGGAGATCACGGCTTCATGCAGAGGGGCTGGAGGACCTGACAGCTGGCTTGGGATGCAGGCACAGATGGACACTCAAGGAAAGATGTGATGGAGGGTCTGGCATTGTGGTGCAGTGGGTTACACCACTACCTATAATGTTGGCATTCCATATGGGTGCTGGTTTGTATGCTGGCTGTTCCCGTTCAGATCCAGCTCCCTGCCAAAGACCTGGGAAAGCAGTGGAAGATGGCCTTACTGTTTTGTCCTCTGCCACCCACGTAGGAGACCCAGAAGAAGCTCCAAAGGCCTGACTCCTGGCTTCAGATGGGCCCAACCCTGGCCATTGCAACCAATTGGGGAGTGAGCCAGAGGATGGAAGCTCTTTCTGTCTCTCTATGCCTCTGTCTCTCCCTCTATGTGATAAGGAAATAACTTGAGATATTAAATTTCATGGGGTTTTTTTGGACAGAGTTAGGCAGCGAGAGAGAGATAAAGATCTTCCTTCCATTGATTCACACCCCAAATGGTTGCCACGGCCAGTGCATAGTGGCAATCCAAAGCCAGGAGCCAGGTGTTCCCTCCTGGTCTCCATGCGGGTGCAGGGTCCAAGTAAGTTGAGCCATCCTCCACTGCCTTCCCGGGCCACAGCAGAGAACTGGACTGGAAGTGGAGCAACCAGGACTAGAACCTAGAGTGCCAGTGCCACAGCCAGAGGATTAGCCTAGTGAGCCATGGCACTGGCCCTCTATGTAATTTTCAAATAAATCTTTTTTAAAAAGAGGTGCTGGAGACACAGGGGATGGAGACTTATGAAGGCACATGGAATAAGACTGTGTCTAGGGAGGCCATTCATGCATCAGAATTCTACTTCTCCACTGTCTGTTTGTCATGATAAAGCCTCCCTTTGAGCAACAACCATTTAAAGATGCCACGTGACAGACTCCTTGTCTCTGAGGCTAATATGTGTCCGTAAAGCCTACTTTAGAAGTAAGAAGCACAGATAATCATAACAAAATCTGTGACTGCCTCTGGAAGACTGAGGGACCAGGGGGTGTGGAAAAACACAAAATTGGGGCCAGTGCCATGGCTCACTTGGTTAATCCTCCACATGTAGTGCCAGCATCTTATATGGGCACCGGGTTCTAGTCCTGGCTGCTCCTCTTGCAGTCCAGCTCTCTGCTGTGGCCTGGGAAGGCAGTGGAAGATGGCCGAACTGCCTGGGCCCTGCACCCATATGAGAGACCATGAGGAGGTATCTGGCAGCTGGATTTGGATCAGTGCTGCACACTGGCTGTAGCAGCCATTTGGGGGGTGAACCAATGGAAGGAAGATCTTTCTGTCTCTCTCTCACTGTCTAACTTTGCCAAAAAATAAAAATAAAAAACACAAAATTTAATATCTCAATTTATTTCCTATCACTTCTTTTTTTTTTAATTTTCACAGCAATGTCTTGCAATCACTTGGAAACAGGTAACAACATAGGGACCTAACATATAGACTGAAAGGATTGCAGACTCAAAACACAAACCTGGTTATTCACATCGAATGCACCTTTGCTCTAGAATGACACTGACTGCTGACTGTGAGTTTCCAGCAGTTCTTAGGATGCCAAGTCTTCTGAAAACACTTTGAAACCTGTCTTCCCAGACTGAGAACCCATGGATAACAGGACTGGAGAGAGCAGTGCTCTAAGACTAGCTCAGCATCTGCTTCCACCCTTGGCAGGGAAGTGCCAGGGTCACCCCACACTGAGGGGGAGTAGCTGCATTCTCTGTGCCCTCCAGGAGGCGTGTGTACTAGGGTTCACTCCCAGCCCTGGGGCCTCCAGAAACCCTGCAGCCAGCCTTCCTCCACAGCCATGTGGTGGGGTCATGGGTTGGCTCCCACAGGGTGCACAGGGCACCTGGTGGCCCTCACCCCCCACCATTCCCTGACCTCTGGTCTGGTGCCCCCACCTCCGGGTTGGAAAAATCCCAGAATCAGTTGAGAGCCAGAGATAAGAAGGGAGGATTGGCACAGCACTGGCTGGGAGAGACCCTGAGGGGCCCTGTGGCACCCATGGGTTGGCCTCAAGGTCCCAGGGTGGCTGCAGCAGGGCCTGCGCAGGTCACCCCTGCACTCTCCCCAGACCCAGCTATCTGGAGTTCGCAAGTACAGAGATCCTGCATCCTTCAGTGCTGGGAGCACACTTCCTCAGGGTCTCCCACAGCCAGAAGTTCACAAAGGGCCACCACTTCCTCCTGTCCATCCATTTCCTCGCTCCTGAGTCAGCACCATCCATTTATGCTGAGTCATCATGAAATTTCTGCTGGGTCATCATTACCATACCTTCTGAGTCATCATGAAATTTCTGCTGACTCATCATTACCACCTACCTGGTCCCCACATGTTCTCTTTAGAGACCTGAGCCCTGTCAAGGGGTCCTGAGAGATAGGGTGGTCCCCAGCAGCTCCATCCTAGTCTCTAGCAGGTATACATTGCCCCATCTGGGTCCCCAGGGCTCCATTCAGTCTCTAGGGCCTTCATACAGATCTCCTGGTCTCCATCCGGGTCTCCAGGCCACCAGCCAGGTCCCCAGGTCCTCCATCCAAGTGCCGGGGCCTCCATCCAGGTCTCTAGGGCTCCATCTGGGTCTCTAGCAGGTGCACAGGGATCCATACAGTCTCTAGGAGCCTCATCTGGGTTTCCATGGCTCCATCTGGTTCTTCAGTGCTCCATCTGGGTCTCCAGAGCTCAATTTGGGTCCCCAGGGGCTCCATCCTGGTTTCCAGCAGGTGCATGGGGTCCTCAGGACCTCCATCCAGTCCCAGCAGGTGCAAGGGGCCCCTCCTTCCTTCCTTGCAACCTTGGGTTAGATTTAGGGGTAGAAGCATGACTCAGCTGGCCTGGTGCCATGACTCAGCAGGTTAGGTTTGATGTCAAGGTTAGGGTGGGGATGGGATTCGGGTTAGGGTTCATGTTTGAAGCATGACTCACCAAGTTTAGAAGCACGACTCAGGAGGTCTGGAAGCATGATTCGGCAATTTTAGAAGTGCGACTCACTGGCCTAAGAGTATGACTTGGCAGGTGTAGTTGTCTACCTTTGTGGGTAAGGATGCCTGGTAGGTAATGATGACTCAGCAGGTATAAAATGGTGACTCAGCAGAAGTTTCTCAATGACTCACCAGGTCTGGGATAATGAGGATTAAGTGGGTATGTATAATGATGGCTCACGAGGTGTGTGCTAGTGATGATTCAGCAGAATTTCCTGATGACTCAGCAGGAGTCTCAGCATGACTCATCCCTTCCTTCCTTCCCTCCCCTCTTTGCATTCATTTCTGGTCCACTTTCAATTTCCTAAACCCACTTCTGGTCATTCTAGACCCACTTCCAGTCCACTTCTGCATTCCCAGAGTCAATTCCAGTCAACTTCCCGATTCCTACAGTCACTAACTTCCAGCTAATTTATGTCACTTCGGGGTTCTCAGACTCACTTTAGTCTACTTCTGGGTTCCTAAGTCACTTCCGGTCCACTTCCGGCCATTGTATACCCATTTTCAGTCACTTTGGTTCTGTTTATACCCATTTTTGGGTACTTCTGGTGTACTTCCAGGTTCTTATAGTCACTTCCCAGAGGGTCTCTGTTGGTCCCTGGGGGTCTCTGTGGGTCCCAGTTGTCTCTGGGGTTCTCTCAGGGTCTTTCAGCATCTCTGGGGGTCTCTGAGGGTCTCTGGGGGTCCCAGGGCTCTTGGCGGGGACACCTGTCCATCACCCAGTCACCCTTGTCCATCACTCAGAAACCTGTCCATCACTCAGAATAGACCTGTCACTCAGGAAAAACATTTTAATTCTCATACAAGTTTCTGTCAGCAAATTGGTCCTGGGTCTGAAAGACACCTTTTCTTACAGGGACTCCCTTGAGTTTTTGTCAGAGAAATTTTGTCAGGATCCAATATGGCTATAGCTCCTGTCAAAACAATTGCCAGAATCCAAGATGGCCACCACTGACATCAGAAAACACACTGCCACACTCCAACATGGCTGCCACTCCTGTCAGAAAAATTTGCCAGCCTCCAAGATCCCTGTCATTCCTGTCATAGTGAGAATTTGCCAGGATCCAACATTCTGCCGCTGGTGTCAGAACGAGAATTTGCCAGACTCCAATATGGCTGTCATCAGAAAATCTAAAAATACATTTCTTAAAAATTTCATTTAAAAATTCATTAAAAATTAAAAATTAAGTAAAAATTAAAAATGTAAAAAGACATTCAAATTCCATTTAAAAATTCATTAAAATTGTCCGGCGCCGCGGCACACTAGGCTGATCCTCCGCCTTTCAGCACCAGCACACCGGGTTCTAGTCCCAGTCGGGGCACCGGATTCTGTCCCAGTTGCCCCTCTTCCAGTCCATCTCTCTGCTGTGGCCCAGGAGTGCAGTGGAGGATGGCCCAAGTGCTTGGGCCCTGCACCCCATGGGAGACCAGGAGAAGTACCTGGCGCCTGCCATCGGATCAGCGTGGTGCGCCGGCCGCAGCGCGCTGGCGGCAGCAGCCATTGGAGGGTGAACCAATGGCAAAGGAAGACCTTTCTCTCTGTCTCGCTCTCTCACTGCCCACTCTGCCTGTCAAAAAATAAAAAAAAAAAAAATTCATTAAAATTCTTTTAAAATTAATTTAAAAATAATTAAATAATTAGTGTGCATGAGTGGGATTGCCTAGCAACTTGCTTAAGCCAGAGGCCCTGAACGCACCTTTGAGGGATTGCCTAGCAACTGGGTTAAGCCCTGCAGCCCCAGGCAAGCCTGCACGGGGTTGCCTAGCAACGAGAGAAAGCCAGAGGCGTGGAGGATGCCTTCATGGAGTTGCCTAGCCATGTTCCCACAGTCTCTGCATTTTCCACGGTTCTGGCCCAGGGGCCTTGGGGGTCTCCAGCTTTGGGGGAAGGGTTCCAGCTGGACTGGAAATGGAGCTCCTGGGGGCCCTGGGCACCTGCTGGGGACCTGGATGAAGCCCTGGGGACCCAGATGGAGGCCCGGTGCACTTGCTAGAGACCTGGATGCAACCCCTGGAGACCCAATGGAGCCCTGGAGACCTGTATGGAGCCCCTAGATACCCAGATGGAGCCCCTGGAGACCTGGATGGAGCCCTAAAGACCTGGAAGGAGCTCCTGGGAGCCCCTGGCACCTGCTAGAGACCCAGATGGAGCCTCTAGAGACCCAGATGGAGCCCCTAGAGATATGGGTAGAGCCTTGCGACCCAGATGGAGCCTTAGAGACCTGGATGAATCCCTGGAGACCCAGATGGAGTGCCTGCAGACTCAGATGGAGCCTTAAAGACCTGGATGGAGCTCCTGGGAGCCCCAGGCACTTGCTAGAGACCCAGATGGAGCCCTAGAGACCTGGATGGAGCTCCTTGGGGCCCAATGCACCTGTTAGAGATCTGGATGGAGCCCCTAGAGACCCAGATCGAGCCCCTAGAGATATGGGTAGAGCCTTGGGGACCCAGATGGAGCCTTAGAGACCTGGATGGATCCCTGGAGACCCAGATGGAGCCCCTAGAGACTCAGATGGAGCCCCTGTGCACTTGTTAGAGACCCAGATGCAGCCCCTGGAGACCCAGATGGAGCCCTAAAGACCCAGATGGGGCTCCTGGGAGCCCCAGGCACCTGCTAGAGACTCAGATGGAGCCTCTAGAGATATGGATGGAGCCATGGGGACCTGGATGGAGCCCTGTGCACCTGTTAGAGAACTGGTTGTAGCCCCCGAGACCCAGATGGAGCCCTAGAGACCTGGATGGAGCTCCTGGTGGGCCCATGCACCTGCTAGAGACCTGGATGGAGCCTTAGAGATCTGGATGGAGCCCCTGGAGATATGGATGGAGCCATGGGGACTTGGATAGAGCTCTGGAGACCCGGATGAAGCCCTAGAGACCCGTATGGAGCCCCTGGGGACCCATATGGAGCCTTTGAGACCCAGATGGAGACCTGTATGGAGCTTTAGAGACACCAATGCAGCCCCTGGTGCAGGCTTGGGGCCTGGAAATGGGCAGGGCTATGGTGATTGATAGTCCTGATCCCCAACCCCATGTTCCCACAAGGTGTGGGTGGTGGGGAAGATGGCTCTGGAGTAGGGGACCTAGGGGTTTCTGGGAGCCAGAAGTGAGGGCGTGGCTTCTCCCAGGGGATTCTGAGCCAGACATGGGGGCCCCAAGGGCCTCTGGGAGCCAGATGTGGGAGCATTCCAGAGAGACCACAGAATCCACAGTCGTGTGCAATCAGTTTATGACATCAATGAGAAAGAGAAACTGAGAGCGAGCTGGGGACAGAGGCTTATGGGACATTCCAGAACATTCTGGAACATTCTGAAAACATCCCAGAACATTCCAGAAGCTTCCAGCAGAGATTGCAAGTGAGGGGCAGGGAGACGTTGGCTTTTTACCTGTTGGGGATGAGAAAAAAAAATGTGGAGCATTCTGGAAATGTCGCAGAATGCTCTGGAATGTTCCAGAATATTCCTGTTGCCTGAACATCTAGAACATTCTGGGATATTTCGGAAACACTCTAGAATGTTCCCCTGGGAAGGTGTGAGGACTGGCTGGCACCACACTGCTCACCTGGGCGTCAGCATCATCACTGGGGACAGGTGTCTGTCAGGGAGGAGAAATTGGCTGAGTCAGCACAGGATGGCCTGGTGGCTCCATGGAACGTTCTAGAGTTTTCTAGATTTTTCTGGAACCCCCTGGAATGTTCCACCCAGGCCACACCCACCAGTTCATTCCCCTCCACCCAGACCACACCTGATTCTCATCCATATCAGCCATGCCCCCAGCTCACAGCCATGCCTCCACCCTGGCCACACCCCTGGCTCACTCGTGACAGCCATGCCCATCCTGGCCATGAACCCTCCACACTGGCCACACCCCCAGCTCACCCATGCTGGCCACACACTCCATGTTCTCCCGGGGATCCCGTTCTCCTTCATTAGCACCAAGAACTGTGCCAGGTGCTCATCACTCAGCTCCTGGTGCTGGGCTGTGGGTGGCGCCAGCTGTATACACTTGCCCTGTCTAGTGGGCGCTGACTGTATACAGCCAGCCAGATGCACCTCAGGCAGCATGGGCTCCGTGCTGTGTACACTGAGGGTGCCTCTGTCTAGAGGGTGCCCACTAACTACCACTGGGTCTGCACCAACTGTATACAGTCACAGTCAGGATGGCTCCTTCTAGTGTGTGCTGACTGTATACAGTCAACCAAAATCACCCAGGATAGGATGGGGCTGGGATGGTTCTGTTCAGTAAGCACTGACTGTATGCATTCAGCAAAACCTGCCCCAGATATCTAGTAGGTGCTGACTGTATGTGCTTGCCCCATCTAGTGGGTGCTGACTGTATACAGTCAGCCAAGCACCCCGGACAGGATGGGATCTACTTAGTATGCACTGACTGTATACAGCTGGCCGAGCCCCCCTCTAGGGTGTGCTGGGGTTGAGGATCTTGTATTTAGTAGGTGCTGCCTGAACACAGCCAGGGTCAGGCTCTCTCTCTAGTGTGTGCCACCAGTATACAGCTGGCCAAGCCCCTCTAGGATGCACCAGGGTCAAAGTTATTCTGCATAGTAGGCACTGACTGTATATGGTCACGGTCAGAATGTATCTCTCTCTAGTGGGTGCTAACTGTATACAGCAGGGTCAGGCTTTCAGGTTGCAATGTGTGTCCCTAGTAGGAGCCGACTGTATACACTCAGGATCCATGTATACAGTCAGGGTCAAGCTCTGGACTGGCTGCATACACTCAGGGTCTGTGTATACAGTCAGGGTCAGACTCTCTTTCTAGCAGGTGCTGGCTGTATCCACATGTGTGTGCAGGGGGCTCACCAGCAGTAAGGGTGACGCAGGTGGCAGTGCCATCGGTGCCCACATTCTGATTGAGAAAGAAGATGTGGCCATTCTCCTGCACCAGGAACTTGAAGTAGTTCTGGCCTTCAACTTCAGGGGGAGAGGTGGGCATTCAGGGTGTGCCAGGGCATGCTGGAACATGGTGGAATGTTTCAGGGCATTGTGGAGCATGCTGGGACATCCTGGGGCATGCTGGGACGTTCCAGAAGCATTTTCTAGAACATTCTGGAACATTCTAGAACATTATGGAATTTTTCTGGAACACTCTGGATGCTTCCCTAGGGCCTGCTAGAGTCTACTGGGACTGTCTGTAACATTCCGGAATGTTCTGTAATATTCTGGGGGAGAGATTCTAGAACATTCCAGAACATCCTAGAATTGTTAGAAACAAAATTGGAAAGATTCTGGAACATTCTAGAACATTGTGGAATTGTCTGGATGTGTTCTAGAACATCCTGGAATATTCTGGAACATTCCAGTTGCTCCCGTAGGGCCTGCTAGAGAGTCTATTGCAATCATCTGGAACATTCTGGAACATTCTAGGACATTATGGAACATTGCACAAATGATGCGAGTGATTGATACCTGGGCACAGGCCACACCCACCACAAGGGCAAGAATGAGAGCCTTCATCATCATCTTCGTCTTTTCGTCGTCTGGAACCGGCTGCTACCAGGCATCTCTTTATAGCCAGGGCTTGGGAGAAGTGGGCAGGGCTGAGGTTGTGCAAACATCCAGGTTGGCACAGGGATGGGATGAGGTCCCGGGGCACTCCAGAATGTTCCAGGAGCTTCCATGAGCTTCCATTATGGATTCTCTGGGGCTAGGGATTTTCCAGAATTTTCTAGAATGTTTCAAGAACACTAGGCGAGTGTTTCTCAGGTCTTAGAATATTCTAGAATTTTATGGAGTTTTTTTAGAACTTTCTAGAATGTTCTTAGAACTTTTTCTAGAATACCTGCTGAGTGTCTTCGGGGGTCATAGAATTTACTAAAACGTTCTAGAATACACTCAGAATTTTCAAGAATGCTCTCAGAAATTTTTCCAGAATGCTTCCAGAATGTTCTTGGAATTTTTCCTGAACACCAGGTAGGCATCATTGGGGTTTTAGAAATGTTCTAGAAACAATGGTGAATATTCTCAGAATTTTCTAGAATGTTCCCAGAACATGCAGTGAAAGTCTTTGTGGGTCCTGGAATTTTTTAGAATGTTCTCAGTATTTCGAGATTTTTGTAGAATGTCCTAGAACATTCTAGATTGCCCGGTGACCATTTTGGGGGGCCGAGAACCTCTTCTGATGGGCTGGAAATTACTACGGC
The DNA here is from genome assembly GCF_964237555.1 of Oryctolagus cuniculus. Classification (NCBI taxonomy): domain Eukaryota; kingdom Metazoa; phylum Chordata; class Mammalia; order Lagomorpha; family Leporidae; genus Oryctolagus; species Oryctolagus cuniculus. Next base: position 82,012,741 of record NC_091444.1, on the reverse strand, counting down.
CCCCAGAGATCAGCACAGGATGTCCTGGAGTGGCCACACCCCCTTGACTCTCCTCCCATGTGTGCAGGTGCTTAGGCTATGTGCCCTGTGTAAATGTCAGCCGGGCTGGGCACAGCACCAGGACACCCGCCGCACCTGGCTGGGGAATTTCCACTCAGACCTGCATCCCAGAATCCCCCTAGGATCACTAGGTGGCATTTTGGAACATTCTGGAACATCCTACAAAATCTCTAGGACATTCTGGGAAAATTCTAGAATATTCTAGAATGTTTCAGAAGATTCCAGAATCTGGATTTTTTTTTTCCAACTTTTTCCCTGCCAGGTGTCCAGGCATGGTCTTGTGAGCTCCGGGGAGGTCATTCTGGGTCTCTGTCTCTCAGTGAAAAAACTGGCTTGGAGCAGTTTTGCAGCATGAAATCCTTTAATCCCATTTCCTACTCCAATGACCCCAGGGTTCTGGCTGGCTCCAGCCAAAACAAACTGCCCAGGGGAACCACAGGAGTTTGTAGGGGGCCCCCTGAGAACAGGCAGTGCCGAATCTGGAAGATGCTATGGTGTTCTGGCTTGTACTCTCTTGTACAAAAGTGGTTAAAAGACATCCTCATACTTAAGAATGAGGTATGCCTCCTAAGTAGTGGTTTACCCTGCTGCACCACAATGCTCATCCTTGGCATTTTATGTGATGTTTCCCTGGCATTTGGACTTGTTTACCTAAGTTCATTTGTTGGAGCCAGTGTTGTGATGCATTAGGATAATCTGTTGCCACTGATGCTGGCATCCCATATGGCCACTGTTTGTGTCTCAGCTGCTGTACTTCCCATCCAGCTCTCTGCCAATGCATCTGAGAAAGCAGCAGACAACCCAAGTTCTTGAGTCCCTGCCACCCATGAGGGAGACTTGGGTGGAGTTCCAGATCCTGGCTTTGATCTGACCCAGTCCCAGACATTGTGAGTATTTGGTGGGTTGACCTGCAGATGGAAGATCTCTCTCTCCCCCTCCCTGTCTCTCCTTCTTTATAACTCCGTCTTCCAGATAAATAAATCCTTTTCACATATTTATTTTTCAACATTTTTCCCTACTTTTTCGCACACTCCCTAGGTGCTGCTGCCCTCTGTGGACTTGTCCTCCTCAGCCTCTGACTAGAGCACAGCCACCTCTCCAATGCTGACATCCTCTGACACATGTTTCACTCTTCTGTTCTCTCTAAACTGCAGACTCTTGGGCAACCTAAGTAACTCTCATGCATAAACTTGCATAGACACACACACTTGAGGACTACTTAGTCTTGGATTTCAGGTTGTAATTAACTTTAATTTTCAGAGGACTGGTGACAAAACAAGTCTGGAAGCCAGGGTGCAGCCTTATGGTTCAGATGTCTGTGTCCCACATTGGAGTTTTTGGGTTTGATTCCCGGTTCCAGCCCCTGACTCCAACTTTCAGATAATGTAGACCCTGGTAGCTAGCAAGTGATGGTTCAGATGATTAGGTTCCCTGCTCCTGGGCCAGCCCTGACCGCTGTGGGCATTTCAGCAGTTAACTAGAGGGTGAATACCACTTCTCTGTCTACTTGTTCATTTCTTTGCATCTCAAAGTAAAAAACAAAACAAGTATGTGTGCATCATCCATTAAAATAACTTCCTCAATGGAAAAAGCAGTGTCATTGTTATTTTTGGGGAAAAATAATGCTTCTTGGTTGTAAATGATATTTGAATAATGCATAAGTGTACATCAAACTTCCATTGTGGACAAGGAAGAGAAAGATGGAAGCAATAATTTTTACTTCTGGCTTTGGTACTTGTCATGTAACCTTGAAAAATTCATTTAAACTCATGGGACCTGAGCATCCTTAAAATTACAGGCTCGTCTAGTTGAGGCAGGTGGTGTAAGGGGAGGTGGCAGGAAGCTGAGAGCTTTCCTTGTTTCTGTGCCAACAGAGCTAAGTGACATTAGCAAGTCATTTGACCCCTCTGGATCTTCCTCCCTTGTGAGATAAGATTGTCTTTGTAGTTAAAGGATTTATTCTACACAGTCCTATCTTATGGTAAGGTTCACATGACTGTGAAGTGTTTTATAAACTGGCAGTGTAATCATCAAGTTGGCACTGAAGATGAAATGTTAAACAGCATAGAACTTCTAAGGCTTGTAGTTCTATGAGGAGCTACACAGAAACATTCAAGTTCATGGGCATTTTTAAATTTAAAAACAGAAACATTGAATCACTGTTCAGAATCAGTATAGTTGCTAAAATTCTTATTTATAATCACTGAGATTGGTAGTATAATTACTGATAGCATACTCCTAGTGTTGTATATTTTAGTTTATACAATACTTAGACTATATAAAATATAGGTAGCATGGGAAGTGCGATACACAGCAGTCTCGTAGAATGGCAGATGTCCTAAACAGCACTCTGGCCTCAGAATCAGCCCTTAAGGCACTCAGATCTGGCTGAAGAGCCCATGAGAGTATTTTAGGTATGGAAAGCTGTGGGGAGCAACTCGGACTATACTGTTACTGGAATTAAGACTTATTCTATGCATCTGCTCTCCCACAATGTGGCGCTGGGAGAGAAGCGTACAGCTTCTACCCAGCTGCCCCTTACCAACTTGATAAGCTGCAAGAGCCGCTCCTGATTGGAGGAGAGCGGCGCTCTTGGCATGTGAGTAGCAGAGCACGGATTGGTGGAGAGGACTATATAGGAGGAGAGACATGGCATGGTGGTGTGTGTTGGTTGGAGAGTGCGTTGGAGAGTTCACGGGGAAGTTGGTTACTTCATTCTTTCTCACTTCTCTCTACTCATTCTTGCTTTGGGAGTTTGCTGTTTACTTATTCTTACTTTACTATAGAAAGGACTTGTAAAAAAAGGGAACAACAAGCGTCCGGTCCGGTGTGGCTCCTCCGCATGCGGAGGAGCAGCAAATGGTGCCGTGACTCAGATAGGAAACCTAGGAGGGAAAAAACGGGAAGAAGTGGGAAATTACCGGAGAGAGAGACTAGCAAAGAGCCTAGGGGAAGGCCGGACGGAAAGAGTGCCGGTGAAAAGCTAGTTAGAACCCAGGAAAAAAGCCGTGGGGGAAGAAAATTAGAAGCTAGGAAAGAGGTATTAACTGGGAACGTCTGGGAGACTCAGTCTTCCATTACGCCCACCGCTCCCACATGTCACAGACAGTACAGACAATGGAGTTCTTTGGCTACTCTTTGCCCACTGGCTACCTCTTCCTCCTGCTAGGCACCATTCTCTATTTCTCCCTAAAGATCATCCATTGTGGGCTGAATGTGGTTTCTCTCTCTTCCTACTCCCCACCTCCTCGCAGCTTTTCTTCTAAGTGAGGGAAACGAGGGGGCAGGAAAATTGATGCATTCGTAAGAGCAGTCGTGGAGACGTCCCCCTGGTTTCTACAGCAGTGGAGGCAGGTGGGACAGAAATTACGTGAGGCTGGGGAATCAATAGAAGTGCTGAAGCTGTGGCAACTCGTTGATCAGGTGCTTCAGGACCCCACGGAAGGGATCGAGTTGCTTAATGAGGGGAGTGAATTGCAGGAAGAATTATGGCAGGGCAGCCAGGCGAGCAGCTATTGTAACGAACAGGTGAGAAGAAAATCAAAGAAGGATTTAGAGAGCCAGGAAGCTTACGTGGGGGAGAAGGAAGCTGAAGAGGGAACCTCGCCCCCGAGAGAGATGCCAAGAATATATCCTGGCCCTACAAGGCTGGCAAATTCAACCATAAAGGATGAATCACCACCCCGGTATCGCCCATTAGTACTACCAAAGTTTCCTCCTGTAAAGAAAAGCCCCTTTTTTCCACATGAGATTGAAGAAGAGTGGGAGGAGGAAAAAGGAGTGATGGAGGGAGTAGGTATGCAGGAGGAGATAGAAAGGCCGAGAACCGAAAGCAAGCAAAGGGGAGCTGTTTATAGAAAACCTGCTTGGGAGCAGTACCAGGAACCAGGCCAGGTGTTTCCTATAATTCAGGATCAACAGGGAAACAGGGGTTGGACGCCTCTTGACCATAAATTACTTAAAGAGTTGCAACAATCAGTACAATTGTATGGGCCCCATGCAAGTTACACTCAGGCAATCCTTGATAACATTGGGCAGCAAGGCCTAATACCCGAGGATTGGAGAAACTTAGTAAAGGCGGTGTTGGGCGGGGGTGACTTCCTCTTATGGTTAGCTGCTTATAAAGAATTCACGCGAGAATATTCAAAGCAGAACTATCAAGCAGGGAATCAAGCATGGGATGAGGAAATGTTAAATGGAGAAGGGCGATTTGCCAATCCCGATGAGCAGGCCTGATTACCAACAGCTGTCCTCTTACAAGTGAGAGAGATAGCAAGAAGAGCCTGGAAGGTGATACCCAGAAAAGGAGAAATAAGAACAGCCTAACTAAGATAGTACAGGGCCCTACTGAACCTTACGCTGACTTCGTGAACAGATTAATGGAAGCAGCAGGAAACATTTTTGAAACTGTGGAAGAAGCAATGCCCTTAGTCAGAAGATTGGCGTATGAACAGGCCAATAAAACATGTCGTGAAGCTCTTAGACCATGGCAGCATAAAGACATCCCTACCTTTTTGAAAATCTGTAGGGATGTCATGGATGATGTAGCTTCTGGATCACATGCTGCAGTAGCTGTAACCCGACAATTTAGACAGAACATGAGGGGACGAATATGCTTTAGATGTGGTCGAGAAGGGCATCTAATGAGGGAATGTAGGGCAAAATTTCCAGCCCGAGATCGGCAGGGCATAGAGAACTTGAGAAGACCAGGCCTTTGCCCACGCTGTAGAAGAGGGAATCATTGGGTCAGTGAATGTTACTTTAAAATGAATAGCGCAGGCAATCCCCTGAGGATGCCAAATGAGCCGGGCCCCATAAGAAGATCAGGTGTATGTGGACAACAGCAAAAAAATGGAATGTGGGCCCCTGCACCCTGGGGCCAAAACAATCGGTGGGTGCCACGGTCCCAACAATACAAAAACCAAATATTTACTGCGCAGAGTTACGAGCCACCGAATATTCGGTAGTAACACCTCAAATGGGGCCACAAGCCATAGAGGTGAGGGCAGAAACAATTTCAGCGGAGCATAAGGGACTTGGAATAATCATAGGAAAAGAAACAAATGCTTTAAGAGGCCTAATGGTCATTACCGGAGTCATTCAATTACCTTTTGATAAGTTAAAAGTGCTAATACAATCTACAAAGGGTATTATTCAAATCAAGCCAGAAGAACCTGTGGCTCAAATGCTGATCATGATTGGAGCGCAGGATGTTCATGGACCCCAAGGGGAGAAATTTGCAGCCTTGTCCCTATCTTTAGCAGATCGACCTCTGTGGACCTTAACCATTAGAGGAAAGTCGATTCAGGGCCTGCTAGATACAGGTGCAGATGTAAGTACAATTTCAGAAAATGATTGGCCGAAGTCATGGCCCCTTCAGCCAGGAGATAATACTTTAGTAGGCCTAGGTGCGGCCATGACACCATCAAGAAGTGCTCAGGTGCTTCATTGGCAGGATCAAGAAGGGAACAAGGGAAATGTGCAGCCTTATGTTAGTGCACTCCCCATCACATTATGGGGAAGAGACATTTTAGAACAATTGGGACTGACATTAACAAATGAGGACCAATTGGAGAGTTCTACAGGACGGCGTATTATGTATAAAAAGGGATATCAGGAGAGAGGATTAGGCTCCAGAGAAGGCAGAAGGGACCTAGCCCAGCCCAAAGGCGATTTTAAAAGACAGGACACGGGTTTTTCGTGGGGGCCACTGAGATGCAGCCGCTGCCATTGTCATGGCTGGACAACAAGCCAAAGTGGATACCACAGTGGCCCCTTACCCAGGAAAAGTTGGCTGCGGTAAATGATATAGTGTTACAACAATTAGAGGCAGGCCATTTGCAACCATCAACCTCCCCATGGAATACGCCAATATTCGTGATAAAGAAAAAATCGGGGAAATACCGGTTGTTGCATGATTTACGGGCTGTTAATCAGCAGATGCAACCCATGGGGGCATTACAACCCGGACTCCCGGTTCCTACTATGATCCCAAAGCATTGGCCATTAATAGTACTCGATCTGAAGGACTGCTTTTTTAGCATACCTCTACATGAACAAGACATTCAGAGGTTTGCTTTCACCGTACCTTCCATTAATCATCAAGGTCCCGACAAAAGATATGAATGGAAGGTGCTTCCCCAAGGAATGACTAACAGTCCTGCCATATGCCAGCTATATGTTGACCAGGCAGTAGAGCCGGTTCGACAACAGTGCCCAAAAGTACAAATTTTACACTACATGGATGATTTGTTAATAATGGCTGAAAGTGAAAGTCACCTTATGGAAGCATATAAGCTGCTGTTATTATATTTGGAAAAAGTTGGGTTACAAGTAGCGCCAGAGAAGATACAAAAAGGGGAAGTAGTACAGTACTTAGGGCTTTAAGTAACTTCTGAAAAGGTGACCCCATTAGAATTTGAAATTGCAATAGATGGGTTGCAGACCCTTAATGACTTCCAAAAATTATGTGGCAATTTAAATTGGTTGAGGCCCTATTGTAAATTAACCACCGAAGATATGATGCCATTATTCAATATTTTAGAAGGAGATGCCCAGCTTGATTCCCCTCGTAGATTGACAAAAGAAGCCCACTTGGCGTTACAGAAAATCGAAAAACAAATTAAAGCAATGCAGATGGAAAGATGTGATCCACAACAAGCCCTAGAAATATTAATTTTTATGGAACAGCTGTATCCCTTCGCAGTCATTTGGCAAGGAGGACCCTTGTTGTTTGTATACCCACATTCACATGCACCGCGTGTACTATACACCCAAGGCATAGCGGTGGCTGATTTGATATTAACAGCAATAAAAAAGGTGACAGAAATGGCGGGGAAGACTCCAAAGCGATGTGTAGTTCCCTTTGCTCAAGAGGCAGTAGAAGCCTTTACAAGGGAATGCTGGCAATGGGCATACATAGTTCTCATTCTACAAATAGAGATTGACAATCACTACCCTCGCCATCCATTTGTTAACTTCTGCACACAGGTTTCAATAAAACGGGTGCAGAAGGTGTGAAGGGATCCAATTCAAGGGGCAGTTACCATATTTACGGATGGAGCTAAAGGCGGAACAGGAGCAGCTATATTTAACAATCAGCGATATTTTGTCTTAACAGCATCCCCTTCTCCACAACATGCAGAATTAGCTATTATCACAACAGTATTACGCAGAGAGAGCGCACCCATGAATATTTTGTCTGATAGTGCATATGTGGTGAATGCAGTTCAGATGCTTGCTACACAGTGCCTTATTCTTAAATCCTCCTCAGTCTATTCTTATTTAAGTGAAATTCAGGGGTTATTAAATCAAAGAGAGCATGCTATTTACATAGGCCACATAAGAGCTCATTCTAATTTACCTGGCCCACTTACTCGAGGAAACATGATGGCAGATCATTATTCAAGATTCTTGCTTGCATGCACCGCTTTGGAACAAGCTAAAGAATATCACTCTAAATGGCATGTTAACACCCACACTTTAAGTTTTAAATTTAATATTCCCCGCAAGCAAGCAGAAGATATTATTAGATCCTGTGAAAAGTGCGTTGTTACCATAGTTCCAAAGATTCCTGCGGGAGCCAATCCCCGTGGCCTTAAACCAGGACATATCTGGCAGATGGACGTTACACATATCCCCTCTTTTGGGCGACAAAGCTGTGTTCACGTCACTGTAGATACATATTCAGGTGTAGTTATGGCCACAGCCATGAATAAAGAAGGAGTACAACAAGTAATCCAACACTGCTTGCAGGCTTTTGCAGCCTGGGGAGTTCCTCATGTGATCAAAACGGATAACGGCCCAGCGTATACATCAACTCGTTTTGCTGCATTTTTGAAAGAATTCAGAATCTCCCATATTACCGGTATTCCATACAATCCACAAGGGCAAGCTGTGGTAGAACGCACTCACTTATATTTTAAAAATTTAATAATTAAACAAAAAGGGGGAATAGGGGAAATGGCCACATCCAACAAGGATGCCTTGGCCCTAGCTCTTTATACAATTAATTTTTTGAACAAGAAAAAGAATGGTAAAACACCTGCAGAAATGCATGCTCAATCAGCTGATAAGGAATCAATACAGTGGGTAATGTGGAAGGATTTACAGGACAACCAATGGAAAGGCCCATTCCCCTTACTCAGAAGAATACGAGGCGCCGTTTGTTTTTTTCCACAGGGTGTGGCACAACCAATATGGACCCCTGAGAGAAGAATTCGGTTGGTAAACCTACCAGCAGAAGAGCTAGAAGAAAAAAACTCTATTTGAGGAAGAAAAACAATGAATAACCAATCCCTGGGATCTTGAATATGGGACATTTTTCAACGAACTCTGAAGTAGCACGACAAACAAGACAGTCAATAGCATGAAGATCACGCTGAACTTTACACAGGTGCGTATCAACGCCAAAAAATTAAAAAGAAAGGGGGATCTGTGGGGAGCAACTCGGACTATACTGTTACTGGAATTAAGACTTATTCTATGCATCTGCTCTCCCACAATGTGGCGCTGGGAGAGGAGCGTACAACTTCTACCCAGCTGCCCCTTACCAACTTGATAAGCTGCAAGAGCCGCTCCTGATTGGAGGAGAGCGGCACGCTCGGCGTGTGGGTAGCAGAGCACGGATTGGTGGAGAGGACTATATAGGAGGAGAGAGATGGCATGGTGGTGTGGGTTGGTTGGAGCGTGCGTTGGAGAGTTCACGGGGAAGTTCGTTACTTCGTTCTTTCTCACTTCTCTCTACTCATTCTTGCTTTGGGAGTTTGCTGTTTACTTATTCTTACTTTACTATAGAAAGGACTTGTAAAAAAAGGGAACAACAAGCGTCCGGTCCGGTGTGGCTCCTCCGCGTGCGGAGGAGCAGCAGAAAGCCACTCTGGCAAAAAAGAAAAAAAAAGGACCTAAATAAAAGATCTCTGTGAGTGAGATCCCAGTAGAAAGAACAGGCCATCAAAGAAGGAGGTACCTTTCTCTGAAGGGAGGAGAGAACTTCCACTTTGACTATGACCTTGTCTAAGTAAGATCGAACTCAGTGAACTCAAGAGGCTTCCATAGCCTTGGCAACTCATGACTAGAGCCCAGGGAGATTTCTGATGCCATAAACAAGAGTGTCAGATTGTTCAGTCAACAACAGGAATCACTGTGTGCTTACTCCTTATGTGGGATCTCTGTCCTTAATGTGTTGTCCAATGTGAAGTAATGCTATAACTAGTACTCAAACAGTATTTTACACTTTATGTTCTGTGTGCTGCAAACTGATGAAATCTTAACTTAATATAAACTAAATCGATCTTCTGTGTATAAAGATAATTGAAAATTAATCTTGATATGAATGGAATGGGAGAGGGAGTGGGAGATGGGAGGGGTGCTGTTGGGAGGGAAGTTATGGGGGGGAAGCCTTTGTAATCCATAAACTGTACTTTGGAAAATTATATTTACTAAATAAAAGTTTAAACAATTAAAAAATAAAAAATAAATAAAAATATAGGTAGCAATATTTAATGCTTCTCTTACTGTTCCTGGATTGGATTATAGTATATGTTAATAAACCCTTTTTAAAGATTTATTTATTAATTTGAAAGACAGAATTATAGAGAGAGACACAGAAATAAAAAGATATTCTGTCTGCTGTTTTACTCCCCACATGGCTGCAAGCAGCTGGAGCTGGGCTAATCCAAAGCCAGGTGCTTCTTCCAGTTCTCCCACATGGATTCAGGGGCCCAAGTATTTGGGCCATCTCCTGCTGCTTTCCCAGACACATTAGCAGGGAGCTAGATTAGAAGCAGAGCAGCTGGGATATGAACCAGTGCCCATAGGGGATGCCAGCACTGCAGGTGGTGGCTTCACCTTATATGCCACAGCACCAGCTACAGCCTATTCATTTTAAATTAATAACTGAAGATTATCTGCTGTTCAGCCTCCAGGTTTTGGCTTGGCCGAGCCTCTGCTGTTGTGGACATTTGGGGAGTGAACCAGAGGTTGAAAGATCTCTTTTCTTATGTCTCTCCCTCTCTAACCTTGCCTTTCAAATAAATAAATGAGTCTTTGAAATAAAAATACATACACACACACAGACACACACACAGTACCAACACAATGGGTAAAGCCATGGCCTGCTGTGCCAGCATCCCATATGGGTGCTGATTCAACTCCCAGCTGCTCCACTTCCAATCTAGCTCCCTGCTAATGTGCCTGGGAAAGCATCAGAAGGTGGCCCAAGTGCTTGAACTACTGCATTCATGTGGGAGGCCTGGAAGAAGCACCTGGCTTTAGATTGGCTCAGCTGAGGTCAATTTGGGAAGTGAACCAGCAGATGGAAGATCTGTCTCTACGACTTCTCTGTAACTCTGCCTTTCAAATAAATAATAGATTTTTAAAATGGGGGAAAAGGGCAGTTTTGTTGCCTTCCCTTTCCTTAGAGTAACATAATCAAAATCTGTTAGGCAAATGAATAAAGGAAATTCTGAGATCATGTATTGACCACAGAAGAGAATGGATTCCTTGTGCATTTTCTGCAAGCCCATGCTAGTTAGAACCAAGGGAAGCATAACAAAAAAGGGGAGGCCTATATCCCTCTTATTTGTCTTCTTTGTTCATTGGAGCAGTGGAGAGTTGAGTAATGTAATATTGGTGTTTGTCTCCATACAGTTCACTTCTATTTAGCTGGTTCTTTTTTATTTTTGCATTTCTTTTTTATTTATTTTAAGAGATTTATTTGAAAGGCATAGAGACAGGGGTCTTCCATCTGCTGGTTTGATCCCCCAATGTTTGGGTGAGGCTGAAGGCTGATGAGCCCCCTTCCAGTTCTCCCATGTGGTGTGGGGTCCAAGCACCTGTCCATCACCACTGCACCTGTTGGCTGGAGTGGGACAGGAATTTGGGCGGCAGGGACTTGAATCAGCAACTGTGATGCAGGCCCTGCAGTTCTGGTTGCACCCCAAACCATGGTGCCAGCCTTGATAAACTTTTCTTTAAAGTGGAATTAGGGGTAAAAACGATCTGAGGTGCATGTGTGGTTCCATTGTGAGAGGGGCTGAGGCCCCACGGGTGACCAGGGGCCAATAGGAACACCTGCAGCCTTGGCCAGCAGGTCCCAGGCACCTCCCCTCTCCTTCTGCCCCACCCACAGCAGCCCAGCCCAGGCCCAGTCATGCCTTAGGGATTTCCACCCCAAACTGGTCAATTCAGGTCACTTTGTGATCCCTGAACAGATTCAGTAATGCATGCTTCTTCTCTACTACAAAGATCTTATGTTGGTCATATTTCCAGTTACCAAAATCAAATCAACTCACACCTGGACTCTGAGTATTCAATGACATTAGTTATCAAAATAAATGTATTCAAATATTCAAAGACCACTTCAAAGCTTAACGGCCTTCAAGAGTGTTTGGCACTTGGAACAGCCACTGTGGTTTTCTACACATGAGCACTCACTATTTTATATACCATTTAACAATTCAAACATCACTTCAGCTTCAGTAATACACAGCAATAGAATGGATGATTCTACATAATAAACATGTTACATTAGTTTGGACTTAAAACCTAGAACTAAAACCATGTGGTAACCTGGATGCATTTAAGGAAAGATGTAGAGCTAGGTAGCTAAGGCCACAGAATCCCAGACCTATTGATTTTAAGTGAGTCTGGAACAACAGCATTCCATTGCATTATCTTCCATCTCAGAGTCCTGCTTTTCCAGTGAGACCCACCCCACTCAGACCACGTATTTCCTGCCTGTGTCTTCACGGTGGTGGAAGCTGTTCTCATACAGGCATCTCCTGGACAGTCACCAGCTTCCTGATTTACTACCTGAACTGGAATCCCCAGTTGCGAGGTATATTTCCCAAACACCCAGGCTGAATTGAATGTTCGTCTCTGGCAGTCAAAAACTTCTGCCTTAGGAAACAGAACATGTCCTCTACTCTGGGGCTCCTTTTTCTTCTCATGGGGTTCTGTGGTGATCTGTGGTTTTCAACACAAATCCTGGTAGCATTCTGACTCAAAAGAAAGACCAGGGATAAGAGTTCTTTCTGAGGGCTGGTGTTGTGGCATAGCAAGTTACACTGCTGCCTGCAGCAATAACATCCCACATGGATGCCAGTTTGACTCCCAGCTGCTCTACTTCTTCCCTAGCTCCTTGCTGGGTAAAGCAGCAGAGAATGGCCCAAGCACTTGGTCCTCTGCCCCCACATGGGAGACCTGGAGGAAGCTGCTGGCTTCAGCCTGGCCCAGCCCTGGCCATTGTGTCCATTTAGGGAGTGAGTCAGCAGATGGACCTCTGTCTTTCCCTCTCTTTTTCTCTCTGTAACTATGCCTTGCAAATAAATACAACTTCAAAAAGTTATTCTCCATCAAGTAATACACCCTTTTCCAGGCAGTTGTAAAGCTGGGAGTCATAGCTTCTTTTATATTTTGGATAATAAGAGTTTTGGTTTGAAAGCATGTTCATCTGAGACAAACAAAACTCATAATCCTTTATTAGAGAAGGGGGCTCTGCTCTTTGAAAGTGAAAATTAGAAGCGGTAATGTGTGATGACCTCCACCTGCCAGGTCTGGGGAGACTTATTTGAAAGACAGGACACCAGGAGAGGAAGCTTTTCAGATTCCCTGGCCCTTGCTTTAGTCTTATGTCTTTACTTCTTTTGCTGCATCTTGATGTCAAGAGTGTACTCTTTATGCTGAAATGAGGAATTGTGTCTTACCTCTTTTGGGCCTTTTTCTAAGCAGAGTGTATATATTTATCTTGGATATAAGGATGGCTTCTGGGGTGGGTGGATCTTTTTTGGAAGTTTTCACAAGCCAGCCAGTAGCCTATATTTTCTTCACAGAATTCAGTTTTTAGAAAAGCCTCCAATACAGCCAGACCATCTGTATGTAGGGAAGAGCAGGCAGAAAAATAAAAAGAAACATGAGGAATATGAGGAAGCTAATGATCAAATAATCCCTTGTGCTTTTCTAGTACTAGGATTAGCTATTCTCGTTTTTACTCAATCCTGTAATCCTGCAGATTTAGCTCTTTAAAGACATAGATGCCTGTAGGCAAAATACTTCATTGGTTCCATACTACTAAAACAGAAATACTTCAGTTTGTTTTAGTGCCAAAAATGTATTTACAGGAGAGGCATAAATCCTCAGGGAACTAAGTCTCTTGCAAACACTGCATGCAATGAAAAGCATCCTCAGCCTCAACCAAGAGCACTGCCATTGCAGAGCTGAAGGCTGATTTATCTTCCCCACCTGGTGTGAATATGCTGCGAAATAAGCGGAGATAAACAGACCTTCTAGGTTAAGTCAAATTCTCCCTGGTGAGCTGCTCATTTGAGGACACAGCCTTTCTGCACTCTTGTGATACTTGCAATGGATTCAATTCAAGCCTAATTCACAATTGCTGGCCAGCAGCTCCTGGAATGCTTCTGACCACAACAGTGCTTCCTTCAGGGAAGGTCTGCAAGAGCAGTTCTCTAATGAGTTGTGCTCAGAGCAGTTCCCCTCCCAGCTCAGCAGTGAGCTCTTCAGATTGCAAACACAGGAATCTCAACTTACTTGATGAAAGCTTGCTACCTGCTTTTCTTGCCAATTGTGGCCTTCCCAGGAATGGTGGAGTTTTGCCATAGGTAGCTCAACCCGGTCTTCAATACTCTTATTCTTAAAAAAAAGACAATTCACTAAGTGGTCATCCTTGAATACACTACTGAGCCTGAATGCATTTTTACCAAATAAAGTTGCCCAATAGCTATAAACCAAAAGCCAACAACAGGCTTACCCACCTAATATTACACTCAGTCCCGAAGTACTGAGCAGTTTCATCAGTTCCTCAGAATGTAACTACACTGTGAGGACTAAAGATAGGACTGCCCAAATTTTAATTATCAATACACTGCACAGCTAATAAAGCAGATGGGGTCTCTGGCCCACAAAAGGAAACAATTTCCCTGCAAGGTTAACCGCAATCGGGAGACATTTTGCACCTGATGGAACCCACAGCAGAACTCCCTTGAGCCGGCTCCTCTCCTTTCCTTTCCACCTTCGGTCCTGGATGGGCCAGAGACCATGCACAGGAGGTGCCATTGGTCACCCGTGGCCCCCTGTCTACCTGCAATGCTCCTGGTAGGAAGATGCTGCAGAACAGTGATTTGTCCCATGATTGTCACTGTGTGAGATCATCCCATCATGAGAAAATGACCATGGATTCAAATGAGATATCAACCGCAGAAGCACTTCCCCCAGCATCAGTGCAGGAGGGTGGATGATGGAAGGCACAGCATGTCCAGGACTCTAGGGACCCTGCAGGACTCTGCTGCCCTGGATGCCTATAGCAGGCAGCTGCATGCGGCCCAGTGTGCCAACAGCGCCCTCCTACGAAACCCTTCCCCCTGTCTGCCCATGCAGACCACACAGATGCTGTGTCAGTGAGTAAATCAGCACCGCGCACTTGGTTTTCCTGATGAGACTTGGCCTTCATTACTTCCCCAAGCGCAGCACGTGCTGCAAGCCTCAGCCAGCAGGGCTGGCAGGAGAGGTGGGCGGTCACACTACCAGGTCTGTCTCTTCTTCTCCTGACCCTCCTGACTCAGGGGCCACCACCTGCATTCTAGCCCCAAGGTACAAAACAGCCAAGAAGCTAAACGACCCACATCACCAGCCTACACCACAACTACCAGCTGCCCACCAATGACCACCGCCTTTATAGCCAGCCTACATGGGGCGGGTCTGGCAGCGCTGGTCCTGCCCCAGTGCAGGAAGCATTGGCCCAAGGTTCCCCGCTGGGCGGAGCCTGAGCTGTCCTGCAGCAGATTCTGGAACCAAGAGAGCTGCTGATGGCTGAGGCCCTGGCTCAGAGCACACTTAGTGAGACCCCATGTCCGGCAAGGGCGCTGGGGCCCTGGACTTTCCCAGGCTGCAGTCCTAGGGTGGAGGCTTACTTGGCACTCCTTCCCCAGCCCTGCCCACAGGTGGAGTGGGGTTCCCACGGGGGCATCTTTCTTCATGGGAGCATGGGTGAACCCCAAATGCCGCGACTCCCAGTTCTGAGTGCTGGCCCGCAGCCTTCCGGGAGGGAGTAGGATACAGAGACTTTGTGGGGAGGTGACACTTGAGCTGGGCCTGTATTTTGGGTTTTCTCTGGATGCACAACCCAGTGCACCTGGACCTGCGGGTCTGCTGCAGGCCTCCTGGAGGCTCTGGGAGCTGGGTGTCCTGGTGGCAAGGGCAGGAGGGAGGGAGGTCGAGGCGCTGAGCTCCCGCTGGGTGCACCAGGCACTTTGGAGCTGTTCAGAGTAAGGAGTTGAGGTCACCTCCTGAACCACTGCTGGTCCCAAACTCCTGGTTTGGGATTTGCCAGAACCCTGAAGTAGGGGTGTGGTGGGGGTGGTAGTGGTTGGCTTCAATGCACTGTATTTGTGAATTCTTCAAACACAGCTTCTCCCTACTCCTGCAGGCTTTCAGGTGATTGACGAGGACAGAGTCCCTCCACTGCAAAGTGACTGAAGTTTGGAAACTACGTCCAGAACATCACAGTGTGTATTCAGCTGATCATCCTTCAGGCCTGCAGGTGGACAGCAAGAGCAACAGTAAGATATTAACTACTGTAGATACTCTCCTTTCTTTCCAGTAGACCCACCAAAAGAGAATGGGCGATGAGTACTTGAACATTGGAACCAGTCAGCATGCTAGGGTGAGCTGCCAGTACTTGGAGCTCAGGAGTGGACATGGAGAGCAAAACATGCATTGTAACTAAAGAGGACAGTTAGGCATTTTACTGTGAAAAGGGAAATCATTTAAAAGTGAGCAAGACACCTTAAGTAAATGTCTGTATATTTATTTTTGTTTATTTGCAAGGCAGAGAGAGCCCTTCCATTTATTGCTCATTCCTCAAATGTCTGCACCAACCAGAGCTGGGTCAGGCTGAAGCCAGGAACTCAGTGTGGGTCTCCCACACAGGTGGCAGGGACTCAAGTACTTGAGCCATCAGCTGCTGCCTCCCAGGGTTCTGTTAGCAGGAAGCCAGAAGCAGAAGCAGGGCTAGGGCTTGAGCCCTGAGAATTCTGACTGGGATGTGGAAGGCTTTACCACTATGCCAAACACATGCTCCAGTAAGCTGTTTCAACACATTTGCAAAATGTAAGAATGTGGTTTTAAATATATGCTCTTCATCTTAAAAATTTGCATAATCTTATATTCAGTTTCATGTGATTCAATACTTATTATTAAATACAAGTAACATTTAGACACATGCTTTACTCACCAATACAAACCTCAGTAATTTTTTCACTTTGAACCTTGAATATTAGCATTCATTCAGACTGAAGTTCACTCATAAGCTGGGAATTCTGAAAAAGAGACAGTAGGGAAAAAATCTAGATGTGTATCTGATACCTAATAAGGTTTTGAACCTGATTGACAGAATCTGAGTAACTGTTCAGAGAGTGACTTCATACCTCTCCCCTCTGTAATGAGAAGACTGTGTCCTTTGGCCCCTTTCACATGATGTTATGTAAATTTTACCTGAAAAGCCTTTTATAAATTCTGAAGTACCATACAGAAGCATATTATGCATTTCCATATGTGTGAAAAAAGGCAATGTCAAAGGCATAGCTATTCCAGAGAGAAGTTAGGAGGATCAGCTCAGTTTGTAAGTGTGTAAGTACCATTAAATATCAACATATTTGAAATAGATTTATATATAGAGTGTGGAGTTCATGATAGATATTGAATAAATGCACTCTGGATAATAAGCAAATATCAGAAATAATGCCACACCCATCAGTGTTTAAACTCTTCAGACAGCTCCGTGCCAGGGAAGTGCAGTGATCCCTGTAAATTAACAAAAATCAATCTGTGTATACCCATGGAAGCCACTGGTTTATATGCGGTCTATACTAGAGGTTTTTGTGCTTAGTAAAATTACTTGATTTTTTAATGAATGCTTTCAGACTCATACCTGATGCTGAGTGGCAGACAATTTTTTCTGAAAAGTATGTGGTTGAGAAATATAAATATAAACCAGTTTATAATTTTTGTGTCTGAATATTTTTATGCATTGAGACAGTACCTGCAATAATCAGAAGACTTTTCCTCAAAAAGTTGCTACATTGATGCATCTTCATTTATGTATGTAATGTATGTTTAGGTAAAAGGAAGAGAGAGAGAGAGAGAGAGAGAGATCTATCTTTCATCTGGCTCACTTCCAGATGGCCACAATAGCTGGGGTGAGCCAGGCCGAAGCCAGGACCCTGGAAGTCTGCCCCAGTCCCCCATGGGGGTGCAGGAACCCAAACTCTTGGGCAATCTTTGCTGCTTTCCCAAGCAAAGAGCTGGACAAGAAGTGAAGGTGGTGAGTCTCAAAGCAGTGCCATAAGGCATGCTGCTGTTGCAGTTGGCAACTTACTCCTTTGTGCCACAATGCTGGCCCTGGATTGATGACATATTGAAGTGCTGCCACTGGCTTTTGGCTAAATAGGATGACTTAACATGTTTTCCACTCTGTGGAAGAGGAACAAATCAGGCAGTTGGTTGTAAAAGTTGCCCATGGAAACCACAGCCTGAGAAAGATGAATCAACTCACCTTGCATTTTCCACCTTGCATCTACACCACCCTTTTCTGGACAAACATCTGATTGTATGCCCTTGTGATGGAGGTTCTCAGGGTGCTGGAACTTTTTGTAATTTTTTTAAAAATATAGATTAAGAAGAAGGAAAATAAACAAAAAATTACAAACTGCTGCCAATACCAAGAAGAGATTATTGAGCGTAAAAGGTCACCTGTTGGAGCTAGCACTGTGGCACATCAGGTTAAAGCCCTGGCCTGAAATACAGGCATCCCATATGAGTGCTGGTAGAGTCCCAGCTGCTCCACTTGCAGTCCAGCCTCCTGTTAATGCACCTGGGAAAACAGTAGAGGATGGCCCAAGTCCTTGGGCCCTTTTGCTCATGTGGGTGACCCAGAAAAAGCTCCTGGCTCCTGGCTTCTGATCAGCTCACTCTCTACCTCTCCATATAACTTTTTCAAATGAATAAAATATTTTTTTTAAAAAAGGTATCCTGCCATACTTCTTTCTTCCCTGTTAATTCCTAGGAATTAAAAATTGTTACCGGGCCAGCACTGTGGCAAAATGGGTTATAGCAACACCTGCAGCACTAGCATCCTCTATGGGCACCATTGCATGTTCTACTTCTGATGCAGGTCTCTGAAAACATACTGGGAAAGCAGTAGAATATGGTAGAAATCCTTGAGTCTTGCACCCAAGCGAGAGACCTGGATGAAATTTCCCTGACTCATGGCTTTTTTTTTTAAAGATTTGTTTATTTATTTGAAAGAGTTACAAACACCCACACACACACACACAGAGAGAGAGAGAGAGAGAGAGAGAGGTCTTCCATCTGATGGTTTACTCCCCAGCTGGTTGCAATGGCTGGAGCTGCGCTGATCTGAAGCCAGGAGCTAAGAGCTTCAAGTTCTCCCATGCATGTGCATGGGCCCAAGCACTTGGGCCATTTTCTACTGCTTTCCCAGGACATAGCCAGGAGCTAGATCAGAAGTGGAGCCGCAAGGACTCAAACCAGTGCCCATATGGGATGCCCATAATGTTTTCTTTAATTGGAGAAATGTTCCTTTGATAGAATGAGCGTATGACCCCACAATATTCTCTACTTACTCATAATAGGGTCTGAGATGTAAAAGTCATGATTAATTTCTTAGAAGAAAATTTACATACCCAGAAGCAAAGAGTGAAAATTAACCTTTTGTTTTTCTCATGAATGAATCAGAGTTTCAAAACTAATACTTAACTTGTATTTTAGAGGAGTTAATGACTTAACCATCTCTTCTATTAGAAATACTACGTTGTGGCCAGTGCTGTGGCACAGCAGGTTAAAGCACTGGCCTGAAGTGCCAGCATCCCATATGGGCTCCGGTTCTAGTCCCAGCTGCTCCTCTTCTGATCCAGCTCTCTGCTATGGCCTGGGAAAGCAATAGATGGCCCACATCTTTGGGCTGTTCTGAAGCTCTTAGCATAGTGAACATATATTAGATTCTCATTATTGAAATCTTTAGAAATGTCAGAAAGCATGTAACTTTCTTTAATGATCTGAAACAGAGATGAGATCCATAAGGGCAGAACTGCTCAGCAGCCACACTGCAGGAATATGTATCTTTCTGACGATATTTTCATCTGCTTCTTGCAGTTGCAGCCAATCTGTGAGCTCTTGGTCTGTTTTCTGCCCTTGGGAGGGCCTAGGGTGCTCTATATTGTCTGTAAGGATTCAAAATTTGTTGTATATTAGTGTCTAATCATAAAATTTCCAAAGTGACAAGCTGGATATAATAAACTATTCCAGACTGCAAAAAATAAAAAAATAAAAAAACAAGAAAATACAAACATGGTATACTGTCTATAAAGTACAGCGGTAAATCTCTATTATAGAGATACACATCTCTACACAATTCTCTCTTTCTTTCCCTCTGAAAGTCTACATTCAGCTCTCGATGGTACGATTACTTAGGAATAGATTTCATATACTTAGTTTCATAGTCAGTGAACTCGGAATTATTATTGTAGTATTGAGGATTGTACTGACTAAAACACTATGTTTATTCCATGTTAAATAACATCATCGTATCTTTGGATTCCATTTATCCTGCTACTGATGTATTCACAGGAGAGGGGAGGTGGGAGGAAAACCCAAGATCCATCAGGGTGGAGGAGGAATGTCAGAGGCTGTGGTTCTATTGTACTGCAGCTTGGGTTCTGGAAGAACACATTAA
The DNA here is from genome assembly GCF_964237555.1 of Oryctolagus cuniculus. NCBI lineage: Eukaryota > Metazoa > Chordata > Mammalia > Lagomorpha > Leporidae > Oryctolagus > Oryctolagus cuniculus. Next base: position 81,992,913 of record NC_091444.1, on the reverse strand, counting down.
TGCACCCAGATGGTTTGAAGCTAACTGAAGGGCTATGTTCTGTACACTTGTCTGTGGTACTGCATTTTCATTTATGTAAAATTTATTTCCTTCAAGTAATATATTAATTTGGATGAAAATGAAGATGTTAAGGAATTTTCAGAATGGGTCTGTTTAACCCTCATTGGCTTTGTTTTTAGGCACTTAACTCAGAAAAGAAAAGATAGAAAAATACATTTTGGGTTCTCTTCATCTGTACCATGGCACTCTTTGGTTAAGATTTGTCATTTTGTCATATTTGATTCTCTAGACTCCCTGAAAAATCCCCTACTTCATCAGATGGAGTCCGTGTCTCACCATGGCAGTGAAAAGTTTAAAATGTTCCAGCTTTGCATTTAGCTAGGCCGTGGACACATGCCATGGCACTTGCCAGCCAATTGTGTCAGGGGCATCATCTGAATCAGAATTACTTGCATGAAAACAAGGAGTTGCAGATTCTTCCAGTGAAAGTGGAGAGGAGCAAGATCTGCAGAACATTGCCAGGGTTGAATGTGCCATGGAATGCCATGTGGTGGCTGGTGTCTGGGGTGCTGGTTCTGCAGAAGATAGGGCTTATGGGGGCTGGTGCTGTGGTATAGCAGGTAAGGCTGCCTCCTGCAGTGCCAGCATCCCATATGGTCACCGGTTGGAGTCCAGCCTGCTCCACTTCCAATCCAGGTGTGCTGTGGCCTGAGAAAGCAGTAGAAAATGGCCCATGTCTTTGGACACCTGAACCCACACGGGAGACCTGGAAGAAGCTCCTAACTCCTGGCTTTGGATCAGCTCAGCTCTGGCCATTGCATCCAATTGGGGAGTAAACCAGCAGATGGACGATTCTCTCTCTCTCTCTCTCTGCCTCTCCTCTCTCTGTAATTCTGACTTTCAAATAAATAAATCTTTTTTTTAAAAAAAGCTTATGCTTAAGGGTAGTGTTCATGGAAAATGTGTGGGACATTTTTCAGCAAGATTTTAGATGAATTTTCCAACCCCTGAACCTCCTAGAGATTAGAATAGACTTCTAATGCACAACTTCCACTTATGCTTAATTAGGTTTTTGTTTTGAATTGTTTTTGATGAAACAGCAAGGAATTCTGAGTTATAGACTTCCTATTTCAGAGACAGGTGAACACTGATGCCTGCATTATAATTAAATAATGCCTATCACCCTTTCTTAAGCAACAAATGATCACAGATTCTCTCTTTGCTGCTAAGTAATGAGCATGGTGATTCTTCCCACCGTAACCACCTTCCCACCTACACTCCCTCCCCTCTTCCTCCTTCCTCTCCTATTGACATGGAATGCCTTACATAGCTAGGCTGAACTTTTAATCCACTTGGCCCTAGGTGTTCATACACTTCAACTCTGTGTGATTATTCATATGCCCTTTTTATGACAAGGCTTATGTCAGAATGACAAATTATATATTCACCTAATACTGAGAGTCATCAAATTGATTTCTATTTTCTTCTCTCTTAGGCAGTTCTTGAGGGGCAGAAATATTTATTTTGTATATCATGTATTTATTCAACTAAAAGACTGACTGTCAAGATGCTGAGTTTTAGTGTCAAAGCAAATATGTTTCTAGACCCCATGAAGTTTACAGTCTGGCAAGAAAGAGCCATCTACCCCAAGAATATTGTTTAACATAGTAAATGCTGGTGTGAAGTCAGTGGATAAAGATTGAAGCATTCTTAATCTAGCACCACCTCTAATCCCATGATCTCTAATTGAGAGAAGTAATCAGAAACACAGAACTTCATGTTACCCAGTTATCTCTTTGAATTTCTGATTAAAAATAAAACATATCAAACAACACACAAATACCTAGGAGTGCATAATATTTATATACTATCTTGATATTAAAAATAATAAAAAATAACCATGAAAAATAGCAACTTTGAATCTCCTTTGTTTTCTAGACAAGTTTTAATCCTATGTGGTTCTTCACAGTACATTATTACCGTAAATTACAGTACATCATTACAGTAAATTATTACAGTAAATAATTACAGTAAATTATTTTTGTAGGTATTCTTCATCTCTCTCACATTTTTCCATTTGATAAATCAGATTTTAAAAACTGAGACACAAGACAAAAGAAATATCTTTAAGCTAGTATTATATATTGATTGACATTCTAAAAACAGTTATTTATTTATTTGAAAGTCACAGTTACACAGAGAGGAAGGGGAGAGAGAGAGAGAGAGAGAAACATCTTCCATCTTTTGGTTCACTCACCAATTGGTCACAATTGCTGGAGCTGTACAGCTCCAATGCCAGCAGGCAGGAGCTTCTTCTGGGTCTCCCACACAGATGCAGCTGCCCAAGGACTTGGGCCATCTTCCACCGCTTTCCCTGGCCATAGCAGAGAGTTGGATCGAAAGCAGAGTAGCCGGGTTCAACCTCCACCCATATGGAATGTCAATGCTTTACATGCTATGCCACAGTGCTGGCCCCTTGATTGGCCTTTAACTTAGACTTTTTTATGATATTAAAAAACACCATGCTTTTCTAAGCTCTTTCCATTCAGTTTCTATTTTGTAAACTCCAGATAATACTGTCCCCAGAGTTAATCTAAGGTATAAATGCTATGATATAAGGCATTTAACCCCTTAACCTGTCTCTTTGAATACGCAGCTATGTTAGCTCTGTGTCCATTCTTCTGTCTCTGTACTAGATGAATAAAAAGACAGTTTAAAATGATTTGAAAAGAACTATAAGGGGTCGGTGCTGTGCTGCTGCTGCCAATTGGGGAGTGAACCAGCAGATGGTAAACCTCTCTCTCTCTCTCTGTCTCTGGCTCTCCTTCTCTGTAACTCTGACTTCCAAATACATAAATAAATCTTAAAAGAACTATAAACATCAATAAAACACAAATGAAAATTGTATTCTCAAAACTGGATATTAACCCATGCCTTCTACACCTCTGTTAAAAGCTACATTCTATCATAGTCATTTATGATTTCTAGGGCCAAAGTAGTAAATAAGATTTTTCTGGAAGAGACAGAGGTTATGAGGGAGCCAGAATTTGGGGTCAGTTAGCAGCAGTGAGTGTCACTCTTTCAGATTTGATTCAGGAAAGGAAGAAAGCAACTGATCCCTGAGATTTTGGTGGGGGGAAGGAAAGGAAGGAGGGACTGAATAAAAGCAAAGGCCCTCTGGTTGTGGGCACCCACCCCTGACTACAGCCTTTGGGAGGGTCAGCTGGTGTCTCTAGGGATGCTGCGGCCTGTACTCCATTTCCCAGAGTTCCCAGGAGCTCCGATGTATTATGCCTTCTGAATGCCTGTGCACATGCGCATGCTGCTGCCATTCCCTGGGGCCTGAGTTGGACCAGAGGGAGTTCATTCCCTGATCAGGGTCAGCCCTGGGGGCTGTGCTTCTCCTTCTCTGGCATTTACCGCATCTCCTGCTCTGCACGTGCTATCCCAGGGAGTTTCCAAGTGCTCACCCCGAGCCTGCCTCCTGCAGCATCTTCCCTCTTCATCCTCCACCTGTGGGTCCCACTTACCAGGGAGTCTCTTCCCGCCACTCCCCGAATCGATCCCCGTGTGTCCAGAAGAAAGGGTACCTGCTCCAGGGACTTTCTGCTGCAGGTTTGGCATGCAGGAAGGGGCTGGGATACGTGTGGGAGAAGGGTGGGTGCCAGGGAGCCATAGATCATGGCAGCTTCCCCCGAGGTCAGGACTGGGACCCGGGCTGTTCTGTCTCCCACCTCCACTTCCCAGGCTCCCAGTGCCTGGAATCTCTCCTGCAGGACCTCACCCAAACTGTCCCTAATGCGCTTTATTTAGTGGTTATAGGAGAGAGGGGGCAGCATTCTGGGAACATGCACACGCAGGGAAGGAAGGCAGAAAGACTCCAGCTCTCCACAGTTAAATAAGCTGGGTTCCCACTGTGGGTGGTCTCAGAATGCAGTCTGGCCACGTCTCTTGATGTTTCCTGGGCTGGTTCCTGCAGGGTGGGGCTGGGTGGCCTTCAGCAGGGAGCCTGGGGCAGCAGAGGGGTGGGAAGGAGGATCTGACTGGGATCTGCCCCACTGCTCTCATCCTGCACCTCATCTTCCTGGTGGGGAGCAGTGTGAAGTGTGCATTGATCCCTCTCATATTAATTATCAGATATTTCCAATGTGGAATTTGAAGCTGTTCCAGAAACCTGGGGTGGGAAAACTCCCTTCTTTCAAACAGGCACAGAGACAGTGGAGGATCCAAGGAGTTTCTATTAATGGCCCTAGGCTCAGCTGGAATGATTTCCTGAGAACTGAGCATCAAATTCAAGTTTCTTAGCTGTTACAGCATTGGTGGGTTTAAATGGCAGCCTTCATGACTTAGGTCCACATTTCCAATGGTCAGTGGGTCCAGTATGTTTGTAAAAGTGATGCCGGGGACAGATTTATTAGGATAGATTTATGACTGGAGTTTACAGAAGCAGAACTTAGGACATCTTCCCTCCCTAGATAAGATTTCAGTGGGCAGCTGTTTCACTCGTTAATTGTGAGCATCCACTTTTAAAGGTTTGTGTTGGATGGGGTCCACTTCTCTTTCTTTGATGATGTATTTGGCTGCTTTTCATTTTCTGTCTTCAGCTATTTCTTCTCCTGTTAGCAAGGCTGTCAACTGTTTTGACCTGCCACTGATCCCTTTGCAAAATAAGAAGGGAACTAAAATTAATGCAAGTCTACTGTGTTGTCAATAACTGGAGCTACTTTTTTAAAGATTTATGTATTCATTTGAAAGAGTTACACAGAGAGAGGAGAGAGAGAGAAAGAGAGAGAGACGTCTTCTCTCCGATGGTTCACTCCCCAATTGGCAGCAACAGCTGGAGCTGTGCCAGTCTGAAGCCAGGAGCTTCTTTTGGGATGAAGCTGTTTTTTAAAATAATTATTTATTTATTTGAAAGGCAGAGTTACAGAGTGGTAGAAGCAGAGATGGATGGCTGGAGCTGTTTGGATCCACAACCAGAAGCCAGGAGCTTTGTCCAGGTCTCATAGGTGGGTGCAGGAGATGAGGGATTTGTGCCATCTTCTACTGTTTTCCCAGGCCACAGCAGAGAGCTGGATGGGAAGTGCAGCAGCCAGGATCCCAACCGGCACCCATATAGGATGCTGACACTGCAGGCAGTAGCTTTACCCACTATGCAACAGTGTTGCCCACTATCTGGAGCCCTTTTAATCTGAGTTTGCATAAATTGGAGAATTACAACATCATAAATACAGATAAGTAACATCTTTTTCTCTGCCCAGTACTTTACAGTTACCCAGTGATCCACTGAGAATCTTACATTCCACACTGTGTAATTTAAGAAGGCCAGTTACTTGTCTTATTTTGGGTTCTGTGGTTAAACCCATGACATTTTTGAAATGGGAGGATATTAGTTCTACAATTTCATAAAGACTGCTCTGTGGAAGAAGTTATAACTGTGAGAGTGGTAAGAAAGAAGAGGGGAAGAAATAAGTGCCCCTTACTCCACACAGAGATGTCCACAAATGGAGTAGAAGGTGTGCCCTTGAAAACTATGGCTGACTTTCTGGGACAAACTGTGTTTGAGTGCTTCACATGTTCTGATAGAAAGGTGTTGCCACCAGGTTATTAGTATATTTATTTAGTTAGTTTTTAAAGATTTATTTATTTATTTGAAAATCAGAGCTACACAGAGAGAGAAGGAGAGAGAGAGAGAGAGAGAGAGAGAGAGAGATGTCTTCCATCAGGTTCATTTCCCCAGATAATACTACATCATTGTGAACTTTGCTCAGTTCCTGACCTATACCTTTCCTTTAACCTAGTACTTTGCCATGTAGTAGCCCATGAAAACTGCAGACTGCATAAATGAATGAATATTTGGAGGGTTGTGATTTCTTAGAGGAACATCATGAGACAGAAGGAATAAAACAAAACAAAAGTATCCTCCGTATATAGAAGATATACTGTTTTTGCAAGCTATAGAGAAGAGGAAGAAGAAGGAAAGTAGTGAGACTGGAAAGGTTGTGGCAATGGTAATAGGCACTAGTCAAGAATTCAACAAGCCCATTAGGAAAGTATTAAGGATTCTTTACTTCCATGTAGACTCTGCCCTCTAATGGTGAACAGGGTCCTCTAAACCCACTTGTTGCACAAATGAAAACCCAAGCATTGTCTTCTCCCACAGATGGAGTCTGCTATTGGTTTTGATTTACATTTCCCTAATGGCTAGTGATATTGGGCATGTTCATCTATGTCTTGACCATTGAGATTTCTTCTTCTGAGAAACATCTATTCTGATCATTGCCCATTTCTTACGTGTACATTTTGCTTCTTGTTTGGAGTTTTTCCAGTTCTATATATGTATGTTCTGGCTATCAATCTTTTGTCATAGTCAGAGTTTTCAATGTATCCTGCCATTCCATCCATTGTATCTTCACTCTGTTGATTACTTTGTTGTGAAGATGTATCTTAATTTGATATGCTCAAATTTGTATATTTTATTTTTGTTACTTGTGCTTTTGGAATCTTACACAAACTGTTGTCTCTGCTTATGTTTTACAGTTTCTCATATGTTTACTTAGGTTTTGGGTTATTTTTTAACATACATAATTTTATTACAAAATGTTTTTTTAAAAAAACAACACAGAATGCAACATCCTAACAAAAAATCCAAATTTACAAATGATACTAATTCCTACAACTTTGCTGTGCTACCATACACAAGTCAAGAAATTAAAGAAACCATTAAATATTTAGGAACATTCAACATCAGAAGCTTTAAAATCTAACTGTATGTAGTAGCCCCTCAAAAAGCTACAACCTGCATTTTTTAAAAAAAGTATTTTCTCTACAAAGAATCTTATCAGCTATACAAAAATCTGTACAGTTTTTTTATACTGAAGCTAATATTGAGCTGCACTTGAATTCACATTCTTAGCAAAACAACTGCCTGAGCACACACGCACACTCCACACTCATCATTACAGGATAGCCATTTATTCTTCATCTTCATCCTCTTCCTCATCATCTTCATCTTCTTCCTCTTCCTCTTCTTCCTCCTCATCTTCAGGTTCATTCTTCTTCTTTGAGCCTGTGGGCCTACCAGGGCCCTTCTTTCCCGCTTCACTTTTGCCCTTGGCATGGTATGCAGCAATATCCTTTTCATATTTCTCCTTTAGCTTAGCTGCTTTCTGTTCATATGGTTGTTTATCTTTGGCTGACTGTTCAGACCACATCTCACCCAATTTTTTTGCAGTGTCCCCAATGGACAGGCCAGGGTGTTCACTTTTGATCTTTGGGCAATGTTCAGAGCAAAAGAGAAAGAAGGCAGATGATGGTCTTTTAGGAGCATTGGGATCCTTTTTCTTTCCCTTCTTATCACCCTTGGGAGGAACGTAATTTTTCATCTCCCTGTCATAACGAGCTTTATCACTTTTTGCCATATCTTCAAACTTGGACTTTTCCTTTGCAGACATGGTCTTCCATCTCTCCGAGCATTTCTTAGAGAATTCTGCGAAATTGACCGAAGTCAGGGTGTTTCTTCTTGTGCTCTTCCCGGCACGTCTGCACGAAGAAGGCATAGGAGGACATTTTGCACCTCGGCTTGTTGGGGTCTCCTTTACCCATGACGACGGAATGGCGGCCACCTGGTGCGAGTTGTTCCTCAGACTCCCGCAGAGCAGCCAGATCCGACGGCATTGCTTCCTTCCCTCAGCTCCGGCGTGAACTCAGAATGTGAGGGTGATCTGGCTGCGACATCTGTCACCCCATTGATCGCCAGGGTTGCTTCGGCTGATCTGGCTGGCTAGGCGGGTGTCCCCTTCCTCCCTCACCACTCCATGTGCGTCCCTCCCAAAGCTGCGTGCTCGGTCGAAGAGGATGACCTTCCCCACTAGAGGAGGACCGGTCTTCAGTCAAGGGTATACGAGTAGCTGCGCTCCCCTGCTAGAACCTCAAAACAAGCTCTCAAGGTTTTGGTTTTATATTTAGACTTTTAATTAACCTTGAGTTGCTTTTACATAGTGTATGAGGTGTTGGGGTATCTTTTCAGGCTTCAACATATGGATAATCACTTTCCTTTAAACCATTTGCTAAAGGGATTCTTCTTTCTCCTGTTTATTTCCTTTATTAAATAGGGGTTGGCTGTAGAAAAGTCAGTTTATTTCAGCTGCCTATTTTTTCCATTGAACTATGTGTCTGTTTTTCCAACAGTGCTAACACTGCTTCTATTTTTTTAAGATTTCTTTATTTGCAAGGCCAGATGCTTCTTCCAAGTCTCTCATGTGGGTGCCAGCACCCAAGAACATGGTCCATCTTCCACCAATTTCCCAGGTGCATTAGTAGGGAGCTGGATTGGAAGTGGAGAACCTGGTCTTCTAGCAACAATATATGGGATGCATGCACAGCAGGACAAGGCATTAACCTACTACACCACAGCATCAAACCCTTCCTTATTTACTTCTGCTGTGATCTTTCATTATTCACTTTTCTACTGCCCCACAACTTGACTCATTCCTGTTTTTTTTTTTTTTGTTTTTTTTTTTTTTTTTGTTTTGTTTTTTTTTTTTTTTTCTGGGTCCTGGAGGATGGTAGTAGGTGGCTTCTGGGATATCTTTTTTATGTTAGTAGATACTTGGTAATCTAAAATCATAGTTTTTACTTTCTATATTTCTCTGCTAATCACGAGGACCTTCTAGATGACAGCAGAAAATGCTAGCAGAAATGAGGATATATTAATTTGCTAAGAAAATACCACAGAGAATATGATTTAAATCATGGAATTTTACTTCTCAGAGTTGTAGAGCTTGAAAATATCAGATCAAGGTGCTAATAGGCTCGATTTTTCCAGAAGCCCTTCTCTGATGTGACAGACACATCTATCATTTGAACTGCTTAAAAGCACTTTCTTCAGGTAGAGTTATGTTGGTGGTTAGCACTTCAGTGTTTGAGTTTTAGGGAGGCACATTTCAGTCCACAACAGCAAAGGGGCCCTGTGGTCTACTTCAATGACAGCCATCTCTGCGGAGGATAGAAAGTTTGAAATCAGCATTAGGAGTTCTCACAGTATTACTGTCAGTGCTATCTCCATCAAATGTGCATTCATGTACACACAAACAAAACTACCTGTACACATAAACACATTCAACAGTGGAAATGCCTGATGGTTGTGTACAGGTAACATCAATATAATAATCCATAAGATGGCCTATTAGCAGACATTAAAAGAGAATTAGAAAGAATGACCACAAAATCTGCAGTTACCTATATTTATGTCTATATGTATGATATTCAGTATTTATAGTTGCTAAAAGATGAATACTGATGTGTGGAAATAAAAGCTAAACCTTACCTTGCAATATTGCAGCCTAGTCTACATGAAAGATGTCTTCCTAAAACCTTTCCCTGGGCCCACTCTGTGGCATAGTAGATTAAGCATCCACCAGCAGCACCAGCATCCCACATGGGCACCAGTTTGAGTCCCTGCTCCTGCACTTCCAATCCATCTCTTTGCTAATGGCCTAGGAATGCAGTGGAATATGCCCTGAGTGCTTGGGCCCCTGCACCCATGTGAGAGACCTGGAGGAAGCTGCTGACTCCTGGCTTCTGGCACCTGGCTTCAGATCAGCCCAGCTCCAGCCATTCTGGCCATTTAGGGGTGAACCAGTGGATAGCAGACCTCTCTTTCTCTTCCTCTCTATATCTGTCACTCTGCCTCACAATAAATAAATACATCTTTTAAAAACCTTTCCCTTTTTAAATTTCTTAATTGTTTTAAAAATTTATTTATTTATTTATTTACAAGTCGAGTTACAGACAGAGAGGAGAGCCAGAGAGAAAGAGGGAGGTCTTCCATCTGATGTTCACTCCCTAATTGATCGCAACTGCCAGAGCTGTGCTGATCCGAAGCCAGGAGCCAGGAGCTAGTTCCAGGTCTCCCAGATCGGTACAGGGGCCCAAGGACTTGGGCCATCTTCTACTACTTTGCCAGGCCATAGCAGAGAGCAGGATCAGAAGTGGAGCAGCTGAGTATTGAACCGGCCCCCATATGGGATGCTGGCGCTTCAGGCCAGGGTGTTAACCTGCTCCACCACAGCACCAGTCCAACATTTTAAATTTCTGATACTCTAAAGTAGCAAAGGACTGCATTACATCTAGGAAAGATGTATTTAAAAATTATAAATCTAGTGCATTTTAGCAGAAGTCCTAACAAATACTTTTGATTTTCTCAACATTATGTATAAATAAATGATAGAATGAGTCATTGTCAGATTAATAGAAGGAGTTTGAGAGGATTGTCTCTCTTTCAATTGTGTTGAATAGTTTGAGAAGCATTAGTTCTTTAAAAGACTTGTAGAATTCAATAGTGAGGCTGTCTGATCCTGGACTTTTCTTTCTTGGGAGGGTCTTTATTACTCATCCAACCTCTGTCTTGGTTTTTGATTTGTTTAGCTTTTCTATGTGTCTTCATGACTTAATTTTGGTATATTGTGTATGTCCAGGAATCTGTTGATTTTTCCTCTAGGTTTTCCAATTTGTTAACCATCACAACAGATGCCCGCATCATATATTGCAGTGCTAATCTGAGTTTTGGGTACTCCACTTCCAAATCAGTTTCATGTTAATATCCCTGGGAAGAAATGGATAATAACTCAAATTCTTTCCTTCTTGTCATCTAATTTGGAGAACTGTAACCTCAATGGGGACTTGAAACCTGGTCTTGCACAGTTGTAGCCATATAGAAAGTGAACCAGCAGATGGGATATCTCTCTGCTTCTCTTTCCTTCTCTCTTTGTCTCTGTGTCTCTCTGCCATTTTTATCATATTAAAATATTTAATTACTTATTTGAAAGAGTTACAGAGAGAGGGAGAGACAGAAATCTTCCACCACCTAATTCATTTTTTTTTTATCTTTTATTTAATGAATATAAATTTCCAAAGTACGTCTCATGGGTTACAATGGCTTTCCCCCCCATACTGTCCCTCCCACCCACCACCCTCCCCTTTCCCACTCCCTCTCCCCTTCCATTCACATCAAGATTCATTTTCGATTATCTTAGTATACAGAAGATCAGCTTAGTATACCTTAAGTAAGGATTTCAACAGTTTGCTCCCACACAGAAACATAAAGTGAAAAATAATAGATGATTTTTTTTAAATGATGATGAAATCAGATCAGACCTATTGTCATGTTTAATCCCAGTGAGAGTCAAGTTGGGAATTGATAGTTTCTTTTTTTTTTTTTTAACAGAAGATCCGTTTAGTGTACATTAAGTAAAGATTTCAATCGTTTGCACCCCCATAGAAACTCAAAGTGAAATATACTGTTTGAGTACTCGTTATAGCATTAAGCCTCAGTGTACAGCACATTAAGGACAGAGATCCTACATGAGGAGTAAGTGCACAGTGACTCCTGTTGTTGACTTTACCAATTGACACTCCTGTTTATGGCATCAATAATCTCCCTATGCACCAGTCATGAGTTTCCAAGGCTATGGAAGCCCCTTGAGTTCTCCGACTCTTATCTTGTTTAGACAAGGTCATAGTCAAAGTGGAGGTTCTCTCCTCCCTTCAGAGAAAGGCACCTCCCTCTTTGAAGACCTGTTCTTTCCACTGGGATCTCACTCACAGAGATCTTTTTGCCAGAGTGTCTTGGCTTTCCATGCCTGAAATACTCTCATGGGCTTTTCAGCCAGATCCGAGTGCCTTTAGGGCTGATTCTGAGGCCAGAGTGCTATTTAGGACATCCGCCATTCTATGAGTCTGCTGAGTATCTCACTTCCCATGTTGGATCACTCTCCCCTTTATTTATTCTATCGGTTAGTATTAGCAGATACTAGACTTGTTTATGTGTTCCCTTTGACTCTTAGTCCTTTCATTATGATCAATTGTGAACTGAAATTGATCACTTGGAATAGTGAGATGGCATTGGCACATGCCACCTTGATGGGATTGAATTGCAATCCCCTAGTATGATTCCAACTCTACCAATTGGGGCAAGTCAGCCCGAGCATGCCCCAAATTATACATCTCTTCCCTCTCTTATTCCCACTTTTATGTTTAACAGGGATCACATTTCAGTTAATTTTCAACACTTAAGAATAACTGTGTGATAATTACAGAATTAAACCAGTCATATTAAGTAGAACAGACAAAAAAAAAATACTATGAGGGATAATGTATTAAGTTGTCCATTAGCAGTCAGGGCTATGCTGATCAAGTCACCATTTCTCATAGTGTCCATTTCACATCAGGAGGTTTCCTTTTTGGTGCTGAGTTAGTTGTCACCAATCAGGGAGAACATATGATATTTGTCCCTTTGGGACTGGCTTACTTCACTCAGCATGATGTGTTCCAGATTCCTCCATTTTGTTGCAAATGACTGGATTTCGTTGTTTCTTACTGCGGTATAGTATTCTAAAGAATACATATCCCATAATTTCTTTATCCAGTCTACCATTGATGGGCATTTAGGTTGGTTCCAGGTCTTGGCTATTGTGAATTGTGCTGCAATAAACATTAGGGTGCAGACCGCTTTTTTCTTTATCAATTTAAACTCCTTTGGGTAAATTCCAAGGAGTGGGATGGCTGGGTCGAACGGTAGGGTTATATTCAGGTTTCTGAGGAATCTCCAGACTGATTTCCATAGTGGCTTGACCAGTTTGCATTCCCACCAACAGTGGGTTAGTGTCCCTTTTTCCCCACGTCCTCGCCAGCATCTGTTGTTGGTAGATTTCTGTATGTGAGCCATTCTAACCGGGGTGAGGTGAAACCTCATTGTGCTTTTGATTTGCATTTCCCTGATTGCTAGTGACCTTGAACATTTTTTCATGTGCCTGTTGGCCATTTGGATTTCCTCTTTTGAAAAATGTCTATTGAAGTCCTTGGCCCATCTCTTAAGTGGGTTGTTGGTTTTGTTTTTGTGGAGTGTCTTGATCTCTTTGTAGATTCTGGCTATTAACCCTTTATCTGTTGCATAGTTTGCAAATATTTTTTCCCATTCTGTTGGTTGTCTCTTCACTCTCCTGACTGTTTCTTTTGCAGTACAGAAACTTCTCAATTTGATGCAATCCCAATAGTTGATTTTGGCTTTGACTGTCTGTGCCTCCCGGGTCTTTTCCAGAAATTCTTTGCCTGTGCCAATATCTTGAAGGGTTTCTCCAATGTTCTCTAATAACTTCATGGTGTCAGGACGTAGATTTAGGTCTTTAATCCACGTTGAGTGGATTTTTGTGTAAGGTGTAAGGTAGGGGTCTTGCTTCATGCTTCTGCACGTGGAAATCCAGTTTTCCCAGCACCATTTATTGAATAGACTGTCCTTGCTCCGGGAATTAGTTTTAGATCCTTGATCAAATATAAGTTGGCTGTAGATGTTTGTATTGATTTCTGGTGTTTCAATTCTGTTCCATTGGTCTATCCATCTGTTTCTGTACCAGTACCATGCTGTTTTGATTACAACTGCCCTGTAGTATGTCCTGAAATCTGGTATTGTGATGCCTCCGGCTTTGTTTTTGTTGTACAAGATTGCTTTAGCTATTCGAGGTCTCTTGTGCCTCCATATGAATTTCAGCATCATTTTTTCTAGATCTGCGAAGAATAATCAAAGCAATTTATAAAAAACCCACAGCCAGCATCCTATTGAATGGGGAAAAGTTGGAAGCATTTCCACTGAAATCTGGCACCAGGCAGGGATGCCCACTCTCACCACTGCTATTTAACATAGTTCTGGAAGTTTTAGCCAGAGCCATCAGACAAGAAAAAGAAATCAAAGGAATACAAATCAAGAAGGAAGAAGTCAAACTATCCCTCTTTGCAGACGATATGATTCTGTACTTAGAGGATCCAAAGAACTCTACTAAGAGACTATTGGAACTCATAGAGGAGTTTGGCAAAGTGGCAGGATATAAAATCAATGCACAAAAATCAACAGCCTTTGTATACACAAGTAATGCCATGACTGAGAAAGAACTGCTAAGATCAATCCCATTCACAATAGCTACAAAAACAATCAAATACCTTGGAATAAACTTAACCAAGGATGTTAAAGATCTCTACGATGAGAATTACAAAACCTTAAAGAAAGAAATAGAAGAGGATACCAAAAAATGGAAAAATCTTCCATGCTCATGGATTGGAAGAATCAACATCATCAAAATGTCCATTCTCCCAAAAGCAATTTATAGATTCAATGCAATCCCAATCAAGATACCAAAGACATTCTTCGCAGATCTAATTCATTTTTGAGATGATTTTAATAGCCAGAGTGTGGCCAGGTTGAAGCCAGGAGCTTTTCCTCCGATGTGCGTGGCAGCATCCCAGCACTTGGGCCAACTTTCCCTGCTTTTTCAGTCCATTGGTAAGGAGCTGGATCAGAAATGGAATAGCTGGTACTTGAACTGGCGCACGTAGAGGATGCCAATGTAACAGATTGCGGATTTGTCCACTGCACCACAACCACCAGCTCCTCTTTCTGCCTTTCCAATAAATAAATCTTTTGAAAAAGAATTTAAGGTAGTAAAAGTCATCATGACTGAGCAATGACAAATTTATTGAAGTGATCGACTTTCTTAAAGGTCTATTTATGAATTTGAAAGGCAGCACTAGAAAGAGAGAGTGGGAGAGATGGATCTTCCTCCTGGTTTGTTCACTCCTCAAATGGCTGCAGTGACTGTGGCTAGGACAGACTGATATCAGGAGCCAGGGGCTTCTTCCAGGTCTCTCACATGGGTGCAGGAGCCCCAAAATTTGAGTCACCCTGTGCTGCTTTTCCAGACACATTAGCAGGGAACTGGATCCATTTGGAGCATTAATGTCTATGATACTCTCCTTGCAGTTGAAGGATTTAGAATCCATTTCAATTATGGGTGGGCCAAGTACAACAGCTCCCAATTGTCCAAGGTTTGGATTAGATGGGTTCTGAGAAATTTTGTTAAAATAGTTATTAATCATAACTCTCAGTTTAAGCTTTTCTTACCAAATTTTCATGTTTGCTGACGTTTATATCTATGGGAAAATTGGGTCTCTGGATTGCAACCAATGAAAGCATCCAGACTAACAGTAATAAGGTCAACAGTCAGCAGAATGATGTCCAGCTGAACTGAAATAGCTTTTCTTATTTGGTAGAGGGGTTACCTCCTGCATTATACTGACATACTGACATAGACAGTAGATATTGGAGCCTGTCTCTTCTGCCAAATGGAGAATGCCGCATTTTGATCCATCATATATATATTTATATATTATAATATATATTATATATTTCTATACATAATATAGAATTACATATAATTATCATAAATATATAATATATAATTATATATAAATATTATATATGAATTTATTTATATATAAATATATAATTATTTCTGATCCAGCTCCATAGCAATGGATTGAAAAAGCAGTGAAAGATGGTCCAAGTGCCTGGGTTGCTGCCACACACATTGGAGGAGGAGCTCCTGGCTTTAACCTGGCCACACTCTGGCTATTGAAGTCATCTCAATAATATATATATAATATATATAATAGTTATAATGAATTATATAATATTATCTGTTTATAATTATTATATATTATATAATATATTATATGATAAAGCATAATATATTTTATATATGAATATATTTATATACATAAATATATATAAATAAATGTAAATATATATATATATATAGAATTTATTTACGTATTTGACAGGTGTACTTACAGACAGTGAGAGGAAGAGACAGAGAGAAAGGTCTTCCATATGCTCATTTACTCCCCTAATGACTGCAATGTCTGCAGCTGGGCCAATCTGAGCTAGGAGCTTCCAGGTCTCCCACATTTTGGCAGGGACCAAAGCACTTGGAACAGCTTCTACTGCTTTCCCAGGCTATTGCAGAGAGCTGGATGGGAAAAGGAGAAATGGGGACTAGAACTGGTGCTCATATGGGGTGCCAGCACTGCAGGTAAAGGATTACACCACTGCACCACAGTGCTGGCCCCAGTCTATCCTTTATTAAGGAGATCTCAGTAATCATGTTCAGGTATTGCTGTCCTATATTCATGGCCAAAGTCCTAGCAGGCAACATGGTTTGGAGAATCGTAAGCACAAGGTGTGTAGGAGACTTCATTTCTCATACAGCACAGTTAATAACAAGGTTCCAAGAGGGGAAATTACTTGCATCATAGTCTTTGAGAACTAATGGACATCACAGGTGATCTAAAGAATTTAGAAGGTTTGTGAGCCCCTAGAGTGAAAAAGTCACTGGGAGCACAAGGACAGTGCCTAGAGTTTATTTTGATGGATTTTAGCCCCTTTCATTGGAGGGAGGCCCGAAGAAGCTGAACTGATTAGTAAACCTCAGAAGTGTCTTTTCAATGTGAAGGCAAACTGAGACTGAGGGGTTTTTGGAAAAACGTTGAACAAAAGACATTTCCCACACTTGGTTAAGACACATCATTTATCTACTGATTTTCATCAAATCTGTTAACATTAGGTATAAGGTACAGTGGACATGGTGGATGGCATATAGCAATATGATTTTAGTAATATATCATGAGGTGCTTTTTCTAAATGGATTTAGCAGGTAAAATTGGGCTACCTAATGGGATGTAGCTGGAATAATCACCTTTTTGTTAAATAAATCTGAGGTAATAAATGTTAGTGTATGAAGACATTGAGTTTTCTTTTATTGGGCCTTCTTGGTTATTTTAATCTGGGATCTGCGAATTCTCATTTTCTTTATTTTATTCCTCATCATGTCGGACCAACTCTGCTGCTTTGGGGATTTTTTTAGTACATCTGACATTTGGAAATTTAGACAATAGTATAGTTAAAATGAGATGTACCAAGTAAAGTATTTATTTTTATTCTGATACATATTTTGGAATTCTTCTAAAATTCCTATTGAGTATCCTTGTTAAATTTAGTTGCATCCCAGGTTAAGACTTATTGGAGGCAGGCGCCATGGCTCAATAAGCTAATCCTCCACCAGCGGTGCAGGCACACTGAGTTCTAGTCCTGCTGGGAGAGCCAGATTCTGTCCCAGTTGCTCCTCTTCCAGTCCAGCTCTCTGCTATGGCCCAGGAGTGCAATGGAGGATGGCCAAAGTGCTTGGGCCCCGTACCTGCATGGGAGACCAGGAGGAAGCACTTGGCTCCTGGCTTTGGATCAGCGCCATGTGCCAGCCGCAGCACACTGGCGGCAGCGGTCACTAGGGGGTAAACCAACAGAAAAAGGAAGACCTTTCTCTCTGTCTCTCTCACTGTCCACTCTGCCTGTCAAAATAAAAAATAATTTTTATAAAAAGACTTATTGGAGCCACTTTAGTGATTATACCCATGAAACTTTGTTAATAAATGCAAATAGAACCTGGGAAAATTGATGTATACCTTATGCTGTAGAGACTTAAGATTGAACATCTTTTTTTAAACTTTTTTAATTATATAATCTAAAAACAAATTTTAGATTTTTTTTTTTTTACTTTACTAAGTCACAGCTCTGGCCCCATTAATATGACTTAACAATGTTTTTTCCTCTCAGACTTATCTCTATTGTTTCAGTTAACTGCATGCCTTTTCTTTACATTCAGATTCCCTCAGCTGTCAAAGCTTATTCATCTTAATTCTGTTGTTCCTATTTCCCTCCCTTTTATTCTGTCCCTAGGCTAATTGAGGTCATGATTCTCCATTCCTTCTGTGTGGTGTCACAGTAGGCTTGAAGTGTTCTTTTTCTCTTCTGATTTCTAAAGAAAGAAATTATGTATTCCCCCAGTTTAGATATTTTAATAATTCATTCTAAAACAAAGGTTAAATGTTCTTAATTTGACAAGAATTTTCAGGGCCAGTGGTGTGGCATAGTGGGTAGAGCCACCACTTGCAGTGCTGGCAGCTCATATGGATCCAGATCTCTGCTAAAGCCTGGGAAAGCAGTAGAAGATGGCCCAAGTCCTGGGCCCCTGCACCCATGTGGGAGACCTGGAAGAAGCTCCTTGCTCCTGGCTTTGGATTGGCACAACTCTGGCCATTGCAGCCAACTGGGGAGAGAACCAGTGGATGGAAGACCCCTCTCTCTTCTCTGCCTCTCTCTGTGCAACTCTGACTTTCAAATAAATAAATAAATCTTTTAAAAAAAGAATTTTTTCTAATTTTAGATTTGTTCTACTTCATTGCCACTTCAGGGTGTGTGTAAGGAGTGCATATCCAGTTTTTCTATATTGGAATTTTGGGATTTTGTATTAGCTCTGCTGTGTATTCATTTTTCTTGAGCATTGGTGATATCTTCTCCTTAGTTGTATTAAGAGAGAGAGCAATAGCCCTCATGTCTTTTTAGGTAAGTAAGACATATTAAAAACAGAACATTCAGTATACATTCATAGTATTTTGACTTGTTCAATTGATTTACGTGACCTCCCTTGGACATTCTTGGTCTCTGCTGTACAACTTTCTATACTCATTAATTCTTTGATATTCCCAAATCCAGAAAATGAATGATTCAACAGCGGTGTTCCTGTATTTGCTGGGACTCAGGGTAAGAAGCAAAGTGGAGGTGTTCAGGAATCTAAAGGTACATGCTACATAGCAAAGCACATCATTTCCTATACAAAGTGACTGGGAAATCCAGAATCTTTTGCACACATATTGGATCCTGAACTATTACTGGACTATTCAGTAAGATTTTAATGTATTTATTTTCTGTGTGTGTGTTTGTATTTCTAAATAAACTCTGCTGGGCTACTTAACATTAACATGTATTGCAGAATTCTTTCATCAGTTTTTACTTTTAAAAAGTTTCTTTTTCAGTTTTATGGGAGAGGGTAGAAGTTTTCTGCTATGTAACTGAAAATTCATTCATTCATTAAAGTTAAAAATATTTGTTGGAAATGGGTGGAATACTATTAATTCTTGTGTGATTTTCATGAAACTAAATACATTCTCTATTTTGTTTTGCTTAAAATTTCTGCATGTGTGGACTTCTTTTTTCCTTATTGCCCCAAATCCCTTTGTGTATTGGGATGGCAAATGGGTTTTACACTGGACAAAACATGCTATTTTGGCAAAGAAGTACTTAGGGTTCCTGCTTCAAGTATTCAAATATTGCATTGGAAATCAGTATATTTGTTTACTGTACAAATGTCCTTCATACAATTTTGTAATCTTCTGGGATGGGAGAGGAAGCAGGAAATAGGGGGATTATGGGTGGGAGGGATGTTTTGGGGGAGGGGAAGGCACTGTAATCCAAAAGCTGTACTTTATATTTATTAAAAAAATTTTTTTTATCTTTTATTTAATGAATATAAATTTCCAAAGTACGACTCATGGGTTACAATGGCTTCCCCCCCATACCATCCCTCCCACCCACAACCCTCCCCTTTCCCACTCCCTCTCCCCTTCCATTCACATCAAGATTCATTTTCAATTATCTTAATATACAGAAGATCAGCTTAGTATACCTTAAGTAAGGATTTCAACAGTTTGCTCCTACACAGAAACATAAAGTGAAAAATAATAGATGATTTTTTAAATGATGATGAAATCAGATCAGACCTATTGTCATGTTTAATCCCAGTGAGAGTCAAGTTGGGAATTGATAATTTCTTTTTTTTTTTTTAGAGAAGATCAGTTGAGTGTACATTAAGTAAAGATTTCAATCGTTTGCACCCCCATAGAAACACAAAGTGAAATATACTGTTTGAGTACTCGTTATAGCATTAAGCCTCAGTGTACAGCACATTAAGGACAGAGATCCTACATGAGGAGTAAGTGCACAGTGACTCCTGTTGTTGACTTTACAAATTGACACTCCTATAAAAAAATTAAACAATTTTGTAATCTTCATCTTCCTTTTTATTTCATCCTTTTTTAAAAAAGATTCATTTATTTTACTTGAAAGTCAGAGTTACACAGAGAAGGAGAGAGAGAGAGAGAGAGCAGTCTTCCAACCGCTGGTTCACTCCCCATTTGGCCACAATGGCTGGAGCTCTGCCAATCCAAAGCCAGGAGCCAGCAGCTTCTTTTGGGTCTCCTATGCAGGTGCAGGAGCCCAAGGGCCTGGGCCATCCTCTACTGCTGGATAGTAAGTCTTACTTGCCTAAAATGCTGGATAGTAATTTGAGTAGCCAGGACTTGAACTGGCACCCAATTGGAATGTCAGCACTGCAAGCCACAGCTCTACTTGCTACTCCACAGCATCGGCCCCCTAAATTCTTATGAGTATTGCTACACGATTGGAATTTATAATTGATAATGCTGAACAATTGAAACTGTCTTATTTACAATTGTAGGACTGGATATGGCAGTTTTACTTGAAGTAAAGTATGTAGCCTGCTTATTGTATGATTTTCGGAAAAGCATGTATTTATATATAACAGCAGATCTGTTAATCATTTAAAAGTGAATTGTCATGATTACCCAGATGTAAAGAATGCAATATGTGCTAATGAGTTAGCAGTCACAGACATTTAGAATTAGAGGGATTTTAGAACTTTTTCAATACTGCAGTTTTAATGAAAAACTAATAATTTTTTTATTTGACAGGTAGAGTTATATACAGTGAGAAATCAGAAAGGTCTTCCTTCCATTGGTTCAGTCCCCAAATGGCTGCCACAGTTGGAGCTGTGCCCATCCAAAGCCAGGAGTCAGGTGCTTTCTCCTGGTCTCCCATCCGGGTGCAGGGCCCAAGCACTTGGGCCATCCTCTACTGCCTTCCCGGGCCATAGCAGAAAGCTGGACTGAAAGAGGAGCAACCAGGACTAGAACATTTTGCCCATAAGGGATACCAGCACCACAGGTGGATAATTAACCAAGTGAGCCACGGCGCTGGCCCCCGATAAATTTACTCTTAACAAAATATCAAAATATCTTATTTAGTATAAAGTTAGTAGTGAAAAGAGACTACCTTGTTGAACACAGAAATTTGAGATTATATTTCTTGGTATTAATTTGCATCTTAAGGCTTATTGCCTAGTTTATTTCAACATTTCAATCTAATATTACTAATAATATCTTGTACTTAGTGGTTCACTGTGTGCCAGACAATATTCTTTTGATTTTTTAAAAGATTTATTTATTTATTTATTTGGAAGTCAGAGTTACACAGATATTGAACAAGAGGAAGAGAGAGAGAGAGAGAGGTCCTCCATCTGCTGGTTCACTCCCCAGATGGCCTAAAAGGTCAGAGATATGTCAATCTGAAACCAGGAGCCAGGACCTCTTCAGGGTCTCCCATGCAGATTCAGGGGCCCAAGGACTTGGGCCAACTTCCTACTGCTCTCCCAGGCTATAGCAGACAGCTGAATGGAAAGTGGAGCAGCCTGGACTTGAACCGGCCTCCATATGGGATGCCCCCACTGCATGCAGTGGCTTTACTAGGTACACCACAGCACTGGCCTCAAGACAATGCTCTAAAATGATGCATTAATTATTCCCAAATATTGAAAAGTGGCATGGTACACATTTGAATGTGTTGTTTTGTACTAGTTGTAGAAACAGTTTAAAATATATTTATATTTAAAAATGTAAGCTTTGATCTAAAGGTTTACTTTCCCTTAAGGTGTCTGTTTGGAAACTGAGAGATCATTGAAGTCTCAAGATAGAGTACAACTGATCTTATCCAAGCCTCCTTTATCATATGAGGATGCTAAATGCCAAGCCCAGAGAAATAAAGTGAACTGTTCAAGGTCACATAGGTAAGTTGTGGCAGGGATAATTCTGTATTAGCATTAGGTATCCTGATACATAGGCCACTGTTCTGTCAATTTTGTACTCCTTCTGGAGTTAAAGATTCTAAGTTGTGGAAAATTGAATTTGGAAATTTAGTGGTTGCTATGTTGTTATGGTGAGAATTTTCTGTGTATAGCTATGAGTTGCTTAAATTTTATTCAATATATTTTTCTAGTATGTTTGCTATTTATTTGAAATGTATAGCAAGTAGCTTCATCTATTTGCCAAAAGAATTTTTTGAAGATTTATTTATATTATTTGAAAGTCAGAATTACACAGAGAGAGAAGGACAGGCAGAGAGAGTGGTCTTCCATTCACTGGTTCACTCCACAGTTGGCCTCCATGACTGGAGCTGTGCCAACTGGAAGGCAGGAGCCAGGAGCCTCTTCCTGGTCTCCTATGCAGGTGCAGGGGCCCAAGGACTTGGACCATTTTATAATGCTTTCCCAGGCCATAGCAGAGAGCTGGATAGGAAGTGGAGCAGCCAGGTCTTGAACTGATGCCCCTATGGAATACCAGCACTGCAGGTGGCAGCCTCACCCACTATGCCACAGTGCCAGCCCTTGCCAAAAGAATTTATAGAAGCTATTCCATATATACACTTCACAATTATTTAGTTACTTGACACGAACTATCCCTGCATATTTGAAAATTTTGAATGGTATCACTTGGGTTTTAAGAATGTTATATTTTAGGTCTCTTAATATTTTTAGTGATGATGTTTTAAAGGCCCTTTCTGTTTTATGAAAAATGATAAGGATTTTGTTTTACAATGGCCATAGTATTACTACTTAAAGCAATAGATTAAATAACACTTTTAAACAAAGTCATTTAATACTGAATTCTAACACACTGGTATATTTTAAAGTGAGAAACCGGATTTCTTTCAGATATTCTAAAGAATGATAATCAAAATTGAAGACATCTACAGTTTTTAATCACTTGTTTTAAATATTGGTCATAATGGTCCAATTTTGAGTTTAATTTTAATTAGCTTTTAAATGATTCAATATGTTTTATAGAAAAAATTCGGAGAACATAATTATATACTCAACCTCCCTCCCTTCTTTTTCCTTCTTTGTCATTTTTTTTAGCTTATTAAATGACATTTTCAGTTTACATTACATTAAAAAGGGTTGTTGAATCAAGGGACAAGTTTAACAGGCAAAAAGCAAAAATATCCTAATTT
Source organism: Oryctolagus cuniculus (assembly GCF_964237555.1). Lineage (NCBI taxonomy): Eukaryota > Metazoa > Chordata > Mammalia > Lagomorpha > Leporidae > Oryctolagus > Oryctolagus cuniculus. The sequence goes on along the minus strand of NC_091444.1, from coordinate 81,970,049 downwards.
AGAGGGAATACAGACAATGGCTCTAAACAATATTTGAATATCACATCTAAACAATATTTGAATAAATTGATAAATATTTTAATTTCTCCTACTAAAATGCTCAAAGTCTTTAATTATTTATCAAATATTAGTGCAAAATTATGGATTTAAATGATCCCAAAAAGTGATGAATTTTTGTGTAATAAAGTCCAATTTTTGTCAAGGCTTTTTGACAGTCTCTCAGAAAACTTATGTTTGTGAATGGGAAGAATAATACCAAAATATCCATACTACCAAAAGCAATTTGCAAATTCAATGCAATCCCAATCAACATACCAACGATGTTCTCAGAGCTAGAAAAAATGATGCTAAAATTCACATAGAAACATGAGAGATGCTTAACATCTAAAGCAATATTATAAAGCAAAAAAAAGCTGGAGACATCACACCATATTTTAAGACATATTACAGGGGTCAGCACTATGACAAAGCAGGTAAAGTCACCGTCTGCAGTGCCGGCATCTCATATGGGTGCCAGTATGTTTCCCAGCTGCTCCACTTCTTATACCCCTCTCTGGTATAGCCTGAGAAAAAAGTAGAAAATGGCCAAAGTCTTTGGGCCCCTGCACCTGCATAGAGACCTGGAAGAAGCTCCTGACACTTGGATTCAGATCAACAGAGCTCCGGCCATTGTGGCCATTTGGGGAGTAAACCAGTGGATGGAAGACCTCTCTCTCTCTCTGCCTCTACCTCTCTGTAACTCTGCCTTTCAAATAAATAAACTGCAAAAAAAAAAAAGGAAGAAGTGTTAGCACTGATATAATAACAGACACATAGTTCAATGGAAAAGACTTGGTAGCATAGAAATAAACCCAAATTTCTACCAGCAACTCATATTTAACAAAGGAACTAAAATGAACTGGAGAAAGAAGAATCTCTTTCACAAGTGGTGCAGAGGAACTTGATTATCCATATGTAGAAGCCTGAAAAGAGACTCCAACATCTCTTACACTATGTGAAAGTGAACTCACAGTGAATTAAAATGTAATCATAAGACCCAAACCCAAGTAAACATAGGGAAACTCTAAATATTGTCAACAGACAATAGCTTTTGGGTAAGATTCCAATAGCAATAGTCACAAAAATAAAAACAGAGACATTTGAGTATATCCAACTAAGATACTTCTTCACAACAAAATAAACATCAGAGTGTAGATACAATGAACAGATGGCAGGAAAAATTAAAACTCTGAATGTTTACAGATTTCCAGAACATTTACATGAATTGGAAAAACTCAAAAAAATACAGTGAAGAAACATCTGAATAGACATTTCTCAGAAGAAATGTAAATGGTCAAAACATGTGAATATGCCCGATGTCACTAGCCATTATGTAAATATAAATCAGAACACCATATCAGTCTCCAACACCTGTGGGAGAATACAACACTCAGGTGTTTGTGTGTGCAGCAAGTGGGTTTAGAGGACCCTGTTCACCTCTGGAGAGCAGAGTCTACAGGGAGGTAAAGAAACCTTACTGCGCAGGGGCATGCTAGTCTTCTCTGTATCGTTCCAATTTTAGTATATGTGCTGCCGAAGCGAGCACATGTGCTGCCGAAGCGAGAAAGAGATGAAAAGAATTTATCTCAGCTAGCCACTAATATTCAAGAAACAAGGTCTTCAGGAAAGCCAACTCAACTGACATTTTCATGTCATTGTTAAATAAAGGAAAAATTATCTAGGTTCAGCAATACGTAGTTTATAAGAGAAAGACTACAGAGTAATTTCCTTGGCATAGAAATAACTTTGTCTTTTTTTTTTATCTATGAGGGCTTGCTATCACCACCACACACCCACAACCCATATACAAATGCCTGGCTTGAGTGGTAGCTTCTCTGCTTTGAGGCAAGTTTCTGCTAGTGTGCACCCTGGGAGGAGATGGAGGATGGCAGAAGTGCTTGGGTCCCTGCACCCAAATGGGACATCCAGAATGAATTCCCACTTCCTGGTTTTGGCTTGGTCAAGCTTTGGCTATTGCAAGTGTCTGGGGAGTGAAACAGTGGTTCCCTCTTCCTGTCACTCTGCCTTTCAAATCAATAACTGTTGTTGGTAATGACTAATGATGATATTCACTGATTGTCAAATTTTGAATCTTTGTTGGTAATGACTAATGATGATATTCACTGATTGTCAAATTTTGAATCTATTAATTATAGACAATTTCTCTTTGTATTTTTAAACTTTCATAATGTTCTGTAGCCAATTTCATCACTAGAAATAAAAACTTTTCCTCAAAAAAAAAAAAAGAAACCTTACTGCTTTCCTAATGTGCTTATTAAGTTCTTGACCAGCGCCTGTTAGTCTTGCCACAAACTTTCTAGTCTTACTACTTTCCTTCTTCTTCCTCTTCTCTGTGACTTGTAAAATAGTATACATTCTATATACTGTGGATGCTTTTGATTTATTTTATTCCTTCGGTCTCCTACGAAGTTCCTCCACAAAAACACAGCCCTCAAAATATTCATTCATGTATGCAGTCTGCAGATTTCATGAGCTACTAAATTCCTAGTAGTATGTTAAAGGCAAGATCTGGGCCTAAGAGAAAAGTGGTCTAAATTCTGTGCCTAGAAGAGGATTTGGGACATAGTAGAACTTCAGTGAAGTGCTATGTGAATGACATGCACTCAGTAAATGAGTAATCTAAAGCATACACTTCATTTAAGCAACACAGCAGCCCTACTCACCTCAGGTAGAGCAATTGAGAGGAATAATGTGAACAAAAATAAGACATCAATAAGTTGAATAATAACAGAGAAAAAACAAAATGAGATAGATGCCAACATTACTGAGCTATTTTTGAGGAATTAAATTGATAGAGGGGCTGGCATTGTGGCCAAGTGGGGAAAGCTGCAATCTGTGAGGCCAGCATAACATCTGAGTTCCACTTTGAGTTTAGGAATCTCCACTTCCAATTTAGCTCACTGCTAAACACCTGGGAAACCAGCAGAAGATGGACGAAGGACTTGGGTCCTTGCCACTCATGTGGGAGACTTGGATGAAGCTCCTGACTCCAGCATGCCCCAGGCTCAACTGTTGAAACTCTCTGGGGTGTGAGCCAGCAGATGAAAGCTATCTCTGTCTTTCCCTCTCTCTCTAAATCCACCTTTCAAATAATAAAGATTTAATAAAGAAATTAACTGATTTCAAAATACACAAAAACATGAACAATACTATATCATTTTTATGCCAAACTGATAAAAAATAACAAATGCTAGAGAGCACATGGGAAAAGAAAACCGTCATATATGGTGGGTGAAAACACAAGTTAGTACAGATGTTATGCAGAACAGTATGGTCATTCCTTAAAAAGGATAAAAATTGGGGCCGGCGCTGTTGTGCAGTGAGTTAAAGCCCTGGCCTGAAGGGCCAGCATCCCATTTGGGTGCCAGTTCTAGTTCCAGCTGCTCTTCTTCCAATCCAGCTCTCTGCTATCTTCTGGGATAGCAGTAGAAGATGGCCCAAGTCCTTGGGCCCATGCACCCATGTGGGAGACCCAGAGGAAGCTCCTGTCTCCAGGTTTCAGAATGGCATAACTCTGGCCTTTGTAGTCATCTGTAGAGTGAACCAGATAATGGAGGACCTCTCTGTGTCTCTACCTCTATTGTAACTCTTTCAAATAAATAACAAAAATTAAACTAAGATAAAAATTAACCTACCATGTGAGAGTTATCTTACTCTTGGCTATATAGAATAAGGAAATTTTATTAGAAGGAAAGGAGGAGAGCATATCAAAGATACAGCAATTTTCCCATAACACAGCCACTATAACACAGTTCACTGCAGCCAGGATTTGAAACCAATCTAGCTGTCCATCAGTGAAAAACAATGGACAGGGCAACCTCTTTTAGATACAAAAAAAGAACAAAATATTATTAAATTAATTGAAATAAGCCAGAAGCAGGAACACAAATGTCACCTGGTCCTTGTCACATGTGGAAGTGAAAGAAAATAATGGATCTGAACACAGAACTGTGATTACTAGAGGCTGAGAAGGGAAGCAGCTAGGGATAGAGGGGGATTGGATAATAGGTATCAAAAATCAAAGAGGCAGAAAGAACTTCTGGTGTTCCATAATATAATGAGATGACTACATTCAACCATATTAGGTTCTGTGTAAAGAACTGAAGGAGAGGAGCTGGTAGTCTCAAATCATGGAGAAGAATTAGAAACTGTAGTTGCTTGGGGGTCAGCATTGTGGCACAGTGGGCTAACACCCTGGCCTGAAGCACCAGCATCCCATGTGGGTACCAGTTCTAGTCCTGGCTGCTCCTCTTCTGATCCAACTCTCTGCTATGGCCTGGGAAAGCAGTAGAAGATGGCCCAAGTCCTTGGGTCCCTGCACCCAAGTGGGAGATCTGGAAGAAGCTTCTGGTTCCTGGAATCAGATTGGCAGAGCTCCGGCCATTGTGGCCATCTGGGGAGTGAACCAGCAGAGGAAGACCTCTCTCTCTCTCTGCTGCTACTTCTCTCTGTAACTCTGTCTTTCAAATAAATAACTCTTTAAAAACTTAATAAAACTGTAGTTGCTTAGCTTGATCACTTTTTACTGCATAAATGTGTGCAAATATTGCACTACACCCTGTAATAATGCATGACTAGGACACATTCATCACAAATTATTTCAATGAAATTTTAAAAATTAGAAGCATTTCTTTATATTAACAATGAACTATTTGAAAATGAAATTAGAGAAACATTTCCATGCATAGCAGCATAAGAACCAGGAACCAATGTCTTCAATGTTATCAGTGATGAATCAGATTCACAGCCCCCAGCACTCAGTTTTTGCCATAGACCTTACCATGGCAATTGTGGGCATATAGTAGTAAATCAATGGACAGGAATCCTTTGTCTCTAAATCTGCTAAATAAATAAACAAGGAATTCATCAAAGAAAAAGAGATATCAATTTGGATGCCAGGCACAAAAACACATGCACTTGAGCTATCCTCCAGTTTGTGATGCCAACAAATCTTTCAGACATGTTACATTTTCAGAGACTTTTCTGTAATCTTGCTAAGCTTTCTGGAAATCTGCCTTATAGCAAAGGGTTTCCCAATTCCATTACACTCATGATTTTTCTTTTGTGTGATATATTAGTTTACCATCTAGAGATAATTTATGGTACAAAACTTTTCTATGCATGCATGTTTTCTCATTTGTGAGTCTATTCATGGGAATTGAAGACTGATTTATAACAGAAATACATTTTCCAAATTCATTGCATAGACTTTTGTTCCTTATGAATTCTCTGAAGTCTGTTGATGTCTAATTTCTGGCTAAAGGTTTTATTGTATTTACAGCATGCAAAGACTATCACCTTTTGTGAATTCTGTATCTATACAAGCCTGAAATAAAGAAAATGTTTTTGCACAATCAGTATACGCCTAAGAAACCACCTGTGTCAATTCTCTGATGTACCATTGACTTCTGACTCTAATAATATTTATAAGCTTTCTCCTTTACATGAGTCTCTGTTGGATAGGATGTGATTTCCAGCAAAAGGTTTTGTCACAATACTTACATGAATTTTGGAGAAAAGCTCTTCCACATTCATTATATTGTTAAGGTCTCTCCCTTGTTCAAATTCCATGATGGATTATGAGGCATTACCTATGTGAAATGACTTTCTCACATTTATTTCATTCATTAGATATATATGTTGTGCATTCTGATATAAGGAGAGATTTGGGCAGAGCTTTCCAACACTCATTACACCCATAAGGTTTCTCTCCCACGTGAATTCCCTGTTGTCTTATGAGGTATGGCTTCTAATTAAAGGGATTTTACTTTCAAAGGAGTTTTTCCCTATATGAATTTGATGATGTACAATGAGGGCTGAATTATGGTAAAAGGCTCTGAGTCATTACATTCATAAAATTGCTCCCCATGAGAATTCTTTTATGTTTGATGAGGTCTGATTTGCACCACAAAGGCTATTCACATGTATTATATTCATGCATTTCTCCCCTTGGTGAATTCTCTAATATTTCATGAGATATAACTTGCACAAAAAGGTCAAGTAGAAAATTCCCTGTGTGGATACTCTGATATCTTATGAGTTATGAAGTACAGCAAAGAGGCTTTCCACCATCCTTCCATCCATAAAACCTACCTAAATTGAGCAACAAAGATATAGAAAACGTAAACACACACATAACCGGATGGAAATGATATCAGTAATAAAGACCCTCGCCGCCAAGAAAACCCCAGGACTGGATGGCTTCACTGCTGAATTCTAACAGACATTTAAAGCACTAACTGCAATTCTTCTCAAGTTATTCAAAACAATTGAGAGAGAGGCGATTCTCCCAAATTCTTTCTATGAAGCCAACATCACCTTCATTCCTAAACTTGAAAAAAGTGCAACAAAGAAAGTAATTATAGACCAATTTCCCTGATGAACATACATGCAAAGATCTGCAACAGAATTCTGGCCAATTGAATCCAACAATGCATCAGAAAGATCATCCACCCAGACCAAGTGGGATTTATCCTTGGTATGCAAGGATGGAACCAAAGGCTTTTCCACAGTCATTTCATTTATAAGCTTTCTCCATGGTGTGAAGGCTCTGATACTTTCTGAGGTTTGACTTCTCAGCAAAGGTTTTTCCACAGTCGTTGCAATCATAAGGTTTCCCCCAGTACAAATTGTCTGATGCTTTGTGAGCTTTGATTTCTCAGCAAAGGCTTTTCCACAATGATTGCATTCATAAGGTTTCTCCCCTCTGTGAATTCTCTGATGATTTATGAGGTTTGCCTTCTGGCCAAAGGATTTTCCACAGTCATTGCATTCATAAGGTTTCTCACCTGTGTGAATTCTCTGATGATTTATGAGGTGTTTCTTCTGGCCAAAGAACTTCCCACAGTCATTACATTTGTAAGATTTCAACCCTGTGTGAATTCTCTGATGTCTAATGAGATCTGACTTCTGGTGAGTGGTTTCCACACAATCATTACACACATGAGGGTTTTCCACAATATGAGTGCTGTGATGGAGGGTATGGCAGAATTTAATACTGAATGTCTTCCCACAAGGTTTACATGCAAAGGATTTTTTCCCTATATTTGGTCTATGATTCAGTCTAACATGTGATTGGTAAATGACAGGTTCCACAGTCCCAATATACTTATAAATGTTCTCTCTTTTCAGGTGAATACAATCAGAATTCCACAGTCACTCAGCTGGGAGGGGTGGATGAATCCGGAAACAGCTGGTTTCCTTGTACTAAAACAAGCACCATATCACAAAGGACTCTTGCATTTCTTTTTCTTTTTTGCATTTTTCACATTTTCTTATTTATCATGGTTTGTAATAAATTTTCTGATGTGGGTTGTGGTTTTCAGGCTGGCTTAAGGAGTTCAGGGAACCAGAGGAATGGTCTTTTTCAATTAGGGCACAGCTGTTGGCTCTCTCCAATTCTGGCTTTCTGTCATTGCTTTAGGTGCCTCAGCCAATTTTTCGTTTTGAGCGACTTTTTCCTAAATGTTTTGTTGGTCTAAGTTGGTTTTGCCCTTTTCCTTTTCAAATTGTGTATTCTGATGCAATACAAACAAGGGTTTAGAACGAGGATCCATTATGAAATTGAAAAACAGAACATATTGGGTTTTGATGATTAGAAATCATAGGCAACATGACCAAGATGAGTTTTTGGGTTTTGGAAAATGACATAGAACCCTTCCACTGAGGGGCAGATATTAATTTCCTCCAAATCGAGAGTGAGTGCGATTTTCAGGTGAATTCAATCAGAATTCCACAGCCAGTCAGCTAGGAGGGGTGGATGAATCCGGAAACAGCTGGTTTCCTTGTGTCTAAATCCAGCCAAATATCACAAAGGACTCTTGCATTTCTTGGGCTTTTTTCTCATTTTTCTTTTTTTCATGGTTTGTAATGAATTTTCTGATGTGAGCTTTGGTTTTGAGGCTGCAATATAGAGTTCAGGGCACCGGAGGAATGGTCTTTTTCAAACAGGGCACAGCTGTTGGCTTGCTCCAATTCTGGCTTTTGTCATTGTTTTGGGTGCCTCAGCTGACTTTTGGTTTCTTGTGTGGCAATTTCCTAAATGTTTACTGGGTCTGAGTCGGTTTTGCCTTCTTATTCCCAAATTTTGTATTCTGATGCAATACAAGCAAGATTTTGGACAGAGTAGCCATTATGAAAGAAAAAAAAAACACAGCAAATTGCCCTTTCAGGATTAGAAATCTACAGGCAACACGACCAAGATGAGATTCTGTGTTTTGGAAAATGACATGGAACGCTTCTGCTGAGGTGACAGATTCTAATTCCCTCCAAATTGAGTGTGAGTGCGATTTTGAGGTGAATTCCATCAGAATTCCAAAGTCAGTCTCTGGAAGGGGGGGATGAATCTGGTAACAACCAGTTTCCTTGTGTCTAAATCCAGCCAAATATCACAAAGGACTTTTGCATTTCTTTGGCTTTTTCACATTTCCCTTATTTATCATGGTTTGTAATGAATTTTATGATGTTAGGTTTGGTTTTGTGGCTGCAATATGCAGTTCAGGGCACCGGAGGAATGGTCTTTTTCAAACAGGGCACAGCTGTTGGTGTGCTCCAATTCTGGCTTGCTGTCATTCTTTTGGGTGCCTCAGTTGAAATTTGGTTTTTTGAATTTCACTGCGATTTTCAGGTTAATTCAGTCAGATTTCCACAGGCAGTCAGCTGGAGGGTTGGATGAATCTGGGAACAGCCAGTTTCCTTGCAACTAAATCAAGCCCAATATCATTATGGATTCTTGCATTTCTTTGGCTTTTTTCTCTTTTTTCTTATTTATCATGGTTTGTAATGAATTTTCTGATGTGAGCCTTGATTTGAGGCTGGAATATGGAGTTCAAGACACGGAAGGAATGGTCTTTTTCAATCAGGGCACAGCTGTTGGCTTGCTCAAATTCTGGCTTGCTGTCATTGTTTTGGGTGCCTCAGCCGATTTGTGGTTTCTTGTGTGGCAATTTCCAAAATGTTTACTGGGTCTGAGTTGGCTTTGCCTTCTTCCTTCCCAAATTTTGTATTCTGACGCAATACAAACAAGAGTTTGGGCAGAGTAGCCATTATGAAATAAAAAACACAACAAATAGGCGTTTGGAGCTTAGAAATCTACAGGTAACATGACCAAGGTGAGTTTTTGTGTTTTGGAAAATAAAATGGAACAATTTGGCTGAGGTGACAGATATTAATTGCCTCCAAACTGAGTTTCACTGCGATTTTCAGGTTAATTCAGTCAGAACTCCACAGGCAGTCAGATGGAGGGGTGGATGAATCTGGGAGCAGCCTGTTTCCTTGCCACTAAATCAAGCCCAATATCACTAAGAACTCCTGCATTTCTTTGGCTTTTTTCTCATTTTTCTTTTTTTCATGGTTTGTTATGAATTTTCTGATGTGAGCTTGGTTTTGAGGCTGGCATATTGAGTTCAGGGCACAAGAGGAAGGTTCTTTTTCAATCATGGCACATCTGTTGGCTTGCTCTAATTCTGGCTTGCTGTCATTGTTTTGGGTGCCTCAGCCGATTTGTGGTTTCTTGTGTGGCAATTTCCTAAATGTTTTCTTGGTATGAGTTGGTTTTGCCTTCTTCCTTCCCAAATTTTGTATTCTGACGCAACAGAAACAAGAGTTTGTACAGATTAGCCATTATGAAATAAAAAACACAACAAATAGGCATTTGAAGCTTAGAAATCTACAGGTAACATGACCAAGGTGAGTTTTTGTGTTTATGAAAATAAAATGGAACACTTTGGCTGAGGTGACAGATATTAATTGCCTCCAAACTGAGTTTCACTGCGATTTTCAGGTTAATTAGGTCAGAATTCCACAGGCAGTCAGCTGGAGGGGTGGAAGAATCCGGGAACAGCTGGTTTCCTAGCGACTAAATCAAGCCCTATATCATTTTGGATTCTTGCATTTTTTTTGGCTTTTTTCTCTTTTTTCTTATTTATCATGGTTTGTAATGAATTTTCTGATGTGAGCTTTGGTTTTGAGGCTGTCATATTGAGTTCAGGACACAAGAGGAAGGTTCTTTTTCAATCAGGGCACAGCTGTTGGCTTGCTCCAATTCTGGCTTGCTGTCATTGTTTTGGGTGCCTCAGCCGATTTGTGGTTTCTTGAGCGGCAGTTTCCTACATGTTTTTTGGGTCTGAGTTGGCTTTGCCTTCTTCCTTCCCAAATTTTGTATTCTGATGCAATGCAAAGAAGAGTTTGTACAGAATAGCCATTATGAAATAAAAAACAGAGCAAATAGGCATTTGAAGCTTAGAAATCTACAGGTAACATGACCAAGGTGAGTTTTTGTGTTTATGAAAATAAAATGGAACACTTTGGCTGAGGTGACAGATATTAATTGCCTCCAAACTGAGTTTCACTGCGATTTTCAGGTTAATTAGGTCAGAATTCCACAGGCAGTCAGCTGGAGGGGTGGAAGAATCCGGGAACAGCTGGTTTCCTAGCGACTAAATCAAGCCCTATATCATTTTGGATTCTTGCATTTTTTTTGGCTTTTTTCTCTTTTTTCTTATTTATCATGGTTTGTAATGAATTTTCTGATGTGAGCTTTGGTTTTGAGGCTGTCATATTGAGTTCAGGACACAAGAGGAAGGTTCTTTTTCAATCAGGGCACAGCTGTTGGCTTGCTCCAATTCTGGCTTGCTGTCATTGTTTTGGGTGCCTCAGCCGATTTGTGGTTTCTTGAGCGGCAGTTTCCTACATGTTTTTTGGGTCTGAGTTGGCTTTGCCTTCTTCCTTCCCAAATTTTGTATTCTGATGCAATGCAAAGAAGAGTTTGTACAGAATAGCCATTATGAAATAAAAAACAGAGCAAATAGGCATTTGAAGCTTAGAAATCTACAGGTAACATGACCAAGGTGAGTTTTTGTGTTTATGAAAATAAAATGGAACACTTTGGCTGAGGTGACAGATATTAATTGCCTCCAAACTGAGTTTCACTGCGATTTTCAGGTTAATTCAGTCAGAATTCCACAGTCAGTCAGCTGGAGGGGTGGATGAATCCGGGAACAGCTGGTTTCCTAGTGACTAAATCAAGCCCTATATCATTATGGATTCTTGCATTTTTTTTGGCTTTTTTCTCTTTTTTCTTATTTATCATGGTTTGTAATGAATTTTCTGATGTGAGCTTTGATTTTGAGGCTGGCATATGGAGTTCAGGGCACATGAGGAAGGTTCTTTTTCAATCAGGGCACAGCTGTTGGCTTGCTCCAATTCTGGCTTGCCGTCATTGTTTTGGGTGCCTCAGCTGATTTGTGGTTTTTTGTGTGGCAATTTCCTAAATGTTTTCAGGGTCTGAGTTGGTTTTGCCTTCTTCCTTCCCAAATTTTGTATTCTGATGCAATACAAGCAAGATTATGGACAGAGTAGCCATTATGAAAGAAAAAAAAAAAAAACACAGCAAATTGCCCTTTCAGGATTAGCAATCTATAGGCAACACAACCAAGATGAGATTCTGTGTTTTGGAAAATGACATGGAACGCTTCTGCTGAGGTGACAGATTCTAATTCCCTCCAAATGGAGTGTGAGAGCAATTTTGAGGTGAATTCAATCAGAATTCCAAAGTCAGTCTGTGGACTGGGGGGGGATGAATCTGGAAACAGCCAGTTTCTTTGTGTCTAAATCCTGCCAAATATCACAAAGGACTCTTGCATTTCTTTGGCTTTTTCACATTTCCCTTATTTATCATGGTTTGTAATGAATTTTCTGATGTGAGCTTTGGTTTTGAGGCTGCAATATGGAGTTCAGGGTACTGGAGGAACGGTCTTTTTCAAAGAGGGTACACTTGTTGGCTTGCTGCAATTCTGGCTTTCTGTCATGGTTTTGGGTTCCTCAGCCGATTTTTGGTTTCTTCTGTGGCAATATCCTAAATGTTCTCTGGGTCTGAGTCGGCTTTGCCTTCTTCCTTCCCAAATTTTGTATTCTGATGCAATACCAGCAAGATTTTGGACAGAGTAGCCATTATGAAATAAAAAACACAACAAATAGGTGTTTGAAGCTTACAAATCTACAGGTAACATGACCAAGGTGAATTTTTGTGTTTTGGAAAATAAAATGGAAGACTTTGGCTGAGGTGACAGATATTAATTGCCTCCAAACTGAGTTTCACTGTGATTTTCAGGTTAATTCAGTTAATTCAGTTAGGATACCACAGGCTTGCATTTATTTGGCTTTTTCACATTTCCCTTATTTATCATGGTTTGTAATGAATTTTCTGATGTGAGCTTTGGTTTTGAGGCTGCAATATGGAGTTCAGGGTACTGGAGGAATGGTCTTTTTCAAACAGGGCACAGCTGTTGGCTTGCTTCAATTCTGGCTTGCTGTCATTGTTTTGGGTGCCTCAGCTGAAATTTGGTTTCTTGAGTTTCACTACGATTGTCAGGTTAATTCAGTCAGAATTCCACAGGCAGTCAGCTGGAGGGTTGGATGAATTTGGGAACAGCCAGTTTCCTTGCAACTAAATCAAGCCCAATATCATTATGGATTCTTGCATTTCTTTGGCTTTTTTCTCTTTTTTCTTTTTTTCATGGTTTGTTATGAATTTTCTGATGTGAGCTTTGGTTTTGAGGCTGGCATATTGAGTTCAGGGCACAAGAGGATGGTTCTTTATCAATCAGGGTACAGCTGTTGGCTTGCTCCAATTCTGGCTTGCTGTCATTGTTTTGGGTGCCTCAGCCAAGTTTTGGTTTCTTGTGTGGCAATTTCCAAAGGTTTTCAGGGTCTGAGTTGGCTTTGCCTTCTTCCTTCCCAAATTTTGTATTCTGATGCAATGCTAAGAAGAGTTTGGACAGAGTAGCCATTATGAAATAAAAAACAGAGCAAATAGTCGGTTGAAGCTTATAAATCTATAGGTAACATGACCAAGGTGAGTTTTTGTGTTTTGGAAAATACAATGGAACACTTTGGCTGAGGAGACAGATATTAATTGCCTCCAAACTGAGTTTCACTGCGATTTTCAGGTTAATTCAGTCAGAATTCCACAGTCAGTCAGCTGGAGGGTTGGATGAATCAGGAAACAGCTGGTTTCCTTGTGAATAAATCAAGCCCAATATCATTATGGATTCTTGAATTTTTTTGGCTTTTTTCTCTTTTTTCTTATTTATCATGGTTTGTAATGAATATTCTGATGTGAGCTTTGGTTTTGAGGCTGCAATATGGAGTTCAGGGCACAAGAGGAAGGTTCTTTTTCAATCAGGGCACAGCTGTTGGCGTGCTGCAATTCTGGCTTGCTTTCATTGTTTTGGGTGTTTCAGCTGACTTTTGGTTTCTTGAGCAGCAATTTCCAAAATGTTTTCTGTGTCTTAGTCGGTTTTGCTTCTTATTTCCTAATTATGTATTCTGATGCAATACAAGCAAGATTTTGGACAGAGTAGGCATTATGAAAGAAAAAAAAAACACAGCAAATTGCCCTTTGAGGATTAGAAATCTATAGGCTACACAACCAAGATGATTTTCTGTGTTTTGAAAAACGACATGGAACGCTTCTGCTGAGGTGACAGATTCTAATTCCCTCCACATTGAGTGTGAGTGCGATTTTGAGGTGAATTCCATCAGAATTCCAAAGTCAGTGTGTGGACTGGGGGGATGAATGTGGAAACAGCCAGTTTCCTTGTGTCTAAATCCAGCCAAATATCACAAAGGACTCTTGCATTTCTTGGGCTTTTTCACATTTCCCTTATTTATCATGGTTTGTAATGAATTTTCTGATGTGAGCATTGATTTTGAGGCTGGCATATTGAGTTCAAGACACGGAAGGAATGGTCTTTTTCAATCAGGGCACAGCTGTTGGCTTGCTCCAATTCTGGCTTTCTGTCATGGTTTTGGGTGCCTCAGCCGAGTTTTGGTTTCTTGAGCGGCAATGTCCTAAAGGATTTCTGGGTCTGAGTTGGTTTTGCCTTCTTCCTTCCCAAATTTTGTATTCTGACGCCATACAAACACGAGTTTAGACAGCAGATCCATTATGAAATAAAAAACAAAACCAATGAGCGTGTCATGCTTAGCATTCCAGAGGCAGCACGACCAACATGAGTTTTTGTGTTTTGGAAAAAGACATGGAACCCTTTTGCAGAGGGGAACGATCATTAATTCCCCAAATCAGTTTGCCAGCGATTTTCAGGTGAACTGAATGAGTTTTCCAAAGCCAGTCAGCTGGGAGGGGTGGATGAATGCGGAAACAGCCTGTTTCCTTGTGACTAAATCAAGCCCACTATCAAAAAGGACTCTTCCATTTCTTTGGCTGTTTTGTCATTTTTCTTCTTTATCATGGTTTGTAATGAATTTTCTGATGTGAGCTTTGATTTTGAGGCTGGAATATGGAGTTCAAGACCCGGAAGGAATAGTCTTTTTCCATCAGGGCACAGCTGTTGGCTTGCTCCAATTCTGGCTTTCTGTCATGGTTTTGGGTGCCTCAGCCGAGTTTTGGTTTCTTGAGCGGCAATTTCCTAAGTGATTTCTGGGTCTGAGTTGGTTTTGCCTTCTTCCTTCCCAAATTTTGTATTCTGACGCCATACAAACACGAGTTTAGACAGCAGATCCATTATGAAATAAAAAAAAAAAACAAAACCAATGAGCGTGTCATGCTTAGAATTCTAGAGGCAGCACGACCAACATGAGTTTTTGTGTTTTGGAAAAAGAAATGGAACCCATTTGCAGAGGGGCACGATCATTAATTCCCCAAATCAGTTTGCCAGCGATTTTCAGGTGAATTGAATGAGTTTTCCAAAGCCAGTCAGCTGGGAGGGGTGGATGAATGCGGAAACAGCCTGTTTCCTTGTGACTAAATCAAGCCCACTATGAAAAAGGACTCTTGCATTTCTTTGGCTCTTTTCACATTTTTCTTCTTTATCATGGTTTGTAATGAATTTTCTGATGTGAGCTTTGATTTTGAGGCTGGAATATGGAGTTCAAGACCCGGGAGGAATGGTCTTTTTCCATCAGGGCACAGCTGTTGGCTTGCTCCAATTCTGGCTTTCTGTCATGGTTTTGGGTGCCTCAGCCGAGTTTTGGTTTCTTGAGCGGAATTTCCTAAAGGATTTCTGGGTCTGAGTTGGTTTTGCCTTCTTCCTTCCCAAATTTTGTATTCTGACGCCATACAAACACGAGTTTAGACAGCAGATCCATTATGAAATAAAAAAAAAAATACAAAACCAATGAGCGTGTCATGCTTAGAATTCTAGAGGCAGCACGACCAACATGAGTTTTTGTGTTTTGGACAAAGACATGGAACCCTTTTGCAGAGGGGAACGATAATTAATTCCCCCAAATCAGTTTGCCAGCGATTTTCAGGTGAATTGAATGAGTTTTCCAAAGCCAGTCAGCTGGGAGGGGTGGATGAATCCGGAAACAGCCTGTTTCCTTGGGACTAAATCAAGCCCACTATCAACAAGGACTCTTCCATTTCTTTGGCTCTTTTCACATTTTTCTTCTTTATCATGGTTTGTAATGAATTTTCTGATGTGAGCTTTGATTTTGAGGCTGGAATATGGAGTTCAAGACCCGGGAAGAATGGTCTTTTTCAATCAGGGCACAGCTGTTGGCTTGCTCCAATTCTGGCTTTCTGTCATGGTTTTGGGTGCCTCAGCCGAGTTTTGGTTTCTTGAGCGGCAATGTCCTAAAGGATTTCTGGGTCTGAGTTGGTTTTGCCTTCTTCCTTCCCAAATTTTGTATTCTGACGCCATACAAACACGAGTTTAGACAGCAGATCCATTATGAAATAAAAAAAAAATACAAAACCAATGAGCGTGTCATGCTTAGAATTCTAGAGGCAGCACGACCAACATGAGTTTTTGTGTTTTGGACAAAGACATGGAACCCTTTTGCAGAGGGGAACGATAATTAATTCCCCCAAATCAGTTTGCCAGCGATTTTCAGGTGAATTGAATGAGTTTTCCAAAGCCAGTCAGCTGGGAGGGGTGGATGAATCCGGAAACAGCCTGTTTCCTTGGGACTAAATCAAGCCCACTATCAGCAAGGACTCTTCCATTTCTTTGGCTCTTTTCACATTTTTCTTCTTTATCATGGTTTGTAATGAATTTTCTGATGTGAGCTTTGATTTTGAGGCTGGAATATGGAGTTCAAGACCCGGGAAGAATGGTCTTTTTCAATCAGGGCACAGCTGTTGGCTTGCTCCAATTCTGGCTTTCTGTCATGGTTTTGGGTGCCTCAGCCGAGTTTTGGTTTCTTGAGCGGCAATGTCCTAAAGGATTTCTGGGTCTGAGTTGGTTTTGCCTTCTTCCTTCCCAAATTTTGTATTCTGACGCCATACAAACACGAGTTTAGACAGCAGATCCATTATGAAATAAAAAAAACAAAACCAATGAGCGTGTCATGCTTAGAATTCTAGAGGCAGCACGACCAACATGAGTTTTTGTGTTTTGGACAAAGACATGGAACCCTTTTGCAGAGGGGAACGATAATTAATTCCCCCAAATCAGTTTGCCAGCGATTTTCAGGTGAATTGAATGAGTTTTCCAAAGCCAGTCAGCTGGGAGGGGTGGATGAATCCGGAAACAGCCTGTTTCCTTGGGACTAAATCAAGCCCACTATCAAAAAGGACTCTTCCATTTCTTTGGCTCTTTTCACATTTTTCTTCTTTATCATGGTTTGTAATGAATTTTCTGATGTGAGCTTTGATTTTGAGGCTGGAATATGGAGTTCAAGACCCGGGAAGAATGGTCTTTTTCAATCAGGGCACAGCTGTTGGCTTGCTCCAATTCTGGCTTTCTGTCATGGTTTTGGGTGCCTCAGCCGAGTTTTGGTTTCTTGAGCGGCAATGTCCTAAAGGATTTCTGGGTCTGAGTTGGTTTTGCCTTCTTCCTTCCCAAATTTTATATTCTGACGCCATACAAACACGAGTTTAGACAGCAGATCCATTATGAAATAAAAAAAACAAAACCAATGAGCGTGTCATGCTTAGAATTCTAGAGGCAGCACGACCAACATGAGTTTTTGTGTTTTGGATAAAGACATGGAACCCTTTTGCAGAGGGAAACGATAATTAATTCCCCCAAATCAGTTTGCCAGCGATTTTCAGGTGAATTGAATGAGTTTTCCAAAGCCAGTCAGCTGGGAGGGGTGGATGAATCCGGAAACAGCCTGTTTCCTTGTGACGAAATCAAGCCCACTCTCAAAAAGGACTCTTCCATTTCTTTGGCTCTTTTCACATTTTTCTTCTTTATCTTGGTTTGTAATGAATTTTCTGATGTGAGCTTTGATTTTGAGGCTGGAATATGGAGTTCAAGACCCGGAAGGAATGGTGTTTTTCAATCAGGGCACAGCTATTGGCTTGCTCCAATTCTGGCTTTCTGTCATGGTTTTGGGTGCCTCAGCCCAGTTTTGGTTTCTTGAGCGGCAATTTCCTAAAGGATTTCTGGGTCTGAGTTGGTTTTGCCTTCTTCCTTCCCAAATTTTGTATTCTGACGCCATACAAACACGAGTTTAGACAGCAGATCCATTATGAAATAAAAAAAACAAAACCAATGAGCGTGTCATGCTTAGAATTCTAGAGGCAGCACGACCTACATGAGTTTTGGAGAAAGAAATGGAACCCTTTTGCAGAGGGGAATGATCATTAATTCCCCAAATCAGTTTGCCCGCGATTTTCAGGTGAATTGAATGAGTTTTCCAAAGCCAGTCAGCTGGGAGGGGTGGGTGAATCCGGAAACAGCCTGTTTCCTTGTGACTAAATCAAGCCCACTATCAAAAAGGACTCTTCCATTTCTTTGGCTGTTTTGTCATTTTTCTTCTTTATCATGGTTTGTAATGAATTTTCTGATGTGAGCTTTGATTTTGAGGCTGGAATATGGAGTTCAAGACACGGAAGGAATGGTCTTTTTCAATCAGGGCACAGCTGTTGGCTTGCTCCAATTCTGGCTTTCTGTCATGGTTTTGGGTGCCTCAGCCGAGTTTTGGTTTCTTGAGCGGCAATTTCCTAAAGGATTTCTGGGTCTGAGTTGGTTTTGCCTTCTTCCTTCCCAAATTTTGTATTCTGACGCCATACAAACACGAGTTTACACAGCAGATCCATTATGAAATAAAAAACAAAACCAATGAGCGTGTCATGCTTAAAATTCTAGAGGCAGCACGACCAACATGAGTTTTTGTGTTTTGGAAAATGAAATGGAACCCTTTTGCAGAGGGGAATGATCATTAATTCCCCAAATCAGTTTGCCAGCGATTTTCAGGTGAATTGAATGAGTTTTCCAAAGCCAGTCAGCTGGGAGGGGTGGGTGAATCCGGAAACAGCCTTTTTCCTTGGGACCAAATCAAGCCCACTATCAAAAAGGACTCTTGCATTTCTTTGGCTCTTTTCACATTTTTCTCCTTTATCATGGTTTGTAATGTATTTTCTGATGTGAGCTTTGATTTTGAGGCTGGAATATGGAGTTCAAGACCCGGAAGGAATGGTCTTTTTCAATCAGGGCACAGCTGTTGGCTTGCTCCAATTCTGGCTTTCTGTCATGGTTTTGGGTGCCTCAGCCGAGTTTTGGTTTCTTGAGCGGCAATTTCCTAAATGATTTCTGGGTCTGAGTTGGCTTTGCCTTCTTCCTTCCCAAATTTTGTATTCTGACGCCATACTAACACAAGTTTAGACAGCAGATCCATTATGAAATAAAAAAAAACAAAACCAATGAGCGTGTCATGCTTAGAATTCTAGAGGCAGCACGACCAATATGAGGTTTTGTGTTTTGGAAAAAGACATGGAACCCTTTTGCAGAGGGGAACGATCATTAATTCCCCAAATCAGTTTGCCAGTGATTTTCAGGTGAATTGAATGAGTTTTCCAAAGCCAGTCAGCTGGGAGGGGTGGATGAATCCGGAAACAGCCTGTTTCCTTGTGACGAAATCAAGCCCACTATCAAAAAGGACTCTTGCATTTCTTTGGCTCTTTTCTCATTTTTCTTCTTTATCATGGTTTGTAATGTATTTTCTAATGTGAGCTTTGATTTTGAGGCTGGAATATGGAGTTCAAGACCCGGAAGGAATGGTCTTTTTCAATCAGGGCACAGCTGTTGGCTTGCTCCAATTCTGGCTTTCTGTCATGGTTTTGGGTGCCTCAGCCGAGGTTTGGTTTCTTGAGCGGCAATTTCCTAAATGATTTCTGGGTCTGAGTTGGTTTTGCCTTCTTCCTTCCCAAATTTTGTATTCTGACGCCATACAAACACGAGTTTAGACAGCAAATCCATTATGAAATAAAAAAAAACAAAACCAATGAGTGTGTCATGCTTAGAATTCTAGAGGCAGCACGACCAACCTGAGTTTTTGTGTTTTGGAAAAAGACATGGAACCGTTTTGCAGAGGGGAACGATAACTAATTCCCCATATCAGTTTGCAGCGATTTTCAGGTGAATTGAATGAGTTTTCCAAAGCCAGTCAGCTGGGAGGGGTGGATGAATCCGGAAACAGCCTGTTTCCTTGGGACTAAATCAAGCCCACTATCAACAAGGACTCTTCCATTTCTTTGGCTCTTTTCACATTTTTCTTCTTCATCATGGTTTGTAATGAATTTTCTGATGTGAGCTTTGATTTTGAGGCTGGAATATGGAGTTCAAGACCCGGAAGGAATGGTCTTTTTCAATCAGGGCACAGCTGTTGGCTTGCTCCAATTCTGGCTTTCTGTCATGGTTTTGGGTGCCTCAGCCGAGTTTTGGTTTCTTGAGTGGCAATTTCCTAAATGATTTCTGGGTCTGAGTTGGTTTTGCCTTCTTCCTTCCCAAATTTTGTATTCTGACGCCATACAAACACGAGTTTAGACAGCAGATCCATTATGAAATAAAAAACAAAACCAATGAGCGTGTCATGCTTAGAATTCCAGAGGCAGCACGACCAACATGAGTTTTTGTGTTTTGGAAAAAGAAATGGAACCCTTTTGCAGAGGGGAACGATCATTAATTCCCCAAATCAGTTTGCCAGCGATTTTCAGGTGAATTGAATGAGTGTTCGAAAGCCAGTCAGCTGGGAGGGGTGGATGAATCCGGAAACAGCCTGTTTCCTTGTGACTAAATCAAGCCCACTATCAAAAAGGACTCTTCCATTTCTTTGGCTGTTTTGTCATTTTTCTTCTTTATCATGGTTTGTAATGAATTTTCTGATGTGAGCTTTGATTTTGAGGCTGGAATATGGAGTTCTAGACACGGAAGGAATGGTCTTTTTCAATCAGGGCACAGCTGTTGGCTTGCTCTGATTCTGGCTTTCTGTCATGGTTTTGGGTGCCTCAGCCGAGTTTTGGTTTCTTGAGCGGCAATTTCCTAAATGACTTCTGGGTCGGAGTTGGTTTTGCCTTCTTCCTTCCCAAATTTTGTATTCTGACGCCATACAAACACGAGTTTACACAGCAGATCCATTAGGAAATAAAAAACAAAACCAATGAGCGTGTCATGCTTAGAATTCTAGAGGCAGCACGACCAACATGAGTTTTTGTGTTTTGGAAAAAGAAATGGAACCCTTTTGCAGAGGGGAACGATCATTAATTCCCCAAATCAGTTTGCCAGCGATTTTCAGGTGAATTGAATGAGTTTTCCAAAGCCAGTCAGCTGGGAGGGGTGGATGAATCCGGAAACAGCCTGTTTCCTTGTGACGAAATCAAGCCCACTATCAAAAAGGACTCTTCCATTTCTTTGGCTCTTTTCACATTTTTCTTCTTTATCATGGTTTGTAATGAATTTTCTGATGTGAGCTTTGATTTTGAGGCTGGAATATGGAGTTCAAGACACGGAAGGAATGGTCTTTTTCAATCAGGGCACAGCTGTTGGCTTGCTCCAATTCTGGCTTTCTGTCATGGTTTTGGGTGCCTCAGCCCAGTTTTGGTTTCTTGAGCGGCAATTTCCTTAATGACTTCAGGGTCTGAGTTGGTTTTGCCTTCTTCCTTCCCAAATTTTGTATTCTGACGCCATACAAACACGAGTTTACACAGCAGATCCATTATGAAAGAAAAAACAAAACCAATGAGCGTGTCATGCTTAAAATTCTAGAGGCAGCACGACCAACATGAGTTTTTGTGTTTTGGAAAAAGAAATGGAACCTTTTGCAGAGGGGAATGATCATTAATTCCCCAAATCAGTTTGCCTGCGATTTTCAGGTGAATTGAATGAGTTTTCCAAAGCCAGTCAGCTGGGAGGGGTGGATGAATCCGGAAACAGCCTGTTTCCTTGTGACTTAATCAAGCCCACTATCAAAAAGGACTCTTGCATTTCTTTGGCTCTTCTCACTTTTTTCTTCTTTATCATGGTTTGTAATGAATTTTCTGATGTGAGCTTTGATTTTGAGGCTGGAATATGGAATTCAAGACACGGAAGGAATGGTCTCTTTCAATCAGGGCACAGCTGTTGGCTTGCTCCAATTCTGGCTTTCTGTCATGGTTTTGGGTGCCTCAGCCGAGTTTTGGTTTCTTGAGTGGCAATTTCCTAAATGATTTCTGGGTCTGAGTTGGTTTTGCCTTCTTCCTTCCCAAATTTTGTATTCTGACGCCATACAAACACGAGTTTAGACAGCAGATCCATTAGGAAATAAAAAACAAAACCAATGAGCGTGTCATGCTTAGAATTCCAGAGGCAGCACGACCAACATGAGTTTTTGTGTTTTGGACAAAGAAATGGAACCCTTTTGCAGAGGGGAACGATCATTAATTCCCCAAATCAGTTTGCCAGCGATTTTCAGGTGAATTGAATGAGTGTTCGAAAGCCAGTCAGCTGGGAGGGGTGGATGAATCCGGAAACAGCCTGTTTCCTTGTGACTAAATCAAGCCCACTATCAAAAAGGACTCTTGCATTTCTTCAGCTCTTTTCACATTTTTCTTCTTTATCATGGTTTGTAATGAATTTTCTGATGTGAGCTTTGATTTTGAGGCTGGAATATGGAGTTCTAGACACGGAAGGAATGGTCTTTTTCAATCAGGGCACAGCTGTTGGCTTGCTCCGATTCTGGCTTTCTGTCATAGTTTTGGGTGCCTCAGCCCAGTTTTGGTTTCTTGAGCGGCAATTTCCTAAATGACTTCTGGGTCGGAGTTGGTTTTGCCTTCTTCCTTCCCAAATTTTGTATTCTGACGCCATACAAACACGAGTTTAGACAGCAGATCCATTAGGAAATAAAAAACAAAACCAATGAGCGTGTCATGCTTAGAATTCTAGAGGCAGCACGACCAACATGAGTTTTTGTGTTTTGGAAAAAGAAATGGAACCCTTTTGCAGAGGGGAACGATCATTAATTCCCCAAATCAGTTTGCCAGCGATTTTCAGGTGAATTGAATGAGTTTTCCAAAGCCAGTCAGCTGGGAGGGGTGGATGAATCCGGAAACAGCCTGTTTCCTTGTGACGAAATCAAGCCCACTCTCAAAAAGGACTCTTCCATTTCTTTGGCTCTTTTCACATTTTTCTTCTTTATCATGGTTTGTAATGAATTTTCTGATGTGAGCTTTGATTTTGAGGCTGGAATATGGAGTTCAAGACACGGAAGGAATGGTCTTTTTCAATCAGGGCACAGCTGTTAGCTTGCTCCGATTCTGGCTTTCTGTCATGGTTTTGGGTGCCTCAGCCGAGTTTTGGTTTCTTGAGCGGCAATTTCCTAAAGGATTTCTGGGTCGGAGTTGGTTTTGCCTTCTTCCTTCCCAAATTTTGTATTCTGACGCCATACAAACACGAGTTTAGACAGCAGATCCATTAGGAAATAAAAAACAAAACCAATGAGCGTGTCATGCTTAGAATTCTAGAGGCAGCACGACCAACATGAGTTTTTGTGTTTTGGAAAAAAAAATGGAACCCTTTTGCAGAGGGGAATGATCATTAATTCCCCAAATCAGTTTGCCAGCGATTTTCAGGTGAATTGAATGAGTTTTCCAAAGCCAGTCAGCTGGGAGGGGTGGATGAATCCGGAAACAGCCTGTTTCCTTGGGACTAAATCAAGCCCACTATCAACAAGGACTCTTCCATTTCTTTGGGTCTTTTCACATTTTTCTTCTTTATCATGGTTTGTAATGAATTTTCTGATGTGAGCTTTGATTTTGAGGCTGGAATATGGAGTTCTAGACCCGGAAGGAATGGTCTTTTTCAATCAGGGCACAGCTGTTGGCTTGCTCCAATTCTGGCTTTCTGTCATGGTTTTGGGTGCCTCAGCCGAGTTTTGGTTTCTTGAACGGCAATTTCCTAAAGGATTTCTGGGTCTGAGTTGGTTTTGCCTTCTTCCTTCCAAAATTTTGTATTCTGACGCCATACAAACACGAGTTTAGACAGCAGATCCATTATGAAATAAAAAACAAAACCAATAAGCGTGTCATGCTTAGAATTCTAGAGGCAGCACGACCAACATGAGTTTTTGTGTTTTGGACAAAGAAATGGAACCCTTTTGCAGAGGGGAACGATCATTAATTCCCCAAATCAGTTTGCCAGCGATTTTCAGGTGAATTGAATGAGTTTTCCAAAGCCAGTCAGCTGGGAGGGGTGGGTGAATCCGGAAACAGCCTGTTTCCTTGTGACTAAATCAAGCCCACTATCAAAAAGGACTCTTCCATTTCTTTGGCTGTTTTGTCATTTTTCTTCTTTATCATGGTTTGTAATGAATTTTCTGATGTGAGCTTTGATTTTGAGGCTGGAATATGGAATTCAAGACACGGAAGGAAAGGTCTTTTTCCATCAGGGCACAGCTGTTGGCTTGCTCCAATTCTGGCTTTCTGTCATGGTTTTGGGTGCCTCAGCCGAGTTTTGGTTTCTTGAGTGGCAATTTCCTAAATGATTTCTGGGTCTGAGTTGGTTTTGCCTTCTTCCTTCCCAAATTTTGTATTCTGACGCCATACAAACACGAGTTTAGACAGCAGATCCATTATGAAATAAAAAACAAAACCAATGAGCGTGTCATGCTTAGAATTCCAGAGGCAGCACGACCAACATGAGTTTTTGTGTTTTGGAAAAAGAAATGGAACCCTTTTGCAGAGGGGAACGATCATTAATTCCCCAAATCAGTTTGCCAGCGATTTTCAGGTGAATTGAATGAGTTTTCCAAAACCAGTCAGCTGGGAGGGGTGGATGAATCCGGAAACAGCCTGTTTCCTTGTGACTAAATCAAGCCCACTATCAAAAAGGACTCTTGCATTTCTTTGGCTGTTTTGTCATTTTTCTTCTTTATCATGGTTTGTAATGAATTTTCTGATGTGAGCTTTGATTTTGAGGCTGGAATATGGAGTTCAAGACCCGGAAGGAATGGTCTTTTTCCATCAGGGCACAGCTGTTGGCTTGCTCCAATTCTGGCTTTCTGTCATGGTTTTGGGTGCCTCTGCCGAGTTTTGGTTTCTTGAGCGGCAATTTCCTAAATGACTTCTGGGTCTGAGTTGGTTTTGCCTTCTTCCTTCCCAAATTTTGTATTCTGACGCCATACAAACACGAGTTTAGACAGCAGATCCATTAGGAAATAAAAAACAAAACCAATGAGCGTGTCATGCTTAGAATTCTAGAGGCAGCACGACCAACATGAGTTTTTGTGTTTTGGAAAAAGAAATGGAACCCTTTTGCAGAGGGGAACGATCATTAATTCCCCAAATCAGTTTGCCAGCGATTTTCAGGTGAATTGAATGAGTTTTCCAAAGCCAGTCAGCTGGGAGGGGTGGATGAATCCGGAAACAGCCTGTTTCCTTGTGACGAAATCAAGCCCACTCTCAAAAAGGACTCTTCCATTTCTTTGGCTCTTTTCACATTTTTCTTCTTTATCATGGTTTGTAATGAATTTTCTGATGTGAGCTTTGATTTTGAGGCTGGAATATGGAGTTCAAGACCCGGAAGGAATGGTCTTTTTCAATCAGGGCACAGCTGTTGGCTTGCTCCAATTCTGGCTTTCTGTCATGGTTTTGGGTGCCTCAGCCCAGTTTTGGTTTCTTGAGCGGCAATTTCCTTAATGTTTTCAGGGTCTGAGTTGGTTTTGCCTTCTTCCTTCCCAAATTTTGTATTCTGACGCCATACAAACACGAGTTTACACAGCAGATCCATTATGAAAGAAA
Source organism: Oryctolagus cuniculus (assembly GCF_964237555.1). Taxonomy (NCBI): domain Eukaryota; kingdom Metazoa; phylum Chordata; class Mammalia; order Lagomorpha; family Leporidae; genus Oryctolagus; species Oryctolagus cuniculus. The sequence continues at coordinate 81,945,025 of NC_091444.1, read as the reverse complement.
AAACAAAACCAATGAGCGTGTCATGCTTAGAATTCTAGAGGCAGCACGACCAACATGAGTTTTTGTGTTTTGGAAAAAGAAATGGAACCCTTTTGCAGAGGGGAATGATCATTAATTCCCCAAATCAGTTTGCCTGCGATTTTCAGGTGAATTGAATGAGTTTTCCAAAGCCAGTCAGCTGGGAGGGGTGGATGAATCCGGAAACAGCCTGTTTCCTTGGGACTAAATCAAGCCCACTATCAACAAGGACTCTTCCATTTCTTTGGCTCTTTTCACATTTTTCTTCTTTATCATGGTTTGTAATGAATTTTCTGATGTGAGCTTTGATTTTGAGGCTGGAATATGGAGTTCAAGACCCGGAAGGAATGGTCTTTTTCAATCAGGGCACAGCTGTTGGCTTGCTCCAATTCTGGCTTTCTGTCATGGTTTTGGGTGCCTCAGCCGAGTTTTGGTTTCTTGAGTGGCAATTTCCTAAATGATTTCTGGGTCTGAGTTGGTTTTGCCTTCTTCCTTCCCAAATTTTGTATTCTGACGCCATACAAACACGAGTTTAGACAGCAGATCCATTATGAAATAAAAAACAAAACCAATGAGCGTGTCATGCTTAGAATTCCAGAGGCAGCACGACCAACATGAGTTTTTGTGTTTTGGAAAAAGAAATGGAACCCTTTTGCAGAGGGGAACGATCATTAATTCCCCAAATCAGTTTGCCAGCGATTTTCAGGTGAATTGAATGAGTTTTCCAAAACCAGTCAGCTGGGAGGGGTGGATGAATCCGGAAACAGCCTGTTTCCTTGTGACTAAATCAAGCCCACTATCAAAAAGGACTCTTGCATTTCTTTGGCTGTTTTGTCATTTTTCTTCTTTATCATGGTTTGTAATGAATTTTCTGATGTGAGCTTTGATTTTGAGGCTGGAATATGGAGTTCAAGACCCGGAAGGAATGGTCTTTTTCCATCAGGGCACAGCTGTTGGCTTGCTCCAATTCTGGCTTTCTGTCATGGTTTTGGGTGCCTCTGCCGAGTTTTGGTTTCTTGAGCGGCAATTTCCTAAATGACTTCTGGGTCTGAGTTGGTTTTGCCTTCTTCCTTCCCAAATTTTGTATTCTGACGCCATACAAACACGAGTTTAGACAGCAGATCCATTAGGAAATAAAAAACAAAACCAATGAGCGTGTCATGCTTAGAATTCTAGAGGCAGCACGACCAACATGAGTTTTTGTGTTTTGGAAAAAGAAATGGAACCCTTTTGCAGAGGGGAACGATCATTAATTCCCCAAATCAGTTTGCCAGCGATTTTCAGGTGAATTGAATGAGTTTTCCAAAGCCAGTCAGCTGGGAGGGGTGGATGAATCCGGAAACAGCCTGTTTCCTTGTGACGAAATCAAGCCCACTCTCAAAAAGGACTCTTCCATTTCTTTGGCTCTTTTCACATTTTTCTTCTTTATCATGGTTTGTAATGAATTTTCTGATGTGAGCTTTGATTTTGAGGCTGGAATATGGAGTTCAAGACCCGGAAGGAATGGTCTTTTTCAATCAGGGCACAGCTGTTGGCTTGCTCCAATTCTGGCTTTCTGTCATGGTTTTGGGTGCCTCAGCCCAGTTTTGGTTTCTTGAGCGGCAATTTCCTTAATGATTTCAGGGTCTGAGTTGGTTTTGCCTTCTTCCTTCCCAAATTTTGTATTCTGACGCCATACAAACACGAGTTTACACAGCAGATCCATTATGAAAGAAAAAACAAAACCAATGAGCGTGTCATGCTTAGAATTCTAGAGGCAGCACGACCAACATGAGTTTTTGTGTTTTGGAAAAAGAAATGGAACCCTTTTGCAGAGGGGAATGATCATTAATTCCCCAAATCAGTTTGCCTGCGATTTTCAGGTGAATTGAATGAGTTTTCCAAAGCCAGTCAGCTGGGAGGGGTGGATGAATCCGGAAACAGCCTGTTTCCTTGGGACTAAATCAAGCCCACTATCAACAAGGACTCTTCCATTTCTTTGGCTCTTTTCACATTTTTCTTCTTTATCATGGTTTGTAATGAATTTTCTGATGTGAGCTTTGATTTTGAGCCTGGAATATGGAGTTCAAGACCCGGAAGGAATGGTCTTTTTCAATCAGGGCACAGCTGTTGGCTTGCTCCAATTCTGGCTTTCTGTCATGGTTTTGGGTGCCTCAGCCGAGTTTTGGTTTCTTGAGCGGCAATTTCCTAAATGATTTCTGGGTCTGTGTTGGTTTTGCCTTCTTCCTTCCCAAATTTTGTATTCTGACGCCATACAAACACGAGTTTAGACTGCAGATCCATTATGAAATAAAAAACAAAACGAAGTAGCGTGTCATGCTTAGAATTCTAGAGGCAGCACGACCAACATGAGTTTTTGTGTTTTGGAAAAAGAACTGGAACCCTTTTGCAGAGGGGAATGATAATTAATTCCCCAAATCAGTTTGCCTGCAATTTTCAGGTGAATTGAATGAGTTTTCCAAAATCAGTCAGCTGGGAGGGGTGGATGAATCCGGAAACAGCCTGTTTCCTGGTGACTAAATCAAGCCCACTCTCAAAAAGGACTCTTCCATTTCTTTGGCTGTTTTGTCATTTTTCTTCTTTATCATGGTTTGTAATGAATTTTCTGATGTGAGCTTTGATTTTGAGGCTGGAATATGGAATTCAAGACACGGAAGGAATGGTCTTTTTCCATCAGGGCACAGCTGTTGGCTTGCTCCAATTCTGGCTTTCTGTCATGGTTTTGGGTGCCTCAGCCGAGTTTTGGTTTCTTGAGCGGCAATTTCCTAAATGATTTCTGGGTCTGAGTTGGTTTTGCCTTCTTCCTTCCCAAATTTTGTATTCTGACGCCATACAAACACGAGTTTAGACAGCAGATCCATTATGAAATAAAAAACAAAACCAATGAGCGTGTCATGCTTAGAATTCCAGAGGCAGCACGACCAACATGAGTTTTTGTGTTTTGGAAAAAGACATGGAACCCTTTTGCAGAGGGGAACGATCATTAATTCCCCAAATCAGTTTGCCAGCGATTTTTAGGTGAATTGAATGAGTTTTCCAAAGCCAGTCAGCTGGGAGGGGTGGATGAATCCGGAAAGAGCCTGTTTCCTTGTGACTAAATCAAGCCCACTATCAAAAAGGACTCTTCCATTTCTTTGGCTCTTTTCACATTTTTCTTCTTTATCATGGTTTGTAATGAATTTTCTGATGTGAGCTTTGATTTTGAGGCTGGAATATGGAGTTCAAGACCCGGAAGGAATGGTCTTTTTCAATCAGGGCACAGCTGTTGGCTTGCTCCAATTCTGGCTTTCTGTCATGGTTTTGGGTGCCTCAGCCGAGTTTTGGTTTCTTGAGCGGCAATTTCCTAAATGCATTCCGGGTCTGAGTTGGTTTTGCCTTCTTCCTTCCCAAATTTTGTATTCTGACGCCATACAAACACGAGTTTAGACAGCAGATCCATTATGAAATAAAAAACAAAACCAATGAGCGTGTCATGCTTAGAATTCTAGAGGCAGCACGACCAACATGAGTTTTTGTGTTTTGGAAAAAGAAATGTAACCCTTTTGCAGAGGGGAATGATCATTAATTCCCCAAATCAGTTTGCCTGCGATTTTCAGGTGAATTGAATGAGTTTTCAAAAGCCAGTCAGCTGGGAGGGGTTTATGAATCCGGAAACACCCTGTTTCCTTGGGACTAAATCAAGCCCACTATCAACAAGGACTCTTCCATTTCTTTGGCTCTTTTCACATTTTTCTTCTTTATCATGGTTTGTAATGAATTTTCTGATGTGAGCTTTGATTTTGAGCCTGGAATATGGAGTTCAAGACCCGGAAGAAATGGTCTTTTTCAATCAGGGCACAGCTGTTGGCTTGCTCCAATTCTGGCTTTCTGTCATGGTTTTGGGTGCTTCAGCCGAGTTTTGGTTTCTTGAGTGGCAATTTCCTAAAGGATTTCTGGGTCTGAGTTGGTTTTGCCTTCTTCCTTCCCAAATTTTGTATTCTGACGCCATACAAACACGAGTTTAGACAGCAGATCCATTATGAAATAAAAAACAAAACCAATAAGCGTGTCATGCTTAAAATTCTAGAGGCAGCACGACCAACATGAGTTTTTGTGTTTTGGACAAAGAAATGGAACCCTTTTGCAGAGGGGAACGATCATTAATTCCCCAAATCAGTTTGCCAGCGATTTTCAGGTGAATTGAATGAGTTTTCCAAAGCCAGTCAGCTGGGAGGGGTGGATGAATCCGGAAACAGCCTGTTTCCTTGTGACTAAATCAAGCCCACTATCAAAAAGGACTCTTCCATTTCTTCAGCTCTTTTCACATTTTTCTTCTTTATCATGGTTTGTAATGAATTTTCTGATGTGAGCTTTGATTTTGAGGCTGGAATATGGAGTTCAAGACACGGAAGGAATGGTCTTTTTCAATCAGGGCACAGCTGTTGGCTTGCTCCAATTCTGGCTTTCTGTCATGGTTTTGGGTGCCTCAGCCGAGTTTTGGTTTCTTGAGTGGCAATTTCCTAAAGGATTTCTGGGTCTGAGTTGGTTTTGCCTTCTTCCTTCCCAAATTTTGTATTCTGACGCCATACAAACACGAGTTTAGACAGCAGATCCATTATGAAATAAAAAACAAAACCAATAAGCGTGTCATGCTTAAAATTCTAGAGGCAGCACGACCAACATGAGTTTTTGTGTTTTGGACAAAGAAATGGAACCCTTTTGCAGAGGGGAACGATCATTAATTCCCCAAATCAGTTTGCCAGCGATTTTCAGGTGAATTGAATGAGTTTTCCAAAGCCAGTCAGCTGGGAGGGGTGGATGAATCCGGAAACAGCCTGTTTCCTTGTGACTAAATCAAGCCCACTATCAAAAAGGACTCTTCCATTTCTTTGGCTGTTCTCACTTTTTTCTTCTTTATCATGGTTTGTAATGAATTTTCTGATGTGAGCTTTGATTTTGAGGCTGGAATATGGAGTTCAAGACACGGAAGGAATGGTCTTTTTCAATCAGGGCACAGCTGTTGGCTTGCTCCAATTCTGACTTTCTGTCATGGATTTGGATGCCTCAGCCGAGTTTTGGTTTCTTGAGCGGCAATTTCCTAAATGATTTCTGGGTCTGAGTTGGTTTTGCCTTCTTCCTTCCCAAATTTTGTATTCTGACGCAATACAAACACGAGTTTAGACAGCAGATCCATTATGAAATGAAAAAAAAAAAAAAACAATTAGCGTGTCATGCTTAGAATTCTAGAGGCAGCACGACCAACATGAGTTTTTGTGTTTTAGAAAAAGAAATGGAACCCTTTTGCAGAGTGGAACGATAATTAATTCCCCAAATCAGTTTGCCAGCGATTTTCAGGTAAATAGAATGAGTTTTCCAAAGCCAGTCAGCTGGGAGGGGTGGATGAATCCGGAAACAGCCTGTTTCCTTGTGACTAAATCAAGCCCACTATCAAAAAGGACTCTTCCATTTCTTTGGCTCTTTTCACATTTTTTTCTTTATCATGGTTTGTAATGAATTTTCTGATGTGAGCTTTGATTTTGAGGCTGGAATATGGAGTTCAAGACACGGAAGGAATGGTCTTTTTCAATCAGGGCACAGCTGTTGGCTTGCTCCAATTCTGACTTTCTGTCATGGATTTGGATGCCTCAGCCGAGTTTTGGTTTCTTGAGCGGCAATTTCCTAAATGATTTCTGGGTCTGAGTTGGTTTTGCCTTCTTCCTTCCCAAATTTTGTATTCTGACGCAATACAAACACGAGTTTAGACAGCAGATCCATTATGAAAGAAAAAAAAAAAAACAAAACGAATTAGCGTGTCATGCTTAGAATTCTAGAGGCAGCACGACCAACATGAGTTTTTGTGTTTTGGAAAAAGAAATGGAACCCTTTTGCAGAGGGGAACGATCATTAATTCCCCAAATCAGTTTGCCAGCGATTTTCAGGTGAATTGAATGAGTTTTCCAAAGCCAGTCAGCTGGGAGGGGTGGATGAATCCGGAAACAGCCTGTTTCCTTGTGACTAAATCAAGCCCACTATCAAAAAGGACTCTTCCATTTCTTTGGCTCTTTTCACATTTTTTTCTTTATCATGGTTTGTAATGAATTTTCTGATGTGAGCTTTGATTTTGAGGCTGGAATATGGAGTTCAAGACCCGGAAGGAATGGTCTTTTTCAATCAGGGCACAGCTGTTGGCTTGCTCCAATTCTGGCTTTCTGTCATGGTTTTGGGTGCCTCAGCCGAGTTTTGGTTTCTTGAGCGGCAATTTCCTAAATGATTTCTGGGTCTGAGTTGGTTTTGCCTTCTTCCTTCCCAAATTTTGTATTCTGACGCAATACAAACACGAGTTTAGACAGCAGATCCATTATGAAATAAAAAAAAAAAAAAAAAACGAATTAGCGTGTCATGCTTAGAATTCTAGAGGCAGCACGACCAACATGAGTTTTTGTGTTTTGGACAAAGAAATGGAACCCTTTTGCAGAGGGGAACGATCATTAATTCCCCAAATCAGTTTGCCAGCGATTTTCAGGTGAATTGAATGAGTTTTCCAAAGCCAGTCAGCTGGGAGGGGTGGATGAATGCGGAAACAGCCTGTTTCCTTGTGACTAAATCAAGCCCACTATCAAAAAGGATTCTTGCATTTCTTCAGCTCTTTTCACATTTTTCTTCTTTATCATGGTTTGTAATGAATTTTCTGATGTGAGCTTTGATTTTGAGGCTGGAATATGGAGTTCAAGACACGGAAGGAATGGTCTTTTTCAATCAGGGCACAGCTGTTGGCTTGCTCCAATTCTGGCTTTCTGTCATGGTTTTGGGTGCCTCAGCCGAGTTTTGGTTTCTTGAGTGGCAATTTCCTAAAGGATTTCTGGGTCTGAGTTGGTTTTGCCTTCTTCCTTCCCAAATTTTGTATTCTGACGCCATACAAACACGAGTTTAGACAGCAGATCCATTATGAAATAAAAAACAAAACCAATAAGCGTGTCATGCTTAAAATTCTAGAGGCAGCACGACCAACATGAGTTTTTGTGTTTTGGACAAAGAAATGGAACCCTTTTGCAGAGGGGAACGATCATTAATTCCCCAAATCAGTTTGCCAGCGATTTTCAGGTGAATTGAATGAGTTTTCCAAAGCCAGTCAGCTGGGAGGGGTGGATGAATCCGGAAACAGCCTGTTTCCTTGTGACTAAATCAAGCCCACTATCAAAAAGGACTCTTCCATTTCTTTGGCTGTTCTCACTTTTTTCTTCTTTATCATGGTTTGTAATGAATTTTCTGATGTGAGCTTTGATTTTGAGGCTGGAATATGGAGTTCAAGACACGGAAGGAATGGTCTTTTTCAATCAGGGCACAGCTGTTGGCTTGCTCCAATTCTGACTTTCTGTCATGGATTTGGATGCCTCAGCCGAGTTTTGGTTTCTTGAGCGGCAATTTCCTAAATGATTTCTGGGTCTGAGTTGGTTTTGCCTTCTTCCTTCCCAAATTTTGTATTCTGATGCAATACAAACACGAGTTTAGACAGCAGATCCAGTATGAAATGAAAAAAAAAAAAAAAAACAATTAGCGTGTCATGCTTAGAATTCTAGAGGCAGCACGACCAACATGAGTTTTTGTGTTTTAGAAAAAGAAATGGAACCCTTTTGCAGAGTGGAACGATAATTAATTCCCCAAATCAGTTTGCCAGCGATTTTCAGGTAAATAGAATGAGTTTTCCAAAGCCAGTCAGCTGGGAGGGGTGGATGAATCCGGAAACAGCCTGTTTCCTTGTGACTAAATCAAGCCCACTATCAAAAAGGACTCTTCCATTTCTTTGGCTCTTTTCACATTTTTCTTCTTTATCATGGTTTGTAATGAATTTTCTGATGTGAGCTTTGATTTTGAGGCTGGAATATGGAGTTCAAGACCCGGAAGGAATGGTCTTTTTCAATCAGGGCACAGCTGTTGGCTTGCTCCAATTCTGGCTTTCTGTCATGGTTTTGGGTGCCTCAGCCGAGTTTTGGTTTCTTGAGCGGCAATTTCCTAAATGCATTCCGGGTCTGAGTTGGTTTTGCCTTCTTCCTTCCCAAATTTTGTATTCTGACGCAATACAAACACGAGTTTAGACAGCAGATCCATTATGAAAGAAAAAAAAAAAACAAAACGAATTAGCGTGTCATGCTTAGAATTCTAGAGGCAGCACGACCAACATGAGTTTTTGTGTTTTGGAAAAAGAAATGGAACCCTTTTGCAGAGGGGAACGATCATTAATTCCCCAAATCAGTTTGCCAGCGATTTTCAGGTGAATTGAATGAGTTTTCCAAAGCCAGTCAGCTGGGAGGGGTGGATGAATGCGGAAACAGCCTGTTTCCTTGTGACTAAATCAAGCCCACTATCAAAAAGGACTCTTCCATTTCTTTGGCTCTTTTCACATTTTTTTCTTTATCATGGTTTGTAATGAATTTTCTGATGTGAGCTTTGATTTTGAGGCTGGAATATGGAGTTCAAGACACGGAAGGAATGGTCTTTTTCAATCAGGGCACAGCTGTTGGCTTGCTCCAATTCTGACTTTCTGTCATGGATTTGGATGCCTCAGCCGAGTTTTGGTTTCTTGAGCGGCAATTTCCTAAATGATTTCTGGGTCTGAGTTGGTTTTGCCTTCTTCCTTCCCAAATTTTGTATTCTGACGCAATACAAACACGAGTTTAGACAGCAGATCCATTATGAAAGAAAAAAAAAAAAAACAAAACGAATTAGCGTGTCATACTTAGAATTCTAGAGGCAGCACGACCAACATGAGTTTTTGTGTTTTGGACAAAGAAATGGAACCCTTTTGCAGAGGGGAACGATAATTAATTCCCCAAATCAGTTTGCCAGCGATTTTCAGGTGAATTGAATGAGTTTTCCAAAGCCAGTCAGCTGGGAGGGGTGGATGAATGCGGAAACAGCCTGTTTCCTTGTGACTAAATCAAGCCCACTATCAAAAAGGATTCTTGCATTTCTTCAGCTCTTTTCACATTTTTCTTCTTTATCATGGTTTGTAATGAATTTTCTGATGTGAGCTTTGATTTTGAGGCTGGAATATGGAGTTCAAGACACGGAAGGAATGGTCTTTTTCAATCAGGGCACAGCTGTTGGCTTGCTCCAATTCTGGCTTTCTGTCATGGTTTTGGGTGCCTCAGCCTAGATTTGGTTTCTTGAGCGGCAATTTCCTAAATGATTTCTGGGTCTGAGTTGGTTTTGCCTTCTTCCTTCCCAAATTTTGTATTCTGACGCAATACAAACACGAGATTAGACAGCAGATCCATTATGAAATGAAAAAAACCAAAACGAATTAGCGTGTCATGCTTAGAATTCTAGAGGCAGCACGACCAACATGAGTTTTTGTGTTTTGGACAAAGAAATGGAACCCTTTTGCAGAGGGGAACGATCATTAATTCCCCAAATCAGTTTGCCAGCGATTTTCAGGTGAATTGAATGAGTTTTCCAAAGCCAGTCAGCTGGGAGGGGTGGATGAATCCGGAAACAGCCTGTTTCCTTGTGACTAAATCAAGCCCACTATCAAAAAGGACTCTTGCATTTCTTTAGCTCTTTTCACATTTTTCTTCTTTATCATGGTTTGTAATGAATTTTCTGATGTGAGCTTTGATTTTGAGGCTGGAATATGGAGTTCAAGACACGGAAGGAATGGTCTTTTTCAATCAGGGCACAGCTGTTGGCTTGCTCCAATTCTGGCTTTCTGTCATGATTTTGGGTGCCTCAGCCGAGTTTTGGTTTCTTGAGTGGCAATTTCCTAAATGATTTCTGGGTCTGAGTTGGTTTTGCCTTCTTCCTTCCCAAATTTTGTATTCTGATGCAATACAAACACGAGTTTAGACAGCAGATCCATTATGAAATGAAAAAAAAAAAAAAACAATTAGCGTGTCATGCTTAGAATTCTAGAGGCAGCACGACCAACATGAGTTTTTGTGTTTTAGAAAAAGAAATGGAACCCTTTTGCAGAGTGGAACGATCATTAATTCCCCAAATCAGTTTGCCAGCGATTTTCAGGTAAATAGAATGAGTTTTCCAAAGCCAGTCAGCTGGGAGGGGTGGATGAATCCGGAAACAGCCTGTTTCCTTGTGACTAAATCAAGCCCACTATCAAAAAGGACTCTTCCATTTCTTTGGCTCTTTTCACATTTTTCTTCTTTATCATGGTTTGTAATGAATTTTCTGATGTGAGCTTTGATTTTGAGGCTGGAATATGGAGTTCAAGACACGGAAGGAATGGTCTTTTTCAATCAGGGCACAGCTGTTGGCTTGCTCCAATTCTGGCTTTCTGTCATGGTTTTGGGTGCCTCAGCCGAGTTTTGGTTTCTTGAGCGGCAATTTCCTAAATGCATTCCGGGTCTGAGTTGGTTTTGCCTTCTTCCTTCCCAAATTTTGTATTCTGACGCCATACAAACACGAGTTTAGACAGCAGATCCATTATGAAAGAAAAAAAAAAAAACAAAACGAATTAGCGTGTCATGCTTAGAATTCTAGAGGCAGCACGACCAACATGAGTTTTTGTGTTTTGGAAAAAGAAATGGAACCCTTTTGCAGAGGGGAACGATCATTAATTCCCCAAATCAGTTTGCCAGCGATTTTCAGGTGAATTGAATGAGTTTTCCAAAGCCAGTCAGCTGGGAGGGGTGGATGAATCCGGAAACAGCCTGTTTCCTTGTGACTAAATCAAGCCCACTATCAAAAAGGACTCTTCCATTTCTTTGGCTCTTTTCACATTTTTTTCTTTATCATGGTTTGTAATGAATTTTCTGATGTGAGCTTTGATTTTGAGGCTGGAATATGGAGTTCAAGACCCGGAAGGAATGGTCTTTTTCAATCAGGGCACAGCTGTTGGCTTGCTCCAATTCTGGCTTTCTGTCATGGTTTTGGGTGCCTCAGCCGAGTTTTGGTTTCTTGAGCGGCAATTTCCTAAATGATTTCTGGGTCTGAGTTGGTTTTGCCTTCTTCCTTCCCAAATTTTGTATTCTGACGCCATACAAACACGAGTTTAGACAGCAGATCCATTATGAAATAAAAAACAAAACCAATAAGCGTGTCATGCTTAAAATTCTAGAGGCAGCACGACCAACATGAGTTTTTGTGTTTTGGACAAAGAAATGGAACCCTTTTGCAGAGGGGAACGATCATTAATTCCCCAAATCAGTTTGCCAGCGATTTTCAGGTGAATTGAATGAGTTTTCCAAAGCCAGTCAGCTGGGAGGGGTGGATGAATCCGGAAACAGCCTGTTTCCTTGTGACTAAATCAAGCCCACTATCAAAAAGGACTCTTCCATTTCTTTGGCTGTTCTCACTTTTTTCTTCTTTATCATGGTTTGTAATGAATTTTCTGATGTGAGCTTTGATTTTGAGGCTGGAATATGGAGTTCAAGACACGGAAGGAATGGTCTTTTTCAATCAGGGCACAGCTGTTGGCTTGCTCCAATTCTGACTTTCTGTCATGGATTTGGATGCCTCAGCCGAGTTTTGGTTTCTTGAGCGGCAATTTCCTAAATGATTTCTGGGTCTGAGTTGGTTTTGCCTTCTTCCTTCCCAAATTTTGTATTCTGATGCAATACAAACACGAGTTTAGACAGCAGATCCAGTATGAAATGAAAAAAAAAAAAAAACAATTAGCGTGTCATGCTTAGAATTCTAGAGGCAGCACGACCAACATGAGTTTTTGTGTTTTAGAAAAAGAAATGGAACCCTTTTGCAGAGTGGAACGATAATTAATTCCCCAAATCAGTTTGCCAGCGATTTTCAGGTAAATAGAATGAGTTTTCCAAAGCCAGTCAGCTGGGAGGGGTGGATGAATCCGGAAACAGCCTGTTTCCTTGTGACTAAATCAAGCCCACTATCAAAAAGGACTCTTCCATTTCTTTGGCTCTTTTCACATTTTTCTTCTTTATCATGGTTTGTAATGAATTTTCTGATGTGAGCTTTGATTTTGAGGCTGGAATATGGAGTTCAAGACCCGGAAGGAATGGTCTTTTTCAATCAGGGCACAGCTGTTGGCTTGCTCCAATTCTGGCTTTCTGTCATGGTTTTGGGTGCCTCAGCCGAGTTTTGGTTTCTTGAGCGGCAATTTCCTAAATGCATTCCGGGTCTGAGTTGGTTTTGCCTTCTTCCTTCCCAAATTTTGTATTCTGACGCAATACAAACACGAGTTTAGACAGCAGATCCATTATGAAAGAAAAAAAAAAAACAAAACGAATTAGCGTGTCATGCTTAGAATTCTAGAGGCAGCACGACCAACATGAGTTTTTGTGTTTTGGAAAAAGAAATGGAACCCTTTTGCAGAGGGGAACGATCATTAATTCCCCAAATCAGTTTGCCAGCGATTTTCAGGTGAATTGAATGAGTTTTCCAAAGCCAGTCAGCTGGGAGGGGTGGATGAATGCGGAAACAGCCTGTTTCCTTGTGACTAAATCAAGCCCACTATCAAAAAGGACTCTTCCATTTCTTTGGCTCTTTTCACATTTTTTTCTTTATCATGGTTTGTAATGAATTTTCTGATGTGAGCTTTGATTTTGAGGCTGGAATATGGAGTTCAAGACACGGAAGGAATGGTCTTTTTCAATCAGGGCACAGCTGTTGGCTTGCTCCAATTCTGACTTTCTGTCATGGATTTGGATGCCTCAGCCGAGTTTTGGTTTCTTGAGCGGCAATTTCCTAAATGATTTCTGGGTCTGAGTTGGTTTTGCCTTCTTCCTTCCCAAATTTTGTATTCTGACGCAATACAAACACGAGTTTAGACAGCAGATCCATTATGAAAGAAAAAAAAAAAAACAAAACGAATTAGCGTGTCATACTTAGAATTCTAGAGGCAGCACGACCAACATGAGTTTTTGTGTTTTGGACAAAGAAATGGAACCCTTTTGCAGAGGGGAACGATAATTAATTCCCCAAATCAGTTTGCCAGCGATTTTCAGGTGAATTGAATGAGTTTTCCAAAGCCAGTCAGCTGGGAGGGGTGGATGAATGCGGAAACAGCCTGTTTCCTTGTGACTAAATCAAGCCCACTATCAAAAAGGATTCTTGCATTTCTTCAGCTCTTTTCACATTTTTCTTCTTTATCATGGTTTGTAATGAATTTTCTGATGTGAGCTTTGATTTTGAGGCTGGAATATGGAGTTCAAGACACGGAAGGAATGGTCTTTTTCAATCAGGGCACAGCTGTTGGCTTGCTCCAATTCTGGCTTTCTGTCATGGTTTTGGGTGCCTCAGCCTAGATTTGGTTTCTTGAGCGGCAATTTCCTAAATGATTTCTGGGTCTGAGTTGGTTTTGCCTTCTTCCTTCCCAAATTTTGTATTCTGACGCAATACAAACACGAGATTAGACAGCAGATCCATTATGAAATGAAAAAAACCAAAACGAATTAGCGTGTCATGCTTAGAATTCTAGAGGCAGCACGACCAACATGAGTTTTTGTGTTTTGGACAAAGAAATGGAACCCTTTTGCAGAGGGGAACGATCATTAATTCCCCAAATCAGTTTGCCAGCGATTTTCAGGTGAATTGAATGAGTTTTCCAAAGCCAGTCAGCTGGGAGGGGTGGATGAATCCGGAAACAGCCTGTTTCCTTGTGACTAAATCAAGCCCACTATCAAAAAGGACTCTTGCATTTCTTTAGCTCTTTTCACATTTTTCTTCTTTATCATGGTTTGTAATGAATTTTCTGATGTGAGCTTTGATTTTGAGGCTGGAATATGGAGTTCAAGACACGGAAGGAATGGTCTTTTTCAATCAGGGCACAGCTGTTGGCTTGCTCCAATTCTGGCTTTCTGTCATGGTTTTGGGTGCCTCAGCCGAGTTTTGGTTTCTTGAGTGGCAATTTCCTAAATGATTTCTGGGTCTGAGTTGGTTTTGCCTTCTTCCTTCCCAAATTTTGTATTCTGATGCAATACAAACACGAGTTTAGACAGCAGATCCATTATGAAATGAAAAAAAAAAAAAAACAATTAGCGTGTCATGCTTAGAATTCTAGAGGCAGCACGACCAACATGAGTTTTTGTGTTTTAGAAAAAGAAATGGAACCCTTTTGCAGAGTGGAACGATCATTAATTCCCCAAATCAGTTTGCCAGCGATTTTCAGGTAAATAGAATGAGTTTTCCAAAGCCAGTCAGCTGGGAGGGGTGGATGAATCCGGAAACAGCCTGTTTCCTTGTGACTAAATCAAGCCCACTATCAAAAAGGACTCTTCCATTTCTTTGGCTCTTTTCACATTTTTCTTCTTTATCATGGTTTGTAATGAATTTTCTGATGTGAGCTTTGATTTTGAGGCTGGAATATGGAGTTCAAGACACGGAAGGAATGGTCTTTTTCAATCAGGGCACAGCTGTTGGCTTGCTCCAATTCTGGCTTTCTGTCATGGTTTTGGGTGCCTCAGCCGAGTTTTGGTTTCTTGAGCGGCAATTTCCTAAATGCATTCCGGGTCTGAGTTGGTTTTGCCTTCTTCCTTCCCAAATTTTGTATTCTGACGCAATACAAACACGAGTTTAGACAGCAGATCCATTATGAAAGAAAAAAAAAAAAACAAAACGAATTAGCGTGTCATGCTTAGAATTCTAGAGGCAGCACGACCAACATGAGTTTTTGTGTTTTGGAAAAAGAAATGGAACCCTTTTGCAGAGGGGAACGATCATTAATTCCCCAAATCAGTTTGCCAGCGATTTTCAGGTGAATTGAATGAGTTTTCCAAAGCCAGTCAGCTGGGAGGGGTGGATGAATCCGGAAACAGCCTGTTTCCTTGTGACTAAATCAAGCCCACTATCAAAAAGGACTCTTCCATTTCTTTGGCTCTTTTCACATTTTTTTCTTTATCATGGTTTGTAATGAATTTTCTGATGTGAGCTTTGATTTTGAGGCTGGAATATGGAGTTCAAGACCCGGAAGGAATGGTCTTTTTCAATCAGGGCACAGCTGTTGGCTTGCTCCAATTCTGGCTTTCTGTCATGGTTTTGGGTGCCTCAGCCGAGTTTTGGTTTCTTGAGCGGCAATTTCCTAAATGATTTCTGGGTCTGAGTTGGTTTTGCCTTCTTCCTTCCCAAATTTTGTATTCTGACGCAATACAAACACGAGTTTAGACAGCAGATCCATTATGAAATAAAAAAAAAAAAAAAACGAATTAGCGTGTCATGCTTAGAATTCTAGAGGCAGCACGACCAACATGAGTTTTTGTGTTTTGGACAAAGAAATGGAACCCTTTTGCAGAGGGGAACGATAATTAATTCCCCAAATCAGTTTGCCAGCGATTTTCAGGTGAATTGAATGAGTTTTCCAAAGCCAGTCAGCTGGGAGGGGTGGATGAATGCGGAAACAGCCTGTTTCCTTGTGACTAAATCAAGCCCACTATCAAAAAGGATTCTTGCATTTCTTCAGCTCTTTTCACATTTTTCTTCTTTATCATGGTTTGTAATGAATTTTCTGATGTGAGCTTTGATTTTGAGGCTGGAATATGGAGTTCAAGACACGGAAGGAATGGTCTTTTTCAATCAGGGCACAGCTGTTGGCTTGCTCCAATTCTGGCTTTCTGTCATGGTTTTGGGTGCCTCAGCCGAGTTTTGGTTTCTTGAGTGGCAATTTCCTAAAGGATTTCTGGGTCTGAGTTGGTTTTGCCTTCTTCCTTCCCAAATTTTGTATTCTGACGCCATACAAACACGAGTTTAGACAGCAGATCCATTATGAAATAAAAAACAAAACCAATAAGCGTGTCATGCTTAAAATTCTAGAGGCAGCACGACCAACATGAGTTTTTGTGTTTTGGACAAAGAAATGGAACCCTTTTGCAGAGGGGAACGATCATTAATTCCCCAAATCAGTTTGCCAGCGATTTTCAGGTGAATTGAATGAGTTTTCCAAAGCCAGTCAGCTGGGAGGGGTGGATGAATCCGGAAACAGCCTGTTTCCTTGTGACTAAATCAAGCCCACTATCAAAAAGGACTCTTCCATTTCTTTGGCTGTTCTCACTTTTTTCTTCTTTATCATGGTTTGTAATGAATTTTCTGATGTGAGCTTTGATTTTGAGGCTGGAATATGGAGTTCAAGACACGGAAGGAATGGTCTTTTTCAATCAGGGCACAGCTGTTGGCTTGCTCCAATTCTGACTTTCTGTCATGGATTTGGATGCCTCAGCCGAGTTTTGGTTTCTTGAGCGGCAATTTCCTAAATGATTTCTGGGTCTGAGTTGGTTTTGCCTTCTTCCTTCCCAAATTTTGTATTCTGATGCAATACAAACACGAGTTTAGACAGCAGATCCAGTATGAAATGAAAAAAAAAAAAAAAAAACAATTAGCGTGTCATGCTTAGAATTCTAGAGGCAGCACGACCAACATGAGTTTTTGTGTTTTAGAAAAAGAAATGGAACCCTTTTGCAGAGTGGAACGATAATTAATTCCCCAAATCAGTTTGCCAGCGATTTTCAGGTAAATAGAATGAGTTTTCCAAAGCCAGTCAGCTGGGAGGGGTGGATGAATCCGGAAACAGCCTGTTTCCTTGTGACTAAATCAAGCCCACTATCAAAAAGGACTCTTCCATTTCTTTGGCTCTTTTCACATTTTTCTTCTTTATCATGGTTTGTAATGAATTTTCTGATGTGAGCTTTGATTTTGAGGCTGGAATATGGAGTTCAAGACCCGGAAGGAATGGTCTTTTTCAATCAGGGCACAGCTGTTGGCTTGCTCCAATTCTGGCTTTCTGTCATGGTTTTGGGTGCCTCAGCCGAGTTTTGGTTTCTTGAGCGGCAATTTCCTAAATGCATTCCGGGTCTGAGTTGGTTTTGCCTTCTTCCTTCCCAAATTTTGTATTCTGACGCAATACAAACACGAGTTTAGACAGCAGATCCATTATGAAAGAAAAAAAAAAAACAAAACGAATTAGCGTGTCATGCTTAGAATTCTAGAGGCAGCACGACCAACATGAGTTTTTGTGTTTTGGAAAAAGAAATGGAACCCTTTTGCAGAGGGGAACGATCATTAATTCCCCAAATCAGTTTGCCAGCGATTTTCAGGTGAATTGAATGAGTTTTCCAAAGCCAGTCAGCTGGGAGGGGTGGATGAATGCGGAAACAGCCTGTTTCCTTGTGACTAAATCAAGCCCACTATCAAAAAGGACTCTTCCATTTCTTTGGCTCTTTTCACATTTTTTTCTTTATCATGGTTTGTAATGAATTTTCTGATGTGAGCTTTGATTTTGAGGCTGGAATATGGAGTTCAAGACACGGAAGGAATGGTCTTTTTCAATCAGGGCACAGCTGTTGGCTTGCTCCAATTCTGACTTTCTGTCATGGATTTGGATGCCTCAGCCGAGTTTTGGTTTCTTGAGCGGCAATTTCCTAAATGATTTCTGGGTCTGAGTTGGTTTTGCCTTCTTCCTTCCCAAATTTTGTATTCTGACGCAATACAAACACGAGTTTAGACAGCAGATCCATTATGAAAGAAAAAAAAAAAAAACAAAACGAATTAGCGTGTCATACTTAGAATTCTAGAGGCAGCACGACCAACATGAGTTTTTGTGTTTTGGACAAAGAAATGGAACCCTTTTGCAGAGGGGAACGATAATTAATTCCCCAAATCAGTTTGCCAGCGATTTTCAGGTGAATTGAATGAGTTTTCCAAAGCCAGTCAGCTGGGAGGGGTGGATGAATGCGGAAACAGCCTGTTTCCTTGTGACTAAATCAAGCCCACTATCAAAAAGGATTCTTGCATTTCTTCAGCTCTTTTCACATTTTTCTTCTTTATCATGGTTTGTAATGAATTTTCTGATGTGAGCTTTGATTTTGAGGCTGGAATATGGAGTTCAAGACACGGAAGGAATGGTCTTTTTCAATCAGGGCACAGCTGTTGGCTTGCTCCAATTCTGGCTTTCTGTCATGGTTTTGGGTGCCTCAGCCTAGATTTGGTTTCTTGAGCGTCAATTTCCTAAATGATTTCTGGGTCTGAGTTGGTTTTGCCTTCTTCCTTCCCAAATTTTGTATTCTGACGCAATACAAACACGAGATTAGACAGCAGATCCATTATGAAATGAAAAAAACCAAAACGAATTAGCGTGTCATGCTTAGAATTCTAGAGGCAGCACGACCAACATGAGTTTTTGTGTTTTGGACAAAGAAATGGAACCCTTTTGCAGAGGGGAACGATCATTAATTCCCCAAATCAGTTTGCCAGCGATTTTCAGGTGAATTGAATGAGTTTTCCAAAGCCAGTCAGCTGGGAGGGGTGGATGAATCCGGAAACAGCCTGTTTCCTTGTGACTAAATCAAGCCCACTATCAAAAAGGACTCTTGCATTTCTTTAGCTCTTTTCACATTTTTCTTCTTTATCATGGTTTGTAATGAATTTTCTGATGTGAGCTTTGATTTTGAGGCTGGAATATGGAGTTCAAGACACGGAAGGAATGGTCTTTTTCAATCAGGGCACAGCTGTTGGCTTGCTCCAATTCTGGCTTTCTGTCATGGTTTTGGGTGCCTCAGCCGAGTTTTGGTTTCCTGAGTGGCAATTTCCTAAATGATTTCCGGGTCTGAGTTGGTTTTGCCTTCTTCCTTCCCAAATTTTGTATTCTGACGCAATACAAACACGAGTTTAGACAGCAGATCCATTATGAAAGAAAAAAAAACCAAAACCAATTAGCGTGTCATGCTTAGAATTCTAGAGGCAGCACGACCAACATGAGTTTTTGTGTTTTGGACAAAGAAATGGAACCCTTTTGCAGAGGGGAACGATAATTAATTCCCCAAATCAGTTTGCCAGCGATTTTCAGGTGAATTGAATGAGTTTTCCACAGCCAGTCAGCTGGGAGGGGTGGATGAATCCGGAAACAGCCTGTTTCCTTGTGACTTAATCAAGCCCACTATCAAAAAGGACTCTTGCATTTCTTTGGCTCTTCTCACTTTTTTCTTCTTTATCATGGTTTGTAATGAATTTTCTGATGTGAGCTTTGATTTTGAGGCTGGAATATGGAGTTCAAGACACGGAATGAGGTCTTTTTCAATCAGGGCACAGCTGTTGGCTTGCTCCAATTCAGGCGTTCTGTCATGGTTTTGGGTGCCTCAGCCGAGTTTTGGTTTCTTGAGCGGCAATTTCCTAAAGGATTTCTGGGTCTGAGTTGGTTTTGCCTTCTTCCTTCCCAAATTTTGTATTCTGACGCAACACAAACACGAGTTTAGACAGCAGATCCATTATGAAATGAAAAAAACCAAAACCAATTAGCGTGTCATGCTTAGAATTCTAGAGGCAGCACGACCAACATGAGTTTTTGTGTTTTGGACAAAGAAATGGAACCCTTTTGCAGAGGGGAACGATCATTAATTCCCCAAATCAGTTTGCCAGCGATTTTCAGGTGAATTGAATGAGTTTTCCAAAGCCAGTCAGCTGGGAGGGGTGGATGAATCCGGAAACAGCCTGTTTCCTTGTGACTAAATCAAGCCCACTATCAAAAAGGACTCTTCCATTTCTTTGGCTCTTTTCACATTTTTCTTCTTTATCATGGTTTGTAATGAATTTTCTTATCTGAGCTTTGATTTTGAGGCTGGAATATGGAGTTCAAGACACGGAAGGAA
The DNA here is from genome assembly GCF_964237555.1 of Oryctolagus cuniculus. Classification (NCBI taxonomy): domain Eukaryota; kingdom Metazoa; phylum Chordata; class Mammalia; order Lagomorpha; family Leporidae; genus Oryctolagus; species Oryctolagus cuniculus. The sequence continues at coordinate 81,925,475 of NC_091444.1, read as the reverse complement.
TGGTCTTTTTCAATCAGGGCACAGCTGTTGGCTTGCTCCAATTCAGGCTTTCTGTCATGGTTTTGGGTGCCTCAGCCGAGTTTTGGTTCTTGAGCGGCAATTTCCTAAAGGATTTCTGGGTCTGAGTTGGTTTTGCCTTCTTCCTTCCCAAATGTTGTATTCTGACGCAATACAAACACGAGTTTAGACAGCAGATCCATTATGAAATAAAAAAAAAACAAAACCAATTAGCGTGTCATGCTTAGAATTCTAGAGGCAGCACGACCAACATGAGGTTTTGTGTTTTGGACAAAGAAATGGAACCCTTTTGCAGAGGGGAATGATAATTAATTCCCCAAATCTGTTTGCCAGCGATTTTCAGGTGAATTGAATGAGTTTTCCAAAGCCAGTCAGCTGGGAGGGGTGGATGAATCCGGAAACAGCCTGTTTCCTTGTGACTAAATCAAGCCCACTATCAAAAAGGACTCCTGCATTTCTTTGGCTCTTTTTACATTTTTCTTCTTTATCATGGTTTGTAATGAATTTTCTGATGTGAGCTTTGATTTTGAGGCTGGAATATGGAGTTCAAAACCCGGAAGGAATGGTCTTTTTCAATCAGGGCACAGCTGTTGGCTTGCTCCAATTCCGGCTTTCTGTCATGGTTTTGGGTGCCTCAGCCGAGTTGGTTTCCTGAGCGGCAATTTCCTAAATGATTTCCGGTTCTGAGTTGGTTTTGCCTTCTTCTTTCCCAAACTTTTATTCTGACACAATACAAACACGAGTTTAGACAGCAGATCCATTATGAAATAAAAAACAATACCAATGAGGGTGTCATGCTTAAAATTCTAGAGGATGGCATTTGGAGGGTGAACCAACGGCAAAGGAAGACCTTTCTCTCTGTCTCTCTCTCTCACTGTCCACTCTGTCTGTCAAAAAATAAAAAAATAAAAAAAAAAAGAATTCTAGAGGCAGCACGACCAACATGAGGTTTTGTGTTTTGGAAAAAGAAATGGAACCCTTTTGCAGAGGGGAACGATAATTAATTCCCCAAATCAGTTTGCCAGCGATTTTCAGGTGAATTGAATGAGTTTTCCAAAGCCAGTCAGCTGGGAGGGGTGGATGAATCCGGAAACAGCCTGTTTCCTGGTGACTAAATCAAGCCCACTATCAAAAAGGACTCTTGCATTTCTTTGGCTCTTTTCACATTTTTCTTCTTTATCATGGTTTGTAATGAATTTTCTGATGTGAGCTTTGATTTTGAGGCTGGAATATGGAGTTCAAGACACGGAAGGAATGGTCTTTTTCAATCAGGGCACAGCTGTTGGCTTGCTCCAATTCAGGCTTTCTGTCATGGTTTTGGGTGCCTCAGCCGAGTTTTGGTTTCTTGAGCGGCAATTTCCTAAAGGATTTCTGGGTCTGAGTTGGTTTTGCCTTCTTCCTTCCCAAACGTTGTATTCTGACGCAATACAAACACGAGTTTAGACAGCAGATCCATTATGAAAGAAAAAAAAAAAAAAAAAAAACCAATTAGCGTGTCATGCTTAGAATTCTAGAGGCAGCACGACCAACATGAGGTTTTGTGTTTTGGACAAAGAAATGGAACCCTTTTGCAGAGGGGAATGATAATTAATTCCCCAAATCAGTTTGCCAGCGATTTTCAGGTGAATTGAATGAGTTTTCCAAAGCCAGTCAGCTGGGAGGGGTGGATGAATGCGGAAACAGCCTGTTTCCTTGTGACTAAATCAAGCCCACTATCAAAAAGGACTCCTGCATTTCTTTGGCTCTTTTTACATTTTTCTTCTTTATCATGGTTTGTAATGAATTTTCTGATGTGAGCTTTGATTTTGAGGCTGGAATATGGAGTTCAAAACCCGGAAGGAATGGTCTTTTTCAATCAGGGCACAGCTGTTGGCTTGCTCCAATTCCGGCTTTCTGTCATGGTTTTGGGTGCCTCAGCCGAGTTGGTTTCCTGAGCGGCAATTTCCTAAATGATTTCCGGTTCTGAGTTGGTTTTGCCTTCTTCCTTCCCCAACTTTTATTCTGACACAATACAAACACGAGTTTAGACAGCAGATCCATTATGAAATAAAAAACAATACCAATGAGGGTGTCATGCTTAAAATTCTAGAGGATGGCATTTGGAGGGTGAACCAACGGCAAAGGAAGACCTTTCTCTCTGTCTCTCTCTCTCACTGTCCACTCTGCCTGTCAAAAAATAAAAAAATAAAAAAAAAAGAATTCTAGAGGCAGCACGACCAACATGAGTTTTTGTGTTTTGGAAAAAGAAATGGAACCCTTTTGCAGAGGGGCACGATCATTAATTCCCCAAATCAGTTTGCCAGCGATTTTCAGGTGAATTGAATGAGTTTTCCAAAGCCAGTCAGCTGGGAGGGGTGGATGAATCCGGAAACAGCCTGTTTCCTGGTGACTAAATCAAGCCCACTATCAAAAAGGACTCTTCCATTTCTTTGGGTCTTTTCACATTTTTCTTCTTTATCATGGTTTGTAATGAATTTTCTGATGTGAGCTTTGATTTTGAGGCTGGAATATGGAGTTCAAGACCGGAAGGAATGGTCTTTTTCAATCAGGGCACAGCTGTTGGCTTGCTCCAATTCTGGCTTTCTGTCATGGTTTTGGGTGCCTCAGCCAAGTTTTGGTTTCCTGAGCGGCAATTTCCTAAATGATTTCCGGGTCTGAGTTGGTTTTGCCTTCTTCCTTCCCAAATTTTGTATTCTGACGCAATACAAACACGAGTTTAGACAGCAGATCCATTATGAAAGAAAAAACAAAACCAATTAGCTTCTCATGCTTAGAATTCCAGAGGCAGCACGACCAACATGAGGTTTTGTGTTTTGGAAAAAGAAATGGGACCCTTTTGCAGAGGGGAACGATAATTAATTCCCCAAATCAGTTTGCCAGCGATTTTCAGGTGAATTGAATGAGTTTTCCAAAGCCAGTCAGCTGGGAGGGGTGGATGAATCCGGAAACAGCCTGTTTCCTTGTGACTAAATCAAGCCCACTATCAAAAAGGACTCTTCCATTTCTTTGGCTCTTTTCACATTTTTCTTCTTTATCATGGTTTGTAATGAATTTTCTGATGTGAGCTTTGATTTTGAGGCTGGAATATGGAGTTCAAGACACGGAAGGAATGGTCTTTTTCAATCAGGGCACAGCTGTTGGATTGCTCCAATTCAGGCTTTCTGTCATGGTTTTGGGTGTGCCGCAGCCGAGTTTTGGTTTCTTGAGCAGCAATTTCCTAAAGGATTTCTGGGTCTGAGTTGGTTTTGCCTTCTTCCTTCCCAAATGTTGTATTCTGACGCAATACAAACATGAGTTTAGACAGCAGATGCATTATGAAATAAAAAAAAAAAACAATTAGCGTGTCATGCTTAGAATTCTAGAGGCAGCACGACCAACATGAGGTTTTGTGTTTTGGACAAAGAAATGGAACCCTTTTGCAGAGGGGAATGATAATTAATTCCCCAAATCAGTTTGCCAGCGATTTTCAGGTGAATTGAATGAGTTTTCAAAAGCCAGTCAGCTGGGAGGGGTGGATGAATCCGGAAACAGACTGTTTCCTTGTGACTAAATCAAGCCCACTATCAAAAAGGACTCTTCCATTTCTTTGGCTCTTTTCGCATTTTTCTTCTTTATCATGGTTTGTAATGAATTTTCTGATGTGAGCTTTGATTTTGAGGCTGGAATATGGAGTTCAAGACACGGAAGGAATGGTCTTTTTCAATCAGGGCACAGCTGTTGGCTTGCTCCAATTCAGGCTTTCTGTCATGGTTTTGGGTGCCTCAGCCGAGTTTTGGTTTCTTGAGCGGCAATTTCCTAAATGATTTCTGGGTCTGAGTTGGTTTTGCCTTCTTCCTTCCCAAATTTTGTATTCTGACGCAATACAAACACGAGTTTAGACAGCAGATCCATTATGAAATAAAAACCAAAACCAATTAGCGTGTCATGCTCAGAATTCTAGAGGCAGCACGACCAACATGAGGTTTTGTGTTTTGGACAAAGAAATGGAACCCTTTTGCAGAGGGGAACGATAATTCATTCCCCAAATCAGTTTGCCAGCGATTTTCAGGTGAATTGAATGAGTTTTCCAAAGCCAGTCAGCTGGGAGGGGTGGATGAATCCGGAAACAGCCTGTTTCCTTGTGACTAAATCAAGCCCACTATCAAAAAGGACTCTTGCATTTCTTTGGCTCTTCTCACTTTTTTCTTCTTTATCATGGTTTGTTATGAATTTTCTGATGTGAGCTTTGATTTTGAGGCTGGAATATGGAGTTCAAGACATGGAAGGAATGGTCTTTTTCAATCAGGGCACAGCTGTTGGCTTGCTCCAATTCTGGCTTTCTGTCATGGTTTTGGGTGCCTCAGCCGAGTTTTGGTTTCTTGAGCGGCAATTTCCTAAATGCTTTCTGGGTCTGAGTTGGTTTTGCCTTCTTCCTTCCCAAATGTTGTATTCTGACGCAATACAAACACGAGTTTAGACAGCAGATCCATTATGAAATAAAAACCAAAACCAATTAGCGTGTCATGCTCAGAATTCTAGAGGCAGCACGACCAACATGAGTTTTTGTGTTTTGGAAAAAGAAATGGAACCCTTTTGCAGAGGGGAACGATAATTAATTCCCCAAATCAGTTTGCCAGCGATTTTCAGGTGAATTGAATGAGTTTTCCAAAGCCAGTCAGCTGGGAGGGGTGGATGAATCCGGAAACAGCCTGTTTCCTTGTGACTAAATCAAGCCCACTATCAAAAAGGACTCTTCCATTTCTTTGGCTCTTTTCACATTTTTCTTCTTTATCATGGTTTGTAATGAATTTTCTGATGTGAGCTTTGATTTTGAGGCTGGAATATGGAGTTCAAGACACGGAAGGAATGGTCTTTTTCAATCAGGGCACAGCTGTTGGATTGCTCCAATTCAGGCTTTCTGTCATGGTTTTGGGTGTGCCGCAGCCGAGTTTTGGTTTCTTGAGCGGCAATTTCCTAAAGGATTTCTGGGTCTGAGTTGGTTTTGCCTTCTTCCTTCCCAAATGTTGTATTCTGACGCAATACAAACATGAGTTTAGACAGCAGATGCATTATGAAATAAAAAAAAAAAACAATTAGCGTGTCATGCTTAGAATTTTAGTGGCAGCACGACCAACATGAGTTTTTGTGTTTTGGAAAAACAAATGGAACGCTTTTGCAGAGGGGAATGATAATTAATTCCCCAAATCAGTTTGCCAGCGATTTTCAGGTGAATTGAATGAGTTTTCAAAAGCCAGTCTGCTGGGAGGGGTGGATGAATCCGGAAACAGACTGTTTCCTTGTGACTAAATCAAGCCCACTATCAAAAAGGACTCTTCCATTTCTTTGGCTCTTTTCGCATTTTTCTTCTTTATCATGGTTTGTAATGAATTTTTTCATGTGAGCTTTGATTTTGAGGCTGGAATATGGAGTTCAAGACACGGAAGGAATGGTCTTTTTCAATCAGGGCACAGCTGTTGGCTTGCTCCAATTCAGGCTTTCTGTCATGGTTTTGGGTGCCTCAGCCGAGTTTTGGTTTCTTGAGCGGCAATTTCCTAAATGATTTCTGGGTCTGAGTTGGTTTTGCCTTCTTCCTTCCCAAATTTTGTATTCTGACACAATACAAACATGAGTTTAGACAGCAGATCCATTATGAAAGAAAAAAAAAAACAAAACCAATTAGCGTGTCATGCTTAGAATTCTTGAGGCAGCACGACCAACATGAGGTTTTGTGTTTTGGACAAAGAAATGGAACCCTTGTGCAGAGGGGAACGATAATTAATTCCCCAAATCAGTTTGCCAGCGATTTTCAGGTGAATTGAATGAGTTTTCCAAAGCCAGTCAGCTGGGAGGGGTGGATGAATCCGGAAACAGCCTGTTTCCTTGTGACTAAATCAAGCACACTATCAAAAAGCACTCTTGCATTTCTTTGGCTCTTTTCACATTTTTCTTCTTTATCATGGTTTGTAATGAATTTTCTGATGTCAGCTTTGATTTTGAGGCTGGAATATGGAGTTAAAGACCGGAAGGAATGGTCTTTTTCAATCAGGGCTCATCTGTTGGCTTGCTCCAATTCTGGCTTTCTGTCATGGTTTTGGGTGCCTCAGCCGAGTTTTGGTTTCTTGAGCGGCAATTTCCTAAAGGATTTCTGGGTCTGAGTTGGTTTTGCCTTCTTCCTTCCCAAATTTTGTATTCTGACGCAATACAAACACGAGTTTAGACAGCAGATCCATTATGAAATAAAAACCAAAACCAATTAGCGTGTCATGCTCAGAATTCTAGAGGCAGCACGACCAACATGAGGTTTTGTGTTTTGGAAAAAGAAATGGAACCCTTTTGCAGAGGGGAACGATAATTCATTCCCCAATTCAGTTTGCCAGCGATTTTCAGGTGAATTGAATGAGTTTTCCAAAGCCAGTCAGCTGGGAGGGGTGGATGAATCCGGAAACAGCCTGTTTCCTTGTGACTAAATCAAGCCCACTATCAAAAAGGACTCTTCCATTTCTTTGGCTCTTTTCCCATTTTTCTTCTTTATCATGGTTTGTAATGAATTTTCTGATGTGAGCTTTGATTTTGAGGCTGGAATATGGAGTTCAAGACACGGAAGGAATGGTCTTTTTCAATCAGGGCACAGCTGTTGGCTTGCTCCAATTCTGGCTTTCTGCCATGGTTTTGGTTGCCTCAGCCGAGTTTTGGTTTCCTGAGAGGCAATTTCCTAAAGGATTTCTGGGTCTGAGTTGGGTTTGCCTTCTTCCTTCCCAAATTTTGTATTCTGACGCAATACAAACACGAGTTTAGACAGCAGATCCAGTATGAAAGAAAAAACAAAACCAATTAGCGTGTCATGCTTAGAATTCTAGAGGCAGCACGACCAACATGAGTTTTTGTGCTTTGGAAAAAAAATGGAACCCTTTTGCAGAGGGGAACGATCATGAATTCCCCAAATCAGTTTGCCAGCGATTTTCAGGTGAATAGAATGAGTTTTCCAAAGCCAGTCAGCTGGGAGGGGTGGATGAATCCGGAAACAGCCTGTTTCCTGGTGACTAAATCAAGCCCACTATCAAAAAGGACTCTTCCATTGCTTTGGCTCTTTTCACATTTTTCTTCTTTATCATGGTTTGTAATGAATTTTCTGATGTGAGCTTTGATTTTGAGGCTGGAATATGGAGTTAAAGACCGGAAGGAATGGTCTTTTTCAATCAGGGCTCATCTGTTGGCTTGCTCCAATTCTGGCTTTCTGTCATGGTTTTGGGTGCCTCAGCCGAGTTTTGGTTTCCTGAGTGGCAATTTCCTAAATGATTTCCGGGTCTGAGTTGGTTTTCCCTTCTTCTTTCACAAATTTTGTATTCTGATGCAATACATACAAGAGTTTAGACAGCAGATCCATTATGAAGTAAAAAGCCAAACCAATTAGCGTGTCATGCTTAGAATTCTAGAGGCAGCACGACCAACATGGGTTTTTGTGCTTTGGAAAAAGAAATGGAACCCTTTTGCAGAGGGGAACGATCATTAATTCCCCAAATCAGTTTGCCAGCGATTTTCAGGTGAATTGAATGAGTTTTCCAAAGCCAGTCAGCTGGGAGGGGTGGATGAATCCGGAAACAGCCTGTTTCCTTGTGACTCAATCAAGCCCACTATCAAAAAGGACTCTTCCATTGCTTTGGCTCTTTTCACATTTTTCTTCTTTATCATGGTTTGTAATGAATTTTCTGATGTGAGCTTTGATTTTGAGGCTGGAATATGGAGTTCAAGACACGGAAGGAATGGTCTTTTTCAATCAGGGCACAGCTGTTGGCTTGCTCCAATTCTGGCTTTCTGTCATGGTTTTGGGTGCCTGAGCCGAGTTTTGGTTTCTTGAGCGGCAATTTCCTAAATGCTTTCTGGGTCTGAGTTGGTTTTGCCTTCTTCCTTCCCAAATTTTGTATTCTGACGCAATACAAACACGAGTTTAGACAGCAGATCCATTATGAAATAAAAACCAAAACCAATTAGCGTGTCATGCTCAGAATTCTAGAGGCAGCACGACCAACATGAGTTTTTGTGTTTTGGAAAAAGAAATGGAACCCTTTTGCAGAGGGGAACGATCATTAATTCCCCAAATCAGTTTGCCAGCGATTTTCAGGTGAATTGAATGAGTTTTCCAAAGCCAGTCAGCTGGGAGGGGTGGATGAATCCGGAAACAGCCTGTTTCCTTGGGACTAAATCAAGCCCACTATCAAAAAGGACTCTTCCATTTCTTTGGCTCTTTTCATATTTTTCTTCTTTATCATGGTTTGTAATGAATTTTCTGATGTGAGCTTTGATTTTGAGGCTGGAATATGGAGTACAAGACACGGAAGGAATGGTCTTTTTCAATCAGGGCACAGCTGTTGGCTTGCTCCAATTCTGGCTTTCTGTCATGGTTTTGGGAGCCTCAGCCGAGTTTTGGTTTCCTGAGTGGCAATTTCCTAAATGATTTCCGGGTCTGAGTTGGTTTTGCCTTCTTCCTTCCCAAACTTTTATTCTGACGCAATACAAACACGAGTTTACACAGCAGATCCATTATGAAATAAAAAACAATACCAATGAGGGTGTCATGCTTAAAATTCTAGAGGATGGCATTTGGAGGGTGAACCAACGGCAAAGGAAGACCTTTTTCTCTGTCTCTCTCTCTCACTGTCCACTCTGCCTGTCAAAAAATAAAAAATAAAAAAAAAAGAATTCTAGAGGCAGCACGACCAACATGAGGTTTTGTGTTTTGGAAAAAGAAATGGAACCCTTTTGCAGAGGGGAACGATAATTCATTCCCCAAATCAGTTTGCCAGCGATTTTCAGGTGAAATGAATGAGTTTTCCAAAGCCAGTCAGCTGGGAGGGGTGGATGAATGCGGAAACAGCCTGTTTCCTTGTGACTAAATCAAGCACACTATCAAAAAGGACTCTTCCATTTCTTTGGCTCTTTTCACATTTTTCTTCTTTATCATGGTTTGTAATGAATTTTCTGATGTGAGCTTTGATTTTGAGGCTGGAATATGGAGTTTAAGACACGGAATGAGGTCTTTTTCAATCAGGGCACAGCTATTGGCTTGCTCCAATTCTGGCTTTCTGTCATGGTTTTGGGTGCCTCAGCCGAGTTTTGATTTCTTGAGCGACAATTTCCTAAATGATTTCTGGGTCTGAGTTGGTTTTGCCTTCTTCCTTCCCAAATTTTGTATTCTGACGCAATACAAACACGAGTTTAGACAGCAGATTCATGATGAAATAAGAAGCAAAACCAATTAGCGTGTCATGCTTAGAATTCTAGAGGCGGCAGGACCAACATGAGGTTTTGTGTTTTGGAAAAAGAAATGGAACCCTTTTGCAGAGGGGCACGATAATTAATTCCCCAAATCAGTTTGCCAGCGATTTTCAGGTGAATTGAATGAGTTTTCCAAAGCCAGTCAGCTGGGAGGGGTGGATGAATCCGGAAACAGCCTGTTTCCTTGTGACTAAATCAAGCCCACTATCAACAAGGACTCTTCCATTTCTTGGCTATTCTCACTTTTTTCTTCTTTATCATTGTTTGTAATGAATTTTCTGATGTGAGCTTTGATTTTGAGGCTGGAATATGGAGTTCAAGACACGGAAGGAATGGTCTTTTTCAATCAGGGCAGAGCTGTTGGCTTTCTCCAATTCTGGCTTTCTGTCATGGTTTTGGGTGCCTCAGCTGAGTTTTGGTTTCCTGAGTAGAAATTTCCTAAATGATTTCCGGGTCTGAGTTGGTTTTGCCTTCTTCCTTCCCAAATTTTGTATTCTGACGCAATACAAACACGAGTTTAGACAGCAGATCCATTACGAAATGAAAAAACCAATACGAATCAGCGTGTCATGCATAGAATTCTAGAGGCAGCACGACCAACATGAGGTTTTGTGTTTTGGAAAAAGAAATGGAACCCTTTTGCAGAGGGGCACGATAATTAATTCCCCAAATCAGTTTGCCAGCGATTTTCAGGTGAATTGAATGAGTTTTCCAAAGCCAGTCAGCTGGGAGGGGTGGATGAATCCGGAAACAGCCTGTTTCCTTGTGACTAAATCAAGCCCACTATCAAAAAGGACTCTTGCATTTCTTTGGCTCTTCTCACTTTTCTCATCTTTATCATGGTTTGTAATGAATTTTCTGATGTGAGCTTTGATTTTGAGGCTGGAATATGGAGTTCAAGACACGGAAGGAATGGTCTTTTTCAATCAGGGCACAGCTGTTGGCTTGCTCCAATTCTGGATTTCTGTTATGGTTTTGGGTGCCTCAGCCGAGTTTTGGTTTCTTGAGCGGCAATTTCCTAAATGATTTCTGAGTCTGAGTTGGTTTTGCCTTCTTCCTTCCCAAATTTTGTATTCTGACGCAATACAAACATGAGTTTAGACAGCAGATCCATTATGAAAGAAAAAAAAAACCAAAACCAATTAGCGTGTCATGCTTAGAATTCTAGAGGCAGCAGGACCAACATGAGGTTTTGTGTTTTGGAAACAGAAATGGAACCCTTTTGCAGAGGGGAACGATCATTAATTCCCCAAATCAGTTTGCCAGCGATTTTTAGGTGAATTGAATTAGTTTTCCAAAGCCAGTCAGCTGGGAGGGGTGGATGAATCCGGAAACAGCCTGTTTCCTTGTGACTAAATCAAGCCCACTATCAACAAGGACTCTTCCATTTCTTGGCTATTCTCACTTTTTTCTTCTTTATCATTGTTTGTAATGAATTTTCTGATGTGAGCTTTGATTTTGAGGCTGGAATATGGAGTTCAAGACACGGAAGGAATGGTCTTTTTCAATCAGGGCAGAGCTGTTGGCTTGCTCCAATTCTGGCTTTCTGTCATGGTTTTGGGTGCCTCAGCCGAGTTTTGGTTTCCTGGGCGGCAATTTCCTAAATGATTTCTGGGTCTGAGTTGGTTTTGCCCTCTTCCTTCCCAAATTTTGTATTCTGATGCAATACAAACACGAGTTTAGACAGCAGATCCATTATGAAATGAAAACCAAAACCAATTAGCGTGTCATGCTCAGAATTCTAGAGGCAGCACGACCAACATGAGGTTTTGTGTTTTGGAAAAAGAAATGGAACCCTTTTGCAGAGGGGCACGATAATTAATTCCCCAAATCAGTTTGCCAGCGATTTTCAGGTGAATTGAATGAGTTTTCCAAAGCCAGTCAGCTGGGAGGGGTGGATGAATGCGGAAACAGCCTGTTTCCTTGTGACTAAATCAAGCCCACTATCAAAAAGGACTCTTGCATTTCTTTGGCTCTTTTCACATTTTTTTCTTTATCATGGTTTGTAATGAATTTTCTGATGTGAGCTTTGATTTTGAGGCTGGAATATGGAGTTCAAGACACGGAAGGAATGGTCTTTTTCAATGAGGGCACAGCTGTTGGCTTGCTCCAATTCTGGCTTTCTGTCATGGTTTTGGGTGCCTCAGCCGAGTTTTGGTTTCTTGAGCGGCAATTTCCTGAATGATTTCTGGGTCTGAGTTGGTTTTGCCTTCTTCCTTCCCAAATTTTGTATTCTGACGCAATACAAACACGAGTTTAGACAGCAGATCCATTATGAAATGAAAAAAACCAAAACGAATTCGCGTGTCATGCTTAGAATTCTAGAGGCAGCACGACCAACATGAGGTTTTGTGTTTTGGAAAAAGAAATGGAACCCTTTTGCAGAAGGGAACGATAATTAATTCCCCAAATCAGTTTGCCAGCGATTTTCAGGTGAAATGAATGAGTTTTCCAAAGCCAGTAAGCTGGGAGGGGTGGATGAATGCGGAAACAGCCTGTTTCCTTGTGACTAAATCAAGCCCACTATCAAAAAGGACTCTTCCATTGCTTTGACTCTTCTCACTTTTTTCTTCTTTATCATGGTTTGTAATGAATTTTCTGATGTGAGCTTTGATTTTGAGGCTGGAATATGGAGTTCAAGACACGGAAGGAATGGTCTTTTTCAATCAGGGCACAGCTGTTGGCTTGCTCCAATTCTGGCTTTCTGTCATGGTTTTGGGTGCCTCAGCCGAGTTTTGGTTTCTTGAGCGGCAATTTCCTAAAGGATTTCTGGGTCTGAGTTGGTTTTGCCTTCTTCCTTCCCAAATTTTGTATTCTGACGCAATACAAACACGAGTTTAGACAGCAGATCCACTATGAAATAAAAAAAAAAACAAAACCAATTAGCGTGGCATGCTCAGAATTCTAGAGGCAGCACGACCAACATGAGTTTTTGTGTTTTGGAAAAAGAAATGGAACCCTTTTGCAGAGGGGCACGATAATTAATTCCCCAAATCAGTTTGCCAGCGATTTTCAGGTGAATTGAATGAGTTTTCCAAAGCCAGTCAGCTGGGAGGGGTGGATGAATGCGGAAACAGCCTGTTTCCTTGTGACTAAATCAAGCCCACTATCAAAAAGGACTCTTCCATTTCATTGGCTCTTCTCACTTTTTTCATCTTTATCATGGTTTGTAATGAATTTTCTGATGTGAGCTTTGATTTTGAGGCTGGAATATGGAGTTCAAGACACGGAAGGAATGGTCTTTTTCAATCAGGGCACAGCTGTTGGCTTGCTCCAATTCTGGCTTTCTGTCATGGTTTTGGGTGCCTCAGCCGAGTTTTGGTTTCCTGGGCGGCAATTTCCTAAATGATTTCTGGGTCTGAGTTGGTTTTGCCTTCTTTCTTCCCAAATTTTGTATTCTGACGCAATACAAACATGAGTTTAGACAGCAGATCCATTATGAAAGAAAAAAAAACCAAAACCAATTAGGGTGTCATGCTTAGAATTCTAGAGGCAGCACGACCAACATGAGGTTTTGTGTTTTGGAAAAAGAAATGGAACCATTTTGCAGAGGGGAACGATCATTAATTCCCCAAATCAGTTTGCCAGCGATTTTCAGGTGAATTGAATGAGTTTTCCAAAGCCAGTCAGCTGGGAGGGGTGGATGAATCCGGAAACAGCCTGTTTCCTTGTAACTAAATCAAGCCCACTATCAACAAGGACTCTTCCATTTCTTGGCTATTCTCACTTTTTTCTTCTTTATCATTGTTTGTAATGAATTTTCTGATGTGAACTTTGATTTTGAGGCTGGAATATGGAGTTCAAGACACGGAAGGAATGGTCTTTTTCAATCAGGGCAGAGCTGTTGGCTTGCTCCAATTCTGGCTTTCTGTCATGGTTTTGGGTGCCTCTGCCGAGTTTTGGTTTCTTGAGCGGCAATTTCCTAAATGACTTCTGGGTCTGAGTTGGTTTTGCCTTCTTCCTTCCCAAATTTTGTATTCTGACGCAATACAAACACGAGTTTAGACAGCAGATCCATTATGAAATAAAAAAAAAAAAACAATTAGCGTGTCATGCTTAGAATTCTAGAGGCAGCACGGCCAACATGAGTTTTTGTGTTTTGGAAAAAGAAATGGAACCCTTTTGCAGAGGGGAACGATCATGAATTCCCCAAATCAGTTTGCCAGCGATTTTCAGGTGAATTGAATGAGTTTTCCAAAGCCAGTCAGCTGGGAGGGGTGGATGAATGCGGAAACAGCCTGTTTCCTTGTGACTAAATCAAACCCACTATCAAAAAGGACTCTTGCATTTCTTTGGCTCTTTTCACATTTTTCTTCTTTATCATGGTTTGTAATGAATTTTCTGATGTGAGCTTTGATTTTGAGGCTGGAATATGGAGTTCAAGACACGGAAGGAATGGTCTTTTTCAATCAGGGCACAACTGTTGGCTTGCTCCAATTCTGGCTTTCTGTCATGGTTTTGGGTGCCTCAGCCGAGTTTTGGTTTCCTGGGCGGCAATTTCCTAAATGCTTTCTGGGTCTGAGTTGGTTTTGCCTTCTTCCTTCCCAAATGTTGTATTCTGACGCAATACAAACACGAGTTTAGACAGCAGATCCATTATGAAATAAAAAAAAAAAAAGAATTAGCGTGTCATGCTTAGAATTCTAGAGGCAGCACGACCAACATGAGGTTTTGTGTTTTGGAAAAAGAAATGGAACCCTTTTGCAGAGGGGAACGATCATTAATTCCCCAAATCAGTTTCCCAGCGATTTTCAGGTGAATTGAATGAGTTTTCCAAAGCCAGTCAGCTGGGAGGGGTGGATGAATCCGGAAACAGCCTGTTTCCTTGTGACTCAATCAAGCCCACTATCAAAAAGGACTCTTCCATTTCTTTGGCTCTTTTCACATTTTTCTTCTTTATCATGGTTTGTAATGAATTTTCTGATGTGAGCTTTGATTTTGAGGCTGGAATATGGAGTTCAAGACCCGGAAGAAATGGTCTTTTTCAATCAGGGCACAGCTGTTGGCTTGCTCCAATTCTGGCTTTCTGTCATGGTTTTGGGTGCCTCAGCCGAGTTTTGGTTTCTTGAGCGGCAATTTCCTAAATGCTTTCTGGGTCTGAGTTGGTTTTGCCTTCTTCCTTCCCAAATTTTGTATTCTGACGCAATACAAACACGAGTTTAGACAGCAGATCCATTATGAAATAAAAACCAAAACCAATTAGCGTGTCATGCTCAGAATTCTAGAGGCAGCACGACCAACATGAGTTTTTGTGTTTTGGAAAAAGAAATGGAACCCTTTTGCAGAGGGGAACGATAATTAATTCCCCAAATCAGTTTGCCAGCGATTTTCAGGTGAATTGAATGAGTTTTCCAAAGCCAGTCAGCTGGGAGGGGTGGATGAATCCGGAAACAGCCTGTTTCCTTGTGACTAAATCAAACCCACTATCAAAAAGGACTCTTGCATTTCTTTGGCTCTTTTCACATTTTTCTTCTTTATCATGGTTTGTAATGAATTTTCTGATGTGAGCTTTGATTTTGAGGCTGGAATATGGAGTTCAAGACACGGAAGGAATGGTCTTTTTCAATCAGGGCACAGCTGTTGGCTTGCTCCAATTCTGGCTTTCTGTCATGGTTTTGGGTGCCTCAGCCGAGTTTTGGTTTCCTGGGGGGCAATTTCCTAAAGGATTTCTGGGTCTGAGTTGGTTTTGCCTTCTTCCTTCCCAAATTTTGTATTCTGACGCAATACAAACACGAGTTTAGACAGCACATCCATTATGAAATAAAAAACAAAACGAATTAGCGTGTCATGCTTAGAATTCTAGAGGCAGCACGACCAACATGAATTTTTGTGTTTTGGAAAAAGAAATGGAACCCTTTTGCAGAGGGCAACGATAATTAATTCCCCAAATCAGTTTGCCAGCGATTTTCAGGTGAATTGAATGAGTTTTCCAAAGCCAGTCAGCTGGGAGGGGTGGATGAATCCGGAAACAGCCTGTTTCCTTGTGACTAAATCAAGCCCACTATCAAAAAGGACTCTTGCATTTCTTTGGCTCTTTTCACATTTTTCTTCTTTATCATGGTTTGTAATGAATTTTCTGATGTGAGCTTTGATTTTGAGGCTGGAATATGGAGTTCAAGACTGGAAGGAATGGTCTTTTTCAATCAGGGCACTGCTGTTGGCTTGCTCCAATTCTGGCTTTCTGTCATGGTTTTGGGTGCCTCAGCCGAGTTTTGGTTTCTTGAGCGGCAATTTCCTAAATGATTTCTGGGTCTGAGTTGGTTTTGCCTTCTTCCTTCCCAAATTTTGTATTCTGACGCAATACAAACACGAGTTTAGACAGCAGATCCATTATGAAATAAAAAAAAAAAAAACAATTAGCGTGTCATGCTTAGAATTCTAGAGGCAGCACGACCAACATGAGTTTTTGTGTTTTGGAAAAAGAAATGGAACCCTTTTGCAGAGGGGAACGATCATTAATTCCCCAAATCAGTTTGCCAGCGATTTTCAGGTGAATTGAATGAGTTTTCCAAAGCCAGTCAGCTGGGAGGGGTGGATGAATGCGGAAACAGCCTGTTTTCTTGTGACTAAATCAAACCCACTATCAAAAAGGACTCTTGCATTTCTTTGGCTCTTTTCACATTTTTCTTCTTTATCATGGTTTGTAATGAATTTTCTGATGTGAGCTTTGATTTTGAGGCTGGAATATGGAGTTCAAGACACGGAAGGAATGGTCTTTTTCAATCAGGGCACAGCTGTTGGCTTGCTCCAATGCTGGCTTTCTGTCATGGTTTTGGGTGCCTCAGCCGAGTTTTGGTTTCTTGAGCGGCAATTTCCTAAAGGATTTCTGGGTCTGAGTTGGTTTTGCCTTCTTCCTTCCCAAATTTTGTATTCTGACGCAATACAAACACGAGTTTAGACAGCAGATCCATTATGAAAGAAATAAAAAACAAAACGAATTAGCGTGTCATGCTTAGAATTCTAGAGGCAGCACGACCAACATGAGTTTTTGTGTTTTCGAAAAAGAAATGGAACCCTTTTGCAGAGGGGAACGATCATTAATTCCCCAAATCAGTTTGCCAGCGATTTTCAGGTGAATTGAATGAGTTTTCCAAAGCCAGTCAGCTGGGAGGGGTGGATGAATCCGGAAACAGCCTGTTTCCATGTGACTAAATCAAGCCCACTATCAAAAAGGACTCTTGCATTTCTTTGGCTCTTTTCACATTTTTCTTCTTTATCATGGTTTGTAATGAATTTTCTGATGTGAGCTTTGATTTTGAGGCTGGAATATGGAGTTCAAGACTGGAAGGAATGGTCTTTTTCAATCAGGGCACTGCTGTTGGCTTGCTCCAATTCTGGCTTTCTGTCATGGTTTTGGGTGCCTCAGCCGAGTTTTGGTTTCTTGAGCGGCAATTTCCTAAAGGATTTCTGGGTCTGAGTTGGTTTTGCCTTCTTCCTTCCCAAATTTTGTATTCTGACGCAATACAAACACGAGTTTAGACAGCAGATCCATTATGAACTAAAAACCAAAACCAATTAGCGTGTCATGCTTAGAATTCTAGAGGCAGCACGACCAACATGAGGTTTTGTGTTTTGGAAAAAGAAATGGAACCCTTTTGCAGAGGGGCACGATAATTAATTCCCCAAATCAGTTTGCCAGCGATTTTCAGGTGAATTGAATGAGTTTTCCAAAGCCAGTCAGCTGGGAGGGGTGGATGAATCTGGAAACAGCCTGTTTCCTTGTGACTAAATCAAGCCCACTATCAAAAAGGACTCTTCCATTGCTTTGGCTCTTCTCACTTTTTTCATCTTTATCATGGTTTGTAATGAATTTTCTGATGTGAGCTTTGATTTTGAGGCTGGAATATGGAGTTCAAGACCCGGAAGGAATGGTCTTTTTCAATCAGGGCAGAGCTGTTGACTTGCTCCAATTCTGGCTTTCTGTCATGGTTTTGGGTGCCTCAGCCGAGTTTTGGTTTCCTGGGCGGCAATTTCCTAAATGATTTCTGGGTCTGAGTTGGTTTTGCCTTCTTTCTTCCCAAATTTTGTATTCTGACACAATACAAACATGAGTTTAGACAGCAGATCCATTATGAAAGAAAAAAAAACCAAAATCAATTAGCGTGTCATGCTTAGAATTCTAGAGGCAGCACGACCAACATGAATTTTTGTGTTTTGGAAACAGAAATGGAACCCTTTTGCAGAGGGGAACGATCATTAATTCCCCAAATCAGTTTGCCAGCGATTTTCAGGTGAATTGAATGAGTTTTCCAAAGCCAGTCAGCTGGGAGGGGTGGATGAATCCGGAAACAGCCTGTTTCCTTGTGACTTAATCAAGCCCACTATCAAAAAGGACTCTTGCATTTCTTTGGCTCTTCTCACTTTTCTCTTCTTTATCATGGTTTGTAATGAATTTTCTGATGTGAGCTTTGATTTTGAGGCTGGAATATGGAGTTCAAGACACGGAAGGAATGGTCTTTTTCAATCAGGGCACAGCTGTTGGCTTGCTCCAATTCTGGCTTTCTGTCATGGTTTTGGGTGCCTCAGCCGAGTTTTGGTTCCTTGAGCGGCAATTTCCTAAAGGATTTCTGGGTCTGAGTTGGTTTTGCCTTCTTTCTTCCCAAATTTTGTCTTCTGACGCAATGCAAACACGAGTTTAGACAGCAGATCCATTATGAAATAAAAAAAAAAAAAAACAATTAGCGTGTCATGCTTAGAATTGTAGAGGCAGCACGACCAACATGAGTTTTTGTGTTTTGGAAAAAGAAATGGAACCCTTTTGCAGAGGGGAATGATAATTAATTCCCCAAATCAGTTTGCCAGCGATTTTCAGGTGAATTGAATGAGTTTTCCAAAGCCAGTCAGCTGGGAGGGGTGGATGAATGCGGAAACAGCCTGTTTCCTTGTGACTAAATCAAGCCCACTATCAAAAAGGACTCTTGCATTTCTTTGGCTCTTTTCACATTTTTCTTCTTTATCATGGTTTGTAATGAATTTTCTGATGTGAGCTTTGATTTTGAGGCTGGAATATGGAGTTCAAGACACGGAAGGAATGGTCTTTTTCAATCAGGGCACAGCTGTTGGCTTGCTCCAATGCTGGCTTTCTGTCATGGTTTTGGGTGCCTCAGCCGAGTTTTGGTTTCTTGAGCGGCAATTTCCTGAATGATTTCTGGGTCTGAGTTGGTTTTGCCTTCTTCCTTCCCAAATTTTGTATTCTGATGCAATACAAACACGAGTTTAGACAGCAGATCCATTATGAAATAAAAAACAAAACGAATTAGCGTGTCATGCTTAGAATTCTAGAGGCAGCATGACCAACATGAGCTTTTGTGTTTTGGAAAAAAAATGGAACCCTTTTGCAGAGGGGAACAATAATTAATTCCCCAAATCAGTTTGCCAGCGATTTTCAGGTGAATTGAATGAGTTTTCCAAAGCCAGTCAGCTGGGAGGGGTGGATGAATGCGGAAACAGCCTGTTTCCTTGTGACTAAATCAAGCCCACTATCAAAAAGGACTCTTGCATTTCTTTGGCTCTTTTCACATTTTTCTTCTTTATCATGGTTTGTAATGAATTTTCTGATGTGAGCTTTGATTTTGAGGCTGGAATATGGAGTTCAAGACTGGAAGGAATGGTCTTTTTCAATCAGGGCACTGCTGTTGGCTTGCTCCAATTCTGGCTTTCTGTCATGGTTTTGGGTGCCTCAGCCGAGTTTTGGTTTCTTGAGCGGCAATTTCCTAAAGGATTTCTGGGTCTGAGTTGGTTTTGCCTTCTTCCTTCCCAAATTTTGTATTCTGACGCAATACAAACACGAGTTTAGACAGCAGATCCATTATGAAAGAAATAAAAAACAAAACGAATTAGCGTGTCATGCTTAGAATTCTAGAGGCAGCACGACCAACATGAGTTTTTGTGTTTTCGAAAAAGAAATGGAACCCTTTTGCAGAGGGGAACGATCATTAATTCCCCAAATCAGTTTGCCAGCGATTTTCAGGTGAATTGAATGAGTTTTCCAAAGCCAGTCAGCTGGGAGGGGGGGATGAATCCGGAAACAGCCTGTTTCCTTGTGACTAAATCAAGCCCACTATCAAAAAGGACTCTTGCATTTCTTTGGCTCTTTTCACATTTTTCTTCTTTATCATGGTTTGTAATGAATTTTCTGATGTGAGCTTTGATTTTGAGGCTGGAATATGGAGTTCAAGACACGGAAGGAATGGTCTTTTTCAATCAGGGCACAGCTGTTGGCTTGCTCCAATGCTGGCTTTCTGTCATGGTTTTGGGTGCCTCAGCCGAGTTTTGGTTTCTTGAGCGGCAATTTCCTGAATGATTTCTGGGTCTGAGTTGGTTTTGCCTTCTTCCTTCCCAAATTTTGTATTCTGATGCAATACAAACACGAGTTTAGACAGCAGATCCATTATGAAATAAAAAACAAAACGAATTAGCGTGTCATGCTTAGAATTCTAGAGGCAGCATGACCAACATGAGCTTTTGTGTTTTGGAAAAAAAATGGAACCCTTTTGCAGAGGGGAACAATAATTAATTCCCCAAATCAGTTTGCCAGCGATTTTCAGGTGAATTGAATGAGTTTTCCAAAGCCAGTCAGCTGGGAGGGGTGGATGAATCCGGAAACAGCCTGTTTCCTTGTGACTAAATCAAGCCCACTATCAAAAAGGACTCTTGCATTTCTTTGGCTCTTTTCACATTTTTCTTCTTTATCATGGTTTGTAATGAATTTTCTGATGTGAGCTTTGATTTTGAGGCTGGAATATGGAGTTCAAGACTGGAAGGAATGGTCTTTTTCAATCAGGGCACTGCTGTTGGCTTGCTCCAATTCTGGCTTTCTGTCATGGTTTTGGGTGCCTCAGCCGAGTTTTGGTTTCTTGAGCGGCAATTTCCTAAAGGATTTCTGGGTCTGAGTTGGTTTTGCCTTCTTCCTTCCCAAATTTTGTATTCTGACGCAATACAAACACGAGTTTAGACAGCAGATCCATTATGAAAGAAATAAAAAACAAAACGAATTAGCGTGTCATGCTTAGAATTCTAGAGGCAGCACGACCAACATGAGTTTTTGTGTTTTCGAAAAAGAAATGGAACCCTTTTGCAGAGGGGCACGATAATGAATTCCCCAAATCAGTTTGCCAGCGATTTTCAGGTGAATTGAATGAGTTTTCCAAAGCCAGTCAGCTGGGAGGGGTGGATGAATCCGGAAACAGCCTGTTTCCTTGTGACTAAATCAAGCCCACTATCAAAAAGGACTCTTGCATTTCTTTGGCTCTTTTCACATTTTTCTTCTTTATCATGGTTTGTAATGAATTTTCTGATGTGAGCTTTGATTTTGAGGCTGGAATATGGAGTTCAAGACTGGAAGGAATGGTCTTTTTCAATCAGGGCAGAGCTGTTGGCTTGCTCCAATTCTGGCTTTCTGTCATGGTTTTGGGTGCCTCAGCCGAGTTTTGGTTTCTTGAGCGGCAATTTCCTAAAGGATTTCTAGGTCTGAGTTGGTTTTGCCTTCTTCCTTCCCAAATTTTGTATTCTGACGCAATACAAACACGAGTTTAGACAGCAGATCCATTATGAACTAAAAACCAAAACCAATTAGCGTGTCATGCTTAGAATTCTAGAGGCAGCACGACCAACATGAGGTTTTGTGTTTTGGAAAAAGAAATGGAACCCTTTTGCAGAGGGGAATGATAATTAATTCCCCAAATCAGTTTGCCAGCGATTTTCAGGTGAATTGAATGAGTTTTCCAAAGCCAGTCAGCTGGGAGGGGTGGATGAATGCGGAAACAGCCTGTTTCCTTGTGACTTAATCAAGCCCACTATCAAAAAGGACTCTTGCATTTCTTTGGCTCTTTTCACATTTTTCTTCTTTATCATGGTTTGTAATGAATTTTCTGATGTGAGCTTTGATTTTGAGGCTGGAATATGGAGTTCAAGACACGGAAGGAATGGTCTTTTTCAATCAGGGCACAGCTGTTGGCTTGCTCCAATTCTGGCTTTCTGTCATGGTTTTGGGTGCCTCAGCCGAGTTTTGGTTTCTTGAGCTGCATTTTCCTAAATGATTTCTGGGTCTGAGTTGGTTTTGCCTTCTTCCTTCCCAAATTTTGTATTCTGACGCAATACAAACACGAGTTTAGACAGCAGATCCACTATGAAATTAAAAAAAAAAAACAAAACCAATTCGCGTGTCATGCTTATAATTCTAGAGGCAGCACGACCAACATGAGTTTTTGTGTTTTGGAAAAAGAAATGGAACCCTTTTGCAGAGGGGAACGATCATTAATTCCCCAAATCAGTGTGCCAGCGATTTTCAGGTGAATTGAATGAGTTTTCCAAAGCCAGTCAGCTGGGAGGGGTGGATGAATGCGGAAACAGCCTGTTTCCTTGTGACTAAATCAAGCCCACAATCAAAAAGGACTCTTCCATTTCTTTGGCTCTTTTCACATTTTTCTTGTTTCTCATGATTTGTAATGAATTTTCTGATGTGAGCTTTGATTTTGAGGCTGGAATATGGAGTTCAAGACACGGAAGGAATGGTCTTTTTCAATCAGGGCACAGCTGTTGGCTAGCTCCAATTCTGGCTTTCTGTCATGCTTTTCGGTGCCTCAGCCGCGTTTTGGTTCTTGAGCGGCAATTTCCTAAATGATTTCTGGGTCTGAGTTGGTTTTGCCTTCTTCCTTCCCAAATTTTGTATTCTGACGCAATACAAACACGAGTTTAGACAGCAGATCCATTATGAAAGAAAAAACAAAACCAATTAGCGTGTCATGCTTAGAATTCTAGAGGCAGCACGACCAACATGAGTTTTTGTGTTTTGGAAAAAGAAATGGAACCCTTTTGCAGAGGGGTTCGATAATAAATTCCCCCAAATCAGTTTGGCAGTGATTTTCACTTGAATTGAAAGAGTTTTCCAAAGCCAGTCAGCTGGGAGGGCTGGACGAATCCGGAAACAGCCTGTTTCCTTGTGACTAAATCAAGCCCACAATCAAAAAGGACTCTTGCATTTCTTTGGCTCTTTTCACATTTTTCTTGTTTCTCATGGTTTGTAATGAATTTTCTGATGTGAGCTTTGATTTTGAGGCTGGAATATGGAGTTCAAGACACGGAAGGAATGGTCTTTTTCAATCAGGGCACAGCTGTTGGCTTGCTCCAATTCTGGCTTTCTGTCATGGTTTTGGGTGCCTCAGCCGAGTTTTGGTTTCTTGAGCGGCAATTTCCTAAATGATTTCTGGGTCTGAGTTGGTTTTGCCTTCTTCCTTCCCAAATTTTGTATTCTGATGCAATACAAACACGAGTTTAGACAGCAGATCCATTATGAAAGAAAAAAAACAAAACCAATTAGCGTGTCATGCTTAGAATTCTTGAGGCAGCGCGACCAACATGAGTTTTTGTGTTTTGGAAAAAGAAATGGAACCCTTTTGCAGAGTGGAATGATAATTAATTCCCCAAATCAGTTTGCCAGCGATGTTCAGGGGAATTGAATGAGTTTTCCAAAGCCAGTCAGCTGGGAGGGGTGGATGAATGCGGAAACAGCCTGTTTCCTTGTGACTTAATCAAGCCCACTATCAAAAAGGACTCTTGCATTTCTTTGGCTCTTTTCACATTTTTCTTCTTTATCATGGTTTGTAATGAATTTTCTGATGTGAGCTTTGATTTTGAGGCTGGAATATGGAGTTCAAGACACGGAAGGAATGGTCTTTTTCAATCAGGGCACAGCTGTTGGCTTGCTCCAATTCTGGCTTTCTGTCATGGTTTTGGGTGCCTCAGCCGAGTTTTGGTTTCTTGAGCTGCATTTTCCTAAATGATTTCTGGGTCTGAGTTGGTTTTGCCTTCTTCCTTCCCAAATTTTGTATTCTGACGCAATACAAACACGAGTTTAGACAGCAGATCCACTATGAAATTAAAAAAAAAAAAACAAAACCAATTCGCGTGTCATGCTTATAATTCTAGAGGCAGCACGACCAACATGAGTTTTTGTGTTTTGGAAAAAGAAATGGAACCCTTTTGCAGAGGGGAACGATCATTAATTCCCCAAATCAGTGTGCCAGCGATTTTCAGGTGAATTGAATGAGTTTTCCAAAGCCAGTCAGCTGGGAGGGGTGGATGAATCCGGAAACAGCCTGTTTCCTTGTGACTAAATCAAGCCCACTCTCAAAAAGGACTCTTGCATTTCTTTGGCTCTTTTCACATTTTTCTTCTTTATCATGGTTTGTAATGAATTTTCTGATGTGAGCTTTGATTTTGAGGCTGGAATATGGAGTTCAAGACACGGAAGGAATGGTCTTTTTCAATCAGGGCAGAGCTGTTGGCTTGCTCCAATTCTGGTTTCTGTCATGGTTTTGGGTGCCTCAGCCGAGTTTTGGTTTCTTGAGCGGCAATTCCCTAAATGATTTCTGGGTCTGAGTTGGTTTTGCCTTCTTCCTTCCCAAATTTTGTATTCTGACGCAATACAAACACGAGTTTAGACAGCAGATCCACTATGAAATAAAAAAAAAAAAAAAAACCCAATTAGCGTGTCATGCTTAGAATTCTAGAGGCAGCACGACCAACATGAGTTTTTGTGTTTTGGAAAAAGAAATGGAACCCTTTTGCAGAGGGGTTCGATAATTAATTCCCCCAAATCAGTTTGCCAGCGATTTTCAGGTGAATTGAATGAGTTTTCCACAGCCAGTCAGCTGGGAGGGGTGGATGAATGCGGAAACAGCCTGTTTCCTTGTGACTAAATCAAGCCCACAATCAAAAAGGACTCTTCCATTTCTTTGGCTCTTTTCACATTTTTCTTGTTTCTCATGATTTGTAATGAATTTTCTGATGTGAGCTTTGATTTTGAGGCTGGAATATGGAGTTCAAGACACGGAAGGAATGGTCTTTTTCAATCAGGGCACAGCTGTTGGCTAGCTCCAATTCTGGCTTTCTGTCATGCTTTTCGGTGCCTCAGCCGCGTTTTGGTTCTTGAGCGGCAATTTCCTAAATGATTTCTGGGTCTGAGTTGGTTTTGCCTTCTTCCTTCCCAAATTTTGTATTCTGACGCAATACAAACACGAGTTTAGACAGCAGATCCATTATGAAAGAAAAAACAAAACCAATTAGCGTGTCATGCTTAGAATTCTAGAGGCAGCACGACCAACATGAGTTTTTGTGTTTTGGAAAAAGAAATGGAACCCTTTTGCAGAGGGGTTCGATAATAAATTCCCCCAAATCAGTTTGCCAGTGATTTTCACTTGAATTGAAAGAGTTTTCCAAAGCCAGTCAGCTGGGAGGGCTGGATGAATCCGGAAACAGCCTGTTTCCTTGTGACTAAATCAAGCCCACAATCAAAAAGGACTCTTGCATTTCTTTGGCTCTTTTCACATTTTTCTTGTTTCTCATGGTTTGTAATGAATTTTCTGATGTGAGCTTTGATTTTGAGGCTGGAATATGGAGTTCAAGACACGGAAGGAATGGTCTTTTTCAATCAGGGCACAGCTGTTGGCTTGCTCCAATTCTGGCTTTCTGTCATGGTTTTGGGTGCCTCAGCCGAGTTTTGGTTTCTTGAGCGGCAATTTCCTAAATGATTTCTGGGTCTGAGTTGGTTTTGCCTTCTTCCTTCCCAAATTTTGTATTCTGATGCAATACAAACACGAGTTTAGACAGCAGATCCATTATGAAAGAAAAAAAACAAAACCAATTAGCGTGTCATGCTTAGAATTCTTGAGGCAGCGCGACCAACATGAGTTTTTGTGTTTTGGAAAAAGAAATGGAACCCTTTTGCAGAGTGGAATGATAATTAATTCCCCAAATCAGTTTGCCAGCGATGTTCAGGGGAATTGAATGAGTTTTCCAAAGCCAGTCAGCTGGGAGGGGTGGATGAATCCGGAAACAGCCTGTTTCCTTGTGACTAAATCAAGCCCACTATCAAAAAGGACTCTTGCATTTCTTTGGCTCTTTTCACATTTTTCTTCTTTATCATGGTTTGTAATGAATTTTCTGATGTGAGCTTTGATTTTGAGGCTGGAATATGGAGTTCAAGACACGGAAGGAATGGTGTTTTCAGTCAGGGCACAGCTGTTGGCTTGCTCCAATTCTGGCTTTCTGTCATGGTTTTGGGTGCCTCAGCCGAGTTTTGGTTTCTTGAGCGGCAATTTCCTAAAGGATTTCTGGGTCTGAGTTGGGTTTGCCTTCTTCCTTCCCAAATTTTGTATTCTGACGCACTACAAACACGAGTTTAGACAGCAGATCCATTATGAAATAAAAAAAACAAAACAAAACCAATTAGCGTGTTATTCTTAGAATTCTGTAGGCAGCACGACCAACATGATGTTTTGTGTTTTGGAAAAAGAAATGGAACCCTTTTGCAGAGGGGCACGATAATGAATTCCCCAAATCAGTTTGCCAGCTATTTTCAGGTGAATTGAATGAGTTTTCCAAAGCCAGTCAGCTGGGAGGGGTGGATGAATCCGGAAACAGCCTGTTTCCTTGTGACTAAATCAAGCCCACTATCAAAAAGGACTCTTGCATTTCTTTGGCTCTTTTCACATTTTTCTTCTTTATCATGGTTTGTACTGAATTTTCTGATGTGAGCTTTGATTCTGAGGCTAGAATATGGAGTTCAAGACACGGAAGGAATGGTCTTTTTCAATCAGGGCACTGCTGTTGGCTTGCTCCAATTCTGGCTTTCTGTCATGGTTTTGGGTGCCTCAGCCGAGTTTTGGTTTCCTGAGCGGCAATTTCCTAAAGGATTTCTGGGTCTGAGTTGGTTTTGCCTTCTTCCTTCCCAAATTTTGTATTCTGATGCAATACAAACACGAGTTTAGACAGCAGATCCATTATGAAATAAAAAAAACAAAACCAATTAGCTTCTCATGCTTAGAATTCTAGAGGCAGCACAACCAACATGAGTTTTTGTGTTTTGGAAAAAGAAATGGAGCCCTTTTGCAGAGGGGCACGATAATGAATTCCCCAAATCAGTTTGCCAGCGATTTTCAGGTGAATTGAATGAGTTTTCCAAAGCCAGTCAGCTGGGAGGGGTGGATGAATCCGGAAACAGCCTGTTTCCTTGTGACTAAATCAAGCCCACTATCAAAAAGGACTCTTGCATTTCTTTGGCTCTTTTCACATTTTTCTTCTTTATCATGGTTTGTAATGAATTTTCTGATGTGAGCTTTGATTTTGAGGCTGGAATATGGAGTTCAAGACACGGAAGGAATGGTGTTTTCAATCAGGGCACAGCTGTTGGCTTGCTCCAATTCTGGCTTTCTGTCATGGTTTTGGGTGCCTCAGCCGAGTTTTGGTTTCTTGAGCGGCAATTTCCTAAAGGATTTCTGGGTCTGAGTTGGGTTTGCCTTCTTCCTTCCCAAATTTTGTATTCTGACGCCATACAAACACGAGTTTAGACAGCAGATCCATTATGAAATAAAAAAAACAAAACAAAACCAATTAGCGTGTTATTCTTAGAATTCTGTAGGCAGCACGACCAACATGATGTTTTGTGTTTTGGAAAAAGAAATGGAACCCTTTTGCAGAGGGGCACGATAATGAATTCCCCAAATCAGTTTGCCAGCTATTTTCAGGTGAATTGAATGAGTTTTCCAAAGCCAGTCAGCTGGGAGGGGTGGATGAATCCGGAAACAGCCTGTTTCCTTGTGACAAAATCAAGCCCACTATCAAAAAGGACTCTTGCATTTCTTTGGCTCTTTTCACATTTTTCTTCTTTATCATGGTTTGTAATGAATTTTCTGATGTGAGCTTTGATTCTGAGGCTAGAATATGGAGTTCAAGACACGGAAGGAATGGTCTTTTTCAATCAGGGCACAGCTGTTGGGTTGCTCCAATTCTGGCTTTCTGTCATGGTTTTGGGTGCCTCAGCCGAGTTTTGGTTTCTTGAGCGGCAATTTCCTAAATGATTTCTGGGTCTGAGTTGGTTTTGCCTTCTTCCTTCCCAAATTTTGTATTCTGACGCAATACAAACACGAGTTTAGACAGCAGACCCATTATGAAAGAAAAGAAACAAACCAATTAGCTTCTCATGCTTAGAATTCTAGAGGCAGCACGACCAACATGAGTTTTTGTGTTTTGGAAAAAGAAATGGAACCCTTTTGCAGAGGGGCACGATAATTAATTCCCCAAATCAGTTTGCCAGTGATTTTCAGGTGAATTGAATGGGTTTTCCAAAGCCAGTCAGCTGGGAGAGGTGGATGAATCCGGAAAAAGCCTGTTCCCTTGTGACTTAATCAAGCTCACTATCAAAAAGGACTCTTCCATTTCTTTGGCTCTTTTCACATTTTTCTTCTTTATCATGGTTTGTAATGAATTTTCTGAAGTGAGCTTTGATTTTGAGGCTGGAATATGGAGTTCAAGACACGGAAGGAATGGTCTTTTCAATCAGGGCACAGCTGTTGGCTTGCTCCAATTCTGGCTTTCTGTCATGGTTTTGGGTGCCTCAGCCGAGTTTTGCTTTCTTGAGCGGCAATTTCCTAAAGGATTTCTGGGTCTGAGTTGGTTTTGCCTTCTTCCTTCCCAAATTTTGTATTCTGACGCAATACAAACACGAGTTTAGACAGCAGATCCACTATGAAATAAAAAAAAAAAAAACAAAACCAATTAGCGTGTCATGCTTAGAATTCTAGAGGCAGCACGACCAACATGAGTTTTTGTGTTTTGGAAAAAGAAATGGAACCCTTTTGCAGAGGGGTTCGATAATTAATTCCCCAAATCAGTTTGCCAGCGATTTTCAGGTGAATTGAATGAGTTTTCCACAGCCAGTCAGCTGGGAGGGGTGGATGAATGCGGAAACAGCCTGTTTCCTTGTGACTAAATCAAGCCCACAATCAAAAAGGACTCTTCCATTTCTTTGGCTCTTTTCACATTTTTCTTGTTTCTCATGATTTGTAATGAATTTTCTGATGTGAGCTTTGATTTTGAGGCTGGAATATGGAGTTCAAGACACGGAAGGAATGGTCTTTTTCAATCAGGGCACAGCTGTTGGCTAGCTCCAATTCTGGCTTTCTGTCATGCTTTTCGGTGCCTCAGCCGCGTTTTGGTTCTTGAGCGGCAATTTCCTAAATGATTTCTGGGTCTGAGTTGGTTTTGCCTTCTTCCTTCCCAAATTTTGTATTCTGACGCAATACAAACACGAGTTTAGACAGCAGATCCATTATGAAAGAAAAAACAAAACCAATTAGCGTGTCATGCTTAGAATTCTAGAGGCAGCACGACCAACATGAGTTTTTGTGTTTTGGAAAAAGAAATGGAACCCTTTTGCAGAGGGGAACGATCATTAATTCCCCAAATCAGTTTGCCAGCGATTTTCAGGTGAATTGAATGAGTTTTCCAAAGCCAGTCAGCTGGGAGGGGTGGATGAATCCGGAAACAGCTTGTTTCCTTGTGACTAAATCAAGCCCACTATCAAAAAGGACTCTTCCATTTCTTTGGCTCTTCTCACTTTTTTCTTCTTTATCATGGTTTGTAATAAATTTTCTGATGTGAGCTTTGATTTTGAGGCTGGAATATGGAGTTCAAGACACGGAAGGAATGGTCTTTTTCAATGAGGGCACAGCTGTTGGCTTGTTCCAATTCTGGCTTTCTGTCATGGTTTTGGGTGCCTCAGCCGAGTTTTGGTTTCTTGAGCGGCAATTTCCTAAATGATTTCTGGGTCTGAGTTGGTTTTGCCTTCTTCCTTCCCAAATTTTGTATTCTGACGCAATACAAACACGAGTTTAGACAGCACATCCACTATGAAATAAAAAAAAAAAACCAAAACCAATTAGCGTGTCATGCTTAGAATTCTAGAGGCAGCACGACCAACATGAGTTTTTGTGTTTTGGAAAAAGAAATGGAACCCTTTTGCAGAGGGGTTCGATAATAAATTCCCCCAAATCAGTTTGCCAGTGATTTTCACTTGAATTGAAAGAGTTTTCCAAAGCCAGTCAGCTGGGAGGGCTGGACGAATCCGGAAACAGCCTGTTTCCTTGTGACTAAATCAAGCCCACTATCAAAAAGGACTCTTGCATTTCTTTGGCTCTTTTCACATTTTTCTTGTTTCTCATGGTTTGTAATGAATTTTCTGATGTGAGCTTTGATTTTGAGGCTGGAATATGGAGTTCAAGACACGGAAGGAATGGTCTTTTTCAATCAGGGCACAGCTGTTGGCTTGCTCCAATTCTGGCTTTCTGTCATGGTTTTGGGTGCCTCAGCCGAGTTTTGGTTTCTTGAGCGGCAATTTCCTAAATGATTTCTGGGTCTGAGTTGGTTTTGCCTTCTTCCTTCCCAAATTTTGTATTCTGATGCAATACAAACACGAGTTTAGACAGCAGATCCATTATGAAAGAAAAAAAACAAAACCAATTAGCGTGTCATGCTTAGAATTCTTGAGGCAGCGCGACCAACATGAGTTTTTGTGTTTTGGAAAAAGAAATGGAACCCTTTTGCAGAGTGGAATGATAATTAATTCCCCAAATCAGTTTGCCAGCGATGTTCAGGGGAATTGAATGAGTTTTCCAAAGCCAGTCAGCTGGGAGGGGTGGATGAATCCGGAAACAGCCTGTTTCCTTGTGACTAAATCAAGCCCACTATCAAAAAGGACTCTTGCATTTCTTTGGCTCTTTTCACATTTTTCTTCTTTATCATGGTTTGTAATGAATTTTCTGATGTGAGCTTTGTTTTTGAGGCTGGAATATGGAGTTCAAGACACGGAAGGAATGGTCTTTTTCAATCAGGGCACAGCTGTTGGCTTGCTCCAATTCTGGCTTTCTGTCATGGTTTTGGGTGCCTCAGCCGAGTTTTGGTTTCCTGAGCGGCAATTTCCTAAAGGATTTCTGGGTCTGAGTTGGTTTTGCCTTCTTCCTTCCCAAATTTTGTATTCTGATGCAATACAAACACGAGTTTAGACAGCAGATCCATTATGAAATAAAAAAAACAAAACCAATTAGCTTCTCATGCTTAGAATTCTAGAGGCAGCACAACCAACATGAGTTTTTGTGTTTTGGAAAAAGAAATGGAGCCCTTTTGCAGAGGGGCACGATAATGAATTCCCCAAATCAGTTTGCCAGCGATTTTCAGGTGAATTGAATGAGTTTTCCAAAGCCAGTCAGCTGGGAGGGGTGGATGAATCCGGAAACAGCCTGTTTCCTTGTGACTAAATCAAGCCCACTATCAAAAAGGACTCTTGCATTTCTTTGGCTCTTTTCACATTTTTCTTCTTTATCATGGTTTGTAATGAATTTTCTGATGTGAGCTTTGATTTTGAGGCTGGAATATGGAGTTCAAGACACGGAAGGAATGGTGTTTTCAGTCAGGGCACAGCTGTTGGCTTGCTCCAATTCTGGCTTTCTGTCATGGTTTTGGGTGCCTCAGCCGAGTTTTGGTTTCTTGAGCGGCAATTTCCTAAAGGATTTCTGGGTCTGAGTTGGGTTTGCCTTCTTCCTTCCCAAATTTTGTATTCTGACGCACTACAAACACGAGTTTAGACAGCAGATCCATTATGAAATAAAAAAAACAAAACAAAACCAATTAGCGTGTTATTCTTAGAATTCTGTAGGCAGCACGACCAACATGATGTTTTGTGTTTTGGAAAAAGAAATGGAACCCTTTTGCAGAGGGGCACGATAATGAATTCCCCAAATCAGTTTGCCAGCTATTTTCAGGTGAATTGAATGAGTTTTCCAAAGCCAGTCAGCTGGGAGGGGTGGATGAATGCGGAAACAGCCTGTTTCCTTGTGACTTAATCAAGCCCACTATCAAAAAGGACTCTTGCATTTCTTTGGCTCTTTTCACATTTTTCTTCTTTATCATGGTTTGTAATGAATTTTCTGATGTGAGCTTTGATTTTGAGGCTGGAATATGGAGTTCAAGACACGGAAGGAATGGTCTTTTTCAATCAGGGCACAGCTGTTGGCTTGCTCCAATTCTGGCTTTCTGTCATGGTTTTGGGTGCCTCAGCCGAGTTTTGGTTTCTTGAGCGGCAATTTCCTAAATGATTTCTGGGTCTGAGTTGGTTTTGCCTTCTTCCTTCCCAAATTTTGTATTCTGATGCAATACAAACACGAGTTTAGACAGCAGATCCATTATGAAAGAAAAAAAACAAAACCAATTAGCGTGTCATGCTTAGAATTCTTGAGGCAGCGCGACCAACATGAGTTTTTGTGTTTTGGAAAAAGAAATGGAACCCTTTTGCAGAGTGGAATGATAATTAATTCCCCAAATCAGTTTGCCAGCGATGTTAAGGGGAATTGAATGAGTTTTCCAAAGCCAGTCAGCTGGGAGGGGTGGATGAATCCGGAAACAGCCTGTTTCCTTGTGACTAAATCAAGCCCACTATCAAAAAGGACTCTTGCATTTCTTTGGCTCTTTTCACATTTTTCTTCTTTATCATGGTTTGTAATGAATTTTCTGATGTGAGCTTTGTTTTTGAGGCTGGAATATGGAGTTCAAGACACGGAAGGAATGGTCTTTTTCAATCAGGGCACAGCTGTTGGCTTGCTCCAATTCTGGCTTTCTGTCATGGTTTTGGGTGCCTCAGCCGAGTTTTGGTTTCCTGAGCGGCAATTTCCTAAAGGATTTCTGGGTCTGAGTTGGTTTTGCCTTCTTCCTTCCCAAATTTTGTATTCTGATGCAATACAAACACGAGTTTAGACAGCAGATCCATTATGAAATAAAAAAAACAAAACCAATTAGCTTCTCATGCTTAGAATTCTAGAGGCAGCACAACCAACATGAGTTTTTGTGTTTTGGAAAAAGAAATGGAGCCCTTTTGCAGAGGGGCACGATAATGAATTCCCCAAATCAGTTTGCCAGCGATTTTCAGGTGAATTGAATGAGTTTTCCAAAGCCAGTCAGCTGGGAGGGGTGGATGAATCCGGAAACAGCCTGTTTCCTTGTGACTAAATCAAGCCCACTATCAAAAAGGACTCTTGCATTTCTTTGGCTCTTTTCACATTTTTCTTCTTTATCATGGTTTGTAATGAATTTTCTGATGTGAGCTTTGATTTTGAGGCTGGAATATGGAGTTCAAGACACGGAAGGAATGGTGTTTTCAGTCAGGGCACAGCTGTTGGCTTGCTCCAATTCTGGCTTTCTGTCATGGTTTTGGGTGCCTCAGCCGAGTTTTGGTTTCTTGAGCGGCAATTTCCTAAAGGATTTCTGGGTCTGAGTTGGGTTTGCCTTCTTCCTTCCCAAATTTTGTATTCTGACGCACTACAAACACGAGTTTAGACAGCAGATCCATTATGAAATAAAAAAAACAAAACAAAACCAATTAGCGTGTTATTCTTAGAATTCTGTAGGCAGCACGACCAACATGATGTTTTGTGTTTTGGAAAAAGAAATGGAACCCTTTTGCAGAGGGGCACGATAATGAATTCCCCAAATCAGTTTGCCAGCTATTTTCAGGTGAATTGAATGAGTTTTCCAAAGCCAGTCAGCTGGGAGGGGTGGATGAATCCGGAAACAGCCTGTTTCCTTGTGACTAAATCAAGCCCACTATCAAAAAGGACTCTTGCATTTCTTTGGCTCTTTTCACATTTTTCTTCTTTATCATGGTTTGTAATGAATTTTCTGATGTGAGCTTTGATTCTGAGGCTAGAATATGGAGTTCAAGACACGGAAGGAATGGTCTTTTTCAATCAGGGCACTGCTGTTGGCTTGCTCCAATTCTGGCTTTCTGTCATGGTTTTGGGTGCCTCAGCCGAGTTTTGGTTTCCTGAGCGGCAATTTCCTAAAGGATTTCTGGGTCTGAGTTGGTTTTGCCTTCTTCCTTCCCAAATTTTGTATTCTGATGCAATACAAACACGAGTTTAGACAGCAGATCCATTATGAAATAAAAAAAACAAAACCAATTAGCTTCTCATGCTTAGAATTCTAGAGGCAGCACAACCAACATGAGTTTTTGTGTTTTGGAAAAAGAAATGGAGCCCTTTTGCAGAGGGGCACGATAATGAATTCCCCAAATCAGTTTGCCAGCGATTTTCAGGTGAATTGAATGAGTTTTCCAAAGCCAGTCAGCTGGGAGGGGTGGATGAATCCGGAAACAGCCTGTTTCCTTGTGACTAAATCAAGCCCACTATCAAAAAGGACTCTTGCATTTCTTTGGCTCTTTTCACATTTTTCTTCTTTATCATGGTTTGTAATGAATTTTCTGATGTGAGCTTTGATTTTGAGGCTGGAATATGGAGTTCAAGACACGGAAGGAATGGTGTTTTCAGTCAGGGCACAGCTGTTGGCTTGCTCCAATTCTGGCTTTCTGTCATGGTTTTGGGTGCCTCAGCCGAGTTTTGGTTTCTTGAGCGGCAATTTCCTAAAGGATTTCTGGGTCTGAGTTGGGTTTGCCTTCTTCCTTCCCAAATTTTGTATTCTGACGCCATACAAACACGAGTTTAGACAGCAGATCCATTATGAAATAAAAAAAAACAAAACAAAACCAATTAGCGTGTTATTCTTAGAATTCTGTAGGCAGCACGACCAACATGATGTTTTGTGTTTTGGAAAAAGAAATGGAACCCTTTTGCAGAGGGGCACGATAATGAATTCCCCAAATCAGTTTGCCAGCTATTTTCAGGTGAATTGAATGAGTTTTCCAAAGCCAGTCAGCTGGGAGGGGTGGATGAATCCGGAAACAGCCTGTTTCCTTGTGACTAAATCAAGCCCACTATCAAAAAGGACTCTTGCATTTCTTTGGCTCTTTTCACATTTTTCTTCTTTATCATGGTTTGTAATGAATTTTCTGATGTGAGCTTTGATTCTGAGGCTAGAATATGGAGTTCAAGACACGGAAGGAATGGTCTTTTTCAATCAGGGCACAGCTGTTGGGTTGCTCCAATTCTGGCTTTCTGTCATGGTTTTGGGTGCCTCAGCCGAGTTTTGGTTTCTTGAGCGGCAATTTCCTAAAAGATTTCTGGGTCTGAGTTGGTTTTGCCTTCTTCCTTCCCAAATTTTGTATTCTGACGCAATACAAACACGAGTTTAGACAGCAGACCCATTATGAAAGAAAATAAACAAACCAATTAGCTTCTCATGCTTAGAATTCTAGAGGCAGCACGACCAACATGAGTTTTTGTGTTTTGGAAAAAGAAATGGAACCCTTTTGCAGAGGGGCACGATAATTAATTCCCCAAATCAGTTTGCCAGTGATTTTCAGGTGAATTGAATGGGTTTTCCAAAGCCAGTCAGCTGGGAGAGGTGGATGAATCCGGAAACAGCCTGTTCCCTTGTGACTAAATCAAGCTCACTATCAAAAAGGACTCTTCCATTTCTTTGGCTCTTTTCACATTTTTCTTCTTTATCATGGTTTGTAATGAATTTTCTGAAGTGAGCTTTGATTTTGAGGCTGGAATATGGAGTTCAAGACACGGAAGGAATGGTCTTTTCAATCAGGGCACAGCTGTTGGCTTGCTCCAATTCTGGCTTTCTGTCATGGTTTTGGGTGCCTCAGCCGAGTTTTGCTTTCTTGAGCGGCAATTTCCTAAAGGATTTCTGGGTCTGAGTTGGTTTTGCCTTCTTCCTTCCCAAATTTTGTATTCTGACGCAATACAAACACGAGTTTAGACAGCAGATCCATTATGAAATAAAAAAAAAAACAAAAGCAATTAGCGTGTCATGCTTAGAATTCTAGAGGCAGCAGGACAAACATGAGTTTTTGTGTTTTGGAAAAAGAAATGGAACCCTTTTGCAGAGGGGCACGATAATTAATTCCCCAAATCAGTTTGCAGTGATTTTCAGGTGAATTGAATGAGTTATCCAAAGCCAGTCAGCTGGGAGGGGTGGATGAATCCGGAAACAGCCTGTTTCCTTGTGACTAAATCAAGCCCACTATCAACAAGGACTCTTCCATTTCTTTGGCTCTTTTCACATTTTTCTTCTTTATCATGGTTTGTAATGAATTTTCTGAAGTGAGCTTTGATTTTGAGGCTGGAATATGGAGTTCAAGACACGGAAGGAATTGTCGTTTTAAAAATCAGGGCACAGCTGTTGGCTTGCTCCAATTCTGGCTTTCTGTCATGGTTTTGGGTGCCTCAGCCGAGTTTTGGTTTCTTGAGCAGCAATTTCCTAAAGGATTTCTGGGTCTGAGTTGGTTTTGCCTTCTTCCTTCCCAAATTTTGTATTCTGACGCAATACAAACACGAGTTTAGACAGCAGATCCTTTATGAAATAAAAAAAAACAAAACCAATGAGCGTGTCATGCTTAGAATTCTAGAGGCAGCACGACCAACATGAGTTTTTGTGTTTTGGAAAAAGAAATGGAACCCTTTTGCAGAGGGGCACGATAATTAATTCCCCAAATCAGTTTGCAGCGATTTTCAGGTGAATTGAATGAGTTTTCCAAAGCCAGTCAGCTGGGAGGGGTGGATGAATCCGGAAACAGCCTGTTTCCTTGTGACTAAATCAAGCCCACTATCAAAAAGGACTCTTCCATTTCTTTGGCTCTTTTCACATTTTTCTTCTTTATCATGGTTTGTAATGAATTTTCTGATGTGAGCTTTGATTTTGAGGCTGGAATATGGAGTTCAAGACCCGGAAGGAATGGTCTTTTTCAATCAGGGCACAGCTGTTGGCTTGCTCCAATTCTGGCTTTCTGTCATGGTTTTGGGTGCCTCAGCTGAGTTTTGCTTTCTTGAGCGGCAATTTCCTAAAGGATTTCTGGGTCTGAGTTGGTTTTGCCTTCTTCCTTCCCAAATTTTGTATTCTGACGCAATACAAACAGGAGTTTAGACAGCAGATCCATTATGAAATAAAAAAAAAAAAAAAACAAAAGCAATTAGCGTGTCATGCTTAGAATTCTAGAGGCAGCAGGACAAACATGAGTTTTTGTGTTTTGGAAAAAGAAATGGAACCCTTTTGCAGAGGGGCACGGTAATTAATTCCCCAAATCAGTTTGCAGCGATTTTCAGGTGAATTGAATGAGTTATCCAAAGCCAGTCAGCTGGGACGGGTGGATGAATCTGGAAACAGCCTGTTTCCTTGTGACTACATCAAGCCCACTATCAAAAAGGACTCTTGCATTTCTTTGGCTCTTTTCACATTTTTCTTCTTTATCATGGTTTGTAATGAATTTTCTGAAGTGAGCTTTGATTTTGAGGCTGGAATATGGAGTTCAAGACACGGAAGGAATTGTCGTTTTAAAAATCAGGGCACAGCTGTTGGCTTGCTCCAATTCTGGCTTTCTGTCATGGTTTTGGGTGCCTCAGCCGAGTTTTGGTTTCTTGAGCAGCAATTTCCTAAAGGATTTCTGGGTCTGAGTTGGTTTTGCCTTCTTCCTTCCCAAATTTTGTATTCTGACGCAATACAAACACGAGTTTAGACAGCAGATTCTTTATGAAATAAAAAAAAACAAAACCAATGAGCGTGTCATGCTTAGAATTCTAGAGGCAGCACGACCAACATGAGTTTTTGTGTTTTGGAAAAAGAAATGGAACCCTTTTGCAGAGGGGCACGATAATTAATTCCCCAAATCAGTTTGCAGAGATTTTCAGGTGAATTGAATGAGTTTTCCAAAGCCAGTCAGCTGGGAGGGGTGGATGAATCCGGAAACAGCCTGTTTCCTTGTGACTAAATCAAGCCCACTATCAAAAAGGACTCTTCCATTGCTTTGGCTCTTTTCACATTTTTCTTCTTTATCATGGTTTGTAATGAATTTTCTGATGTGAGCTTTGATTTTGTGGCTGAAATATGGAGTTTAAGACACGGAATGAGGTCTTTTTCAAACAGGGCACAGCTGTGGGTTGCTCCAATTCTGGCTTTCTGTCATGGTTTTGGGTGCCTCAGCCGAGTTTTGGTTTCTTGAGCGGCAATTTCCTAAAGGATTTCTGGGTCTGAGTTGGGTTTGCCTTCTTCCTTCCCAAATTTTGTATTCTGACGCAATACAAACACGAGTTTAGACAGCAGACCCATTATGAAAGAAAAGAAACAAACCGATTAGCGTGTCATGCTTAGAATTCTAGAGGCAGCACGACCAACATGAGTTTTTGTGTTTTGGAAAAAGAAATGGAACCCTTTTGCAGAGGGGAACGATCATTAATTCCCCAAATCAGTTTGCCAGCGATTTTCAGGTGAATTGAATGAGTTTTCCAAAGCCAGTCAGCTGGGAGGGGTGGATGAATGCGGAAACAGCCTGTTTCCTTCTGACTAAATCAAGCCCACTCTCAAAAAGGACTCTTCCATTTCTTTGGCTCTTTTCACATTTTTCTTCTTTATCATGGTTTGTAATGAATTTTCTGATGTGAGCTTTGATTTTGAGGCTGGAATATGGAGTTCAAGACACGGAAGCAATGGTCTTTTTCAATCAGGGCACAGCTGTTGGCTTGCTCCAATTCTGGCTTTCTGTCATGGTTTTGGGTGCCTCCGCCGAGTTTTGGTTTCTTGAGCGGCAATTTCCTAAAGGATTTCTGGGTCTGAGTTGGTTTTGCCTTCTTCCTTCGCAAATTTTGTATTCTGACGCAAAAGAAACACGAGTTTAGACAGCAGATCCATTATGAAAGAAAAAACAAAACCAATTAGCGTGTCATGCTTAGAATTCTAGAGGCAGCACGACCAACATGAGTTTTTGTGTTTTGGAAAAAGAAATGGAACCCTTTTGCAGAGGGGAAAGATAATTAATTCCCCAAATCAGTTTGCCAGTGATGTTCAGGTGAATTGAATGAGTTTTCCAAAGCCAGTCAGCTGGGAGGGGTGGATGAATCCGGCAACAGCCTGTTTCCTTGTGACTACATCAAGTCCACTATCAAGAATTACTCTTCCATTTCTTTGGCTCTTTTCACATTTTTCTTTTTTATCATGGTTTGTAATGAATTTTCTGATGTGAGCTTTGATTTTGAGGCTGGAATATGGAGTTCAAGACCCGGAAGGAATGGTCTTTTTCCATCAGGGCACAGCTGTTGGCTTGCTCCAATTCTGGCTTTCTGTCATGGTTTTGGGTGCCTCAGCCAAGTTTTGGTTTCTTGAGCGGCAATTTCCTAAAGGATTTCTGGGTCTGAGTTGGTTTTGCCTTCTTCCTTCCCAAATTTTGTATTCTGACGCAATACACACACGAGTTTAGACAGCAGATCCTTTATGAAATAAAAAAAAAAACAAAACCAATTAGCTTGTCATGCTTAGAATTCTAGAGGCAGCACGACCAACATGAGTTTTTGTGTTTTGGAAAAAGAAATGGAACCCTTTTGCAGAGGGGAACGATCATTAATTCCCCAAATCAGTTTGCCAGCGATTTTCAGGTGAATTGAATGAGTTTTCCAAAGCCAGTCAGCTGGGAGGGGTGGATGAATGCGGAAACAGCCTGTTTCCTTGTGAATAAATCCAGCCCACTATCAAAAAGGACTCTTGCATTTCTTTGGCTCTTTTCACATTTTTCTTCTTTATCATGGTTTGTAATGAATTTTCTGATGTGAGCTTTGATTTTGAGGCTGGAATATGGAGTTCAAGACACGGAAGCAATAGTCTTTTTCAATCAGGACACAGCTGTTGGCTTGCTCCAATTCTGGCTTTCTGTCATGGTTTTGGGTGCCTCAGCCGAGTTTTGGTTTCTTGAGCGGCAATTTCCTAAAGGATTTCTGGGTCTGAGTTGGTTTTGCCTTCTTCCTTCGCAAATTTTGTATTCTGACGCAATACAAACACGAGTTTAGACAGCAGATCCATTATGAAAGAAAAAACAAAACCAATTAGTGTGTCATGCTTAGAATTCTAGAGGCAGCACGACCAACATGAGTTTTTGTGTTTTGGAAAAAGACATGGAACCCTTTTGCAGAGCGGCACGATAATGAATTCCCCAAATCAGTTTGCCAGCGATTTTCAGGTGAATTGAATGAGTTTTCCAAAGCCAGTCAGCTGGGAGGGGTGCATGAATCCGGAAACAGCCTGATTCCTTTGACTAAATCAAGCCCACTATCAAAAAGGACTCTTCCATTTCTTTGGCTCTTTTCACATTTTTCCTCTTTATCATGGTTTGTAATGAATTTTCTGATGTGAGGTTTGATTTTGAGGCTGGAATATGGAGTTCAAGACGCGGAAGGAATGGTCCTTTTCAATCAGGGCACAGCTGTTGGCTTGCTCCAATTCTGGCTTTCTGTCATGGTTTTGGGTGCCTCAGCCGAGTTTTGGTTTCTTGAGTGGCAATTTCCTAAAGGATTTCTGGGTCTGAGTTAGTTTTGCCTTCTTCCTTCCCAAATTTTGTATTCTGACGCAATACAAACACGAGTTTAGACAGCAGATCCATCATGAAATAAAAAAAACAAAACCAATTAGTGTGTAATGCTTAGAATTCTAGAGGCAGCACGACCAACATGAGTTTTTGTGTTTTGGACAAAGAAATGGAACCCTTTTGCAGAGGGGAACGAGAATTAATTCCCCAAATCAGTTTGCCAGCGATTTTCAGGTGAATTGAATGAGTTTTCCAAAGCCAGTCAGCTGGGAGGGGTGGATGAATCCGGAAACAGCCTGTTTCCTTGTGACTAAATCAAGCCCACTATCAAAAAGGACTCTTGCATTTCTTTGGCTCTTTTCACATTTTTCCTCTTTATCATGGTTTGTAATGAATTTTCTGATGTGAGGTTTAATTTTGAAGCTGGAATATGGAGATCAAGACACGGAAGGAATGGTGTTTTTCAATCAGGGCACAGCTGTTGGCTTGCTCCAATTCAGGCTTTCTGTCATGGTTTTGGGTGCCTCAGCCGAGTTTTGGTTTCTTGAGCGGCAATTTCCTAAATGATTTCTGGCTCTGAGTTGGTTTTGCCTTCTTCCTTCCCAAATTTTGTATTCTTTTTTTTTTTTTTAATGATGATGAAATCAGATCAGACCTATTGTCATGTTTAATCCCAGTGTGAGTCAAGTTGGGAGCTGATAGTTTCTTTTCTTTTCTTTTTTTTTTTCTTTTACAGAGGATCAGTTTAGTATGCATTAAGTAAAGATTTCAACAGTTTGCACCCCCATAGAAACACAAAGTGAAATATATTATTTAAGTACTCATTATAGCATTAAATCTCAATGCAGAGCACATTAAGGACAGAGATCCTACATGAGAAGTAAGTGCACAGAGACTCCTGTTGTTGACTTTACCAATTGACACTCCTGTCTATGGCATTAGTAATCTCCCTATGCTCCAGTCATGAGTTTCCAAGGCTATGGAAGCCCTCTGAGTTCTCCGACTCTTATCTTGTTTAGACAAGGTCATAGTCAAAGTGGAGGTTCTCTCCTCCCTTCAGAGAAAGGTACCTCCTTCTTTGAAGACCTGTTCTTTCCACTGAGATCTCACTCACAGAGATCTTTTGCCAGAGTGTCTTGGCTTTCCATGCCTGAAATACTCTCATGGGAGGCGTTGGTGGTATAGTGGTGAGCATAGCTGCCTTCCAAATTTTGTATTCTGACGCAATACAAACACGAGTTTAGACAGCAGATCCATTATGAAATAAAAAAAAACCAATTAGCGTGTCATGCTTAGAATTCTAGAGGCAGCACGACCAACATGAGTTTTTGTGTTTTGGACAAAGATATGGAACCCTTTTGCAGAGTGGAACGATAATTAATTCCCCAAATCAGTTTGCCAGCGATGTTCAGGGGAATTGAATGAGTTTTCCAAAGCCAGTCAGCTGGGAGGGGTGGATGAATCCGGAAACAGCCTGTTTCCTTGTGACTAAATCAAGCCCACTATCAAAAAGGACTCTTGCATTTCTTTGGCTCTTTTCACATTTTTCTTCTTTATCATGGTTTGTAATGAATTTTCTGATGTGAGCTTTGATTGTGAGGCTGGAATATGGAGATCAAGACACGGAAGGAATGGTCTTTTTCAATCAGGGCACAGCTGTTGGCTTGCTCCAATTCTGGCTTTCTGTCATGGTTTTGGGTGCCTCAGCCGAGTTTTGGTTTCTTGAGCGGCAATTTCCTAAAGGATTTCTGGGTCTGAGTTGGTTTTGCCTTCTTCCTTCCCAAATTTTGTATTCTGACGCAATACACACACGAGTTTAGACAGCAGATCCATTATGAAATAAAAAACAAAACCAATTAGCGTGTCATGCTCAGAATTCTAGAGGCAACATGACCAACATGAGTTTTTGTGTTTTGGAAAAAGAAATGGAACCCTTTTGCAGAGGGGAATGATAATTAATTCCCCAAATCAGTTTGCCAGCAATTTTCAGGTGAATTGAATGAGTTT
Source organism: Oryctolagus cuniculus (assembly GCF_964237555.1). Classification (NCBI taxonomy): domain Eukaryota; kingdom Metazoa; phylum Chordata; class Mammalia; order Lagomorpha; family Leporidae; genus Oryctolagus; species Oryctolagus cuniculus. The sequence goes on along the minus strand of NC_091444.1, from coordinate 81,884,122 downwards.
TCCAAAGCCAGTCAGCTGGGAGGGGTGGATGAATCCGGAAACAGCCTGTTTCCTTTGACTAAATCAAGCCCACTATCAAAAAGGAGTCTTCCATTTCCTTGGCAGTTTTCACATTTTTCTTCTTTATCATGGTTTGTAATGAATTTTCTGATGTGAGCTTTGATTTTGAGGCTGGAATATGGAGTTCAAGACATGGAAGGAATGGTCTTTTTCAATCAGGGCACAGCTGTTGGCTTGCTCCAATTCTGGCTTTCTGTCATGGTTTTGGGTGCCTCAGCCGAGTTTTGGTTTCTTGAGCGGCAATTTCCTAAAGGATTTCTGGGTCTGAGTTGGTTTTGCCCTCTTCCTTCCTAAATAATGTATTCTGACACAATACACACACGAGTTTAGACAGCAGATCCATTATGAAAAAAAAAAAAAACAAAACCAATTAGCGTGTCATGCTTAGAATTCTTGAGGCAGCACGACCAACATGAGTTTTTGTGTTTTGGACAAAGAAATGGAACCCTTTTGCAGAGGGGAACGATCATTAATTCCCCAAATCAGTTTGCCAGCTATTTTCAGGGGAATTGAATGAGTTTTCCAAATCCAGTCAGCTGGGAAGGGTGGATGAATCCGGAAACAGCCTGTTTCCTTTGATTAAATCAAGCCCACTATCAAAAAGGACTCTTCCATTTCTTTGGCTCTTTTCACATTTTTCCTCTTTATCATGGTTTGTAATGAATTTTCTGATGTGAGGTTTGATTTTGAAGCTGGAATATGGAGATCAAGACACGGAAGGAATGGTGTTTTTCAATCAGGGCACAGCTGTTGGCTTGCTCCAATTCAGGCTTTCTGTCATGGTTTTGGGTGCCTCAGCCGAGTTTTGGTTTCTTGAGCGGCAATTTCCTAAATGATTTCTGGGTCTGAGTTGGTTTTGCCTTCTTCCTTCCCAAATTTTGTATTCTTTTTTTTTTTTTTTTAATGATGATGAAATCAGATCAGACCTATTGTCATGTTTAATCCCAGTGTGAGTCAAGTTGGGAGTTGATAGTTTCTTTTCTTTTCTTTTCTTTTTTTTTTTTTTTTTTTTTTTTTTTACAGAGGATCAGTTTAGTATGCATTAATTAAAGATTTCAACAGTTTGCACCCCCATAGAAACACAAAGTGAAATATATTATTTAAGTACTCATTATAGCATTAAATCTCAATGCAGAGCACATTAAGGACAGAGATCCTACATGAGAAGTAAGTGCACAGAGACTCCTGTTGTTGACTTTACCAATTGACACTCCTGTCTATGGCATCAGTAATCTCCCTATGCTCCAGTCATGAGTTTCCAAGGCTATGGAAGCCCTCTGAGTTCTCCGACTCTTATCTTGTTTAGACAAGGTCATAGTCAAAGTGGAGGTTCTCTGCTCCCTTCAGAGAAAGTTACCTCCTTCTTTGAAGACCTGTTCTTTCCACTGAGATCTCACACACAGAGATCTTTTGCCAGAGTGTCTTGGCTTTCATGCCTGAAATACTCTCATGGGAGGCGTTGGTGGTATAGTGGTGAGCATAGCTGCCTTCCAAATTTTGTATTCTGATGCAATACAAACAAGTGTTTAGACAGCAGATCCATTATGAAATAAATAAAACAAAACAATGAGCGTGTCATGCTTAGAATTCTAGAGGCAGCACGACCAACATGAGTTTTTGTGTTTTGGACAAAGAAATGGAACCTTTTTGCAGAGGGGAACGATAATTAATTCCCCAAATCAGTTTGCCAGCGATGTTCAGGTGAATTGAATGAGTTTTCCAAAGCCAGTCAGCTGGGAGGGGTGGATGAATCCGGAAACAGCCTGTATCCTTGTGACTAAATCAAGCCCACTCTCAAAAAGGATTCTTCCATTTCTTTGGCTCTTTTTACATTTTTCTTCTAAATCATGGTTTGTAATGAATTTTCTGATGTGAGCTTTGATTTTGAGGCTGGAATATGGAGTTCAAGACCCGGAAGTAATGGTCTTTTTCAATCAGGGCACAGCTGTTGGCTTGCTCCAATTCTGGCTTTCTGTCAAGGTTTTGGGTGCCTCAGCCGAATTTGGGTTTCTTGAGCGGCAATTTCCTAAATGATTTTTGGGTCTGAGTTGGTTTTGCTTTCTTCCTTTCCAAATTGTGTATTCTGACGCAATACACACACGAGTTTAGACAGCAGATCCATTATGAAATAATAAAAAAACAAAACCAATTAGCGTGTCATGCTTAGAATTCTAGAGGCAGCACGACCAACATGAGTTTTTGTGTTTTGGACAAAGAAATGGAAGCCTTTTGCAGAGGGGAACGATCATTAATTCCCCCAAATCAGTTTGCCAGCGATTTTCAGGTGAATTGAATGAGTTTTCCAAAGCCAGTCAGCTGGGAGGGGTGGATGAATCCGGAAACAGCCTGTTTCCTTGTGACTAAATCAAGCCCACTATCAAAAAGGACTCTTGCATTTCTTTGGCTCTTTTCACATTTTTCTTCTTTATCATGGTTTGTAATGAATTTTCTGATGGGAGCTTTGATTTTGAGGCTGGAATATGGAGTTCAAGACACGGAAGGAATGGTCTTTTTCAATCAGGGCACAGCTGTTGGCTTGCTCCGATTGTGGCTTTCTGTCATGGTTTTGGGTGCCTCAGCCGAGTTTTGGTTTCTTGAGCGGCAATTTCCTAAAGGATTTCTGGGTCTGAGTTGGCTTTGCCTTCTTCCTTCCCAAATTTTGTATTCTGACACAATACACACACGAGTTTAGACAGCAGATCCATTATGAAAGAAAAAAAAAAAAACAAAACAAATGAGCGTGTCATGCTTAGAATTCTAGAGGCAGCACAACCAACATGAGTTTTTGTGTTTTGGACAAAGAAATGGAAGCCTTTTGCAGAGGGGAACGATCATTAATTCCCCCAAATCAGTTTGCCAGCGATTTTCAGGTGAATTGAATGAGTTTTCCAAAGCCAGTCAGCTGGGAGGGGTGGATGAATCCGGAAACAGCCTGTTTCCTTGTGACTAAATCAAGCCCACTATCAAAAAGGACTCTTGCATTTCTTTGGCTCTTTTCACATTTTTCTTCTTTATCATGGTTTGTAATGAATTTTCTGATGGGAGCTTTGATTTTGAGGCTGGAATATGGAGTTCAAGACACGGAAGGAATGGTCTTTTTCAATCAGGGCACAGCTGTTGGCTTGCTCCAATTCTGGCTTTCTGTCATGGTTTTGGGTGCCTCAGCCGAGTTTTGGTTTCTTGAGCGGCAATTTCCTAAAGGATTTCTGGGTCTGAGTTGGCTTTGCCTTCTTCCTTCCCAAATTTTGTATTCTGACACAATACACACACGAGTTTAGACAGCAGATCCATTATGAAAGAAAAAAAAAAAAGCAAAACAAATGAGCGTGTCATGCTTAGAATTCTAGAGGCAGCACGACCAACATGAGTTTTTGTGTTTTGGACAAAGAAATGGAACCCTTTTGCAGAGGGGAACGATAATTCATTCCCCAAATCAGTTTGCCAGCGATTTTCAGGTGAATTGAATGAGTTTTCCAAAGCCAGTCAGCTGGGAGGGGTGGATGAATGCGGAAACAGCCTGTTTCCTTGTGACTAAATCAAGCCCACTATCAAAAAGGACTCTTCCATTTCTTTGGCTCTTTTCACATTTTTCTTCTTTATCATGGTTTGTAATGAATTTTCTGATGTGAGCTTTGATTTTGAGGCTGGAATATGGAGTTCAAGACACGGAAGGAATGGTCTTTTTCAATCAGGGCACAGCTGTTGGCTTGCTCCAATTCTGGCTTTCTGTCATAGTTTTGGGTGCCTCAGCCGAGTTTTGGTTTCTTGAGCGGCAATTTCCTAAAGGATTTCTGGGTCTGAGTTGGTTTTGCCTTCTTCCTTCTCAAATTTTGTATTCTGACGCAATACACACACGAGTTTAGGCAGCAGATCCATTAGGAAATAAAAAACAAAACCAATTAGTGTGTCATGCTTAGAATTCTAGAGGCAGCACGAACAACGTTTGAAGCTACAAGTAACATGACCAATGTGAGATTTTTTTGTTTTGGAGAATAAAATGGAACACTTTGGCTGTGGTGACAGATAGTAATTGCCTCCGTTCAGGTTATTTCAGTCAATATTCCACAGGCAGTCAGCTGGAGGGGTGGATGAATCGGGGAATAGCCGCTTTCCTTGCGACTAAATCAAGCCCAATATCATTATGGATTCTTGAATTTTTGGCTTTTTTCTCATTTTTCTTATTTATCATGGTTTGTAATGAATTTTCTGATGTGAGCTTTGGTTTTGAGGCTGGCATATTGAGTTCAGTGCACAAGAGGGATGTTCTTTTTCAATCAGGGCACAGCTGTTGGCTTGCTCCAATTCTGGCTTCCTTTCATTGCTTTGGGTGCCTCAGCTGAACTTTGGTTTCTTGAGTGGCAATTTCCTTAATGTTTTCTGGGTCTGAATTGGTTTTGCCTTGATCCTTCCCAAATTTTGTATTCTGACACAGTACAAACAAGAGTTTGGACAGAGTAGCCATTATGAAATAAAAAACACAACACATAAGCGTTTGAAGCTTATACATCTACAGGTAACACGAGCAAGGTGAGTTTTTGTGTTTTGGAAAATAAAATGGAACACTTTGGCTGAGGTGACAGATATTAATTGCCTCCAAGCTCAATTTCTCTGCAATTTTCAGGTTAATTCAGTCAGAATTCCACAGGCAGTCAGCTGGAGGGGTGGATGCATCTGGGAACAGCCGGTTTCCTTGCGACTGAATCCAGCCCAATATCATCATGGATTCTTGCATTTCTTTGGCTTTTTTCTCATTTTTCTTATTTATCGTGGTTTGTAATGAATTTTCTGATGTGAGCTTTGGATTTGAGGCTGGCATATGGAGTTCAGGGCATAAGAGGAAGGTTCTTATTCAATCAGGGCACAGATGTTGGCTTGCTCCAATTCTGGCTTTCTGTCATGGTTTTGGGTGCCTCTGCCGATTTGAGGTTTCTTGAGTGGCAATTTCCTAAACGTTTTCTTAGTCTGAGTTGGTTTTGTCCTCTTCCTTCCCAAATTTTGTATTCTGACGCAATAGAAACAAGAGTTTGGGCAGAATAGCCATTATGAAATAAAAAACACATCAAATAGGCTTTTGAAAGCTACAGATAACACGACCAAGGTTAGATTTTGTTTTGGATAATAAAATGGAACACTTTGGCTGTGGTGACAGATATTAACTGCCTCCGTTCAGGTTAATTCAGTCAATATTCCTCAGGCAGTCAGCTGGAGGGGTGGATGAATCTGGGAATAGCCGTCTTCCTTTCGACTAAATCAATCCCAATATCATTATGGATTCTTGCATTTCTTTGGCTTTTCTCTCATTTTTCTTATTTATCGTGGTTTTTAATGAATTTTCTGATGTGAGCTTTGGTTTTGAGGCTGGAATATGGAGTTCAGGGCACAAGAGGAAGGTTCTTATTCAATCAGGGCACAGCTGCTAGCTTGCTACAAATACGGCTTGCTGTCATTGTTTTGGGTGCCTCCGCTGATTTGCGGTTTCTTGAGCATGAATTTGCTAAATATTTTATGAGTCTCAGTTGGTTTTCCTTCTTCCTTCCCAAATTTTGTAATCTGACGCAATAGAAAGAAGAATTTGGACAGAGTAGCCATTATGAAATAAAAAACACAACAAATAGGCTTTTGAAGCTACAGGTAACACGAACAGGGTGACATTTTGTGTTTTGGAAAATAAAATGGAACACGTTTTCTGTGGTGACAGATATTAACTGCCTCCGTTCAGGTTAATTCAGTCAGAATTCCACAGGCAGTCAGCTGGAGGGGTGGATGAATCCGGGAATAGCCGGTTTCCTTGCGACTAAATCAAGCCCAATATAATTATGGATTCTTGCATTTCTTTGGGTTTATTCTGATTTTTCTTATTTATCATGGTTTGTAATGAATTTTCTGATGTGAGCTTTGGTTTTGAGGCTGCAATATGGAGTTCAGGGCACCGGAGTAATGGCCTTTTTCAATCAGAGCACAGCTGTAGGCTTGCTCCAATTCTGGCTTGCTGTCATTGTTTTGGGTGCCTCCGCCGATTTGAGGTTTCTTGAGTGGCAATTTCCTAAACGTTTTCTGAGTCTCAGTTGGTTTTGCCTTCTTTCCTTTCCAAATTTTGTATTCTGACGCAATACAAACAAGAGTTTGGACAGACTAGCCATTATGAAAAAAAAAAAAAAAACATCAAATGGGCTTTTGAAGCTACAGGTAACACGAACAAGGTGACATTTTGTGTTTTGGAAAATAAAATGAACACGTTGGCTGAGGTAACAGATATTAACTGCCTCTATTCAGGTTAATTCAGTCAGAATTCCACAGGCAGTCAGCTGGAGGGGTGGATGAATCCGGGAACAGCCGGTTTCCTTGCGACTAAATCCAGCCCAATATCATTATGGATTCTTGCATTTCTTTGTCTTTTTTCTCTTTTTTCTTATTTATCATGGTTTGCAATGAATTTTCTGATGTGAGCTTTGGTTTTGAGGCTGGCATATGGAGTTCAGTGCACAAGAGGAAGGTTCTTTTTCAATCAGGGCACAGCTGTTGGCTTGCTCCAATTCTGGCTTGCTGTCATTGTTTTGGATGCCTCAGCTGACTTCTGGTTCCTTGAGCGTCAATTTCCTAAATGTTTTCTGGTTCTGAGTTGGTTTTACCTTCTTCCTTCCCAAATTTTGTATTCTGACCCAATACAAACAAGAGTTTGGACACAGGAGCCATTAAGAAATAAAAAACACAACAAATAAGCATTTGAAGCTTATACATCTACAGGTAACACAACCAAGGTGAGTTTTTGTGTTTTGGAAAATCTAATGGAACACTTTGGCTGAGGTAACAGATAGTAATTGCCTCCAAACTGAGTTTCACTGAGATTTTCAGGTTAATTCGGTCAGAATTCCACAGGCAGTCAGCTGGAGGGGTGGATGAATCCGGGAACAGCCGGTTTCCTTGCGACTAAATCAAGCCCAATATCATTATGGATTCTTGCATTTCTTTGCCTTTTTTCTCATTTTTCTTATTTACCATGGTTTGTAATGAATTTTCTGATGTGAGCTTTGGTTTTGAGGCTGCAATATGGAGTTCAGGGCACCGGAGGAATGGTCTCTTTCAAACAGCCACAGCTGTTGGCCTGCTCCAATTCTGGCTTGCTGTCATGGTTTTGAGTGCCTCAGCCGATCTGTGTTTCCTTGAGCAGCAATTTCCTAAATGTTTTCTGGGTCTGATTTGGTTTTGCCTTCTTCCTTCCCAAATTTTGTATTCTGATGCAATAGAAACAAGAGTTTGGGCAGAGTTTCCATTATGAAATTAAAACACAACAAATAGGCGTTTGAAGCTTATACATCTACAGGTAACACAACCAAGGTGAGTTTTTGTGTTTTCGAAAATCAAATGGAACACTTTGGCTGAGGTGACAGATATTAATTGCCTCCAAACTGAGTTTCACTGCGATTTTCAGGTTAATTCAGTCGGAATTCTACGGGCAGTCAGCTGGAGGGGTGGATTAATCCTGGAACAGCCAGTTTCCTAAATCAAGCCCAATATCATTATGGATTCTTGAATTTCTTTGGCTTTTTTCTCCGTTTTGTTATTTATCATGGTTTGTAATGAATTTTCTAATCTGAGTTTTGGTTTTGAGGCTGCAATATGGAGTTCAGGGCACCGGGGGAATGGTCTTTTTCAATCAGGGCACAGCTGTTGGCTTGCTCCAATTCTGGCTTTCTGTCATGGTTTTGGGTGCCTCAGCCGAGTTTTGGTTTCCTGAGCGGCAATTTCCTAAATGATTTCTGGGTCTCAGTTGGTTTTGCCTTCTTCCTTCCCAAATTTTGTATTCTGACGGCATACAAACAAAGTTTCTGCAGAGTAGCCATTATGAAATAAAAAACACAACAAATAGGCATTTGAAGCTTTGAAATCTACAGGTCACACGACCTAGGTGAGTTTTTGTGTTTTGGAAAATAAATTGGAACACTTTGGCTGAGGTGACAGATAGTAATTTCCTCCAAACTGAGTTTCACTGCGATTTTCAGGTTAATTCTGTCCGAATTCCACAGGCAGTCAGCTGGGAGGTGTGGATGCATCTGGGAACAGCCGGTTTCCATGCTACTAAATCCAGCCCAATATCATTATGGATTCTTGCATTTCTTTGGCTTTTTTCTCATCTTTCTTATTTATCATGGTTTGTAATGAATTTTCTGATGTGAGCTTTGGTTTTCATGTTGGCATATTGAGTTCAGGTCACTTTTTCCATCAGGGCACAGCTGTTTGCTTGCTCCAATTCTGGCTTGCTGTCATTGTTTTGGATGTCTCAGCTGACTTCTGGTTCCTTGAGCGTCAATTTCCTAAATGTTTTCTGGTTCTGAGTTGGTTTTACCTTCTTCCTTCCCAAATTTTGTATTCTGACCCAATACAAACAAGAGTTTGGACACAGGAGCCATTAAGAAATAAAAAACACAACAAATAAGCATTTGAAGCTTATACATCTACAGGTAACACAACCAAGGTGAGTTTTTGTGTTTTGGAAAATCAAATGAACACTTTGGCTGAGGTGACAGATATTAATTGCCTCCAAACTGAGTTTCACTGCGATTTTCAGGTTAATTCAGTCAGAATTCCACAGGCAGTCAGCTGGAGGGGTGGATGAATCCGGGAACAGCAGGTTTCTTGTGACTAAATCCAACCTAACATCATTATGGATTCTTGCATTTCTTTGGCTTTTTTCTCCTTTTTCTTATTTATCATGGTTTGGAATGAATTTTCTGATGTGAGCTTTGGTTTTCAGGCTGCAATATGGAGTTCAGGGTACCGGGGGATTGGTCTTTTTCAAACAGGGCACAGCTGTTGGCCAGCTCCAATTCTGGCTTGCTCTCATTATTTTGGGTGCTTCAGCTGACTTTTGGTTTCTTGAGCAGCAATTTCCTAAATGTTTTCTGGGTCTGAGTTGGTTTTGCCTTCTTGCTTCCCAAATTTTGTATTCTGATGCAATACAAACAAGAGTTTCGGCAGAGTAGCCATTATGAAATAAAAAACACAACAAATAGGCGTTTGAAGCTTAGAAATCAACAGGTAACACGACCAAGGTGAGTTTTTGTGTTTTGGAAAATAAAGTGGAACACTTTGGCTGAGGTTGCAGATATTAATTGCCTCCAAAATGAGTTTAACTGCGATTTTCAGGTCAATTCCGTCAGAATTCCACAGGCAGTCAGCTGGAGGGGTGGATGAATCCGGGAACAGCTGGTTTCCTTGTAACTAAATCAAGCCAAATATCATTATGGATTCTTGCATTTCTTTGGCTTTTTTCTCCTTTTTCTTATTTATCATGGTTTGGAATGAATTTTCTGATGTGAGCTTTGGTTTTGAGGCTGCAATATCGAGTTCAGGGCACCGGAGGAATGGTCTTTTTCAAACAGCCACAGCTATTGGCCTGCTCCAATTCTGGCTTGCTGTCATTGTTTTGAGTGCCTCAGCCGATTTGTGGTTCCTTGAGTGGCAATTTCCTAAATGTTTTCTGGGTCTGAGTTGGTTTTGCCTTCTTCCTTCCCAAATTTTGTATTCTGACGCAATACAAACAAAATTTTGGGCAGAGTTTCCATTATGAAATAAAAAACACAATCAATAGGCGTTTGAAGCGTAGAAATCTACAGGATACACAACCAAGGTGAGTTTTTGTGTCTTGAAAAATCAAATGGAAAACTTTGGCTGAGGTGACAGATATTAATTGCCTCCAAACTGAGTTTCACTGCGATTTTCAGGTTAATTCAGTCAGAATTCTATGGGCAGTCAGCTGGAGGGGTGGATGAATCCAGGAACAGCCAGTTTCCTTGTGACTAAATCAAGCCCAATATCATTATGGATTCTTGCATTTCTTTCGCTTTTTTCTCCGTTTTCTTATTTATCATGGTTTTTAATGAATTTTCTGATGTGAGCTTTGGTTTTGAGGCTGCAATATGGAGTTCAGGGCACCGGAGGAATGGTCTTTTTCAAACAGGGCACAGCTGTTGGCCTGCTCCAATTCTGGCTTGCTGTCATTGTTTTGAGTGCCTCAGCCGATTTGTGGTTTCTTGAGTGGAAATTTTAAATGTTTTCAGGATCCAAGTTGGTTTTGCCTTCTTCCTTCCCAAATTTTGTATTCTGACAGCATACAAACAAGAGTTTCGGCAGAGTAGCCATTATGAAATAAAAAACACAACAAATAGGCATTTGAAGCTTTGAAATCTACAGGTAACACGACCTAGGTGAGTTTTTGTGTTTTGGAAAATAAAGTGGAACACTTTGGCTGAGGTTACAGATATTGATTGCCTCCAAACTTAGTTTCACTGTGATTTTCAGGTTAATTCTGTCCGAATTCCACAGGCAGTTAGCTGGAGGGGTGGATGAATCCGGGAACAGCCGGTTTCCTTGCGACTGAATCAAGGCCAATATCATTATGGTTTCTTGCATTTCTTTCTCTTTTTTCTCCGTTTTCTTATTTATCATGGTTTGGAATGAATTTTCAGATGTAAGCTTTGGTTTTGAGGCTGCAATATGGAGTTCAGGGCACCAGGGGAATGGTCTTTTTCAAACAGGGCACAGCTGTTGGCCTGCTCCAATTCTGGCTTGCTGTCATTGTTTTGAGTGCCTCCGCCGATTTGTGGTTTCTTGAGCAGCAATTTCCTAAATGTTTTCTGGGTCTGATTTGGTTTTGCCTTCTTCCTTCCGAAATTTTATATTCTGACGCCATAGAAACAAGAGTTTGGGCAGAGTAGCCATTATGAAATAAAAAACACAACAAATAGGCTTTTGAAGCTTAGAATTCTACAGGTAACACGACCTAGGTGAGTTTTTGTGTTTTGGAAAATCAAATGGAACACGTTGGCTGAGGTGACAGATATTAATTGCCTCCAAACTGAGTTTCACTGCGATTTTCAGGTTAATTCAGTCCGAATTCCACAGGCAGTCAGCTGGAGGGGTGGATGAATCCGGGAACAGCCGGTTTCCTTGCGACTAAATCCAGCCCAATATCATTATGGATTCTTGCATTTCTTTGGCTTTTTTCTCCGTTTTCTTATTTATCATGGTTTGTAATGAATTTTCTGATGTGAGCTTTGGTTTTAAGGTAGGCATATTGAGTTCAGGTCACTTTTTCCATCAGGGCACAGCTGTTTGCTTGCTCCAATTCTGGCTTGCTGTCATTGTTTTGGGTGTCTCAGCTGACTTCTGGTTCCTTGAGCATCAATTTCCTAAATGTTTTCTGGTTCTGAGTTCGTTTTACCTTCTTCCTTCCCTAATTTTGTATTCTGACCCAATACAAACAAGCGTTTGCACACAGTAGCCATTATGAAATAAAAAACACAACAAATATGCATTTGAAGCTTATACATGTACAGGTAACACAACCAAGGTGAGTTTTTGTGTTTTGGAAAATCAAATGGAACACTTTGGCTGAGGTGACAGATAGTAATTGACTCCAAACTGAGTTTCACTGCGATTATCAGGTTAATTCAGTCAGAATTCCACAGGCAGTCAGCTGGAGGGGTGGATGAATCCGGGAACAGCCGGTTTCCTTTCGAGTAAATCAAGCCCAATATCATTATAGATTCTTGCATTTCTTTGGCTTTTTTCTCATTTTTCTTATTTACCATGGTTTGTAATGAATTTTCTGATGTGAACTTTGGTTTTGAGGCTGCAATATGGAGTTCAGGGCACCGGAGGAATGGTCTTTTTCAAACAGCCACAGCTGTTGGCCTGCTCCAATTCTGGCTTGCTGTCATGGTTTTGAGTGCCTCAGCCGATCTGTGTTTCCTTGAGTGGTAATTTCCTAAATGTTTTCTGGGTCTGAGTTGGTTTTGCCTTCTTCCTTCCCAAATTTTGTATTCTGCCGCAATACAAACAAGAGTTTGGGCAGAGTTTCCATTATGAAATAAAAAACACAACCAATAAGCGTTTGAAGCTTATACATCTACAGGTAACACGACCAAGGTGAGTTTTTGTGTTTTGGAAAATCAAATGGAACACTTTGGCTGAGGTGACAGATATTAATTTCCTCTAAACTGAGTTTCACTGCGATTTTCAGGTTAATTCAGACGGAATTCTATGGGCAGTCAGCTGGAGGGGTGGATGAATCTGGGAACAGCCAGTTACCTTGCGACTAAATCAAGCCCAATATCATTATGGATTCTTGGATTTCTATGGCTTTTTTCTCCGTTTTGTTATTTATCATGGTTTGTAATGAATTTTCTAATGTGAGTTTTGGTTTTGAGGCTGCAATATGGAGTTCAGGGCACCGGAGGAATGGTCTCTTTCAAACAGGGCACAGCTGTTGGCCTGCTCCAATTCTGGCTTGCTGTCATTGTTTTCAGTGCCTCAGCCGATTTGTGGTTTCTTGAGCGGCAATTTCCTAAATGTTTTCTGGGTCTGAGTTGGTTTTGTCTTCTTTCTTCCCAAATTTTGCATTCTCACACCATACAAACAAGAGTTTGGACAGAGTAGCCTTTATGAAATAAAAAACACAACAAATAGGCGTTTGAAGCTTAGAAATCTACAGGTAACACGACCAAGGTGAGTTTTTGTGTTTTGGAAAATCAAATGGAACACTTTGGCTGAGGTGACAGATAGTAATTGACTCCAAACTGAGTTTCACTGCGATTATCAGGTTAATTCAGTCAGAATTCCACAGGCAGTCAGCTGGAGGGGTGGATGAATCCGGGAACAGCCGGTTTCCTTGCGACTAAATCCAGCCCAATATCATTATGGATTCTTGCATTTCTTTGGCTTTTTTCTCATATTCTTATGTATCATGGTTTGTAATGAATTTTCTGATGTGAGCTTTGGTTTTGAGGCTGGCATATTGAGTTCAGGGCACCGGAGGAATGGTCTTTTTCAAACTGGGCACAGCTGTTGGCCTGCTCCAATTCTGGCTTGCTGTCATGGTTTTGTGGGCCTCAGCTGATTATTGGTTTCTTGAGCGGCAATTTCCTAAATGTTTTCTGGGTCTGAGTTGGTTTTGCCTCCTTCCTTCCCAAATTTTGTATTCTGATGCAATACAAACAAGAGTTTTGGCAGAGTAGCCATTATGAAATAAAAAACAAAACAAATAGGCGTTTGAAGCTTAGAAATCTACAGGTAACACAACCAAGGTGAGTTTTTGTGTTTTGGAAAATCAAATGGAACACTTTGGCTGAGGTGACAGATATTAATTGCCTCCAAACTGAGTTTCACTGCGATTTTCAGGTTAATTCAGTCAGAATTCCACAGGCAATCAGCCGGAGGGGTGGATGAATCCGGGAATGGCTGGTTTCCTTGCGACTAAATCAAGTCCAATATCATTATGGATTCTTGGATTTCTATGGCTTTTTTCTCTTTTTTCTTATGTATCATGGTTTGTAATGAATTTTCTGATGTGAGCTTTGGTTTTGAGGCTGCAATATGGAGTTCAGTGCACAAGAGGAAGGTTCTTTTTCAATCAGGGCACAGCTGTTGGCTTACACCAATTCTGGGTTGCTGTCATTGTTTTGGGTGCCTCAGCCGATTTGTGGTTTCTTGAGTGGCAATTTCCTACATATTTTCTGGGCCTGAGTCGGTTTTGCCTTCTTATTCCCAAATTTTGTATTCTGATGCAATACAAGCAAGATTTTGGACTGAGTAGCCATTAGGAAAGAAGAAAAAAACACAGTAAATTGGCCTTTCAGGATTAGAAATCTACAGGCAACACGACCAAGATGAGTTTCTGTGTTTTGGAAAATGACTTGGAACTCTTCTGCTGAGGGGACAGATACTAATACCCTCCAAATTGAGTGTGAGTGCGATTTTCAGGTGAATTCAATCAGATTCCAAAATCAGTCTGTGGAAGGGGGACGAATCTGAAAACAGCCAGTTTCCTTGTGTCTAAATCCAATCAAATATTACAAAGGACTCTTGCATTTCTTTGGTTTTTTTCACATTTCCCTTATTTATCATGGTTTGTAATGAATTTTGTGATGTGAGCTTTGGTTTTGAAGCTGGAATATGGAGTTCAGGGCATGGGAGGAATGGTCTTTTTCAAACAGGGCACAGCTGTTGGCTTGCTCCAATTCTGGCTTGCTGTCATGGTTTTGGGTGCCTCAGCTGAATTTGGTTTCTTGAGCATCAATTTCCTAAATGTTTTCTGGGTCTGAGTTGGTTTTGCCATCTTCCTTCCCAAATTTTGTATTCTCACACCATACAAACAAGAGTTTGGACAGAGTAGCCATTATGAAATAAAAAACACAACAAATAGGCGTTTGAAGCTTAGGAATCTACAGGTAACACGACCAAGGTGAGCTTTTGTGTTTTGGAAAATCAAATGGAACACTTTGGCTGAGGTGACAGATATTAATTGCCTCCAAATTGAGTTTCACTGTGATTTTCAGGTTAATTCAGTCAGAATTCCACAGGCAGTCAGCTGGAGCGGTGGATGAATCCGGGAACGGTCGGTTTCCCTGCGACTAAATCAAGCCCAATAACATTATGGATTCTTGCATTTCTTTGGATTTTTTCTCTTTTTTCTTATGTATCATGGTTTGTAATGAATTTTCTGATGTGAGCTTTGGTTTTGAGGCGGCAATATTGAGTTCAGGGCACAAGAGTAATGGTCTTTTTCAATCAGGGCACAGCTGTTGTCTTGCTCCAATTCTGCTTGCTGTCATTGTTTTGGGTGCCTCAGGTGACTTTTGGTTTCTTGAGCGTCAATTTCCTACATGTTTTCTGGGTCTGAGTCGGTTTTGCCTTCTTCTTTCCCAAATTTTGTATTCTGATGCAATACAAGCAAGATTTTGGATAGAGTTAGCTCTGTGTCCATTCTTCTGTTTCTGCACTAGATGAATAAAAAGACAATGTAAAATGATTTGAAAAGAACTATAAGGGGTCGGCGCTGTGGTGCTGCTGCCAATTTGGGAGTGAACCAGCAGATGGAAAACACCTCTCTCTCTCTCTCTCTCTCTCTCTCTCTCTGTGCCTCTCCTTCCCTGTAACTCTGACTTCCAAATAAATAAATGAATCTTAAAGGAAGTATAAACATCAATAAAACACAAATGAAAATTGTATTCTCAAAAGTGGATATTAAACCATGCCTTCTACACCTCTGTTAAAAGTTACATTCTATCATAGTCATTTATGATTTCTAGGGCCAAAGTAGTAAATAAGATTTTTCTGGAAGAGAAAGAGGTTATGAGGGAGCCAGGATTTGGGGTCAGTTAGCAGAAGTGAGTGTCACTCTTTCAGATTTGATGCAGGAAAGGAACAGCAACTGATCCCTGAGATTTTGGTGTGGGAAGGAAAGGAAGGAGGGACTTAACAAAAGCAAATGCCCTCTGGTTGTGGGCACCCACCCCTGACTGCAGCTTTTCGGAGGAACAGCTGGTGTCTCTATGAATGCTGCAGCCTGGACTCCATTTCCCAGAGTTCCCAGTAGCTCCGAGGTATTCTGCTTTCCAAATACCTGTGGGCATGCACCTGCCACTGCCAGTCCCTGGGGCTCAGAGTTGGACCTGGGGAGTTCATTCCTTGATCAGTGTCAGCCCTGGGGGCTGTGCTGCTCCTTCTCTGGCATTTACTGCAACTCCTGCTCTGCATGTGCGATCCCAGGCAGTTTCCGAGTGCTCACCCTGAGCCTGCCTCCTGCTGCTTCTTCCCTCTTCATCCACCAACTGTGGGTCCCACATGTCAGGGCCTCTTTTCCCCACACTCCCAATTTCACTCCCCGTGTGTCCGGAAGAAAGGGTACCTGCTCCAGGGACTTTCTGCTGCAGGTTTGGCATGCAGGAAGGGGCGGAGACACATGTGGGAGAAGTGTGCCAGCGATCCTGGCAGCTTCTCCCAAGGTCAGGGCTGGGACCCAGGCTGCTCTGTCTCCCACCTCCGCTTCCCAGGCTCAAAGTGCCCAGACTCTCTCCTGCAGAACCTCACCTAAACTGTCCCTAATGCACTTTATTTAGTGGTTACAGGAGAGAGGGGGCAGCGTTCTGGGAACCTGCACTCACAGGGAAGGAAGGCAGAAAGACTCCTGATCTCCACAGTTAAATAAGCCAGGTTCCCACTGTGGGTGGTCTCAGAATGCAGTCTGGCCTGGTCTCTTGATGTTTCCTGGGCTGGTTCCTGCAGGGTGGGGCTGGATGGCCCTCAGGAGGGAGCCTGGGGCAGCAGAGGGGTGGGCAGGAGGATCTGTCTAGGATCTGCCCCACTGCTCTCATCCTGCACCTCATCTTCCTGGTGGGGATCAGTGTGAAGCGTGAATAGCTGCTTTGTGTGTTGATCCCTCTCAAGTATTAATTATCAAATTTTTCCAATGTGGAATTTGAAGCTGTTCCAGAAACCTGGGGTGGGAAAACTCCCTTCTTTCAAACAGGCACAAAGACAGTGGAGGATCCAAGGAGTTCCTATTAATGGCCCTAGGCTCAGCTGGAATGATTTCCTGAGAACTGAGCATCAAATTCAAGTTTCTTAGCTGTTACAGCATTGGTGGGTTTAAATGGCAGCCTACATGATTAGAACCACATTTCCAATGGTCAATGGGTCCAGTATGTTTGTAAAAGAGATTTGGAATCTTACCCAAAACTGTTGTCTATGCTTATGTTTTATAGTTCCTCATATGTTTACTTAGTTTCTGGTTTTATATTTAGACTTTTAATTCACCTTGAGTTGCTTTTACATAGTGTATGAGGTTTTGGGTATATTTTCAGGCTTCTACATATGGATTTATTAGGACAGATTTATGACTGGAGTTTACAAAAGCAGAACTTAGGACATCTTCCCTCCCTAGACAAGATTTCAGTGGGCAGCTGTTTCACTCATTAATTGTGAGCATCCACTTTTAAAGGTTTGTGTTGGATGGGGTCCACTTCTCTTTCTTTGATGATGTATTTGGCTGCTTTTCATTTTCTGTCTTCAGCTATCACTTCTCCTGTTAGCAAGGCTGTCAACTGTTTTGACCTGCCACTGATCCCTTTGCAAAGTGAGAAGGGAACCAAAATTAATGCAAGTCTACTGTGTTGTCAATAACTGGAGCTACTTTTTTAAAGATTTATTTATTCATTTGAAAGAGTTACACAGAGAGAGGAGAGAGAGAGAGAGAGAAAGAGAGAGAGGTCTTCCATCCGATGGTTCATTCCCCAATTGGCAGCAATAGCTGGAGGTATGCCAATTTGAAGCCAGTAGCCAGGAGCTCCTTCTGAGATGAAGCTGTTTTTTTAAATAATTATTTATTTATTTGAAAGGCAGAACTTTGTCCAGGTCTCATAGGTGGGTGCAGGAATTGAGGGATTTGGGCCAACTTCTACTGTTTTCCCAGTCCACAGCAGAGAGCTGGATGGGAAGTGCAACAGCCAGGATCCCAACCGGCACCCATATAGGATGATGACAAGGCAGGCAGTAGCTTTACCCACTATGCAATAGTGCTGCCACTAACGGGAGCTCTTTTAATCTGAGTTTGCATAAAGAGAAGAATTACAGCATCATAAATACAGATAAGTAACAGTTTTTCTCTGCCCAGCACTTTACATTACCCAGTGCTCCACTGAGAATCTTACATTTCACACTGTGTAATGAAGAAGGCCAGTTACTTATCTTATTTTGGGTTCTGTGTTTAAACCCATGACACTTTTGACATGGGAGGATATTAGTTCTACAATTTCATAGAGACTGGTCTGTGGAAGCATCGATAGAAGTTATAACTGTGAGAGTGGTAAGAAAGAAGAGGGGAAGAAATAAGTGCCCCTTACCCCCCACAGAGATGTCCACAAGTGCAGTAGAAGATATGGCCTTATGGTTGACTTTCTGGGACAAACTGTGTTTGAGTGCTTCACATGTTCTGATAGAAAGGTGTTGCCACCAGGTTTTTAGTATATTTATTTATTTAGTTTTTAAAGATTTATTTATTTATTTGAAAATCAGAGTTACACAGAGAGAGAAGGAGAGGCAGAGAGAGAGAGAGAGAGAGAGAGAGAGAGAGAGGTCTTCCATCAGGTTCATTTCCCCAATGGCTTCATCATTGTGAACTTTGCTCAGTTCCTGACCTATACCTTTCCTTTAACCTAGTACTTTGCCATGTAGTAGCCCATGAAAACTGCAGACTGCATAAATTAATGAATACTTGGAGGGTTGTGATTTCTTAGAGGAACATCATGAGACAGAAGGAATAAAACAAAACAAAAGTATCCTCCGTATATAGAAGGTATACTGTTTTTGCAAGCCACAGCGAAGAGGAAGAAGCAGGAAAGTAGTGAGACTGGAAAGTTTGTGGCAAAGGTAATAGGCACTGGTCAAGAATTTAACAAGCCCATTAGGAAAACATTAAGGTTTCCTTACTTCAATGTAGACTCTGCCCTCTTATGGTGAACAGGGTCCTCTAAACCCACTTGTTGCACAAATGAAAACCCAAGCATTGTCTTCTCCCACAGATGGAGTCTGCTATTGGTTTTGATTTACATTTCCCTAATGGCTAGTGATATTGGGCATGTTCATATATGTCTTGACCATTGAGATTTCTTCTTCTGAGAAACATCTGTTTTGATCCTTGCCCATTTCTTAGCTGTACATTTTGCTTCTTATTTGGAGATTTTCCCAGTTCTATATATGTATGTTCTGGCTATCAATCTTTTGTCATAATCAGAGTTTTCAATGTTTCCTGCCATTCTGTCCATTGTATGTTCACTCTGTTGATTACTTTGTAGTGAAGATGTATCTTAATATGATATGCTCAAATTTCTATATTTTATTTTTTTTTACTTGTGATTTGGAATCTTATCCAAAACTGTTGTCTCTGCTAATGTTTTACAGTTTCTCATATGTTTACTTAGTTTCTGGTTTTCTATTTAGACTTTTAATTCACCTTGAGTTGCTTTTACATAGTGTATGAGGTTTTAGGTATATTTTCAGGCTTATACATATGTATAATCACTTTCCTTTAAACCATTTGCAAAAGGGGTTCTTCTTTCTCCTGTTTGTTTTCTTTCCTTTGTTATATAGGAGTTGCCTGTAGAAAAGTCGGTTTATTTCAGCTGCCTATACTTTTACATTGAACTATGAGTCTGTTTTCCAACAGTGCTAACATTGTTTCTATATTTTTAAGATTTATTTATTTATTGGAAAGGCCAGATGCTTCTTCCAAGTCTCTCATGTGGGTGCCAGCACCGTAGAACACAATCCATCTTCCACCAATTTCCCAGGTGCATTAGTAGGGAGCTGGATTGGAAGTGGAGCACCTGGTCTCCTAGCAGCAACATATGGGACGCATGCACAGCAGATCAAGGCTTTAACCCACTACACCACAGAACCAAACCCTTCCTTATTTACTTCTGCTGTGATCTTTCATTATTCACTTTTTTCTACTGCCCTGCATCTTGACTCCTTCCTGTTTTTTTTCTGGGTCCTGGAGGATGGTAGTAGGTGGCTTCTGGGATATCTTTTTGTGTTAGTAGATACTTGGTAATCTAAAATCACAGTTTTTAGTTTCTATATTTCTCTGCTAATCACTAGGACCTTCTGGATGACAATAGAAAATGCTGGCAGAAATGAGGATATATTAATTTGCTAAGAAAATACCACAGAGAATATGATTTAAATCATGGAATTTTACTTCTCAGAGTTGTAGAGCTTGAAAATATCAGATCAAGGTGCTTAAATAGGCTCGATTTTTCCAGAAGCCTTTCTCCGATGTGACAGACACATCTACCATTTGATCTACTTAAAAGCACTTTCTTCAGGTAGAGTCATGTTGCTGGTTAGCACTTCCGTGTTAGAGTTTTAGGGAGGCACATTTCAGTCCATAACAGCAAAAGGGACCCTGTGGTCTACTTCAATGACAGCCATCTCTGTGGAGGACACAAAGTTTGGAATCAGCGTTAGGATTTCTCACAGTATTAGTGTCAGTGCTATCTCCATCAAATGTGCATTCATGTACACACAAATCTACCTGTACTCATAAACACATTCAACAGTGGAAATGCCTGATGGTTGTGTACGGGTAACATCAATATAATAATCCATAAGATGGCCTATTAGCAGACATTAAAAAGAGAATTAGAAAGAATGACAACAAAATCTGCAGTTACCTATATTTATGTCTATATGTATGATATTCAGTATTTATAGTTGCTAAAAGATGAATACTGATGTGTGGGAATAAAAGCTAAACCTTACCTTGCAATATTGCAGCCTAGTCTACATGAAAGCTGTCTTCCTAAAACCATTCACTGGGCCCACTCTGTGGCATAGTAGATTAAGCATCCACCTGCAGCACCAGCATCCCACATGGGCACCAGTTGGAGTCCCTGCTCCTGCACTTCCAATCCAGCTCTTTACTAATGGCCTAGGAAAGCAGTGCAATATGCCCTGAGTGCTTGGGCCCCTGCACCCATGTGAGAGACCTGGAGGAAGCTGCTGACTCCTGGCTTTTGGCACCTGGCTTCAGATCGGCCCAGCTCCAGCCATTCTGGCCATTTAGGGTTGAACCAGTCGATAGAAGACCTCTCTTTCTCTTCCTCTCTATATCTGTAACTCTGCCTCACAATAAAGAAATACATTTTTTAAAAACCTTTCACATGTTAAATTTCTTAATTGTTTTAAAGATTTATTTATTTATGTACAAGTCGAGTTACAGAGAGGAGAGCCAGAGAGAAAGAGAGAGGTCTTCCATCTGATGTTCACTCCCTAATTGATTGCAACTGCCAGAGCTGTGCTGATCCGAAGCCAGGAGCCAGGAGCTAGTTCCCAGTCTCCCAGATGGGTACAGGGGCCCAAAGACTTGGGCCATCTTGTACTACTTTGCCAGGCCATAGCAGAGAGCAGGATCAGAAGTGGAGCAGCTGAGTATTGAATCGGCCCCCATATGGGATGCTGGCGCTTCAGACCAGGGAGTTAACCTGCTCCACCACAGCACCAGTCCAACATTTTAAATTTCTGATACTCTAAAGTAGTACAGGACTGCATTACATCTAGGAAAGATGCATTTAAAAATTATAAATCTAGTGCATTTTAGCAGAAGTTTTAACAAATACTTCTGATTTTCTCAGCATTATATATAAATAAATGAGATAATGAGTCATTGTCAGATTTTTAGCTTTTGACAGCCACTTATAATATTTCACAGCTTTTTGAAATGTATTGCTAGTGTGTTTTTCTCAACACATGCACTGGATTTTACCTATAAGGTTGCCTCTTATAGGATTTGCATTTTAATGGGTTTTCATGGCACATGTAATCAACATCTGCAAAGCCTCTAAAACACATAAATAATAACATGAATCAGGCTTTTTTCTTAAATATTAATTTATTTATTTGAAAGAGTTGCACAAATAGAGGAGAGGTAGTGAGAGAGAGACAGACAGACAGAGACAGAGAGGTCTTCCATCTGCTGGTTTACTCCCAGTTGGCCGCAATGGGTGGTCTGTGTCAATCTGAAGCCAGGAGCTTCTTCAGGGTCTTTCACATGTGTGCAAGGCCCCAAGGACTTGGGCCACCTTCTACTGCTTTCCCAGGCCATAGCAGAGAGCTGGTTCAGAAGTGGAGCAGCCACAACTTGAACTGGCACCCATATGGCTTGCCAGCACTGCAGGCAACAACTTTATCTGCTATGCCACAGCGCCTGCCCCACATTGCATCTTTTTAAGATGATATGGATTTAAGTTCATGAGAAATTATTAGCATAGTGGGAACTGATAGATATGGATGAAGCAGGATGGACTTGTTAGGAATGGTGATGTTAATTTTCTTATAAAATAAATAAGAAATTAAATATGGTCAGACATAAATGAAGACTAAATTTTTTTAATGGTGATCCAGAAAACACTGATCTCTGGTCTTTTTCTTCCAGTGTTAAGTTTATATTTTTAAATGCATATTAAGTGAACAAATTTCATGTAATTTATATATACAGATTTAAGAGCAAACTGATAACATCCTATCCTATCTTCCCTTGTTCTCATATTTCCAGCTCCCTCCTTCTTGTTTTATTTTCTTTTAATTTTGATAGCTGCATGCTTTGATTTTATTTTAGAATCACAAGCTTTAACCCTCTACAAAATAAAGAATTCAGCAAGTAGTAGCAGAAATATCAATGAGTGTATGTTGTGTACTCTATCAAAGAGTACAGAAAAGTGCTATGAACAATACTCAAATCTCAAAATGTCAATTTAACTCATATGCTGCTTTTTGTTGTCTATATATTAATTACCACCAGTCAGAGAAAACATATGGTGTGGGGAGCAACTTGGACTAGACTAAGTTACTGGAATTAAGACTTATTCTATGCATCTGCTCTCCCACAATATGGCGCTGGGAGAGGAGAAAACAGCTTCTACACAGCTGCCTCCAGTTCAGCCAATAAACTGTAGGACTTGCTCCTGATTGGAGGAGAGCAGCGTACTCGGCGTCTGGGCAGCCAAGTTGGGATTGGCAGAGGAGGACTATAAAGGAGGAGAGAGACGGCATGCACCAGGAACATCTAAGGGGAACATCTAAGGGGAACACCTGTGCAGCCCCCGAGAGATCCGGCCGGTGGTGTGCCGCTCCCCCACGGAAGTGGGGAAGGTGGCAGGGGGAACCGCCCTTCCACGGAGGTGGAAGGGACAGTAGCCAACCCGGGAAGAACCAGCAGCAAACCCGGGGAGGGCCGAGCAGACGAAAGAACAGCGCAGGGTACTGTGTCATTCCTCCACGAAGACGGGGAGCGACATAATGGTGCCGTGACTCGGATATGAAGCCTAGGCAGGACTTAGTGTCGTTCCTCCATGAAGAGGGGGAGCGACAATATGGTATTTGGCTTTTGGGGACTGGCTTCTTTCATGAAGCATACTTGTTTCCAGTTCATCCATTTAGTTACAGAAGATGGGATTTCATTCTCAATTATGGCTGAATAGTATTTTACACTGTATTTATAGCTCATATTTTTGTTCCAGTCACCAGCTGATGGACATCTGGGTTGATTCCATGTTAGCTATTGTGAATTGAGCTGTAATAAATATGAGGGTACAGATAACTCATGCCTGTGCATATTCTATTTCATTTCATGCGGATAAATTCCCAGTAGTCAGATGGCAGGATCACATGGTATGTTTGTTTTCAGATTTCTGAGGAACTTTGATACTGCCTTCCATAATGGTTGCACTAGCTTCATTCCCACCAACAGTGGGTTAGGGTACCTTTTTCTCTCCCTCTCCACCAGCCTTTATTGTTTGTTGACCTTTTCAAAAGAATTATTTATTTGAAAGATTGAGTTACAGAGATGGAGAGGCAGAGGCAGAGAGACATAAGTATTTTATCTGCTTATTTATGCTCCATATGGCCCAACAGGTAGTGCTGGTCCAATCGGAAGCCAGAGTCAGGAGCATCTCCCTGGTCACCCATGCGGGTGCAGGGACCCAGGCACTTGGGCCATCCTCCACTGCCCTCCCAGTCCAGTGTAGAAAGCTGGACTGGAAGAGGAGCAACCGGGACCAGAACTGGCACCCATATGAGATGCCGTCTCCACGGGTGGAGGATCAACCCAGTGTGCTATGGCACTGGCCCCCATCAGGGATATTTTTCTATAGTACTCTCTCTCAACTGTATCTTTTTCTAGTTGAAGAATTAAGGTGATGCAGGATTAATCGAAGGAGTTTGAGAGGATTGTCTCTCTTTCAATTGTGTTGAATAGTTTGAGAAGCATTAGTTCTTTAAAAGTCCTGTAGAATTCAATAGTGAGGCTGTCTGATCCTGGACTTTTCCTTGTTGGGAGGGTCTTTATTACTCATCCAATCTCTGTCTTGGTTTTTGATTTGTTTAGCTTTTCTATGTGTCTTCATGACTCAATTTTGGTATATTGTGTATGTCCAGGAATCTGTTGATTTTTCCTCTAGGATTTCCAATTTGTTAGCAGTCACAACAGATGCCCACATCCTATATTGCAGTGCTAATCTGAGTTTTGGGTACTACACTTCCAAATCAGCTTCATGTTAATATCCCTGGAAAGCAATGTATAATAGCTCAAATTTTTTCATTCCTGTCGTCAAATTGAGAACTGTAACCTATATGGGGACTTGAGAACCTGGTCTTGCACAGTGGTAGCCATATAGAAAATGAACCAGCAGATGGGAGATCTCTCTGCTTCTCGTTCCTTCTCTCTTTGTCTCTGTGTCTCTCTGCCTTTTTTATCATATTAAAATATTTAATTACTTACTTGAAAGAGTTACAGAGAGAGGGAGAGACAGAAATTTTCCACCACCTAATTCATTTTTGAGATGACTTTAATAGCCAGAGTGTGGCCAGGTTGAAGCCAGGAGCTTTCCCTCCGATGTGCATGGCAGCAAGGAGCTTTTCCTGCAATGTGCGTGGCAGCATCCCAGGCACTTGGGCCATCTTCCCCTGCTTTTTCAGTCCATTGGTAAGGAGCTGGATCAGAAATGGAATAGCTGGTACTTGAACTGGTGCACATACAGGATGCCAATGTAACAGATAGCAGCTTTGTCCACTGCACCACAACCACCAGCTCTTCTATCTGCCTTTCCAATAAATAAATCTTTTGAAAAAGAACTGAAGGTAGTAAAAGTCATCATGACTGAGCAATGGCAAATTTATTGAAGTGATCTATTTTCTTAAAGATCCTTTTATGAATTTGAAAGGCAGCACTAGATAGAGAGAGTGGGAGAGATGGATCTTCCTCCTGGTTTGTTCACTCCTCAAATGGCTGCAATGGCTGCGGCTAGGCCAGACTGATATCAGGAGCCGGGGGCTTCTTCCAGGTCTCTCACAAGGGTGCAGGAGCCCCAATATTTGAGTCACCCTGTGCTGCTTTTCCAGACACATTAGCAGAGAACTGGATCCGTTTGGAGCATTAATGTCTATGATACTCTCCTTGCAGTTGAAGGATTTAGAATCCATTTTGATTATGGGTGAGCCAAGTACAATGTCTTCCAATTGTCCAAGGTTTGGATTAGATGGGTTCTGAGAAATTTTGTTAAAATAGTTATTAATCATAACTCTCAGTTTAAGCTTTTCTTACCAAATTTTCATGTTTGCTGATGTTTATATCTATGGGAAAATTGGGTCTCTGGATTGCAACCAATGAAAGCATCCAGACTAACAGTAATAAGGTCAACAGTCAGCAGAATGATGTCCAGCTGAACTGAAATAGCTTTTCTTATTTGGTAGAGGGGTTACCTCCTGCATTATGCTGACATACTGACATAGACAGTAGATATTGGAGCCTTTCCCTTCTGCCAAATGGAGAATACCATATTTTGGTCCATCATATATATATTTATATATTATAATATATATTATATTATATATTTCTATACATAATATAGAATTACATATAATAATTATAAATATATAATTGTATATAATTATTATATATGAATTTGTTATTTATATATAAATAATTATTTCTGATCCAGCTCCTTACCAATGGATTGAAAAAGCAGTGAAAGATGCTCCAAGTACCTGGGTTCCTGGGACACACATCAGAGGAAAAGCTCCTGGTTTCAACCTGGCCACACTCTGGCTATTGAAGTCATCTCAATAATATATATATATTATATATATATAATACATATAATAAATTATATAATATTATCTGTTTATAATTATATATTATATAATATATTGTATGATAAATTATAATATATTTTATATATGAATATATTTATATACATAAATATATAAATAAATGTAAATATATATATAAAGAATTTATTTATGTAGTTGACAGGTTTACTTACAGAGAGTGAGAAGAAGAGACACAGAAAGGTCTTCCATATGCTCATTTACTCCCCTAATGACTGCAATGTCTGCAGCTGGGCCAATCTGAGCTAGGAGCTTCCAGGTCTCCCATATTTTGGCAGGGACCAAAGCACTTGGAACAGCTTCTACTGCTTTCCCAGGCTATTGCAGAGAGCTGGATGGGAAAAGGAGAAATGGGGACTAGAACTGGTGCTCATATGGGGTGCCAGCACTGCAGGTAAAGGATTACACCACTGCACCACAGTGCTGGTCCCAGTCTATCCTTTATTAAGGAGATCTCAGTAATCATGTTCAGGTATTGCTGTCCTATATTCATGGCCAAAGTCCTAGCAGGCAACATGGTTTGGAGAATCGTAAGCACAAGGTGTGTAGGAGACTTCATTTCTCATACAGCACAGTTAATAACAAGGTTCCAAGAGGGGAAATTACTTGCATCATAGTCTTTGAGAACTAATGGACATCACAGGTGATCTAAAGAATGTAGAAGGTTTGTGAGCCCCTAGAGTGAAAAAGTCACTGGGAGCACAAGGACAGTGCCTAGAGTTTATTTTGATGGATTTTAGCCCCTTTCATTGGAGGGAGGCCCAAAGAAGCTGGACTGATTTGTAAACCTCAGAAGTGTCTTTTCAAGGTGAAGGCAAACTTAAGACTGAGGGGTTTTTGGAAAAACTTGGAGCAAAATGCATTTGCACACTTGGTTAAGACACATCATTTATCTATTGATTTTCATCAGATCTGTTAACATTAAATATAAGGTACAGGGGACATGGTGGATTTCATATAGCAATATGATTTTAGTAACATATCATGAGGTGCTTTTTTCTTTTAATGGATTTAGCAGGTAAAATTGGGCTACCTAATGGGATATAGCTGGAATAATCACCTTTTTGTTAAATAAATCTGAGGTAATAAATGTTAGTATATGAAGACATTGAGTTTTCTTTTATTGGGCCTTCTTGGCTATTTTAATCTGGGATCTGCGAATTCTCATTTTCTCTAGGCAAGTTGTAACTGAAAATCTTTATTTTATTCTTCATCATGTTGGACCAACTGTGCTGCTTCTGGGATTTTTTTAGTACACCTGACAATTGGAAATTTAGACAATAGTATAGTTAATATGAGATGTACCAAGTAAAGTACTTATTTTTATTCAGATAACATATTTTTGAATTCTTCTAAAATTCCTATTGAGTATCCTTGTTAAATTTAGTTGCATCCCAGGTTAAGACTTATTGGAGACAGGTGCCATGGCTCAATAGGCTAATCCTCCACCTGCGGTGTAGGCACACCGAGTTCTAGTCCTGGTGGGAGCACCAGATTCTGTCCCAGTTGCTCCTCTTCCAGTCCAGCTCTCTGCTATGGCCCAGGAGTGCAGTGGAGGATGGCCCAAGTGCTTGGGCCCTGCACCTGCATGGGAGATCAGGAGGAAGCACCCCGCTCCTGCTTTTGGATCAGCGCAGTGTGCCGGCTGCAGCACACTGGCCGCAGCGGCCACTGGGGGGTAAACCAACAGAAAAAGGAAGACCTTTCTCTCTGTCTCTCTCTCTCACTGTCCACTCTGCCTGTCAAACTAAAAAATAATTTTTATAAAAAGACTTATTGGAGCCACTCTAGTGATTATACACATGAAACTTTGTTAATTAATGCAAATAGAACCTGGGAAAATTCATGTATATCTTATGCTGTAGAGACTTAAGATTGAACATCTTTTTTTTATCTTTTTTAATTATATAATTTAAAAACAAATTTGAGATTTTTTTTTTCACTTTACTAAGCCACAGCTCTGGCCCCATTAATATGTCTTAACAATGTTTTTTCCTCTCAGACTTATCTCTATTGGTTCAGTTAACTGCATGCCTTTTCTTTAGATTCAGATTCTCTCAGCTGTCAAAGCTTATTCATCTTAATTCTGTTGTTCCTATTTCCCTCCCTTTTATTCTGTCCCTAGGCTAATTGAGGTCATGATTCTCCATTCCTTCTGTGTGGTGTCACAGTAGCCTTGAAGTGTTCTTTTTCTCTTCTGATTTCTAAAGAAAGAAATTATGTATTCACCCAGTTTAGATATTTTAATAATTCATTCCAAAACAAAGGTTAAATGTTCTTAATTTGACAAGAATTTTCAGGGCCAGTGGTGTGGCATAGTGGGTAGAGCCACCACTTGTAGTGCTGGCAGCTCATATGCATCCCGTTCTCTGCTATAGTCTGGGAAAGCAGTAGAAGATGGCCCAAGTCTTGGGCCCTGCACCCATGTGGGAGACCTGGAATAAGCTCCTTGCTCCTGGCTTTGGATCGGCGCAACTCTAGCCATTGCAGCCAACTGGGGAGTGAACCAGTGGATGGAAGACCCCTCTCTCTTCTCTGCCTCTCTCTGCGTAACTCTGACTTTCAAATAAATAAATAAATCTTTAAAAAAAGAATTTTTTCTAATTTTAGATTTGTTCTAATTCATTGCCAGTTCATTGTATGTGTAAAGAGTGCATATCCAGTTTTTCTATTTTAGATTTTTGGGATTTTGTATTAGCTCTGCTGTGTATTCATTTTTCTTGAGCATTGGTGATATCTTCTCCTTAGTTGTATTAAGAGAGAGAGCAATAGCCCTCATGTCTTTTTAGGTAAGTAAGACATATTAAAAACAGAGCATTCAGTATACATTCATAGTAGTTTGACTTGTTCAATTGATTTTCCTGAACTCCCTTGGATATTCTTGGTTTTTGCTGTACAAGTTTGTATACTCATTAATTCTTTGATATTCCCAAATCCAGGAAATAAATGACTCAACAGCTGTGTTCCTGTATTTGCTGGGACTCAGGGTAAGAAGCAAAGTGGAGGTGTTCAGGAATCTAAAGGTACATGCTACATAGCAAAGCACATCATTTCCTATACAAAGTGACTGGGAAATCCAGAATCTTTTGCACACATATTGGATCCTGAACTATTACTGGACATTAAGATTTTAATGTATTTATTTTCTGTGTGTGTGTTTGTATTTCTAAATAAACTCTGCTGCGCTACTTAACATTAACATGTATTGCAGAATTCTTTCATCAGTTTTTACTTTTAAAAAGTTTCTCTTTCAGTTTTATGGGAGAGGGTAGAAGTTTTCTGCTATGTAACTGAAAATTCATTCATTCATTAAACTTAAAATATTTGTTTGAAATGGGTGGAATACTATTAATTCTTGTGTGATTTACATGAAACTAAATACATTCTCTATTTTGTTTTGCTTAAAATTTCTGCATGTGTGGACTTCTTTTTTCCTTATTGCCCCAAATCCCTTTGTGTATTGGGATGGCAAATGGGTTTTACACTGGAGAAAACATGTTATTTTGGCAAAGAAGTACTTAGCCTTTCTGCTTCAAGTATTCAAATATTACATGAGAAATCAGTATATTTGTTTACTGTACAAATGTCCTTCATACAATTTTGTAATCTTCTGGGATGGGAGAGGGAGCAGGAAATAGGAGGGTTATGGGTGGGGGGGAAGTTATGATTGTCAGTATAAATTATTGCCCTACACTTTTTATAGACACTCTTCAAAGCATATCCTCAAACTAATTCAATTAATTTAAAGGATTTATTAAATGATAGACTACATGAAATTTATCGATGTATTTTATCAAGCAATCATCCAATGTAAATGATTACCATATGTTTGCACTTCAGGGAATCATTCTATTGTGAATATTTTGGCATCAATATAATTTTGTTTAAAATTTCTTTATGAAAAAATATCTGGACTAGAATTCAATTGAATGCATTGCATGGTTTTGTTACCTAATGACAAATTGCCTTCACTGAGGTTTATAATTATTTATTCTTTCAACACTAATGTTATGTATTTACCAAATACAGTAATGTTAATATACATTTGGGGTTGGCACTGTGGCATAGCAGGTAAAGCTGCAGCCTGGCAGTGCTAGCATCCCAAATGGATGCCAGTTTGAGTCCCAGCTGCTCCATTTCTAAGCCACCTCTCTGCTAAGGCCTGGGAAAGCACTGGAAGATGGTCCAAGTCCATGAGCCCCAGAACTCGCATGGGGGACCCAGAAGATGCTCCTGGCTCCTGGCTTTGGGTCGGTGCAGCTCTAGTCATTGCAGCCAATTGGGGAGTGAACCAGCAGATGGAAGACCTCCCTCTCTCCTTTCTGCCTCTTCTCTCTCTGTGTAACTCTGGCTTTCAAATAAATAAGTAAATAGATAAATAATTTTTAAAAAGATACATTTGTTTGCAAACAATATGTGACTTCAATACAACTACTTAAATTTTCTCATACAAGTAGTTTAATTTGGAGGCCTGAATTATGGCTGATTGGTTCTGTAGTCTAATGATATCTTTGAACCCAACTATTTTTCCCTTCTTTATGAATTTCAGTGTTGTATATTACTAGAATTCTGAAAAAAATTCACAGAAACTTTAGGCATCATCTAAACATCATAATCTCCAAAGAGCAAAAATCATTGCAAACTATGATTTTCTAGAATTATTTCTTTGGATAATGCTACAATTTTATTGTAGCTTTAAATTGAGCACACACACACACACACACACACCCATGTACCATACATACATTCACAAATGTACATACACAATCAGCAAGTCTCCAATGCATTTACCAAAGTGCATCAATGTGCTAGTTTAAGATTACTGCCAAAGAATAGTCCCTTTCTTTAAATACCAATTTACTCTATTGATTTATTTTTGACCAAAAATGATGCAGTTTAGTTACTGTTTTGACAAAGAGGCAGGTATCATCACAAAGCACAAATGAGTGAATAAGTTACATTATCCAGGGAATTAGATAAGAAATGGCTCACTCATCAAATTAAAAGGAATTGAATCTAGTTTGAGTTACCATGTCAAGCAAAATATGAAGTTTTACGAAACTTGAATGTATATAATTTCAAATAAATTTTGAGTTGTATCTAAATGTGTACACTACAACATTAAGCATAAAGGCACAGATATTTAAATACCTTTATTTAGGAAAATGTGAATAGATAATAATAATAATTGCTAACATTTATTTTATACCAGGTGATGTTTCCTGAATTTTATGTTTCCAGAAAAATGGAGGTAGCTCCTGTTATTTTAACTTTAAAGAAAATGCAACTGAGGCATGAAGAGGTAAGTAACTGGTTTGCCCAAGGATATATAATCATGAAGTGGCAAAGCCTTAGACTTGGCATGATCTGAATGGCAGCCATTTTTTTTTTCACAAATTCAATGTTTGATCTATTTCATATATTCACTAAAAGGATTTACTATCAAATGATACTTTCTGATAAAACCTATGAAAACTGCAGAGGAGTATTGCTCCAAAGCAAATACTTGAGGCTAGCATTATGTGTAGCAGGTAAAGCCATTGTCTTTAAATTTAGCAAAGATATGCCTTGTTAGATGAGTGTACTTTGTGTAATTCTTCTTGTCAGTGTATACACTTTAGAAATTGATTACAGGGGCCAGTGCTGTGGCACAGCATGTTAAAACCCCAACCTAGGGTGCCAGCATCCCATATGGGTGCTGGTTTGAGTTCCAGTTGCTCCACTTCTGATCTGGCTCCTTGCTAATGCACCTGGGAAAGCATCAGAGGATGGCTCAAGTCCTTGGGCCCCTGCACCTGTGTGGGAGACCTGAGAAAAGCTCCTGGCTCCGGGCTTCAGATCAGCTCAGCTCCGGCTTTTGCAGTCAATTGGGAAGTGAACCAGCAGATTGAAGACTTTTCTCTCTGTCTCTACCTCTCTATATAACTCTGTCTTTCAAATAAATAAAAATAAATCTAGAAAAAAAGAAATTGATTACATCAGGCAACACATATGAACTTTTTTATAGAAAGATTGACCTTTAGAAAAATTTTAGACCTACAGAAAAAAAAAATGTGGTACAAATGTGAACTTTTGAATAAAAATCTATTTTTCATGAAAGCATGGTGTTATAAAACAGAGCAATACCTCACTGAGAACCAAAAATAAATTGGACTATCTCATTCTGTGATTTGAAATCTAGGGACAAATGTCCTTTATTTTTCTTACAGAGAATGTAAATAGTGTTGTGATATCAAACTCATTCTAAGTTTAGGTACCCCATGGAAAGTTTGATCTAATGAAAACAAATCTGTTGGATCATTTACCTCATACATTCCACTACCATGAAAATAATATATCTGTCATGATACATCAAGAAGAAAACATATTTATGCCTAAAAATACAAATTCAACTATTACAAGCTGTTCAGCAAAATTTAAATTGTATGTTTTCAATATTCTAAAATGGAACATTTTTCTTTGCTTCTCAATAAAAATGTGATACACTTTAACATCTTCAGAATAAGAACTGAGAGTGTACAAGGCAAAATTTATTTATTTATTTATTTATTTATTTATTTATTTATTTTTTGCCAGGCAGAGTTAGACAGTGAGAGAGACAGAGAGAAAGGTCTTCCTTCCATTGGTTCACCCACCAAATGGCCACCATGGCCTCCTGATCTCCCATGTGGGTGCAGGGCCCAAGCACTTGGGCCATCCTCCATTGCTCTCCTGGGCCACAGCAGAGAGATGGACTGGAAGAGGAGCAACCGGGACTAGAACCTGGGGTGCCAGCACTGCAGGCGGAGGATTAGCCTTGTGAGCCACGTACCCTGTGAAATATAGTTTAAGGAGAGAATTTATAACGTTCATTTTTAAAGTAACAAAAACATTTTTCACTTCTTGGTTTGCATTTTAAATTTGTACATATATATATATATATATATATATATATATATATATATTAGCCATCCTTACTGGTTATTGCAAATTACCACATCCCAAAATTAATTGCTTCTCAACATTTACAATTTGTTTCTTCACTTTAAAGAAAAATATTTGTGTCTCTTGAGTAAACAAGTAAATATAATGATTTGGCATCATTTTATAAAACTCAAATCTGTAAGAACTCAAAAACCACTGCAGAAATATTCTATAAGAATGTACTCATGCATATTGTTCTTACAATAGATTCACCCATGTCATAGGAGAGCAACTCCTTGCTCAACATTCAAAATGTTCACAGTCTTCGAAATATTCCTTTTAGCATAGTGACCACAGTTGGACACAAGAGAGTCTTTAAAATTAAAAGAAACAATTTGGGTATGCTGACTTTCCTAGTCTTCTTGTTTTCCTGGGACAGAGTATCTTTTTTGAATGTAGGCTGACAAGGATACAACCCCCTCCACAAAGTAAAATGCCTAAACATTAGAGCACTGCTCCTGACCCCTGCTCACTTGTTCCTCTATGTGGGATTTATGAATGACTTGCATGAATGGAGAGATGAAAGAGGCAATGAGCTACCACCCCCCTGCTGCACAAGGGCCCAATGTGCCTCCAGCACCCTCCTACCAAACGCTTCCCCCTGTCTGCCCATGCAGACCACATAGATGCTGCGTCAGTGAGCAAATTAGCACCACACACTTGGTTTTCCTGCTGAGACTCAGCCTTCATTGCTTCCCCAACTGCAGCACATGCTGCAAGCCTCAGCCAGCAGGGCTGGTGGGAGAGGTGGGCAGTTGCACTCACCAGGTTTCTCTCTTCTTCTCCTGCCCCTCCTGAATCTCGGGCCACCACCTGCATTCTAGCCACAAGGTACAAAATGGGACGGCCAAGAACCTAACACCACCCACATCACCCACACACACCACAACTACTAGCTGCCCACCAATGACCACCGCCTTTATAGCCAGCCTATCATGGGGTGGGTCTTGCAGCTCTAGTCCTGCCCCAGGGCAGCAATGATTGGCCTGATGCCCCCTGCTGGGCTGAGCCTGAGCTGCCCTGCAGCAGATTCTGGAAGCAAGAGAGCTGCTGATGGCTGTGGCCCTGGCTCAGAGCACACTTAGGGAGAACCCATGACCGGCAAGGGCGCTGGGGCTCTGGACTTTCCTAGGGTGGAGGCTGGCTCAGCCCTTCTTCCCCCAGCCCTGCCCGCAGGTGGAGCGGGGTTCCCATGGGGGCATCATCCCTCATGGGAGAACGGGTGAACCCCAAATGCCGCAACTGCGAGTGCTGGGTGCTGGCCTACACCCTTCCGGGAGGGAGTAGAAGACAGTGACTTTGTGGGGAAGTGACACTTGAGCTGGGCCTGTATTTTGGGTTAGCTCTGGACACACATTCCAGTCTGCAGGTCTGTTGCAGGCTTCCTGGAGGCTCTGGGAGCCGAATTCCTGGTGGGGAGGGCAGGAGGGCGGGAAGTCGAGGCGCTGAGCTCCCGCTGGGTGCACCAGGCACTTTGGAGCGGTTCAGAGTAAGGAGTCGAGGTCACCTCCTGAACCACTGCTGGTCCCAAACTCCTGGTTTGGGATTTGCCAGAACCCTGAAGTAGGGGTGTGGTGGGGGTGGTAGTGGTTGGCTTCAATGCACTGTATTTGTGAATTCTTCAAACACAGCTTCTCCCTACTCCTGCAGGCTTTCAGGTGATTGACGAGAACAGAGTCCCTCTGCTGCAAAGTGACTGAAGTTTGGAAACTACGTCCAGAACTTCAGTGTGTATTCAGCTGGTCATCCTTCAGGCATGCAGGTGGACAGCAAGAGCAACAGTAAGATATTTATTACTGTAGATACACTCCTTTCTTTCCGGTAGACCCACCAAAAGAGAATGGGAGATGAGTACTTGAACATTGGAACCAGTCAGTTTACTAGGGTGAGCTGCCAGTACTGGGAGCTCAGGAGTGGACATGGAGAGCAAAACATGCACTGTTACTAAAGAGGACAGTTAGGTATTTTATTGTGAAAAGGGAAATCATTTAGAAGTGAGCAAGACACCTTAAGAAAAGGTCTGTATAGTTATTTTTGTTTATTTGCAAGGCAGAGAGAGCCCTTCCATTTACTGCTCATTCCTCAAATGTCTGCACCAACCAGAGCTGGTTCAAGCTAAAGCCAGGAACTCAGTGTGGGTCTCCCACACAGGTGGCAGAGACTCAAGTACTTGAGCCATCAGCTGCTGCCTCCCAGGGTTCTGTTAGCAGGAAGCCAGAAGCAGAAGCAGGGCTAGGGCTTGAGGCCTGGGCATTCTGACTGGGATGTGGAAGGCTTTACCACTATGCCAAACACATGCTCCAGTAAGGTGTTTCAACACGTTTGCAAAATGTAAGAATGTGGTTTTAAATATATGCTCTTTATCTTAAAAATTTGCATAATCTTATATTCAGTTTCATGTGATTCAATACTTATTATTAAATACAAGTAACATTTAGACACATGCTTTCCTCACCAATACAAACCTCAGTAATTTTTTCACTTAGAACCTTGAATATTAGCATTCATTCAGACTAAAGTTCACTCACAGGCTGGGAATTCTGACAGAGACAGTAGGGAAAAAAAATCTAGATGTGTATCTGATACCTAATAAGATTCTGAACCTGACTGACAGAATCTGAGTAACTGTTCAGAGAGTGACTTCATACCTCTCCCCTCTGTAATGAGAAGACTGTGTCCTTTGGCCACTTTCACACGATGTTATGTAAATCTTACCTGAAAAGCCTTTTATAAATTCTGAAGTACCATACAGAAGCATATTATGCATTTCCATATGAGTGAAAAAAAGCAATGTCAAAGGCATAGCTTTTCCAGAGAGAAGTTAGGAGGATTAGCTCAGTTTGTAAGTGTGTAAGTACCATTAAATATCTACATATTTGAAATAGATTTATAGAGTGTGGAGTTCATGATAGATATTGAATAAATGCACTCTGGATAATAAGCAAATATCAGAAATAATGCCACACCCATCAGTGTTTAAACTCTTCAGACAGCTCCATGCCAGGGAAGTGCAGTGATCCCTGTAAATTAACAAAAATCAATCTGTGTATATCCATGGAAGCCACTGGTTTATATGCAGCCTATACTAGAGGTTTTTGTGTTTAGTAAAATAACTTGATTTTTTAATGAATGCTTTCAGACTGATACCTGATGCTGAGTGGCAGACAATTTTTTCTGAAAAGTATGTGGTTGAGAAATATAAATATAAATCAGTTTATAATTTTTGTGTCTGAATATTTTTATGCATTGAGACAATACCTGCAATAATCAGAAGACTTTTCCTCAAAAAGTTGCTATATTGATGCATCTTCATTTATGTATGTAATGTATGCTTAGGTAAAAGGAAGAGAGAGAGAGAGAGGGAGAGAGAGAGATCTCTATCTTTCATCTGCTGGCTCACTTCCAGATGGCCACAATAGCTGGGGCTGAGCCAGGCTGAAGCCAGGACCCTGGAACTCTGTCCCAGTCCCCCATGTGGGTGCAGGAACCCAAACTCTTGGGCAATCTTTGCTGCTTTCCCAAGCAAAGAGCTGGATGAGAAGTGAAGGTGGTGAGTCTCAAAGCAGTGCCATAAGGCATGCTGCTGTTGCAGTTGGCAACTTACCTCTTTGTACCACAATGCTGGCCCTGGATTGATGACATATTGAAGTGCTGCCACTGGCTTTTGGCTAAATAGGATGACTTAACATGTGTTCCACTCTGTGGAAGAGGAACAAATAAGGCAGTTGGTTGTAAAAGTTGCCCATGGAAACCACAGCCTGAGAAAGATGAATCAACTCACCTTGCATTTTCCACCTTGCATCTACACCACCCTTTTCTGGACAAACATCTGATGGTATGCCCTTGTGATGGAGGTTCTCAGGGTGCTGGAACATTTTGTAATTTTTTAAAAATATAGATTAAGAAGAAGGCAAATAAACAAAAAATTACAAACTGCTGCCAATACCAAGAAGAGATTATTGAGAGTAAAAGGTCACCTGTTGGAGCCAGCACTGTGGCACATCAGGTTAAAGCCCTGGCCTGAAATACAGGCATCCCATATGAGTGCTGGTAGAGTTCCGGCTGCTCCACTTCCAGTCCAGCCTCCTGCTAATGCACCTGGGAAAGCAGTAGAGGATGGCCCAAGTCCTTGGGCCCTTTTGCTCATGTGGGAGACCCAGAAGAAGCTCCTGGCTCCTGGCTTCAGAGCAGCTCAGCTCTGTCCATTGTAGCCATTTGGGCAGTGAACCAGCAGACAGAAGATTCTCTCTCTCTTTCTCTCTCTCTCTCTCTACATCTCTATATAACATTTTCAAATAAATAAAATATTTTTTCTAATAAAAAGGTATCCTGCCATACTTCTTTCATCCCTGTGAATTCCTAGGAATTAAAAATTGTCGGGGCCAGCACTGTGGCAAAAATGGGTTATACCAACAGCTGCAGCACTAGCATCCTCTATGGGCACCAATTGCATGTTCTACTTCTGATCCAGCTCCCTGCTAACATACCTGGGAAAGCAGCAGAATATGGTACAAATCCTTGGGTCCTGCACCCAAGTGAGGGACCTGGATGAAATTTCCCTGACTCCTGGCTTTTTTTTTAAAGATTTGTTTATTTATTTGAAAGAGTTACAGACACACACACACACACACACACACAGAGAGAGAGAGAGAGAGAGAGAGAGGTCTTCCATCTGATGGTTTACCCCCAACTGGTTGCAATGGCTGGAGCTGTGCTGTTCTGAAGCCAGGAACCAGGAGCTTCTTCCAGGTCTCCCACTTAGGTGCAGGGGCCCAAGGACTTGGGCCATCTCCTACTGCTTTCCCAGACCATAAGCTGTAAGCTTGATCAGAAGTGGAGCAGCCCCGTCTTTCACCAGCACCCTTATGGGAGCCAGTGCTTCAAGCTAAGGTTGTAAATCTGCTGTGCCATAGCATTGGCCCCTACTACTGGCTTTGCCCTGGCCCAGCCCCAGGTTTTCAGTAAGTTGGGGAGTGAAGCCACAGATGGAAGACCTTTCTCAAGTAAATAAAACAATTCTTAAAAATATATAAATATATTTATGTAATAATCATGTTCATGGTTTAGAAATTTAGGGATCAAAATATATGCTTTTGAAAACCCACTCAGTATCATTCTGTATATTGCTCTTTGCTTTGCTTTTTTCACTCATGAAGATGGTTTAGGTCCTGAATTTATCAGTGCTGTATACTTCTTTCTTGTATACCTTTGAAAGCTTAAATGGTTTTCGTTTTTATTTTTTAAAGGAAGATTGATGCATATATTTGAAAATGTAGCAGAGTGGAAGAGACAGATTATCTATCTGCTGGTGTACTCCTCAGGTGGCTGCAGTGGCCTGGGCTGGGCCAGACTGAAGACAGGAACTTCATCTGGGTGTCCCATTGGGTGGCAGGGCCCCAGTTATCTTCTGTTGCTTTTCTGGGACCATTAGCAGGAAGCCGGATTGGAAGGGGAGCTGCTGGGACTCAGCTAGCACCCATATGGGATACCCACATTGCAGGCAGTGTCTTACCTCATGCTACAGCACTGGCACCAAGTGGTCACATTTTACCTAGGGAAAAGAAAAATTAAAACCTAGGAAATTAAATGCCATGGGCAAAGGATGTGGTGAGTGGAAAAACTGAAAACTTTTAGTACCTAGTTGTTGGTCATATGAAAGAAGTGGGACACTTACCTATATTATTTCCTTTAGTCCAGTTTGAGTGTCTTTACTTTTTTTTTTACTTAATTAGGAGGCAGAGGGAGAGAGAATGAAAATGCACTCTGATTCTCTGCTTTACTCCCCAAAATGCCTGCAACAGCCAGAACTGGGTCAGGCTGAAGCCAGGAGTGTGAACTCAATTTTTTTGATTATTTGACAGGTAGAGATAAAGACAGTGAGAGAAACAGAAAGAAAGGCCTTCCATCTGCTGGTTCATTCCCCAAATGGCCACTACAGCTGGCACTATGCCAATTCAAAGCCCGGAGCCAGGTGCTTCTTCCTGGTCTCCCATGAAGTTGCAGGAGCCCAAGCACTTGGGCCATCCTCCACTGCCCTCCCATGCCACAGCAGAGAGCTGGACTGGAAGAAGAATAACCAGGACTAGAACACGGCACACAAATGGAATGCTGGTGCTGCAGGCAGAGGATTTACCAAGTGAGCCATTGCGCCAGCCCATGAACTCATTCTTAATCTCCCATGTGTGGGCAGAAACCTGAATACTTGAGCCATCAGTGCTGCCTTATAGGATCAGTATTTGCATGAAGCTGGAGTTAGGAACCAGAGCTAGGCACTGAAGCCCAGTACTCTGATGTAAGACTTGGACATCTTTTTTTTTCCCAAAGATTGATTTATTTATTTGAAAGGCAGAGTTGCATAGAGAGAGAGAAGTCTTCCATCTGCTGGTTCACTTTCCAGTTGGCTGCAACAGCTGGAGCTGGGCTCATCCGAAGCCAAGAGCCAGGAGCTTCAAGGTCTCCCATGCATGTGCATGGGCCCAAGCACTTGGGCCATTTTCTACTGCTTTCCCAGGCCATAGCAAGGAGCTGCATTAGAAGTGGAGCAGCAAGGACTCCAACCAGTGCCCATATGGGATGCCCATAATGTTTTCTTTAATTGGAGAAATGTTCCTTTGATAGAATGAGCGTATGACCCCACAATATTCTCTACTTACTCATAATAGGGTCTGAGATATAAAAGTCATGATTAATTTCTTAGAAGAAAATTTACATACCCAGAAGCAAAGAGTGAAAATTAACCTTTTGTTTTTCTCATGAATGAATCAGAGTTTCAAAACTAATACTTAACTTGTATTTTAGAGGAGTTAATGACTTAACCAACTCTTCTATTAGAAATACTACATTGTGGCCAGTGCTGTGGCACAGTGGGTTAAAGCACTGGCCTGAAGTGTCAGCATCCCATATGGGCTCCGGCTCTAGTCCCGGCTGCTCCTCTTCTGATCCAGCTCTCTGCTATGGCCTGGGAAAGCAGTAGAAGATGGCCCAAGTCTTTGGGCTGTTCTGAGGCTCTTAGCATAGTGAAGATATTTTAGATTCTCATTAGTGAAATCTTTAGAAATTTCATAAAGCATCAACTTTCTTTAATGATCTGAAACAGAGATGAGATCCATAAGGGCAGAACTGCTCAGCAGCCACACTGCAGGAATATGTATCTTTCTGATGATATCTTCATCTGCTTCTTGCAGTTGCAGCCAGTCTATGAGCTCTTGGTCAGTTTTCTGCCCTTGGGAGGACCTAGGGTGCTCTATATTATCTGTAAGGATTCAAAATTTGTTGTATATTAGTGTCTAATCATAAAATTTCCAAAGTGACAAGCTGGATATAATAAACTATGCCAGACTGCCAAAAAAAAATACAAACATGGTGTACTGTCTATAAAGTACAGCGGTAAATCTCTATTATAGAGATACACATCTCTACACTATTCTCTCTTTCTTTCAATTTGAAAGTCTACATTCAGCTCTCGATGTTATGATTACTTAGGAAGAGATTTCTTATACTTACTTTCATAATTAGTGAACTCCGAAATATTAGTGTAGTATTGAGGATTGTACTGACTAAAACACTATGTTTATTCCATGTTAAATAACATCATCGTATATTTGGATTCCATTTGTTCTGCTACTGATGTATTCACAGGAGAGGGGAGGTGGGAGGAAAACCCAAGATCCATCGGGGTGGAGGAGGAATGTCAGAGGCTGTGGTTCTATTGTACTGCAGCTTGGGTTCTGGAAGAACACATGAATGGACCCAGATGGTTTGAAGCTAACTGAGGGCCTATGTTCTGTACACTTGTCTGTGGTACTGCATTTTCATTTATGTAAAATTTATTTTCTTCAAGCAATATATTAATTTGGATGAAAATGAAGATGTTAAGGAATTTTCAGAATGGGTCTGTTTAACCCTCATTGGCTTTGTTTTTAGGCACTTAACTCAGAAAAGAAAAGATAGAAAAATACATTTTGGGTTCTCTTCATCTGTACCACGGGACTCTCTGGTTAAGATTTGTCATTTTGTCATATTTGATTCTCTAGACTCCCTGAAAAATCCCCTACTTCATTAGATGGAGTCCGTGTCTCACCATGGCAGTGAAAAGTTTAAAATGTTCCAGCTGTGCATTTAGCTAGGTCATGGACACATGCCATGGCACTTGCCAGCCAATTGTGTCAGGGGCATCATCTGAATCAGAATTACTTGCATGAAAACAAGGAGTTGCAGATTCTTGCAGTGAAAGTGGAGAGGAGCAGGAGCTGCAGAACATTGACAGGGGTGAGTGTGCCATGGGATGCCATGTGGTGTCTGGTGTCTGGGGTGCTGGTTCTGCAGAAGATAGGGCTTATGGGGGCTGGTGCTGTGGTGTAGCAGGTAAGTCTGCCGCCTGCAGTGCCAGCATCCCATATGGTCACTGGTTCAAGTCCCAGCTGCTCCTCTTATGATCCAGCTGTGCTATGGCCTGAGAAAGCAATATAAGATGACCCACGTCTTTGCACCCCTGAACCCACATGGGAGACCTGGAAGAAACTCCTAGCTCCTGGCTTTGGATCAGCTCAGCTCTGGCCATTGCATCCAATTGGGGAGTAAACCAGCAGATGGAAGATTCTCTCTCTCTCTCTCTCTCTCTCTCTCTCTCTGTGCCTCTCCTCTCTCTGTGTAACTCTGACTTTCAAATAAATAAATCTTTTTTTAAAGAGCTTATGCTTATGGATAGTGGTCATGGAAAATGTATGGGACATTTTTCAGCAAGATTTTGGATGAATTTTCCAACCCCTGAACCTCCTAGAGATTGGAATAGACTTCTAATGCGTAACTTCCTCTTATGCTTAATTAGGTTTTTGTTTTGAATTGTTTTTGATGAAACAGCAAGGAATTCTGAGTTATAGACTTCCTATTTCAGAGACAGGAGAACACTGATGCCTGCATTATAATTAAATAATGCCTATCACCGTTTCTTAAGCAACAAATGATCACAGATTCCCTCTTTGCTGCTAAGTAATGAGCATGGTGATTCTTCCCTCCGTAACCACCTCCCCACCTACACTCCCTCCCCTCTTCCTCCTTCCTCTCCTATTGACATGGAGTGCCATACATAGCTAGGGTGAACATTTATCCCGCTTGGCCCTAGGTGTTCATACACTTCAACTGTGTGTAATTATTCATATTCCCTTTTTATGACCAAGCTTATGTCAGAACGACAAATTATATATTCACCTAATACTGAGAATCATCAAATTGATTTCTATTTTCTTCTCTCTTAGGCAGTTCTTGAGGGGCAGAAATATTTATTTTGTATATCATGTATTTATTCAACTAAAAGACTGACTGTCAAGATGCTGAGTTTTAGTGTCAAAGCAAATATGTTTCTAGACCCCATGAAGTTTACAGTCTGGCAAGAAAGAGCCACCTACCCCAAGAATATTGTTTAACATAGTAAATACTGGTGTGAAGTCAGTGGATAAAGATTGAAGCATTCTTAATCTAGCACCACCTCTAATCCCATGATCTCTAATTGAGAGAAGTAATCAGAAACACAGAACTCCATGTTACCCAGTTATCTCTTTGAATTTCTGCTTAAAAATAAAACATATCAAACAACACACAAATACCTAGGAGTGCATAATATTTATATACTATCTTGATATTAAAAATAAGAAAAAATAACCATGAAATAATAGCAACTTTGAATCTCCTTTGTTTTCTAGACAAGTTATAATCCTATATGGTTCTTTACAGCAAATTATTACAGTAAATTACAGTACATCATTACAGTAAATAATTACAGTAAATAATTACAGTAAATTATTTTTGTCGGTATACTTCATCTCTCTCACATTTTTTCCCTTTGAGAAATCAGATTTTAAAAACTGAGACCCAAGACAAAAGAAAGATTTTTATGCTAGTGTTATATGTTGATTGGCTCTCTAAAAAAGATTTATTTATTTATTTGAAAGTCAGAGTTACACAGAGTAGAAAGGGAGAGAGAGAGAGAGAGAGACATCTTCCATCTTTTGGTTCACCCACCAATTGGTTACAATGGCTGGAGCTGTACAGCTCCAATGCCAGCAGGCAGGAGCTTCTTCTGGGTCTCTCACACAGGTGCAGCTGCCCAAGGACTTGGGCCATCTTCCACTGCTTTCCCTGGCCATAGCAGAGAGTTGGATTGAAAGCAGAGTAGCCGGGCTCAACCTCCACCCATATGGAATGTCCATGCTGGCAGTAGCTTTACCTGCTATTTCACAGTGCTGGCCCCTTGATTGGCCTTTTTAATGATATTAAAAAACACCGTATTTTTCTAAGCTCTTTCCATTCAGTTTCTACTTTGTAAACTCCAGATAATACTGTCCCCAGAATTAATCTAAGGTATAAATGATATGATATGAGGCATTTAACCCCTTAACCTGTCTCCTTGAATACTCAGCTATGTTAGCTCTGTGTCCATTCTTCTGTCTCTGTACTAGATGAATAAAAAGACAGTGTAAAATGATTTGAAAAGAACTATAAGGAGTCAGTGCTGTGGTGCTGCTGCCAATTGGGGAGTGAACCAGCCAATGGAAAACACCTCTCTCTCTCTCTCTCTCTCTCTGCCTCTCCTTCTCTGTAACTCTGACTTCCAAATAAATCAATAAATCTTAAAAGAACTATAAACATCAATAAAATACAAATGAAAATTGTATTCTAAAAACTGGATATTAACCCATGCCTTCCACACCTCTGTTAAAAGTTACATTCTATCATAGTCATTTATGATTTCTAGGGCCAAAGTAGTAAATAAGATTTTTCTGGAAGAGACAGAGGTTATGAGGGAGCCAGGATTTGGGGTCAGTTAGCAGCAGTGAGTGTCACTCTTTCAGATTTGATTCAGGAAAGGAAGAATAGCAACTGATCCCTGAGATTTTGGGTTGGGAAGGAAAGGAAGGAGGGACTTAACAAAAGCAAAGGCCCTCTGGTTGTGGGCACCCACCCCCGACTGCAGCCTTTGGGGAGGCCCAGCTGGTGTCTCTATGAATGCTGCAGCCTGGACTCCATTTCCCAGAGTTCCCAGGAGCTCCAACCTATTCTGCCTTCCAAATGCCTGTGCCCATGTGCCTGCTAACAGCCAGTCCCTGGGGGTCTGAGTTGGACCAGAGGGAGTTCATTCCCTGATCAGGGTCAGCCCTAGGGGCTGTGCTGCTCCTTCTCTGGCATTTACTGCAACTCCTGCTCTGCACGTGCAATCCCAGGCAGTTTCCAAGTGTTCACCCGAGCCTGCCTCCTGCTGCTTCTTCCCTCTTCATCTTCTGCCTGTGGGTCCCATGTACCAGGGACTCTCTTCCCCACACTGCCCGCTTCACTCCCCATGTTTCTGGAAGAAAGCGTACCTGCTCCAGGGACTTTCTGCTGCAGATTTGACATGCAGTAAGGGGTGGGGACATGTGTGGGAGAAGGGTGGGTGCCAGGGCACCAGTGATCCTGGCAATTTCCCCTGAGGTCAGGGCTGGGACCTGGGCTGTTCTGTCTCCCACCTCTGCTTCTCAGGCTCCCAGTGCCTGGACTCTCTCCTGCAGAACCTCATCCAAACTGTCCCTAATGTGCTTAATTTAGTGGTTACAGGAGAGAGAGGGCAGCGTTCTGGGAACCTGCATATGCAGGGAAGAAAGGCAGAAAGACTCCCACTCTCTACAGTTAAATAAGCTGGGTTCCCACTGTGGGTGTTTTCAGAATGCAGTCTGGCCTGGTCTCTTGATGTTTCCTGGGCTGGTTCCTGCAGGGTGGGGCTGGATGGTCTTCAGCAGGGAGCCTGTGGCAGCAGAGGGGTGGGAAGGAGGATCTGACAAGGATCTGCCCCACTGCTCTCATCCTGCACCTCATCTTCCTGGTGGGGAGCAGTGTGAAGCGTGAATAGCTGCTTTGTGCATTG
This sequence comes from Oryctolagus cuniculus, assembly GCF_964237555.1. Classification (NCBI taxonomy): domain Eukaryota; kingdom Metazoa; phylum Chordata; class Mammalia; order Lagomorpha; family Leporidae; genus Oryctolagus; species Oryctolagus cuniculus. The sequence goes on along the minus strand of NC_091444.1, from coordinate 81,839,703 downwards.
ATCCCTCTCAAGTATTAATTATCAGATTTTTCCAATGTGGAATTTGAAGCTGTTCCAGAAACCTGGGGTGGGAAAACTCCCTTCTTTCAAACAGGCACAGAGACAGTGGAGGATCCAAGGAGTTTCTATTAATGGCCCTAGGCACAGCTGGAATGATTTCCTGAGAACTCAGCATCAAATTCAAGTTTCTTAGCTGTTACAGCATTGGTGGGTTTAAATGGCAGCCTACATGACTTAGGACCACAATTTCCAATGGTCAGTGGGTCCAGTATGTTTGTAAAAGAGATGCCAGGGACAGATTTATAAGGACAGATTTATGACTGGAGTTTACAGAAGCAGAACTTAGGATATCTTCCCTCCCTAGACAAGATTTCAGTGGGCAGCTGTTTCACTCGTTAATTGTGAGCATCCACTTTTAAAGGTTTGTGTTGGATGGGGTCCACTTCTCTTTCTTTGATGATGTATTTGGCTGCTTTTCATATTCTGTCTTCAGCTATCTCTTCTCCTGTTAGCAAGGCTATCAACTGTTTTGACCTGCCACTGATCCTTTGCAAAGTGAGAAGGGAACTAAAATTAATGCAAGTCTACTGTGTTGTCAATAACTGGAGCTACTATTTTAAAGATTTATTTATTCATTTGAAAGAGTTACACAGAGAGAGGAGAGAGACAGAGAGAGAGAGAGAGAGACGTCTTCCGTCCGATGGTTCACTCCCCAATTGGCAGCAACAGCTGGAGCTGTGCCAGTCTGAAGCCTGTAGCCAGGAGCTTCTTCTGGGATGAAGCTGCTTTTTGAAATAATTATTTATTTAATTGAAAGGCAGAGTTACAGAGTGGCAGAAACAGAGATCAATGGCTGGAGCTGTTTGGATCCAAAACCAGAAGCCAGGAGCTTTGTCCAGGTCTCATAGGTGGGTGCAGGAGATGAGGGATTTGTGCCATCTTCTACTGTTTTCCCAGGCCACAGCAGAGAGCTGGATGGGAAGTGCAGCAGCCAGGATCCCAACCGGCACCCATATAGGATGCTGACACTGCAGGCAGTAGCTTTACCCACTAAGCAACAGTGCTGCCCACTAACGGGAGCTCATTTAATCTGAGTATGCATAAAGTGGAGAATTACAGCATCATAAATACAGATAAGTTACAGTTTTTCTCTGCGCAGTACTTTACAGTTACCCAGTGATCCACTGAGAATCTTACTTTCCACACTGTGTAAATAAGAAGGTCAGTTACTTGTCTTATTTTGGGTTCTGTGTTTAAACCCATGACATTTTTGACATGGGAGGATATTAGTTCTACAATTTCATAGAGACTGGTCTGTGGAAGCATCGATAGAAGTTATAACTGTGAGAGTGGTAAGAAAGAAGAAGGGAAGAAATAAGTGCCCCTTATGCCACACAGAGGTGTCCACAAATGGAGTAGAAGATGTGCCCTTGAAAACTATGGCTGACTTTCTGGGACAAACTGTGTTTGAGTGCTTCACATGTTCTGATAGAAAGGTGTTGCCACCAGGTTTTTAGTATATTTATTTAGTTAGTTTTTAAAGATTTATTTATTTATTTGAAAATCAGAGCTACACAGAGAGAGAAGGAGAGGCAGAGAGAGAGAGAGAGAGAGAGAGAGAGGGGTCTTCCATCAGGTTCATTTCCCCAATGGCTTCATCATTGTGAACTTTGCTCAGTTCCTGACCTATACCTTTCTTTTAACCTAGTACTTTGCCATGTAGTAGCCCATGAAAACTGCAGACTGCATAAATGAATGAATACTTGGAGGGTTGTGATTTCTTAGAGGAACATCATGAGACAGAAGGAATAAAACAAAACAAAAGTATCCTCCGTATATAGAAGGTATACTGTTTTTGCAAGCCACAGCGAAGAGGAAGAAGCAGGAAAGTAGTGAGACTGGAAAGTTTGTGGCAAAGGTAATAGGCACTGGTCAAGAATTTAACAAGCCCATTAGGAAAACATTAAGGTTTCCTTACTTCCATGTAGACTCTGCCCTCTTATGGTGAACAGGGTCCTCTAAACCCACTTGTTGCACAAATGAAAACCCAAGCATTGTCTTCTCCCACAGATGGAGTCTGCTATTGGTTTTGATTTACATTTCCCTAATGGCTAGTGATATTGGGCATGTTCATCTATGTCTTGACCATTGAGATTTCTTCTTCTGAGAAACATCTATTCTGATCATTGCCCATTTCTTAGCTGTACATTTTGCTTCTTATTTGGAGATTTTCCAGTTCTATATATGTATGTTCTGGCTATCAATCTTTTGTCATAGTCAGAGTTTTCAATGTTTCCTGCCATTCTGTCCATTGTATCTTCACTCTGTTGAATACTTTGTTGTGAAGATGTATCTTAATTTGATATGCTCAAATTTCTATATTTTATTTTTTTTACTTGTGCTTTTGGAAAATTACGCAAACTGTTGTCTCTGCTAATGTTTTACAGTTTCTCATATGTTCACTTAGTTTTTGGTTTTATATTTAGACTTTTAATTCACCATGAGTTGCTTTTACATATTGTATGAGGTGTTGGGTATATTTTCAGGCTTATACATATGGATAATCACTTTCCTTTAAACCATTTGCTAAAGGGATTCTTCTTTTTCCTGTTTGTTTTCTTTCCTTTGTTAAATAGGAGTTGCCTGTAGAAAAGTCGGTAAATTTCAGCTGCCTATTCTTTTCCATTGAACTATGTGTCTGTTTTCCAATAGTGCTAACACTGCTTCTATTTTTTTTTAAGATTTATTTATTTATTTGCAAGGCCAGATGCTTCTTCCAAGTCTCTCATGTGGGTGCCAGCACCGTAGAACACGGTCCATCTTCCACCAATTTCCGAGGTGCATTAGTAGGGAGCTGGATTGGAAGTGGAGCACCTGGTCTCCTAGCAGCAACATATGGGATGCATGCACAGCAGGTCAAGGCTTTAACCCACTACACCACAGAACCAAACCCTTCCTTATTTACTTCTGCTGTGATCTTTCATTATTCACTTTTTTCTACTGCCCTGCATCTTGACTCATTCCTTTTTTTTTTTTTTCTGGGTCCTGGAGGATGGTAGTAGGTTGCTTCTGGGATATCTTTTTTGTGTTAGTAGATAATTGGTAATCAAAAATCATAGTTATTAGTTTCTATATTTCTCTGCTAATCACGAGGACCTTCTAGATGACAGCAGAAAATGCTGGCAGAAATGAGGATATATTAATTTGCTAAGAAAATACCACAGAGAATATGATTTACATCATAGTTGTAGAGGTTGAAAATATCAGATCAAGGTGCTAATAGGCTCGAGTTTTCCAGAAGCCTTTCTCCGATGTGACAGACACATCTATCATTTGATCTGCTTAAAACTACTTTCTTCAGGTAAAGTCATGTTGGTGATTAGCACTTCAGTGTTTGAGTTTTAGGGAGGCACATTTCAGTTCACAACAGCAAAAGGGTCCCTGTGGTCTACTTCAGTGACAGCCATCTCTGCGGAGGACAGAAAGTTTGAAATCAGCGTTAGGAATTCTCACAGTATTAATGTCTGCTATCTCCATCAAATGTGCATTCATGTACACACAAACAAAACTACCTGTACACATAAACACATTCAACAGTGGAAATGCCTGATGGTTGTGTATAGGTAACATCAATATAATAATCCATAAGATGGCCTATTAGCAGACATTAAAAAGAGAATTAGAAAGAATGACAACAAAATCTGCAGTTACCTATATTTATGTCTATATGTATGATATTCAGTATTTATAGTTGCTAAAAGATGAATACTGATGTGTGGGAATAAAAGCTAAACCTTACCTTGCAATATTGCAGCCTAGTCTACATGAAAGATGTCTTCCTAAAACCTTTCCCTGGGCCCACACTGGCATAGTAGATTAAGCATCCACCTGCAGCACCAGCATCCCACATGGGCACCAGTTTGAGTCCCTGCTCCTGCACTTCCAATCCAGCTCTTTACTAATGGCCTAGGAAAGCTGTGGAATATGCCCTGAGTGCTTGGGCCCCTGCACCCATGTGAGAGACCTGGAGGAAGCTGCTGACTCCTGGCTTCTGGCACCTGGCTTCCAAACGGCCCAGCTCCAGCCATTCTGGCCACTTAGGGGTGAACCAGTCGATAGAAGACCTCTCCTTCTCTTCCTCTCTATATCTGTAACTCTAACTCACAATAAATAAATACATTTTTAAAAACCTTTCACATTTTAAATTTCTTAATTGTTTTAAAGATTTATTTATTTATTTATTTACAAGTCGAGTTACAGACAGAGAGGAGAGCCAGAGAGAAAGAGAGAGGTCTTCCATCTGATGTTCACTCCCTAATTGATTGCAACTGCCAGAGCTGTGCTGATCCGAAGCCAGGAGCCAGGAGCTAGTTCCAGGTCTCCCAGATCGGTACAGGGGCCCAAAAACTTGGGCCACCTTCTACTACTTTCCCAGTCCATAGCAGAGAGCAGGATCTGAAGTGGAGCAGCTGAGTATTGAACCGGCCCCCATATGGGATGCTGGTGCTTCAGGCCAGGGAGTTAACCTGCTCCACCCCAGCACAAGTCCAGCATTTTAAATTTCTGATACTCTAAAATAGCACAGCACTGCATTACATCTAGGAAAGATGCATTTAAAAATTATAAATCTAGTGCATTTCAGCAGTTTTAACAAATACTTCTGATTTTCTCAGCATTATGTATAAATAAATGACATAATGAGTCATTGTCAGATTTTTAGCTTTTGACAGCCACTTATAATATTTCACAGCTTTTTGAAATGTATTGCTAGTGTGTTTTTCTCAACACACACTGGATTTTATCAGTTTAGTGCACATGGAGTTGCCTCTTATAGGATTTGCATTTTGATGGGTTTTCATGGCACATGTAATCAACATCTGCAAAGCCTCTAAAACACATAAATAATGACATGATTCAGGCTTTTTTCTTAAAGATTTATTTATTTGAAAGAGTTGCACAAATAGGGGAGAGGTAGAGAGAGAGAGAGACAGACAGAAACAGAGAGGTCTTCCATCTGCTGGTTTACTCCCAGTTGGCCGCAATGGGTGGTCTGTGTCGATCCGAAGCCAGGAGCTACTTCCAGATCTCTCATGTGTGCAAGGCCCCAAGGACTTGGGCCACCTTCTACTGCTTTCCAAGGCCATAGCAGAGAGATGGTTCAGAAGTGGAGCAGCCACGTCTTGAACTGGCACCCACATGGCTTGCCAGCATTGCAGGAAGCAACTTTATCTGCTATGCCACAGCGCCTGCCCCACATTACATCACTTTAAGATGATATGGATTTAAGTTCATGAGAAATTATTAGCATAGTGGGAACTGATAGACGTGGATGAAGCAGGATGGACTTGTTAGGAATGGTGATGTTAATTTTCTTATAAAATAAATAAATAAGAAATTAAATATGATCAGACATAAATGAAGACTAAATTTTTTTAATGGTGATCCAGAAAACACTGATCTCAGGTCTTTTTCTTCCAGTGTTAAGTTTATATTTTTAAATGCATATTAAGTGAACAAACTTCATGTAATTTATATATACAGATTGAAGAGCTAACTGATAACATCCTACCCTAACTTCCCTTGGTCTCATATTTCCAACTCCCTCCTTCTCGTTTTATTTTCTTTTAATTTTGACAGCTGCATGCTTTGATTTTATTTTAGAATCACAAGCTTTAACCCTCTACAAAATAAAGAATTCAGCAAGTAGTAGCAGAAATATCAATGAGTATATGTTGTATACTCTATCAAAGAGTTCAGAAAAGTGCTATGAACAATACTCAAATCTCAAAATATCAATTTAACTCATATACTACTTTTTGTTGTCTATATCTTAATTACCACCAGTCAGAGAAAACATATGGTATTTGTCTTTTGGGGGCTGGCTTCTTTCATGAAGCATACTTGTTTCCAGTTCATCCATTTAGTTACAGAAGATGGGATTTCATTCACAATTATGGCTGAATAGTATTTTACACTGTATATATAGCTCATATTCTTTTTCCAGTCACCAGTTGATGGACTTCTGGGTTGATTCCATGTTAGCTATTATGAATTGAGCTGTAATAAACATGAGGGTACAGATAACTCATGCCTATGCATATTCTATTTCATTTCATGTGGATAAATTCCTAGGAGTCAGATGGCAGGATCATATGGTATGTTTGTTTTCAGATTTCTGAGGAACTTTGATACTGCCTTCCATAATGGCTTCATTCCCACCAACAGTGGGTTAGGGTACCTTTTTCTCTCCCTCTCCACCAGCCTTTATTGTTTGTTGACTTTTTCAAAAGAATTATTTATTTGAAAGGTGGAGTTAATTATAGGGAGAGGCAGTGGCAGAGAGACATAAGTATTTTATCTGCTTGTTTATTCTCCATATGGCACAACAGGTGGTGCTGGTCCAATCGGAAGCCAGAGTTAGGAGCATCTCCCTGGTCACCCAAGTGGGTGCAGGGACCCAGGCACTTGGGCCATCCTCCACTGCCCTCCCAGTGCAGAGCAGAAAGCTGGACTGGAAGAGGAGCAACCGGGACCAGAACTGGCACCCATATGGGATGCCGTCTCCATGGGTGGAGGATCAACCCAGTGTGCTATGGCACTGGCCCCCATCAGGGATATTTTTCTATAGTACTCTCTATCCACTGTATCTTTTTCTAGTTTAAGAATTAGGGTGATGCAGGATTAATCGAAGGAGTTTGAGAGGATTGTCTCTCTTTCAATTGTGTTGAATAGTTTGAGAAGCATTAGTTCTTTAAAAGTCCTGTAGAATTCAATAGTGAGGCTGTCTGATCCTGGACTTTTCCTTGTTGGGAGGGTCTTTATTACTCATCCAATCTCTGTCTTGGTTTTTGATTTGTTTAGCTTTTCTATGTGTCTTCATGACTCAATTTTGGTATATTGTGTATGTCCAGGAATCTGTTGATTTTTCCTCTAGGATTTCCAATTTGTTAGCAGTCACAACAGATGCCCACATCCTATATTGCAGTGCTAATCTGAGTTTTGGGTACTCCACTTCCAAACCAATTTCATGTTAATACCCCTAGGAAGCAATGGATAATAGCTCAAATTCTTTCCTTCTTGTCATCTAATTTGGAGAACTGTAACCTCAATGGGGACTTGAAACCTGGTCTTGCACAGTTGTAGCCATATAGAAAGTGAACCAGCAGATGGGATATCTCTCTGCTTCTCTTTCCTTCTTTCTTTATCTATGTGTCTCTCTGCCTTTTTTTAATCATATTAAAATATTTAATTACTTATTTGAAAGAGTTACAGAGAGAGGGATAGACAGAAATCTTCCACCACCTAATTCATTTTTGAGATGACTTTAATAGCCAGAGTGTGGCCAGGTTGAAGCCAGGAGCTTTTCCTCTGATGTGTGTGGCAGCATCCCAGGCACTTGGGCCATCTTCCCCTGCTTTTTCAGTCCATTGGTAAGGAGATGGATCAAATATGGAATAGCTGGTACTTCAACTGGTGCACGGAGAGAATGGCAATGTAACAGATAGCAGCTTTGTCCACTGCACCACAACCACCAGCTCCTCTATCTGCCTTTCCAATAAATAAATCTTTTGAAAAAGAACTGAAGGTAGTAAAAGTCATCATGACTGAGCAATGGCAAATTTATTGAAGTGATCTATTTTCTTAAAGATCTATTTATGAATTTGAAAGGCAGCACTAGAAAGAGAGAGTGGGAGAGATGGATCTTCCTCCTGGTTTGTTCACTCCTCAAATGGCTGCAATGACTGTGGCTAGGACAGACTGATATCAGGAGCCAGGGGCTTCTTCCAGGTCTCTCACATGGGTGCAGGAGCCCCAATATTTGAGTCACCCTGTGCTGCTTTTCCAGACACATTAGCAGGGAACTGGATCCATTTGGAGCATTAATGTCTATGATACTCTCCTTGCAGTTGAAGGATTTAGAATCCATTTCAATTATGGGTGGGCCAAGTACAATGTCTTCCAATTGTCCTAGGTTTGGATTAGATGGGTTCTGATAAATTTTGTTAAAATAGTTATTAAAAAATATATATTATATATAATACTTATAATAAATTATATAATATTATCTGTTTTTAACTAACATATATAATATATTATATGCTAAATTATAATATATTTTATATATGAATATATTTATATACATAAATATATATGAATAAATGTAAATATATATATAAAGAATTTATTTATGTATTTGACAGGTGTACTTACAGACAGTGAGAGGAAGAGACAGAGAGAAAGGTCTTCCATATGCTCATTTACTCCCCTAATGACTGCAATGTCTGCAGCTGGGCCAATCTGAGCTAGGAGCTTCCAGGTCTCCCATATTTTGGCAGGGACCAAAGCACTTGGAACAGCTTCTACTGTTTTCCCAGGCTATTGCAGAGAGCTGGATGGGAAAAGGAGAAATGGGGACTAGAACTGGTGCTCATATGGGGTGCCAGCACTGCAGGTAAAGGATTACACCACTGCACCACAGTGCTGGCCCCAGTCTATCCTTTATTAAGGAGATCTCAGTAATCATGTTCAGGTATTGCTGTCCTATATTCATGGCCAAAGTCCTAGCAGACAACATGGTTTGGAGAATCGTAAGCACAAGGTGTGTAGGAGACTTCATTTCTCATGCAGCACAGTTAATAACAAGGTTCCAAGAGGGGAAATTACTTGCATCATAGTCTTTGAGAACTAATGGACATCACAGGTGATCTAAAGAATTTAGAAGGTTTGTGAGCCCCTAGAGTGAAAAAGTCACTGGGAGCACAAGGACAGTGCCTAGAGTTTATTTTGATGGATTTTAGCCCCTTGCATTGGAGGGAGGCCCGAAGAAGCTAGACTGATTTGTAAACCTCAAAAGTGTCTTTTCAAGGTGAAGGCAAACTGAGACTCAGGATTTTTGGAAAAACTTTGAACAAAACGCATTTGCCACACTTGGTTAAGACACATCATTTATCTATTGATTTTCATCAGATCTGTTAACATTAGGTATAAGGTTCAGTGGACATTGTGGATGGTATATAGCAGTATGATTTTAGTAATATATCATGAGGTGCTTTTTTTTTAATTGGATTTAGCAGCTAAAATTGGGTTACCTAATGGGATATAGCTGGAATAATCACCTTTTTGTTAAACACATCTGAGGTAATAAATGTTAGTGTATGAAGACATTGAGTTTTCTTTTATTGGGTCTTCTTGGTTATTTTAATCTGGGATCTGAGAATTCTCATTTTCTTTAGGTAAGTTGTAACTGAAAAACTTAATTGTATTCCTCATCATGTCGGACCAACTCTGCTGCTTCTGGGATTTTTTTAGTACATCTGACAATTGGAAATTTGGACAATAGTATAGTTAAAAAGAGATGTACCAAGTAAAGTATTTATTTTTATTCTGATACATATTTTTGAATTCTTCTAAAATTCCTATTGAGTATCCTTGTTAAATTTAGTTGCATCTCAGGTTAAGAGTTATTGGAGGCTGGCGCCATGGCTCAATAGGCTAATCCTCCACCTGCAGCACAGGCACACCGAGTTCTAGTCCTGCTGGGAGTGCCAGATTCTGTCCCAGTTGCTCCTCTTCAAGTCCAGCAAACTGGCTGCAGCAGCCACTGGGGGGTAAACCAACAGAAAAAGGAAGACCTTTCTCTCTGTCTCTCTCACTATCCATTCTGCCTGTCAAAATAAAAAATAATTTTTATAAAAAGACTTATTGGAGTCACTGTAGTGATTATACCCATGTAACTTTGTTAATAAATGCAAATAGAACCTGGGAAAATTGATGTATATCTTATGCTATAGAGACTTAAGATTGAACATCTTTTTTTATCTTTTTTAATTATATAATTTAAAAACAAATTTTTGATTTTTTTTGACTTTACTAAGTCACAGCTCTGGCCCCATTAATATGTCTTAACAATGTTTTTTCCTCTCAGACTTATCTCTATTGGTTCAGTTAACTGCATGTCTTTTCTTTAGATTCAGATTCTCTCAGCTGTCAAAGCTTATTCATCTTAATTCTGTTGTTCCTATTTCCCTCCCTTTTATTCTGTCCCTAGGCTAATTGAGGTCATGATTCTCCATTCCTTCTGTGTGGTGTCACAGTAGGCTTGAAGTGTTCTTTTTCTCTTCTGATTTCTAAAGAAAGAAATTATGTATTCACCCAGTTTAGATATTTTAATAATTCATTCCAAAACAAAGGTTAAATGTTCTTAATTTGACAAGAATTTTTAGGGCCAGCGGTGTGGCGTAGTGGGTAGAGCCACCACTTGCAGTGCTGGCATCTCATATGGATCCAGATCTCTGCTATAGCCTGGGAAAGCAGTAGAAGATGGCCCAAGTCCTGGGCCCCTGCACCCATGTGGGAGACCTGGAAGAAGCTCCTTGCTCCTGGCTTTGGATTGGCACAACTCTGGCCATTGCAGCCAACTGGGCAGTAAACCAGTGAATGGAAGACCCCTCTCTCTTCTCTGCCTCTCTCTGTGTAACTCTGACTTTCAAATAAATAAATAAATCTTTAAAAAAAGAAGTTTTTCTAATTTTAGATTTGTTCTACTTCATTGTCACTTCAGGGTGTGTGTAAAGAGTGTATATCCAGTTTTTCTATTTTAGATTTTTGGGATTTTGTATTAGCTCTGCTGTCTATTAATTTTTCTTGAGCATTGGTGATATCTTCTCCTTAGTTGTATTAAGAGAGAGAGAGCAATAGCCCTCATGTCTTTTTAGGTAAGTAAGACATATTAAAAACAGAGCATTCAGTATACATTCATAGTAGTTTGACTTGTTCAATTGATTTTCCTGAACTCCCTTGGATATTTGGTCTCTGCTGTACAATTTTCTATACTGATTAATTCTTTGATATTTCCAAATCCAGAAAATGAATGATTCAACAGCTGTGTTCCTGTATTTGCTAGGACTCAGGGTAAGAAGCAAAGTGGAGGTGTTCAGGAATCTACAGGTACATGCTACATAGCAAAGCACATCATTTCCTATACAAAGTGACTGGGAAATCCAGAATCTTTTGCACACTATATTGGATCCTGAACTATTACTGGACTATTCAGTAAGATTTTAATGTATTTATTTTCTGTGTGTGTGTTTGTATTTCTAAATAAACTCTGCTGGGCTACTTAACATTAACATGTATTGCAGAATTCTTTCATCAGCTTTTACTTTTAAAAAGTTTCTCTTTCAGTTTTATGGGAGAGGGTAGAAGTTTTCTGCTATGTAACTGAAAATTCATTCATTCATTAAACTTAAAATATTTGTTGGAAATGAGTGGAATACTATTAATTTTTGTGTGATTTTCATGAAACTAAATACATTCTCTATTTTGTTTTGCTTAAAATTTCTGCATGTGTGGACTTCTTTTTTCCTTCTTGCCCCAAATCCCTTTGTGTATTGGGATGGCAAATGGGTTTTACACTGGAGAAAACATGTTATTTTGGCAAAGAAGTACTTAGCCTTCCTGCTTCAAGTATTCAAATATTACATTAGAAATCAGTAAATTTGTTTACTGTACAAATGTCTTTTATACAATTTTGTAATCTTCTGGGATATGAGAGGGAGCAGGAAATAGGAGGGTTATGGGTGGGAGGGAAGTTATGGGGTAGGGGAACCTACTGTAATCCAAAAGCTGTACTTTGGAAATTTATATTTATTAAACAATTTTATAATATTCATCTTCCTTTTTATTTCGTCCTTTTTTTAAAAATAGATTCATTTATTTTCCTTGAAAGTCAGTGTTACACACACAGAGAAGGAGAGAGAGAGAGAGAGCAGTCTTCCAACCACTAGTTCACTCCCCATTTGGCCACAATGGCTGGAGCTGTGCCGATCCATAGCCAGGAGCTAGCAGCATCTTTTGGGTCTCCTATGCAGGTGCAGGAGCCCAAGGGCCTGGGCCATCCTCTACTGCTGGATAGTAAGTCTTACTTGCATAAAAAGATGGATAGTAATTTGAGTAGCCAGGACTTGAACTGGCACCCATGTGGGATGTCAGCACTGCAAGCCACAGCTTTACTTGCTACACCACAGCATCGGATCCTTTATTCTTATGACTATTGCTACACTATTGGAATTTATAATTGATAATGCTGAACAATTGAAACTGTCTTATTTACAATTGTAGGACTGGATATGGCAATTTTACTTGAAGTACAGTATGTAGCCTGCTTATTGTATGATTTTTGGAAAAGCATGTATTTATATATAACAGCAGATCTGTTAATCATTTAAAAGTGAATTATCATGATTACCCAGATGTAAAGAATGCAATATGTGCTAATGAGTTAGCAGTCACAGACATTTAGAATTAGAGGGATTTTGGAACCTTTTCAATACTGCAGTTTTTATGAAAAACTAATAATTTTTTTATTTGACAGGTAGAGTTATAGACAGTGAGAAAGACAGAAAGGTCTTCCTTCCGTTGGTTCACTCCCCAAATGGCTGCCACAGTTGGAGCTGTGCCCATCCAAAGCCAGGAGTCAGGTGCTTTCTCCTGGTCTCCCATCTGGGTGCAGGGCCCAAGCACTTGGGCCATCCTCCACTGCCTTCCTGGGCCATAGCAGAGAGCTGGACTGAAAGAGGAGCAACCAGGACTAGAACCCTTTGCCCATATGGGATACCCACACTACAGGCGGAGAATTAACCAAGTGAGCCATGGCGCTGGCCTCCGATAAATTTACTTTTAACAAAATATCAAAATATCTTATTCAGTATAAAGTTAGTAGTGAAAAAGAGACTACCTTGTTGAACACAGAAATTTGAGATTATATTTCTTGGTATTAATTTGCATCTTAAGGCTTATTGCCTAGTTTATTTCAACATTTTAATCTAATATTACTAATAATATCTTGTACTTAGTGGTTCACTGTGTGCCAGACAATATTCTTTTGATTTTTTAAAGGATTTATTTATTTATTTGGAAGTCAGAGTTACACAAATAGTGAACAAGAGGAAGAGAGAGAGAGAGGTCCTCCATCTGCTGGTTCACTCCCCAGATGGCCTAAAAGGTCAGAGATATGCCAATCTGAAGCCAGGAGCCAGGATCTCTTCAGGGTCTCCCATGCAGATTCAGGGGCCCAAGGACTTGGGCCAACTTCCTACTGCTCTCCCAGGCTATAGCAGAGAGCTGGATGGAAAGTGGAGCAGCTGGGACTTGAACCAGCCTCCATATGGGATGCCCCCACTGCATGCAGTGGCTTTACTGGCTACACCACAGCACTGGCCTCAAGACAATGCTCTAAAATGATGCATTAATTATTCCCAAATATTGAAAAGTGGCATGGTACACATTTGAATGTGTTGTTTTGTACTAGTTGTAGAAAGAGTTTAAAATATATTTAGATTTAAAAATGTAAGCTTTGATCTAAAGGTTTACTTTCCCCTAAGGTGCCTGTTCGGAAACTGAGAGATCGTTGAAGTCTCAAGATAGAGTACAACTGATCTTATCCAAGCCTTCTTTATCACATGAGGATGCTAAATGCCAAGGCCCAGAGAAGTAAAGTGAATTGTTCAAGGTCACATAGGTAAGTTGTAGCAGGGATAATTCTGTATTAGCATTAGGTATCCTAATACATAGGCCACTGTTCTGTCAATTTCATACTCCTTCTGGAGTTAAAGATTCTAAGTTGTGGAAAATTAAGTTTGGAAATTTAGTGGTTGCTATGTTGTTATGGTGAGAAATTTCTGTGTATAGCTATGAGTTGCTTAAATTTTATTCAATATATTTTTCTAGTATGTTTGCAATTTATTTGAAATGTATAACAACTAGCTTCATCTATTTGCCAAAAGAATTTTTTAAAGATTTATTTATATTATTTGAAAATCAGAATTACACAGAGAGAGAAGGAGAGGCAGAGAGAGTGGTCTTCCATTCACTGGTTCACTCCACAGTTGGCCTCCATGGCTGGAGCTGTGCCGACTGGAAGGCAGGAGCCAGGAGCCTCTTCCTGGTCTCCTATGCAGGTGCAGGGGCCCAAGGATTTGGACCATTTTATAGTGCTTTCCCAGGCTGTAGCAGAGAGCTGGATAGGAAGTGGAGCAGCCAGGTCTTGAACTGATGCCCCTATGGAATACCAGCACTGCAGGTGGCAGCCTCACCCACTATGCCACAGTGCCAGCCCTTGCCAAAAGAATTTATAGAAGCTATTCCATATATACACTTCACAATTATTTAGTTACTTGACACGAACTATCCCTGCATATTTGAAAATTTTGAATGGTATCACTTGGGTTTTAAGAATGTTATATTTTAGGTCTCTTAATATTTTTAGTGATGATGTTTTAAAGGCCCTTTCTGTTTTATGAAAAATGATAAGGATTTTGTTTTACAATGGCCATAGTATTACCACTTAAAGCAATAGATTAAATAACACTTTTAAACAAAGTCATTTAATACTGAATTCTAAAACACTGGTATATTTTAAGTGAGAAACCGGATTTCTTTCAGATATTCTAAATAAGAATGATAATCAAAATTGAAGACATCTACAGTTTTTAATCACTTCTTTTAAATATTAGTCATAATGGTCCAATTTAGAGTTTTAATTTTCATTAGCTTTTAAAAGATTCAGCACGGTTTATAGAAAAAATTAAGAGAACATAATTATATACTCAACCTCCCTCCCTTCTTTTTCCTTCTTTGTCATTTTTTTTTAGCTTATGATATGACATTTTCCATTTACATTACGTTAAAAAAGGGTGTTGAATCAAGGGACAAGTTTAACAGGCAAAAAGCAGAAAGATCGTAATTTAGAGGGAATACAGACAATGGCTCTAAACAATATTTGAATATCACATCTAAACAATATTTGAAGAAATTGATAAAATAAATATTTTAATTTCTCCTACTAAAATGCTCAGAGAAAGTCTTTCATTATTTATCAAATATTAGTGCAAATATATGGATTTAAATGATCCCAAAAAGTGGTAATTTTTGTGTAATAAAGTCCAATTATTGTCAAGGCTTTTTGACAGTCTCACAGAAAACTTGTGTTTGTGAATGGGAAGAATAATATCAAAATGTCCATACTACCAAAAGCAATTTGCAAATTCAATGCAATTCCAATCAACATACCAACGATGTTCTCAGAGCTAGAAAAAATGATGCTAAAATTCATATAGAAACATGAGAGATGCTTAACATCTAAAGAAATGTTATAAAACAAAAAAAAAAGCTGGAGACATCACACCATATTTTAAGACATATTACAGGGGTCAGCACTATGACAAAGCAGGTAAAGTCACCGTCTGCAGTGCCGACATCTCATATGGGTGCCAGTATGTTTCCCAGCTGCTCCACTTCTTATACCCCTCTCTGGTATAGCCTGAGAAAAAAGTAGAAAATGGCCAAAGTCTTTGGGCCCCTGCACCTGCATAGAGACCTGGAAGAAGCTCCTGACACTTGGATTCAGATCAACAGAGCTCTGGCCATTGTGGCCATTTGGGGAGTAAACCAGTGGATGGAAGACCTCTCTCTCTCTCTGCCTCTACCTCTCTGTGATCCTGCCTTTCAAATAAATAAATAAACTGCAAAAAAAAAAAAAAACACAAAAAGAAGAAGTGTTAGCAATGATATAATAACAGACACATAGTTCAATGGAAAAAACTAGGTAGCATAGAAATAAACCCAAATTTCTACCAGCAACTCATATTTAACAAAGGAACTAAAATGAACTGGAGAAAGAAGAATCTCTTTCACAAGTGGTGCAGAGGAACTTGATGATCCAAATGTAGAAGCCTGAAAATAAACTCCAACATCACTTACACTATGTGAAAGTGAACTCACAGTGAATGAAAAATCTAATCATAAGACCCAAACCCAAGTAAACATAGGGAAACTCTAAATATTGTCAACACACAATAGCTTTTCGGTAAGATTCCAATAGCAATAGTCACAAAAATAAAAACAGAGACATCTGAGTATATCCAACTAAGATACTTCTTCACAACAAAGTAAACATCAAAGTGTAGATACAATGAACAGATGGCAGGAAAAATTAAAACTCTGAATGTTTACAGATTTCCAGAACATTTACATGAATTGGAAAAACTCCAAAAAATACAGTGAAGAAACAGGCAAGGATCTGAATAGACATTTCTCAGAAGAAATGTAAATGGTCAAAACATGTGAATATGCCCGATGTCACTAGCCATTATGTAAATATAAATCAGAACACCATATCAGTCTCCAACACCTGTGGGAGAATACAACACTCAGGTGTTTGTGTGTGCAGCAAGTGGGTTTAGAGGACCCTGTTCACCTCTGGAGAGCAGAGTCTACGGGGAGACAAAGAAACCTTACTGCTTTCCTAATGGGCTTATTAAGTTCTTGACCAGTGCCTGTAAGTCTTGCCACAAACTTTCTAGTCTCACTACTTTCCTTCTTCTTCCTCTTCTCTGTGACTTGTAAAATAGTATACATTCTGTATGCTGTGGATACTTTAGATTTATTTTATTCCTTCGGTCTCCTATGAAGTTCCTCCACAAAAACACAGCCCTCAAAATATTCATTCATTTATGCAGTCTGCAGATTTCATGAGCTACTAAATTCCAAATAGTATATTAAAGGCAAGATCTAGGCCTAAGAGAAAAGTGGTCTGAATTCTGTGCCTAGAAGAGGATTTGGGACATAGTAGAATTTCGGTGAAGTGCTATGTGAATGACATGCACTCAGTAAATGAGTAATCTAAAGCATACACTGCATTCAAGCAACACAGCAGCCCTACTCACCTCAGGTAGAGCAATTGAGAGGAATAATGTGAACAAAAATAAGACATCAATAAGTTGAATAATAACAGAGAAAAAACAAAATGAGATAGATGCCAACATTACTGACCTATTTTTGAGGAATTAAATTGATAGAGGGGCTGGCATTGTGGCTAAGTGGGGTAAGCTGCAATCTGTGAGGCCAGCATATCATGTGAGTTCCACTTTGAGCTTAGGAATCTCCACTTCCAATTTAGCTCACTGCTAAACACCTGGGAAACCAGCAGAAGATGAACGAAGGACTTGGGTCCTTGCCACTGATGTGGGAGACTTGGATGAAGCTCCTGACTTCAGCATGCCCCAGGCTCAACTGTTGAAACTCTCTGGGGTGTGAGCCAGCAGATGAAAGCTATCTCTGTCTTTCCCCCTCTCTCTAAATCCACTTTTCAAATAAACAAAGATTTAATAAACAAATTAACTGATTTCAAAATACACAAAAACATGAACAATACTATATCATCTTGATGCCAAACTGATAAAAAATAACAAATGCTAGAGAGCACATGGGAAAAGAAAACCGTCATATATGGTGGATGAAAACACAAGTTAGTACAGATGTTATGCAGAACAGTATGGCCATTCCTTAAAAAGGATAAAAATTGGGCCGGCGCTGTTGTGCAGCGCCTGAGGGGCCAGCATCCCATTTGGGTGCCAGTTCTAGTTCCAGCTGCTCTTCTTCCAATACAGCTCTCTGCTATCTCCTGGGATAGCAGTAGAAGATGGCCCAAGTCCTTGGGCCCATGCACCCATGTGGGAGACCCAGAGGAAGCTCCTGTCTCCAGGTTTCAGAATGGCATAACTCTGGCCTTTGTAGTCATCTGTAGAGCGAACCAGCTAATGGAGGACCTCTCTGTGTCCCTATCTCTATTGTAACTCTTTCAAATAAATAACAAAAATTTAAAATAAGATAAAAATTGACCTACCATTTGAGAGTTATCTTGCTCTTGGCTATATAGAATAAGGAACTTTTATTAGCAGGAAAGGAGAAGAGCATATCAAAGATACAGCAATTTTCCCATAACACAGCCACTATAACACAGTTCACTGCAGCCAGGATTTGAAACCAATCTAGCTATCCATCAATGAAAAAAATGGACAGGGGAACTTCATTTAGATACAAAAAAGAACAAAATATTATTAAATTAATTGAAATAAGCCAGAAGCAGGAACACAAATGTCACCTGGTCCTTGTCACATGTGGAAGTGAAAGAAAATAATGGATCTGAACACAGAACTGTGATTACTAGAGGCTGAGAAGGGAAGCAGCTAGGGATAGAGGGGGATTGGATAATAGGTAACAAAATACAAAGAGGCAGAAAGAACTTCTGGTGTCCCATAATATAATGAGATGACTACATTCAACCATATTAGGTTCTGTGTAAAGAACTGAAAGAGAGGAGCTGGTAGTCTCAAATCATGGAGAAGAATTAGAAACTGTACTTGCTTGGGGGCCAGCATTATGGCACAGTGGGCTAACGCCCTGGCCTGAAGCACCAGCATCCCCTGTGGGTACCAGTTCTAGTCCTGGCTGCTCCTCTTCTGATCCAACTCTCTGCTATGGCCTGGGAAAGCAGTAGAAGATGGCCCAAGTCCTTGGGTCCCTGCACCCAAGTGGGAGATTTGGAAGAAGCTCCTGGTTCCTGGCATCAGATTGGCAGAGCTCCGGCCATTGCGGCCACCTGGGGAGTGAACCAGCAGAGGAAGACCTCTCTCTCTCTCTGCTGCTACTTCTCTCTGTAACTCTGTCTTTCAAATAAATAACTCTTTAAAAACTTAATAAAACTGTAGTTGCTTAGCTTGATCACTTTTTACTGCATAAATGTGTGCAAATATTGCACTACACCCTGTAATAATGCATGACTAGGACACATTAATCACAAATTATTTCAATGAAATTTTAAAAATTAGAAGCATTTCTTTATATTAACAATGAACTATTTGAAAATGAAATTAGAGAAACATTTCCATGCATAGCAGCATAAGAACCAGGAACCAATGTCTTCAATGTTATCAGTGATGAATCAGATTCACAGACCCCAGCACAAAGTTTTTGCCATAGACCTTACCATGGCAATTGTGGGCATATAGTAGTAAATCAATGGACAGGAATCCTTTGTCTCTATATCTGTTAAATAAATAAACAAGGAATTCATCAAAGAAAAAGAGATATCAATTTGGATGCCAGGTCACAAAAACACATGCACTTGAGCTATCCTCCAGTTTGTGATGCCAACAAATCTTTCAGACATGTTACATTTTCAGAGACTTTTCTGTAATCTTGCTAAGCTTTCTGGAAATCTGCCTTATAGCAAAGCGATTCCCAATTCCATTACACTCATGATTATTCTTTTGTGTGAGTTATTAGTTTACCATCTAGAGATAATTTCTGGTACAAAACTTTTCTATGCATGCATGTTTTCTCATTTGTGAGTCTATTCATGGGAATTGAAGACTGATTTATAGCAGAAATACATTTTCCAAATTCATTGCATAGACTTTTGTTCCTTATGAATTCTCTGAAGTCTGTTGATGTCTAATTTCTGGCTAAAGGTTTTATCGTATTTACAGCATGCAAAGAGTACCACCTTTTGTGAATTCTGTATCTATACAAGCCTGAAACAAAGAAAATGTTTTTATACAATCAGTATACTCCTAAGAAACCACCTGTGTCAATTCTCTGATGTACCATTGACTTCTGACAAACAACCTTTTCACACTAATAATATTTATAAGCTTTCTCCTTTACATGAGTCTCTGTTGGATAGGATGTGATTTCCAGCAAAAGGTTTTGTCACAATACTTACATGAATTTTGGAGAAAAGCTCTTCCACATTCATTATATTGTTAAGGTCTCTCCCTTGTTCAAATTCCATGATGGATTATGAGGCATTACCTATGTGAAATGACTTTCTCACATTTATTTCATTCATTAGATATATATGTTGTGCATTCTGATATAAGGAGAGATTTGGGCAGAGCTTTCCAACACTCATTACACCCATAAGGTTTCTCTCCCACGTGAATTCCCTGTTGTCGTATGAGGTATGGCTTCTAATTAAAGGGATTTTACTTTCAAAGGAGTTTTTCCCTATATGAATTTGATGATGTACAATGAGGGCTGAATTATGGTAAAAGGCTCTGAGTCATTACATTCATAAAATTGCTCCCCATGAGAATTCTTTTATATTTGATGAGGTCTGATTTGCACCACAAAGGCTTATTCACATGTATTACATTCATGCATTTCTCCCCTTGGTGAATTCTCTAATATTTCATGAGATATAACTTGCACAAAAAGGTCATGTAGAAAATTCCTTGTGTGGATTCTCTGATATCTTATGAGTTATGAAGTAGAGCAAAGAGGCTTTCCACCATCCTTCCATCCATAAAACCTACCTAAATTGAGCAACAAAGATATAGAAAACGTAAACACACACATAACCGGATGGAAATGATATCAGTAATAAAGACCCTCGCCGCCAAGAAAACCCCAGGACTGGATGGCTTCACTGCTGAATTCTAACAGACATTTAAAGCACTAACTGCAATTCTTCTCAAGTTATTCAAAACAATTGAGAGAGAGGCGATTCTCCCAAATTCTTTCTATGAAGCCAGCATCACCTTCATTCCTAAACCTGAAAAAAGTGCAACAAAGAAAGTAATTATAGACCAACTTCCCTGATGAACATACATGCAAAGATCTGCAACAGAATTCTGGCCAATTGAATCCAACAATGCATCAGAAAGATCATCCACCCAGACCAAGTGGGATTTATCCTTGGTATGCAAGGATGGGACCAAAGGCATTTCCACAGTCATTTCCTTTATAAGCTTTCTCCATGGTGTGAAGGCTCTGATACTTTCTGAGGTTTGACTTCTCAGCAAAGGTTTTTCCACAGTCATTGCACTCATAAGGTTTCCCCCAGTACAAATTGTCTGATGCTTTGTGAGCTTTGACTTCTCAGCAAAGGCATTTCCACAATGATTGCATTCATAAGGTTTCTCCCCTGTGTGACTTCTCTGATGCATTTTGAGTTGTGATTTCTGGCCAAAGCTTTTTCCGCAGGCATTGCATTCATAATGCTTGTCTTCTGTGTGAATTCTCTGATGCTTTCTGAGGTTTGAATTCTGGCCTAAGGTTTTTCCACAGTCATTGCATTCATAAGCTTTCTCCCCTGTGTGAATTCTCTGATGCTTTCTGAGGTTTGCCTTCTGGCCAAAGGCTTTTCCACAGTCATTGCATTCATAAGGCATATCCCCTATGTGAATTATCTGATGATTTATGAGGTGTGGCTTCTGGCCAAAGAGTTTTACATAGTCATTGCACTCATAAACGCTTATCCCCTGTGTGACTTCTCTGATGATTTAGGAGGTTTGCCTTCTGGCCAAAGGATTTTCCACAGTCATTACATTCATAAGGTTTCTCACCTGTGTGAATTCTCTGATGATTTATGAGGTGTTTCTTCTGGCCAAAGAACTTCCCACAGTCATTACATTTATAAGATTTCAACCCTGTGTGAATTCTCTGATGTCTAATGAGATCTGACTTCTGGTGAGTGGTTTCTCCACAATCATTACACACATGAGGGTTTTCCACTTATATGAGTGCTGTGATGGAGGGTATGGCAGAATTTAATACTGAATGACTTCCCACAAGGTTTACATGCATAGGATTTCTTCCCTATATTTGGTCTATGATTCAGTCTAACATGTGATTGGTAAATAACAGGTTCCACAGGCCCAATATACTTATAAACGTTCTCTCTTTTGGGACTTTGTTGATGTATACTGAGGTTAGAATTCTTATGGAAATCTTGTACTATTTGAGTTGTCTTGCCAATAGTGGCAATTGACTTATTACAGGTTTCTACCATAAAAAGCTTCTCAGATTCACAGAATATATTCTTGCTTTTGAAGACTTTCCCTTGTCCAATTTGTTCAAGTGCCTGCTCCATGGTCTGAATATTGTGCTGTTGATTAAGAGGTTCACAGAACTGGAGAGTGTTCCCAGGTACCTTAGTAGCACAAAATTTCTCTCCAGCTTGTAGTTGATCAGGCCCACAATGGGGACACATATTGTGACATATACTGCATTCTTCAGGTTTTATTCCTGAATAGTTTCTCTTTTTGATACTCAGTTTTGGAATATGGCTTATACTTAAATTAAGTGTTTTTCTGAATTCATGTTAGTCATAACATCCTGATTCAGATTTTTCTCCAGACTGTTCCGGTTGGTCTTAATCAGTTCATCCAGTTTCATGGCAACTGAAGTGAGGAAAAAAATGATGTCACTACATCAAATATAATTGTTTCTTCTAGCATACTCGTGTAAAAGAAATGAAGTTACTTGTATTTAAGAGGGATAAGATGTTAGGAAAAGTTCTGCATTTGTGCCTCCTCACACAGGGCACCAAAATGTTAGGAAAAGAGTTGTAGAATAGAGGAGAAAGTGTATGAATTTACAGCCAGACAGAATTTATTCAGAGAAAATTAATCCACAGAGGTGGGTGACCAACTGCCTGTCTGTACAAGATGGAGCATGAAGGCCCCAATTCCCAGGGGCCAGACCTTTTTGAGGAGGGCTAAGGCTGGGCATGAGGGTAGGGGGCAGCAGTGGAGGGGAATTCCAGGAACTGGGTGGGGGCCTTAGGAACCTGGAAAATAATGCAGGGTGGGGTATGAAGGCAATAGGCTGTGAGACCCAATTGAGTTTCAAGGGCAAGGAATACATTCCAAAGTTTATCTACTTTGGGCAATGAGGGAGAATGGCTCAGGCTTATATCCTCATTCCATCATAAGATTTTCAAAAAATGATTAGAAGATACATATTTATGAATATACAGGTTTTCTCCATTATACATTAATATATTAAATTGTATCCATAGATTTTCCAATGTTCATCCATGATCCTGTTTACTACCAGAATTTTTTCCAAGTATGATTGAATGGTTTTTGTGGTAAGATGTCTTAAGTCACTGCTTGGGATGCCTGTATCTCAAAACAGTGCCAGTTTAAGCCGAGGCTACTCTGCTTCCAATACAGCTCTGAGATAATAGATACTGGAAAGCAGCAGATAATGGTTCATGTGCTTGGGACCCTGTGATAGAGATGAGTAGGTGAAATTCCAGGCTTCTGGCTTCAGATTAGTCATAACTGTTGATAGTATTTGGGGAGAGAGTTAATAGAAAATCTATTCCTCACTGTTTCTCTCTCACTTTCTACTTTCACAAAAATGAATAAGGCTTCACAGAATGGACTAATATTTGATAAATATATTCACCTGTAATCTAGAAACCAATTTTTCCCTGCCACTTCTTCAGTTCATTTTTTAATGTATTTTTATTTCTTTATTTGTGAGAGTTAGACTGTGAGAGACAGAGACAAAGATCTTCCTTCCATTGGCTCACCCCTCAAATGGCAAATACATTTGGATCTATGCCAATCCAAATCCAGGAGCCAGGTGCTTCCTCCTTATCTCCATTGTAGGTGCAGGGGCCCAAGCATTTGGGCCATCCTCCACTGCCCTCCCGGGCCACAGCAGAGAGCTGGACTGGAAGAGGAGCAACCAGGACTAGAACCCGGGGCCCATATGGGATGCTGGTGCTGCAGGGGGAGGATTAACCATGTGAGCCACGGCGCCAGCCCCTTTTTCAATTCATTTTTAAAAAATTGTGGGTTTTGTACTTCTGTGCTATTTCAACCATAAATATGGGGAAGTTTTACTAGATCATTTCCTTGAAGGTAAAGAGTGAAATGTGTCTATACTCTAAGCAGGATCACATTCATGGGACAAGATTTGAATATGTGGTTGTCTTGTGTTCTGTCTTCCCAGGCAAACAGCATTTGTGGGATTTTTCTAATGAAAATCTCTGTTTTATCTGCACTATTATAGTTTCCCCATATTTCTAAGGAAACCTGACATCCTAATCTTCTTAGAACTACAACAGTTACAGAAAGTTCCAATATACCACCTTGGCTATACATTCCCACCAGTTGAAATAATTTATTCCTGCAACCCAGAGTCTGCTCAATTATTGAAAATTGATTTCTAACTCATTGTGAAGACGTCAGCCCTGGTTACCTCCTCTTGTTTCTTTCTATAAACACTCCTCTATGATAATTTGAGTTTCTGGAGGTTTGTTGATTTTCACAGAAAACTTCATTTCCTTTGCCTTTACCAGAGATACTGATCTCCATAGATACTGTAGAATGTCTGTGTCTGAATCACAGGACCAGCTGTCTTCAGGAGTAAGACTTGGGAAAAACTCATGGAAAGAACACCAGTCAATATCTGTTGCACTGCTTCTGCTTTGGCCTCCCTGCCCGTTATGTACACACTGATATGGAAGGCTCTGATGTAGGCATTCTTCCCCCATCCATGGCTCTGCTCCTTGCTCCAACTTGAAGATCAAGTCAGGTTTGGTCCTGCAGTGCCCTACTAATGGAAACAATATAGACTTTGTGAAATCACTATCTTGGGTTAATGAAAGGAGTACAGCTTGGTCCAGGAGCTATGCAACAAATGTTCCAATGTGAAATCCTTCCCAGGTGGTAGATATTCAGATTCTTCATGGACTCAAATTCTATACCTGTCCCTCATTCAACTTTATGAATAGTGCTCACTTAGTTGTCAAATAGCAAGAAAATGTTACCATTGGGCATGTGATGAGTGTCACTCACCCAGGGAGAACAGGCTGCTGTAGGTCTCCAGCATCACATCCCTGTACAGGATTTTCTGAGCTTGGTTCATGTTCTGCCATTCCTCCCAGGTAAAGTACACAGCCAGGTCTTCAAATGCTATCATCCCCTGTGACAGAACACTCCTGGTCAACATGTCAACTCTGTCACCTAACAAACAATGGCAGTTGTATATCTTCTACATGGGTATGGATGAAGAAGCAAGAATGCCATTTCATTTCAGATTTGTGAGCATTTGGGCAGCCACACAGAAGCATTCAACAGGGGATCAAACCTATGGTATAAAGGCTGTGAAAATTGCCCAAGCTGGAGGGAAACAGGAATTTCTGTTCACAAAGGCCAGACTATGTCAAGGGCAATTGCACAGTAGGCTGAAAGGGGAACAAGAGTCACTCTGGAATGAGCAGTGTTCAGAAGAATGTAGAAGTATTCAGGAAAAAAGACAAGAAACCATCAGGGAAGTTATGAAGGGATTGAACAGCGAAGAATTTCCAGAAAAACACTGTACACAGTCAATGCAATTATGGCAGAGAAAAAAATTTTTAAAAGAGACAGTAGGCATTTAACTTAGTGTTTATGATGCCAGCTCAGATACTCTCTCTCTGCATCAAATTTCCAAAGTTGGATTTCAGTGCCAGCTCCAGTTTCCAGCTCCCAGCTAATGCAGACCAGGGGAAGCAATGGTGATGCCAACCAAGAGGGAGGCCTAGATTCCATTCCTGACTCTTGGCTTCAGTTGTGCCCCACCTCTGCTTGATATTTTTATTTAGGCAGTGAAGAAGTGCATGGGAGCTTTCTAGCTTTCTCTCACTCCATCAATTTCTTTCTCTATCAGGCTCATAAATATTTTAAGTAAGGGAGGAGATTCAAGAAAGAATAGAAAGTAGCTTTTGCTTTTTCTATAATTATTCTACTCATAAACATTTAAAGAACTGAAATAACATGATAACAAATTAAAGTAAAAGCTATGGAGTTATTTACCCAAGAACAGAACCTGAGAAATTCTGTACTGTAATCTGCATTTGTGACTGAGGGAAATACAGAGAGCTTTGTTTGAGAACCTGCAGTAGGCACCAGCATTGTGGTACAGCAGGTAAGTCTCCACCTGCAATTCAGGCATCCCATGTGGACAGACAATTTGAGTCCTTAGTGCTCCACTTCCAATTGAGTTCCCTGCTAAAGTGGCTGAAAGAGCAGTGAAAGATGGCCTGAGTATTTGGGCCAATTCCACAAATATGGGAGACCCAGATAGAGTTCCAGACTCCTGGCTTTGGCCTGGCCAACCATTGTGGCCATTTGTTGAATGAACCAGCAGATGGAAGATATCTCTTTCTCACTACCCATCTCTCCCTATCTCTATTACTCTGCCTTTCAAATAAGTTAATAAATAAACCTTGGGGCTGGCACTGTGGCACAGTGGGTTAATGCCCTGGCCTAAAGCACCAGCATCCCATATGGGCACCGTTTCAAGACCCAGCTGCTCTACTTTTGATCCAGCTCTCTGCTATGACCTGGGAAAGCAGTAGAAGAAGGCCCACAGATTTGGGCCTTTGTAGCTGTGTGGGAGACCCAGAAAAACCTCCTGGCTTTAGATGGGTGCAGACCGGCCAGTGCAGCCAATTGGAGAGTGAAATGTTGAATGAAAGATCTCTCCTCTCTCTCTTTCTCTCTGCCTCTCCTCTCTCTGTGTAACTCTTTTAAATAAATAAATAAATTGTTAAATACAATCTTAAAACCTGAAAGAACATGCAGTAGATTATTTTCCCCACTGTGTTCTTACTCTAGCTGGGAATCAAGTTCATCTCCTCAAACTATTAAGGACTGCATTACTCTAACAATTAAAAAAATAATGCAGCCAGCTCCGTGGCTCACTAGGCTAATCCTCCGCCTTGTGGCGCTGGCACACTTCATTCTAGTCCCAGTCGGGTTGCCAGATTCTGTCCCAGTTGCCCCTCTTCCAGGCCAGCTCTCTGCTGTGACCAGGGAGTGCAGTGGAGGATGGCCCAAGTCCTTGGGCCCTGCACCCCATGGGAGACCAGGATAAGTACCTGGTTCCTGCCATCAGATCAGCACAGTGGGCCGGCTGCAGTGCACCAGCCATGGTGGCCATTGGAGGGTGAACCAACGGCAAAGGAAGACCTTTCTCTCTGTCTCTCTCTCTCTCACTGTCCACTCTGCCTGTCAAAAAAAATAATAAATGTCACTGATTTGTGGTTTAGCCCTAGGTAAGTAATTCTCTTGCAGAATGCTAAGTGTTTATTTCCAGGGTGGAACTAAAACACTGCCCACTACATCATCTGTATAACACTAAAGAATGTGTTGGACATTATGACCCCAAAATTTAGAATATTGTCCTTGACTTCAATTGAAATCATATAACAAATATATATTTTGCTATGGCAACAGAAAATGAGAGATGACATTGCCTTTTCTTAGATAAATGCAATGATTGACAGTCATGACAAATTCATCATACATCTTGTTTCTATATATTCCCTGAGAATAAAATTTACCTTCCTACATCCATTTTCATTAATAAATTATTATAAATCTAAAAACAAAACAGACAGAAAGCTGGGAATAATTAAGAAAACCACTTACAGGGGCCAGTGCTATCGCACGGTGGGTTAAAGCCACAGTCTGCAGAACCACCACCAGATATTAATTCCCACCAAATCAGGTGTGAGTGCGATTTTCAGGTGAATTCAATCAGAATTCCACAGCCATTCAGCTGGGAGGGGTGGATGAATCCAGAAACAGCCAGTTTACATGGGACTAAATCAAGCCTAATATCACAAAGGACTCTTGCATTTCTTTGGCTTTTTTCACATTTGTCTTATTTATCATGATTTGTAATGAATTTTCTGATGTGAGCTTTAGTTTTCAGACTGGAATATGGAGCCCAGGGCACGGGAGGAATGGTCTTTTTCATTCAGGGCACAGATGTTGGCTTGCTCCAATTCTGGCTTGCTGTCATTGTTTTGGGTGCCTCAGCCAATTTTTGGTTTTGAGCAGCAATTTTCTAAATGTTTTCTTGGTCTGAGTTTCTTTTGCCTTCTTCCATCCCAAATTTTGTATTCTGACGCAGTACAAACAAGAAGTTAGACAGAGGATCCATTATGAAATAAAAAAAAAAAAAACACAATAAATTGGCTTTTCAGGCTTAGAAATCTACAGGCAGGATGACTAAGATGAATTTTTGTGTTTTGGAAAATGAAATGGAACCAATTTGCTGTGGGGACAGATATTAATTCCCTCCAAATCGAGTTTGACTGTGATTTTCAGGAATATTCAATCAGAATTCCACAGCAAGTCAGCTGGGAGGGGTGGATGTATCCAGAAACAGCCGGTTTCCTTGTGACTAAATCAAGCCCAATATCACTAAGGACTCTTGCATTTCTTTGGCTTTTTTCACAGTTTTCTTATTTATCATGGTTTGTAATGAATTTTATGATGTTAGCTTTGGTTTGGAGGCTGGAATAAGGAGTTCAGGGTACAGCAGGAATCGTCTTTTTGAATCAGGGCATAGCTGTTGGCTTGCTCCAATTCTGGCTTTCTGTCACTGTTTTGTGTGCCTCTGCTAATTTTGGTACTTAAGCAGCAATTTTCTAAATGTTTTCTGGGTCTGAGTTGGTTTTGCCTTCTTCCTCCCAAAATTTTGTATTCTGATGCAATACAAAAAAGAGTTCAGACAGAGTAGCTATTATGAAATAAAAAAAAAATTGGTGTTTCATGCTTAGAAATTTACAGGCAACACAACCAACATGAGTTTTTGTGGTTTGGAAAAAGAAATGGAACCCTTTTACTTAGGGGACAGATATTAATTCCCTCCAAATCGAGTGGGAGTGGGATTTTCAGGTGAATTCAATCAGAATTCCACAGCCAGTCAGCTGGGAGGGGTGGATGAATCCAGAAACAGCTGGTTTCCTTGTGACTAAATCAAGCTGCTGCTCCCTGTGGACTTGTCCTCCTCAGCCTCTGACTAGAGCACAGCCACCTCTCCAATGTTGACATCCTCTGACACATGTTTCACTCTTCTGTTCTCTCTAAACTGCAGACTCTTGGGCAACATATGTAACTCTAATGCATCAACTTGCATAGAAGCACACACCTGAGCACTCCAGAGTCTTGGATTTCAGGTTGTAATTAACTTTCCTTTTCAGAGGACTGGTGAAAAAACAAGTCTGGAAGCCAGGGTGTAGCCTTGTGGTTCAAATGCCTATGTCTCATATTGGAGTTTCTTGGTTTGATTCCTGGTTCCAGTACCTGCCTCCAAATTCCTGATAATGTAGACCCTGGGAGCTAGCAAGAAATGGCTCAGATGATTGGGTTCCCTACTCCTGGGACAGCCCTGGCCACTGGGGACATTTCAGCAGTGAACTAGAGGGTGAATACTACTTCTCTGTCTACTTGTTCATTTCTTTGCATCTCCAATTAAAAAACAAAAAAGTATGTTTGTATCATCCATTAAAATAACTTCCTCAATGGAAAAAAAGAGTTTCATTGTTAAATTGGGGAAAAATAATGCTTCTTGGTTGTGATATTAGAATAATGCATAACTGTACATCGGACATCCATTGTGGACAAGGAAGAGAAAGATGGAAGCAATAATTTTTATTTCTGGCTTTGGTACTTGTCATGTAACCTTGAAAAATTCATTTAAACTCATGGTGCCTGAGTGTCCTTAAAATTACAGGCTCATCTAGTTGAGGCAGGTGGTGTAAGGGGAGGTGGCAGGAAGCTGAGAGCTTTCCTTGTTTCTGTGCTCACAGAGCTAAGTGACCATAGCAAGTCATTTGACCCCTCTGGATCTTCCTCCCTTGTGAGATAAGATTGTCTTTATAGTTAAAGGATTTATTCTACACAGTCCTATCTTATGGTTAGGCTCACATGACTGTGAAGTGTTTTATAAACTGGCAGTGTAATAATCAAGTTGGCACTGAAGATGAAATGCTAAACAGCATAGAACTTCTAAGGCTTGTAGTTCTATGAGGAGCTACACAGAAACATTCAAGTTCATGGGCATTTTTAAATTTAAAAACAGAATCATTGAATCACTGTTCAGAATCAGTATAGTTGCTAAAATTCTTATTTATAATCACTGAGATTGGCAGTGTAATTACTGATAGCATACTCCTAGTGTTGTATATTTTAGTTTATACAATACTTAGACTATATAAAATATAGGTAGCATGGGAAGTGCGATACACAGCAGTCTTGTAGAATGGCAGATGTCCTAAACAGCACTCTGGCCTCAGAATCAGCCCTTAAGGCACTCAGATCTAGCTGAAGAGCCCATGAGAGTATTTTAGGTATGGAAAGCCACTCTGGCAAAAAAGAAAAAAAAGGACCTAAATAAAAGATCTCTGTGAGTGAGATCCCAGTAGAAAGAACGGGCCATCAAAGAAGGAGGTACCTTTCTCTGAAGGGAGGAGAGAACTTCCACTTTGACTATGACCTTGTCTAAATAAGATGGAAGTCAGTGAACTCAAGAGGCTTCCATAGCCTTGGCAACTCATGACTAGAACCCAGGGAGATTTCTGATGCCATAAACAAGAGTGTCAGATTGTTCAGTCAACAACAGGAATCACTGTGTGCTTACTCCTTTTGTGGGATCTCTGTCCTTAATGTGTTGTCCAATGTGAAGTAATGCTATAACTAGTACTCAAACAGTATTTTACACTTTATGTTCTGTGTGCTGCAAACTGATGAAAACTTAATATAAACTAAATCGATCTTCTTTGTATAAAGATGATTGAAAAAGAATCTTGATGTAAATGGAATGGGAGAGGGAGTGGGAGATGGGCGGGGTGCTGGTGGGAGGGGAGTTATGGGGGGAAGCCTTTGTAATCCATACACTGTACTTTGGAAAATTATATTCACTAAATAAAAGTTTAAAAATATTAAAAAATAAAAATATAGGTAGCAATATTTAATGCTTCTCTTACTGTTCCTGGATTGGATTATAGCATACATTAATAAACCTTTTTTAAAGATTTATTTATTTATTTATTTGAAAGACAGCATTATAGAGAGTGACACATAAATAGAGATGATCTGTCTGCTGTTTTAATCCCCACGTGGCTGCAAGCAGCTGGAGCTGGGCTAATCCAAAGCCAGGTGCTTCTTCCAGCTCTCTCACATGGATTCAGGCACCCAAGTATTTGGGCCACCTCCTGCTGCTTTCCCAGGCACATTAGCAGGGAGCTAGATTAGAAGCAGAGCAGCTGGGACATGAACTAGTGCCCATAGGGAATGCCAGCACTGCAGGTGGTGGCTTTACCTTATATGCCACAGCACCATCTACAGCCTATTCATTTTAAATTAATAACTAAAGATTATCTGCTGTTCAGCCTCAAGGCTTTGGCTTGGCCCAGCCTCTGCTGTTGTGGACATTTGGGGAGTGAACCAGAGGTTGAAAGATCTCTCTTCTTATGTCTCTCCCTCTCTAACCTTGCCTTTCAAATAAATAAATGAGTCTTTGAAATAAAAATACATGCATAAATACACACACACACACATACACACACACACACGGTACCAACACAGTGGGTAAAGCCATGGCCTGCTGTGCCAGCATCCCATATGGGTGCTGATTCAAGTCCCAGCTGCTCCACTTCCAATCTAGCTCCCTGCTAATGTGCCTGGGAAAGCATCAGAAGGTGGCCCAAGTGCTCGAACCACTGCATTCATGTAGGAGGCCTGGCAGAAGCGCCTGGCTTTAGATTGGCTCAGCTGAGGCCAATTTGGGAAGTGAACCAGCAGATGGAAGATCTGTCTCTACCCCTTCTCTATAACTCTGCCTTTCAAATAAATAATAGATTTTTAAAATGGGGGAAAAGGGCAGTTTTGTTGCCTTCCCTTTACCTAGAGTAACATAATCAAAATCTGTTAGGCAAAGAATAAGGGAAATTATGAGATCATGTATTGACCATAGAAGAGAATGGATTCCTTGTGCATTTTCTGGAAGCCCATGCTAGTTGGAACCAAGGGAAGGATAACAAAAAAGGGGAGGCCTATATCCCTCTTATTTGTCTTCTTTGTTCATTGGAGCAGTGGAGAGTTGAGTAATGTAATATTGGTGTTTGTCTCCATACAGTTCATGTCTATTTAGCTGGTTCTTTTTATTTGCATTTCTTTTTTATTTATTTTAAGAGATTTATTTGAAAGGCATAGAGACAGGGGTCTTCGATCTGCTGGTTTGATTCCCCAATGTTTGGGTGAGGCTGAAGGCCCATGAGCCCCCTCCCATCTCCATGTCGTGTGGGGTCCAAGCACCTGTCCATCACCACTGCACTCGTTGGCTGGAGTTGGAGAGGAAGTAGGGCATCAGGGAATGGAACTGGTGCCCATGATGTGGGCCATGCAGGCTGTGGTTGCACCCCCATGCCATGAGTCCGTCCTCGATGAACCTTTCTTTAAAGTGGAATTAGGGGTAAAAATTGTCTGAGGTGCATGCACGTTTCTGTTGTGAGAGAGGCTGAGGCCCCGTGGGTGCCTGGGGGCCAACAGAAACACCTGAAGCCTTGGCCCCCAGGTCCCAGTTTCTCCCCTCTGCTTCTGCCCTGCCTGCAGGCCTGGCCCCGGGCTCCAGTGGTGCCTCAGGGATTTCGGCACCAAACTGGTCACTTTAGGTCACTTTGTGATGCCTGACTTCTGCCCAAAGAAGGAAGCAAGAAGGGGCCCAGCAGGCTTCCCCCGACCTCTGGAGCCCCGAGCCATGGTGCCGGCCCACGACCCAGGGAGCCCGTGATGATTCTGGACCAGACATTGGGACCCACGACCCCTGACCCCAGGCTCCAACCCCTTCGAGGTCACCACCGCAGCCTCCTATTTAGCTGGTTCTTAATCCTCAAGAAGGGATTTAGGTCAATGTTCTATTCTCATCAAAGACCTTAATGTTTAATTAAAGATTCTGTTAGTAATTTTAACCCTGGGTCGTTCTAAAGATGTGCTGTGACTTAGGTTTAGAAAAGAGCATCTTCCTTGCCACCCTCATCTCAGCTCTGGGGGCTGTCAGTTCTCCCTGCACAGATTCAGTAATGCATGCTTCTTCTCTACTACAAAGATCTTATGTTGGTCATATTTCCAGTTACCAAAATCAAATCAAGTCACACCTGGACTCTGAGTATTCAATGACATTAGTTATCAAAATAAATGTATTCAAATATTCGAAGACCACTTCAAAGCTTAACTGCCTTCAAGAGTGTTTGGCACTTGGAACAGCCACTGTGGTTTTCTACACATGAGCACTCACTATTTTATAAACCATTTAACAATTCAAACATCACTTCAGCTTCAGCAATACACAACAATAGAATGGATGATTCTACATAATAAACATGTTACATTAGTTTGGACTTAAAACCTAGAATTAAAACCATGTGGTAATATGGATGGATTTAAGGAAAGATGTATAGCTAGGTAGCTAAGGCTACAGAATCCCAGACCTATTGATTTTAAGTGAGTCTGGAACAACAGCATTCCATTGCATTATCTTCCATCTCAGAGTCCTGCTTTTCCAGTGAGACCCACCCCACTCAGACCACGTATTTCCTGCCTGTGTCTTCACCGTGGTGGAAGCTGTTCTCATACAGGCATCTCCTGGACAGTCACCAGCTTCCTGATTTACTACCTGAACTGGAATCCCCAGTTGCGAGGTATATTTCCCAAACACCCAGGCTGAATTGAATGTTCGTCTCTGGCAGTCAAAAAGTTCTGCCTTAGGAAACAGAACATGTCCTCTACTCTGGGGCTCCTTTTTCTTCTCATGGGGTTCTGTGGTGATCTGTGGTTTTCAACACAAGTCTGGGAGCATTCTGACTCAAAAGAAAGACCAGGGATAAGAGTTCTTTCTGGGGGCTGGTGTTGTGGCATAGCAAGTTACACTGCTGCCTGCAGCACTAACAACCCACATGGATGCCGGTTTGACTCCCAGCTGCTCTACTTCTTCCACAACTCCTTGCTGGGTAAAGCAGCAGAGAATGGCCCAAGCACTTGGTCCTCTGCCCCCACATGGGAGACCTGGAGGAAGCTGCTGGCTTCAGCCTGGCCCAGCCCTGGCCATTGTGGCCATTTAGGGAGTGAGCCAGCAGATGGACCGCTGTCTTTCCCTCTCTTTTTCTCTCTGTAACTCTGCCTTGCAAAAAAATACAACTTCAGAAAGTTATTCTCCATCAAGCAATACACCCTTTTCCAGGCAGTTGTAAAGCTGGGAGTCATAGCTTCTCTTATATTTTGGATAATAAGAGTTTTGTTTTGAAAGCATGTTCATCTGAAACAAAGATCACTCATTATCCTTTGTTAGAGAAGGGGACTCTGCTCTTTGAAAGTGAAAATCAGAAGCTGTAATGTGTGATGAGCTCCACCTGCCAGGTCTGGGGAGACTTATTTGAAAGACAGGGCATCAGGAGAGGAAGCTTTTCAGATTCCCTGGCCCTTGTTTTAGTCTTATGTCTTTACTTCTTTTGTTGCTTCTTGATGTCAAGAGTGTACACTTTATGCTGAAATGAGGAATTGTGTCTAACCTCTTTTGGGCCTTTTTCTAAGAAGAGTGTATATATTTTTCTTGCATATAAGGATAGCTTCTGGGGTGGGTGGATTTTTTTGGAAGTTTTCACAAGCTAGCCAGTAGCCTATATTTTCTTCACAGAATTCAGTTTTTAAAAAAGCTTCCAATACAGCCAGACCATCTGTAGGTAGGGAAGAGCAGGCAGAAAAATAAAAAGAAACATGAGGAATATGAGGAAGCTAATGATCAAACATTCCCTTGTGCTTTTCTAGTACTAGGATTAGCTATTCTCTTGTTTTTACTCAATCCTGTAATCCTGCGGATTTAGCTCTTTAAAGACAAAGATGCCAGTAGGCAAAATACTTAAGTTGGTTCCATGCTACTAAAACAGAAATACTTCAGTTTGTTTTAGTGCCAAAAATGTATTTACAGGAGAGGCATAAATCCTCAGGGAACTAAGTCTCTTGCAAACACTGCATGCAATGAAAAGCATCCTCAGCCTCAACCAAGAGCACTGCCATTACAGAGCTTAAGGCTGATTTATCTTCCCCACCTGGTGTGAATATGTTGAGAAATAAGCGGAGATAAACAGACCTTCTAGGTTAAGTCAAATTCTCCTTGGTGAGCTGCTCATTTGAGGACACAGCCTTTCTGCACTCTTGTGATATTTGCAATGGATTCAATTCAAGCCTAATTCACAATTGCTGGCCAGCAGCTCCTGGAATGCTTCTGACCACAACAGTGCTTCCTTCGGGGAAGGTCTGCAAGAGCAATTCTCTAATGAGTTGTGCTCAGAGCAGTTCCCCTCCCAGCTCAGCAGTGAGCTCTTCAGATTGCAAACACAGGAATCTCAACTTACTTGATGAAAGCTTGCTACCTGCTTTTCTTGCCAATTGTGGCCTTCCCAGGAATGGTGGAGTTTTGCCATAGGTAGCTCAACCCAGTCTTCAATACTCTTATTCTTACAAAAAAAAAAAAAAAAAGACAATTAACTAAGTGGTCATCCTTGAATACACTACTGAGCCTGAATGCATTTTTACCAAATAAAGTTGCCCAATAGCTATAAACCAAAAGCCAACAACAGGCTTGCCCACCTAATATTACACTCAGCCCTGAAGTACTGAGCAGTTTCATCAGTTCCTCAGAATGTAACTACGCTGTGAGGACTACAGATAGGGATACCCAAATTTTAATTATCAATACACTGCACAGCTAATAAAGCAGATGCTGTCTCTTGCCCACAAAAGGAGACAGTTTCTCTGCAAGGTTAACCGCAATCGGGAGACATTTTGCACCTGATGGAACCCGCAGCGGGACTGCTTTGAGCCAGCTCCTCTCCTTCCCTTTCCACCTTCGGTCCAGGATGGGACAGAGACCATGCACAGGAGGTGCCACCAGTCACCTGTTTCCCCCTGTCCACCTGCAATGCTCCTGGGAGGCAGATGCCACAAAACAGTGATTTGTTCCATGATTGTCACTGTGTGAGATCAGCCCATCATGAGAAAATGACCATGGATTCCAATGAGATATGAACCGCAGAAGCACTGTCCCCAGCATCAGTACAGGAGGGTGGATGATGGAAGGCACAGCATGGCCAGGATCTCTAGGGACCCCGCAGGACTCTGCTGCCCTGGATGCCTACAGCAGGCAGCAGCACAAAGGCCCAGTGCACCTCCAGCACCCTTCTACCAAACCCTTCCCCCTGTCTGCCCATGCAGACCACACAGATGCTGTGTCAGTGAGTAAATCAGCACCACACACTTGGTTTTCCTGATGAGACTTGGCCTTCATTGCTTCCCCAAGTGCAGCACGTGCTGCAAGCCTCAGCCAGCAGGGCTGGCAGGAGAGGTGGGCAGTCGCACTCACCAGGTCTGTCTCTTCTTCTCCTGCCCCTCCTGACTCAGGGGCCACCGCCGGCATTTTAGCCCCAAGGCATGAAACGGGACGGCCAAGAACCTAACACCACCCATGTCATGCGCACACACTGCAAATACCAGCTGCCCACCAATGTCCACCAACTTTATAGCCAGCCTAGCATGGGGCGGGTCTGGCAGCACTGGTCCTGCCTCAGGGCAGCAACGATTGTCCTGTGGCCCCCTGCTGGACTGAGCCTGAACTGCCCTGCAGCAGATTCTGGAAGCAAGAGAGCTGCTGATGGCTGAGGCCCTGGCTCAGAGTACACTTAGAGAGACCCTATTCCTGGCAAGGGCACTGGGGCCCTGGACTTTCCCAGGCTGCAGTCCTAGGGTGGAGGCTGGCTTGGCCTTTCCTCCCCCAGCCCTGCCGCAGGTGGAGCGGGGTTCTCACGGGGGCATCTTCCTTCGAGGGAGAGCCGGTGAACCCCAAATGCCATGACTCCCAGGGCCGGGTGCTGGCCTGCAGCCTTCCGGGAGGGAGTAGGTGACAATGACTTTGTGGGGAGGTGACACTTAAGCTGGGCCTGTATTTTGGGTTAGTTCTGGATGCACATCCCAGTGCACCTGGACCTGCGGGTCTGCTGCAGGCCTCCTGGAGGCTCTGGGAGCTGGGCATCCTGGTGGCAAGGGCAGGAGGGTGGGAGTTCGAGGTGCTGAGCTCCCGCTGGGTGCACCAGACACTTTGGAGCTGTTCAGAGTAAGGAGTCGAGGTCACCTCCTGAACCACTCCTGGTCCCAAACTCCTGGTTTGGGATTTGCCAGAACCCTGAAGTAGGGGTGTGGTGGGGGTGGTAGTGGTTGGCTTCAATGCACTGTATTTGTGAATTCTTCAAACACAGCTTCTCCCTACTCCTGCAGGCTTTCAAGTGATTGACGAGGACAGAGTCCCTCAGCTGCAAAGTGACTGAAGTTTGGAAACTACGTCCAGAACTTCACAATGTGTATTCAGGTGGTCATCCTTGAGGCCTGCAGGTGGACACCAAGAGCCACAGTAAGATATTAATTACTGTAGATACTCTCCTTTCTTTCCGGTAGACCCACCAAAAGAGAATGGGAGATGAGTACTTGAACATTGGAACCAGTCAGCATGCTGGGTGAGCTGCCAGTACTTGGAGCTCAGGAGTGGACATGGAGAGCAAAACATGCATTGTTACTAAAGAGGACAGTTAGGCATTTTACTGTGAAAAGGGAAATCATTTAGATGTGAACAAGACACCTTAAGAAAAGGTCTGTATAGTTATTTTTGTTTATTTGCAAGGCAGAGAGAGCCCTTCCATTTACTGCTCATTCCTCAAATGTCTGTACCAACCAGAGCTGGGTCAGGCTGAAGCCAGGAACTCAATGTGGGTCTCCCACACAGGTGGCAGGGACTCAAGTACTTGAGCCATCAGCTGCTGCCTCCCAGGGTTCTGTTAGCAGGAAGCCAGAAGCAGAAGCAGGGCTAGGGCTTGAGGCCTGGGCATTCTGACTGGGATGTGGAAGGCTTTACCACTATGCCAAACACATGCTCCAGTAAGCTGTTTCAACACATTTGCAAAATGTAAGAATGTGGTTTTAAATATATGCTCTTCATCTTAAAAATTTGCATAATCTTATATTCAGTTTCATATGATTCAATACTTATTATTAAATACAAGTAACATTTAGACACATGCTTTCCTCACCAATACAAACCTCAGTAATTTTTTCACTTAGAACCTTGAATATTAGCATTCATTCAGACTGAAGTTCACTCATAGGCTGGGAATTCTGACAAAGAGACAGTAGGGAAAAAAATCTAGATGTGTATCTGATACCTAATAAGATTCTGAACCTGACTGATAGAATCTCAGTAACTGTTCAGAGAGTCACTTCATACCTCTCCCCTCTGTAATGAGAAGACTGTGTCCTTTGGCCACTTTCACATGATGTTATGTAAATCTAACCTGAAAAGCCTTTTATAAATTCTGAAGTACCATACAGAAGCATATTATGCATTTCCATATGTGTGAAAAAAGGCAATGTCAAAGGCATAGCTATTCCAGAGAGAAGTTAGGAGGATTAGCTCAGTTTGTAAATGTGTAAGTACCATTAAATATCTACATATTTGAAATAGATTTATAGAGTGTGGAGTTCAAGATAGATATTGAATAAATGCACTCTGGATAATAAGCAAATATCAGAAATAATGCCACACCCATCAGTGTTTAAACTCTTCAGACAGCTCCATGCCAGGGAAGTGCAGTGATCCCTGTAAATTAACAAAAATCAATCTGTGTATACCCATGGAAGCCACTGGTTTATATGCAGTCTATACTAGAGGTTTTTGTGCTTAGTAAAATTACTTGATTTTTTAATGAATGCTTTCAGACTGATACCTGATGCTGAGTGGCAGACAATTTTTTTCTGAAAAGTATGTGGTTGAGAAATATAAATATAAATCAGTTTATAATTTTTGTGTCTGAATATTTTTCTGCATTGAAACAAAACCTGCAATAATCAGAAGACTTTTCCTCAACAAGTTGCTATATTGATGCATCTTCATTTATGTATGTAATGTATGCTTAGGTAAAAGGAATAGAGAGAGAGATCTCTATCTTCCATCTGCTGGCTCACTTCCAGATGGCCACAAAAGCTGGGGCTGAGCCAGGCTGAAGCCAGGACCCTGGAACTCTGTCCCAGTCCCCCATGTGGGTGCAGGAACCCAAACTCTTGGGCAATCTTTGCTGCTTTCCCAAGCAAAGAGCTGGATGAGAAGTGAAGGTGGTGAGTCTCAAAGCAGTGCCATAAGGCGTGCTGCTGTTGCAGTTGGCAACTTACCTCTTTGTACCACAATGCTGTCCCTGGATTGATGACATATTGAAGTGCTGCCACTGGCTTTTGGCTAAATAGGATGACTTAACATGTTTTCCACTCTGTGGAAGAGGAACAAATAAGGCAGTTGGTTGTAAAAGTTGCCCATGGAAACCACAGCCTGAGAAAGATGAATCAACTCACCTTGCATTTTCCACCTTGCATCTACACCACCCTTTTCTGGACAAACATCTGATGGTATGCCCTTGTGATGGAGGTTCTCAGGGTGCTGGAACATTTTGTAATTTTTTAAAAATATAGATTAAGAAGAAGGCAAATAAACAAAAAATTACAAACTGCTGCCAATACCAAGAAGAGATTATTGAGAGTAAAAGGTCACCTGTTGGAGCCAGCACTGTGGCACATCAGGTTAAAGCCCTGGCCTGAAATACAGGCATCCCATATGAGTGCTGGTAGAGTTCCGGCTGCACCACTTCCAGTCCAGCCTTCTGCTAATGCACCTGGGAAAGCAGTAGAGGATGGCCCAAGTCCTTGAGACCTTTTGCACATGTGGGAGACCCAGAAGAAACTCCTGGCTCCTGGCTTCAGTTCAGCTCAGCTCTGTCCATTGTAGCCATTTGGGCAGTGAACCAGCAGATAGAAGATTCTCTCTCTCTCTCTCT
Organism: Oryctolagus cuniculus; assembly: GCF_964237555.1. Classification (NCBI taxonomy): domain Eukaryota; kingdom Metazoa; phylum Chordata; class Mammalia; order Lagomorpha; family Leporidae; genus Oryctolagus; species Oryctolagus cuniculus. Next base: position 81,800,363 of record NC_091444.1, on the reverse strand, counting down.
CTCTCTCTCTCTCTCTCTCTCTCTCTCCCTATCTATATAACTTTTTCAAATAAATAAAATAATTTTTCTAAAAAAAGGTATCCTGCCATACTTCTTTCTTCCCTGTTAATTACTAGGAATTATAAATTGTTATGGGGCCAGCACTGTGGCAAAATGGGTTATACCAACAACTGCAGCACTAGCATCCTCTATGGGCACCAATTGCATGTTCTACTTCTGATCCAGCTCCCTGCTAACATACCTGGGAAAGCAGCAGAATATGGTACAAATCCTTGGGTCCTGCACCCAAGCTGGGACCTGGATGAAATTTCCCTGACTCCTGGCTTTTTTTTCAAAGATTTGTTTATTTATTTGAAAGAGTTACACACACAGAGAGAGAGAGAGAGAAAGAGAGAGAGAGGGAGGGAAGACTTCCATCTGATGGTTTACTCCCCAACTGGTTGTAATGGCTGGAGCTGCACTGATCTGAAGCCAGGAACGAGGAACTTCTTCCACGTCTCCCACTTAGGCTTGGGCCCAAGGACTTGGGCCTTCTCCTACTGCTTTCCCAGGCCATAAGCTGAAAGCTTGATCAGAAGTTGAGCAGCCCGGTCTTGAACCAGCGCCCTTATGGGATGCCAGTGCTTCAGGCCAGGGTGTTAATCTGCTGGGCCATAGCTCTGGCCTCCCATGCATGTGCATGGGCCCAAGCACTTGGGGCATTTTCTACTGCTTTACCAGGCCATAGCAAGTAGCTGGATCAGAAGTGGAGCAGCAAGGAGCAAGGACTCAAACCAGTTCCCAAATGGGATGCCCATAATGTTTTCTTTAATTGGAGAAATGTTCCTTTGATAGAATGAGCATATGACCCCACAATATTCTCTACTTACTCATAATAGGGTCTGAGATGTAAAAGTCATGATTAATTTCTTAGAAGAAAATTTACATACCCAGAAGCAAAGAGTGAAAATTAACCTTTTGTTTTTCTCATGATTGAATCAGAGTTTCAAAACTAATACTTAACTTGTATTTTAGAGGAGTTAATGACTTAACCATCTCTTCTATTAGAAATACTATGTTGTGGCCAGTGCTGTGGCACAGTAGGTTAAAGCACTGGCCTGAATGCCAGCATCCCATATGGGCTCCGGTTCTAGTCCCGGCTGCTCCTCTTCTGATCCAGCTCTCTGCTATGGCCTGGGAAAGCAGTAGAAGATGGCCCAAGTCTTTGGGCTGTTCTGAGGCTCTTAGCGTAGTGAAGATATCTTAGATTCTCATCAGTGAAATCTTTAGAAATGTCAGAAAGCATGTAACTTTCTTTAACGATCTGAAACAGAGATGAGATCCATAAGGGCAGAACTGCTCAGCAGCCACAATGCAGGAATATGTATCTTTCTGACGATATCTTCATCTGCTTCTTGCAGTTGCAGCCAATCTGTGAGCTTTGGTCTGTTTTCTGCCCTTGGGAGGACCTAGGGTGCTCTATATTATCTGTAAGGATTCAAAATTTGTTGTATATTAGTGTCTAATCATAAAATTTCCAAAGTGACAAGCTGCATGTAATAAAATATGCAGGACTACAAAAAAAATACACACATGGTGTACTCTCTATAAATTACAGCGGTAAATCTCTATTATAGAGATACACATCTCTACACAATTCTCTCTTTCTTTCCCTCTGAAAGTCTACATTCAGCTCTCGATGGTGTGATTACTTAGGAATAGATTTCATATACTTACTTTCATAATCAGTGAACTCGGAATTATTATTGTAGTATTGAGGATTGTACTGACTAAAACACTATGTTTATTCCATGTTAAATAACATCATCCTATCTTTGGATTCCATTTGTCCTGCTACTGATGTATTCACAGGAGAGGGGAGGTGGGAGGAAAACCCAAGATCCATCAGGGTAGAGGAGGAATGTCAGAGGCTGTGGTTCTATTGTACTGCAGCTTGGGTTCTGGAAGAACACATGAATGGACCCAGATGGTTTGAAGCTAACTGAGGGCCTATGTTCTGTACACTTGTCTGTGGTACTGCATTTTCATTTATGTAAAATTTATTTTCTTCAAGCAATATATTAATTTGGATGAAAATGAAGATGTTAAGGAATTTTCAGAATGGGTCTGTTTAACCCTCATTGGCTTTGTTTTTAGGCACTTAACTCAGAAAAGAAAAGATAGAAAAATACATTTTGGGTTCTCTTCATCTATACCACGGCACTCTTTGGTTAAGATTTATCATTTTGTCATATTTGATTCTCTAGACTCCCTGAAAAATCCCCTACTTCATTAGATGGCGTCCGTGTCTCACCATGGCAGTGAAAAGTTTAAAATGTTCCAGCTGTGCATTTAGCTAGGCCATGGACACCTGCCATGGCACTTGCCAGCCAATTGTGTCAGGGGCATCATCTGAATCAGAATTACTTGCATGAAAACAAGGAGTTGCAGATTCTTGCAGTGAAAGTGGAGAGGAGCAGGAGCTGCAGAACATTGCCAGGGGTGAGTGTGCCATGGGATGCCATGTGGTGGCTGGTGTCTGGGGTGCTGGTTCTGCAGAAGATAGGGCTTATGGGGGCTGGTGCTGTGGTGTAGCAGGTAAGTCTGCCGCCTGCAGTGCCAGCATCCCATATGGTCACTGGTTCAAGTCCCGCTGCTCCATTTCTGATCCAGCTCTACTATGGCCTGAGACAGCATTAGAAGATTGCCCACATCCTTGGACTCCTGAACCCACATGGGAGACCTGGAAGAAGCTCCTAACTCCTGGGTTTGGATCAGCTCAGCTCTGGCCATTGCATCCAATTGGGGAGTAAACCAGCAGATGGAAGATCCTCTCTCTCTCTCTCTCTCTCTCTCTCTCTCTGCCTCTCTTCTCTCTGTGTAACTCTGACTTTCAAATAAATAAATCTTTCTTTTTTTAAAAATAGCTTATGCTGATGGGTAGTGGTCATGGAAAATGTATGGGACATTTTGCAGCAAGATTTTGGATGAATTTTCCAACCCCTGAACCTCCTAGAGATTGGAATAGACTTCTAATGCGTAACTTCCTCTTATGCTTAATTAGGTTTTTGTTTTGAATTGTTTTTGATGAAACAGCAAGGAATTCTGAGTTATAGACTTCCTATTTCAGAGAGGAAAACACTGATGCCTGCATTATAATTAAATAATGCCTATCACCCTTTCTTAAGCAACAAATGATCACAGATTCTCTCTTTGCTGCTAAGTAATGAGCATGGTGATTCTTCCCTCCGTAACCACCTTCCCACCTACACTCCCTCCCCTCTTCCTCCTTCCTCTCCTATTGACATGGAATGCCTTACATTGCTAGGGTGAACATTTAACCCGCTGGCCCTAGGTGTTCATACACTTCAACTGTGTGTAATTATTCATATTCCCTTTTTATGACCAAGCTTATGTCAGAACGACAAATTATATATTCACCTAATACTGAGAGTCATCAAATTGATTTCTATTTTCTTCTCTCTTAGGCAGTTCTTGAGGGGCAGAAATATTTATTTTGTATATCATGTATTTATTCAACTAAAAGACTGACTGTCAAGATGCTGAGTTTTAGTGTCAAAGCAAATATGTTTCTAGACCCCATGAAGTTTACAGTCTGGCAAGAAAGAGCCATCTACCCAAAGAATATTGTTTAACATAGTAAATGCTGGTGTGAAGCCAGTGGATAAAGATTGAAGCATTCTTAATCTAGCACCAACTCTAATCCCATGATCTCTAATTGAGAGAAGTAATCAGAAACACAGAACTCCATGTTACCCAGTTATCTCTTTGAATTTCTGATTAAAAAATAAAACATATCCAACAACACACAAATACCCAGGAGTGCATAATATTTATATACTATCTTGATATTAAAAATAAGAAAAACTAACCATTAAATAATAGCAACTTTGAATCTCCTTTGTTTTCTAGACAAGTTATAATCCTATGTGGTTCTTTACAGTAAATTATTACAGTAAATTACAGTACATATTACAGTAAATTATTACAGTAAATAACTATAGTAAATTATTTTTGTAGGTACACTTCATCTCTCTCACATTTTTCCATTTGATAAATCAGATTATAAAAACTGAGACCCAAGAGAAAAGAAAGATTTTTAAGCTAGTGTTATATGTTGATTGGCTCTCTAAAAAAGATTTATTTATTTATTTGAAAGTCAGAGTTACACAGAGTAGAAGGCGAGAGAGAGATATCTTCCATCTTTTGGCTCACTCAGCAGTTGGTCACAATGGCTGGAGCTGTACTGCTGCAATGCCAGCAGCCAGGAGCTTCTTCTGGGTCTCCCACACAGGTGCAGCTTCCCAAGGACTTCGGCCATCTTCCACCACTTTCCCTGGCCATAGCAGAGAGTTGGATCAAAAGCAGAGTAGCCCGGACTCAACCTCCACCCATATGGAATGTCCATGCTGGCAGTAGCTTTACCTGCTATTTCATAGTGCTGGCCCCTTGATTAGACTTTATCTTAGACTTTTTAATGATATTAAAAAACACCATGCTTTTCTAAGCTCTTTCCATTCAGTTTCTACTTTGTAAATTCCAGATAATACTGTCCCCAGAATTAATCTAAGGTATAAATGCTATGATATGAGGCATTTAACCCCTTAACCTGTCTCCTTGAATACTCAGCTATGTTAGCTCTGTGTCCATTCTTCTGTCTCTGTACTAGATGAATAAAAAGACAGTGTAAAATGATTTGAAAAGAACTATAAGGGGTCAGCGCTGTGGTGCTGCTGCCAATTGGGGAGTGAACCAGCAGATGGAAAACACCTCTCTCTCTCTCTCTCTCTGTCTCTGCCTCTCCTTCTCTGTAACTCTGACTTCCAAATAAATCAATAAATCTTAAAAGAACTATAAACATCAATAAAACACAAATGAAATTGTATTCTCAAAACTGGATATTAAACCATGCCTTCTACACCTCTGTTAAAAGTTACATTCTATCATAGTCATTTATGATTTCTAGGGCCAAAGTAGTAAATAAGATTTTTCTGGAAGAGACAGAGGTTATGAGGGAGCCAGGGTTTGGGGTCAGTTAGCAGCAGTGAGTGTCACTCTTTCAGATTTGATTCAGGAAAGGAAGAACAGCAACTGATCCCTGAGATTTTGGGTTGGGAAGGAAAGGAAGGAGGGACTGAATAAAAGCAAAGGCCCTCTGGTTGTGGGCACCCACCCCCGACTGCAGCCTTTGGGGAGGCCCAGCTGGTGTCTCTAGGGATGCTGCGGACTGGACTCCATTTCCCAGAGTTCCCAGGAGCTCCAACATATTCTGCTTCCCGAATGCCTGTGCACATGTGTGTAAAACTGCCAGTCCCTGGGGCTCTGAGTTGGACCAGAGGGAGTTCATTCCCTGATCAGGGTCAGCCCTGGGGGCTGTGGTGCTCCTTCTCTCTCATTTACTGCATCACCTGCTCTGCACGTGCAATCCCAGGCAGTTTCCAAGTGCTCACCCGAGCCTGCCTCCTGCTGCTTCTTCCCTCTTCATTGTCCACCTGTGGGACCCAGTTACCAGGGACTCTGTTCCCCACACTCCCTGCTTTGCTCCCCGTGTTTCTGGAAGAAAGCGTACCTGCTCTGGGACTTTCTGCTGCAGGTTTGGCATGCAGGAAGGGGTGGGGACATGTGTGGGAGAAGGGTGGGTGCCAGGGCACCAGCGATCCTGGCAGTTTCCCCCGAGGTCAGGGCTGGGACCTGGGCTGTTCTGTCTCCCACCTCTGCTTCTCAGGCTCCCAGTGCCTGGACTCTCTCCTGCAGAACCTCACCCAAACTGTCCCTAATGTGCTTAATTTAGTGGTTACAGGAGAGAGAGGGCAGCGTTCTGGGAACCTGCACACGCAGAGAAGGAAGGCGGAAAGACTCCCACTCTCCACAGTTAAATAAGCTGGGTTCCCACTGTGGGTGGTCTCAGAATACAGTCGGGCTGGGCCTCTTGATGTTTCCTGGGCTCGTTTCTGCAGGGTGGGGCTGGATGGCCTTCAGCAGGGAGCCTGGGGCAGCAGAGGGGTGGGAAGAAGGATCTGACAAGGATCTGCCCCACTGCTCTCATCCTGCATCTCATCTTCCTGGTGGGGAGCAGTGTGAAGCGTGAATAGTTGCTTTGTGTGTTTATCCCTCTCATATTAATTATCAGATTTTTCCAATGTGGAATTTGAAGCTGTTCCAGAAACCTGGGGTGGGAAAACTCTCTTCTTTCAAACAGGCACAGAGACAGTGGAGGATCCAAGGAGTTTCTATTAATGGCCCTAGGCTCAGCTGGAATGATTTCCTGAGAACTGAGCATCAAATTCAAGTTTCTTAGCTGTTACAGCATTGGTGGGTTTAAATGGCAGCCTACATGACTTAGGACCACAATTTCCAATGGTCAGTGGGTCCAGTATGTTTGTAAAAGAGATGCTGGGGACAGATTTATTAGGACAGATTTATGACTGGAGTTTACAGAAGCAGAACTTAGGACATCTTCCCTCCCTAGATAAGATTTCAGTGGGCAGCTGTTTCACTCGTCAATTGTGAGCATCCACTTTTAAAGGTTTGTGTTGGATGAGGTCCACTTCTCTTTCTTTGATGATGTATTTGGCTGCTTTTCATTTTCTGTCTTCAGCTATCTCTTCTCCTGTTAGCAAGGCTGTCAACTGTTTTGACCTGCCACTGATCCCTTTGCAAAGTGAGAAGGGAACTAAAATTAATGCAAGTCTACTGTGTTGTCAATAACTGGAGCTACTATTTTAAAGATTTATTTATTCATTTGAAAGAGTTACACAGAGAGAGGAGAGAGACAGAGAGAGAGAGAGAGAGAGAGAGAGAGGGAGACATCTTCCATCCGATTGTTCCCTCCCCAATTGGTAGCAACAGCTGGAGCTGTGCCAGTCTGAAGCCTGTAGCCAGGAGCTTCTTCTGGGATGAAGCTGTTTTTTGAAATAATTATTTATTTATTTGAAAGGCAGAGTTACAGAGTTTCAGAAACAGAGATCAATGGCTGGAGCTGTTTGGATCCAAAACCAGAAGCCAGGAGCTTTGTCCAGGTCTCATAGGTGGGTGCAGGAGATGAGGGATTTGTGCCATCTTCTACTGTTTTCCCAGGCCACAGCAGAGAGCTGGATGGGAAGTGCAGCAGCCAGGATCATAACCGGCACCCATATAGGATGCTGACACTGCAGGCAGTAGCTTTACCCACTAAGCAACAGTGCTGCCCACTAACGGGAGCTCATTTAATCTGAGTATGCATAAAGTGGAGAATTACAGCATCATAAATACAGATAAGTTACAGTTTTTCTCTGCGCAGTACTTTACAGTTACCCAGTGATCCACTGAGAATCTTACTTTCCACACTGTGTAAATAAGAAGGTCAGTTACTTGTCTTATTTTGGGTTCTGTGTTTAAACCCATGACATTTTTGACATGGGAGGATATTAGTTCTACAATTTCATAGAGACTGGTCTGTGGAAGCATCGATAGAAGTTATAACTGTGAGAGTGGTAAGAAAGAAGAAGGGAAGAAATAAGTGCCCCTTACGCCACACAGAGGTGTCCACAAATGGAGTAGAAGACGTGCCCTTGAAAACTATGGCTGACTTTCTGGGACAAACTGTGTTTGAGTGCTTCACATGTTCTGATAGAAAGGTGTTGCCACCAGGTTTTTAGTATATTTATTTAGTTAGTTCTTAAAGATTTATTTATTTATTTGAAAATCAGAGCTACACAGAGAGAGAAGGAGAGGCAGAGAGAGAGAGAGAGAGAGAGAGGTCTTCCATCAGGTTCATTTCCCCAATGGCTTCATCATTGTGAACTTTGCTCAGTTCCTGACCTATACCTTTCCTTTAACCTAGTACTTTGCCATGTAGTAGCCCATGAAAACTGCAGACTGCATAAATGAATGAATACTTGGAGGGTTGTGATTTCTTAGAGGAACATCATGAGACAGAAGGAATAAAACAAAACAAAAGTATCCTCCGTATATAGAAGGTATACTGTTTTTGCAAGCCACAGCGAAGAGGAAGAAGCAGGAAAGTAGTGAGACTGGAAAGTTTGTGGCAAAGGTAATAGGCACTGGTCAAGAATTTAACAAGCCCATTAGGAAAACATTAAGGTTTCCTTACTTCCATGTAGACTCTGCCCTCTTATGGTGAACAGGGTCCTCTAAACCCACTTGTTGCACAAATGAAAACCCAAGCATTGTCTTCTCCCACAGATGGAGTCTGCTATTGGTTTTGATTTACATTTCCCTAATGGCTAGTGATATTGGGCATGTTCATCTATGTCTTGACCATTGAGATTTCTTCTTCTGAGAAACATCTATTCTGATCATTGCCCATTTCTTAGCTGTACATTTTGCTTCTTATTTGGAGATTTTCCAGTTCTATATATGTATGTTCTGGCTATCAATCTTTTGTCATAGTCAGAGTTTTCAATGTTTCCTGCCATTCTGTCCATTGTATCTTCACTCTGTTGAATACTTTGTTGTGAAGATGTATCTTAATTTGATATGCTCAAATTTGTATATTTTATTTTGTTACTTGTGCTTTTGGAATCTGACCCAAAACTGTTGTCTATGCTAATATTTTACAGTTTCTCATATGTTTACTTAGTTTTTGGTTTTATATTTAGACTTTTAATTCAACTTGAGTTGCTTTTATATAGTGTATAAGGTGTTGGGGTATCTTTTCAGGCTTCTACATATGGATAATCACTTTCCTTTAAACCATTTGCTAAAGGGATTCTTCTTTCTCCTGTTTGTTTTCTTTCCATTGTTAAATAGGAGTTACCTGTAGAAAAGTCGGTTTATTTCAGCTGCCTATTCTTTACCATTGAACTATGTGTCTGTTTTTGCAACAGGGCTAACACTGCTTCTATTTTTTTAAGATTTATTTATTTATTGGAAAGGCCAGATGCTTCTTCCAAGTCTCTCATGTGGGTGCCAGCACCGTAGAACACAGTCCATCTTCCACCAATTTCCCAGGTGCATTAGTAGGGAGCTGGAATGGAAGTGGAGCACCTGGTCTCCTAGCAGCAACATATGGGATGCATGCACAGCAGGTCAAGGCTTTAACCCACTACACCACAGCACCAAACCCTTCCTTATTTACTTCTGCTGTGATCTTTCATTATTCACTTTTTTCTACTGCCCTGCATCTTGACTCATTCCTGTTTCTTTCTGGGTCCTGGAGGATGGTAGTAGGTTGCTTCTGGGATATCTTTTTTGTGTTAGTAGATACTTGGTAATCTAAAATCACAGTTTTTAGTTTCTATATTTCTCTGCTATCACAAGGACCTTCTAGATGACAGCAGAAAATGCTGGCAGAAATGAGGATATATTAATTTGCTAAGAAAATACCACAGAGAATATGATGTAAATCATGGAATTTTACTTCTCAGAGTTGTAGAGGTTGAAAATGTGGATCAAGGGGCTTAAATAGGCTCGATTCTTCCAGAAGCCTTTCTCCGATGTGACAGACACATCTATCATTTTATCTACTTAAAAGCACTTTCTTCAGGTAGAGTCATGTTGGTGGTTAGCACTTCAGTGTTTGAGTTTTAGGGAGGCACATTTCAGTTCACAACAGCAAAAGGGTCCCTGTGGTCTACTTCAGTGACAGCCATCTCTGCGGAGGACAGAAAGTTTAAAATCAGCGTTAGGAATTCTCACAGTATTAATGTCTGCTATCTCCATCAAATGTGCATTCATGTACACACAAACAAAACTACCTGTACACATAAACACATTCAACAGTGGAAATGCCTGATGGTTGTGTACAGGTAACATCAATATAATAATCCATAAGATGGCCTATTAGCAGACATTAAAAAGAGAATTAGAAAGAATGACAACAAAATCTGCAGTTACCTATATTTATGTCTATATGTATGATATTCAGTATTTATAGTTGCTAAAAGATGAATACTGATGTGTGGGAATAAAAGCTAAACCTTACCTTGCAATATTGCAGCCTAGTCTATATGAAAGATGTCTTCCTAAAACCTTTCACTGGGCCCACTTTGTGGCATAGTAGATTAAGCATCCACCTGCAGCACCAGCATCCCACATGGGCACCAGTTTGAGTCCCTGCTCCTGCACTTCCAATCCAGCTCTTTGCTAATGGCCTAGGAAAACAGTGGAATATGCCCTGAGTGCTTGGGCCCCTGCACCCATGTGAGAGACCTGGAGGAAGCTGCTGACTCCTGGCTTCTGGCACCTGGCTTCAGATCAGCCCAGCTCCAGCCATTCTGGCCATTTAGGGGTGAACCAGTCGATAGAAGACCTCTTGTTCTCTTCCTCTCTATATCTGTAACTCTAACTCACAATAAAGAAATACATTTTTTAAAAACCTTTCACATTTTAAATTTCTTAATTGTTTTAAAGTTTCATTTATTTATTTATTTACAAGTCAAGTTACAGACAGAGAGGAGAGCCAGAGAGAAAGAGAGAGGTCTTCCATCTGATGTTCACTCCCTAATTGATTGCAACTGCCAGAGCTGTGCTGATCTGAAGCCAGGAGCCAGGAGCTAGTTCCAGGTCTCCCAGATGGGTACAGGGGCCCAAGGCCCAAGGCCATGTTCTACTACTTTGCCAGGCAATAGCAGAGAGCAGGATCAGAAGTGGAGCAGCTGAGTATTGAACCGGCCCCCATATGGGATGCTGGCACTTCAGTCCAGGGTGTTAACCTGCTCCACCACAGCACCAGTCCAACATTTTAAATTTCTGATACTCTAAAATAGCACAGGACTGCATTATATCTAGGAAAGATGCATTTAAAAATTATAAATCTAGTGCATTTTAGCAGAAGTTTTAACAAATACTTCTGATTTTCTCAGCATTATGTACTAAATAAATGACATAATGAGTCATTGTCAGATTTTTAGCTTTTGACAGCCACTTATAATATTTCACAGCTTTTTGGAATGTATTGCTAGTGTGTTTTTCTCAACACATGCACTGGATTTTACCTATAAGGTTGCCTCTTATAGGATTTGCATTTTAATGGGTTTTCATGGCACATGTAATCAACATCTGCAAAGCCTCTAAAACACATAAATAATAACATGAATCAGGCTTTTTTCTTAAAGATTTATTTATTTATTTGAAAGTGCTGCACAAATAGAGGAGAGGTAGAGAGAGAGACAGACAGACAGACAGCGACAGAGAGGTCTTCCATCTGCTGGTTTACTTCCAGTTAGCCGCAATGGCTGGTCTGTGTCAATCCTTAGCCAGGAGCTACTTCCGGATCTCTCATGTGTGCAAGACCCCAAGGACTTGGGCCACCTTCTACTGCTTTCCCAGGCCATAGCAGAGAGCTGGTTCAGAAGTGGAGCAGCCACAACTTGAACTGGCACCCATATGGCTTGCCAGCACTGCAGGCAGCAACTTTATCTGCTATGCCACAGCGCCTGCCCCACATTGCATCTCTTTAAGATGATATGGATTTAAGTTCATGAGAAATTATTAGCATCGTGGGAACTGATAGATATGGATGAAGCAGGATGGACTTGTTAGGAAGGGTGATGTTAATTTTCTTATAAAATAAATAAATAAGAAATTAAATATGGTCAGACATAAATGAAGACTAAATTTTATTAGTGGTGATCCAGAAAACACAGATCTCAGGTCTTTTTCTTCCAGTGTTAAGTTTACATTTTTAAATGCATATTAAGTGATCAAATTTCATGTAATTTATATATACAGTTTGAAGAGCAAACTGATAACATCCTATCCTATCTTCCCTTGGTCTCATATTTCCAACTTGCTCCTTCTCGTTTTATTTTCTTTTAATTTTGACAGCTGCATGCTTTGATTTTATTTTAGAATCACAAGCTTTAACCCTCTACAAAATAAAGAATTCAGCAAGTAGTAGAAGAAATATCAATGAGTATATGTTGTTTACTCTATCAAAGAGTACAGAAAAGTGCTATGAACAATACTCAAATCTCAAAATGTCATATTAACTCATGCTACTTTTCGTTGTCTATATATTAATTACCACCAGTCAGAGAAAACATATGGTATTTGTCTTTTGGGGGCTAGCTTTTTTCATGAAGCATACTTGTTTCCAGTTCATCCATTTAGTTACAAAAGATAGGATTTCATTCACAATTATGGCTGAATAGTATTTTACACTGTATTTATAGCTCATATTCTTTTTCCAGTCACCAGTTGATGGACTTCTGGGTTGATTCCATGTTAGCTATTGTGAATTGAGTTGTAATAAACATGAGGTACAGATAACTCATGCCTATGCATATTCTATTTCATTTCATGTGGATAAATTCCTAGGAGTCAGATGGCAGGATCATATGGTATGTTTGTTTTCAGATTTCTGAGGAACTTTGATACTGCCTTCCATAATGGCTGTACTAGCTTCATTCCCACCAACAGTGGGTTAGGGTACCTTTTTCTCTCCCTCTCCACCAGCCTTTATTGTTTGTTGACTTTTTCCAAAGAATTATTTATTTGAAAGGTGGAGTTAATTATAGGGAGAGGCAGTGGCAGAGAGACAGAAGTATTTTATCTGCCTGTTTATTCTCCATATGGCACAACAGGTGGTGCTGGTCCAATCGGAAGCCAGAGTTAGGAGCATCTCCCTTGTCACCCAAGTGGGTGCAGGGACCCAGGCACTTGGGCCATCCTCTACTGCCCTCCCAGTCCAGTGCATAAAGCTGGACTGGAAGAGGAGCAACCGGGACCAGAACTGGCACCCATATGGGATGCCGGCTCCATGGGTGGAGGATCAACCCAGTGTGCCACGGCACTGGCCCCCATCAGGGATATTTTTCTATAGTACTCTCTATCCACTGTATCTTTTTCTAGTTGAAGAATTAAGGTGATGCAGGATTAATCGAAGGAGTTTGAGAGGATTGTCTCTCTTTCAATTCTTTTGAATAGTTTGAGAAGTATTGGAATTAGTTCTTTAAAAGTCCTGTAGAATTCAATAGTGAGGCTGTCTGATCCTGGACTTTTCCTTGTTGGGAGGGTCTTTATTACTCATCCAATCTCTGTCTTGGTTTTGGTTTGTTTAGCTTTTCTATGTGTCTTCATGACTCAATTTTGATATATTGTGTATGTCCAGGAATCTGTTGATTTTTCCTCTAGGATTTCCAATTTGTTAGCCATCACAACCGATGCCCACATCCTATATTGCAGTGCTAATCTGAGTTTTGGGTACTCCACTTCCAAACCAATTTCATGTTAATACCCCTAGGAAGCAACGGATAATACCTCAAATTCTTTCCTTCTTGTCATCTAATTTGGAGAACTGTAACCTCAATGGGGACTTGAGAACCTGGTCTTGCACAGTTGTAGCCATATAGAAAGTGAACCAGCAGATGGGAGACCTCTCTGCTTCTCTTTCCTTCTCTCTTTGTCTCTGTGTCTCTCTGCCTTTTTTATCATATTAAAATATTTAATTACTTACTTGAAAGAGTTACAGAGAGAGGGAGAGACAGAAATCTTCCACCACCTAATTCATTTTTGAGATGACTTTAATAGCCAGAGTGTGGCCAGGTTGAAGCCAGGAGCTTTTCCTCCGATGTGTGTGGCAGCATCCCAGGCACTTGGGCCATCTTTCCCTGCTTTTTCAGTCCATTGGTAAGGAGCTGGATCAGAAATGGAATAGCTGGTACTTGAACTGGTGCACATACAGGATGGCAATGTAACAGATAGCAACTTTGTCCACTGCACCACAACCACCAGCTCCTCTTTCTGCCTTTCCAATAAATAAATCTTTTGAAAAAGAACTTAAGGTAGTAAAAGTCATCATGACTGAGCAATGGCAAATTTATTGAAGTGATCTATTTTCTTAAAGATCTATTTATGAATTTGAAAGGCAGCACTAGAAAGAGAGAGTGGGAGAGATGGATCTTCCTCCTGGTTTGTTCACTCCTCAAATGGCTGCAATGACTGTGGCTAGGCAAGACTGATATCAGGAGCCGGGGGCTTCTTCCAGGTCTCTCACATGGGTGCAGGAGCCCCAATATTTGAGTCACCCTGTGCTGCTTTTCCAGACACATTAGCAGGGAACTGGATCCATTTGGAGATTAATGTCTATGATACTCTCCTTGCAGTTGAAGGATTTAGAATCCGTTTCAATTATGGGTGGGCCAAGTACAACAGCTTCCAATTGTCCAAGGTTTGGATTAGATGGGATCTGAGAAATTTTGTTAAAATAGTTATTAATCATAAATCTGAGCTTAAGCATTTCTTACCAAATTTTCGTGTTTGCTGATGTTTATATCTATGGGAAAATTGGGTCTCTGGATTGCAACCAATGAAAGCATCCAGACTAACAGTAATAAGGTCAACAGTCAGCAGAATGATGTCCAGCTGAACTGAAATAGCTTTTCTTATTTGGTAGAGGGGTTACCTCCTGCATTATGCTGACATACTGACATAGACAGTAGATGTTGGAGCCTGTCCCTTCTGCCAAATGGAGAATACTACATTTTGGTCCATCATATATATATTTATATATTATAATATATATTATATTATATATTTCTATACATAATATAGAATTACATATAATTATTATAAATATATAATTATATATGAATTTATTATTTATATATAAATCTATAATTATTTCTGATCCAGCTCCTTACCAATGGATTGAAAAAGCCGTGAAAGATGGTTCAAGTGTCTGGGTTGCTGTGACAAAGAGCGGAGGAGAAGCTCCTGGTTTCAAACTGGCCACACGCTGGCTTTTGAAGTCATCTCAATAATATATATGTATATTATATATAATATTAATAATAAATTATATAATATCTGTTTATAATTATTATATATTATATAATATATTGTATGTTAAACTATAATATATTTTATATTGAATATATTTATATACATAAATATATAAATAAATGTATATATATAAATTATTTATTTATGTATTTGACAGGTGTACTTACAGACAGTGAGAGGAAGAGACAGAGAAAGGTCTTCCATATGCTCATTTACTCCCCTAATGACTGCTGGGAGCACAAGGACAGTGCCTAGAGTTTATTTTGATGGATTTTAGCCCCTTTCATTGGAGGGAGGCCCAATGAAGCTGGACTGATTTGTAAACCTCAGAAGTGTCTTTTCAAGGTGAAGGCAAACTGAGACTGAGGGGTTTTTGGAAAAACTTGGAACAAAATGCATTTGCCACACTTGGTTAAGACACATCATTTATTTATTGATTTCATCAGATCTGTTAACATTGAGTATAAGGTACAGGGGACATGGTGGATGGCATATAGCAATATGATTTTAGTAATATATCATGAGGTGCTTTTTCTTTTAATGGATTTAGCAGGTAAAATTGGGCTACCTAATGGGATATAGCTGGAATAATCACCTTTTTACTAAATAAATCTGAGGTAATAAATATTAGTATATGATGACATTGAGTTTTCTTTTATTGGGCCTTCTTGGTTATTTTAATCTGGGATTTGTGAATTCTCATTTTCTCTAGGCAAGTTTTAACTGAAAAATTTTATTTTATTCTTCATCATGTTGGACCAACTCTGCTGCTTCTGGGATTTTTTTTAGTACATCTGACAATTGGAAATTTAGACAATAGTATAGTTAAAAAGAGATGTACCAAGTAAAGTACTTATTTTTATTCAGATACATATTTTCTAAAATTCCTATTGAGTATCCTTGTTAAATTTAGTTGCATCCCAGGTTAAGACTTATTGGAGACAGGTGCCATGGCTCAATAGGCTAATCCTCCACCTGCGGCGCAGGCACACTGAGTTCTAGTCCTGCTGGGAGAGCCAGATTCTGTCCCAGTTGCTCCTCTTCCAGTCCAGCTCTCTGCTATGGCCCAGGAGTGCAGTGGAGGATGCACAAGTGCTTGGGCCCTGCACCTGCATGGGAGATCAGGAGGAAGCACCTGGCTCCTGCTTTTGGATCAGCGCAGTGTGCCAGCCGCAGCACACTGGCCGCAGCGGCCACTGGGGGTAAACCAACAGAAAAAGGAAGACCTTTCTCTCTGTCTCTCTCTCTCACTGTCCACTCTGCCTGTCAAAATAAAAAATAATTTTTATAAAAAAGACTTATTGGAGCCACTCTAGTGATTATACCCATGAAACTTTGTTAATTAATGCAAATAGAACCTGGGAAAATTGATGTATATCTTATGCTGTAGAGACTTAAGATTGAACATCTTTTTTTTAATCTTTTTTAATTATATAATTTAAAAACAAATTTTAGATTTTTTTTGACTTTACTAAGCCACAGCTCTGGCCCCATTAATATGTCTTAACAATGTTTTTTCCTCTCAGACTTATCTCTATTGGTTCAGTTAACTGCATGTCTTTTCTTTAGATTCAGATTCTCTCAGCTGTCAAAGCTTATTCATCTTAATTCTGTTGTTCCTATTTCCCTCCCTTTTATTCTGTCCCTAGGCTAATTGAGGTCATGATTCTCCATTCCTTCTGTGTGGTGTCACAGTAGGCTTGAAGTGTTCTTTTTCTCTTCTGATTTCTAAAGAAAGAAATCATGTATTCCCCCAGTTTAGATATTTTAATAATTCATTCTAAAACAAAGGTTAAATGTTCTTAATTTGACAAGAATTTTCAGGGCCAGTGGTGTGGCATAGTGGGTAGAGCCACCACTTGTAGTGCTGGCAGCTCATATGGATCCAGATCTCTGCTAAAGCCTGGGAAAGCAGTAGAAGATGGCCCAAGTCCTGGGCCCCTGCACCCATGTGGGAGACCTGGAAGAAGCTCCTTGCTCCTGGCTTTGGATTGGCACAACTCTGGCCATTGCAGCCAACTGGGGAGTGAACCAGTCGATGGAAGACCCCTCTCTCTTCTCTGCCTCTCTCTGTGTAACTCTGACTTTCAAATAAATAAATAAATCTTTAAAAAAAGAATTTTTTCTAATTTTAGAATTGTTCTCCTTCATTGTCACTTCAGGGTGTGTGTAAAGAGTGCATATCCAGTTTTTCTATTTTGGATTTTTGGGATTTTGTATTAGCTCTGCTGTGTATTCATTTTTCTCGAGCATTGGTGATATCTTCTCCTTAGTTGTATTAAGAGAGAGAGCAATAGCCCTCATGTCTTTTTAGGTAAGTAAGACATATTAAAAACAGAGCATTCAGTATACATTCATAGTAGTTTGACTTGTTCAATTGATTTTCCTGAACTCCCTTGGACATTCTTGGTCTCTGCTGTACAACTTTCTATACTCATTAATTCTTTGATATTCCCAAATCCAGAAAATGAATGACTCAACAGCTGTGTTCCTGTATTTGCTGGGACTCAGGGTAAGAAGCAAAGTGGAGGTGTTCAGGAATCTAAAGGTACATGCTACATAGCAAAGCACATCATTTCCTATACAAAGTGACTGGGAAATCCAGAATCTTTTGCACACATATTGGATCCTGAACTATTACTGGACTATTCAGTAAGATTTTAATGTATTTATTTTCTGTGTGTGTGTTTGTATTTCTAAATAAACTCTGCTGGGCTACTTAACATTAACATGTATTGCAGAATTCTTTCATCAGTTTTTACTTTTAAAAAATTTCTCTTTCAGTTTTATGGGAGAGGGTAGAAGCTTTCTGCTATGTAACTGAAAATTCATTGATTCATTAAAGTTAAAAATATTTGTTGGAAATGGGTGGAATACTATTAATTCTTGTGTGATTTTCATGAAACTAAATACATTCTCTATTTTGTTTTGCTTAAAATTTCTGCATGTGTGGACTTCTTTTTTCCTTCTTGCCCCAAATCCCTTTGTGTATTGGGATGGCAAATGGGTTTTACACTGGAGAAAACATGTTATTTTGGCAAAGAAGTACTTAGCCTTCCTGCTTCAAGTATTCAAATATTGCATTAGAAATCAGTATATTTGTTTACTGTACAAATGTCCTTCATACAATTTTGTAATCTTCTGGGATGGGAGAGGGAGCAGGAAATAGGAGGGTTATGGGTGGGTGGGGGAAGTTATGATTGTCAGTATAAATTATTGCCCTACACTTTTTATAGACACTCTTCAAAGCATATCCTCAAACTAATTCAATTAATTTAAAGGATTTATTAAATGATAGACTACATGAAATTTATCGATGTATTTTATCAAGCAATCATCCAATGTAAATGATTACCATATGTTTGCACTTCAGGGAATCATTCTATTGTGAATATTTTGGCATCAATATAATTTTGTTTAAAATTTCTTTATGAAAAAATATCTGGACTGGAATTCAATTGAATGCATTGCATGGTTTTGTTACCTAATGACAAATTGCCTTCACTGAGGTTTATAATTATTTATTCTTTCAACACTAATGTTATGTGTTTACCAAATACAGTAATATTAATATGCATTTGGGGTTGGCACTGTGGCATAGCGGGTAAAGCTGCAGCCTGGCAGTGCTAGCATCCCAAATGGATGCCGGTTTGAGTCCCGGCTGCTCCATTTCTAAGCCACCTCTCTGCTAAGGCCTGGGAAAGCAATGGAAGATGGTCTAAGTCCATGAGCCCCAGAACTCACATGGGGGACCCAGAAGATGCTCCTGGCTCCTGGCTTTGGGTCAGTGCAGCTCTAGTCATTGCAGCCAATTGGGGAGTGAACCAGCAGATGGAAGACCTATCTCTCTTCTTTCTGCCTCTTCTTCTCTCTCTGTGTAACTCTGGCTTTCAAATAAATAAGTAAATAGATAAATAATTTTTAAAAAGATACATTTGTTTGCAAACAATATGTGACATCAATACAACTACTTAAATTTTCTCATACAAGTAGTTTAATTTGGAGGCCTGAATTATGGCTGATTGGTTCTGTAGTCTAATGATATCTTTGAACCCAACTATTTTCCCCTTCTTTATGAATTTCAGTGTTGTATATTACTAGAATTCTGAAAAAAATTCACAGAAACTTTAGGCATCATCTAAACATCATAATCTCCAAAGAGCAAAAATCTTTGCAAACTATGATTTTCTAGAATTATTTCTTTGGATAATGCTACAATTTTATTGTAGCTTTAAATTGAGCACACACACACACACACACACACCCATGTACCATACATACATTCACAAATGTACATACACAATCAGCAAGTCTCCAATGCATTTACCAAAGTGCATCAATGTGCTAGTTTAAGATTACTGCCAAAGAATAGTCCCTTTCTTTAAATACCAATTTACTCTATTGATTTATTTTTGACCAAAAATGATGCAGTTTAGTTACTGTTTTGACAAAGAGGCAGGTATCATCGCAAAGCACAAATGAGTGAATAAGTTACATTATCCAGATAAGAAATGGCTCACTCATCAAATTAAAAGGAATTGAATCTAGTTTGAGTTACCATGTCAAGCAAAATATGAAGTTTTACAAAACTTGAATGTATATAATTTCAAATAAATTTTGAGTTGTATCTAAATGTGTACACTACAACATTAAGCATAAAGGCACAGATATTTAAATACCTTTATTTAGGAAAATGTGAATAGATAATAATAATAATTGCTAACATTTATTTTATACCAGGTGATGTTTCCTGAATTTTATGTTTCCAGAAAAATGGAGGTAGCTCCTGTTATTTTAACTTTAAAGAAAATGCAACTGAGGCATGAAGAGGTAAGTAACTGGTTTGCCCAAGGATATATAATCATGAAGTGGCAAAGCCTTAGACTTGGCATGATCTGAATGGCAGCCATTTTTTTTTCACAAATTCAATGTTTGATCTATTTCATATATTCACTAAAAGGATTTACTATCAAATGATACTTTCTGATAAAACCTATGAAAACTGCAGATGAGTATTGCTCCAAAGCAAATACTTGAGGCTAGCATTATGTGTAGCAGGTAAAGCCATTGTCTTTAAATTTAGCAAAGATATGCCTTGTTAGATGAGTGTACTTTGTGTAATTCTTCTTGTCAGTGTATACACTTTAGAAATTGATTACAGGGGCCAGTGCTGTGGCACAGCATGTTAAAACCCCAACCTAGGGTGCCAGCATCCCATATGGGTGCTGGTTTGAGTTCCAGTTGCTCCACTTCTGATCTGGCTCCTTGCTAATGCACCTGGGAAAGCATCAGAGGATGGCTCAAGTCCTTGGGCTCCTGCACCTGTGTGGGAGACCTGAGAAAAGCTCCTGGCTCCGGGCTTCAGATCAGCTCAGCTCCGGCTTTTGCAGCCAATTGGGAAGTGAACCAGCAGATTGAAGACTTTTCTCTCTGTCTCTACCTCTCTATATAACTCTGTCTTTCAAATAAATAAAAATAAATCTAGAAAAAAAGAAATTGATTACATCAGGCAACACATATGAACTTTTTTATAGAAAGATTGACCTTTAGAAAAATTTTAGACCTACAGAAAAAAAAATGTGGTACAAATGTGAACTTTTGAATAAAAATCTATTTTTCATGAAAGCATGGTGTTATAAAACAGAGCAATACCTCACTGAGAACCAAAAATAAATTGGACTATCTCATTCTGTGATTTGAAATCTAGGGACAAATGTCCTTTATTTTTCTTACAGAGAATGTAAATAGTGTTGTGATATCAAACTCATTCTAAGTTTAGGTACCCCATGGAAAGTTTGATCTAATGAAAACAAATCTGTTGGATCATTTACCTCATACATTCCACTACCATGAAAATAATATATCTGTCATGATACATCAAGAAGAAAACATATTTATGCCTAAAAATACAAATTCAACTATTACAAGCTGTTCAGCAAAATTTAAATTGTATGTTTTCAATATTCTAAAATGGAACATTTTTCTTTGCTTCTCAATAAAAATGTGATACACTTTAACATCTTCAGAATAAGAACTGAGAGTGTACAAGGCAAAATTTATTTATTTATTTATTTATTTTTTGCCAGGCAGAGTTAGACAGTGAGAGAGACAGAGAGAAAGGTCTTCCTTCCATTGGTTCACCCACCAAATGGCCACCATGGCCTCCCGATCTCCCATGTGGGTGCAGGGCCCAAGCACTTGGGCCATCCTCCATTGCTCTCCTGGGCCACAGCAGAGAGATGGACTGGAAGAGGAGCAACCGGGACTAGAACCTGGGGTGCCAGCACTGCAGGCGGAGGATTAGCCTTGTGAGCCACGTACCCGGTGAAATATAGTTTAAGGAGAGAATTTATAACGTTCATTTTTAAAGTAACAAAAACATTTTTCACTTCTTGGTTTGCATTTTAAATTTGTACATATATATATATATATATATATATATATATATTAGCCATCCTTACTGGTTATTGCAAATTACCACATCCCAAAATTAATTGCTTCTCAACATTTACAATTTGTTTCTTCACTTTAAAGAAAAATATTTGTGTCTCTTGAGTAAACAAGTAAATATAATGATTTGGCATCATTTTATAAAACTCAAATCTGTAAGAACTCAAAAACCACTGCAGAAATATTCTATAAGAATGTACTCATGCATATTGTTCTTACAATAGATTCACCCATGTCATAGGAGAGCAACTCCTTGCTCAACATTCAAAATGTTCACAGTCTTCGAAATATTCCTTTTAGCATAGTGACCACAGTTGGACACAAGAGAGTCTTTAAAATTAAAAGAAACAATTTGGGTATGCTGACTTTCCTAGTCTTCTTGTTTTCCTGGGACAGAGTATCTTTTTTGAATGTAGGCTGACAAGGATACAACCCCCACCACAAAGTAAAATGCCTAAACATTAGAGCACTGCTCCTGACCCCTGCTCACTTGTTCCTCTATGTGGGATTTATGAATGACTTGCAAGAATGGAGAGATGAAAGAGGCAATGAGCTACCAACCCCCCTTTTCTTTATTTAGCACTTTTCTAGGATGCCTATGAGAACATGGGTTCTTGTCTGCCCTTTTTTATACTGTAAATTTAGCAAAAAACCTGTGCTCTGTAAGTGACTAGGTAAGGATGCAATGTAATGTACTAGGGCAATGGAAAGGAATTTTTGTTGCTAAGCACCAAGACCAACAACTCTGTGGGCTAGAAAGCTTACATTTTGACTTCTTTCCATGTCCAGCTTGAACCATTCAGAATTCAGAGAAAGTAGGAATGTAAGTTATGAACACACTTCACTGCCACAAATGTTATGATACTCATCAGTTTGTAATCAGGAATGACTTAAAATTTAACCAAAAATACCACAGTAAA
Source organism: Oryctolagus cuniculus (assembly GCF_964237555.1). Lineage (NCBI taxonomy): Eukaryota > Metazoa > Chordata > Mammalia > Lagomorpha > Leporidae > Oryctolagus > Oryctolagus cuniculus. Next base: position 81,778,266 of record NC_091444.1, on the reverse strand, counting down.
CTATGGCAGATTCATCAACACCTACACTTATAACTAACATCCACATTTATAATTGTATCTTTCTATGAAGGATCTGACAGGAATTATTATCTGGGATGGATAATTAACAACTCCTTATACAATTTTTATAATGTACCAAAAAAGTGAACTTTGAATCCTTTGGGAATTGGATAAGCTAAATATATTTGTATTTGATGAATTCAGGCTGAGAACTTGTAAGTATAATACCAACCATAATACCTACGAAAAATTAAATACCTTGGAATAAATTTAAGAATTTGAAAGATCTTCACAATGAAAATTACAAAATATTAAAGGAAGAAATAGAAGAACACACACAAAAATGGAAAAATATTTCATGTTTGTGCACTGGAAAAAATAATATCATCAAAATGTTCATACTACCCAAAGCGATTTATAGATTCAATGAGACCCCAATCAAAACTCCAAGAACATTCTTCTCAGATCTAGAAAAAAAGAATGCTTAAATTTGTGTAGAAACACAAGAGACCCCCAAATAACTAAAGCAACATTAAACAAGAAAAAGTTGGAAGTATCAGAAGACCAGATTTCAAGACATACTACAGGGCAGTTACAAACAAAACAGCCTGGGACTGGAACAGAAAAAGACATGTATACCAATGAAACAAAATATAAACCAAAAAAATTAATCCATGCAGCTACAACCAACTAGTCTTTGACAAATGAGCTAAAATCAATCCCTGGAGAAAGGACAGTCTCTTCAACAAATAGTGTTGGGAAAATTGGATCTCAACATGCAGACATATGAAACAAAACCTATACTTACACCCATACAAAAATCAACTCACAACTGATCATGACTCTAAATCTATGGCCTGATATCAACAAATTACTAGAGGAAAATATTGGGAAAACTGCAAGACATTAGCATAGGAAAGACTTCTTGGTAAAGACCCCAGAAGCACAGGCAATGAAAGCAGAAAGAGACAAAAGGGATTACATCAAGCTTAGAAGATTTGTGCTGCAAAGGAAACACTAAGCAAAGTGAAGAGTGGTAGAAAATATTTGCAAACTATATAACTGATAAAGGGTTAATATCTTGAAGTAACACCTTGACAGTAGGGACTCCACACCATGAGACTCTGGTCTGAGACTATGATCTAAAACAGTTGAATAATAGCAGTCCACTACATCACACTTGGCAGAGCACAGAAACCCCATAGTATGATCGCTCAAGCTTGGAAGTGAATAGACTACACCTGGGTTAATGATAAAAATGTAATTTGTCTATGTCCTATGTATGATTAAAACCAATACCTGGATTAATGTCAACATTATAATTGGAATTGTTAAGATTGTAACTGGTATTGTCAATATTATAATTGATACTAGCTTATTGATACTAGCTTATTGATACTAGATTATAATTGATACTAGTTTCACACAGGTTTTAGGTCAGTAACCAGTAACCAGTAACCATGTATTCCCCCCTATTCCTAGCAACCATGAATTCCCCTCCCAATTTTGTGGTTTTTGCCTTTATAAACCCTGTTGCTTTCGGCTTCAGGGTCGAGAGTTCTTTAGGGCATGAGCACACTCTCCACCACCTGCAATAAAGGACCACCAAATTTTATCAATCTGTGGAGCTCTTTTGTTCGCACTCACTCAGGTACAAACAGCAATCTGATGTTTATAAAGATCTTAAGAGACTCAACTTCAACAAAATAATGCAGTTAAGAAATGGGCAAAGGACATGCACAGAAAATTTTCAAAGGATGCAATCAATACAAATGGCCTACAGACAAATGAAAACATACTCAGCATCACTAACCATCAGGGAAATGCAAAAACACCATAAAGTTTCATCTCATCCCAGTTAGAATGTCTATCATCCAAAAATGAAAAAAATAATAAATGCTGGTAAGGATGTTGGAGAAAAGGCACACTTATACGCTATTCATAGGAATGTAAAGTAGTACAACCATTATGGAAGACAGTAAGGATATTCCTCAGAAATCTGAAAATAGATCTACTATATGACCCAGCCATCCCACCCATGGGAATTTACCCAAACAAGATGAAATCAAGCTTTGAAAGAGTTACTTATAACCCCCATGTTTACTGCACCTCAATTGGCAATAATTAAGATAAGCAATCAAATCAGATTCCCATTAACTGATGTCTGGAAAAAGAAAATGAGTAGTATGGAATACTGCTCAGTCATAAAAAAGAATGAAACCCTGTCTTTGCAATACATGAATGCAACTGCAAACCATTATGCTTATTGAAATGAGCAATTCAAGAAAGATAAATGTCATTTCTTCCCTGATAAGTTCTGATTAATATAGGATACAAGAGTAGATAAGAATGAAATGGACTTATGATTTGATTATTGTTTTAAGCCCTTGTGGATACTCTAGTCAAACTGTGGTTTTGGATTTTTTTTATTTGTTGAATAGTATGGTTAGTGGTGCACTAAACCCAAGGTTCAAAAGAAAATTGTGAAATTATGTTTTTTTGAATTTATGTTTTTTGCAAAAATTATAGAGAAAAAGGAAAGGTGAATGGGGATTGATGGAGGGAGTGAGGGGACTATGGATATCTTCTTAGCATTGTATTTATAAAATACATGATATCTGTTCTCTTTATATTAATAAAAAAATTTTGGAGAGCCTAAAGGTAAACATCTCCTACAAGCTGATCTTCAACAGAAATGCTAAGAATATTCACTGCAGAAAGGACAGTCTTTTCAATGAATGGTGCTTTGAATATTGAATATTCACACATAGAAGATTTAAACTTTATCTCTCATCATATACAAAACTGAACTCAAAGGTGTTCATTTACCCTAGGCATTAAGATGTCAGTTAAGATGCTAGTGTCTCATATAAAAGTACCTAGTAGATACCCAGCTCTGACTCCTGACTCCAGTTTCCTGCTAATGCAGATACTGGGAGGGAGTAGGGATAACTCAAGTACTGGGTTCCTTCCACCATGCAGGAAAGCTGGGTTGAATTCCACACTATTGGCTTCTGTTTGGCCCAGTCCTGTCGTTTGTGGGCATTTGTGGAGTCAATCAACATGAGAGCTCTCTCTTTTTGTTTATCTGCTCTCAAATAAATAATTTTACACTCAATTCAAAATTATTTAAAGACTTAAATGTAAGACCTGAAACTACTGGAAAAAAAATGCTTCAGGACATTGGATTGAGTAAGTATTTGAAGGATACGACGACAAAGCACTAGAAGAAAAAAAGCAAAAATAGTCAAATGGACTTTTTTTATTTATTTAACAGGTAGAGTTATAGACAGTGAGAGACAGAGACAAAGAGAAAGGTCTCCCTTCCATTGGTTCACTCCAGAAATGGCCACTATGGCTGGCGCTGTGCCGATGCAAAGCCAGGAGCAAGGTGCTTCCTTGTGGTCTCCCATATGGGTGCAGGGCCCAAGCACTTGGGCCATCCTCCACTGCCATTCTGGGATGCAGCAGAGAGCTGGACTGGAAGAGGAGCCACTGGGACTAGAACCCAGCGCCCATATGGAATGCTGGCACTGCAGCAAGTGAGCCATGGCACTGGCCCTGGAATTTTACCAAATTAAAAAACTTCTGCAAAGAAACAAAATAATCAACATAACAAAGAGACAATATGAAATTGGAGAAAATACTTAGAAAATATACACCTACTAAGGTGTATACACCCTTTAAGACATTTTAAAAACTCAATGAAAAATGAACAGATTTTAAAATTGGCATTAGATCTAAATGCTCATTTTTTAAAGAAAGGCATACAAATGGCCAAGAAGTACATGAAAAATGTTCAGCATCACTAATTAACAGGGAAATACAAATACAAATCAAAACCACAATTAGACACCAAGTTACTCCAGTTAGAATGCTTATTATCAAAGACAAAACAGTGGCTGGCATTGTCACACAGCAGGTTAAGCCATGCTCTGTGACACTGGCATCCCATATGAGCACTAGTTCAACTCCACATCCCATCCAGCTCCCTGCTAATGTGTCTGGGGAAGCAGCAGAAGGTGACCCAAGTGCTTGGGCCCCTGTCATCCACATGGGAGACCCAGATGGAGTTCCAGGCTTCTGGCTTCAGTCTGGCACAGACCAGCCATTGTGGTCATTTGTAGAGTGAACCAGTGATGAAAAATCTGTCTCTGTCTCACTATGTGTCTCTCTCTTTGTAACTGTTCCTTTCAAATAAATAAATTAATCTTATAAAAAAGAAAAATACACACTAGAAGGAATTGTATGCAAATTTAACAAAAACTTGGAGAACTCAGTAACAGGAAAATAAATGCCTTCAAATTTAACTACTGCCAGAATACATAGAGACACACGTAAAATGCATAATAAAATAAACATATACGGGGCTGGCACCATGGCTCACTTGGTTAATCCTCCACTTGTAGTGCTGGCATCCCATATGGGCACAGGGTTCTAGTCCCAGTTGCTCCTCTTCCAGTCCAGCTCTCTGTTGTGGCCTGGGAGTGCAGTGGAGGATGGCCCAAGTGCTTGGGCTCTGCACCCACGTCAGAGACCAGGAGGAAGCACCTGGCTCCTGGCTTCGGATCAGCATAGTTCCAGCCATAGTGGCCATTGGGGGGTGCACCAATGGAAGGAAGACCTTTCTCTCTGTCCCTCTCTTTCTTTCTCATTGTCTAACTCTATCTGTCAAATAAATAAAAAAGCATATAAACCAATCTGAATATTAGAGAATTCTGAGAAAAAGAAATGTACTGTACATAAAGGAAGCGCACATTTAGACAGCAACAAGATGGATACACTGTGTATCAGGATGGTTACACTTAAAAACACACATTACAAATGCTTTCAGGATAGAGTAGCAGAACATCTCATTCATTCCTGGTGAGAATGCATCATGGGGCAGATGCTTTATCAGACATCTTGGCATGTTATTAGGAATCCAACACCGTGTCATACACCATACATGTTCTAATATATTTACAGAGCTGGTGTGAAAATGTATGGCTTGATAAAAACTGACATGAAAATATATATAGCAGCTTTATTCACAATGGCTAAAGCTCATAGAAAACCACATTGTTCCTCAACAGTTAACCACATAACCAAACCTTCAAAGTGCGTGGAGACCCTGGGAAGAGAACAGGAGATGAAGACACATGTGATGCTTAGGGTATAGGCATTTAGCATGGGGACACAAGAGAAAAGCCGAGGCTGAAGTCATAGGGGATCTAGAAGCCTAAGGAAGACAACAACTTCAAGCAAAGGGCAGAGAGGTATCTGAAGACTGCCATGAGCTGAAGTCACAGGCAATGAAGTCACTCTAGGGTAGCAGGATAATACTCCAGAGTAGAGATGCAGATAACTGATGGGAGATCACGGCTTCATGCAGTGGGGCTGGAGGACCTGACAGCTGGCTTGGGATGCAGGCACAGATGGACACTCAAGGAAAGATGTGATGGAGGGTCTGGCATTGTGGTGCAGTGGGTTACACCACTGCCTATAATGTTGGCATTCCATATGGGTGCTGGTTTGTATGCTGGCTGTTCCCGTTCAGATCCAGCTCCCTGCCAAAGACCTGGGAAAGCAGTGGAAGATGGCCTTACTGTTTTGTCCTCTGCCACCCACGTAGGAGACCCAGAAGAAGCTCCAAAGGCCTGGCTCCTGGCTTCAGATGGGCCCAACCCTGGCCATTGCAACCAATTGGGGAGTGAGCCAGAGGATGGAAGCTCTTTCTGTCTCTCTATGCCTCTGTCTCTCCCTCTATGTGATAAGGAAATAACTTGAGATATTAAATTTCATGGGTTTTTTTTTGGACAGAGTTAGGCAATGAGAGAGAGATAAAGATCTTCCTTCCATTGATTCACACCCCAAATGGTTACCATGGCCAGTGCATAGTGGCAATCCAAAGCCAGGAGCCAGGTGTTCCCTCCTGGTCTCCATGCGGGTGCAGGGTCCAAGTAGTTGAACCATCCTCCACTGCCTTCCCGGGCCACAGCAGAGAACTGGACTGGAAGAGGAGCAACCAGGACTAGAACCTAGTGTGCCAGTGCCACAGCCAGAGGATTAGCCTAGTGAGCCATGGCACTGGCCCTCTATATAATTTTCAAATAAATCTTTTTTAAAAAGAGGTGCTGGAGACACAGGGGATGGAGACTTATGAAGGCACATGGAATAAGACTGTGTCTAGGGAGGCCGTTCATGCATCAGAATTCTGCTTCTCCACTGTCTGTCATGATAAAGCCTCCATTGAGCAACCACCATTTAAAGATGCCACGTGACAGACTCCTTGTCTCTGAGGCTAATATGTGTCTGTAAAGCCTACTTTAGAAGTAAGAAGTACAGATAATCATAACAAAAATTTGTGACTGCCTCTGGAAGACTGAGGGACAAGGGGGTGTGGAAAAACACAAAATTGGGGCCAGTGCCGTGGCTCACTTGGTTAATCCTCCACATGTAGTGCCAGCATCCTATATGGGTACTGGGTTCTAGTCCTGGCTACTCCTCTTGCAGTCCAGCTCTCCGCTGTGGCCCAGGAAGGCAGTGGAAGATGGCCCAACTGCTTGGGCCCTGCACCCACATGGGAGGCCATGAGGAGGTACCTGGCAGCTGGATTTGGATCAGTGCTGCACACCGGCCGTAGCAGCCATTTGGGTGGTGAACCAATGGAAGGAAGATTTTTCTCTATATCTCTCTCTCACCGTCTAACTTTGCCAAAAAATAAAAATAAAAAACACAAAATTTAATATCTCAATTTATTTCCTATGAATTCTTTTTTTAAAAATTTTCACAGCAATGTCTTGCAATCACTTGGAAACAGGTAACAACATAGGGACCTAACATATAGACTGAAAGGATTGCAGACTCAAAACGCAAACCTGGTTATTCACATCGAATGCACCTTTGCTCTAGAGTGACACTGACTGCTGACTGTGAGTTTCCAGCAGTTCTTAGGATGCCAAGTCTTCTGAAAACACTTTGAAACCTGTCTTCCCAGACTGAGAACCCATGGATAACAGGACTGGAGAGAGCAGTGCTCTAAGACTAGCTCAGTATCTGCTTCCACCCTTGGCAGTGAAGTGTCAGGGTCACCCCACACTGAGGGGGAGTAGCTGCATTCTCTGTGCCCTCCAGCAGGCGTGTGTACCAGGGTTCACTCCCAGCCCTGGGGCCTCCAGAAACCCTGCAGCCAGCCTTCCTCCACAGCCATGTGGTGGGGTCGTGGGTGGGCTCCCACAGGGTGTACGGGGCACCTGGTGGCCCTTACCCCCCACCATTCCCTGACCTCTGGTCTGGTGCCCCCACCTCCGGGTTGGAAAAATCCCAGAATCAGTTGAGAGCCACAGATAAGAAGGGAGGATTGGCACAGCACTGGCTGGGAGAGACCCAGAGGGGCCCAGTGGCACCCACGGGGTTGGCCTCAAGGTCCCAGGGTGGCTGCAGCAGGGCCTGCACAGGTCACCCCTGCACTCTCCCCAGACCCAGCTATCTGGAGTTCACAAGTACAGAGATCCTGCATCCTTCAGTGCTGGGAGCACACTTCCTCAGGGTCTCCCACAGCCAGAAGTTCACAAAGGGCCACCACTTCCTCCTGTGCATCCATTTCCTCACTCCTGAGTCAGCACCATCCATTTATGCTGAGTCATCATGAAATTTCTGCTGACTCATCATTACCACCTACCTGGTCCCCACATGTTCTCTTTAGAGACCTGAGCCCTGTCAAGGGGTCCTGAGAGATAGGGTGGTCCCCAGCAACTCCATCCTGGTCTCTAGCAGGTATACATTGCCCCATCTGGGTCCCCAGGGCTCCATTCAGTCTCTAGGGCCTTCATACAGATCTGGTCTCCATCTGGGTCTCCAGGCCTCCAGCCAGGTCCCCAGGTCCTCCATCCAGGCACCGGCGCCTCCATCCAGGTCTCTAGGGCTCCATCCGGGTCTCTAGCAGGTGCACAGGGATCCATACAGTCTCTAGGAGCCTCATCTGGGTTTCCATGGCTCCATCTGGTTCTCCAGTGCTCCATCTGGGTCTCCAGAGCTCAATTTGGGTCCCCAGGGGCTCCATCCTGGTTTCCAGCAGGTGCATGGGGTCCTCAGGACCTCCATCCAGTCCCAGCAGGTGCAAGGGGCCCCTCCTTCCTTCCTTGCAACCTTGGGTTAGATTTAGGGGTAGAAGCATGACTCAGCTGGCCTGGTGCCATGACTCAGCAGGTTAGGTTTGATGTCAAGGTTAGGGTGGGGATGGGATTCAGGTTAGGGTTCATGTTTGAAGCATGACTCACCAAGTTTAGAAGCACGACTCAGGAGGTCTGGAAGCATGATTCGGCAATTTTAGAAGTGCGACTCACTGGCCTAAGAGTATGACTTGGCAGGTGTAGTTGTCTACCTTTGTGGGTAAGGATGCCTGGTAGGTAATGATGACTCAGCAGGTATAAAATGGTGACTCAGCAGAAGTTTCTCAATGACTCACCAGGTCTGGGATAATGAGGATTAAGTGGGTATGTATAATGATGGCTCACGAGGTGTGTGCTAGTGATGATTCAGCAGAATTTCCTGATGACTCAGCAGGAGTCTCAGCATGACTCATCCCTTCCTTCCTTCCCTCCCCTCTTTGCATTCATTTCTGGTCCACTTTCAATTTCCTAAACCCACTTCTGGTCATTCTAGACCCACTTCCAGTCCACTTCTGCATTCCCAGAGTCAATTCCAGTCAACTTCCCGATTCCTACAGTCACTAACTTCCAGCTAATTTATGTCACTTCGGGGTTCTCAGACTCACTTTAGTCTACTTCTGGGTTCCTAAGTCACTTCCGGTCCACTTCCGGCCATTGTATACCCATTTTCAGTCACTTTGGTTCTGTTTATACCCATTTTTGGGTACTTCTGGTGTACTTCCAGGTTCTTATAGTCACTTCCCAGAGGGTCTCTGTTGGTCCCTGGGGGTCTCTGTGGGTCCCAGTTGTCTCTCGGGTTCTCTCAGTGTCTTTCAGCATCTCTGGGGGTCTCTGAGGGTCTCTGGGGTCTCAGGTTTTCTGGGGGTTCTGGGGTTCTCTGACTATCTCTGGGGGTCCCAGGGCTCTTGGTGGGGACACCTGTCCATCACCCATCACCCTTGTCCTTCACTAAGATACCTGTCCATCACTCAGAATAGACTTGTCACTCAGGAAAACATTTTAATTCTCATACAAGTTTCTGTCAGGAAATTGGTCCTGGGTCCAAAAGACACCTTTTCTTACAGGGACTCCCTTGAGGTTTTGTCAGAGAAATTTTGTCAGGATCCAATATGGCTATAGCTCCTGTCAAAACAATTGCCAGAATCCAAGATGGCCACCACTGACATCAGAAAACACACTGCCAGACTCCAACATGGCTGCCACTCCTGTCAGAAAAATTTACCAGCCTCCAAGATGCCTGTCATTCCTGTCATAATGAGAATTTGCCAGGATCCAACATTCTGCTGCTGACATCAGAACGAGAATTTGCCAGACTCCAATATGGCTGCCATCAGAAAATCTAAAAATACATTTCTTAAAAATTTCATTTAAAAATTTATTAAAAATTCATTAAAATTAAAAATTAATCCCATCCCATATGGCCACTGTTTGTGTCTCAGCTGCTGTACTTCCCATCTAGCTCTCTGCCAATACATCTGAGAAAGCAGCAGACAACACAAGTTCTTGAGTCCTTGCTGTCGCTCCCCCTCTTCATGGAGGAACGACACTGAACCCTGCCTAGGCTTCATATCCGAGTCACGGCACCATTATGTCGCTCCCCCTCTTCGTGGAGGAACGACACTGAACCCTGCCTAGGCTTCATATCCGAGTCACGGCACCATTATGTCGCTCCCCCTCTTCGTGGAGGAACGACACAGGACCCTGCGCTGTTCTTTGGTCTGCTCAGCCCTCCCCGGGTTTGCTGCTGGTTCTTCCCAGGTTGGCTACTGTCCCTTCCACCTCCGTGGAAGGGCAGTTCCCCCTGCCACCTTCCCCACTTCCGTGGGGGAGCGGCACACCGCCGGCCGGCTCTCTCGGGGGCTGCACAGGTGTTCCCCTTAGATGTTCCCCTTAGATGTTCCTGGTGCATGCCGTCTCTCTCCTCCTTTATAGTCCTCCTCTGCCAATCCCAACTCGGCTGCCCACACGCCGAGTACGCTGCTCTCCTCCAATCAGGAGCAAGTCCTGCTGTTTATTGGTTGAACTGGAGGCAGCTGGGTAGAAGCTGTTTTCTCCTCTCCCAGCGCCTTATTGTGGGAGAGCAGATGCATAGAATAAGTCTTAATTCCAGTAACTTAGTCTAGTCCGAGCTGCTCCCCACACTTGCCACCCATGAGGGAGACTTGGGTGGAGTTCCAGATCCTGGCTTTGATCTGACCCAGACCCAGCCATTGTGAGCATTTGGTGGGTTGACCTGCAGATGGAAGATCTCTCCCTCCCCCTCCCTGTCTCTCCTTCTTTATAACTCTGCCTTCTAGATAAATAAATCCTTTTCCCATATTTATTTTTCAACAATTTTTCTACTTACTTGCTAGTATAGCTTTCTCCCTTGGTGCTGCTGCTCCCTGTGGACTTGTCCTCCTCAGCCTCTGACTAGAGCACAGCCACCTCTCCAATGCTGACATCCTCTGACACATATTTCACTCTTCTGTTCTCTCTAAACTGCAGACTCTTGGGAAACATAAGTAACTATCATGGATAAACGTGCATAGATACACACACCTGAGGACTCCAGAGTCTTGGATTTCAGGTTGTAATTAACTTTCCTTTTCAGAGGACTGGTGAAAAAACAAGTCTGGAAGCCAGGGTGTAGCCTTGTGGTTCAGATGCCTGTGTCCCACATGGGAGATTTTGGGTTTGGTTCCAGTCCCTGCCTCCAACTTCCTGATAATGCAGACCATGGAGCTAGTAACTGATGGCTCAGATGATTGGGTTCCCTACTCCTGGGACAGCCCTGACCACTGTGGATATTTCAGCAGTGAACTAGAGGGTGAATACCACTTCTCTGTCTCCTTGTTCATTTCTTTGCATCTCCAATTAAAAAACAAATCAAGTATGTTTGTATCATCCATTAAAATAACTTCCTCAGTGGAAAAAAGTAGTTTCATTGTTAAATTTGGGGAAAAATAATGCTTCTTGGTTGTAAATGATATATGAATAATGCATAACTGTACATCAGACTTCCATTGTGGACAAGGAAGAGAAAGATGGAAGCAATAATTTTTACTTCTGGCTTTGGTACTTGTCATGTAACCTTGAAAAATTCATTTAAACTCATGGGGCCTGAGTGTCCTTAAAATTACAGGCTCATCTAGTTGAGGCAGGTGGTGTAAGGGGAGGTGGCAGGAAGCTGAGAGCTTTCCTTGTTTCTGTGCTCACAGAGCTAAGTGACCATAGCAAGTCATTTGACCCCTCTGGATCTTCCTCCCTTGTGAGATAAGATTGTCTTTATAGTTAAAGGATTTATTCTACACAGTCCTATCTTATGGTAAGGTTCACATGACTGTGAAGTGTTTTATAAACTGGCAGTGCAATAATCAAGTTGGCACTGAAGATGAAATGCTAAACAGCATAGAACTTCTAAGGCTTGTAGTTCTATGAGGAGCTACACAGAAACATTCAAGTTCAGGGGCATTTTTAAATTTAAAAACAGAAACATTGAATCACTGTTCAGAATCAGTATAGTTGCTAAAATTCTTATTTATAATCACTGAGATTGGTAGTATAATTACTGATAGTATACTCCTAGTGTTGTATATTTTAGTTTATACAATACTTAGACTATATAAAATATAGGTAGCATGGGAAGTGCGATACACAGCAGTCTTGTAGAATGGCAGATGTCCTAAACAGAACTCTGGCCTCAGAATCAGCCCTTAAGGCCCTCAGATCTGGCTGAAGAGCCCATGAGAGTATTTTCGGTATGGAAAGCCACTCTGGCAAAAAAGAAAAAAAAAAGGACCTAAATAAAAGATCTCTGTAAGTGAGATCCCAGTAGAAAGAACGGGCCATCAAAGAAGGAGGTACCTTTCTCTGAAGGGAGGAGAGAACTTCCCCTTTGACTATGACCTTATCTAAGTAAGATCGAACTCAGTGAACTCAAGAGGCTTCCATAGCCTTGGCAACTCATGACTAGAGCCCAGGGATATTTCTGATGCCATAAACAAGAGTGTCAGATTGTTCAGTCAACAACAGGAATCACTGTGTGCTTACTCCTTATGTGGGATCTCTGTCCTTAATATGTTTTCCAATGTGAAGTAATGCTATAACTAGTACTCAAACAGTATTTTACACTTTATGTTCTGTGTGCTGCAAACTGATGAAATCTTTACTTAATATATACTAAATCAATCTTCTGTGTATAAAGATAATTGAAAATTAATCTTGATGTGAATGGAGTGGGAGAGGGAGTGGGAGATGGGAGGGGTGCTGGTGGGAGGGAAGTTAAGGGGGGAAGCCTTTGTAATCCATAAACTGTACTTTGGAAAATTATATTTACTAAATAAAAGTTTAAAAAAATTAAAACATAAAAAATAAATAATAATATAGGTAGTAATATTTAGTACTTCTCTTACTTTTACTGGATTGGATTATAGCATACATTAATAAACCTTTTTTAAAGATTTATTTATTTATTTGAAAGACAGAATTATAGAGAGAGACACATAAATAAACAGAGATGTTCTGTCTGCTGTTTTACTCCCCACGTGGCTGCAAGCAGCTGGAGTTGGGCTAATCCAAAGCCAGGTGCTTCTTCCAGGTCTCCCACATGGATTCAGGCACCCAAGTATTTGGGCCATCTCCTGCTGCTTTCCCAGGCACATTAGCAGGGAGTTAGATTAGAAGCAGTGCAGCTGGGACATGAACCAGTGCCCATAATGTTTGCCAGCACTACATGTGGTGGCTTTACCTTATATGCAACAGCACCAGCTACAGCCTATTCATTTTAAATTAATAACTAAAGATTATCTGCTGTTCAGCCTCAAGGCTTTGGCTTGGCCCAGCCTCTGCTGTTGTGGACATTTGGGGAGTGAACCAGAGGTTGAAAGATCTCTCTTCTTATGTCTCTCCCTCTCTAACCTTGCCTTTCAAATAAATAAATGTGTCTTTGCAATAAAAATACATACATACACAGACACACGCACAAACACGGTACCAACACAGTGGGTAAAGCCATGGCCTGCTGTGCCAGCATCCCATATGGGTGCTGATTCAAGTCCCAGCTGCTCCACTTCCAATCTAGCTCCCTGCTAATGTGCCTGGGAAAGCATCAGAAGGTGGCCCAAGTGCTTGAACCACTGCATTCATGTGGGAGGCCTGGAAGAAGCGCCTGGCTTTAGATTGGCTCAGCTGAGGCCAATTTGGGAAGTGAACCAGCAGATGCAAGATCTGTCTCTACCCCTTCTCTATAACTCTGCCTTTCAAATAAATAATAGATTTTTAAAATGGGGGAAAAGGGCAGTTTTGTTGCCTTCCCTTTACCTAGAGCAACATAATCAAAATCTGTTAGGCAAATGAATAAGGGAAATTCTGAGACCATGTATTGACCACAGCAGAGATTGTATTCCCTGTACATTTTCTGGAAGCCCATGCTAGTTGGAACCAAGGGTAGGATAACAAAAAAGGGGAGGCCTATATCCCTCTTATTTGTCTTCTTTGTTCATTGGAGCAGTGGAGAGTTGAGTAATGTAATATTGGTGTTTGTCTCCATACAGTTCACTTGTATTTAGCTGACTCTTTTTTTTTTTTGGCATTTCTTTTTTATTTATTTTAAGAGATTTATTTGAAAGGCATAGAGTCCTCCATCTGCTGGTTTGATCCCCCAATGTTTGGTGCATGTGCGGTTCCATTATGAGAGCAGCTGAGGCCCTGCGGGTGCCTGGGGGCCAACAGAAACACCTGCAGCCTTGGCCCACAGGTCCTGGGCATCTCCCATCTGCTTGTGCCCCGCCCGCATCCCAGCCCAGGCCCCAGTGGCACCTCTGGGATTTCTGCCTCGAACTGGTCACTTTAGGTCACTTTGTGATCCCTGACCTCTGCCCAAGGAAGGAAGCAGGAAGCGGTCTTTCCCTCTCTTTTTCTCTCTGTAACTCTGCCTTGCAAATAAATACAACTTCAAAAAGTTATTCTCCATCAAGCAATACACCATTTTCCAGGCAAGTGTAAAGCTGGGAGTCATGGCTTCTTGTATATTTTGGATAATAAGAGTTTTGGTTTGAAAGCATGTTCATCTGAAACAAAGATCACTCATTATCCTTTGTTAGAGAAGGGAGCTCTGCTCTTGGAAAGTGAAAATCAGAAGTGGTAATGTGTGATGAGCTCCACCTGCCAGGTCTGGGGAGACTTATTTGAAAGACAGGACACCAGGAGAGGAAGCTTTTCAGATTCCCTGGCCCTTGCTTTAGTCTTATGTCTTTACTTCTTTTGTTGCTTCTTGATGTCAAGAGTGTACACTTTATGCTGAAATGAGGAATTGTGTCTAACCTCTTTTGGGCCTTTTTCTAAGAAGAGTGCATATATTTATCTTGGATATAAGGATAGCTTCTGGGGTGGGTCGATTTTTTTTTTGGAAGTTTTCACAAGCCATCCAGTAGCCTGTATTTTCTTCTTCACAGAATTCAGTTTTTAGAAAAGCCTCCAATACAGCCAGAGCATCTGTAGGTAGGGAAGAGAAGGTAGAAAAATAAAAAGAAACATGAGGAATATGAGGAAGCTAATGATCAAATAATCCCTTGTGCTTTTCTAGTACTAGGATTAGCTATTCTCGTTTTTACTCAATCCTGTAATCCTGCGGATTTAGCTCTTTAAAGACAAAGATGCCTGTAGGCAAAATACTTAAGTTGGTTCCATACTACTAAAACAGAAACACTTCAGTTTGTTTTAATGCCAAAAATGTATTTACAGGAGAGGCATAAATCCTCAGGGAACTAAGTCTCTTGCAAACACTGCATGCAATGAAAAGCATCCTCAGCCTCAACCAAGAGCACTGCCATTACAGAGCTTAAGGCTGATTTATCTTCCCCACCTGGTGTGAATATGCTGAGAAATAAACAGAGATAAACAGACCTTCTAGGTTAAGTCAAATTCTCCTTGGTGAGCTGCTCATTTGAGGACACAGCCTTTCTGCACTCTTGTGATACTTGCAATGGATTCAATTCAAGCCTAATTCACAATTGCTGGCCAGCAGCTCCTGGAATGCTTCTGACCACAACAGTGCTTCCTTCGGGGAAGGTCTGCAAGAGCAGTTCTCTAATGAGTTGTGCTCAGAGCAGTTCCCCTCCCAGCTCAGCAGTGAGCTCTTCAGATTGCAAACACAGGAATCTCAACTTACTTGATGAAAGCTTGCTACCTGCTTTTCTTGCCAATTGTGGCCTTCCCAGGAATGGTGGAGTTTTGCCATAGGTAGCTCAACCCAGTCTTCAATACTCTTATTCTTACAAAAAAAAAAAAAAAAAAGACAATTCACTAAGTGGTCATCCTTGAATACACTACTGAGCCTGAATGCATTTTTACCAAATAAAGTTGCCCAATAGCTATAAACCAAAAGCCAACAACAGGCTTGCCCACCTAATATTACACTCAGCCCCGAAGTACTGAGCAGTTTCATCAGTTCCTCAGAATGTAACTATGCTGTGAGGACTATAGAGAGGGATGCCCAAATTTTAATTATCAATACACTGCACAGCTAATAAAGCAGATGCTGTCTCTTGCCCACAAAAGGAGACAGTTTCTCTGCAAGGTTAACTGCAATCGGGAGACATTTTGCACCTGATGGAACCCGCAGCGGGACTGCTTTGAGCCAGCTCCTCTCCTTCCCTTTCCACCTTCGGTCCAGGATGGGACAGAGACCATGCACAGGAGGTGCCACCAGTCACCCGTTTCCCCCTGTCCACCTGCAATGCTCCTGGGAGGCAGATGCCACAGAACAGTGATTTGTTCCATGATTGTCACTGTGTGAGATCAGCCCATCATGAGAAAATGACCATGGATTCCAATGAGATATGAACCGCAGAAGCACTGTCCCCAGCATCAGTGCAGGAGGGTGGATGATGGAGGCACAGCATGGCCAGGATCTCTAGGGACCCCGCAGGACTCTGCTGCCCTGGATGCCTACAGCAGGCAGCTGCATGAGGGCCCAGTGCATCTCCAGCACCCTCCTACCAAACCCTTCCTTCTGACTGCCAATGCAGACCACATAGATGCTGTGTCAGTGAGCAAATAAGCACTGTGCACTAGGTTGTCCTGCTGAGACTCGGCCTTCATTGCTTCCCCAATTGCAGCACGTGCTGCAAGCCTCAGCTGGCGCGAGAGGTGGAAGGTCGCACTCACCAGGTCTGTCTCTTCTTCTCCTGCCCCTCCTGACTCTCGGGCCATCACCTGCATTCTAGCCCCAAGGTACAAAATGGACAAGAACCTAACAGCACACACGTCAACCGCACACACTGCAACTACAAGCTGCCCACCAATGACCACCACCTTTATAATCAGCCCAGCGTTTGGTGTTCTGGCAGCGCTGGTCCTGCCCCAGGGAAGCGAGGATTGGCCCGAAGCCCTCCAATTGGCTGAGCCTGAGCTGCCCTGCAGCAGATTCTGGAAGCAAGGGAGCTGCTGACGGCTGAGGCCCTGGCTCAGAGCACACTTAGGGAGACTCCATGCTCGGCAAGGGTGCTGGGGCCCTGGACTTTCCCAGGCTGCAGTCCTAGGGTGGAGGCTGGCTCAGCCTTCTTCCCCAGCCCTGCTCACAGGTGGAGTGGGGTTCCCACAGGGGCACCTTCCTTCATGGGAGAGCAGGTTTACTGCAAATGCGGTGATTCCCAGTGCCAGGTGCTGGCCTGCTCCCTTCTGGGAGGGAGTAGGAGACAGAGACTTTGTGGGGAGGTGACACTTGAGCTGGGCCTGTATTTTGGGTTAGCTCTGGATGCACAACCCAGTGCGCCTGAACCTGCGGGTCTGCTGCAGGCCTCCTGGAGGCTCTGGGAGCTGGGCATCCTGGTGGCAAGGGCAGGAGGATGGGAGGTCAAGGCGCTGAGCTCCCGCTGGGTGCACCAGGCACTTTGGAGCTGTTCAGAGTAAGGAGTCGAGGTCACCTCCTGAACCACTCCTGGTCCCAAACTCCTGGTTTGGGATTTCCCAGAACCCTGAAGTAGGGGTGTGGTGGGGGTGGTAGTGGTTGGCTTCAATGCACTGTATTTGTGAATTCTTCAAACACAGCTTCTCCCTACTCCTGCAGGCTTTCAGGTGATTGACGAGGACAGAGTCCCTCCGCTGCAAAGTGACTGAAGTTTGGAAACTACGTCCAGAACATCACAGTGTGTATTCAGGTGGTCATCCTTGAGGCCTGCAGGTGGACAGCAAGAGCAACAGTAAGATATTAATTACTGTAGATACTCTCCTTTCTTTCCAGTAGACCCACCAAAAGAATATGGGAGATGAGTACTTGAACTTGGAACCAGTCAGTTTACTAGGGTGAGCTGCCAGTACTTGGAGCTCAGGAGTGAACATGGAGAGCAAAACATGCACTGTTACTAAAGAGGACAGTTAGGTATTTTACTGTGAAAAGGGAAATTATTTAGAAGTGAGCAAGACACCTTAAGAAAAGGTCTGTATAGTTATTTTTGTTTATTTGCAAGGCAGAGAGAGCCCTTCCATTTATTGCTCATTCCTCAAATGTCTGCACCAACCAGAGCTGGGTCAGGCTGAAGCCAGGAACTCAGCATGGGTCTCCACACAGGTGGCAGGGACTCAAGTACTTGAACCATCAGCTGCTGCCTCCCAGGGTTCTGTTAGCAGGAAGCCAGAAGCAGAAGCAGGGCTAGGGCTTGAGCCCTGGGCATTCTGACTGGGATGTGGAAGGCTTTACCACTATGCCAAACGCATGCTGCAGTAAGGTGTTTCAACACATTTGCAAAATGTAAGAATGCGGTTTTAAATATATGCTCTTCATCTTAAAAATTTGCATAATCTTATATTCAGTTTCATGTGATTCAATACTTATTATTAAATACAAGTAATGTTTAGACACATGCTTTCCTCACCAATACAAACCTCAGTAATTTTTTCACTTAGAACCTTGAATATTAGCATTCATTCAGACTGAAGTTCACTCATAGGCTGGGAATTCTGACAAAGAGACAGTAGGGAAAAAAATCTAGATGTGTATCTGATACCTAATAAGATTCTGAACCTGACTGACAGAATCTGAGTAACTGTTCAGAGAGTCACTTCATACCTCTCCCCTCTGTAATGAGAAGACTGTGTCCTTGGACACTTTCACATGATGCTATGTAAATCTTACCTGAAAAGCCTTTTATAAATTCTGAAGTACCACACAGAAGCATATTATGCATTTCCATATGTGTGAAAAAAGGCAATGTCAAAGGCATAGCTTTTCCAGAGAGAAGTTAGGAGGATTAGCTCAGTTAGTAAGTGTGTAAGTACCATAAATATCAACATATTTGAAATAGATTTATATAGAGAGTGTGGAGTTCATGATAGATATTTAATAAATGCACTCTGGATAATAAGCAAATATCAGAAATAATGCCACAACCATCAGTGTTTAAACTCTTCAGACAGCTCCATGCCAGGGAAGTGCAGTGATCCCTGTAAATTAACAAAAATCAATCTGTGTATACCCATGGAAGCCATTGGTTTATATGCAGTCTATACTAGAGGTTTTTGTGTTTAGTAAAATAACTTGATTTTTTAATGAATGCTTTCAGACTCATACCTGATGCTGAGTGGCAGACAATTTTTTCTGAAAAGTATGTGGTTGAGAAATATAAATATAAACCAGTTTATAATTTTTGTGTCTGAATATTTTTATACATTGAGACAATACCTGCAATAATTGGAAGACTTTTCCTCAACAAGTTGCTATATTGATGCATTTTCATTTATGTATGTAATGTATGTTTAGGTAAAAGGAAGAGAGAGAGAGAGAGAGAGAGAGAGAGAGAGATCTATCTTTCATCTGCTGGCTCACTTCCAGATGGCCACAATAGCTGGGGCTGAGCCAGGCTGAAGCCAGTCCCCCATGTGGGTGCAGGAACCCAAACTCTTGGGCAATCTTTGCTCCTTTCCCAAGCAAAGAGCTGGATGAGAAGTGAAGGTAGTGAGTCTCAAAGCAGTGCCATAAGGCATCCTGCTGTTGCAGTTGGCAACTTACTCCTTTGTGCCACAATGCTGGCCCTGGATTGATGACATATTTGAGTGCTGCCACTGACTTTTGGCTAAATAGGATGACTTAACATGTGTTCCACTCTGTGGAAGAGGAACAAATAAGGCAGTTGGTTGTAAAAGTTGCCCATGGAAACCACAGCCTGAGAAAGATGAATCAACTCACCTTGCATTTTCCACCTTGCATCTACACCACCCTTTTCTGGACAAACATCTGATTGTATG
This sequence comes from Oryctolagus cuniculus, assembly GCF_964237555.1. NCBI lineage: Eukaryota > Metazoa > Chordata > Mammalia > Lagomorpha > Leporidae > Oryctolagus > Oryctolagus cuniculus. The sequence continues at coordinate 81,758,890 of NC_091444.1, read as the reverse complement.
CCCTTGTGATGGAGGTTCTCAGGGTGCTGGAACATTTTGTAATTTTTTAAAAATATAGATTAAGAAGAAGGCAAATAAACAAAAAATTACAAACTGCTGCCAATACCAAGAAGAGATTATTGAGAGTAAAAGGTCACCTGTTGGAGCCAGCACTGTGGCACATCAGGTTAAAGCCCTGGCCTGAAATACAGGCATCCCATATGAGTGCTGGTAGAGTTCCAGCTGCTCCACCTCCAGTCCAGCCTCTTGCTAATGCACCTGGGAAAACAGTAGAGGATGGCCCAAGGACCATTTTGCTCATGTGGGAGACCCAGAAGAAGCTCCTGGCTCCTGGCTTCAGATCAGCTCAGCTCTGTCCATTGTAGCCATTTGGGCAGTGAACCAGCAGACAGAAGATTCTCTCTCTCTCTCTCTCTCTCTCTCTCTCTCTCTCTCTCCCTACCTCACTCTCTACCTCTCTATATAACTTTTTCAAATAAATAAAATAATTTTTTTTAAAAAAAAGGTATCCTGCCATACTTCTTTCTTTGCTGTTAATTCCTAGGAATTAAAAATTGTCAGGGCCAGCACTGTGGCAAAGTGGGTTATACCAACATCTGCAGCACTAGCATCCTCTATGGGAACCAATTGCATGTTCTACTTCTGATCCAGCTCCCTGCTAACATACCTGGGAAAGCAGCAGAATATGGTACAAATCCTTGGGTCCTGCACCCAAGCGAGAGAACTGGATGATACTTCCCTGACCCCTGGCTTTTTTTAAAAGATTTGTTTATTTATTTGAAAGAGTTACACACACACACACAGAGAGAGAGAGAGAGAGGGAGGTCTTCCATCTGACGGTCTACTCCCCAACTTGTTGCAATGGCAGGAGCTGTGCTGATCTGAGGCCAGGAACCAGGAGCTTCTTCCAGGTCTCCCACTTAGGTGCAGGGGTACAAGGACTTGGGCCATCTCCTACTGCTTTCCCAGTCCATAAGCTGAAAGCTTGATCAGCAGTGGAGCAGCCGGGACTTGAACCAGCGCCCTTATGGGATGCCAGTGCTTCAGGCCAGGGTGTTAATCTGCTGTGCATTGCACTGGTCCCTACTCCTTGCTTTACCCTGGCCCAGCCCCAGGTTTTCAGTAATTTGGGGAGTGAACCAGCAGATGGAAGAACTTTCTCATGTAAATGAACAAATCTTAAAAATATATAAATATATTTATGTAATAATCATGTTCATGGTTTAGAAATTTAGGGACCAAAATACATGCTTTTAAAAACCCACTCAGTATCATTCTTTGCTTTGCTGTTTTCTATCATGAAGATGTTTTAGATCTTGAATTTATCAGTCCTGTAAGCTTTTTTATTCTATACCTTTGACAGATTAAGTGGTTTTTATTTTTATTTTGTAAAGGAAGGTTGATGCATGTATTTGAAAATGTAGCAGAGTGGAAGAGACAGATTATCTATCTGCTGGTGTACTCCTCAGGTGGCTGCAGTGGCCTGGGCTGGGCCAGACTGAAGACAGGAACTTCATCTGGGTGTCCCATTGGGTGGCAGGGCCCCAGTTATCTTCTGTTGCTTTTCTGGGACCATTAGCAGGAAGCCGGATTGGAAGGGGAGCTGCTGGGACTCAGCTAGCACCCATATGGGATACCCACATTGCAGGCAGTGTCTTACCTCATGCTACAGCACTGGCACCAAGTGGTCACATTTTACCTAGGGAAAAGAAAAATTAAAACCTAGGAAATTAAATGCCATGGGCAAAGGATGTGGTGAGTGGAAAAACTGAAAACTTTTAGTACCTAGTTGTTGGTCATATGAAAGAAGTGGGACACTTACCTATATTATTTCCTTTAGTCCAGTTGGTGTTTCTTTAATTTTTTTTTACTTAATTTGGAGGCAGAGGGAGAGAGAATGAAAATGCACTCTGATTTACTTTATTCCCCAAAATGCCTGCAACAGCCAGAACTGGGTCAGGCTGAAGCCAGGAGTGTGAACTTAATTTTTTTTTAATTATTTGACAGGTAGAGATAAAGATAGTGAGAAAAACAGAAAGAAAGGTCTTCCATCTGCTGGTTCATTCCCCAAATGGCCACTACAGCTGGCACTATGCCAATTCAAAGCCCGGAGCCAGGTGCTTCTTCCTGGTCTCCCATGAAGTTGCAGGAGCCCAAGCACTTGGGCCATCCTCCACTGCCCTTCCGGGCCACAGCAGTGAGCTGGACTGGAAGAAGAATAACCAGGACTAGAACACGGCACCCAAATGGGATGCTGGTGCTACAGGCAGAGGATTAACCAAGTGAGCCATGGCACCAGCCCATGAACTCAATCTTAATCTTCCATGTGTGGGCAGAAACCTGAATACTTGAGCCATCAGTGCTGCCTTATAGGATCGGTATTTGCAGGAAGCTGGAGTTAGGAACCAGAGCTAGGCACTGAACCCCAGTACTCTGATGTAAGACTTGGACATCTTTTTTTTTTTTTTTTCAAAGATTTATTTATTTATTTGAAAGGCAGAGTTGCATAGAGAGAGAGAAGTCTTCCATCTGCTAGTTCACTTTCCAGTTGGCTGCAACAGCTGGAGCTGGGCTCATCCGAAGCCAAGAGCCAGGAGCTTCAAGGTCTCCCATGCATGTGCATGGGCCCAAGCACTTCGGCCATTTTCTACTGCTTTCCCAGGCCATAGCCAGGACCTAGATAAGAAGTGGAGCAGCAAGACTCAAACCAGTGCCCATATGGGATGCCCATAATGTTTTCTTTAATTGGAGAAATGTTCCTTTGATAGAATGAGCGTATGACCCCACAATATTCTCTACTTACTCATAATAGGGTCTGAGATGTAAAAGTCATGATTAATTTCTTAGAAGAAAATTTACATACCCACAAGCAAAGAGAGAAAATTTTGTTGTTCTAATGAATGAATCAGAGTTTCAAAACTAATACTTAACTTGTATTTTAGAGGAGTTAATGACTTAACCAACTCTTCTATTGGAAATACTATGTTGTGGCCAGTGCTGTGGCACAGTGGGTTAAAGCACTGGCCTGAAGTGCCAGCATCCCATATGGGTTCCGGTTCTAGTCCCAGCTGCTCCTCTTCTGATCCAGCTCTCTGCTATGGCCTGGGAAAGCAGTAGAAGATGGCCCAAGTCTTTGGGCTGCTCTGAGGCTCTTAGCATAGTGAAGATATCTTAGATACTCATTAGTGAAATCTTTAGAAGTGTCAGAAAGCATGTAACTTTCTTTAACGATCTGAAACAGAGATGAGATCCATAAGGGCAGAACTGCTCAGCAGCCACAATGCAGGAATATGTATCTTTCTGACGATATCTTCATCTGCTTCTTGCAGTTGCAACAATCTGTGAGCTCTTGGTCTGTTTTCTGCCCTTGGGAGGGCCTAGGGTGCTCTATATTGTCTGTAAGGATTCAAAATTTGTTGTATATTAGTGTCTAATCATAAAATTTCCAAAGTGAAAAGCTGGATGTAATAAACTATGCCAGACTGCAAAAAAAAAAAAATACAAACATGGTGTACTGTCTATAAAGTACAGCGGTAAATCTGTATTATAGAGATACACATCTCTACACAATTCTCTCTTTCTTTCACTCTGAAAGTCTACATTCAGCTCTCGATGGTGTGATTACTTAGGAATAGATTTTATATACTTACTTTCATAATCAGTGAACTCGGAATTATTATTGTAGTATTGAGGATTGTACTGACTAAAACACTATGTTTATTCCATGTTAAATAACATCATCCTATCTTTGGATTCCATTTGTCCTGCTACTGATGTATTCACAGGAGAGGGGAGGTGGGAGGAAAACCCAAGATCCATCAGGGTGGAGGAGGAATGTCAGAGGCTGTGGTTCTATTGTACTGCAGCTTGGGTTCTGGAAGAACACATTAATGGACCCAGATGGTTTGAAGCTAACTGATGGCCTATGTTCTGTACATTTGTCTGTGGTACTGCATTTTCATTTATGTAAAATTTATTTTCTTCAAGCAATATATTAATTTGGATGAAAATGAAGATGTTAAGGAATTTTCAGAATGGGTCTGTTTAACCCTCATTGGCTTTGTTTTTAGGCACTTAACTCAGAAAAGAAAAGATAGAAAAATACGAGCCGGCGCCGTGGCTCACTAGGCTAATCCTCCACCTTGCGGCGCCGGCACACCGGGTTCTAGTCCCGGTTGGGGCGCCGGATTCTGTCCCGGTTGCCCCTCTTCCAGGCCAGCTCTCTGCTATGGCCAGGGAGTGCAGTGGAGGATGGCCCAGGTGCTTGGGCCCTGCACCCCATGGGAGACCAGGAAAAGCACCTGGCTCCTGGCTCCTGCCAGGATCAGTGCGGTGCGCCGGCTGCAGCGGCGGCCATTGGAGGGTGAACCAACGGCAAAGGAAGACCTTTCTCTCTCTGTCTCTCTCTCTCACTGTCCACTCTGCCTGTCAAAAAAAAAAAAAAAAATACATTTTGGGTTCTCTTCATCTGTACCACGGCACTCTTTGGTTAAGATTTGTCATTTTGTCATATTTGATTCTCTGGACTCCCTGAAAAATCCCCTACTTTATTAGATGGAGTCCGTGTCTCACCATGGCAGTGAAAAGTTTAAAATGTCCCAGCTGTGCATTTAGCTAGGTCATGGACACATGCCATGGCACTTGCCAGCCAATTGTGTCAGGGGCATCATCTGAATCAGAATTACTTGCATGAAAACAAGGAGTTGCAGATTCTTGCAGTGAAAGTGGAGAGGAGCAGGAGCTGCAGAACATTGCCAGGGGTGAGTGTGCCATGGGATGCCATGTGGTGGCTGGTGTCTGGGGTGCTGGTTCTGCAGAAGATAGGGCTTATGGGGGCTGGTGCTGTGGTGTAGCAGGTAAGCTGCCTCCTGCAGTGCCAGCATCCCATATGGTCACCGGTTCGATTCCCGGCTGCTCCATTTCCGATCCAGCTGTGCTATGGCCTGAGAAAGCAGTAGAAGATGGCCCATATCCTTGAACCCCTGAAACCACATGGGAGACCTGGAAGAAGCTCCTAGCTCCTGGCTTTGGATCAGCTCACTCTGCCCATTGCATCCAATTGGGGAGTAAACCAGCAGATGGAAGATTCTCTCTCTCTCTCTCTCTCTCTCTGTGCCTCTCCTCTCTCTCTGTAACTCTGACTTTCAAATAAATAAATCTTTTTTTAAAGAGCTTATGCTGATGGGTAGTGGTCATGGAAAATGTATGGGACATTTTGCAGCAAGATTTTGGATGAATTTTCCAACCCCTGAACCTCCTAGAGATTAGAATAGACTTCTAATGCGTAACTTCCTCTTATGCTTAATTAGGTTTTTGTTTTGAATTGTTTTTGATGAAACAGCAAGGAATTCTGAGTTATAGACTTCCTATTTCAGAGATAGGAGAACACTGATGCCTGCATTATAATTAAATAATGCCTATCACCCTTTCTTAAACAACAAATGATCACAGATTCTCTCTTTGCTGCTAAGTAATGAGCATGGTGATTCTTCCCACCGTAACCACCTTCCCACCTACACTCCCTCCCCTCTTTCTCCTTCCTCTCCTATTGACATGGAATGCCTTACATAGCTAGGGTGAACATTTATCCCGCTTGGGCCTAGGTGTTCATACACTTCAACTCTGTGTAATTATTCATATGCCCTTTTTATGACCAAGCTTATGTCAGAATGACAAATTATATATTCACCTAATACTGAGAGTCATCAAATTGATTTCTATTTTCTTCTCTCTTAGGCAGTTCTTGAGGGGCAGAAATATTTATTTTGTGTATCATGTATTTATTCAACTAAAAGACTGACTGTCAAGATGCTGAGTTTTAGTGTCAAAGCAAATATGTTTCTAGACCCCATGAAGTTTACAGTCTGGCAAGAAAGAGCCATCTACCCCAAGAATATTGTTTAACATAGTAAATGCTGGTGTGAAGCCAGTGGATAAAGATTGAAGCATTCTTAATCTAGCACCACCTCTAATCCCATGATCTCTAATTGAGAGAAGTAATCAGAAACACAGAACTCCATGTTACTCAGTTATCTCTTTGAATTTCTGATTAAAAATAAAACATATCAAACAACACACAAATACCTAGGAGTGCATAATATTTATATACTATCTTGATATTAAAAATAAGAACAAATAACCATGAAAAATAAAAACTTTGAATCTCCTTTGTTTTCTAGACAAGTTATAATCCTATGTGGTTCTTTACAGTACATTATTACCGTAAATTACAGTACATCATTACAGTAAATTATTACAGTAAATAATTACAGTAAATTATTTTTGTAGGTACTCTTCATCTCTCTCACATTTTTCCATTTGATAAATCAGATTTTAAAAACTGAGACACAAGACAAAAGAAATATCTTTAAGCAGGTATTATATATTGATTGACATTCTAAAAAACAGTTATTTATTTATTTGAAAGTCACAGTTACACAGAGAGGAAGGGGAGAGAGAGAGAGAGAGAGAAACATCTTCCATCTTTTGGTTCACCCACCAATTGGTCACAATTGCTGGAGCTGTACAGCTCCAATGCCAGCAGCCAGGAGCTTCTTCTGGGTCTCCCACACAGATGCAGCTGCCCAAGGACTTGGGCCATCTTCCACCACTTTCCCTGGCCATAGCAGAGAGTTGAATTGAAAGCAGAGTAGCCAGGACTCAACCTCCACCCATATGGAATGTCAAAGCTGGTGGTACCTTTACCTGCTATGCCACAGTGCTGGCCCCTTTATTGGCCTTTAACTTAGACTTTTTAATGATATTAAAAAACACCATGCTTTTCTATGCTCTTTCCATTCTGTTTCTACTTTGTAAACTCCAGATAATACTGTCCCCAGAATTAATCTAAGGTATAAATGCTATGATATAAGGCATTTAACCCCTTAACCTGTCTCCTTGAATACTCAGCTATGTTAGCTCTGTGTCCATTCTTCTGTCTCTGTACTAGATGAATAAAAAGACAGTGTAAAATGATTTGAAAAGAACTATAAGGAGTCGGTGCCGTGGTGCTGCTGCCAATTGGGGACTGAACCATCAAATGGAAAACCTCTCTCTCTCTCTCTGTCTCTGCCTCTCCTTCTCTGTAACTCTGACTTCCAAATAAATCAATAAATCTTAAAAGAACTATAAACATCAATAAAACACAAATGAAAATTGTATTCTCAAAACTGGATATTAAACCATGCCTTCTACACCTCTGTTAAAAGTTACATTCTATCATAGTCATTTATGATTTCTAGGGCCAAAGTAGTAAATAAGATTTTTCTGGAAGAGACCGAGGTTATGAGGGAGCCAGGATTTGGGGTCAGTTAGCAGGAGTGAGTGTCACTCATTCAGATTTGATGCAGGAAAGGAACAGCAACTGATCCCTGAGATTTTGGTGTGAGAAGGAAAGGAAGGAGGGACTTAACAAAAGCAAATGCCCTCTGGTTGTGGGCACCCACCCCTGACTGCAGCCTTTGCGAGGGCCAGCTGGTGTCTCTAGGATTGCTGCGGCCTGGACTCCATTTCCCAAAGTTCCCAGGAGCTCTGACATATTCTGCCTTCCAAATGCCTGTGAGCATGCTCATGCCACTGCCAGTCCCTGGGGGTCTGAGTTGGACCAGAGGGAGTTCATTCCCTGATCAGGGTCAGCCCTGAGGGCTGTCCTGCTCCTACTCTGGCATTTACTGCATCTCCTGCTCTGCACGTGCAATCCCAGGCTCACCCTGAGCCTGCCTCCTGCTGCTTCTTCCCTCTTCATTGTCCTCCTGTGGGTCCCATGTGCCAGGGACTCTCTTCCCCGCACTCCCCGCTTCACTCACTGTGTGTCCGGAAGAATGGGTACCTATTCCAGGGACTTTCTGCTACAGGTTTGGCATGCAGGAAGGGGCAGGGACATGTGTGGGAGAAGGGTGAGTGCCAGGGCACCAGTGATCATGGCAGCTTCCCCTGAAGTCAGGACTGGGACCCGGTCTGTTCTGTCTCCCACCTCCGCTTCCCAGGCTCCCAGTGCCTGGACTCTCTCCTGCAGAACCTCACCCAAACTGTCCCTAATGTGCTTTATTTAGTGGTTACAGGAGAGAGGGGGCAGCGTTCTGGGAACATGCACACACAGGGAAAGAAGGCAGAAAGACCCCTGCTCTCCACAGTTAAATAAGCTGGGTTCCCACTGTGGGTGGTTTCAGAATGCAGTCTGGCCTGGTCTCTTGATGTTTTCTGGGCTGTTGGTTCCTGCAGGGTGGGGCTGTATGGCCTTCAGCAGGGAGCCTGTGGCAGCAGAGGGGTGGGAAGAAGGATCTGACAAGGATCTGCCCCACTGCTCTCATCCTGCACCTCATCTTCCTGGTGGGGAGCAGTGTGAAGCGTGAATAGCTGCTTTGCGCATTGATCCCTCTCAAGTATTAATTATCAGACTTTTACAATGCGGAATTTGAAGCTGTTCCAGAAACCTGGGGTGGGAAAACTCCCTTCTTTCAAACAGGCACAGAGACAGTGGAGGATCCAAGGAGTTTCTATTAATGGCCCTAGGCTCAGCTGGAATGATTTCCTGAGAACTGAGCATCAAATTCAAGTTTCTTAGCTGTTACAGCATTGGTGGGTTTAAATGGCAGCCTACATGACTTAGGGCCACTTTTCCAATGGTCAGTGGGTCCAGTATGTTTGTAAAAGAGATGCTGGGGACAGATTTATTAGGACAGATTTATGACAGGAGTTTACAGAAACAGAACTTAGGACATCTTCCCTCCCTAGATAAGATTTCAGTGGGCAGCTGTTTCACTCGTCAATTGTGAGCATCCACTTTTAAAGGTTTGTGTTGGATGAGGTCCACTTCTCTTTCTTTGATGATGTATTTGGCTGCTTTTCATTTTCTGTCTTCAGCTATTTCTTCTCCTGTTAGCAAGGCTCTCTAATGTTTTTAACTGCCACTGATCCCTTTGCAAAGTGAGAAGGGAACTAAAATTAATGCAAGTCTACTGTGTTGTCAATAACTGGAACTACTTTTTTAAAGATTTATTTATTCATTTGAAAGAGTTACACAGAGAGAGGAGAGAGAGAGAAAGAGAGAGACACCTTCCATCAGATGGTTCACTCCCCAAATGGTAGCAACAGGTGTAGCTGTGCCAGTCTGAAGCAAGTAGCCAGGAGCTTCTTCTGGGATGAAGCTGTTTTTTTAAATAATTATTTATTTATTTTAAAGGCAGAGTTACAGAGTGGCAGAAACAGAGATAGATGGCTGGAGCTGTTTGGATCCACAACCAGAAGCCAGGAGCTTTGTCCAGGTCTCATAGGTGGGTGCAGGAGATGAGGGATTTGGGCCATCTTCTACTGTTTTCCCAGGCCACAGCAGAGAGCTGGATGGGAAGTGCAGCAGCCAGGATCCCAACCGGCACCCATATAGGATGCTGACACTGCAGGCAGTAGCTTTACCCACTATGCAACAGTGCTGCCCACTAACTGGAGCTCTTTTAATCTGAGTTTGCATAAAGTGGAGAATTACAGCATCATAAATACAGATAAGTAACATCTTTTTCTCTGCCCAGTACTTTACAGTTACCCAGTGATCCACTGAGAATCTAACATTCCACACTGTGAAATTAAGAAGGCCAGTTACTTGTCTTATTTTGGGTTCTATGTTTAAACCCATGACATTTTTGAAATGGGAGGATATTAGCTCTACAATTTGATAGAGACTGGTCTGTGGAAGCATCGATAGAAGTTATAACTGTGAGAGTGGTAAGAAAGAAGAGGGGAAGAAATAAGTGCCCCTTACCCCACACAGAGATGTCCACAAATGGAGTAGATGTGCATTTGAAAACTATGGCTGACTTTCTGGGACAAACTGTGTTTGAGTGCTTCACATGTTCTGATAGAAAGGTGTTGCCACCAGGTTATTAGTATATTTATTTAGTTAGTTTTTAAAGATTTATTTATTTATTTGAAAATCAGAGCTACACAGAGAGAGAAGGAGAGGCAGAGAGAGAGAGAGAGAGAGAGAGAGAGAGAGAGAGGGAGGTCTTCCATCAGGTTCATTTCCCCAATGGCTTCATCATTGTGAACTTTGCTCAGTTCCTGACCTATACCTTTCCTTTAACCTAGTACTTTGCCATGTAGTAGCCCATGAAAACTGCAGACTGCATAAATAAATGAATACTTGGAGGGTTGTGACTCCTTAGAGGAACATCAGGAGACAGGAGGAATAAAACAAAACAAAAATATCCTCCGTGTATAGAAGGTACACTGTTTTTGAAAGCCACAGAGAAGAGGAAGAAGAAGGAAAGTAGTGAGACTGGAAAGTTTGTGGCAAAGGTAATAGGCACTAGTCAAGAATTCAACAAGCCCATTAGGAAAGTATTAAGGATTCTTTACTTCCATGTAGACTCTGCCCTCTTATGGTGAACAGGGTCCTCTAAACCCACTTGTTGCACAAATGAAAACCCAATCATTGTCTTCTCCCACAGATGGAGTCTGCTATTGGTTTTGATTTGCATTTCCCTAATGGCTAGTGATATTGGGCATGTTCATTTATGTCTTGACCATTGAGATTTCCTCTTCTGAGAAACCTCTATTCTGATCATTGCCCATTTCTTACGTGTACATTTTGCTTCTTGTTTGGAGTTTTTCCAGTTCTATATATGTATGTTCTGGCTATCAATCTTTAGTCATAGTCGGAGTTTTCAATGTTTCCTGCCATTCTGTCCATTGTATCTTCACTCTGTTGATTACTTTGTTGTGAAGATGTATCTTAATTTGATATGCTCAAATTTCTATATTTTATTTTTGTTACTTGTGCTTTTGTAATCTTACGCAAACTGTTGTCTCTGCTAATGTTTTACAGTTTCTCATATGTTTACTTAGTTTTTGGTTTTATATTTAGACTTTTAATTCACCTTGAGTTGCTTTTACATATTGTATGAGGTGTTGGGTATATTTTCAGGCTTATACATATGGATAATCACTTTCCTTTAAAACATTTGCGAAAGGGATTCTTCTTTCTCCTGTTTGTTTTCTTTCCTTTGTTAAATAGGAGTTGCCTGTAGAAAAGTCGGTAAATTTCAGCTGCCTATTCTTTTCCATTGAACTATGTGTCTGTTTTCCTACAGTGCTAACACTGCTTCTATTTTTTTAAGATTTATTTATTTATTTGCAAGGCCAGATGCTTCTTCCAAGTTTCTCATGTGGGTGCCAGCACCCTAGAACACGGTCCATCTTTCACCAATTTCCCAGGTGCATTAGTAGGGAGCTGGATTGGAAGTGGAGTACCTGGTCTTCTAGCAATAACATATGGGATGCATGCACAGCAGGTCAAGGCTTTAACCCACTACACCACAGAACCAAACCCTTCCTTATTTACTTCTGCTGTGATCTTTCATTATTCACTTTTTTCTACTGCCCTGTAACTTGAATCATTCCTGTTTTTTTCTGGGTTCTGGAGGATGCCAGTAGGTTGTTTCTGGGATATCTTTTTTGTGTTAGTAGATACTTGGTAATCTAAAATCACAGATTTGGTTTCTATATTTCTCTGCTAATCCTGAGGACCTTCTAGATGACAGCAGAAAATGCTGGCAGAAATGAGGATATATTAATTTGCTAAGAAAATACCACAGAGAATATGATGTAAATCATGGAATTTTACTTCTCATAGTTGTAGAGGTTGAAAATATCAGATCAAGGTCCTAATAGGCTTGATTTTTCCAGAAGCCCTTCTCTGATGTGACAGAATAATCTATCATTTGATCTACTTAAAACTACTTTCTTCAGGTAGAGTCATGTTGGTGGTTAGCACTTCAGTGTTTGAGTTTTAGGGAGGCACATTTCAGTCCACAACAGCAAAGGGGACCTGTGGTCTACTTCAAATACAGCCATCTCTGCGGAGGACAGAAAGTTTGAAATCAGCATTAGGAGTTCTCACAGTATTACTGTCAGTGCTATCTCCATCAAATGTGCATTCATGTACACACAAACAAAACTACCTGTACACATAAACACATTCAACAGTGGAAATGCCTGATGGTTGTGTACAGGTAACATCAATATAATAATCCATAAGATGGCCTATTAGCAGACATTAAAAAGAGAATTAGAAAGAATGACAACAAAATCTGCAGTTACCTATATTTATGTCTATATGTATGATATTCAGTATTTATAGTTGCTAAAAGATGAATACTGATGTGTGGGAATAAAAGCTAAACCTTACCTTGCAATATTGCAGCCTAGTCTATATGAAAGATGTCTTCCTAAAACCTTTCACTGGGCCCACTTTGTGGCATAGTAGATTAAGCATCCACCTGCAGCACCAGCATCCCACATGGGCACCAGTTTGAGTCCCTGCTCCTGCACTTCCAATCCAGCTCTTTGCTAATGGCCTAGGAAAACAGTGGAATATGCCCTGAGTGCTTGGGCCCCTGCACCCATGTGAGAGACCTGGAGGAAGCTGCTGACTCCTGGCTTCTGGCACCTGGCTTCAGATCAGCCCAGCTCCAGCCATTCTGGCCATTTAGGGGTGAACCAGTCGATAGAAGACCTCTCTTTCTCTTCCTCTCTATATCTGTAACTCTGCCTCACAATAAAGAAATACATTTTTTAAAAACCTTTCACATTTTAAATTTCTTAATTGTTTTAAAGATTTATTTATTTATTTATTTACAAGTCGAGTTACAGACAGAGAGGAGAGCCAGAGAGAAAGAGAGAGGTCTTCCATCTGATGTTCACTCCCTAATTGCAACTGCTAGAGCTGTGCTGATCTGAAGCCAGGAGCCAGGAGCCAGTTCCAGGTCTCCCAGATGGGTACAGGGGCCCAAGGGCTTGGGCCATCTTTTACTACTTTACCAGGTCATAGTGGAGAGCAGGATCAGAAGTGGAGCAGCTGAGTATTGAACTGGCCCCCATATGGGATGCTGGAGCTTCAGGCCAGGGTGTTAACCTGCTCCACCACAGCACCAGTCCAACATTTTAAATTTCTGATACTCTAAGGTAGCACAGGACTACATTACATCTAGGAAAGATGCATTTAAAAATTATAAATCTAGTGCATTTCAGCAGTTTTAACAAATACTTCTGATTTTCTCAGCATTATGTATAAATAAATGAGATAATGAGTCATTGTCAGATTTTTAGCTTTTGACAGCCACTTATAATATTTCACAGCTTTTTGAAATTTATTGCTAGTGTGTTTTTCTCAACACATGCACTGGATTTTACCAGTTTAGGGCACAGTGTGTTGCCTCTTATAGGATTTGTATTTTGATGGGTTTTCATGGCACATGTAATCAACATCTGCAAAGCCTCAAAAACACATAAATAATAACATGAATCAGGCTTTTTTCTTAAAGATTCATTTATTTATTTGAAAGAGTTGCACAAATAGAGGAGAGGTAGAGAAAGAGAGACAGACAGACAGAGAGGTCTTCCATCTGCTGGTTTACTCCCAGTTGGCTGCAATGGGTGGTCTGTGTTGATCAGAAGCTAGGAGCTTCTTCCGGTCTCTCACATGTGTGCAAGGCCCCAAGGACTTGGGCCACCTTCTACTGCTTTCTCAGGCCACAGCAGAGAGCTGGTTCAGAAGTGGAGCAGCCACGACTTGAACTGGCACCCATATGGCTTGCCAGCACTGCAGGCAGCAACTTTATCTGCTATGCCACAGCGCCTGCCCCACATTGCATCTCTTTAAGATGATATGGATTTAAGTTCATGAGAAATTATTAGCATCGTGGGAACTGATAGATATGGATGAAGCAGGATGGACTTGTTAGGAAGGGTGATGTTAATTTTCTTATAAAATAAATAAATAAGAAATTAAATATGGTCAGACATAAATGAAGACTAAATTTTATTAGTGGTGATCCAGAAAACACTGATCTCAGGTCTTTTTCTTCCAGTGTTAAGTTTATATTTTTAAAGGCATATAAAGTGAACAAATTTCATGTAATTTATATATACAGTTTGAAGAGCAAACTGATAACATCCTATCCTATCTTCCCTTGGTCTCATATTTCCAACTCGCTCCTTCTCATTTTATTTTCTTTTAATTTTGACAGCTGCATGCTTTGATTTTATTTTAGAATCACGAGCTTTAACCCTCTACAAAATAAAGAATTCAGCAAGTAGTAGTAGAAATATCAATGAGTATATGTTGTATACTCTATCAAAGAGTACAGAAAAGTGCTATGAACAATACTCAAATCTCAAAATGTCCATTTAACTCATATGCTGCTTTTCGTTGTCTATATATTAATTACCACCAGTCAGAGAAAACATATGGTATTTGTCTTTTGGGGGCTAGCTTTTTTCATGAAGCATACTTGTTTCCAGTTCATCCATTTAGTTACAGAAGATGGGATTTCATTCTTAAGTATGGCTGAATAGTATTTTACACTGTATATATAGCTCATATTTTTTTTCTAGTCACCAGTTGATGGATATCTGGGTTGATTCCATGTTATCTATTGTGAATTGAGCTGTAATAAACATAAGGGTACAGATAACTCATGCCTATGCATATTCTATTTCATTTAATGTGGATAAATTCTCAGGAGTCAGATGACAGGATCATATGGTATGTTTGTTTTCAGATTTCTGAGGAACTTTGATACTGCCTTCCATAATGGTTGTACTAGCTTCATTCCCACCAACAGTGGGTTAGGGTACCTTTTTCTCTCCCTCTCCACCAGCCTTTATTGTTTGTTGACATTTTCAAAAGAATTATTTTTTTGAAAGGTGGAGTTACAGAGAGGGAGAGACAGAGGCAGAGGCAGAGAGACATAAGTATTTTATCTGCTTGTTTATTCTCCATATGGCACAACAGGTGGTGCTGGTCCAATCGGAAGCCAGAGTTAGGAGCATCTCCCTTGTCACCCAAGTGGGTGCAGGGACCCAGGCACTTGGGCCATCCTCTACTGCCCTCCCAGTCCAGTGCATAAAGCTGGACTGGAAGAGGAGCAACTGGGACTGGAACTGGCACCCATATGGGATGCCGGCTCCATGGGTGGAGGATCAACCCAGTGTGCCACGGCACTGGCCCCCATCAGGGATATTTTTCTATAGTACTCTCTATCCACTGTATCTTTTTCTAGTTGAAGAATTAAGGTGATGCAGGATTAATCGAATGAGTTTGAGAGGATTGTCTCTCTTTCAATTCTTTTGAATAGTTTGAGAAGTATTGGAATTAGTTCTTTAAAAGTCCTGTAGAATTCAATAGTGAGGCTGTCTGATCCTGGACTTTTCCTTGTTGGGAGGGTCTTTATTACTCATCCAATCTCTGTCTTGGTTTTGGTTTGTTTAGCTTTTCTATGTGTCTTCATGACTCAATTTTGGTATATTGTGTATGTCCAGGAATCTGTTGATTTTTCCTCTAGGATTTCCAATTTGTTAGCCATCACAACCGATGCCCACATCCTATATTGCAGTGCTAATCTGAGTTTTGGGTACTCCACTTCCAAACCAATTTCATGTTAATACCCCTAGGAAGCAACGGATAATACCTCAAATTCTTTCCTTCTTGTCATCTAATTTGGAGAACTGTAACCTCAATGGGGACTTGAGAACCTGGTCTTGCACATTTGTAGCCATATAGAAAGTGAACCAGCAGATGGGAGACCTCTCTGCTTCTCTTTCCTTCTCTCTTTGTCTCTGTGTCTCTCTGCCTTTTTTATCATATTAAAATATTTAATTACTTACTTGAAAGAGTTACAGAGAGAGGGAGAGACAGAAATCTTCCACCACCTAATTCATTTTTGAGATGACTTTAATAGCCAGAGTGTGGCCAGGTTGAAGCCAGGAGCTTTTCCTCCGATGTGCGTGGCAGCATCCCAGCCACTTGGGCCATCTTTCCCTGCTTTTTCAGTCCATTGGTAAGGAGCTGGATCAGAAATGGAATAGCTGGTACTTGAACTGGTGCACATACAGGATGCCAATGTAACAGATAGCAGCTTTGTCCACTGCACTACAACCACCAGCTCTTCCATCTGCCTTTCCAATAAATAAATCTTTTGAAAAAGAACTGAAGGTAGTAAAAGTCATCATGACTGAGCAATGGCAAATTTATTGAAGTGATCTATTTTCTTAAAGATCTATTTATGAATTTGAAAGGCAGCACTAGAAAGAGAGAGTGGGAGAGATGGATCTTCCTCCTGGTTTGTTCACTCCTCAAATGGCTGCAATGACTGTGGCTAGGCCAGACTGATACCAGGAGCCAGGGGCTTCTTCCAGGTCTCTCACATGGGTGCAGGAGCCCCAATATTTGAGTCACCCTGTGCTGCTTTTCCAGACACATTAGCAGAGAACTGGATCCGTTTGGAGCATTAATGTCTATGATACTCTCCTTGCAGTTGAAGGATTTAGAATCCATTTCGATTATGGGTGGGCCAAGTACAACAGCTTCCAATTGTCCAAGGTTTGGATTAGATGGGTTCTGAGAAATTTTGTTAAAATAGTTATTAATCATAACTCTCAGTTTAAGCTTTTCTTACCAAATTTTCGTGTTTGCTGATGTTTATATCTATGGGAAAATTGGGTCTCTGGATTGCAACCAATGAAAGCATCCAGACTAACAGTAATAAGGTCAACAGTCAGCAGAATGATGTCCAGCTGAACTGAAATAGCTTTTCTTATTTGGTAGAGGGGTTACCTCCTGCATTATACTGACATACTGACATAGACAGTAGATATTGGAGCCTGTCCCTTCTGCCAAATTGAGAATACCATATTTTGGTTCATCATATATATATTTATATATTATAATATATTATATTATATATTTCTATACATAATATAGAATTACATATAATTATTATAAATATATAATTATATAATTATTATATATGAATTTATTATTTATATAAAATATATAATTATTTCTGATCCAGCTCCTTACCAATGGATTGAAAAAGCAGTGAAAGATGCACCAAGTACCTGGGTTGCTGGGACACACATCAGAGGAGAAGCTCCTGGCTTCAACCTGGACACACTCTGGCTATTGAAGTCATCTCAATAATATATATATATATATATAATATATAATACAATAAATTACATAATATTATCTGTTTATAATTATTATATTTATATACATAAATATATAAATAAATGTAAATATATATATAAAGAATTTATTTATGTAGTTGACAGGTTTACTTACAGAGAGTGAGAAGAAGAGACACAGAAAGGTCTTCCATATGCTCATTTACTCCCCTAATGACTGCAATGTCTGCAGCTGGGCCAATCTGAGCTAGGAGCTTCCAGGTCTCCCACATTTTGGCAGGGACAGAAGCACTTGGAACAGCTTCTACTGCTTTCCCAGGCTATTGCAGAGAGCTGGATGGGAAAAGGAGAAATGGGGACCAGAACTGGTACTCATATGGGGTGCCAGCACTGCAGGTAAAGGATTACACCACTGCACCACAGTGCTGGCCCCAGTCTATCCTTTATTAAGGAGATCTCAGTAATCATGTTCAGGTATTGCTGTCCTATATTCATGGCCAAAGTCCTAGCAGACAACATGGTTTGGAGAATCGTAAGCACAAGGTGTGTAGCAGAATTCATTTCTCATACAGCACAGTTAATAACAAGGTTCCAAGAGGGGAAATTACTTGCATCTTAGTCTTTGAGAACTATTGGACATCACAGGTGATCTAAAGAATTTAGAAGGTTTGTGAGCCCCTAGAGTGAAAAAGTCACTGGGAGCACAAGGACAGTGCCTAGAGTTTATTTTGATGGATTTTAGCCCCTTTCATTGGAGGGAGGCCTGAAGAAGCTGGACTGATTTGTAAACCTCAGAAGTGTCTTTTCAAGGTGAAGGCAAACTTATACTGAGGGGTTTTTGGAAAAACTGAACAAAATGCATTAGCCACACTTGGTTAAGATACATCATTTATCTATTGATTTTCATCAGATCAGTTAGCATTAGGTATAAGGTACAGTGGACATGGTGGTTGGCATATAACAATATGATTTTAGTAATATATCATGAGGTGCTTTTATTTTTAGTGGATTTAGCAGGTAAAATTGGGCTACCTAATGGGATATAGCTGGAATAATCACCTTTTTGTTAAATAAATCTGAGGTAACAAATGTTAGTTAATTAAGACATTGAGTTTTCTTTTATTGGGCCTTCTTGGTTATTTTAATCTGGGATCTGCGAATTCTCATTTTCTCTAGGCAATTTGCAACTGAAAAATTTTATTTTATTCCTCATCATTTCAGACCAACTCTGCTGCTTCTGGGATTTTTAGTACATCTGACAATTGGAAATTTAGACAATAGTATAGTTAAAAAGAGATGTACCAATTAAGTATTTATATTTATTCTGATACATATTTTGGAATTCTTCTAAAATTCCTATTGAGTATCCTTGTTAAATTTAGTTGCATCCCAGGTTAAGACTTATTGGAGGCAGGCGCCATGGCTCAATAGGCTAATCCTCCACCAGCGGTGCAGGCACACCGAGTTCTAGTCCTGCTGAGAGAGCCAGATTCTGTCCCAGTTGCTCCTCTTCCAGTCCAGCTCTCTGCTATGGTCCAGGAGTGCAGTGGAGGATGGCCCAAGTGCTTGGGCCCTGCACCTCCATGGGAGACCTGGAGGAAGAACCTGGCTCCTGCTTTGGATCAGCGCAGTGTACCGGCCGAAGCACACTGGCCACAGCAGCCACTGGGGGGTAAACCAATAGAAAAAGGAAGACTTTTCTGTCTGTCTCTCTCTCTCACTGTCCACTCTGCCTGTCAAAATAAAAAATAATTTTTATAAAAAGACTTATTGGAGCCACTCTAGTGATTATACCCATGAAACTTTGTTAATAAATGCAAATAGCACCTGGGAAAATTGATGTATATCTTATGCTGTAGAGACTTAAGATTGAACATCTTTTTTTTAATCTTTTTTAATTATATAATTTAAAAACAAATTTTAGATTTTTTTTCACTTTACTAAGCCACAGCTCTGGCCCCATTAATATGTCTTAACAATGTTTTTTCCTCTCAGACTCATCTCTATTGGTTCAGTTAACTGCATGTCTTTTCTTTACATTCAGATTCTCTCAGCTGTCAAAGCTTATTCATCTTAATTCTGTTGTTCCTATTTCCCTCCATTTTATTCTGTCCCTAGGCTAATTGAGGTCATGATTCTCCATTCCTTCTGTGTGGTGTCACAGTAGGCTTGAAGTGTTCTTTTTCTCTTCTGATTTCTAAAGAAAGAAATTATGTATTCCCCCAGTTTAGATATTTTAATAATTCATTCTAAAACAAAGGTTAAATGTTCTTAATTTGACAAGAATTTTCAGGGCCAGTGGTGTAGCATAGTGGGTAGAGCCACCACTTGCAGTGCTGGCAGCTCATATGGATCCAGATCTCTGCTAAAGCCTGAGAAAGCAGTAGAAGATGGCCCAAGTCCTGGGCCCCTGCACCCATGTGGGAGACCTGGAAGAAGCTCCTTGCTCCTGGCTTTGGATTGGCACAACTCTGGCCATTGCAGCCAACTGGGGAGTGAACCAGTGGATGGAAGACCCCTCTCTCTTCTCTGCCTCTCTCTGTGTAACTCTGACTTTCAAATAAATAAATCTTTAAAAAAAGAATTTTTTCTAATTTTAGAATTGTTCTCCTTCATTGTCACTTCAGGGTGTGTGTAAAGAGTGCATATCCAGTTTTTCTATTTTGGAATTTTGGGATTTTGTATTAGCTCTGCTGTGTATTCATTTTTCTCGAGCATTGGTGATATCTTCTCCTTAGTTGTATTAAGAGAGAGAGCAATAGCCCTCATGTCTTTTTAGGTAAGTAAGACATATTAAAAACAGAGCATTCAGTATACATTCATAGTAGTTTGACTTGTTCAATTGATTTTCCTGAACTCCCTTGGACATTCTTGGTCTCTGCTGTACAACTTTCTATACTCATTAATTCTTTGATATTCCCAAATCCAGAAAATGAATGACTCAACAGCTGTGTTCCTGTATTTGCTGGGACTCAGGGTAAGAAGCAAAGTGGAGGTGTTCAGGAATCTAAAGGTACATGCTACATAGCAAAGCACATCATTTCCTATACAAAGTGACTGGGAAATCCAGAATCTTTTGCACACATATTGGATCCTGAACTATTACTGGACTATTCAGTAAGATTTTAATGTATTTATTTTCTGTGTGTGTGTTTGTATTTCTAAATAAACTCTGCTGCGCTACTTAACATTAACATGTATTGCAGAATTCTTTCATCAGTTTTTACTTTTAAAAAATTTCTCTTTCAGTTTTATGGGAGAGGGTAGAAGTTTTCTGCTATGTAACTGAAAATTCATTCATTCATTAAACTTAAAATATTTGTTTGAAATGGGTGGAATACTATTAATTCTTGTGTGATTTACATGAAACTAAATACATTCTCTATTTTGTTTTGCTTAAAATTTCTGCATGTGTGGACTTCTTTTTTCCTTCTTGCCCCAAATCCCTTTGTGTATTGGGATGGCAAATGGGTTTTACACTGGAGAAAACATGTTATTTTGGCTAAGAAGTACTTAGCCTTCTGGCTTCAAGTATTCAAATATTACATGAGAAATCAGTAAATTTGTTTACTGTACAAATGTCCTTCATACAATTTTGTAATATTCTGGAATGTGAGAGGAAGCAGGAAATAGGAGTTTTATGGGTGGGAAGGAAGTTTGGGGGGAGAGGAAACCACTGTAATCCAAAAGCTGTACTTTGGAAATTTATAGTTATTAAATAAAAGTTAAACAATTTTGTAATCTCCATCTTCCTTTTTATTTTTTCCTTTTTTAAAAAAGATTCATTTATTTTTCTTTAAAGTCAGAGTTACATGCACAGAGAAGGAGAGAGAGAGAGGGAGAGCAGTCTTCCAACCACTGGTTCACTCCCCATTTGGCCACAATGGCTGGAGCTCTGCCAATACAAAGCCAGGAGCCAGCAGCTTCTTTTGGGTCTCCTATGCAGGTGCAGGAGCCCAAGGGCTGGGCCATCCTCTACTGCTGGATACTTGCCTAAAAAGCTGGATAATAATTTGAGTAGCCAGGACTTGAACTGGCACCCTTGTGGAAAGTCAGCACTGCAAGCCACAGCTCTACTTGCTACTCCACAGCATCAGCCCCCTAAATACTTATGACTATTGCTACGCTATTGGAATTTATAATTGATAATGCTGAACAATTGAAACTGTCTTATTTACAATTGTAGGACTGGATATGGCAGTTTTACTTGAAGTACAGTATGTAGCCTGCTTATTGTATGATTTTTGGAAAAGCATGTATTTATATACAACAGCAGACCTGTAATCATTTAAAAGTGAATTATCATGATTACCCAGATGTAAAGAATGCAATATGTGCTAATGAGTTAGCAGTCACAGACATTTAGAATTAGAGGGATTTTGGAACCTTTTCAATACTGCAGTTTTTATGAAAAACTAATAATTTTTTTATTTGACAGGCAGAGTTATAGACAGTGAGAAAGACAGAAAGGTCTTCCTTCCATTGGTTCACTCCCCAAATGGCTGCCACAGTTGGAGCTGTGCCCATCCAAAGCCAGGAGTCAGGTGCTTTCTCCTGGTCTCCCATCCGGGTGCAGGGCCCAAGCATTTGGGCCATCCTCAACTGCCTTCCCGGGCCATTGCAGAGAGCTGGACTGAAAGAGGTGTAACCAGGACTAGAACCCTTTGACCTTATGGGATACCAGCACCACAGGTGGAGAATTAACCAAGTGAGCCATGGCGCTGGCCCCCAATAAATTTACTCTTAACAAAATATCAAAATATCTTATTCAGTATAAAGTTAGTAGTGAAAAAGAGACTACCTTGTTGAACACAGAAATTTGAGATTATATTTCTTGGTATTAATTTGCATCTTAAGGCTTATTGCCTAGTTTATTTCAACATTTCAATCTAATATTACTAATAATATCTTGTACTTAGTGGTTCACTGTGTGCCAGACAATATTCTTTTGATTTTTAAAAAGATTTATTTATTTATTTATTTATTTGGAAGTCAGAGTTACACAGATAGTGAACAAGAGGAAGAGAGAGAGAGAGAGAGAGGTCCTCCATCTGCTGGTTCACTCCCCAGATGGCCTAAAAGGTCAGAGATATGCCAATCTGAAGCCAGGAGCCAGGACCTCTTCAGGGTCTCCCATGCAGATTCAGGGGCCCAAGGACTTGGGCCAACTTCCTACTGCTCTCCCAGGCTATAGCAGAGAGCTGGATGGAAAGTGGAGAAGCCGGGACTTGAACTGGTCTCCATATGGGATGCCCACACTGCATGCAGTGGCTTTACTGGCTACACCACAGCACTGGCCTCAAGACAATGCTCTAAAATGATGCATTAATTATTCCCAAATATTGAAAAGTGGCATGGTACACATTTGAATGTGTTGTTTTGTACTAGTTGTAGAAACAGTTTAAAATATATTTGTATTTAAAAATGTAAGCTATGATCTAAAGGTTTACTTTCCCCTAAGGTGCCTGTTTGGTAACTGAGAGATCGTTGAAGTCTCAAGTTAGAGTACAACTGATATTATCCAAGCCTCCTTTATCACATGAGGATGCTAAATGCCAAGGCCCAGAGAAGTAAAGTGAATTGTTCGAGGTCACATAGGTAAGTTGTAGCAGGGATAATTCTGTATTAGCATTAGGTATCCTGATACATAGGCCACTATTCTGTCAATTTTGTACTCCTTCTGGAGTTAAAGATTCTAAGTTGTGGAAAATTAAGTTTGGAAATTTAGTGGTTGCTATGTTGTTATGGTGAGAAATTTCTGTGTATAGCTATGAGTTGCTTAAATTTTATTCAATATATTTTTCTAGTATGTTTGCAATTTATTTGAAATGTATAACAAATAGCTTCATCTATTTGCCAAAAGAATTTTTTGAAGATTTATTTATATTATTTGAAAGTCAGAATTACACAGAGAGAGAAGGAGAGGCAGAGAGAGTGGTCTTCCATTCACTGGTTCACTCCACAGTTGGCCTCCATGGCTGGAGCTGTGCCGACTGGAAGGCAGGAGCCAGGAGCCTCTTCCTGGTCTCCTATGCAGGTGCAGGGGCCCAAGGATTTGGACCATTTTATAGTGCTTACCCAGGCCGTAGCAGAGAGCTGGATAGGAAGTGGAGCAGCCAGGTCTTGAACTGATGCCCCTATGAAGAAGAAGTGTTAGCACTGACATAATAACAGACACATAGTTCAATGGAAAAGACTAGGTAGCATAGAAATAAACCCAAATTTCTACCAGCAACTCATATTTAACAAAGGAACTAAAATGAACTGGAGAAAGAAGAATCTCTTTCACAAGTGGTGCAGAGGAACTTGATTATCCATATGTAGAAGCCTGAAAAGAGATTCCAACATCTCTTACACTATCTGAAACTGAACTCACAGTGAATTAAACATCTAATCATAAGACCCAAACCCAAGTAAACATAGGGAAACTCTAAATATTGTCAACACACAATAGCTTTTGGGTAAGATTCCAATAGC
This sequence comes from Oryctolagus cuniculus, assembly GCF_964237555.1. Classification (NCBI taxonomy): domain Eukaryota; kingdom Metazoa; phylum Chordata; class Mammalia; order Lagomorpha; family Leporidae; genus Oryctolagus; species Oryctolagus cuniculus. Next base: position 81,735,451 of record NC_091444.1, on the reverse strand, counting down.
AATAGTCACAAAAATAAAAACAGAGACATTTGAGTATATCCAACTAAGATACTTCTTCACAACAAAGTAAACATCAGAGTGTAGATACAATGAACAGATGGCAGGAAAAATTAAAACACTGAATGTTTACAGATTTCCAGAACATTTACATGAATTGGAAAAACTCCAAAAAATACAGCGAAGAAACAGGCAAGGATATGAATAGACATTTCTCAGAAGAAATGTAAATGGTCAAAACATGTGAATATGCCCGATGTCACTAGCCATTATGTAAATATAAATCAGAACACCATATCAGTCTCCAACACCTGTGGGAGAATACAACACTCAGGTGTGTGTTTGTGCAGCAAGTGGGTTTAGAGGACCCTGTTCACCTCTGGAGAGCAGAGTCTACAGGGAGACAAAGAAACCTTACTGCTTTCCTAATGGGCTTATTAAGTTCTTGACCAGTGCCTGTTAGTCTTGCCACAAACTTTCTAGTCTCACTACTTTCCTTCTTCTTCCTCTTCTCTGTGACTTGTAAAATAGTATACATTCTGTATGCTGTGGATACTTTAGATTTATTTTATTCCTTCAGTCTCCTATGAAGTTCCTCCACAAAAGCACAGCCCTTAAGATATTCATTCATTTATGCAGTCTGCAGATTTCATGAGCTACTAAATTCCAAATAGTATGTTAAAGGCAAGATCTAGGCCTAAGAGAAAAGTGGTCTGAATTCTGTGCCTAGAAGAGGATTTGGGACATAGTAGAACTTCAGTGAAGTGCTATGTGAATGACATGCACTCATTAAATGAGTAATCTAAAGCATACACTGCATTTAAGCAACACAGCAGCCCTACTCACCTCAGGTAGAGCAACTGAGAGGAATAATGTGAAGAAAAATAAGACATCAATAAGTTGAATAATAACAGAGAAAAAAACAAAATGAGATAGATGCCAACATTACTGACCTATTTTTGAGGAATTAAATTGATAGAGGGGCTGGCATTGTGGCTAAGTGGGGTAAGCTGCAATCTGTGAGGCCAGCATATCATGTGAGTTCCACTTTGAGCTTAGGAATCTCCACTTCCAATTTAGCTCACTGCTAAACACCTGGGAAACCAGCAGAAGATGGACGAAGGACTTGGGTCCTTGCCACTGATGTGGGAGACTTGGATGAAGCTCCTGACTTCAGCATGTCCCAGGCTCAACTGTTGAAACTCTCTGGGGTGTGAGCCAGCAGATGAAAGCTATCTCTGTCTTTCCCTCTCTCTCTAAATCCACCTTTCAAATAAAGATTTAATAAAGAAATTAACTGATTTCAAAATACACAAAAACATGAACAATACTATATCATCTTTATGCCAAAATGATCAAAAATAACAAATGCTAGAGAGCATATGGGAAAAGAAAACCGTCATATATGGTGGGTGAAAACACAAATTAGTACAGATGTTATGCAGAACAGTATGGTCATTCCTTAAAAAGGATAAAAATTGGGGCCGGCGCTGTTGTGCAATGAGTTAAAGCCCTGGCCTGAAGGGCCAGCATCCCATTTGGGTGCCAGTTCTAGTTCCAGCTGCTCTTCTTCCAATACAGCTCTCTGCTATCTCCTGGGATAGCAGTAGATGGCCCAAGTCCTTGGGCCCATGCACCCATGTGGGAGACCCAGAGGAAGCTCCTGTCTCCAGGTTTCAGAATGGCATAACTCTGGCCTTTGTAGTTATCTGTAGAGTGAACCAGCTAATGGAGGACCTCTCTGTGTCTCTACCTCTATTGTAACTCTTTCAAATAAATAACAAAAATTTCAAATAAGATAAAAATTGACCTACCATGTGAGAGTTATCTTGCTCTTGGCTATATATAATAAGGAAATTTTATTAGAAGGAAAGGAGAAGAGCATATCAAAGATACATCAATTTTACCATAGCATAGTTCACTGCAGCCAGGATTTGAAACCAATCTAGCTGTCCATCAATGAAAAAAATAGACAGGGGAACTTCATTTAGATACAAAAAAGAACAAAATATTATTAAATTAATTGAAATAAGCCAGAAGCAGGAACACAAATGTCACCTGGTCCTTGTCACATGTGGAAGTGAGAGAAAATAATGGATCTGAACACAGAACTGTGATTACTAGAGGCTGAGAAGGGAAGCAGCTAGGGATAGAGGGGGATTGGATAATAGGTAACAAAATACAAAGAGGCAGAAAGAACTTCTGGTGTCCCATAATATAATGAGATGACTACATTCAACCATATTAGGTTCTGTGTAAAGAACTGAAAGAGAGGAGCTGGTAGTCTCAAATCATGGAGAAGAATTAGAAACTGTACTTGCTTGGGGGCCAGCATTATGGCACAGTGGGCTAACGCCCTGGCCTGAAGCACCAGCATCCCATGTGGGTACCAGTTCTAGTCCTGGCTGCCCCTCTTCTGATCCAACTCTCTGCCATGGCCTGGGAAAGCAGTAGAAGATGGCCCAAGTTTGGGTCCTGGCACCCAAGTGGGAGATCTGGAAGAAGCTCCTGGTTCCTGGCATCAGATTGGGAGAGCTCCGGCCATTGCGGCCATCTGGGGAGTGAACCAGCAGAGGAAGACCTCTCTCTCTCTCTGCTGCTACTTCTCTCTGTAACTCTGTCTTTCAAATAAATAACTCTTTAAAAATTTAATAAAACTGTAGTTGCTTAGCTTGATCACTTTTTACTGCATAAATGTGTGCAAATATTGCACTACACCCTGTAATAATGCATGACTAGGACACATTAATCACAAATTATTTCAATGAAATTTTAAAAATTAGAAGCATTTCTTTATATTAACAATGAACTATTTGAAAATGAAATTAGAGAAACATTTCCATGCATAGCAGCATAAGAACCAGGAACCAATGTCTTCAGTGTTATCAGTGATGAATCAGATTCACAGCCCTCAGCACTGTTTTTACCATAGACCTTACCATGGCAATTGTGGGCATATAGTAGTAAATCAATGGACAGGAATCCTTTGTCTCTATATCTGTTAAATAAATAAACAAGGAATTCATTAAAGAAAAAGAGATATCAATTTGGATGCCAGGTCACAAAAACACATGCACTTGAGCTATCCTCCAGTTTGTGATGCCAACAAATCTTTCCGACATGTTACATTTTCAGAGACTTTTCTGTAATCTTGCTAAGCTTTCTGGAAATCTGCCTTATAGCAAAGCGATTCCCAATTCCATTACACTCATGATTTTTCTTTTGTGTGAGTTATTAGTTTACCATCTAGAGATAATTCATGGTACAAAACTTTTCTATGCATGCATGTTTTCTCATTTGTGAGTCTATTCATGGGAATTGAAGACTGATTTATAGCAGAAATACATTTTCCAAATTCATTGCATAGACTTTTGTTCCTTATGAATTCTCTGAAGTCTGTTGATGTCTAATTTCTGGCTAAAGGTTTTATCGTATTTACAGCATGCAAAGAGTACCACCTTTTGTGAATTCTGTATCTATACAAGCCTGAAACAAAGAAAATGTTTTTATACAATCAGTATACTCCTAAGAAACCACCTGTGTCAATTCTCTGATGTACCATTGACTTCTGACAAACAACCTTTTCACACTAATAATATTTATAAGCTTTCTCCTTTACATGAGTCTCTGTTGGATAGGATGTGATTTCCAGCAAAAGGTTTTGTCACAATACTTACATGAATTTTGGAGAAAAGCTCTTCCACATTCATTATATTGTTAAGGTCTCTCCCTTGTTCAAATTCCATGATGGATTATGAGGCATTACCTATGTGAAATGACTTTCTCACATTTATTTCATTCATTAGATATATATGTTGTGCATTCTGATATAAGGAGAGATTTGGGCAGAGCTTTCCAACACTCATTACACCCATAAGGTTTCTCTCCCACATGAATTCCCTGTTGTCGTATGAGGTATGGCTTCTAATTAAAGGGATTTTACTTTCAAAGGAGTTTTTCCCTATATGAATTTGATGATGTACAATGAGGGCTGAATTATGGTAAAAGGCTCTGAGTCATTACATTCATAAAATTGCTCCCCATGAGAATTCTTTTATGTTTGATGAGGTCTGATTTGCACCACAAAGGCTATTCACATGTATTACATTCATGCATTTCTCCCCTTGGTGAATTCTCTAATATTTCATGAGATATAACTTGCACAAAAAGGTCAAGTAGAAAATTCCCTGTGTGGATTCTCTGATATCTTATGAGTTATGAAGTACAGCAAAGAGGCTTTCCACCATCCTTCCATCCATAAAACCTACCTAAATTGAGCAACAAAGATATAGAAAACCTAAACACACACATAACCAGATGGAAATGATACCAGTAATAAAGACCATCACTAGCAAGAAAACCCCAAAACTGGAAGGCTTCACTGCTGAATTCTAACAGACATTTAAAGCACTAACTGCAATTCTTCTCAAGTTATTCAAAACAATTGAGAGAGAAGCGATTCTCCCAAATTCTTTCTATGAAGCCAACATCACCTTCATTCCTAAACCTGAAAAAAGTGCAACAAAGAAAGTAATTATAGACCAATTTCCCTGATGAACATACATGCAAAGATCTGCAACAGAATTCTGGCCAATTGAATCCAACAATGCATCAGAAAGATCATCCACCCAGACCAAGTGGGATTTATCCTTGGTATGCAAGGATGGGACCAAAGGCTTTTCCACAGTCATTTCATTTATAAGCTTTCTCCATGGTGTGAAGGCTCTGATACTTTCTGAGGTTTGACTTCTCAGCAAAGGTTTTTCCACAGTCATTGCACTCATAAGGTTTCCCCCCAGTACAAATTGTCTGATGCTTTGTGAGTTTTGACTTCTCAGCAAAGGCTTTTCCACAATGATTGCATTCATAAGGTTTCTCCCCTGTGTGACTTCTCTGATGCATTTTGAGTTGTGATTTCTGGCCAAAGCTTTTTCCGCAGGCATTGCATTCATAATGCTTGTCTTCTGTGTGAATTCTCTGATGCTTTCTGAGGTTTGAATTCTGGCCTAAGGTTTTTCCACAGTAATTGCATTCATAAGCTTTCTCCCCTGTGTGAATTCTCTGATTATTTATGAGGTTTGCTTCTGGCCAAAGGCTTTTCCACAGTCATTGCATTCATAAGGCATATCCCCTGTGTGAATTATCTGATGATTTATGAGGTGTGGCTTCTGGCCAAAGAGTTTTACATAGTCATTGCACTCATAAACGCTTATCCCCTGTGTGACTTCTCTGATGATTTATGAGGTTTGACTTCTGGCCCAAGGTTTTTCCACAGTCATTGCATTCATAAGGTTTCTCCCCTGTGTGACTTCTCTGATGATTTGTGAGTGTTGATTTCTGGCCAAAAGCTTTTCCACAATGATTACACTCATAAGGTTTCTCCCCTGTGTGAATTCTCTGATGATTTAGGAGGTTTGCCTTCTGGCCAAAGGATTTTCCACAGTCATTACATTCATAAGGTTTCTCACCTGTGTGAATTCTCTGATGATTTATGAGGTGTTTCTTCTGGCCAAAGAACTTCCCACAGTCATTACATTTATAAGATTTCAACCCTGTGTGAATTCTCTGATGTCTAATGAGATCTGACTTCTGGTGAGTGGTTTCTCCACAATCATTACACACATGAGGGTTTTCCACTTATATGAGTGCTGTGATGGAGGGTATGGCAGAATTTAATACTGAATGACTTCCCACAAGGTTTACATGCATAGGATTTCTTCCTTATATTTGGTCTATGATTCAGTCTAACATGTGATTGGTAAATAACAGGTTCCACAGGCCCAATATACTTATAAACGTTCTCTCTTTTGGGACTTTGTTGATGTATACTGAGGTTAGAATTCTTATGGAAATCTTGTACTATTTGAGTTGTCTTGCCAATAGTGGCAATTGACTTATTACAGGTTTCTACCATAAAAAGCTTCTCAGATTCACAGAATATATTCTTGCTTTTGAAGACTTTCCCTTGTCCAATTTGTTCAAGTGCCTGCTCCATGGTCTGAATATTGTGCTGTTGATTAAGAGGTTCACAGAACTGGAGAGTGTTCCCAGGTACCTTAGTAGCACAAAATTTCTCTCCAGCTTGTAGTTGATCAGGCCCACAATGGGGACACATATTGTGACATATACTGCATTCTTCAGGTTTTATTCCTGAATAGTTTCTCTTTTTGATGCTCAGTTTTGGAATATGGCTTATACTTAAATTAAGTGTTTTTCTGAATTCAACTCCCTTGGGAGATAATGTCTTATTATTTGTCATAACATCCTGATTCAGATTTTTCTCCAGACTGTTCTGGTTGGTCTTAATCAGTTCATCCAGTTTCATGGCAACTGAAGTGAGGAAAAAAATGATGTCACTACATCAAATATAATTGTTTCTTCTAGCATACTCGTGTAAAAGGAATGAAGTTACTTGTATTTAAGAGGGATAAGATGTTAGGAAAAGTTCTGCATTTGTGCCTCCTCACACAGGGCACCAAAATGTTAGGAAAAGAGTTGTAGAATAGAGGAGAAAGTGTATGAATTTACAGCCAGACAGAATTTATTCAGAGAAAATTAATCTACAGAGGTGGGTGACCAACTGCCTGTCTGTACAAGATGGAGCATGAAGGCCCCAATTCCCAGGGGCCAGACCTTTTTAAGGAGGGCTAAGGCTGGGCACGAGGGTAGGGGGCAGCAGTGGAGGGGAATTCCAGGAACTGGGTGGGGGCCTTAGGAACCTGGAAAATAATGCAGGGTGGGGTATGAAGGCAATAGGCTGTGAGACCCAATTGAGTTTCAAGGGCAAGGAATACATTCCAAAGTTTATCTACTTTGGGCAATGAGGGAGAATGGCTCAGGCTTATATCCTCATTCCATCATAAGATTTTCAAAAAATGATTAGAAGATACATATTTATGAATATACAGGTTTTCTCCATTATACATTAATATATTAAATTGTATCCATAGATTTTCCAATGTTCATCCATGATCCTGTTTACTACCAGAATTTTTTCCAAGTATGATTGAATGGTTTTTGTGGTAAGATGTCTTAAGTCACTGCTTGGGATGCCTGTATCTCAAAACAGTGCCAGTTTAAGCCGAGGCTACTCTGCTTCCAATACAGCTCTGAGATAATAGATACTGGAAAGCAGCAGATAATGGTTCATGTGCTTGGGACCCTGTGATAGAGATGAGTAGGTGAAATTCCAGGCTTCTGGCTTCAGATTAGTCATAACTGTTGATAGTATTTGGGGAGAGAGTTAATAGAAAATCTATTCCTCACTGTTTCTCTCTCACTTTCTACTTTCACTAAAATGAATAAGACTTCACAGAATGGACTAATATTTGATAAATATATTCACCTGTAATCTAGAAACCAATTTTTCCCTGTCCATTTTTTCAGTTCATTTTTAATGTATTTTTATTTCTTTATTTGTGAGAGTTAGACTGTGAGAGACAGAGACAAAGATCTTCCTTCCATTGGCTCACCCCTCAAATGGCAAATATGCTTGGAACTATGCCAATCCAAATCCAGGAGCCAGGTGCTTCCTCCTTATCTCCATTGTAGGTGCAGGGGCCCAAGCATTTGGGCCATCCTCCACTGCCCTCCTGGGCCACAGCAGAGAGCTAGACTGGAAGAGGAGCAACCAGGACTAGAACCCGGGGCCCATATGGGATGCTGGCGCTGCAGGGGAAGGATTAACCAAGTGAGCCATGGCGCCAGCCCCTTTTTCAATTCATTTTTAGAAAAATTGTGGGTTTTGTACTTCTGTGATATTTCAACCATAAATATGGGGAAGTTTTACTAGATCATTTCCTTGAAGGTAAAGAGTGAAATGTGTCTATACTCTAAGCAGGATCACATTCATGGGACAAGATTTGAATATGTGGTTGTCTTGTGTTCTGTCTTCCCAGGCAAACAGCATTTGTGGGATTTTTTGATGAAAATCTCTGTTTTATCTGCACTCTTACAGTTTCCCCATATTTCTAAGGAAACCTGACATCCTAATCTTCTTAGAACTACAACAGTTACAGAAAGTCCCAATATACCACCTTGGCTATGCATTCTCACCAGTTGAAATAATTTGTTTCTGCAACCCAGAGTCTGCTCAATTATTGAAAATTGATTCCTAACTCATTGTGAAGACGTCATCCCTGGTTACCTCCTCTTGTTTCTTTCTATAAACACTCCTCTGTGATAATTTGAGTTTCTGGAGGTTTTTGATCAGTTGTTGATTTTCACAGAAAACTTCATTTCCTTTGCCTTTACCAGAGATACTGATCTCCATAGATACTGTAGAATGTCTGTGTCTGAATCACAGGACCAGCTGTCTTCAGGAGTAAGACTTGGGAAAAACTCATGGAAAGAACACCAGTCAATATCTGTTGCACTGCTTCTACTTTGGCCTCCCTGCCCGTTATGTACACACTGACCTGGTAGGCATTATTTCCCCATCCAGGGCTCTGCTCCTTGCTCCAACTTGAAGATCAAGTCAGGTTTGGTCCTGCAGTGCCCTACTAATGGAAACAATATAGACTTTGTGAAATCACTATCTTGGGTTAATGAAAGGAGTACAGCTTGGTCCAGGAGCTATGCAACAAATGTTCCAATGTGAAATCCTTCCCAGGTGGTAGATATTCAGATTCTTCATGGACTCAAATTCTATACCTGTCCCTCATTCAACTTTATGAATAGTGCTCACTTAGTTGTCAAATAGCAAGAAAATGTTACCATTGGGCATGCGATGAGTGTCACTCACCCAGGGAGAACAGGCTGCTGTAGGTCTCCAGCATCACATCCCTGTACAGGATTTTCTGAGCTTGGTTCATGTTCTGCCATTCCTCCCAGGTAAAGTACACAGCCAGGTCTTCAAATGCTATCATCACCTGTGACAGAACACTCCTGGTCAACATGTCAACTCTGTCACCTAACAAACAATGGCAGTTGTATATCTTCTACATGGGTATGGATGAAGAAGCAAGAATGCCATTTCATTTCAGATTTGTGAGCATTTGGGCAGCCACACAGAAGCATTCAACAGGGGATCAAACCTGTGGTATAAAGGCTGTGAAAATTGCCCAAGCTGGAGGGAAACAGGAATTTCTGTTCACAAAGGCCAGACTATGTCAAGGGCAATTGCACAGTAGGCTGAAAGGGGGACAAGAGTCACTCTGGAATGAGCAATGTTCAGAAGAATGTAGAAGTATTCAGGGAAAAAGACAAGAAACCATCTGGGAAGTTATGCAGGGATTTGCAATTATGGCAGAAAAAAAAATTTTTTAAAAGAGACAGTAGGCATTTAACTTAGTGTTTATGATGCCAGCTCAGATACTCTCTCTCTGCATCAAATTTCCAAAGTTGGATTTCAGTGCCAGCTCCAGTTTCCAGCTCCCAGCTAATGCAGACCAGAGGAAGCAATGGTGATGCCAACCAAGAGGGAGGCCTAGATTCCATTCCTGACTCTTGGCTTCAGTTGTGCCCCACCTCTGCTTGATATTTTTATTTAGGCAGTGAAGAAGTGCATGGGAGCTTTCTAGCTTTCTCTCACTCCATCAATTTCTTTCTCTATCAGGCTCATAAATATTTTAAGTAAGGGAGGAGATTCAAGAAAGAATAGAAAGTAGCTTTTGCTTTTTCTATAATTATTCTACTCATAAACATTTAAAGAACTGAAATAACATGATAACAAATTAAAGTAAAAGCTATGGAGTTATTTACCCAAGAACAGAACCTGAGAAATTCTGTACTGTAATCTGCATTTGTGACTGAGGGAAATACAGAGAGCTTTGTTTGAGAACCTGCAGTAGGCACCAGCATTGTGGTACAGCAGGTAAGTCTCCACCTGCAATTCAGGCATCCCATGTGGACAGACAATTTGAGTCCTTAGTGCTCCACTTCCAATTGAGTTCCCTGCTAAAGTGGCTGAAAGAGCAGTGAAAGATGGCCTGAGTATTTGGGCCAATTCCACAAATATGGGAGACCCAGATAGAGTTCCAGACTCCTGGCTTTGGCCTGGCCAACCATTGTGGCCATTTGTTGAATGAACCAGCAGATGGAAGATATCTCTTTCTCACTACCCATCTCTCCCTATCTCTATTACTCTGCCTTTCAAATAAGTTAATAAATAAACCTTGGGGCTGGCACTGTGGCACAGCAGGCTAATGCCCTGGCCTAAAGCACCAGCATCCCATATGGGCACCGTTTCAAGACCCAGCTGCTCTACTTTTGATCCAGCTCTCTGCTATGACCTGGGAAAGCAGTAGAAGAAGGCCCATGGATTTGGGCCTTTGTAGCTGTGTGGGAGACCCAGAAAAACCTCCTGGCTCCTGGCTTTAGATGGGTGCAGCCCGGCCAGTGCAGCCAATTGGAGAGTGAAATGTTGAATGAAAGATCTCTCCTCTCTCTCTTTCTCTCTGCCTCTCCTCTCTCTGTGTAACTCTTTCAAATAAATAAATTGTTAAATACAATCGTAAAACGTGAAAGAACATGCAGTAGATTATTTTCCCCACAGTGTTCTTACTCTAGCTGGGAATCAAGTTCATCTCCTCAAACTATTAAGGACTGCATTACTCTAACAATTAAAAAAATAAATGCGGCTGGCCCCACGGCTCACTAGGCTAATCCTCCGCCTTGTGGTGCTGGCACACTTGGTTCTAGTCCCAGTCAGGGTGCCAGATTCTGTCCCAGTTGCCCCTCTTCCAGGCCAGCTCTCTGCTGTGACCAGGGAGTGCAGTGGAGGATGGCCCAAGTCCTTGGGCCGTGCACCCCATGGGAGACCAGGATAAGTACCTGGTTCCTGCCATCAGATCAGCACAGTGTGCCAGCTGCAGTGCACCAGCCATGGTGGCCATTGGAGGGTGAACCAACGGCAAAGGAAGACCTTTCTCTCTGTCTCTCTCTCTCACTGTCCACTCTGCCTGTCAAAAAAAATAATAAATGTCACTGATTTGTGGTTTAGCCCTAGGTAAGTAATTCTCTTGCAGAATGCTAAGTGTTTATTTCCAGGGTGGAACTAAAACACTGCCCACTACATCATCTGTATAACACTAAAGAATGTGTTGGACATTATGACCCCAAAATTTAGAATATTGTCCTTGACTTCAATTGAAATCATATAACAAATATATATTTTGCTATGGCAACAGAAAATGAGAGATGACATTGCCTTTTCTTGGATAAATGCAATGATTGATAGTCATGACAAATTCATCATACATCTTGTTTCTATATATTCCCTGAGAATAAAATTTACCTTCCTACATCCATTTTCATTAATAAATTATTATAAATCTAAAAACAAAACAGACAGAAAGCTGGGAATAATTAAGAAAACCACTTACAGGGGCCAGTGCTATCGCACAGTGGGTTAAAGCCCCAGCCCGCAGAACCAGCACCAGATATTAATTCCCACCAAATCAGGTGTGAGTGCGATTTTCAGGTGAATTCAATCAGAATTCCACAGCCATTCAGCTGGGAGGGGTGGATGAATCCAGAAACAGCCAGTTTACATGGAACTAAATCAAGCCTAATATCACAAAGGACTTTTGCATTTCTTTGGTTTTTTTCACATTTGTCTTATTTATCATGATTTGTAATAAATTTTCTGATGTGAGTTTTAGTTTTGAGACTGGAATATGGAGTTCAGGGCCCCGGAGGAATGGTCTCTTTCAATCAGGGCACAGATGTTGGCTTGCTCCAATTCTGGCTTGCTGTCATTGTTTTGGGTGCCTCAGCCGATTTGTGGTTTTGAGCAGCAATTTTCTAAATATTTTCTTGGTCTGAGTTTCTTTTGCCTTCTTCCATCCCAAATTTTGTATTCTGACGCAGTACAAACAAGAAGTTAGACAGAGGATCCATTATGAAATAAAAAAACACAATAAATTGGCCTTTCAGGCTTAGAAATCTACAGGCAGGATGACCAAGATGAATTTTTGTGTTTTGGAAAATGAAATGGAACCAATTTGCTGTGGGGACAGATATTAATTCCCTCCAAATCGACTTTGACTGCGATTTTCAGGTTAATTCCATCAGAATTCCACAGCCAGTCAGCTGGGAGGGGTGGATGTATCCAGAAACAGCTGGTTTCCTTGTGACTAAATCAAGCCCAATATCACCAAGGACTCTTGGATTTCTTTGGCTTTTTTCACAGTTTTCTTATTTATCATGATTTGTAATGAATTTTCTGATGTGAGCTTTGGTTTGGAGGCTGGAATAAGGAGTTCAGGGTACAGCAGGAATCGTCTTTTTGAATCAGGGCACAGCTGTTGGCTTGCTCCAATTCTGGCTTTCTGTCACTGTTTTGTGTGCCTCTGCTAATTTTGGTTTCTTATGCAGCAATTTTCTAAATGTTTTCTGGGTCTGATTTGGTTTTGCCTTCTTCCTCCCCAGATTTTGTATTCTGATGCAATACAAACAAAAGTTCAGACAGAGTAGCTAGTAAGAAATAAAAAAAAAAAAAAAAAACCAAATTGGTGTTTCATGCTTAGAAATTTACAGGCAACGCAACCAACATGAGTTTTTGTGGTTTGGAAAAAGAAATGGAACCCTTTTACTGAGGGGACAGATATTAATTCCCTCCAAATCAAGTGGGAGTGGGATTTTCAGGTGAATTCAATCAGAATTCCACAGCCAGTCAGCTGGGAGGGGTGGATGAATCCAGAAACAGCCGGTTTCCTTGTGACTAAATCAAGCTGCTGCTCCCTGTGGACTTGTCCTCCTCAGCCTCTGACTAGAGCACACCCACCTCTCCAATGCTGACATCCTCTGACACATGTTTCACTCTTATGTTCTCTCTAAACTGCAGGCTCTTGGGCAACATAAGTAAATCTAATGCATCAACTTGCATAGACACACACACCGGAGGACTCCAGAGTCTTGGATTTCAGGTTGTAATTAACTTTCCTTTTCAGAGGACTTGTGAAAAAACAAGTCTGGAAGCCAGGGTGTAGCCTTGTGGTTCAAATTCCTATGTCCCACTTTGGAGTTTCTTGGTTTGATTCCTGGTTCCAGTACTTGCCTCCAAATTCCTGATAATATAGACCCTGGGAGCTAGCAAGTAATGGCTCAGATGATTGGGTTCCCTACTCCTGGGACAGCCCTGGCCACTGGGGACATTTCAGCAGTGAACTAGAGGTGAATACCACTTCTCTATCTACTTGTTCATTTCTTTGCATCTCAAATTAAAAAACAAATCAAGTATGTTTGTATCATCCATTAAAATAACTTCCTCAATGGAAAAAAAAGAGTTTCATTGTTAAATTTGGGGAAAATAATGCTTCTTGGTTGTGATATTAGAATAATGCATAACTGTACATCGGACTTCCATTGTGGACAAGGAAGAGAAAGATGGAAGCAATAATTTTTGCTTCTGGTTTTGGTACTTGTCATGTAACCTTGAAAAATTCATTTAAACTCATGGGGCCTGAGCGTCCTTAAAATTACAGGCTCATCTAGTTGAGGCAGGTGGTGTAAGGGGAGGTGGCAGGAAGCTGAGAGCTTTCCTTGTTTCTGTGCTCACAGAGCTAAGTGACCATAGCAAGTCATTTGACCCCTCTGGATCTTCCTCCCTTGTGAGATAAGATTGTCTTTATAGTTAAAGGATTTATTCTACACAGTCCTATCTTATGGTAAGGTTCACATGACTGTGAAGTGTTTTATAAACTGGCAGTGCAATAATCAAGTTGGCACTGAAGATGAAATGCTAAACAGCATAGAACTTCTAAGGCTTGTAGTTCTATGAGGAGCTACACAGAAACATTCAAGTTCATGGGCATTTTTAAATTTAAAAACAGAATCATTGAATCACTGTTCAGAATCAGTATAGTTGCTAAAATTCTTATTTATAATCACTGAGATTGGCAGTGTAATTACTGATAGCATACTCCTAGTGTTGTATATTTTAGTTTATACAATACTTAGACTATATAAAATATAGGTAGCATGGGAAGTGCGATACACAGCAGTCTTGTAGAATGGCAGATGTCCTAAACAGCACTCTGGCCTCAGAATCAGCCCTTAAGGCACTCAGATCTAGCTGAAGAGCCCATGAGAGTATTTTAGGTATGGAAAGCCACTCTGGCAAAAAAGAAAAAAAAGGACCTAAATAAAAGATCTCTGTGAGTGAGATCCCAGTAGAAAGAACGGGCCATCAAAGAAGGAGGTACCTTTCTCTGAAGGGAGGAGAGAACTTCCACTTTGACTATGACCTTGTCTAAATAAGATGGAAGTCAGTGAACTCAAGAGGCTTCCATAGCCTTGGCAACTCATGACTAGAGCCCAGGGAGATTTCTGATGCCATAAACAAGAGTGTCAGATTGTTCAGTCAACAACAGGAATCACTGTGTGCTTACTCCTTTTGTGGGATCTCTGTCCTTAATGTGTTGTCCAATGTGAAGTAATGCTATAACTAGTACTCAAACAGTATTTTACACTTAATGTTCTGTGTGCTGCAAACTGATGAAAACTTAATATAAACTAAATCGATCTTCTTTGTATAAAGATGATTGAAAAAGAATCTTGATGTAAATGGAATGGGAGAGGGAGTGGGAGATGGGCGGGGTGCTGGTGGGAGGGGAGTTATGGGGGGAAGCCTTTGTAATCCATACACTGTACTTTGGAAAATTATATTCACTAAATAAAAGTTTAAAAATATTAAAAAATAAAAATATAGGTAGCAATATTTAATGCTTCTCTTACTGTTCCTGGATTGGATTATAGCATACATTAATAAACCTTTTTTAAAGATTTATTTATTTATTTATTTGAAAGACAGCATTATTGAGAGTGACACATAAATAGAGATGATCTGTCTGCTGTTTTAATCCCCACGTGGCTGCAAGCAGCTGCAGCTGGGCTAATCCAAAGCCCGGTGCTTCTTCCAGGTCTCCCACATGGATTCAGGGGCCCAACTATTTGGGCCACCTCCTGCTGCTTTCCCAGGCACATTAGCAGGGAGCTAGATTAGAAGCAGAGCAGCTGGGACATGAACCAGTGCCCATAGGGGATGCCAGCACTGCAGGTGGTGGCTTTACCTTATATGCAACAGCACCAGCTACAGCCTATTCATTTTAAATTAACAACTAAAGATTATCTGCTGTTCAGCCTCCAGGCTTTGGCTTGGCCCAGCCTCTGCTGTTGTGGACATTTGGGGAGTGAACCAGAGGTTGAAAGATCTCTCTTCTTATGTCTCTCCCTCTCTAACCTTGCCTTTCAAATAAATAAATGAGTCTTTGAAATAAAAATACATGCATACATACACAGACACAGACACACACACACACACACAGTACCAACATGGTGGGTAAAGCCATGGCCTGCTGTGCCAGCATCCCATATGGGTGCTGATTCAAGTCCCAGCTGCTCCACTTCCAATCTAGCTCCCTGCTAATGTGCCTGGGAAAGCATCAGAAGGTGGCCCAAGTGCTTGAACCACTGCATTCATGTGGGAGGCCTGGCAGAAGCACCTGGCTTTAGATTGGCTCAGCTGAGGCCAATTTGGGAAGTGAACCAGCAGATGCAAGATCTGTCTCTACCCCTTCTCTATAACTCTGCCTTTCAAATAAATAATAGATTTTTAAAATGGGGGAAAAGGGCAGTTTTGTTGCCTTCCCTTTACCTAGAGTAACATAATCAAAATCTGTTAGGCAAATGAATAAGGGAAATTCTGAGATCATGTATTGACCACAGAAGAGAATGGATTCCTTGTGCATTTTCTGCAAGACCATGCTAGTTGGAACCAAGGGAAGCATAACAAAAAAGGGGAGGCCTATATCCCTCTTATTTGTCTTCTTTGTTCATTGGAGCAGTGGAGAGTTGAGTAATGTAATATTGGTGTTTGTCTCCATACAGTTCATGTCTATTTAGCTGGTTCTTTTTATTTGCATTTCTTTTTTATTTATTTTAAGAGATTTATTTGAAAGGCATAGAGACAGGGGTCTTCCATCTGCTGGTTTGATTCCCCAATGTTTGGGTGAGGCTGAAGGCCCATGAGCCCCCTCCCATCTCCCATGTCCTGTGGGGTCCAACCACCTGTCCATCACCACTGCACTCGTTGGCTGGAGTGGGAGAGGAAGTAGGGCATCATGGAATGGAACTGGTGCCCATGATGCGGGCCCTGCAGGCTGTGGTTGCACCTCCATGCCACGGTGCCGTCCTCGATAAACCTTTCTTTAAAGTGGAATTAGGGGTAAAAATGGTCTGAGGTGAATGTGCGTTTCTGTTGTGAGAGAGGCTGAGGCCCCGTGGGTGCCTGGGGGCCAACAGGAACACCTGAAGCCTTGGCCCCCAGGTCCCGGTGTCTCCCCTCTGCTTCTGCCCTGCCTGCAGGCCCGGCCCAGGCTCCAGTGGTGCCTCAGGGATTTCAGTACCAAACTGGTCACTTTAGGTCACTTTGTGATGCCTGACTTCTGCCCAAAGAAGGAAGCAAGAAGGGGCCCAGCAGGCTTCCCCCGACCTCTGGAGCCCCGAGCTATGGTGCCGGCCCACGACCCAGGGAGCCCGTGATGATTCTGGACCAGCCATTGGGACCCACGACCCCTGACCCCAGGCTCCAACCCCTTCGAGGTCACCACCGCAGCCTCCTATTTAGCTGGTTCTTAATCCTCAAGAAGGGTTTTAGGTCAATGTTCTATTCTCATTAAAGACCTTTATGTTTAATTAAAGATTCTGTTAGTAATTTTAACCCTGGGTCATTCTAAAGATGTTCTGTGACTTAGGTTTAGAAAAGAGCATCTTCCTTGCCACCCTCATCTCAGCTCTGGGGGCTGTCAGTTCTCCCTGCACAGATTCAGTAATGCATGCTTCTTCTCTACTACAAAGATCTTATGTTGGTCATATTTCCAGTTACCAAAATCAAATCAACTCACACCTGGACTCTGAGTATTCAATGACATTAGTTATCAAAATAAATGTATTCAAATATTCAAAGACCACTTCAAAGCTTAACTGCCTTCAAGAGTGTTTGGCACTTGGAACAGCCACTGTGGTTTTCTACACATGAGTACTCACTATTTTATATACCACTTAACAATTCAAACATCACTTCAGCTTCAGCAATACACAACAATAGAATGGATGATTCTACATAATAAACATGTTACATTAGTTTGGACTTAAAAACTAGAACTAAAACCATGCGGCAACATGGATGGATTTAAGGAAAGATGTAGAGCTAGGTAGCTAAGGCTACAGAATCCCAGACCTATTGATTTTAAGTGAGTCTGGAACAACAGCATTCCATTGCATTATCTTCCATCTCAGAGTCCTGCTTTTCCAGTGAGACCCACCCCACTCAGACCACGTATTTCCTGCCTGTGTCTTCACCGTGGTGGAAGCTGTTCTCATACAGGCATCTCCTGGACAGTCACCAGCTTCCTGATTTACTACCTGAACTGGAATCCCCAGTTGCGAGGTATATTTCCCAAACACCCAGGCTGAACTGAATGTTCGTCTCTGGCAGTCAAAAACTTCTGCCTTAGGAAACAGAACATGTCCTCTACTCTGGGGCTCCTTTTTCTTCTCATGGGGTTCTGTGGTGATCTCTGGTTTTCAACACAAGTCCTGGGAGCATTCTGACTCAAAAGAAAGACCAGGGATAAGAGTTCTTTCTGGGGGCTGGTGTTGTGGCATAGCAAGTTACACTGCTGCCTGCAGCACTAACATCCCACATGAATGCTGGTTTGACTCCCAGCTGCTCTTCTTCTTCCACAACTCCTTGCTGGGTGAAGCAGCAGAGAATGGCCCAAGCACTTGGTCCTCTGCCCCCACATGGGAGACCTGGAGGAAGCTGCTGGCTTCAGCCTGGCCCAGCCCTGGCCATTGTGGCCATTTAGGGAGTGAGCCAGCAGATGGACCGCTGTCTTTCCCTCTCTTTTTCTCTCTGTAACTCTGCCTTGCAAAAAAATACAACTTCAGAAAGTTATTCTCCATCAAGCAATACACCCTTTTCCAGGCAGTTGTAAAGCTGGGAGTCATAGCTTCTTGTATATTTTGGATAATAAGAGTTTTGGTTTGAAAGCATGTTCATCTGAAACAAAGATCACTCATTATCCTTTGTTAGAGAAGGGGGCTCTGCTCTTTGAAAGTGAAAATCAGAAGCTGTAATGTGTGATGAGCTCCACCTGCCAGGTCTGGGGAGACTTATTTGAAAGACAGGACACCAGGAGAGGAAGCTTTTCAGATTCCCTGGCCCTTGCTTTAGTCTTATGTCTTTACTTCTTTTGTTGCTTCTTGATGTCAAAAGTGTACACTTTATGCTGAAATGCGGAATTGTGTCTAACCTCTTTTGGGCCTTTTTCTAAGCAGAATGTATATATTTTTCTTGAATATAAGGATAGCTTCTGGGGTGGGTGGATTTTTTTGGAAGTTTTCACAAGCTAGCCAGTAGCCTATATTTGCTTCACAGAATTCAGTTTTTAAAAAAGCCTCCAATACAGCCAGACCATCTGTAGGTAGGGAAGAGCAGGCAGAAAAATAAAAAGAAACATGAGGAATATGAGGAAGCTAATGATCAAATAATCCCTTGTGCTTTTCTAGTACTAGGATTAGCTATTCTCGTTTTTACTCAATCCTGTAATCCTGCGGATTTAGCTCTTTAAAGACAAAGATGCCTGTAGGCAAAATACTTCATTGGTTCCATACTACTAAAACAGAAATACTTCAGTTTGTTTTAGTGCCAAAAATGTATTTACAGGAGAGGCATAAATCCTCAGGGAACTAAGTCTCTTGCAAACACTGCATGCAATGAAAAGCATCCTCAGCCTCAACCAAGAGCACTGCCATTGCAGAGCTGAAGGCTGATTTATCTTCCCCACCTGGTATGAATATGCTGCGAAATAAGCGGAGATAAACAGACCTTCTAGGTTAAGTCGAATTCTCCTTGGTGAGCTGCTGATTTGAGGACACAGCCTTTCTGCACTCTTGTGATACTTGCAATGGATTCAATTCAAGCCTAATTCACAATTGCTGGCCAGCAGCTCCTGGAATGCTTCTGACCACAACAGTGCCTCCTTCAGGGAAGGTCTGCAAGAGCAGTTCTCTAATGAGTTGTGCTCAGAGCAGTTCCCCTCCCAGCTCAGCAGTGAGCTCTTCAGATTGCAAACACAGGAATCTCAACTTACTTGATGAAAGCTTGCTACCTGCTTTTCTTGCCAATTGTGGCCTTCCCAGGAATGGTGGAGTTTTGCCATAGGTAGCTCAACCCAGTCTTCAATACTCTTATTCTTACAAAAAAAAAAAAAGACAATTCACTAAGTGGTCATCCTTGAATACACTACTGAGCCTGAATGCATTTTTACCAAATAAAGTTGCCCAATAGCTATAAACCAAAAGCCAACAACAGGCTTGCCCACCTAATATTACACTCAGCCCCGAAGTACTGAGCAGTTTCATCAGTTCCTCAGAATGTAACTACGCTGTGAGGACTACAGATAGGGATACCCAAATTTTAATTATCAATACACTGCACAGCTAATAAAGCAGATGCTGTCTCTGGCCCACAAAAGGAGACAGTTTCCCTGCAAGGTTAACCGCAATCGGGAGACATTTTGCACCTGATGGAACCCACAGCGGGACTGCTTTGAGCCAGCTCCTCTCCTTCCCTTTCCACTTTCGGTCCAGGATGGGACAGAGACCATGCACAGGAGGTGCCACCAGTCACCCATTTCCCCCTGTCCACCTGCAATGCTCCTGGGAGGCAGATGCCACAGAACAGTGATTTGTTCCATGATTGTCACGGTGTGAGATCAGCCCACCATGAGAAAATGACCATGGACTCCAATGAGATATCAACCACAGAAGCACTGCCTCCAACAGCAGTGCAGGAGGGTGGATGATGGAAGGCACAGCATGGCCAGGATCTCTAGGGACCCCGCAGGACTCTGCTGCCCTGGATGCCTACAGCAGGCAGCTGCATGAGGGCCCAGTGCACCTCCAGCACCCTTCTACCAAACCCTTCCCCCGTCTGCCCATGCA
This sequence comes from Oryctolagus cuniculus, assembly GCF_964237555.1. Taxonomy (NCBI): domain Eukaryota; kingdom Metazoa; phylum Chordata; class Mammalia; order Lagomorpha; family Leporidae; genus Oryctolagus; species Oryctolagus cuniculus. The sequence goes on along the minus strand of NC_091444.1, from coordinate 81,715,501 downwards.
GACCACACAGATGCTGTGTCAGTGAGTAAATTAGCGCTGTGCACTAGGTTGTCCTGCTGAGACTTGGCCTTCATTACTTCCCCATGTGCAGCACGTGCTGCAAGCCTCAGCCAGCAGGGCTGGCGGGAGAGGTGAGCAGTCGCACTCACCAGGTCTGTCTCTTCTTCTCCTGCCCCTCCTGACTCAGGGGCCACCGATGGCATTTAAGCCCCAAGGCACGAAACGGGACGGCCAAGAACCTAACACCACCCATGTCACGCGCACACACTGCAACTACCAGCTGCCCACCAATGACCACCGATTTTATAGCCAGCCTGGCATGGGGCGGGTCTTGCAGCACTGGTCCTGCCTCAGGGCAGAAAAGATTGTCCTGAGGCCCCCTGCTGGACTGAGCCTGAACTGCCCTGCAGCAGATTCTGGAAGCAAGAGAGCTGCTGATGGCTGAGGCCCTGGCTCAGAGTACACTTAGAGAGACCCTATGCCTGGCAAGGGCACCGGGGCCCTGGACTTTCCCAGGCTGCAGTCCTAGGGTGGAGGATGGCTCGGCCTTTCCTTCCTCAGCCCTGCCTGCAGGTGGAGCAGGGTTCCCACGGGGGCATCTTCCTTCGTGGGAGAGCGGGTAAACCCCAAATGCCATGACTCCCGGTGCCGGGTGCTGGCCTGCAGCCTTCCGGGAAGGAGTAGGTGACAGTGACTTTGTGGGGAGGTGACACTTGAGCTGGGCCTGTATTTTTGGGTTAGTTCTAGATGCATATCCCAGTCACCTGGACCTGCGGGTCTGCTGCAGGCCTCCTGGAGGCTCTGGGAGCTGGGCATCCTGGTGGCAAGGGCAGGAGGGTGGGAGGTTGAGGCGCTGAGCTCCCACTGGGTGCACCAGGCACTTTGGAGCTGTTCAGAGTAAGGAGTCGAGGTCACCTCCTGAACCACTCCTGGTCCCAAACTCCTGGTTTGGGATTTGCCAGAACCCTGAAGTAGGGGTGTGGTGGGGGTGGTAGTGGTTGGCTTCAATGCACTGTATTTGTGAATTCTTCAAACACAGCTTCTCCCTACTCCTGCAGGCTTTCAAGTGATTGACGAGGACAGAGTCCCTCCACTGCAAAGTGACTGAAGTTTGGAAACTACGTCCAGAACTTCACAGTGTGTATTCAGGTGGTCATCCTTGAGGCCTGTAGGTGGACAGCAAGAGCAACAGTAAGATATTAACTACTGTAGATACTCTCCTTTCTTTCCGGTAGACCCACCAAAAGAGAATGGGCGATGAGTACTTGAACATTGGAACCAGTCAGCATGTTAGGGTGAGCTGCCAGTACTTGGAGCTCAGGAGTGGACATGGAGAGCAAAACATGCATTGTTACTAAAGAGGACAGTTAGGCATTTTACTGTGAAAAGGGAAATCATTTAGATGTGAGCAAGACACCTTAAGTAAATGTCTGTATATTTATTTTTGTTTATTTGCAAGGCAGAGAGAGCCCTTCCATTTACTGCTCATTCCTCAAATGTCTGCACCAACCAGAGCTGGGTCAGGCTGAAGCCAGGAACTCAGTGTGGGTCCCCTACACAGGTGGCAGGGACTCAAGTACTTGAGCCATCAGCTGCTGCCTCCCAGGGTTCTGTTAGCAGGAAGCCAGAAGCAGAAGCAGGGCTAGGGCTTGAGGCCTGGGCATTCTGACTGGGATGTGGAAGGCTTTACCACTATGCCAAACACATGCTCCAGTAAGCTGTTTCAACACGTTTGAAAAATGTAAGACTGTGGTTTTAAATATATGCTCTTCATCTTAAAAATTTGCATAATCTTATATTCAGTTTCATATGATTCAATACTTATTATTAAATACAAGTAACATTTAGACACATGCTTTCCTCACCAATACAAACCTCAGTAATTTTTTCACTTAGAACCTTGAATATTAGCATTCATTCAGACTGAAGTTCACTCATAGGCTGGGAATTCTGACAAAGAGACAGTAGGGAAACAAATCTAGATGTGTATCTGATACCTAATAAGATTCTGAACCTGACTGACAGAATCTCAGTAACTGTTCAGAGAGTGACTTCATACCTCTCCCCTCTGTAATGAGAAGACTGTGTCCTTTGGCCACTTTCACATGATGTTATGTAAATCTAACCTGAAAAGCCTTTTATAAATTCTGAAGTATCATACAGAAGCATATTATGCATTTCCATATGTGTGAAAAAAGGCAATGTCAAAGGCATAGCTATTCCAGAGAGAAGTTAGGAGGATTAGCTCAGTTTGTAAATGTGTAAGTACCATTAAATATCTACATATTTGAAATAGACTTATAGAGTGTGGAGTTCATGATAGATATTGAATAAATGCACTCTGGATAATAAGCAAATATCAGAAATAATGCCACACCCATCAGTGTTTAAACTCTTCAGACAGCTCCGTGCCAGGGAAGTGCAGTGATCCCTGTAAATTAACAAAAATCAATCTGTGTATACCCATGGAAGCCACTGGTTTATATGCAGTCTATACTAGAGGTTTTTGTGCTTAGTAAAATTACTTGATTTTTTAATGAATGCTTTCAGACTGATACCTGATGCTGAGTGGCAGACAATTTTTTCTGAAAAGTATGTGGTTGAGAAATATAAATATAAATCAGTTTATAATTTTTGTGTCTGAATATTTTTATGCATTGAGACAATACCTGCAATAATCAGAAGACTTTTCCTCAAAAAGTTGCTACATTGATGCATCTTCATTTATGTATGTAATGTATGTTTAGGTAAAAGGAAGAGAGAGAGAGAGATCTTTATCTTTCATCTGCTGGCTCAGTTCCAGATGGCCACAAAAGCTGGGGCTGAGCCAGGCTTAAGCCAGGACCCTGGAACTCTGTCCCAGTCCCCCATGTGGGTGCAGGAACCCAAACACTTGGGTAATCTTTGCTGCTTTCCCAAGCAAAGAGCTGGACGAGAAGTGAAGCAGGTGAGTCTCAAACAGTGCCATAAGGCATGCTGCTGTTGCAGTTGGCAACTTACCTCTTTGTACCGCAATGCTGGCCCTGGATTGATGACATGTTTAAGTGCTGCCACTGGCTTTTGGCTAAATAGGATGACTTAACATGTGTTCCACTCTGTGGAAGAGGAACAAATAAGGCAGTTGGTTGTAAAAGTTGCCCATGGAAACCACAGCCTGAGAAAGATGAATCAACTCACCTTGCATTTTCCACCTTGCATCTACACCACCCTTTTCTGGACAAACATCTGATTGTATGCCCTTGTGATGGAGGTTCTCAGGGTGCTGGAACATTTTGTAATTTTTTAAAAATATAGATTAAGAAGAAGGCAAATAAACAAAAATTACAAACTGCTGCCAATACCAAGAAGAGATTATTGAGAGTAAAAGGTCACCTGTTGGAGCCAGCACTGTGGCACATCAGGTTAAAGCCCTGGCCTGAAATACAGGCATCCCATATGAGTGCTGGTAGAGTTCCAGCTGCTCCACCTCCAGTCCAGCCTCTTGCTAATGCACCTGGGAAAACAGTAGAGGATGGCCCAAGGACCATTTTGCTCATGTGGGAGACCCAGAAGAAGCTCCTGGCTCCTGGCTTCAGATCAGCTCAGCTCTGTCCATTGTAGCCATTTGGGCAGTGAACCAGCAGACAGAAGATTCTCTCTCTCTCTCTCTCTCTCTCTCTCTCTCTCTCTCTCTCTCCCTACCTCACTCTCTACCTCTCTATATAACTTTTTCAAATAAATAAAATAAATTTTTTTAAAAAAAAAGGTATCCTGCCATACTTCTTTCTTTGCTGTTAATTCCTAGGAATTAAAAATTGTCAGGGCCAGCACTGTGGCAAAATGGGTTATACCAACATCTGCAGTACTAGCATTCTCTATGGGCACCAATTACATGTTCTACTTCTGATCCAGCTCCCTGCTAACATACCTGGGAAAGCAGCAGAATATGGTACAAATCCTTGGGTCCTGCACCCAAGCTGGGACCTGGATGAAATTTCCCTGACTCCTGGCTTTTTTTTAAATATTTGCTTATTTCTTTGAAAGAGTTACACACACACACACACACACACACACACACAGAGAGAGAGAGAGAGAGAGAGAGAGAGAGGGAGAAAGGGAAGTCTTCCATCTGATGGTTTACTCCCCAACTGGTTGTAATGGCTGGAGCTGCACTGATCTGAAGCCAGGAACGAGGAGCTTCTTCCACGTCTCCCACTTAGGCAGGGGCCCGAGGACTTGGGCCATCTCCTACTGCTTTCCCAGGCCATAAGCTGAAAGCTTGATCACAAGTGGAGCAGCCCGGTCTTGAACCAGCACCCTTATGGGATGCCAGTGCTTCAGGCTAGGTTGTAAATCTGCTGGGCCATAGCTCTGGCCTCCCATGCATGTGCATGGGCCCAAGCACTTGGGACATTTTCTACTGCTTTCCCAGGCCATAGCAAGTAGCTGGATCAGAAGTGGAGCAGTAAGGACTCAAACCAGTGCCCATATGGGATGCCCATAATGTTTTCTTTAATTGGAGAAATGTTCCTTTGATAAAATGAGTGTATAACCCCACAATATTCTCTACTTACTCATAATAGGGTCTGAGATGTAAAAGTCATGATTAATTTCTTAGAAGAAAATTTACATACCCAGAAGCAAAGAGAAAAAATTAACCTTTTGTTTTTCTCATGATTGAATCAGAGTTTCAAAACTAATACTTAACTTGTATTTTAGAGGAGTTAATGACTTAACCATCTCTTCTATTAGAAATACTATGTTGTGGCCAGTGCTGTGGCACAGTAGGTTAAAGAACTGGCCTGAAGTGCCAGCATCCCATATGGGCTCCGGTTCTAGTCCCAGCTGCTCCTCTTCTGATCCAGCTCTCTGCTATGGCCTGGGAAAGCAGTAGAAGATGGCCCAAGTCTTTGGGCTGTTCTGAGGCTCTTAAGGTAGTGAAGATATCTTAGATTCTCATTAGTGAAATCTTTAGAAATGTCAGAAAGCATATAACTTTCTTTAACGATCTGAAACAGAGATGAGATAAATAAGGGCAGAACTGCTCAGCAGCCACAATGCAGGAATATGTATCTTTCTGACGATATCTTCATCTGCTTCTTGCAGTTGCAGCCAATCTGTGAGCTCTTGGTCTGTTTTCTGCCCTTGGGAGGGCCTAGGGTGCTCTATATTGTCTGTAAGGATTCAAAATTTGTTGTATATTAGTGTCTAATCATAAAATTTCCAAAGTGAAAAGCTGGATGTAATAAACTATGCCAGACTGCAAAAAAAAAAAAAATACAAACATGGTGTACTGTCTATAAAGTACAGCGGTAAATCTGTATTATAGAGATACACATCTCTACACAATTCTCTCTTTCTTTCCCTCTGAAAGTCTACATTCAGCTCTCGATGGTGTGATTACTTAGGAATAGATTTCATATACTTACTTTCATAATCAGTGAACTCGGAATTATTATTGTAGTATTGAGGATTGTACTGACTAAAACACTATGTTTATTCCATGTTAAATAACATCATCCTATCTTTGGATTCCATTTGTCCTGCTACTGATGTATTCACAGGAGAGGGGAGGTGGGAGGAAAACCCAAGATCCATCAGGGTGGAGGAGGAATGTCAGAGGCTGTGGTTCTATTGTACTGCAGCTTGGGTTCTGGAAGAACACATTAATGGACCCAGATGGTTTGAAGCTAACTGATGGCCTATGTTCTGTACATTTGTCTGTGGTACTGCATTTTCATTTATGTAAAATTTATTTTCTTCAAGCAATATATTAATTTGGATGAAAATGAAGATGTTAAGGAATTTTCAGAATGGGTCTGTTTAACCCTCATTGGCTTTGTTTTTAAGCACTTAACTCAGAAAAGAAAAGATAGAAAAATACATTTTGGGTTCTCTTCATCTGTACCACGGCACTCTTTGGTTAAGATTTGTCATTTTGTCATATTTGATTCTCTAGACTCCCTGAAAAATCCCCTACTTCATTAGATGGAGTCCGTGTCTCACCATGGCAGTGAAAAGTTTAAAATGTTCCAGCTTTGCATTTAGCTAGGCCGTGGACACATGCCATGACACTTGCCAGCCAATTGTGTCAGGGGCATCATCTGAATCAGAATTACTTGCATGAAAACAAGGAGTTGCAGATTCTTCCAGTGAAAGTGGAGAGGAGCAGGAGCTGCAGAACATTGCCAGGGTTGAGTGTGCCATGGGATGCCATGTGGTGGCTGGTGTCTGGGGTGCTGGTTCTGCAGAAGATAGGGCTTATGGGGGCTGGTGCTGTGGTGTAGAAGGTAAGTCTGCCGCCTGCAGTGCCAGCATCCCATATGGTCACTGGTTCAAGTCCTGCTGCTCCATTTCTGATCCAGCTGTACTATGGCCTGAGACAGCATTAGAAGATTGCCCACATCCTTGGACTCCTGAACCCACATGGGAGACCTGGAAGAAGCTCCTAACTCCTGGCTTTGGATCAGCTCAGCTCTGGCCATTGCATCCAATTGGGGAGTAAACCAGCAGATGGAAGATCCTCTCTCTCTCTCTCTCTCTCTCTCTCTCTCTCTCTCTGCCTCTCCTCTCTCTCTGTAACTCTGACTTTCAAATAAATAAATCTTTCTTTTTTTTAAAAGAGCTTATGCTGATGGATAGTGGTCATGGAAAATGTATGGGACATTTTTCAGCAAGATTTTGAATGAATTTTCCAACCCCTGTACCTCCTAGAGATTGGAATAGACTTCTAATGCGTAACTTCCTCTTATGCTTAATTAGGTTTTTGTTTTGAATTGTTTTTGATGAAACAGCAAGGAATTCTGAGTTATAGACTTCCTATTTCAGAGACAGAAGAACACTGATGCCTGCATTATAATTAAATAATGCCTATCACCCTTTCTTAAGCAACAAATGATCACAGATTCTCTCTTTGCTGCTAAGTAATGAGCATGGTGATTCTTCCCACCATAACCATCTTCCCACCTACACTCCCTCCCCTCTTCCTCCTTCCTCTCCTATTGACATGGAATGCCTTACATAGCTAGGGTGAACATTTAACCCGCTGGCCCTAGGTGTTCATACACTTCAACTCTGTGTGATTATTCATATGCCCTTTTTATGACCAAGCTTATGTCAGAACGACAAATTATATATTCACCTAATACTGAGAGTCATCAAATTGATTTCTATTTTCTTCTCTCTTAGGCAGTTCTTGAGGGGCAGAAATATTTATTTTGTATATCATGTATTTATTCAACTAAAAGACTGACTGTCAAGATGCTGAGTTTTAGTGTCAAAGCAAATATGTTTCTAGACCCCATGAAGTTTACAGTCTGACAAGAAAGAGCAATCTACCCAAAGAATATTGTTTAACGTAGTAAATTCTGGTGTGAAGCCAGTGGATAAAGATTGAAGCATTCTTAATCTAGCACCAACTCTAATCCCATGATCTCTAATTGAGAGAAGTAATCAGAAACACAGAACTCCATGTTACCCAGTTATCTCTTTGAATTTCTGATTAAAAAATAAAACATATCAAACAACACACAAATACCTAGGAGTGCATAATATTTATATACTATCTTTTTTTTTTATTTTTTTATTTTTTTTTATTTTTTTTTTTTATTTTTGACAGGCAGAGTGGACAGTGAGAGAGACAGAGAGAGAAAGGTCTTCCTTTGCCGTTGGTTCACCCTCCAATGGCCGCCGCTGCAGCCGGCGCACCGTGCTGATCCGATGGCAGGAGCCAGGATCCAAGTGCTTTTCCTGGTCTCCCATGGGGTGCAGGGCCCAAGCACATGGGCCATCCTCCACTGCACTCCCTGGCCATAGCAGAGAGCTGGCCTGGAAGAGGGGCAACCGGGACAGAATCCGGCGCCCCGACCGGGACTAGAACCCGGTGTGCCGGCGCCGCAAGGTGGAGGATTAGCCTATTGAGCTACGGCGCCGGCTATATACTATCTTGATATTAAAAATAAGAACAAATAACCATGAAAAATAGCAACTTTGAATCTCCTTTGTTTTCTAGACAAGTTATAATCCTATGTGGTTCTATACAGTAAATTATTACAGTAAATTACAGTACATCATTACAGTAAATTATTACAGTAAGTAACTATAGTAAATTACCTTTGTAGGTAAACTTCATCTCTCTCACATTTTTCCATTTGATAAATCAGATTTTAAAAACTGAGACCCAAGAGAAAAGAAAGATTTTTAAGCTAGTGTTATATGTTGATTGGCTCTCTAAAAATGATTTATTTATTTATTTGAAAGTCAGAGTTACACAGAGTAGAAGGCGAGAGAGAGAGAGAGACATCTTCCATCTTTTGGTTCACTCACCAATTGGTCACAATGGCTGGAGCTGTACTGCTCCAATGCCAGCATCCAGGAACTTCTTCTGGGTCTCCCACACAGGTGCAGCTGCCCAAGGACTTGGGCCATCTTCCACCACTTTCCCTGGCCATAGCAGAGAGTTGGGTCAAATGAAGAGTAGCCGGGACTCAACCTCCACCCATATGGAATGTCCATGCTGGCAGTAGCTTTACCTGCTATGCCACAGTGCTGGACCCTTGATTAGCCTTTATCTTAGACTTTTTAATGATATTATAAAACACCGTATTTTTCTAAGCTCTTTCCATTCAGTTTCTACTTTGTAAATTCCAGATAATACTGTCCCCAGAATTAATCTAAGGTATAAATGATATGATATAAGGCATTTAACCCCTTAACCTGTCTCCTTGAATACTCAGCTATGTTAGCTCTGTGTCCATTCTTCTGTCTCTGTACTAGATAAATAAAAAGAAAGTGTAAAATGATTTGAAAAGAACTATAAGGGGTCAGTACTGTGGTACTGCTGCCAATTGGGGAGTGAACCAGCAGATGGAAAACACCTCTCTCTCTCTCTCTCTCTGCCTCTCCTTCTCTGTAACTCTGACTTCCAAATAAATCAATAAATCTTAAAAGAACTATAAACATCAATAAAACACAAATGAAAATTGTATTCTCAAAACTGGATATTAAACCATGCCTTCTACACCTCTGTTAAAAGTTACATTCTATCATAGTCATTTATGATTTCTAGGGCCAAAGTAGTAAATAAGATTTTTCTGGAAGAGACAGAGGTTATGAGGGAGCCAGGATTTGGGGTCAGTTAGCAGCAGTCAGTGTCACTCTTTCAGATTTGATTCAGGAAAGGAAGAACAGCAACTGATCCCTGAGATTTTGGGTTGGGAAGGAAAGGAAGGAGGGACTGAATAAAAGCAAAGGCCCTCTGGTTGTGGGCACCCAACCCTGACTGCAGCCTTTGGGGAGGGCCAGCTGGTGTCTCTATGGATGTTGCGGCCTGGACTCAGTTTCCCTGAGTTCCCAGGAGCTCCAACATATTCTGCCTTCTGAATGGCTGTGCCCATTCGCCTGCTACAGCCAGTCGCTGGGGCTCTAAGTTGGACCAGAGGGAGTTCATTCCCTGATCAGGGTCAGCCCTGGGGGCTGTGCTGTCCTTCTCTGGCATTTACTGCATCTCCTGCTCTGCACGTGCAATCCCAGGCAGTTTCTGAGTGCTCACCCCGAGCCTGCCTCCTGCTGCTTCTTCCCTCTTCATTGTCCACCTGTGGGTCCCAGTTACCAGGGACTCTGTTCCCCACACTCCCTGCTTTGCTCCCCGTGTTTCTGGAAGAAAGTGTACCTGCTCTGGGACTTTCTGCTGCAGGTTTGGAATGCAGGAAGGGGCGGCAACATGTGTGGGAGAAGGGTGGGTGCCAGGGCACCAGAGATCTTGGCAGTTTCCCCCGAGGTCAGGGCTGGGACCTGGGCTGTTCTGTCTCCCACCTCTGCTTCCCAGGCTCCCAGTGCCTGGACTCTCTCCTGCAGAACCTTACCCAAACTGTCCCTAATGTGCTTTATTTAGTGGTTACAGGAGAGAGAGGGCAGCGTTCTGGGAACCTGCACATGCAGAGAAGGAAGGCGGAAAGACTCCCACTCTCCACAGTTAAATAAGCTGGGTTCCCACTGTGGGTGGTCTCAGAATGCAGTTGGGCTGGGCCTCTTGATGTTTTCTGGGCTGTTGGTTCCTGCAGGATGGGGCTGTATGGCCTTCAGCAGGGAGCCTGTGGCAGCAGAGGGGTGGGAAGAAGGATCTGACAAGGATCTGCCCCACTGCTCTCATCCTGCACCTCATCTTCCTGGTGGGGAGCAGTGTGAAGCGTGGATTGCTGCTTTGTGCATTGATCCCTCTCAAGTATTAATTATCAGACTTTTCCAATGTGGAATTTGAAGCTGTTCCAGAAACCTGGGGTGGGAAAACTCCCTTCTTTCAAACAGGCACAGAGACAGGGGAGGATCCAAGGAGTCTCTATTAATGGCCCTAGGCTCAGCTGGAATGATTTCCTGAGAACTGAGCATCAAATTCAAGTTTCTTAGCTGTTACAGCATTGGTGGGTTTAGATGGCAGCCTACATGACTTAGGACTGTTAGAGTTGGATTGCTCTTGCCACCCCCAAAATGCTCCAAGAGACCTTCTCTCGTGCAATTAACAAAGGGTAAGGTTTATTGATGAGCTGACATGTCGGGACCCCCGTCCCAGTACAGGCGAGCGGCCCCAAATAGTCTTGGGTTAGGGTTTTTATACATGTTTAAACAAAGAAAATCAATCATTGCATAGATCAGACAGAGGTATAGAGTAAACAATTGATACAAGTTAAGTGATTTTACAACCAGTTGATTTATGAATACAGGGAGTACAGGATATCGAGTAAGGGCCCGATTAGACCTCAGAGAACCATATGGCCTATACAGGGAGTATCAAAAAGCCTCCTATTGCCAAAAGGGAGGGCCACACAACAAACATAACAAGGTTGCAGGAACTGCCTTGATGATACCTAGGAATGCAGCTGAATGGCGATAAGGGACACATGGTGGGGTCAGGGGTCCAGGAGGCAAAGAGATATATGGTGACTTCTTCTATCTTACTTAGGTGAAACTAAGGTTACGCTCACATTGGGGTAATTTACTGACTAATTAACTTTATAGAGAATGGCTATGCAGAGCAAGTCTAAGGAGGTCAGGAAAGTTCACCAGAGGAGGTTGGTGGGGGGAGCGGCTTTTAACTTTTTAACCCTTCAGGACCACATTTCCAATGGTCAGTGGGTCCAGTATGTTTGTAGAAGAGATGCCGGGGACAGATTTATTAGGACAGATTTATGACTGGAGTTTACAGAAGCAGAACTTAGGACATCTTCCCTCCCTAGATAAGATTTCAGTGGGCAGCTGTTTCACTCATTAATTGTGAGCATCCACTTTTGAAGGTTTGTGTTGGATGAGGTCCACTTCTCTTTCTTTGATGATGTATTTGGCTGCTTTTCATTTTCTGTCTTCAGCTATTTCTTCTCCTGTTAGCAAGGCTCTCAACTGTTTTTACCTGACGCTGATCCCTTTGCAAAGTGAGAAGGGAACTAAAATTAATGCAAGTCTACTGTGTTGTCAATAACTGGAGCTACTTTTTTAAAGATTTATTTATTCATTTGAAAGAGTTACACAGAGAGAGGAGAGAGAGAGAGAGAGAGAGAGAGAGAGAGAGAGAGAGAAAGAGAGAGACACCTTCCATCCGATTGTTCCCTCCCCAATTGGTAGCAACAGTTGGAGCTGTGCCAGTCTGAAGCCAGTAGCCAGGAGCTTCTTCTGGGATGAAGCTGTTTTTTTAAATAATTATTTATTTATTTGAAAGGCATAGTTACAGAGTGGCAGAAACAGAGATCAATGGCTGGAGCTGTTTGGATCCAAAACCAGAAGCCAGGAGCTTTGTCCAGGTCTCATAGGTGGGTGCAGGAGATGAGGGATTTGGGCCATCTTCTACTGTTTTCCCAGGCCACAGCAGAGAGCTGGATGGGAAGTGCAGCAGCCAGGATCCCAACCGGCACCCATATAGGATGCTGACACTGCAGGCAGTAGCTTTACCCACTATGCAACAGTGCTGCCCACTAACGGGAGCTCTTTTAATCTGAGTATGCATAAAGTGGAGAATTACAGCATCATAAATACATATAAGTAACAGTTTTTCTCTGCGCAGTACTTTACAGTTCCCAGTGATCCACTGAGAATCTCACTTTCCACACTGTGTAATTAAGAAGGTCAGTTAATTGTCTTATTTTGGGTTCTGTGTTTAAACCCATGACATTTTTGAAATGGGAGGATATTAGTTCTACAATTTCATAGAGACTGGTCTGTGGAAGCATCGATGGAAGTTATAACTGTGAGAGTGGTAAGAAAGAAGAATGGAAGAAATAAGTACCCCTTACGCCACACAGAGGTGTCCACAAATGGAATAGAAGATGTGCCCTTGAAAACTATGGCTGACTTTCTGGGACAAACTGTGTTTGAGTGCTTCACATGTTCTTATAGAAAGGTGTTGCCACCAGGTTATTAGTATATTTAGTTTTTAAAGATTTATTTATGTATTTGAAAATCAAAGTTTCACAGAGAGAGAAGGAGAGACAGAGAGAGAGAGAGAGAGAGGTCTTCCATCAGGTTCATTTCCCCAATGGCTTCATCATTGTGAACTTTGCTCAGTTCCTGACCTATACCTTTCCTTTAACCTAGTACTTTGCCATGTAGTAGCCCATGAAAACTGCAGACTGCACAAATGAATGAATACTTGGAGGGTTGTGATTTCTTAGAGGAACATCATGAGACAGAAGGAATAAAACAAAACAAAAGTATCCTCCGTGTATAGAAGGTATACTGTTTTTACAAGCCACAGAGAAGAGGAAGAAGAAGGAAAGTAGTGAGACTGGGAAGTTTGCGGCAAAGGAAATAGGCACTGGTCAAGAATTTAACAAGCCCATTAGGAAATATTAAGGTTTCCTTACTTCCATGTAGACTCTGCACTATAATGTTAAAAGGCGTCCTCTAAACCCACTTGTTGCACAAATGAAAACCCAAGCATTGTCTTCTCCCACAGATGGAGTCTGCTATTGGTTTTGATTTACATTTCCCTAATGGCTAGTGATATTGGGCATGTTCATCTATGTCTTGACCATTGAGATTTCCTCTTCTGAGAAACATCTATTCAGATCATTCTCCATTTCTGAACTGTACATTTTGCTTCTTGTTTGGAGTTTTTCCAGTTCTATATAAGTATGTTTTGGCTATCAATCTTTTGTCATAGTCAGAGTTTTCAATGTTTCCTGCCATTGCGTCCATTGTATGTTCACTCTGTTGATTACTTTGTTGTGAAGGTGTATCTTAATTTGATATGCTCAAATTTGTATATTTTATTTTGTTACTTGTGCTTTTGGAATCTGACCCAAAATTGTTGTCTATGTTAATGTTTTACAGTTTCTCATATGTTTACTTAGTTTTTGGTTTTATATTTAGACTTTTAATTCACCTTGAGTTGCTTTTACATAGTGTATGAGGTGTTGGGGTATCTTTTCAGGCTTCTACATATGGATAATCACTTTCCTTTAAACCATTTGCTAAAGGGATTTTTCTTTTTCCTGTTTGTTTTCTTTCCTTTGTTAAATAGGAGTTGCCTGTAGAAAAGTCGGTTTATTTCAGATGCCTATTCTTTTCCATTGAACTATGTGTCTTTTTTTCCAACAGTGCTAACACTGCTTCTATTCTTTTTAAGATTTATTTATTTATTTGCAAGGCCAGATGCTTCTTCCAAGTCTCTCATGTGGGTGCCAAAACCGTAGAACACAGTCCATCTACCACCAATTTCCCAGGTGCATTAGTAGGGAGCTGGATTGGAAGTGGAGCACCTGGTCTCCTAGCAGCAACATATGGGATGCATGCACAGCAGGTCAAGGCTTTAACCCACTACACCACAGCACCAAACCTTTCCTTATTTACTTCTGCTGTGATCTTTCATTATTCACTTTTTTCTACTGCCCTGCATCTTGACTCATTCCTGTTTTTTTCTGGGTTCTGGAGGATGCCAGTAGGTTGCTTCTGGGATATCTTTTTTGTGTTAGTAGATACTTGGTAATCTAAAATCACAGTTTTTAGTTTCTATATTTCTCTGCTATCACAAGGACCTTCTAGATGACAGCAGAAAATGCTGGCAGAAATGAGGATATATTAATTTGCTAAGAAAATACCACAGAGAATATGATGTAAATCATGGAATTTTACTTCTCAGAGTTGTAGAGCTTGAAAATATCAGATCAAGGTGCTTAAATAGGCTCGATTTTTCCAGAAGTGTTTCTCCGATGTGACAGACACATCTATCATTTGATCTACTTAAAAGTACTTTCTTCAGGTAGAGTCATGTTGGTGGTTAGCACTTCAGTGTTTGAGTTTTAGGGAGGCACATTTCAGTCCACAACAGCAAAAGGGTCCCTGTGGTCTACTTCAATGACAGCCATCTCTGCGGAGGACAGAAAGTTTGAAATCAGCATTAGGAGTTCTCACAGTATTACTGTCTGCTATCTCCATCAAATGTGCATTCATGTACACACAAACAAAACTACCTGTACACATAAACACATTCAACAGTGGAAATGCCTGATGGTTGTGTACAGGTAACATCAATATAATAATCCATAAGATGGCCTATTAGCAGACATTAAAAAGAGAATTAGAAAGAATGACAACAAAATCTGCAGTTACCTATATTTATGTCTATATGTATGATATTCAGTATTTATAGTTGCTAAAAGATGAATACTGATGTGTGGAAATAAGAGCTAAACCTTACCTTGCAATATTGCAGCCTAGTCTACATGAAAGATGTTTTCCTAAAACCTTTCCCTGGGCCCACTCTGTGGCATAGTAGATTAAGCATCCACCTGCAGCACCAGCATCCCACATGGGCACCAGTTTGAGTCCCTGCTCCTGCATTTCCAATTCAGCTCTTTGCTAATGGCCTAGGAAAGCTGTGGAATATGCCCTGAGTGCTTGGGCCCCTGCACCCATGTGAGAGACCTGGAGGAAGCTGCTGACTCCTGGCCTCTGGCACCTGGCTTCAGATCAGCCCAGCTCCAGCCATTCTGGCCAGTTAGGGGTGAACCAGTCGATAGAAGACCTCTCTTTCTCTTCCTCTCTATATCTGTCACTCTGCCTCACAATAAATAAATGCATTTTTTAAAAACCTTTCACATTTTAAATTTCTTAATTGTTTTAAAGATTCATTTATTTATTTATTTACAAGTCGAGTTACAGACAGAGAGGAGAGCCAGAGAGAAAGAGAGAGGTCTTCCATCTGATGTTCACTCCCTAATTGATTGCAACTGCCAGAGCTGTGCTGATCTGAAGCCAGGAGCCAGGAGCTAGTTCCAGGTCTCCCAGATGGGTACAGGGACCCAAAGACTTGGGCCATCTTGTACTACTTTGCCAGGCCATAGCAGAGAGCAGGATCAGAAGTGGAGCAGCTGAGTATTGAACCGGCCCTATATGGGATGCTGGCACTTCAGTCCAGGGTGTTAACCTGCTCCACCACAGCACCAGTCCAACATTTTAAATTTCTGATACTCTAAAGTAGCACAGGACTGCATTATATCTAGGAAAGATGCATTTAAAAATTATAAATCTAGTGCATTTTAGCAGAAGTGTTAACAAATACTTCTGATTTTCTCAGCATTATGTATAAATAAATGACATAATGAGTCATTGTCAGATTTTTAGCTTTTGACAGCCACTTATAATATTTCACAGCTTTTTGAAATGTATTGCTAGTGTGTTTTTCTCAACACATGCACTGGATTTTACCAGTTTAGTGCACAGTGTGTTGCCTCTTATAGGATTTGCATTTTAATTGGTTTTCATGGCACATGTAATCAACATCTGCAAAGCCTCTAAAACACATAAATAATAACATGAATCAGGCTTTTTTCTTAAATATTAATTTATTTATTTGAAAGAGTTGCACAAATAGAGGAGAGGTAGAGAGAGAGAGACAGACAGACAGAGACAGAGAGGTCTTCCATCTGCTGGTTTACTCCCAGTTGGCCGCAATGGGTGGTCTGTGTCAATCCGAAGTCAGGAGCTACTTCTGGATCTCTCATGTGTGCAAGGCCCCAAGGACTTGGGCCACCTTCTACTGCTTTCCCAGGCCATAGCAGAGAGCTGGTTCAGAAGTGGAGCAGCCACAACTTGAACTGGCACCCATATGGCTTGCCAGCACTGCAGGCAGCAACTTTATCTGCTATGCCACAGCACCAGCTCCACATTGCATCTCTTTAAGATGATTTGGATTTAAGTTCATGAGAAATTATTAGCATTGTGGGAACTGATAGATATGGATGAAGCAGGATGGACTTGTTAGGAATGGTGATGTTAATTTTCTTATAAAATAAATAAATAAGAAATTAAATATGGTCAGACATAAATGAAGACTAAATTTTATTAGTGGTAATCCAGAAAACACTGATCTCAGGTCTTTTTCTTCCAGTGTTAAGTTTATATTTTTAAATGCATATAAAGTGAACAAATTTCATGTAATTTACATATACAGTTTGAAGAGCAAACTGATAACATCCTATCCTGTCTTCCCTTGGTCTCATATTTCCAACTCGCTCCTTCTCATTTTATTTTCTTTTAATTTTGACAGCTGCATGCTTTGATTTTATTTTAGAATCACAAGCTTTAACCCTCTACAAAATAAAGAATTCAGCAAGTAGTAGAAGAAATATCAATGAGTATATGTTGTTTACTCTATCAAAGAGTACAGAAAAGTGCTATGAACAATACTCAAATCTCAAAATGTCATATTAACTCATATGCTACTTTTCGTTATCTATATATTAATTACCACCAGTCAGAGAAAACATATGGTATTTGTCTTTTGGGGACTGGCTTCTTTCATGAAGCATACTTCTTTCCAGTTCATCCATTTAGTTACAAAAGATAGGATTTCATTCTCAATTATGGCTGAATAGTATTTTACACTGTATTTATAGCTCATATTCTTTTTCCAGTCACCAGTTGATGGACTTCTGGGTTGATTCCATGTTAGCTATTGTGAATTGAGTTGTAATAAACATGAGGTACAGATAACTCATGCCTATGCATATTCTATTTCATTTCATGTGGATAAATTCCTAGGAGTCAGATGGCAGGATCATATGGTATGTTTGTTTTCAGATTTCTGAGGAACTTTGATACTGCCTTCCATAATGGCTGTACTAGCTTCATTCCCACCAACAGTGGGTTAGGGTACCTTTTTCTCTCCCTCTCCACCAGCCTTTATTGTTTGTTGACTTTTTCCAAAGAATTATTTATTTGAAAGGTAGAGTTACTTATAGGGAGAGGCAGAGGCAGAGGCAGAGGCAGAGAGACATAAGTATTTTATCTGCTTGTTTATTCTCCATATGGCACAACAGGTGGTGCTGGTCCAATCGGAAGCCAGAGTTAGGAGCATCTCCCTGGTCACCCAAGTGGGTGCAGGGACCCAGGCACTTGGGCCATCCTCCACTGCCCTCCCAGTCCAGTGCATAAAGCTGGACTGGAAGAGGAGCAACCGGGACCAGAACTGGCACCCATAGGGGATGCCAGCTCAATGGGTGGAGGATCAACCCAGTGTGCCACAGCACTGGCCCCCATCAGGGATATTTTTCTATAGTACTCTCTCTCCACTGTATCTTTTTCTAGTTGAAGAATTAAGGTGATGCAGGATTAATCGAAGGAGTTTGAGAGGATTGTCTCTCTTTCAATTGAGTTGAATAGTTTCAGAAATACTGGAATTAGTTCTTTAAAAGTCCTGTAGAATTCAATAGTGAGGCTGTCTGATCCTGGACTTTTCCTTGTTGGGAGGGTCTTTATTACTCATCCAATCTCTGTCTTGGTTTTTGATTTGTTTAGCTTTTCTATGTGTCTTCATGACTTAATTTTGGTATATTGTGTATGTCCAGGAATCTGTTGATTTTTCCTCTAGGATTTCCAATTTGTTAGCCATCACAACAAATACCCACATCCTATATTGCAGTGCTAATCTGAGTTTTGGGTACTCCACTTCCAAACCAATTTCATGTTAATACCCCTAGGAAGCAATGGATAATAGCTCAAATTCTTTCCTTCTTGTCATCTAATTTGGAGAACTGTAACCTCAATGGGGACTTGAGAACCTGGTCTTGCACAGTTGTAGCCATATAGAAAGTGAACCAGCAGATGGGAGACCTCTCTGCTTCTCTTTCCTTCTCTCTTTGTCTCTGTGTCTCTCTGCCTTTTTTATCATATTAAAATATTTAATTACTTATTTGAAAGAGTTACAGAGAGAGGGAGAGACAGAAATCTTCCACCACCTAATTCATTTTTGAGATGACTTTAATAGCCAGAGTGTGGCCAGGTTGAAGCCAGGAGCTTTTCCTCCGATGTGCGTGGCAGCATCCCAGCACTTGGGCCATCTTTCCCTGCTTTTTCAGTCCATTGGTAAGGAGCTGGATCAGAAATGGAATAGCTGGTACTTGAACTGGTGCACATACAGGATGCCAATGTAACAGATAGCAACTTTGTCCACTGCACCACAACCACCAGCTCCTCTTTCTGCCTTTCCAATAAATAAATCTTTTGAAAAAGAACTTAAGGTAGTAAAAGTCATCATGACTGAGCAATGGCAAATTTATTGAAGTGATCGACTTTCTTAAAGATCTATTTATGAATTTGAAAGGCAGCACTAGAAAGAGAGAGTGGGAGAGATGGATCTTCCTCCTGGTTTGTTCACTCCTCAAATGGCTGCAATGGCTGCGGCTAGGCCAGACTGATACCAGGAGCCAGGGGCTTCTTCCAGGTCTCTCACATGGGTGCAGGAGCCCCAATATTTGAGTCACCCTGTGCTGCTTTTCCAGACACATTAGCAGGGAACTGGATCCATTTGGAGCATTAATGTCTATGATACTCTCCTTGCAGTTGAAGGATTTAGAATCCATTTCGATTATGGGTGGGCCAAGTACAACAGCTTCCAATTGTCCAAGGTTTGGATTAGATGGGTTCTGAGAAATTTTGTTAAAATAGTTATTAATCATAACTCTGAGCTTAAGCTTTTCTTACCAAATTTTCATATTTGCTGATGTTTATATCTATGGGAAAATTGGGTCTCTGGATTGCAACCAATGAAAGCATCCAGACTAACAGTAATAAGGTCAACAGTCAGCAGAATGATGTCCAGCTGAACTGAAATAGCTTTTCTTATTTGGTAGAGGGGTTACCTCTTGCATTATGCTGACATACTGACATAGACAGTAGATGTTGGAGCCTGTCCCTTCTGCCAAATGGAGAATACTACATTTTGGTCCATCATATATATATTTATATATTATAATATATATTATATTATATATTTCTATACATAATATAGAATTACATATAATTATTATAAATATATAATTATATATGAATTTATTATTTATATAAAATATATAATTATTTCTGATCCAGCTCCTTACCAATGGATTGAAAAAGCCATGAAAGATGGTCCAAGTGCCTGGGTTACTGTGACACAGAGCGGAGGAGAAGCTCCTGGTTTCAAACTGGCCACACGCTGGCTTTTGAAGTCTTCTCAATAATATATATGTATATTATATATAATATTAATAATAAATTATATAATATCTGTTTATAATTATTATATATTATATAATATATTGTATGTTAAATTATAATATATTTTATATTGAATATATTTATATACATAAATATATAAATAAATGTATATATATATAAATTATTTATTTATGTATTTGACAGGTGTACTTACAGACAGTGAGAGGAAGAGACAGAGAAAGGTCTTCCATATGCTTATTTACTCCCCTAATGACTGCTGGGAGCACAAGGACAGTGCCTAGAGTTTATTTTGATGGATTTTAGCCCCTTTCATTGGAGGGAAGCCCAATGAAGCTGGACTGATTTGTAAACCTCACAAGTGTCTTTTCAAGGTGAAGGCAAACTGAGACTGAGGGGTTTCTGGAAAAACTTGGAACAAAATGCATTTGCCACACTTGCTTAAGACACATCATTTATCTATTGATTTCATCAGATCTGTTAACATTAAGTATAAGGTACAGGGGACATGGTGGATGGCATATAGCAATATGATTTTAGTAATATATCATGAGGTGCTTTTATTTTTGGTGGATTTAGCAGGTAAAATTGGGCTACCTAATGGGATGTAGCTGGAATAATCACCTTTTTGTTAAATAAATCTGAGGTAATAAATGTTAGTGTATGAAGACATTGAGTTTTCTGTTATTGGGCCTTCTTGGTTATTTTAATCTGGGATCTGCGAATTCTCATTTTCTTTATTTTATTCCTCATCATGTCGGACCAACTCTGCTGCTTTGGGGATTTTTTTAGTACATCTGACATTTGGAAATTTAGACAATAGTATAGTTAAAATGAGATGTACCAAGTAAAGTATTTATTTTTATTCTGATACATATTTTGGAATTCTTCTAAAATTCCTATTGAGTATCCTTGTTAAATTTAGTTGCATCCCAGGTTAAGACTTATTGGAGACAGGTGCCATGGCTCAATAGGCTAATCCTCCACCAGCGGTGCAGGCACACCGAGTTCTAGTCCTGCTGAGAGAGCCAGATTCTGTCCCAGTTGCTCCTCTTCCAGTCCAGCTCTCTGCAATGGCCCAGGAGTGCAGTGGAGGATGGCCCAAGTGCTTGGGCCCTGCACCTGCATGGGAGATCAGGAGGAAGCACCTGGCTCCTGCTTTTGTATCAGCACAGTGTGCCGGCCGCAGCACACTGGCCACAGCGGCCACTGGGGGGTAAACCAACAGAAAAAGGAAGACCTTTCTCTCTGTCTCTCTCTCTCACTGTCCACTCTGCCTGTCAAAATAAAAAATAATTTTTATAAAAAAGACTTATTGGAGCCACTCTAGTGATTATACCCATGAAACTTTGTTAATTAATGCAAATAGAACCTGGGAAAATTGATGTATATCTTATGCTGTAGAGACTTAAGATTGAACATCTTTTTTATCTTTTTTAATTATATAATTTAAAAACAAATTTTAGATTTTTTTTGACTTTACTAAGCCACAGCTCTGGCCCCATTAATATGTCTTAACAATGTCTTTTCCTCTCAGACTTATCTCTATTGGTTCAGTTAACTGCATGTCTTTTCTTTAGATTCAGATTCTCTCAGCTGTCAAAGCTTATTCATCTTAATTCTGTTGTTCCTATTTCCCTCCGTTTTATTCTGTCCCTAGGCTAATTGAGGTCATGATTCTCCATTCCTTCTGTGTGGTGTCACAGTAGGCTTGAAGTGTTCTTTTTCTCTTCTGATTTCTAAAGAAAGAAATTATGTATTCCCCCAGTTTAGATATTTTAATAATGCACTCTAAAACAAAGGTTAAATGTTCTTAATTTGACAAGAATTTTCAGGGCCAGTGGTGTGGCATAGTGGGTAGAGCCACCACTTGCAGTGCTGGCAGCTCATATGGATCCAGATCTCTGCTAAAGCCTGAGAAAGCAGTAGAAGATGGCACAAGTCCTGGGCCCCTGCACCCATGTGGGAGACCTGGAAGAAGCTCCTTGCTCCTGGCTTTGGATTGGCACAACTCTGGCCATTGCAGCCAACTGGGGAGTGAACCAGTGGATGGAAGACCCCTCTCTCTTCTCTGCCTCTCTCTGTGTAATTCTGACTTTAAAATAAATAAATCTTTAAAAAAAGATTTTTTTCTAATTTTAGAATTGTTCTCCTTCATTGTCACTTCAGGGTGTGTGTAAAGAGTGCATATCCAGTTTTTCTATTTTGGAATTTTGGGATTTTGTATTAGCTCTGCTGTGTATTCATTTTTCTCGAGCATTGGTGATATCTTCTCCTTAGTTGTATTAAGAGAGAGAGCAATAGCCCTCATGTCTTTTTAGGTAAGTAAGACATATTAAACACAGAGCATTCAGTATACATTCATAGTAGTTTGACTTGTTCAATTGATTTACGTGACCTCCCTTGGACATTCTTGGTCTCTGCTGTACAACTTTCTGTACTCATTAATTCTTTGATATTCCCAAATCCAGAAAATGAATGATTCAACAGCGGTGTTCCTGTATTTGCTGGGACTCAGGGTAAGAAGCAAAGTGGAGGTGTTCAGGAATCTAAAGGTACATGCTACATAGCAAAGCACATCATTTCCTATACAAAGTGACTGGGAAATCCAGAATCTTTTGCATACTATATTGGATCCTGAACTATTACTGACCTATTCAGTAAGATTTTATTGTATTTATTTTCTGTGTTTGTGTTTGTATTTCTAAATAAACTCTGCTGGGCTACTTAACATTAACATGTATTGCAGAATTCTTTCATCAGTTTTCACTTTTAAAAAATTTCTCTTTCAGTTTTATGGGAGAGGGTAGAAGCTTTCTGCTATGTAACTGAAAATTCATTCATTCATTAAAGTAAAAATATTTGTTGGAAATGGGTGGAATACTATTAATTCTTGTGTGATTTTCATGAAACTAAATACATTCTCTATTTTGTTTTGCTTAAAATTTCTGCATGTGTGGACTTCTTTTTTCCTTCTTGCCCCAGATCTCTTTGTGTATTGGGATGGTAAATGGGTTTTACACTGGAGAAAACATGTTATTTTGGCAAAGAAGTACTTAGCCTTCCTGCTTCAAGTATTCAAATATTGCATTAGAAATCAGTATATTTGTTTACTGTACAAATGTCCTTCATACAATTTTGTAATATTCCGGGATGTGAGAGGGAGCAGGAAATAGGAGGGTTATGGGTGGGGGGGAAGTTATGATTGTCAGCATAAATTATTGCCCTACACTTTTTATAGACACTCTTCAAAGCATATCCTCAAACTAATTCAATTAATTTAAAGGATTTATTAAATGATAGACTACATGAAATTTATCGATGTATTTTATCAAGCAATCATCCAATGTAAATGATTACCATATGTTTGCACTTCAGGGAATCATTCTATTGTGAATATTTTGGCATCAATATAATTTTGTTTAAAATTTCTTTATGAAAAAATATCTAGACTAGAAATCAATTGAATGCGTTGCATGGTTTTGTTACCTAATGACAAATTGCCTTCACTGAGGTTTATAATTATTTATTCTTTCAACACTAATGTTATGTATTTACCAAATACAGTAATGTTAATATACATTTGGGGTTGGCACTGTGGCATAGCGGGTAAAGCTGCAGCCTGGCAGTGCTAGCATCCCAAATGGATGCCAGTTTGAGTCCCAGCTGCTCCATTTCTGGGCCACCTCTCTGCTAAGGCCTGGGAAAGCACTGGAAGATGGTCCAAGTCCATGAGCCCCAGAACTCGCATGGGGGACCCAGAAGATGCTTCTGGCTTCTGGCTTTGGGTCGGTGCAGCTCTAGTCATTGCAGCCAATTGGGGAGTGAACCAGCAGATGGAAGACCTCCCTCTCTCCTTTCTGCCTCTTCTCTCTCTGAGTAACTCTGGCTTTCAAATAAATAAGTAAATAGATAAGTAATTTTTAAAAAGATACATTTGTTTGCAAACAATATGTGACATCAATACAACTACTTAAATTTTCTCATACAAGTAGTTTAATTTGGAGGCCTGAATTATGGCTGATTGGTTCTGTAGTCTAATGATATCTTTGAACCCAACTATTTTCCCCTTCTTTATGAATTTCAGTGTTGTATATTACTAGAATTCTGAAAAAAATTCACAGAAACTTTAGGCATCATCTAAACATCATAATCTCCAAAGAGCAAAAATCATTGCAAACTATGATTTTCTAGAATTATTTCTTTGGATAATGCTACAATTTTATTGTAGCTTTAAATTGAGCACACACACACACACACACACACCCATGTACCATACATACATTCACAAATGTACATACACAATCAGCAAGTCTCCAATGCATTTACCAAAGTGCATCAATGTGCTAGTTTAAGATTACTGCCAAAGAATGGTCCCTTTCTTTAAATACCAATTTACTCTATTGATTTATTTTTGACCAAAAATGATGCAGTTTAGTTATTGTTTTGACAAAGAGGCAGGTATCATCACAAAGCACAAATGAGTGAATAAGTTACATTATCCAGGGAATTAGATAAGAAATGGCTCACTCATCAAATTAAAAGGAATTGAATCTAGTTTGAGTTACCATGTCAAGCAAAATATGAAGTTTTACAAAACTTGAATGTATATAATTTCAAATAAATTTTGAGTTGTATCTAAATGTGTACACTACAACATTAAGCATAAAGGCACAGATATTTAAATACCTTTATTTAGGAAAATGTGAATAGATAATAATAATAATTGCTAACATTTATTTTATACCAGGTGATGTTTCCTGAATTTTATGTTTCCAGAAAAATGGAGGTAGCTCCTGTTATTTTAACTTTAAAGAAAATGCAACTGAGGCATGAAGAGGTAAGTAACTGGTTTGCCCAAGGATATATAATCATGAAGTGGCAAAGCCTTAGACTTGGCATGATCTGAATGGCAGCCATTTTTTTTTTCACAAATTCAATGTTTGATCTATTTCATATATTCACTAAAAGGATTTACTATCAAATGATACTTTCTGATAAAACCTATGAAAACTGCAGAGGAGTATTGCTCCAAAGCAAATACTTGAGGCTAGCATTATGTGTAGCAGGTAAAGCCATTGTCTTTAAATTTAGCAAAGATATGCCTTGTTAGATGAGTGTACTTTGTGTAATTCTTCTTGTCAGTGTATACACTTTAGAAATTGATTACAGGGCACAGCATGTTAAAACCCCAACCTAGGGTGCCAGCATCCCATATGGGTGCTGGTTTGAGTTCCAGTTGCTCCACTTCTGATCTGGCTCCTTGCTAATGCACCTGGGAAAGCATCAGAGGATGGCTCAAGTCCTTGGGCCCCTGCACCTGTGTGGGAGACCTGAGAAAAGCTCCTGGCTCCGGGCTTCAGATCAGCTCAGCTCCGGCTTTTGCAGCCAATTGGGAAGAGAACCAGCAGATTGAAGACTTTTCTCTCTGTCTCTACCTCTCTATATAACTCTGTCTTTCAAATAAATAAAAATAAATCTAGAAAAAAAGAAATTGATTACATCAGGCAACACATATGAACTTTTTTATAGAAAGATTGACCTTTAGAAAAATTTTAGACCTACAGAAAAAAAATGTGGTACAAATGTGAACTTTTGAATAAAAATCTATTTTTCATGAAAGCATGGTGTTATAAAACAGAGCAATACCTCACTGAGAACCAAAAATAAATTGGACTATCTCATTCTGTGATTTGAAATCTAGGGACAAATGTCCTTTATTTTTCTTACAGAGAATGTAAATAGTGTTGTGATATCAAACTCATTCTAAGTTTAGGTACCCGATGGAAAGTTTGATCTAATGAAAGCAAATCTGTTGGATCATTTACCTCATACATTCCACTACCATGAAAATAATATATCTGTCATGATACATCAAGAAGAAAACATATTTATGCCTAAAAATACAAATTCAACTATTACAAGCTGTTCAGCAAAATTTAAATTGTATGTTTTTAATATTCTAAAATGGAACATTTTTCTTTGCTTCTCAATAAAAATGTGATACACTTTAACATCTTCAGAATAAGAACTGAGAGTGTACAAGGCAAAATTTATTTATTTATTTATTTATTTTTTGCCAGGCAGAGTTAGACAGTGAGAGAGACAGAGAGAAAGGTCTTCCTTCCATTGGTTCACCCACCAAATGGCCACCATGGCCTCCCGATCTCCCATGTGGGTGCAGGGCCCAAGCACTTGGGCCATCCTCCATTGCTCTCCTGGGCCACAGCAGAGAGATGGACTGGAAGAGGAGCAACCGGGACTAGAACCTGGGGTGCCAGCACTGCAGGCGGAGGATTAGCCTTGTGAGCCACGTACCCGGTGAAATATAGTTTAAAGAGAGAATTTATAACGTTCATTTTTAAAGTAACAAAAACATTTTTCACTTCTTGGTTTGCATTTTAAATTTGTACATATATATATATATATATATATATATATATATATTAGCCATCCTTACTGGTTATTGCAAATTACCACATCCCAAAATTAATTGCTTCTCAACATTTACAATTTGTTTCTTCACTTTAAAGAAAAATATTTGTGTCTCTTGAGTAAACAAGTAAATATAATGATTTGGCATCATTTTATAAAACTCAAATCTGTAAGAACTCAAAAACCACTGCAGAAATATTCTATAAGAATGTACTCATGCATATTGTTCTTACAATAGATTCACCCATGTCATAGGAGAGCAACTCCTTGCTCAACATTCAAAATGTTCACAGTCTTCGAAATATTCCTTTTAGCATAGTGACCACAGTTGGACACAAGAGAGTCTTTAAAATTAAAAGAAACAATTTGGGTATGCTGACTTTCCTAGTCTTCTTGTTTTCCTGGGACAGAGTATCTTTTTTGAATGCAGGCTGACAAGGATACAACCCCCACCACAAAGTAAAATGCCTAAACATTAGAGCACTGCTCCTGACCCCTGCTCACTTGTTCCTCTATGTGGGATTTATGAATGACTTGCATGAATGGAGAGATGAAAGAGGCAATGAGCTACCACCCCCCTTTTTCTTTATTTAGCACTTTTCTAGGATGCCTATGAGAACATGGGTTCTTGTCTGCCCTTTTTTATACTGTAAATTTAGCAAAAAACCTGTGCTCTGTAAGTGACTAGGTAAGGATGCAATGTAATGTACTAGGGCAATGGAAAGGAATTTTTGTTGCTAAGCACCAAGACCAACAACTCTGTGGGCTAGAAAGCTTACATTTTGACTTCTTTCCATGTCCAGCTTGAACCATTCAGAATTCAGAGAAAGTAGGAATGTAAGTTATGAGCACACTTCACTGCCACAAATGTTATGATACTCATCAGTTTGTAATCAGGAATGACTTAAAATTTAACCAAAAATACCACAGTAAACTATGGCAGATTCATCAACACCTACACTTATAACTAACATCCACATTTATAATTGTATCTTTCTATGAAGGATCTGACAGGAATTATTATCTGGGATGGATAATTAACAACTCCTTATACAATTTTTATAATGTACCAAAAAAGTGAACTTTGAATCCTTTGGGAATTGGATAAGCTAAATATATTTGTATTTGATGAATTCAGGCTGAGAACTTGTAAGTATAATACCAACCATAATACCTACTAAAAAATTAAATACCTTGGAATAAATTTAACTAAGAATTTGAAAGATCTTCACAATGAAAATTACAAAATATTAAAGGAAGAAATAGAAGAACACACACA
Source organism: Oryctolagus cuniculus (assembly GCF_964237555.1). Lineage (NCBI taxonomy): Eukaryota > Metazoa > Chordata > Mammalia > Lagomorpha > Leporidae > Oryctolagus > Oryctolagus cuniculus. The sequence continues at coordinate 81,688,329 of NC_091444.1, read as the reverse complement.
AAAATGGAAAAATATTTCATGTTTGTGCACTGGAAAAAATAATATCATCAAAATGTTCATACTACCCAAAGCGATTTATAGATTCAATGAGACCCCAATCAAAACTCCAAGAACATTCTTCTAAGATCTAGAAAAAAAGAATGCTTAAATTTGTGTAGAAACACAAGAGACCCCCAAATAACTAAAGCAACATTAAACAAGAAAAAGTTGGAAGTATCAGAAGACCAGATTTCAAGACATACTACAGGGCAGTTACAAACAAAACAGCCTGGGACTGGAACAGAAAAAGACATGTATACCAATGAAACAAAATATAAACCAAAAAAATTAATCCATGCAGCTACAACCAACTAGTCTTTGACAAATGAGCTAAAATCAATCCCTGGAGAAAGGACAGTCTCTTCAACAAATAGTGTTGGGAAAATTGGATCTCAACATGCAGACATATGAAACAAAACCTATACTTACACCCATACAAAAATCAACTCACAACTGATCATGACTCTAAATCTATGGCCTGATATCAACAAATTACTAGAGGAAAATATTGGGAAAACTGCAAGACATTAGCATAGGAAAGACTTCTTGGTAAAGACCCCAGAAGCACAGGCAATGAAAGCAGAAAGAGACAAAAGGGATTACATCAAGCTTAGAAGATTTGTGCTGCAAAGGAAACACTAAGCAAAGTGAAGAGTGGTAGAAAATATTTGCAAACTATATAACTGATAAAGGGTTAATATCTTGAAGTAACACCTTGACAGTAGGGACTCCATTTTGGAGCACTTGAGACTCCATTCTGGGAAGGTGCCCCCCCACACCATGAGACTCTGGTCTGAGACTATGATCTAAAACAGTTGAATAATAGCAGTCTACTACATCTCACTTGGCAGAGCACAGAAACCCCCTAGCATGATCGCTCAAGCTTGGAAGTGGATAGACTACACCTGGGTTAATGATAAAAAATGTAATTTGTCTAAGTCCTACGTATGATTAAAACCAATACCTGGATTAATGTCAAGATTATAATTGGAATTGTTAAGATTGTAACTGGTATTGTCAATATTATAATTGATACTAGCTTATTGATACTAGCTTATTGATAGTAGATTATAATTGATACTAGTTTCACATAGGTTTTAGGTCAGTAACCAGTAACCAGTAACCATGTATTCCCCCCTATTCCTAGCAACCATGAATTCCCCTCCCGATTTTGTGGTTTTTGCCTTTGTAAACCCTGTTGCTTTGGGCTTCAGGGTCGAGAGTTCTTTAGGGCATGAGCCCACTCTCCACCACCCGCAATAAAGGACCACCAAATTTTATCAATCTGTGGAGCTCTTTTGTTTGCACTCACTCAGGTACAACAATCTGATGTTCATAAAGATCTTAAGAGACTCAACTTCAATAAAATAATGCAGTTAAGAAATGGGCAAAGGACATGCACAGAAAATTTTCAAAGGATGCAATCAATACAAATGGCCTACAGACACATGAAAAGATACTCAACATCACTAACCATCAGGGAAATGCAAAAACACCATAAAGTTTCATCTCATCCCAGGTAGAATGTCTATCATCCAAAAATGAAAAAAATAATAAATGCTGGTAAGGATGTTGGAGAAAAGGCACACTTATACGCTGTTCATAGGAATGTAAAGTAGTACAACCATTATGGAAGACAGTAAGGATATTCCTCAGAAATCTGAAAATAGATCTACTATATGACCCAGCAATCCCACCCATGGGAATTTACCCAAACAAGATGAAATCAGGCTTTGGAAGAGTTATTTATAACCCCCATGTTTACTGCACCTCAATTGGCAATAATTAAGATAAGCAATCAAATCAGATTCCCATTAACTGATGTCTGGAAAAAGAAAATGAGTAGTATGGAATACTGCTCAGTCATAAAAAAGAATGAAACCCTGTCTTTGCAATACATGAATGCAACTGCAAACCATTATGCTTATTGAAATGAGCAATTCAAGAAAGATAAATGTCATTTCTTCCCTGATAAGTTCTGATTAATATAGGATACAAGAATAAATAAGAATGAAATGGATTTATGATTTGATTATTGTTTTAAGCCCTTGTGGATACTCTAGTCAAACTGTGGTTTTGGATTTTTTTTTATTTGTTGAATAGTATGGTTAGTGGTGCACTAAACCCAAGGTTCAAAAGAAAATTGTGAAATCATGTTTTTTTGAATTTATGTTTTTGCAAAACTTATAGAGAAAAAGGAAAGGTGAGTGGGGATTGATGGAGGGAGTGAGGGGACTATGGATATCTTCTTAGCATTGTATTTATAAAATACATGATATCTGTTCTCTTTATATTAATAAAAAATTTTGGAGTGCCTAAAGGTAAACATCTCCTACGAGCTGATCTTCAGCAGAAATGCTAAGAATATTCACTGCAGAAAGGACAGTCTTTTCAACGAATGGTGCTTTGAATATTGAATATTCACACATAGAAGATTTAAACTTTATCTCTCATCATATACAAAACTGAACTCAAAGGTGTTCATTTACCCTAGGCATTAAGATGTCAGTTAAGATGCTAGTGTCTCATATCAAAGTACCTAGTAGATACCCAGCTCTGACTCCTGACTCCAGTTTCCTGCTAATGCAGATACTGGGAGGGAGTAGGGATAACTCAAGTACATGCAGGAAAGCTGGGTTGAATTCCACACTATTGGCTTCTGTTTGGCCCAGTCCTGTCGTTTGTGGGCATTTGTGGAGTCAATCAATATGAGAGCTCTCTCTTTTTGTTTATCTGCTCTCAAATAAATAATTTTACACTCAATTCAAAATTATTTAAAGACTTAAATGTAAGATCTGAAAGTACTAGGAAAAAAATGCTTCAGGACATTGGATTGAGTAAGTATTTGAAGGATACGACAACAAAGCACTAGAAGAAAAAAGCAAAAATAGTCAAATGGACTTTTTTATTTATTTAACAGGTAGAGTTATAGACAGTGAGAGACAGAGACAAAGAGAAAGGTCTTCCTTCCATTGGTTCACTCCCCAAATGGCCACTATGGCTGGCGCCGTGCCAGGAGCAAAGCCAGGAGCAAGGTGCTTCCTTGTGGTCTCCCATATGGGTGCAGGGCCCAAACACTTGGGCCATCCTCCACTGCCATTCTGGGATGCAGCAGAGAGCTGGACTGGAAGAGGAGCAACTGGGACTAGAACCCAGTGCCCATATGGAATGCCGGCACTGCAGCAAGTGAGCCACGGCACTGGCCCTGGAATTTTACCAAATTAAAAAACTTCCGCAAAGCAAACAAAATAATCAACATAACAAAGAGAGAATATGAAATTGGAGAAAATATTTAGAAAATATACACCTATTAAGGTGTATACACCCTTTAAGACATTTTAAAAACTCAATGAAAAATGAACAGATTTTAAAATTGGCATTAGATCTAAATGCTCATTTGTCAAAGAAAGGCATACAAATGGCCAAGAAGTACATGAAAAATGTTCAGCATCACTAATTAACAGGGAAATACAAATACAAATCAAAACCTCAATTAGACACCAAGTTACTCCAGTTAGAATGCCTATTATCAAAGGCAAAACAGTGGCTGGTATTGTCACACAGCAGGTTAAGCCATGCTCTGTGACACTGGCATCCCATATGAGCACTAGTTCAACTCCACATCCCATCCAGCTCCCTGCTAATGTGTCTGGGGAAGCAGCATAAGGTGACCCAAGTGCTTGGGCCCCTGTCATCCACATGGGAGACCCAGATGGAGTTCCAGGCTTCTGGCTTCAGTCTGGCACAGACCAGCCATTGTGGTCATTTGTAGAGTGAACCAGTGATGAAAGATCTGTCTCTCTGTCTCACTATGTGTCTCCCTCTTTGTAACTGTTCCTTTCAAATAAATAAATTAATCGTATAAAAAAGAAAAATACACACTTGAAGGAATTGTATGCAAATTTAACAAAAACTTGGAGAACTCAGTAACAGGAAAATAAATGCCTTCAAATTTAACTACTGCCAGAATACATAGAGACACACGTAAAATGCATAATAAAATAAACATATACGGGGCTGGCACCATGGCTCATTTGGTTAATCCTCCACTTGTAGTGCTGGCATCCCATATGGGCACAGGGTTCTAGTCCCAGTTGCTCCTCTTCCAGTCCAGCTCTCTGTTGTGGCCTGGGAGTGCAGTGGAGGATGCCCCAAGTGCTTGGGCTCTGCACCCACATCAGAGACCAGGAGGAAGCACCTGGCTCCTGGCTTCGGATCAGCATAGTTCCAGCCATATTGGCCATTGGAGGATGCACCAATGGAAGGAAGACCTTTCTCACTGTCTCTCTCTTTCTTTCTCACTGTCTAACTCTATCTGTCAAATAAATAAAAAAGCATATAAACCAATCTGAATATTAGAGAATTCTGAGAAAAAGAAGTGTACTGTACATAAAGGAAGAGCACATTTAGACAGCAACAAGATGGATACACTGTGTATCAGGATGGTTACACTTAAAAACACACATTAAAAATGCTTTCAAAGATAGAGTAGCAGGACATCTCATTCATTCCTGGTGAGAATGCATCATGGGCTAGATGCTTTATCAGACATCTTGGCATGTTATTAGGAATCCAACACCGTGTCATACACCATACATGTTCTAATATATTTACAGAGCTGGTGTGAAAACGTATGCCTTGATAAAAGCTGACATGAAAATATATATAGCAGCTTTATTCACAATGGCTAAAGCTCATAGAAAACCACATTGTTCCTCAACAGTTAACCACATAACCAAACCTTCAAAGTGCATGGAGACCCTGGGAAGAGAACAGGAGATGAAGACACATGAGATGTTTAGGGTGCAGGCATTTAGCATGGGGACACAAGAAAAAAGCCGAGGCTGAAGTCATAGGGGATCTAGAAGCCCAAGGAAGACAATGACTTCAAGCAAAGGGCAGAGAGGTATCTGAAGGCTGCCATGAGCTGAAGGCTCAGGCTATGAAGTCACTCCAGGGTAGCAGGATAATACTCCGGAGTAGAGATGCAGATAACTGATGGGCGATCACGGCTTCATGCAGAGGGGCTGGAGGACCTGACAGCTGGCTTGGGATGCAGGCACAGATGGACACTCAAGGAAAGATGTGATGGAGGGTCTGGCATTGTGGTGCAGTGGGTTACACCACTACCTATAATGTTGGCATTCCATATGGGTGCTGGTTTGTATGCTGGCTGTTCCCGTTCAGATCCAGCTCCCTGCCAAAGACCTGGGAAAGCAGTGGAAGATGGCCTTACTGTTTTGTCCTCTGCCACCCACGTAGGAGACCCAGAAGAAGCTCCAAAGGCCTGACTCCTGGCTTCAGATGGGCCCAACCCTGGCCATTGCAACCAATTGGGGAGTGAGCCAGAGGATGGAAGCCCTTTCTGTCTCTCTATGTCTCTGTCTCTCCCTCTATGTGATAAGGAAATAACTTGAGATATTAAATTTCATGGGGTTTTTTTGGACAGAGTTAGGCAGCGACAGAGAGATAAAGATCTTCCTTCCATTGATTCACACCCCAAATGGTTGCCACGGCCAGTGCATAGTGGCAATCCAAAGCCAGGAGCCAGGTGTTCCCTCCTGGTCTCCATGCGGGTGCAGGGTCCAAGTAAGTTGAGCCATCCTCCACTGCCTTCCCGGGCCACAGCAGAGAAATGGACTGGAAGTGGAGCAACCAGGACTAGAACCTAGAGTGCCAGTGCCACAGCCAGAGGATTAGCCTAGTGAGCCATGGCACTGGCCCTCTATGTAATTTTCAAATAAATCTTTTTTTAAAAAGAGGTGCTGGAGACACAGGGGATGGAGACTTATGAAGGCACATGGAATAAGACTGTGTCTAGGGAGGCCGTTCAGGCATCAGAATTCTACTTCTCCACTGTCTGTTTGTCATGATAAAGCCTCCCTTTGAGCAACCACCATTTAAAGATGCCACGTGACAGACTCCTTGTCTCTGAGGCTAATATGTGTCCGTAAAGCCTACTTTAGAAGTAAGAAGTACAGATAATCATAACAAAATCTGTGACTGCCTCTGGAAGACTGAGGGACCAGGGGGTGTGGAAAAACACAAAATTGGGGCCAGTGCCGTGGCTCACTTGGTTAATCCTCCACATGTAGTGCCAGCATCTTATATGGGCACCGGGTTCTAGTCCTGGCTGCTCCTCTTGCAGTCCAGCTCTCTGCTGTGGCCTGGGAAGGCAGTGGAAGATGGCCGAACTGCCTGGGCCCTGCACCCATATGAGAGACCATGAGGAGGTATCTGGCAGCTGGATTTGGATCAGTGCTGCACACTGGCTGTAGCAGCCATTTGGGGGGTGAACCAATGGAAGGAAGATTTTTCTGTCTCTCTCTCACTGTCTAACTTTGCCAAAAAATAAAAATAAAAAACACAAAATTTAATATCTCAATTTATTTCCTATCACTTCTTTTTTTTTTTAATTTTCACAGCAATGTCTTGCAATCACTTGGAAACAGGTAACAACATAGGGACCTAACATATAGACTGAAAGGATTGCAGACTCAAAACACAAACCTGGTTATTCACATCGAATGCACCTTTGCTCGAGAATGACACTGACTGCTGACTGTGAGTTTCCAGCAGTTCTTAGGATGCCAAGTCTTCTGAAAACACTTTGAAACCTGTCTTCCCAGACTGAGAACCCATGGATAACAGGACTGGAGAGAGCAGTGCTCTAAGACTAGCTCAGCATCTGCTTCCACCCTTGGTAGGCACACTGAGGGGGAGTAGCTGCATTCTCTGTGCCCTCCAGCAGGCGTGTGTACTAGGGTTCACTCCCAGCCCTGGGGCCTCCAGAAACCCTGCAGCCAGCCTTCCTCCACAGCCATGTGGTGGGGTCATGGGTTGGCTCCCACAGGGTGCACGGGGCACCTGGTGGCCCTCACCCCCCACCATTCCCTGACCTCTGGTCTGGTGCCCCCACCTCCGGGTTGGAAAAATCCCAGAATCAGTTGAGAGCCACAGATAAGAAGGGAGGATTGGCACAGCACTGGCTGGGAGAGACCCTGAGGGGCCCTGTGGCACCCATGGGTTGGCCTCAAGGTCCCAGGGTGGCTGCAGCAGGGCCTGCACAGGTCACCCCTGCACTCTCCCCAGACCCAGCTATCTGGAGTTCGCAAGTACAGAGATCCTGCATCCTTCAGTGCTGGGAGCACACTTCCTCAGGGTCTCCCACAGCCAGAAGTTCACAAAGGGCCACCACTTCCTCCTGTGCATCCATTTCCTCACTCCTGAGTCAGCACCATCCATTTATGCTGAGTCATCATGAAATTTCTGCTGGGTCATCATTACCATACCTTCTGAGTCATCATGAAATTTCTGCTGACTCATCATTACCACCTACCTGGTCCCCACATGTTCTCTTTAGAGACCTGAGCCCTGTCAAGGGGTCCTGAGAGATAGGGTGGTCCCCAGCAACTCCATCCTGGTCTCTAGCAGGTATACATTGCCCCATCTGGGTCTCCAGGCCTCCAGCCAGGTCCCCAGGTCCTCCATCCAGGCACCGGTGCCTCCATCCAGGTCTCTAGGGCTCCATCTGGTTCTCTAGCAGGTGCACAGGGATCCATACAGTCTCTAGGAGCCTCATCTGGGTTTCCATGGCTCCATCTGGTTCTCCAGTGCTCCATCTGGGTCTCCAGAGCTCAATTTGGGTCCCCAGGGGCTCCATCCTGGTTTCCAGCAGGTGCATGGGGTCCTCAGGACCTCCATCCAGTCCCAGCAGGTGCAAGGGGCCCCTCCTTCCTTCCTTGCAACCTTGGGTTAGATTTAGGGGTAGAAGCATGACTCAGCTGGCCTGGTGCCATGACTCAGCAGGTTAGGTTTGATGTCAAGGTTAGGGTGGGGATGGGATTCAGGTTAGGGTTCATGTTTGAAGCATGACTCACCAAGTTTAGAAGCACGACTCAGGAGGTCTGGAAGCATGATTCGGCAATTTTAGAAGTGCGACTCACTGGCCTAAGAGTATGACTTGGCAGGTGTAGTTGTCTACCTTTGTGGGTAAGGATGCCTGGTAGGTAATGATGACTCAGCAGGTATAAAATGGTGACTCAGCAGAAGTTTCTCAATGACTCACCAGGTCTGGGATAATGAGGATTAAGTGGGTATGTATAATGATGGCTCACGAGGTGTGTGCTAGTGATGATTCAGCAGAATTTCCTGATGACTCAGCAGGAGTCTCAGCATGACTCATCCCTTCCTTCCTTCCCTCCCCTCTTTGCATTCATTTCTGGTCCACTTTCAATTTCCTAAACCCACTTCTGGTCATTCTAGACCCACTTCCAGTCCACTTCTGCATTCCCAGAGTCAATTCCAGTCAACTTCCCGATTCCTACAGTCACTAACTTCCAGCTAATTTATGTCACTTCGGGGTTCTCAGACTCACTTTAGTCTACTTCTGGGTTCCTAAGTCACTTCCGGTCCACTTCCGGCCATTGTATACCCATTTTCAGTCACTTTGGTTCTGTTTATACCCATTTTTGGGTACTTCTGGTGTACTTCCAGGTTCTTATAGTCACTTCCCAGAGGGTCTCTGTTGGTCCCTGGGGGTCTCTGTGGGTCCCAGTTGTCTCTCGGGTTCTCTCAGTGTCTTTCAGCATCTCTGGGGGTCTCTGAGGGTCTCTGGGGGTCCCAGGGCTCTTGGCGGGGACACCTGTCCATCACCCAATCACCCTTGTCCATCACTCAGAAACCTGTCCATCACTCAGAATAGACCTGTCACTCAGGAAAAACATTTTAATTCTCATACAAGTTTCTGTCAGGAAATTGGTCCTGGGTCTGAAAGACACCTTTTCTTACAGGGACTCCCTTGAGTTTTTGTCAGAGAAAATTTGTCAGGATCCAATATGGCTATAGCTCCTGTCAAAACAATTGCCAGAATCCAAGATGGCCACCACTGACATCAGAAAACACACTGCCACACTCCAACATGGCTGCCACTCCTGTCAGAAAAATTTGCCAGCCTCCAAGATGCCTGTCATTCCTGTCATAATGAGAATTTGCCAGGATCCAACATTCTGCCGCTGATGTCAGAACGAGAATTTGCCAGACTCCAATATGGCTGTCATCAGAAAATCTAAAAATACATTTCTTAAAAATTTCATTTAAAAATTCATTAAAAATTAAAAATTAAGTAAAAATTAAAAATGTAAAAAGACATTCAAATTCCATTTAAAAATTCATTAAAATTGGCCGGCGCCGCGGCACACTAGGCTGATCCTCCGCCTTTCAGCACCAGCACACCGGGTTCTAGTCCCAGTCGGGGCACCGGATTCTGTCCCAGTTGCCCCTCTTCCAGTCCATCTCTCTGCTGTGGCCCAGGAGTGCAGTGGAGGATGGCCCAAGTGCTTGGGCCCTGCACCCCATGGGAGACCAGGAGAAGTACCTGGCACCTGCCATCGGATCAGCGTGGTGCGCCGGCCGCAGCGCGCTGGCGGCAGCAGCCATTGGAGGGTGAACCAATGGCAAAGGAAGACCTTTCTCTCTGTCTCGCTCTCTCACTGCCCACTCTGCCTGTCAAAAAATTAAAAAAAAAATTCATTAAAATTCTTTTAAAATTAATTTAAAAAATAATTAAATAATTAGTGTGCATGAGTGGGATTGCCTAGCAACTTGCTTAAGCCAGAGGCCCTGAACGCACCTTTGAGGGATTGCCTAGCAACTGGGTTAAGCCCCGCAGCCCCGGGCAAGCCTGCACGGGGTTGCCTAGCAACGAGAGAAAGCCAGAGGCGTGGAGGATGCCTTCATGGAGTTGCCTAGCCATGTTCCCACAGTCTCTGCATTTTCCACGGTTCTGGCCCAGGGGCCTTGGGGGTCCCCAGCTTTGGGGGAAGGGTTCCAGCTGGACTGGAAATGGAGCTCCTGGGGGCCCTGGGCACCTGCTGGGGACCTGGATGAAGCCCTGGGGACCCAGATGGAGGCCCGGTGCACTTGCTAGAGACCTGGATGCAACCCCTGGAGACCCAATGGAGCCCTGGAGACCTGTATGGAGCCCCTAGATACCCAGATGGAGCCCCTGGAGACCTGGATGGAGCCCTAAAGACCTGGAAGGAGCTCCTGGGAGGCCCCGGCACCTGCTAGAGACCCAGATGGAGCCTCTAGAGACCCAGATGGAGCCCCTAGAGATATGGGTAGAGCCTTGGGGACCCAGATGGAGCCTTAGAGACCTGGATGAATCCCTGGAGACCCAGATGGAGCTCCTGCAGACTCGGATGGAGCCTTAAAGACCTGGATGGAGCTCCTGGGAGCCCCAGGCACTTGCTAGAGACCCAGATGGAGCCCTAGAGACCTGGATGGAGCTCCTTGGGGCCCAATGCACCTGTTAGAGATCTGGATGGAGCCCCTAGAGACCCAGATTGAGCCCCTAGAGATATGGGTAGAGCCTTGGGGACCCAGATGGAGCCTTAGAGACCTGGATGGATCCCTGGAGACCCAGATGGAGCCCCTAGAGACTCAGATGGAGCCCCTGTGCACTTGTTAGAGACCCAGATGCAGCCCCTGGAGACCCAGATGGAGCCCTAAAGACCCAGATGGGGCTCCTGGGAGCCCCAGGCACCTGCTAGAGACTCAGATGGAGCCTCTAGAGATATGGATGGAGCCATGGGGACCCGGATGGAACCCTGTGCACCTGTTAGAGAACTGGTTGTAGCCCCCGAGACCCAGATGGAGCCCTAGAGACCTGGATGGAGCTCCTGGTGGGCCCATGCACCTGCTAGAGACCTGGATGGAGCCTTAGAGATCTGGATGGAGCCCCTGGAGATATGGATGGAGCCATGGGGACTTGGATAGAGCTCTGGAGACCCGGATGAAGCCCTAGAGACCCGTATGGAGCCCCTGGGGACCCATATGGAGCCTTTGAGACCCAGATGGAGACCTTATGGAGCTTTAGAGACACCAATGCAGCCCCTGGTGCAGGCTTGGGGCCTGGAAATGGGCAGGGCTATGGTGATTGATAGTCCTGATCCCCAACCCCATGTTCCCACAAGGTGTGGGTGGTGGGGAAGATGGCTCTGGAGTAGGGGACCTAGGGGTTTCTGGGAGCCAGAAGTGAGGGCGTGGCTTCTCCCAGGGGATTCTGAGCCAGACATGGGGGCCCCAAGGGCCTCTGGGAGCCAGATGTGGGAGCATTCCAGAGAGACCACAGAATCCACAGTCGTGTGCAATCAGTTTATGACATCAATGAGAAAGAGAAACTGAGAGCGAGCTGGGGACAGAGGCTTATGGGACATTCCAGAACATTCTGGAACATTCTGAAAACATCCCAGAACATTCCAGAAGCTTCCAGCAGAGATTGCAAGTGAGGGGCAGGGAGACGTTGGCTTTTTACCTGTTGGGGATGAGAAAAAAAAATGTGGAGCATTCTGGAAATGTCGCAGAATGCTCTGGAATGTTCCAGAATATTCCTGTTGCCTGAACATCTAGAACATTCTGGGATATTTCGGAAACACTCTAGAATGTTCCCCTGGGAAGGTGTGAGGACTGGCTGGCACCACACTGCTCACCTGGGCGTCAGCATCATCACTGGGGACAGGTGTCTGTCAGGGAGGAGAAATTGGCTGAGTCAGCACAGGATGGCCTGGTGGCTCCATGGAACGTTCTAGAGTTTTCTAGATTTTTCTGGAACCCCCTGGAATGTTCCACCCAGGCCACACCCACCAGTTCATTCCCCTCCACCCAGACCACACCTGATTCTCATCCATGTCAGCCATGCCCCCAGCTCACAGCCATGCCTCCACCCTGGCCACACCCCTGGCTCACTCATGACAGCCATGCCCATCCTGGCCATGAACCCTCCACACTGGCCACACCCCCAGCTCACCCATGCTGGCCACACACTCCATGTTCTCCCGGGGATCCCGTTCTCCTTCATTAACACCAAGAACTGTGCCAGGTGCTCATCGCTCAGCTCCTGGTCCTGGGCTGTGGGTGGCGCCAGCTGTATACACTTGCCCTGTCTAGTGGGCGCTGACTGTATACAGCCAGCCAGATGCACCTCAGGCAGCATGGGCTCCGTGCTGTGTACACCGAGGGTGCCTCTGTCTAGAGGGTGCCCACTAACTACCACTGGGTCTGCACCAACTGTATACAGTCACAGTCAGGATGGCTCCTTCTAGTGTGTGCTGACTGTATACAGTCAACCAAAATCACCCAGGATAGGATGGGGCTGGGATGGTTCTGTTCAGTAAGCACTGACTGTATACATTCAGCAAAACCTGCCCCAGATATCTAGTAGGTGCTGACTGTATGTGCTTGCCCCATCTAGTGGGTGCTGACTGTATACAGTCAGCCAAGCCCACCCCGGACAGGATGGGATCTACTTAGTATGCACTGACTGTATACAGCTGGCCGAGTCCCCCTCTAGGGTGTGCTGGGGTTGAGGATCTTGTATTTAGTAGGTGCTGCCTGAACACAGCCAGGGTCAGGCTCTCTCTCTAGTGTGTGCCACCAGTATACAGCTGGCCAAGCCCCTCTAGGATGCACCAGGGTCAAAGTTATTCTGCATAGTAGGCACTGACTGTATATGGTCACGGTCAGAATGTATCTCTCTCTAGTGGGTGCTAACTGTATACAGCAGGGTCAGGCTTTCAGGTTGCAATGTGTGTCTCTAGTAGGAGCCGACTGTATACACTCAGGATCCATGTATACAGTCAGGGTCAAGCTCTGGACTGGCTGCATACACTCAGGGTCTATGTATACAGTCAGGGTCAGACTCTCTTTCTAGCAGGTGCTGGCTGTATCCACATGTGTGTGCAGGGGGCTCACCAGCAGTAAGGGTGACGCAGGTGGCAGTGCCATCGGTGCCCACATTCTGATTGAGAAAGAAGATGTGGCCATTCTCTTGCACCAGGAACTTGAAGTAGTTCTGGCCTTCAACTTCAGGGGGAGAGGTGGGCATTCAGGGTGTGCCAGGGCATGCTGGAACATGTGGAATGTTTCAGGGCATTGTGGAGCATGCTGGGACATCCTGGGGCATGCTGGGAAGTTCCAGAAGCATTTTCTAGAACATTCTGGAACATTCTAGAACATTATGGAATTTTTCTGGAACACTCTGGATGCTTCCCTAGGGCCTGCTAGAGTCTACTGGGACTGTCTGTAACATTCCGGAATGTTCTGTAATATTCTGGGGGAGAGATTCTAGAACATTCCAGAACATCCTAGAATTGTTAGAAACAAAATTGGATAGATTCTGGAACATTCTAGAACATTGTGGAATTGTCTGGATGTGTTCTAGAACATCCTGGAATATTCTGGAACATTCCAGTTGCTCCCGTAGGGCCTGCTAGAGAGTCTATTGCAATCATCTGGAACATTCTGGAACATTCTAGGACATTATGGAACATTGCACAAATGATGCGAGTGATTGATACCTGGGCACAGGCCACGCCCACCACAAGGGCAAGAATGAGAGCCTTCATCATCGTCTTTTCGTCGTCTGGAACCGGCTGCTACCAGGCATCTCTTTATAGCCAGGCCTTGGGAGAAGTGGGCAGGGCTGAGGTTGTGCAAACATCCAGGTTGGCACTGGGATGGGATGAGGTCCCGGGGCATTCCAGAATGTTCCAGGAGCTTCCAGGAGCTTCCATTATGGATTCTCTGGGGCTAGGGATTTTCCAGAATTTTCTAGAATGTTTCAAGGACACTAGGCGAGTGTTTCTCAGGTCTTAGAATATTCTAGAATTTTATGGAGTTTTTTTAGAACTTTCTAGAATGTTCTTAGAACTTTTTCTAGAATACCTGCTGAGTGTCTTCAGGGGTCATAGAATTTACTAAAACGTTCTAGAATACACTCAGAATTTTCAAGAATGCTCTCAGAAATTTTTCCAGAATGTTTCCAGAATGTTCTTGGAATTTTTCCTGAACACCAGGTAGGCATCATTGGGGTTTTAGAAATGTTCTAGAAACAATGGTGAATATTCTCAGAATTTTCTAGAATGTTCCCAGAACATGCAGTGAAAGTCTTTGGGGGTCCTGGAATTTTTTAGAATGTTCTCAGTATTTCTAGATTTTTGTAGAATGTCCTAGAACATTCCAGATTGCCCGGTGACCATCTTGGGGGGCCGAGGACCTCTTCTGATGGGCTGGAAATTACTACGGCCCCCAGAGATCAGCACAGGATGTCCTGGAGTGGCCACACCCCATTGACTCTCCTCCCATGTGTGCAGGTGCTTAGGCTATGTGTGCTGTGTAAATGTCAGCTGGGCTGGGCACAGCACCAGGACACCCGCCGCACCTGGCTGGGGAATTTCCACTCAGACCTGCATCCCAGAATAACCCTAGGATCACTAGGTGGCATTTTGGAACATTCTGGAACATCCTACAAAATCTCTAGGACATTCTGGGAAAATTCTAGAATATTCTAGAATGCTCCAGAAGATTCCAGAATCTGGATTTTTTTTTTCCAACTTTTTCCCTGCCAGGTGTCCAGGCATGGTCTTGTGAGCTCCGGGGAGGTCATTCTGGGTCTCTGTCTCTCAGTGAAAAAACTGGCTTGGAGCAGTTTTTCAGCATGAAATCCTTTAATCCCATTTCCTACTCCAATGACCCCAGGGTTCTGGCTGGCTCCAGCCAAAACAAACTGCCCAGGGGAACCACAGGAGTTTGTGGGGGCCCCCCTGAGAACAGGCAGTGCCGAATCTGGAAGATGCTATGGTGTTCTGGCTTGTACTCTCTTGTACAAAAGTGGTTAAAAGACATCCTCATACTTAAGAATGAGGTATGCCTCCTAAGTAGTGGTTTACCCTGCTGCACCACAATGCTCATCCTTGGCATTTTATCTGATGTTTCCCTGGCATTTGGACTTGATTACCTAAGTTCATTTGTTGGAGCCAGTGTTGTGATGCATTAGGATAATCTGTTGCCACTGATGCTGGCATCCCATATGGCCACTGTTTGTGTCTCAGCTGCTGTACTTCCCATCCAGCTCTCTGCCAATGCATCTGAGAAAGCAGCAGACAACCCAAGTTCTTGAGTCCCTGCCACCCATGAGGGAGACTTGGGTGGAGTTCCAGATCCTGGCTTTGATCTGACCCAGTCCCAGCCATTGTGAGTATTTGGTGGGTTGACCTGCAGATGGAAGATCTCTCTCTCCCCCTCCCTGTCTCTCCTTCTTTATAACTCCGTCTTCCAGATAAATAAATCCTTTTCACATATTTGTTTTTCAACATTTTTTCTCCTTACTTGCTAGTATAGCATTCTCCCTTGGTGCTGCTGCTCTCTGTGGACTTGTCCTCCTCAGCCTCTGACTAGAGCACAGCCACCTCTCCAATGCTGACATCCTCTGACACATGTTTCACTCTTCTGTTCTCTCTAAACTGCAGACTCTTGGGCAACCTAAGTAACTCTCATGCATAAACTTGCATAGACACACACACTTGAGGACTACTTAGTCTTGGATTTCAGGTTGTAATTAACTTTAATTTTCAGAGGACTGGTGAAAAAACAAGTCTGGAAGCCAGGGTGCAGCCTTATGGTTCAGATGTCTGTGTCCCACATTGGAGTTTTTGGGTTTGATTCCCTGACTCCAACTTTCAGATAATGTAGACCCTGGTAGCTAGCAAGTGATGGTTCAGATTATTAGGTTCCCTGCTCCTGGGCCAGCCCTGACTGCTGTGGACATTTCAGCAGTTAACTAGAGGGTGAATACCACTTCTCTGTCTCCTTGTTCATTTCTTTGCATCTCCAATTAAAAAACAAAACAAGTATGTTTGCATGATCCATTAAAATAACTTCCTCAATGGAAAAAGTAGTGTCATTGTTATTTTTGGGGAAAAATAATGCTTCTTGGTTGTAAATGATATTTGAATAATGCATAAGTGTACATCAAACTTCCATTGTGGACAAGGAAGAGAAAGATGGAAGCAATAATTTTTACTTCTGGCTTTGGTACTTGTCATGTAACCTTGAAAAATTCATTTAAACTCATGGGGCCTGAGCGTCCTTAAAATTACAGGCTCATCTAGTTGAGGCAGGTGGTGTAAGGGGAGGTGGCAGGAAGCTGAGATCTTTCCTTGTTTCTGTGTCAACAGAGCTAAGTGACATTAGCAAGTCATTTGACCCCTCTGGATCTTCCTCCCTTGTGAGATAAGATTGTCTTTGTAGTTAAAGGATTTATTCTACACAGTCCTATCTTATGGTAAGGTTCACATGACTGTGAAGTGTTTTATAAACTGGCAGTGTAAAAATCAAGTTGGCACCGAAGATGAAATGTTAAACAGCATAGAACTTCTAAGGCTTGTAGTTCTATGAGGAGCTACACAGAAACATTCAAGTTCAGGGGCATTTTTAAATTTAAAAACAGAAACATTGAATCACTGTTCAGAATCAGTATAGTTGCTAAAATTCTTATTTATAATCACTGAGATTGGTAGTGTAATTACTGATAGCATACTCCTAGTGTTGTATATTTTAGTTTATACAATACTTAGACTATATAAAATATAGGTAGCATGGGAAGTGCGATACACAGCAGTCTTGTAGAATGGCAGATGTCCTAAACAGCACTCTGGCCTCAGAATCAGCCCTTAAGGCCCTCAGATCTGGCTGAAGAGCACATGAGAGTATTTTAGGTATGGAAAGCTGTGGGGAGCAACTCGGACTATACTGTTACTGGAATTAAGACTTATTCTATGCATCTGCTCTCCCACAATGTGGTGCTGGGAGAGGAGCGTACAGCTTCTACCCAGCTGCCCCTTACCAACTTGATAAGCTGCAATAGCCGCTCCTGATTGGAGGAGAGCGGCGCGCTCGGCGTGTGAGTAGCAGAGCACGGATTGGTGGAGAGGACTATATAGGAGGAGAGAGACGGCATGGTGGTGTGGGTTGGTTGGAGAGTGCGTTGGAGAGTTCACAGGGAAGTTCGTTACTTCATTCTTTCTCACTTCTCTCTACTCATTCTTGCTTTGGGAGTTTGCTGTTTACTTATTCTTACTTTACTATAGAAAGGACTTGTAAAAAAAGGGAACAACAAGCGTCCAGTCCGGTGCGGCTCCTCCGTGTGCGGAGGAGCAGCAAATGGTGCCGTGACTCAGATAGGAAACCTAGGAGGGAAAAAACGGGAAGAAGTGGGAAATTACCAGAGAGAGAGACTAGCAAAGAGCCTAGGGGAAGGCCGGACGGAAAGAGTGCCGGTGAAAAGCTAGTTAGAACCCAGGAAAAAAGCCATGGGGGAAGAAAATTAGAAGCTAGGAAAGAGGTATTAACTGGGAACGTCTGGGAGACTCAGTCTTCCATTACGCCCACCGCTCCAACATGTCACAGACGGTACAGACAATGGAGTTCTTTGGCTACTCTTTGCCCACTGGCTACCTCTTCCTCCTGCTAGGCACCATTCTCTATTTCTCCCTAAAGATCATCCATTGTGGGCTGAATGTGGTTTCTCTCTCTTCCTACTCCCCACCTCCTCGCAGCTTTTCTTCTAAGCGAGGGAAACGAGGGGGCAGGAAAATTCATGCATTCGTAAGGGCAGTCGTGGAGACGTCCCCCTGGTTTCTACAGCAGTGGAGGCAGGTGGGACGGAAATTACGTGAGGCTGGGGAATCGATAGAAGTGCTGAAGCTGTGGCAACTCGTTGATCAGGTGCTTCAGGACCCCACGGAAGGGATCGAGTTGTTGCTTAATGAGGGGAGTGAATTGCAGGAAGAATTATGGCAGGGCAGCCAGGCGAGTAGCTATTGTAACAAACAGGTGAGAAGAAAATCAAAGAAGGATTTAGAGAGCCAGGAAGCTTACGTGGGGGAGAAGGAAGCTGAAGAGGGAACCTTGCCCCCGAGAGAGATGCCAAGAATATATCCTGGCCCTACAAGGCTGGCAAATTCAACCATAAAGGATGAATCACCACCCCGGTATCGCCCATTAGTACTACCAAAGTTTCCTCCTGTAAAGAAAAGCCCCTTTTTTCCACATGAGATTGAAGAAGAGTGGGAGGAGGAAAAAGGAGTGATGGAGGGAGTAGGTATGCAGGAGGAGATAGAAAGGCCGAGAACCGAAAGCAAGCAAAGGGGAGCTGTTTATAGAAAACCTGCTTGGGAGCAGTACCAGGAACCAGGCCAGGTGTTTCCTGTAATTCAGGATCAACAGGGAAACAGGGGTTGGACGCCTCTTGACCATAAATTACTTAAAGAGTTGCAACAATCAGTACAATTGTATGGGCCCCATGCAAGTTACACTCAGGCAATCCCTGATAACATTGGGCAGCAAGGCCTAATACCCGAGGATTGGAGAAACTTAGTAAAGGCGGTGTTGGGCGGGGGTGACTTCCTCTTATGGTTAGCTGCTTATAAAGAATTCACGCGAGAATATTCAAAGCAGAACTATCAAGCAGGGAATCAAGCATGGGATGAGGAAATGTTAAATGGAGAAGGGCGATTTGCCAATCCCGATGAGCAGGCCCGATTACCAACAGCTGTCCTCTTACAAGTGAGAGAGATAGCAAGAAGAGCCTGGAAGGTGATACCCAGAAAAGGAGAAATAAGACACAGCCTAACTAAGATAGTACAGGGCCCTACTGAACCTTATGCGACTTCGTGAACAGATTAATGGAAGCAGCAGGAAACATTTTTGAAACTGTGGAAGAAGCAATGCCCTTAGTCAGAAGATTGGCGTATGAACAGGCCAATAAAACATGTCGTGAAGCTCTTAGAAAATGGCAGCATAAAGACATCCCTACCTTTTTGAAAATCTGTAGGGATGTCATGGATGATGTAGCTTCTGGATCACATGCTGCAGTAGCTGTAACCCGACAATTTAGACAGAAAATGAGGGGACGAAAATGCTTTAGATGTGGTCGAGAAGGGCATCTAATGAGGGAATGTAGGGCGAAATTTCCAGCCCGAGATCGGCAGGGCATAGAGAACTCGAGAAGACCAGGCCTTTGCCCACGCTGTAGAAGAGGGAATCATTGGGTCAGTGAATGTTACTTTAAAATGAATAGCGCAGGCAATCCCCTGAAGATGCCAAATGAGCCGGGCCCCATAAGAAGATCAGGTGTATATGGACAACAGCAAAAAAACGGAATGTGGGCCCCTGCACCCTGGGGCCAAAACAATCGGTGGGTGCCACGGTCCCAACAATACAAAAACCAAATATTTACTGCGCAGAGTTACGAGCCACCGAATATTCAGTACTAACACCTCAAATGGGGCCACAAGCCATAGAGGTGAGGGCAGAAACAATTTCAGCGGAGCATAAGGGACTTGGAATAATCATAGGAAAAGAAACAAATGCTTTAAGAGGCCTAATGGTCATTACCGGAGTCATTCAATTACCTTTTGATAAGTTAAAAGTGCTAATACAATCTACAAAGGGTATTATTCAAATCAAGCCAGAAGAACCTGTGGCTCAAATGCTGATCATGATTGGAGCACAGGATGTTCATGGACCCCAAGGGGAGAAATTTGCAGCCTTGTCCCTATCTTTAGCAGATCGACCTCTGTGGACCTTAACCATTAGAGGAAAGTCGATTCAGGGCCTGCTAGATACAGGTGCAGATGTAAGTATAATTTCAGAAAATGATTGGCCGAAGTCATGGCCCCTTCAGCCAGGAGATAATACTTTAGTAGGCCTAGGTGCGGCCATGACACCATCAAGAAGTGCTCAGGTGCTTCATTGGCAGGATCAAGAAGGGAACAAGGGAAATGTGCAACCTTATGTTAGTGCACTCCCCATCACATTATGGGGAAGAGACATTTTAGAACAATTGGGACTGACATTAACAAATGAGGACCAATTGGAGAGTTCTACAGGACGGCGTATTATGTATAAAAAGGGATATCAGGAGAGAGGATTAGGCTCCAGAGAAGGCAGAAGGGACCTAGCCCAGCCCAAAGGCGATTTTAAAAGACAGGACACGGGTTTTTCGTGGGGGCCACTGAGATGCAGCCGCTGCCATTGTCATGGCTGGACAACAAGCCAAAGTGGATACCACAGTGGCCTCTTACCCAGGAAAAGTTGGCTGCGGTAAATGATATAGTGTTACAACAATTAGAGGCAGGCCATTTGCAACCATCAACCTCCCCATGGAATACGCCAATATTCGTGATAAAGAAAAAATCGGGGAAATACCGGTTGTTGCATGATTTACAGGCTGTTAATCAGCAGATGCAACCCATGGGGGCATTACAACCCGGACTCCCGGTTCCTACTATGATCCCAAAGCATTGGCCATTAATAGTACTCGATCTGAAGGACTGCTTTTTTAGCATACCTCTACATGAACAAGACATTCAGAGGTTTGCTTTCACCGTACCTTCCATTAATCATCAAGGTCCCGACAAAAGATATGAATGGAAGGTGCTTCCCCAAGGAATGACTAACAGTCCTGCCATATGCCAGCTATATGTTGACCAGGCAGTAGAGCCGGTTCGACAACAGTGCCCAAAAGTACAAATTTTACACTACATGGATGATTTGTTAATAACGGCTGAAAGTGAAAGTCACCTTATGGAAGCATATAAGCTGCTGCTATTATATTTGGAAAAAGTTGGGTTACAAGTAGCGCCAGAGAAGATACAAAAAGGGGAAGTAGTACAGTACTTAGGGCTTTAAGTAACTTCTGAAAAGGTGACCCCATTAGAATTTGAAATTGCAATAGATGGGTTGCAGACCCTTAATGACTTCCAAAAATTATGTGGCAATTTAAATTGGTTGAGGCCCTATTGTAAATTAACCACCGAAGATATGATGCCATTATTCAATATTTTAGAAGGAGATGCCCAGCTTGATTCCCCTCGTAGATTGACAAAAGAAGCCCGCTTGGCGTTACAGAAAATCGAAAAACAAATTAAAGCAATGCAGATTGAAAGATGTGATCCACAACAAGCCCTAGAAATATTAATTTTTATGGAACAGCTGTATCCCTTCGCAGTCATTTGGCAAGGAGGACCCTTGTTGTTTGTATACCCACATTCACATGCACCGCGTGTACTATACACCCAAGGCATAGCGGTGGCTGATTTGATATTAACAGCAATAAAAAAGGTGACAGAAATGGTGGGGAAGACTCCAAAGCGATGTGTAGTTCCCTTTGCTCAAGAGGCAGTAGAAGCCTTTACAAGGGAATGCTGGCAATGGGCATACATAGTTCTCATTCTACAAATAGAGATTGACAATCACTACCCTCGCCATCCATTTGTTAACTTCTGCACACAGGTTTCAATAAAACGGGCGCAGAAGGTGCGAAGGGATCCAATTCAAGGGGCAGTTACCATATTTACGGATGGAGCTAAAGGCGGAACAGGAGCAGCTATATTTAACAATCAACGATATTTTGTCTTAACAGCATCCCCTTCTCCACAACATGCAGAATTAGCTATTATCGCAACAGTATTACGCAGAGAGAGCGCACCCATGAATATTTTGTCTGATAGTGCATATGTGGTGAATGCAGTTCAGATGCTTGCTACACAGTGCCTTATTCTTAAATCCTCCTCAGTCTATTCTTATTTAAGTGAAAATCAGGGGTTATTAAATCAAAGAGAGCATGCTATTTACATAGGCCACATAAGAGCTCATTCTAATTTACCTGGCCCACTTACTCAAGGAAACATGATGGCAGATCATTATTCAAGATTCTTGCTTGCATGCACCGCTTTGGAACAAGCTAAAGAATATCACTCTAAATGGCATGTTAACACCCACACTTTAAGTTTTAAATTTAATATTCCCCGCAAGCAAGCAGAAGATATTATTAGATCCTGTGAAAAGTGCGTTGTTACCATAGTTCCAAAGATTCCTGCGGGAGTCAATCCCCGTGGCCTTAAACCAGGACATATCTGGCAGATGGACGTTACACATATCCCCTCTTTTGGGCGACAAAGCTGTGTTCACGTCACTGTAGATACATATTCAGGTGTAGTTATGGCCACAGCCATGAATAAAGAAGGAGTACACAAGTAATCCAACACTGCTTGCAGGCTTTTGCAGCCTGGGGAGTTCCTCATGTGATCAAAATGGATAACGGACCAGCATATACATCAACTCGTTTTGCTGCATTTTTGAAAGAATTCGGAATCTCCCATATTACCGGTATTCCATACAATCCACAAGGGCAAGCTGTGGTAGAACGCACTCACTTATATTTAAAAAATTTAATAATTAAACAAAAAGGGGGAATAGGGGAAATGGCCACATCCAACAAGGATGCCTTGGCCCTAGCTCTTTATACAATTAATTTTTTGAACAAGAAAAAGAACGGTAAAACACCTGCAGAAATGCATGCTCAATCAGCTGATAAGGAATCAATACAGTGGGTAATGTGGAAGGATTTACAGGACAACCAATGGAAAGGCCCATTCCCCTTACTCAGAAGAATACGAGGCGCCGTTTGTTTTTTTCCACAGGTGCGGCACAACCAATATGGACCCCTGAGAGAAGAATTCGGTTGGTAAACCTACCAGCAGAAGAGCTAGAAGAAAAAAACTCTATTTGAGGAAGAAAAACAATGAATAACCAATCCCTGGGATCTTGAATATGGGACATTTTTCAACGAACTCTGAAGTAGCACGACAAACAAGACAGTCAATAGCATGAAGATCACGCTGAACTTTACACAGGCGCGTATCAACGCCAAAAAAATAAAAAGAAAGGGGGATCTGTGGGGAGCAACTCAGACTATACTGTTACTGGAATTAAGACTTATTCAATGCATCTGCTCTCCCACAATGTGGTGCTGGGAGAGGAGCGTACAGCTTCTACCCAGCTGCCCCTTACCAACTTGATAAGCTGCAATAGTCGCTCCTGATTGGAGGAGAGCGGCGCGCTTGGCGTGTGGGTAGCAGAGCACGGATTGGTGGAGAGGACTATATAGGAGGAGAGAGACAGCATGGTGGTGTGGGTTGGTTGGAGAGTGCGTTGGAGAGTCGTGGGGAAGTTCGTTACTTTGTTCTTTCTCACTTCTCTCTACTCATTCTTGCTTTGGGAGTTTGCTGTTTACTTATTCTTACTTTACTATAGAAAGGACTTGTAAAAAAAGGGAACAACAAGCATCCGGTCCAGTGTGGCTCCTCCGCGTGCGGAGGAGCAGCAGAAAGCCACTCTGGCAAAAAAGAAAAAAAAAGGACCTAAATAAAAGATCTCTGTGAGTGAGATCCCAGTAGAAAGAACAGGCCATCAAAGAAGGAGGTACCTTTCTCTGAAGGGAGGAGAGAACTTCCACTTTGACTATGACCTTGTCTAAGTAAGATCGAACTCAGTGAACTCAACAGGCTTCCATAGCCTTGGCAACTCATGACTAGAGCCCAGGGAGATTTCTGATGCCATAAACAAGAGTGTCAGATTGTTAAGTCAACAACAGGAATAACTGTGTGCTTACTCCTTATGTGGGATCTCTGTCCTTAATGTGTTGTCCAATGTGAAGTAATGCTATAACTAGTACTCAAACAGTATTTTACACTTTATGTTCTGTGTGCTGCAAACTGATGAAATCTTAACTTAATATAAACTAAATCGATCTTCTGTGTATAAAGATAATTGAAAATTAATCTTGATATGAATGGAATGGGAGAGGGAGTGGGAAATGGGAGGGGTGCTGGTGGGAGGGAAGTTATGGGGGGGAAGCCTTTGTAATCCATAAACTGTACTTTGGAAAATTATATTTACTAAATAAAAGTTTAAAAAATTAAAAAAATAAAAAATAAATAAAAATATAGGTAGCAATATTTAATGCTTCTCTTACTGTTCCTGGATTGGATTATAGTATATGTTAATAAACCCTTTTTAAAGATTTATTTATTAATTTGAAAGACAGAATTATAGAGAGAGACACAGAAATAGACAGAGATGTTCTGTCTGCTGTTTTACTCCCCACATGGCTGCAAGCAGCTGGAGCTGGGCTAATCCAAAGCCAGGTGCTTCTTCCAGTTCTCCCACATGGATTCAGGGGCCCAAGTATTTGGGCCATCTCCTGCTGCTTTCCCCGGCACATTAGCAGGGAGCTAGATTAGAAGCAGAGCAGCTGGGACATGAACCAGTGCCCATAGGGGATGCCAGCACTGCAGGTGGTGGCTTCACCTTATATGCCACAGCACCAGCTACAGCCTATTCATTTTAAATTAATAACTAAAGATTATCTGCTGTTCAGCCTCCAGGCTTTGGCTTGGCCCAGCCTCTGCTGTTGTGGACATTTGGGGAGTGAACCAGAGGTTGAAAGATCTCACTTCTTATGTCTCTCCCTCTCTAACCTTGCCTTTCAAATAAATAAATGAGTCTTTGAAATAAAAATACATACACACACACACACACACACACACAGTACCAACACAGTGGGTAAAGCCATGGCCTGCTGTGCCAGCATCCCATATGGGTGCTGATTCAAGTCCCAGCTGCTCCACTTCCAATCTAGCTCCCTGCTAATGTGCCTGGGAAAGCATCAGAAGGTGGCCCAAGTGCTTGAACTACTGCATTCATGTGGGAGGCCTGGAAGAAGCACCTGGCTTTAGATTGGCTCAGCTGAGGCCAATTTGGGAAGTGAACCAGCAGATGGAAGATCTGTCTCTACCACTTCTCTGTAACTCTGCATTTCAAATAAATAATAGATTTTTAAAATGGGGGAAAAGGGCAGTTTTGTTGCCTTCCCTTTCCTTAGAGTAACATAATCAAAATCTGTTAGGCAAATGAATAAGGGAAATTCTGAGATCATGTATTGACCACAGAAGAGAATGGATTCCTTGTGCATTTTCTGGAAGCCCATGCTAGTTAGAACCAAGGGAAGCATAACAAAAAAGGGGAGGCCTATATCCCTCTTATTTGTCTTCTTTGTTCATTGGAGCAGTGGAGAGTTGAGTAATG
Organism: Oryctolagus cuniculus; assembly: GCF_964237555.1. Taxonomy (NCBI): domain Eukaryota; kingdom Metazoa; phylum Chordata; class Mammalia; order Lagomorpha; family Leporidae; genus Oryctolagus; species Oryctolagus cuniculus. The sequence continues at coordinate 81,663,519 of NC_091444.1, read as the reverse complement.
TAATATTGGTGTTTGTCTCCATACAGTTCACTTCTATTTAGCTGGTTCTTTTTATTTTTGCATTTCTTTTTTATTTATTTTAAGAGATTTATTTGAAAGGCATAGAGACAGGGGTCTTCCATCTGCTGGTTTGATCCCCCAATGTTTGGGTGAGGTTGAAGGCCGATGAGCCCCCTCCCATCTCCCATGTGGTGTGGGGTCCAAGCACCTGTCCATCACCACTGCACCTGTTGGCTGCAGTGGGACAGGAATTTGGGCGGCAAGGACTTCAATCAGCAACTGTGATGCAGGCCCTGCAGTTCTGGTTGCACCCCCAAACCATGGTGCCAGCCTTGATAAACTTTTCTTTAAAGTGGAATTAGGGGTAAAAACGATCTGAGGTGCATGTGCGGTTCCATTGTGAGAGGGGCTGAGGCCCCACGGGTGACCAGGGGCCAATAGGAACACCTGCAGCCTTGGCCCACAGGTCCCAGGCATCTCCCCTCTCCTTCTGCCCCACTGACAGCAGAGCAGCCCAGGCCCAGTCGTGCCTTAGGGATTTCCACCCCAAACTGGTCAATTCAGGTCACTTTGTGATCCCTGAACAGATTCAGTAATGCATGCTTCTTCTCTACTACAAAGATCTTATGTTGGTCATATTTCCAGTTACCAAAATCAAATCAACTCACACCTGGACTCTGAGTATTCAATGACATTAGTTATCAAAATAAATGTATTCAAATATTCAAAGACCACTTCAAAGCTTAACTGCCTTCAAGAGTTTTTGGCACTGGAACAGCCACTGTGGTTTTCTACACATGAGCACTCACTATTTTATATACCATTTAACAATTCAAACATCACTTCAGCTTCAGCAATACACAACAATAGAATGGATGATTCTACATAATAAACATGTTACATTAGTTTGGACTTAAAACCTAGAATTAAAACCATGTGGTAATGTGGATGGATTTAAGGAAAGATGTAGAGCTAGGTAGCTAAGGCCACAGAATCCCAGACCTATTGATTTTAAGTGAGTCTAGAACAACAGCATTCCATTGCATTATCTTCCATCTCAGAGTCCTGCTTTTCCAGTGAGACCCACCCCAAATAGACCACGTATTTCCTGCCTATGTCTTCACGGTGGTGGAAGCTGTTCTGATACAGGCATCTCCTGGACAGTCACCAGCTTCCTGATTTACTACCTGAACTGGAATCAACAGTTGTGAGGGATGTTTCCCAAACACCCAGGCTGAACTGAATGTTTGTCTCTGGCAGTCAAAAACTTCTGCCTTAGGAAACAGAACATGTCCTCTACTCTGGGGCTCCTTTTTCTTCTCATGGGGTTCTGTGGTGATCTCTGGTTTTCAACACAAGTCCTGGGAGCATTCTGACTCAAAAGAAAGACCAGGGATAAGAGTTCTTTCTGGGGGCTGGTGTTGTGGCATAGCAAGTTACACTGCTGCCTGCAGCACTAACATCCCACATGAATGCTGGTTTGACTCCCAGCTGCTCTTCTTCTTCCACAACTCCTTGCTGGGTGAAGCAGCAGAGAATGGCCCAAGCACTTGGTCCTCTGCCCCCACATGGGAGACCTGGAGGAAGCTGCTGGCTTCAGCCTGGCCCAGCCCTGGCCATTGTGGCCATTTAGGGAGTGAGTCAGCAGATGGACCTCTGTCTTTCCCTCTCTTTTTCTCTCTGTAACTATGCCTTGCAAATAAATACAACTTCAGAAAGTTATTCTCCATCAAGCAATACACCCTTTTCCAGGCAGTTGTAAAGCTGGGAGTCATAGCTTCTCTTATATTTTGGATAATAAGAGTTTTGGTTTGAAAGCATGTTCATCTGAGACAAAGATCACTCATTATCCTTTGTTAGAGAAGGGGGCTCTGCTCTTTGAAAGTGAAAATTAGAAGCGGTAATGTGTGATGAGCTCCACCTGCCAGGTCTGGGGAGACTTATTTGAAAGACAGGACACCAGGAGAGGAAGCTTTTCAGATTCCCTGGCCCTTGCTTTAGTCTTATGTCTTTACTTCTTTTGCTGCATGTTGATGTCAAGAGTGTACTCTTTATGCTGAAATGAGGAATTGTGTCTTACCTCTTTTGGGCCTTTTTCTAAGAAGAGTGTATATATTTTTCTTGCATATAAGGATGGTTCTGGGGTGGGTGGATCATTTTTGGAAGTTTTCACAAGCCAGCCAATAGCCTATATTTTCTTCACAGAATTCAGTTTTTAGAAAAGCCTCCAATACAGCCAGACCATCTGTAGGTAGGGAAGAGAAGGTAGAAAAATAAAAAGAAACATGAGGAATATGAGGAAGCTAATGATCAAATAATCCCTTGTGCTTTTCTAGTACTAGGATTAGCTATTCTCTAGTTTTTACTCAACCCTGTAATCCTGCGGATTTAGCTCTTTAAAGACAAAGATGCCTGTAGGTAAAATACTACAGTTGGTTCCATAGTACTAAAACAGAAATACTTCAGTTTGTTTTAATGCCAAAAATGTATTTACAGGAGAGGCATAAATCCTCAGGGAACTAAGTCTCTTGCAAACACTGCATGCAATGAAAAGCATCCTCAGCCTCAACCAAGAGCACTGCCATTGCAGAGCTGAAGGCTGATTTATCTTCCCCACCTGGTGTGAATATGCTGCAAAATAAATGGAGATAAACAGACCTTCTAGGTTAAGTCAAATTCTCCCTGGTGAGCTGCTGATTTGAGGACACAGCCTTTCTGCACTCTTGTGATACTTGCAATGGATTCAATTCAAGCCTAATTCACAATTGCTGGCCAGCAGCTCCTGGAATGCTTCTGACCACAACAGTGCTTCCTTCGGGGAAGGTCTGCAAGAGCAGTTCTCTAATGAGTTGTGCTCAGAGCAGTTCCCCTCCCAGCTCAGCAGTGAGCTCTTCAGATTGCAAACACAGGAATCTCAACTTACTTGATGAAAGCTTGCTACCTGCTTTTCTTGCCAATTGTGGCCTTCCCAGGAATGGTGGAGTTTTGCCATAGGTAGCTCAACCTGGTCTTCAATACTCTTATTCTTAAAAAAAAGACAATTCACTAAGTGGTTATCCTTGAATACACTACTGAGCCTGAATGTATTTTTACCAAATAAAGTTGCCCAGTAGCTATAAACCAAAAGCCAACAACAGGCTTGCCCATCTAATATTACACTCAGCCCCGAAGTACTGAGCAGTTTCTTCAGTTCCTCAGAATGTAACTACGCTCTGAGGACTAAAGATAGGACTGCCCAAATTTTAATTATCAATACACTGCACAGCTAATAAAGCAGATGCTGTCTCTGGCCCACAAAAGGAGACAATTTCCCTGCAAGGTTAACCGCAATCGGGAGACAATTTGCACCTGATGGAACCCACAGCAGAACTGCCTTGAGCCGGCTCCTCTCCTTTCCTTTCCACCTTCGGTCCTGGATGGGCCAGAGACCATGCACAGGAGGTGCCATTGGTCACCCGTTGCCCCCTGTCTACCTGCAATGCTCCTGGTAGGAAGATGCTGCAGAACAGTGATTTGTCCCATGATTGTCACTGTGTGAGATCAGCCCATCATGAGAAAATGACCATGGATTCCAATGAGATATGAACCGCAGAAGCACTTCCCCCAGCATCAGTGCAGGAGGGTGGATGATGGAAGGCACAGCATGGCCAGGACTCTAGGGACCCTGCAGGACTCTGCTGCCCTGGATGCCTATAGCAGGCAGCTGCATGCGGCCCAGTGTGCCAACAGCGCCCTCCTACGAAACCTTTCCCCCTGTCTGCCCATGCAGACCACACAGATGCTGTGTCAGTGAGTAAATCAGCACCGCACACTTGGTTTTCCTGATGAGACTTGGCCTTCATTACTTCCCCAAGTGCAGCACGTGCTGCAAGCCTCAGCCAGCAGGGCCGGTGGGAGAGGTGGGCGGTCGCACTCACCAGGTCTGTCTCTTCTTCTTCTGACCCTCCTGACTCTGGGGCCTCCACCTGCATTCTAGCCCCAAGGTACAAAACAGCCAAGAAGTTAAACGACCCACATCACCGGCCTACACCGCAACTACCAGCTGCCCAACAATGACCACCGCCTTTATAGCCAGCCTACATGGGGCGGGTCTGGCAGCACTGGTCCTGCCCCAGGGCAGGAAGGATTGGCCTGAGGTTCCCCCGCTGGGCAGAGCCTGAGCTGTCCTGCAGCAGATTCTGGAAGCAAGAGAGCTGCTGATGGCTGAGGCCCTGGCTCAGAGCACACTTAGTGAGACCCCATGCCCGGCAAGGGCACTGGGGCCCTGGACTTTCCCAGGCTGCAGTCCTAGGGTGGAGGCTGACTCGGCCTTTCCTTCCTCAGCCCTGCCCACAGGTGGAGCGGGGTTCCCATGGGGCATCTTCCTTCATGGGAGCATGAGTGAACCCCAAATGCCGCGACTCCCAGTTCTGAGTGCTGGCCCGCAGCCTTCCGGAAGGGAGTAGGATACAGAGACTTTGTGGGGAGGTGACACTTGAGCTGGGCCTGTATTTTGGGTTTGCTCTGGATGCACAACCCAGTGCGCCTGGACCTGCAGGTCTGCTGCAGGCCTCCTGGAGGCTCTGGGAGCTGGGCGTCCTGGTGGCAAGGGCAGGAGGGCGGGAGGTCGAGGTGCTGAGCTCCCGCTGGGTGCACCAGGCACTTTGGAGCTGTTCAGAGTAAGGAGTTGAGGTCACCTCCTGAACCACTGCTGGTCCCAAACTCCTGGTTTGGGATTTGCCAGAACCCTGAAGTAGGGGTGTGGTGGGGGTGGTAGTGGTTGGCTTCAATGCACTGTATTTGTGAATTCTTCAAACACAGCTTCTCCCTACTCCTGCAGGCTATCAGGTGATTGACGAGGACAGAGTCCCTCCGCTGCAAAGTGACTGAAGTTTGGAAACTACGTCCAGAACATCACAGTGTGTATTCAGCTGATCATCCTTCAGGCCTGCAGGTGGACAGCAAGAGCAACAGTAAGATATTAACTACTGTAGATACTCTCCTTTCTTTCCGGTAGACCCACCAAAAGAGAATGGGAGATGAGTACTTGAACATTGGAACCAGTCAGCATGCTAGGGCGAGCTGCCAGTACTTGGAGCTCAGGAGTGGACATGGAGAGCAAAACATGCATTGTTACTAAAGAGGACAGTTAGGCATTTTACTGTGAAAAGGGAAATCATTTAGATGTGAACAAGACACCTTAAGTAAATGTCTGTATATTTATTTTTGTTTATTTGCAAGGCAGAGAGAGCCCTTCCATTTACTGCTCATTCCTCAAATGTCTGCACCAACCAGAGCTGGGTCAGGCTGAAGCCAGGAACTCAGTGTGGGTCTCCCACACAGGTGGCAGGGACTCAAGTACTTGAGCCATCAGCTGCTGCCTCCCAGGGTTCTGTTAGCAGGAAGCCAGAAGCAGAAGCAGGGCTAGGGCTTGAGGCCTGGGCATTCTGACTGGGATGTGGAAGGCTTTACCACTATGCCAAACACATGCTCCAGTAAGGTGATTCAACATGTTTGCAAAATGTAAGAATGTGGTTTTAAATATATGCTCTTCATCTTAAAAATTTGCATAATCTTATATTCAGTTTCATGATTCAATACTTATTATTAAATCAAGTAACATTTAGATACATGCTTTACTCACCAATACAAACCTCAGTAACTTTTTCACTTAGAACTTTGAATAATAGCATTCATTCAGACTGAAGTTCACTCATAAGCTGGGAATTCTGACAAAGAGACAGTAGGGAAAAAAATCTAGATGTGTATCTGATACCTAAGAAGGTTCTGAACCTGATTGACAGAATCTGAATAACTGTTCGGAGAGTCACTTCATACCTCTCCCCTCTGTAATGAGAAGACTGTGTCCTTTGGCCACTTTCACATGATGTTATGTAAATCTAACCTGAAAAGCCTTTTATAAATTCTGAAGTACCATACAGAAGCATATTATGCATTTCCATATGTGTGAAAAAAGGCAATGTCAAAGGCATAGCTATTCCAGAGAGAAGTTAGGAGGATTAGCTCAGTTTTTAAGTGTGTAAGTACCATTAAATATCAACATATTTAAAATAGATTTATATATAGAGTGTGGAGTTCATGATAGATATTGAATAAATGCACTCTGGATAATAAGCAAATATCAGAAATAATGCCACACCCATCAGTGTTTAAACTCTTCAGACAGCTCCATGCCAGGGAAGTGCAGTGATCCCTGTAAATTAACAAAAATCAATCTGTGTATACCCATGGAAGCCACTGGTTTATATGCAGCCTATACTAGAGGTTTTTGTGTTTAGTTAAATTACTTGATTTTTTAATGAATGCTTTCAGACTGATACCTGATGCTGAGTGGCAGACAATTTTTTCTGAAAAGTATGTGGTTGAGAAATATAAATATAAATCAGTTTATAATTTTTGTGTCTGAATATTTTTATGCATTGAGACAGTACCTGCAATAATCAGAAGACTTTTCCTCAAAAGGTTGCTACATTTATGCATCTTCATTTATGTATGTAATGTATGTTTAGGTAAAAGGAAGAGAGAGAGAGAGAGAGAGAGAGAGAGAGAGAGATCTATCTTTCATCTGATGGCTCACTTCCAGATGGCCACAATAGCTGGGGTGAGCCAGGCCAAAGCCAGGACCCTGGAACTCTGTCCCAGTCCCCCATGTGGGTGCAGGAACCCAAACTCTTGGGCAATCTTTGCTGCTTTCCCAAGCAAAGAGCTGGATGAGAAGTGAAGGAGGTGAGTCTCAAAGCAGTGCCATAAGGCATCCTGCTGTTGCAGTTGGCAACTTACTCCTTTGTGCCACAATGCTGGCCCTGGATTGATGACGTATTGAAGTGCTGCCACTGGCTTTTGGCTAAATAGGATGACTTAACATGTTTTCCACTCTGTGGAAGAGGAACAAATAAGGCAGTTGGTTGTAAAAGTTGCCCATGGAAACCACAGCCTGAGAAAGATGAATCAACTCACCTTGCATTTTCCACCTTGCATCTACACCACCCTTTTCTGGACAAACATCTGATTGTATGCCCTTGTGATGGAGGTTCTCAGGGTGCTGGAACTTTTTGTAATTTTTTTAAAAATATAGATTAAGAAGAAGGCAAATAAACAAAAAATTACAAACTGCTGCCAATACCAAGAAGAGATTATTGAGAGTAAAAGGTCACCTGTTGGAGCCAGCACTGTGGCACATCAGGTTAAAGCCCTGGCCTGAAATACAGGCATCCCATATGAGTGCTGGTAGAGTCCCAGCTGCTCCACTTCCAGTCCAGCCTCCTGCTAATGCACCTGGGAAAACAGTAGAGGATGGCCCAAGTCCTTGGGCCCTTTTGCTCATGTGGGTGACCCAGAAAAAGCTCCTGGCTCCTGGCTTCTGATCAGCTCACTCTCTACCTCTCCATATAACTTTTTCAAATGAATAAAATATTTTTTTAAAAAAGGTATCCTGCCATACTTCTTTCTTCCCTGTTAATTCCTAGGAATTAAAAATTGTTACGGGGCAAGCACTGTGGCAAAATGGGTTATAGCAACACCTGCAGCACTGGCATCCTCTATGGGCCCCATTGCATGTTCTACTTCTGATGCAGGTCTCTGAAAACATACTGAGAAAGCAGTAGAATATGGTAGAAATCCTTGAGTCTTGCACCCAAGTGAGAGAACTGGATGAAATTTCCCTGACCCCTGGCTTTTTTTTTAAAGATTTGTTTACTTATTTGAAAGAGTTACAAACACCCACCCACAGAGAGAGAGAGAGAGAGAGAGAGAGAGAGAGGTCTTCCATCTGATGGTTTACTCCCCAGCTGGTTGCAATGGCTGGAGCTGCCCTGATCTGAAGCCAGGAGCTAAGAGCTTCAAGTTCTCCCATGCATGTGCATGGGCCCAAGCACTTGGGCCATTTTCTACTGCTTTCCCAGGACATAGCCAGGAGCTAGATCAGAAGTGGAGCAGCAAGGACTCCAACCAGTGCCCATATGGGATGCCCATAATGTTTTCTTTAATTGGAGAAATGTTCCTTTGATAGAATGAGCGTATGACCCCACAATATTCTCTACTTACTCATAATAGGGTCTGAGATGTAAAAGTCATGATTAATTTCTTAGAAGAAAATTTACATACCCAGAAGCAAAGAGTGAAAATTAACCTTTTGTTTTTCTCATGAATGAATCAGAGTTTCAAAACTAATACTTAACTTGTATTTTAGAGGAGTTAATGACTTAACCATCTCTTCTATTAGAAATACTACGTTGTGGCCAGTGCTGTGGCACAGCAGGTTAAAGCACTGGCCTGAAGTGCCAGCATCCCATATGGGCTCCGGTTCTAGTCCCAGCTGCTCCTCTTCTGATCCAGCTCTCTGCTATGGCCTGGGAAAGCAATAGATGGCACACATCTTTGGGCTGTTCTGAAGCTCTTAGCATAGTGAACATATATTAGATTCTCATTATTGAAATCTTTAGAAATGTCAGAAAGCATGTAACTTTCTTTAATGATCTGAAACAGAGATGAGATCCATAAGGGCAGAACTGCTCAGCAGCCACACTGCAGGAATATGTATCTTTCTGACGATATCTTCATCTGCTTCTTGCAGTTGCAGATAGTCTATGAGCTCTTGGTCTGTTTTCTGCCCTTGGGAGGGCCTAGGGTGCTCTATATTGTCTGTAAGGATTCAAAATTTGTTGTATATTAGTGTCTAATCATAAAATTTCCAAAGTGAAAAGCTGGATGTAATAAACTATTCCAGACTGCAAAAACAAAAAAAACAACAAAAAAAAAACAAGAAAATACAAACATAGTGTACTGTCTATAAAGTACAGCGGTAAATCTCTATTATAGAGATACACATGTCTACACAATTCTCTCTTTCTTTCACTCTGAAAGTCTACATTCAGCTCTCGATAGTACGATTACTTAGGAATAGATTTCATATACTTACTTTCATAATCAGTGAACTCGGAATTATTATTGTAGTATTGAGGATTGTACTGACTAAAACACTATGTTTATTCCATGTTAAATAACATCATCGTATCTTTGGATTCCATTTATCCTGCTACTGATGTATTCACAGGAGAGGGGAGGTGGGAGGAAAACCCAAGATCCATCAGGGTGGAGGAGGAATGTCAGAGGCTGTGGTTCTATTGTACTGCAGCTTGGGTTCTGGAAGAACACATTAATGGACCCAGATGGTGTGAAGCTAACTGAAGGGCTATGTTCTGTACAATTGTCTGTGGTACTGCATTTTCATTTATGTAAAATTTATTTCCTTCAAGTAATATATTAATTTGGATGAAAATGAAGTTGTTAAGGAATTTTCAGAATGGGTCTGTTTAACCCTCATTGGCTTTGTTTTTAGGCACTTAACTCAGAAAAGAAAAGATAGAAAAATACATTTTGGGTTCTCTTCATCTGTACCATGGCACTCTTTGGTTAAGATTTGTCATTTTGTCATATTTGATTCTCTAGACTCCCTGAAAAATCCCCTACTTCATTAGATGGAGTCCGTGTCTCACCATGGCAGTGAAAAGTTTAAAATGTTCCAGCTTTGCATTTAGCTAGGCCGTGGACACATGCCATGGCACTTGCCAGCCAATTGTGTCAGGGGCATCATCTGAATCAGAATTACTTGCATGAAAACAAGGAGTTGCAGATTCTTCCAGTGAAAGTGGAGAGGAGCAAGAGCTGCAGAACATTGCCAGGGTTGAGTGTGCCATGGGATGCCATGTGGTGGCTGGTGTCTGGGGTGCTGGTTCTGCAGAAGATAGGGCTTATGGGGGCTGGTGCTGTGGTGTAGCAGGTAAGTCTGCCGCCTGCAGTGCCAGCATCCCATATGGTCACTGGTTCAAGTCCCGCTGCTCCATTTCTGATCCAGCTCTACTATGGCCTGAGACAGCATTAGAAGATTGCCCACATCCTTGGACTCCTGAACCCACATGGGAGACCTGGAAGAAGCTCCTAGCTCCTGGCTTTGGATCAGCTCAGCTCTGGCCATTGCATCCAATTGGGGAGTAAACCAGCAGATGGAAGATTCTCTCTCTCTCTCTCTCTCTCTCTCTCTCTCTCTGCCTCTCCTCTCTCTGTAATTCTGACTTTCAAATAAATAAATCTTTTTTTTAAAAAAGCTTATGCTTAAGGGTAGTGTTCATGGAAAATGTGTGGGACATTTGGCAGCAAGATTTTAGATGAATTTTCCAACCCCTGAACCTCCTAGAGATTAGAATAGACTTCTAATGCACAACTTCCACTTATGCTTAATTAGGTTTTTGTTTTGAATTGTTTTTGATGAAACAGCAAGGAATTCTGAGTTATAGACTTCCTATTTCAGAGACAGGAGAACAGTGATGCCTGCATTTTAATTAAATAATGCCTATCACCCTTTCTTAAGCAACAAATGATCACAGATTCTCTCTTTGCTGCTAAGTAATGAGCATGGTGATTCTTCCCACCATAACCACCTTCCCACCTACACTCTCTCCCCTCTTCCTCCTTCCTCTCCTATTGACATGGAATGCCTTACATAGCTAGGCTGAACTTTTAATCCACTTGGCCCTAGGTGTTCATACACTTCAACTCTGTGTGATTATTCATATGCCCTTTTTATGACAAGGCTTATGTCAGAATGACAAATTATATATTCACCTAATACTGAGAGTCATCAAATTGATTTCTATTTTCTTCTCTCTTAGGCAGTTCTTGAGGGGCAGAAATATTTATTTTGTATATCATGTATTTATTCAACTAAAAGACTGACTGTCAAGATGCTGAGTTTTAGTGTCAAAGCAAATATGTTTCTAGACCCCATGAAGTTTACAGTCTGGCAAGAAAGAGCCATCTACCCAAAGAATATTGTTTAACATAGTAAATGCTGGTGTGAAGTCAGTGGATAAAGATTGAAGCATTGTTAATCTAGCACTAACTCTAATCCCATGATCTCTAATTGAGAGAAGTAATCAGAAACACAGAACTCCATGTTACCCAGTTATCTCTTTGAATTTCTGATTAAAAAATAAAACATATCAAACAACACACAAATACCTAGGAGTGCATAATATTTATATACTATCTTGATATTAAAAATAAGAAAAAATAACCATGAAATAATAGCAACTTTGAATCTCCTTTGTTTTCTAGACAAGTTATAATCCTATGTGGTTCTTTATAGTAAAATATTACAGTAAATTACAGTACATCATTACAGTAAATTATTACAGTAAATAATTACAGTAAATTATTTTTGTAGGTACTCTTCATCTCACTCACATTTTTTCCTTTTGATAAATCAGATTTTAAAAACTGAGACCCAAGAGAAAAGATTTTTAAGCTAGTGTTATATGTTGATTGGCTCTCTAAAAAAGATTTATTTATTTATTTTAAAGTCAGAGTTACACAGAGTAGAAGGCGAGAGAGAGACAGAGAGACATCTTCCATCTTTTGGTTCACCCACCAATTGGTCACAATGGCTCGAGCTGTACTGATCTGATGCCAGCAGCCAGGAGCTTCTTCTGGGTCTCCCACACAGATGCAGCTGCCCAAGGAATTGGGCCATCTTCCACCACTTTCCCTGGCCATAGCAGAGAGTTGGATCGAAAGCAGAGTAGCCGGGTTCAACCTCCACCCATATGGAATGTCAATGCTTTACATGCTATGCCACAGTGCTGGCCCCTTGATTGGCCCTTAACTTAGACTTTTTTATGATATTAAAAAACACCATGCTTTTCTAAGCTCTTTCCATTCAGTTTCTATTTTGTAAACTCCAGATAATACTGTCCCCAGAATTAATCTAAGGTATAAATGCTATGATATAAGGCATTTAACCCCTTAACCTGTCTCCTTGAATACTCAGCTATGTTAGCTCTGTGTCCATTCTTCTGTCTCTGTACTAGATGAATAAAAAGACAGTTTAAAATGATTTGAAAAGAACTATAAGGGGTCGGTGCTGTGCTGCTGCTGCCAATTGGGGAGTGAACCAGCAGATGGTAAACCTCTCTCTCTCTCTCTCTGTCTCTGCCTCTCCTTCTCTGTAACTCTGACTTCCAAATAAATAAATAAATCTTAAAAGAACTATAAACATCAATAAAACACAAATGAAAATTGTATTCTCAAAACTGGATATTAAACCATGCCTTCTACACCTCTGTTAAAAGCTACATTCTATCATAGTCATTTATGATTTCTAGGGCCAAAGTAGTAAATAAGATTTTTCTGGAAGAGACAGAGGTTATGAGGGAGCCAGGATTTGGGGTCAGTTAGCAGCAGTGAGTGTCACTCTTTCAGATTTGATTCAGGAAAGGAAGAAAGCAACTGATCCCTGAGATTTTGGTGGGGGGAAGGAAAGGAAGGAGGGACTGAATAAAAGCAAAGGCCCTCTGGTTGTGGGCACCCAGCCCTGACTACAGCCTTTGGGAGGGTCAGCTGGTGTCTCTAGGGATGCTGCGGCCTGTACTCCATTTCCCAGAGTTCCCAGGAGCTCGGATGTATTATGCCTTCTGAATGCCTGTGCACATGCGCGTGCTGCTGCCATTCCCTGGGGCCTGAGTTGGAACAGAGGGAGTTCATTCCCTGATCAGGGTCAGCCCTGGGGGCTGTGCTTCTCCTTCTCTGGCATTTACTCCATTTCCTGCTTCCATGTTCAGAGCAAAAGAGAAAGAAGGCAGATGGTGGTCTTTTAGGAGCATTAGGATCCTTTTTCTTTCCCTTCTTATCACCCTTGGGAGGAACGTAATTTTTCATCTCCCTGTCATAACGAGCTTTATCACTTTTTGCCATATTTTCAAACTTGGACTTTTCCTTTGCAGACATGGTCTTCCATCTCTCCGAGCATTTCTTAGAGAATTCTGTGAAACTGACCGAATAGTCAGGGTGTTTCTTCTTGTGCTCTTCCCGGCACGTCTGCACAAAGAAGGCATAGGAGGACATTTTGTCCCTCGGCTTGTTGGGGTCTCCTTTACCCATGACAACGGAACGGCGGCCACCTGGTGCGAGTTGTTCCTCAGACTCCCGCAGAGCGGCCAGATCTGACAGCATTGCTTCCTTCCCTCAGCTCCGGCATGAACTCAGGATGTGAGGGCGATCTGGCTGCGACATCTGTCACCCCATTGATCGCCAGGGTTGCTTCGGCTGATCTGGCTGGCTAGGCGGGTGTCCCCTTCCTCCCTCACCAATCCACGTGCGTCCCTCCCAAAGCTGTGTGCTCGGTCGAAGAGGACGACCTTCCCCGCTAGAGGAGGACCGGTCTTCGGTCAAGGGTATACGAGTAGCTGCGCTCCCCTGCTAGAACCTCAAAACAAGCTCTCAAGGTTTTGGTTTTATATTTAGACTTTTAATTTACCTTGAGTTGCTTTTACATAGTGTATGAGGTGTTGGGGTATCTTTTCAGGCTTCTACATATGGATAATCACTTTCCTTTAAACCATTTGCTAAAGGGATTCTTCTTTCTCCTGTTTGTTTTATTTCCTTTATTAAATAGGGGTTGGCTGTAGAAAAGTCAGTTTATTTCAGCTGCCTATTTTTTCCATTGAACTATGTGTCTGTTTTTCCAACAGTGCTAACACTGCTTCTATTTTTTTAAGATTTCTTTATTTGAAAGGCCAGATGCTTCTTCCAAGTCTCTCATGTGGGTGCCAGCACCCAAGAACATGGTCCATCTTCCACCAATTTCCCAGGTGCATTAGTAGGGAGCTGGATTGGAAGTGGAGAACCTGGTCTTCTAGCAACAACATATGGGATGCATGCACAGCAGGACAAGGCATTAACCTACTACACCACAGCATCAAACCCTTCCTTATTTACTTCTGCTGTGATCTTTCATTATTCACTTTTCTACTGCCCCACAACTTGACTCATTCCTGTTTTTTTTTTTTTTGTTTTTTTTTTTTTTTTTGTTTTGTTTTTTTTTTTTTTTTCTGGGTCCTGGAGGATGGTAGTAGGTGGCTTCTGGGATATCTTTTTTGTGTTAGTAGATACTTGGTAATCTAAAATCATAGTTTTTACTTTCTATATTTCTCTGCTGATCACAAGGACCTTCTAGATGACAGCAGAAAATGCTAGCAGAAATGAGGATATATTAATTTGCTAAGAAAATACCACAGAGAATATGATTTAAATCATGGAATTTTACTTCTCAGAGTTGTAGAGTTTGAAAATATCAGATCAAGATGCTAATAGGCTCTATTTTTCCAGAAGCCCTTCTCTGATGTGACAGACACATCTATCATTTGATCTGCTTAAAAGCACTTTCTTCAGGTAGAGTTATGTTGGTGGTTAGCACTTCAGTGTTTGAGTTTTAGGGAGGCACATTTCAGTCCACAACAGCAAAGGGGCCCTGTGGTCTACTTCAATGACAGCCATCTCTGCGGAGGACAGAAAGTTTGAAATCAGCATTAGGAGTTCTCACAGTATTACTGTCAGTGCTATCTCCATCAAATGTGCATTCATGTACACACAAACAAAACTACCTGTACACATAAACACATTCAACAGTGGAAATGCCTGATGGTTGTGTACAGGTAACATCAATATAATAATCCATAAGATGGCCTATTAGCAGACATTAAAAAGAGAATTAGAAAGAATGACAACAAAATCTGCAGTTACCTATATTTATGTTTATATGTATGATATTCAGTATTTATAGTTGCTAAAAGATGAATACTGATGTGTGGAAATAAAAGCTAAACCTTACCTTGCAATATTGCAGCCTAGTCTACATGAAAGATGTCTTCCTAAAACCTTTCCCTGGGCCCACTCTGTGGCATAGTAGATTAAGCATCCACCTGCAGCACCAGCATCCCACATGGGCACCAGTTTGAGTCCCTGCTCCTGCATTTCCAATTCAGCTCTTTGCTAATGGCCTAGGAATGCAGTGGAATATGCCCTGAGTGCTTGGGCCCCTGCACCCATGTGAGAGACCTGGAGGAAGCTGCTGACTCCTGGCTTCTGGCACCTGGCTTCAGATCGGCCCAGCTCCAGCCATTCTGGCCATTTAGGGGTGAACCAGTGGATAGCAGACCTCTCTTTCTCTTCCTCTCTATATCTGTCACTCTGCCTCACAATAAAGAAATACATTTTTTAAAAACCTTTCACATTTTAAATTTCTTAATTGTTTTAAAGATTTATTTATTTATTTATTTACAAGTCGAGTTACAGACAGAGAGGAGAGCCAGAGAGAAAGAGAGAGGTCTTCCATCTGATGTTCACTCCCTAATTGATTGCAACTGCCAGAGCTGTGCTGATCCGAAGCCAGGAGCCAGGAGCTAGTTCCAGGTCTCCCAGATCGGTACAGGGGCCCAAGGACTTGGGCCATCTTCTACTACTTTGCCAGGCCATAGCAGAGAGCAGGATCAGAAGTGGAGCAGCTGAGTATTGAACTGGACCCCATATGGGATGCTGGAGCTTCAGGCCAGGGTGTTAACCTGCTCCACCACAGCACCAGTCCAACATTTTAAATTTCTGATACTCTAAAGTAGCAAAGGACTGCATTACATCTAGGAAAGATGTATTTAAAAATTATAAATCTAGTGCATTTTAGCAGAAGTCCTAACAAATACTTCTGATTTTCTCAACATTATGTATAAATAAATGATAGAATCAGTCATTGTCAGATTAATAGAAGGAGTTTGAGAGGATTGTCTCTCTTTCAATTGTGTTGAATAGTTTGAGAAGCATTAGTTCTTTAAAAGACTTGTAGAATTCAATAGTGAGGCTGTCTGATCCTGGACTTTTCTTTCTTGGGAGGGTCTTTATTACTCATCCAATCTCTGTCTTGGTTTTTGATTTGTTTAGCTTTTCTATGTGTCTTCATGACTCAATTTTGGTATATTGTGTATGTCCAGGAATCTGTTGATTTTTCCTCTAGGTTTTCCAATTTGTTAGCCATCACAACAGGTGCCCGCATCATATATTGCAGTGCTAATCTGAGTTTTGGGTACTCCACTTCCAAATCAGTTTCATGTTAATATCCCTGGGAAGAAATGGATAATAGCTCAAATTCTTTCCTTCTTGTCATCTAATTTGGAGAACTGTAACCTCAATGGGGACTTGAAACCTGGTCTTGCACAGTTGTAGCCATATAGAAAGTGAACCAGCAGATGGGAGATCTCTCTGCTTCTCTTTCCTTCTCTCTTTGTCTCTGTGTCTCTCTGCCATTTTTTATCATATTAAAATATTTAATTACTTATTTGAAAGAGTTACAGAGAGAGGGAGAGACAGAAATCTTCCACCACCTAATTCATTTTTGAGATGACTTTAATAGCCAGAGTGTGGCCAGGTTGAAGCCAGGAGCTTTTCCTCCGATGTGCGTGGCAGCATCCCAGCACTTGGGCCATCTTTCCCTGCTTTTTCAGTCCATTGGTAAGGAGCTGGATCAGAAATGGAATAGCTGGTACTTGAACTGGTGCACATACAGGATGCCAATGTAACAGATAGCAACTTTGTCCACTGCACCACAACCACCAGCTCCTCTTTCTGGCTTTCCAATAAATAAATCTTTTGAAAAAGAATTTAAGGTAGTAAAAGTCATCATGACTGAGCAATGGCAAATTTATTGAAGTGATCGACTTTCTTAAAGGTCTATTTATGAATTTGAAAGGCAGCACTAGAAAGAGAGAGTGGGAGAGATGGATCTTCCTCCTGGTTTGTTCACTCCTCAAATGGCTGCAATGACTGTGGCTAGGACAGACTGATATCAGGAGCCAGGGGCTTCTTCCAGGTCTCTCACATGGGTGCAGGAGCCCCAATATTTGAGTCACCCTGTGCTGCTTTTCCAGACACATTAGCAGGGAACTGGATCCGTTTGGAGCATTAATGTCTATGATACTCTCCTTGCAGTTGAAGGATTTAGAATCCATTTTGATTATGGGTGGGCTAAGTACAACAGCTCCCAATTGTCCAAGGTTTGGATTAGATGGGTTCTGAGAAATTTTGTTAAAATAGTTATTAATCATAACTCTCAGTTTAAGCTTTTCTTACCAAATTTTCATGTTTGCTGATGTTTATATCTATGGGAAAATTGGGTCTCTGGATTGCAACCAATGAAAGCATCCAGACTAACAGTAATAAGGTCAACAGTCAGCAGAATGATGTCCAGCTGAACTGAAATAGCTTTTCTTATTTGGTATAGGGGTTACCTCCTGCATTATACTGACATACTGACATAGACAGTAGATATTGGAGCCTGTCTCTTCTGCCAAATGGAGAATGCCGCATTTTGATCCATCGTATATATATTTATATATTATAATATATATTATATATTTCTATACATAATATGGAATTACATATAATTATCATAAATATATAATATATAATTATATATAAATATTATATATGAATTTATTTATATATAAAGATATAATTATTTCTGATCCAGCTCCATACCAATGGATTGAAAAAGCAGTGAAAGATGGTCCAAGTGCCTGGGTTGCTGCCACACACATTGGAGGAGGAGCTCCTGGCTTCAACCTGGCCACACTCTGGCTATTGAAGTCATCTCAATAATATATATATATATATAATATATATAATAGTTATAGTAAATTATATAATATTATCTGTTTATAATTATTATATATTATATAATATATTATATGATAAAGCATAATATATTTTATATATGAATATATTTATATACATAAATATATATAAATAAATGTAAATATATATATATAGAATTTATTTACGTATTTGACAGGTGTACTTACAGACAGTGAGAGGAAGAGACAGAGAGAAAGGTCTTCCATATGCTCATTTACTCCCCTAATGACTGCAATGTCTGCAGCTGGGCCAATCTGAGCTAGGAGCTTCCAGGTCTCCCACATTTTGGCAGGGACCAAAGCACTTGGAACAGCTTCTACTGCTTTCCCAGGCTATTGCAGAGAGCTGGATGGGAAAAGGAGAAATGGGGACTAGAACTGGTGCTCATATGGGGTGCCAGCACTGCAGGTAAAGGATTACACCACTGCACCACAGTGCTGGTCCCAGTCTATCCTTTATTAAGGAGATCTCAGTAATCATGTTCATGTATTGCTGTCCTATATTCATGGACAAAGTCCTAGCAGGCAACATGGTTTGGAGAATCGTAAGCACAAGGTGTGTAGGAGACTTCATTTCTCATACAGCACAGTTAATAACAAGGTTCCAAGAGGGGAAATTACTTGCATCATAGTCTTTGAGAACTAATGGACATCACAGGTGATCTAAAGAATTTAGAAGGTTTGTGAGCCCCTAGAGTGAAAAAGTCACTGGGAGCACAAGGACAGTGCCTAGAGTTTATTTTGATGGATTTTAGCCCCTTTCATTGGAGGGAGGCCCGAAGAAGCTGGACTGATTAGTAAACCTCAGAAGTGTCTTTTCAATGTGAAGGCAAACTGAGACTGAGGGGTTTTTGGAAAAACGTTGAACAAAAGACATTTCCCACACTTGGTTAAAACACATCATTTATCTACTGATTTTCATCAAATCTGTTAACATTAGGTATAAGGTACAGTGGACATGGTGGATGGCATATAGCAATATGATTTTAGTAATATATCATGAGGTGCTTTTTTTAAATGGATTTAGCAGGTAAAATTGGGCTACCTAATGGGATGTAGCTGGAATAATCACCTTTTTGTTAAATAAATCTGAGGTAATAAATGTTAGTGTATGAAGACATTGAGTTTTCTGTTATTGGGCCTTCTTGGTTATTTTAATCTGGGATCTGCGAATTCTCATTTTCTTTATTTTATTCCTCATCATGTCGGACCAACTCTGCTGCTTTGGGGATTTTTTTAGTACATCTGACATTTGGAAATTTAGACAATAGTATAGTTAAAATGAGATGTACCAAGTAAAGTATTTTTATTCTGATACATATTTTGGAATTCTTCTAAAATTCCTATTGAGTATCCTTGTTAAATTTAGTTGCATCCCAGGTTAAGACTTATTGGAGGCAGGCGCCATGGCTCAATAAGCTAATCCTCCACCTGCGGTGCAGGCACACCAAGTTCTAGTCCTGCTGGGAGAGCCAGATTCTGTCCCAGTTGCTCCTCTTCCAGTCCAGCTCTCTGCTATGGCCCAGGAGTGCAATGGAGGATGGCCAAAGTGCTTGGGCCCCGTACCTGCATGGGAGACCAGAAGGAAGCACTTGGCTCCTGGCTTTGGATCAGCGTCATGTGCCAGCCGCAGCACACTGGCGGCAGCGGTCACTAGGGGGTAAACCAACAGAAAAAGGAAGACCTTTCTCTCTGTCTCTCTCACTGTCCACTCTGCCTGTCAAAATAAAAAATAATTTTTATAAAAAGACTTATTGGAGCCACTTTAGTGATTATACCCATGAAACTTTGTTAATAAATGCAAATAGAACCTGGGAAAATTGATGTATATCTTATGCTGTAGAGACTTAAGATTGAACATCTTTTTTAATCTTTTTTAATTATATAATTTAAAAACAAATTTGAGATTTTTTTTTACTTTACTAAGTCACAGCTCTGGCCCCATTAATATGACTTAACAATGTTTTTTCCTCTCAGACTTATCTCTATTGTTTCAGTTAACTGCATGCCTTTTCTTTACATTCAGATTCCCTCAGCTCTGAAAGCTTATTCATCTTAATTCTGTTGTTCCTATTTCCCTCCGTTTTATTCTGTCCCTAGGCTAATTGAGGTCATGATTCTCCATTCCTTCTGTGTGGTGTCACAGTAGGCTTGAAGTGTTCTTTTTCTCTTCTGATTTCTAAAGAAAGAAATTATGTATTCCCCCAGTTTAGATATTTTAATAATGCACTCTAAAACAAAGGTTAAATGTTCTTAATTTGACAAGAATTTTCAGGGCCAGTGGTGTGGCATAGTGGGTAGAGCCACCACTTGCAGTGCTGGCAGCTCATATGGATCCAGATCTCTGCTAAAGCCTGGGAAAGCAGTAGAAGATGGCCCAAGTCCTGGGCCCCTGCACCCATGTGGGAGACCTGGAAGAAGCTCCTTGCTCCTGGCTTTGGATTGGCACAACTCTGGCCATTGCAGCCAACTGGGGAGAGAACCAGTGGATGGAAGACCCCTCTCTCTTCTCTGCCTCTCTCTGTGCAACTCTGACTTTAAAATAAATAAATAAATCTTTAAAAAAAGAATTTTTTCTAATTTTAGATTTGTTCTACTTCATTGTCACTTCAGGGTGTGTGTAAGGAGTGCATATCCAGTTTTTCTATTTTGGAATTTTGGGATTTTGTATTAGCTCTGCTGTGTATTCATTTTTCTTGAGCATTGGTGATATCTTCTCCTTAGTTGTATTAAGAGAGAGAGCAATAGCCCTCATGTCTTTTTAGGTAAGTAAGACATATTAAAAACAGAGCATTCAGTATACATTCATAGTAGTTTGACTTGTTCAATTGATTTTCCTGAACTCCCTTGGACATTCTTGGTCTCTGCTGTACAACTTTCTATACTCATTAATTCTTTGATATTCCCAAATCCAGAAAATGAATGACTCAACAGCTGTGTTCCTGTATTTGCTGGGACTCAGGGTAAGAAGCAAAGTGGAGGTGTTCAGGAATCTAAAGGTACATGCTACATAGCAAAGCACATCATTTCCTATACAAAGTGACTGGGAAATCCAGAATCTTTTGCACACATATTGGATCCTGAACTATTACTGGACTATTCAGTAAGATTTTAATGTATTTATTTTCTGTGTGTGTGTTTGTATTTCTAAATAAACTCTGCTGGGCTACTTAACATTAACATGTATTGCAGAATTCTTTCATCAGTTTTCACTTTTAAAAAGTTTCTTTTTCAGTTTTATGGGAGAGGGTAGAAGTTTTCTGCTATGTAACTGAAAATTTATTCATTCATTAAAGTTAAAAATATTTGTTGCAAATGGGTGGAATACTATTAATTCTTGTGTGATTTTCATGAAACTAAATACATTCTCTATTTTGTTTTGCTTAAAATTTCTGCATGTGTGGACTTCTTTTTTCCTTATTGCCCCAAATCCCTTTGTGTATTGGGATGGCAAATGGGTTTTACACTGGACAAAACATGTTATTTTGGCAAAGAAGTACTTAGCGTTCCTGCTTCAAGTATTCAAATATTGCATTTGAAATCAGTATATTTGTTTACTGTACAAATGTCCTTCATACAATTTTGTAATCTTCTGGGATGGGAGAGGAAGCAGAAAATAGGAGGATTATGGGTGGGAGGGATGTTTTGGGGAGGGGAAGCCACTGTAATCCAAAAGCTGTACTTTGGAAATTTATATTTATTAAAAAAATTAAACAATTTTGTAATCTTCATCTTCCTTTTTATTTCATCCTTTTTAAAAAAAGATTCCTTTATTTTACTTGAAAGTCAGAGTTACACAGAGAAGGAGAGAGAGAGAGGGAGAGCAGTCTTCCAACCACTGGTTCACTCCCCATTTGGCCACAATGGCTGGAGCTCTGCCAATACAAAGCCAGGAGCCAGCAGCTTCTTTTGGGTCTCCTATGCAGGTGCAGGAGCCCAAGGGCCTGGGCCATCCTCTACTGCTGGATAGTAAGTCTTACTTGCCTAAAAAGATGGATAGTAATTTGAGTAGCCAGGACTTGAACTGGCACCCAATTGGAATGTCAGCACTGCAAGCCACAGCTCTACTTGCTACTCCACAGCATCGGCCCCCTAAATTCTTATGAGTATTGCTACACGATTGGAATTTATAATTGATAATGCTGAACAATTGAAACTGTCTTATTTACAATTGTAGGACTGGATATGGCAGTTTTACTTGAAGTACAGTATGTAGCCTGCTTATTGTATGATTTTCGGAAAAGCATGTATTTATATATAACAGCAGATCTATTAATCATTTAAAAGTGAATTGTCATGATTACCCAGATGTAAAGAATGCAATATGTGCTAATGAGTTAGCAGTCACAGACATTTAGAATTAGAGGGATTTTAGAACTTTTTCAATACTGCAGTTTTTATGAAAAACTAATAATTTTTTTATTTGACAGGTAGAGTTATATACAGTGAGAAATCAGAAAGGTCTTCCTTCCATTGGTTCAGTCCCCAAATGGCTGCCACAGTTGGAGCTGTGCCCATCCAAAGCCAGGAGTCAGGTGCTTTCTCCTGGTCTCCCATCCGGGTGCAGGGCCCAAGCACTTGGGCCATCCTCCACTGCCTTCCTGGGCCATAGCAGAAAGCTGGACTGAAAGAGGAGCAACCAGGACTAGAACACTTTGCCCATAAGGGATACCAGCACCACAGGTGGAGAACTAACCAAGTGAGCCACGGCGCTGGCCCCTGATAAATTTACTCTTAACAAAATATCAAAATATCTTATTTAGTATAAAGTTAGTAGTGAAAAGAGACTACCTTGTTGAACACAGAAATTTGAGATTATATTTCTTGGTATTAATTTGCATCTTAAGGCTTATTGCCTACTTTATTTCAACATTTCAATCTAATATTACTAATAATATCTTGTACTTAGTGGTTCACTGTGTGCCAGACAATATTCTTTTGATTTTTTAAAAGATTTATTTATTTATTTATTTGGAAGTCAGAGTTACACAGATATTGAACAAGAGGAAGAGAGAGAGAGAGAGAGGTCCTCCATCTGCTGGTTCACTCCCCAGATGGCCTAAAAGGTCAGAGATATGCCAATCTGAAGCCAGGAGCCAGGACCTCTTCAGGGTCTCCCATGCAGATTCAGGGGCCCAAGGACTTGGGCCAACTTCCTACTGCTCTCCCAGGCTATAGCAGACAGCTGAATGGAAAGTGGAGCAGCCTGGACTTGAACCGGCCTCCATATGGGATGCCCCCACTGCATGCAGTGGCTTTACTAGGTACACCACAGCACTGGCCTCAAGACAATGCTCTAAAATGATGCATTAATTATTCCCAAATATTGAAAAGTGGCATGGTACACATTTGAATGTGTTGTTTTGTACTAGTTGTAGAGACAGTTTAAAATATATTTATATTTAAAAATGTAAGCTTTGATCTAAAGGTTTACTTTCCCTTAAGGTGCCTGTTTGGAAACTGAGAGATCATTGAAGTCTCAAGATAGAGTACAACTGATCTTATCCAAGCCTCCTTTATCACATGAGGATGCTAAATGCCAAGCCCAGAGAAGTTAAGTGAACTATTCAAGGTCACATAGGTAAGTTGTGGCAGGGATAATTCTGTATTAGCATTAGGTATCCTGATACATAGGCCACTGTTCTGTCAATTTTGTAGTCCATCTGGAGTTAAAGATTCTAAGTTGTGGAAAATTGAATTTGGAAATTTAGTGGTTGCTATGTTGTTATGGTGAGAAATTTCTGTGTATAGCTATGAGTTGCTTAAATTTTATTCAATATATTTTTCTAGTATGTTTGCTATTTATTTGAAATGTATAACAAGTAGCTTCATCTATTTGCCAAAAGAATTTTTTGAAGATTTATTCATATTATTTGAAAGTCAGAATTACACAGAGAGAGAAGGACAGGCAGAGAGAGTGGTCTTCCATTCACTGGTTCACTCCACAGTTGGCCTCCATGGCTGGAGCTGTGCTGACTGGAAGGCAGGAGCCAGGAGCCTCT
The DNA here is from genome assembly GCF_964237555.1 of Oryctolagus cuniculus. NCBI lineage: Eukaryota > Metazoa > Chordata > Mammalia > Lagomorpha > Leporidae > Oryctolagus > Oryctolagus cuniculus. The sequence goes on along the minus strand of NC_091444.1, from coordinate 81,640,007 downwards.
TCCTGGTCTCCTATGCAGGTGCAGGGGCCCAAGCACTTGGACCATTTTATAATGCTTTCCCAGGCCATAGGAGAGAGCTGGATAGGAAGTGGAGCATCCAGGTCTTGAACTGATGCCCCTATGGAATACCAGCACTGCAGGTGGCAGCCTCACCCACTATGCCACAGTGCCAGCCCTTGCCAAAAGAATTTATAGAAGCTATTCCATATATACACTTAACAATTATTTAGTTACTTGACACGAACTATCCCTGCATATTTGAAAATTTTGAATGGTATCACTTGGGTTTTAAGAATGTTATATTTTAGGTCTCTTAATATTTTTAGTGATGATGTTTTAAAGGCCCTTTCTGTTTTATGAAAAATGATAAGGATTTTGTTTTACAATGGCCATAGTATTACTACTTAAAGCAATAGATTAAATAACACTTTTAAACAAAGTCATTTAATACTGAATTCTAACACACTGGTATATTTTAAAGTGAGAAACTGGATTTCTTTCAGATATTCTAAAGAAGAATGATAATCAAAATTGAAGACATCTACAGTTTTTAATCACTTGTTTTAAATATTGGTCATAATGGTCCAATTTTGAGTTTAATTTTAATTAGCTTTTAAATGATTCAATATGTTTTATAGAAAAAATTCGGAGAACATAATTATATACTCAACCTCCCTCCCTTCTTTTTCCTTCTTTGTCATTTTTTTTAGCTTATGAAATGACATTTTCAGTTTACATTACATTAAAAAGGGTTGTTGAGTCAAGGGACAAGTTTAACAGGCAAAAAGCAAAAAGATCCTAATTTAGAGGGAATACAGACAATGGCTCTAAACAATATTTGAATATCACATCTAAACAATATTTGAATAAATTGATAAATATTTTAATTTCTCCTACTAAAATGCTCAAAGTCTTTAATGATTTATCAAATATTAGTGCAAAATTATGGATTTAAATGATCCCAAAAAGTGATGAATTTTTGTGTAATAAAGTCCAATTTTTGTCAAGGCTTTTTGACAGTCTCACAGAAAACTTATGTTTGTGAATGGGAAGAATAATACCAAAATATCCATACTACCAAAAGCAATTTGCAAATTCAATGCAATCCCAATCAACATACCAACGATGTTCTCAGAGCTAGAAAAAATGATGCTAAAATTCACATAGAAACATGAGAGATGCTTAACATCTAAAGCAATATTATAAAGCAAAAAAAAAAGCTGGAGACATCACACCATATTTTAAGACATATTACAGGGGTCAGCACTATGACAAAGCAGGTAAAGTCACTGTCTGCAGTGCCGGCATCTCATATGGGTGCCAGTATGTTTCCCAGCTGCTCCACTTCTTATACCCCTCTCTGGTATAGCCTGAGAAAAAAGTAGAAAATGGCCAAAGTCTTTGGGCCCCTGCACCTGCATAGAGACCTGGAAGAAGCTCCTGACACTTGGATTCAGATCAACAGAGCTCCGGCCATTGTGGCCATTTGGGGAGTAAACCAGTGGATGGAAGACCTCTCTCTCTCTCTGCCTCTACCTCTCTGTAACTCTGCCTTTCAAATAAATAAACTGCAAAAAAAAAAAAGAAGAAGTGTTAGCACTGATATAATAACAGACACATAGTTCAATGGAAAAGACTTGGTAGCATAGAAATAAACCCAAATTTCTACCAGCAACTCATATTTAACAAAGGAACTAAAATGAACTGGAGAAAGAAGAATCTCTTTCACAAGTGGTGCAGAGGAACTTGATTATCCATATGTAGAAGCCTGAAAAGAGACTCCAACATCTCTTACACTATGTGAAAGTGAACTCATAGTGAATTAAAATGTAATCATAAGACCCAAACCCAAGTAAACATAGGGGAACTCTAAATATTGTCAACACACAATAGCTTTTGGGTAAGATTCCAATAGCAATAGTCACAAAAATAAAAACAGAGACATTTGAGTATATCCAACTAAGATACTTCTTCACAACAAAGTAAACATCAGAGTGTAGATACAATGAACAGATGGCAGGAAAAATTAAAACTCTGAATGTTTACAGATTTCCAGAACATTTACATGAATTGGAAAAACTCCAAAAAATACAGTGAAGAAACATCTGAATAGACATTTCTCAGAAGAAATGTAAATGGTCAAAACATGTGAATATGCCCGATGTCACTAGCCATTATGTAAATATAAATCAGAGCACCATATCAGTCTCCAACACCTGTGGGAGAATACAACACTCAGGTGTGTGTTTGTGCAGCAAGTGGGTTTAGAGGACCCTGTTCACCTCTGGAGAGCAGAGTCTACAGGGAGGTAAAGAAACCTTACTGCGCAGGGGCATGCTAATCTTCTCTGTATCGTTCCAATTTTAGTATATGTGCTGCCGAAGCAAGCACATGTGCTGCCGAAGCGAGAAAGAGATGAAAAGAATTTATCTCAGCTAGCCAGTAATATTCAAGAAACAAGGTCTTCAGGAAAGCCAACTCAACTGACATTTTCATGTCATTGTTAAATAAAGGAAAAATTATCTAGGTTCAGCAATACGTAGTTTATAAGAGAAAGACTACAGAGTAATTTCCTTGGCATAGAAATAACTTTGTCTTTTTTTTTTTTTATCTATGAGGGCTTGCTATCACCACCACACACCCACATCCCATATACAAATGCCTGGCTTGAGTGGTAGCTTCTCTGCTTTGAGGCAAGTTTCTGCTAGTGTGCACCCTGGGAGGAGACAGAGGATGGCAGAAGTGCTTGGGCCCCTGCACCCAAATGGGACATCCAGAATGAATTCCCAGTTCCTGGTTTTGGCTTGGTCAAGCTTTGGCTATTGCAAGTGTCTGGGGAGTGAAACAGTGGTTCCCTCTTCCTGTCACTCTGCCTTTCAAATCAATAACTGTTGTTGGTAATGACTAATAATGATATTCACTGATTGTCAAATTTTGAATCTATTAATTATAGACAATTTCTCTTTGTAATTTTAAACTTTCATAATGTTCTGTTGCCAATTTCATCACTAGAAATAAAAACTTTTCCTCAAAAAAAAAGAAACCTTACTGCTTTCCTAATGTGCTTATTAAGTTCTTGACCAGCGCCTGTTAGTCTTGCTACAAACTTTCTAGTCTTACTACTTTCCTTCTTCTTCCTCTTCTCTGTGACTTGTAAAATAGTATACATTCTATATACTGTGGATACTTTTGATTTATTTTATTCCTTCAGTCTCCTATGAAGTTCCTCCACAAAAGCACAGCCCTTAAGATATTCATTCATTTATGCAGTCTGCAGATTTCATGAGCTACTAAATTCCAAGTAGTATGTTAAAGGCAAGATCTGGGCCTAAGAGAAAAGTGGTCTAAATTCTGTGCCTAGAAGAGGATTTGGGACATAGTAGAACTTCAGTGAAGTGCTATGTGAATGACATGCACTCATTAAATGAGTAATCTAAAGCATACACTTCATTTAAGCAACACAGCAGCCCTACTCACCTCAGGTAGAGCAATTGAGAGGAATAATGTGAACAAAAATAAGACATCAATAAGTTGAATAATAACAGAGAAAAAACAAAATGAGATAGATGCCAACATTACTGAGCTATTTTTGAGGAATTAAATTGATAGAGGGGCTGGCATTGTGGCCAAGTGGGGAAAGCTGCAATCTGTGAGGCCAGCATATCATGTGAGTTCCACTTTGAGTTTAGGAATCTCCACTTCCAATTTAGCTCACTGCTAAACACCTGGGAAACCAGCAGAAGATGGACGAAGGACTTGGGTCCTTGCCACTGATGTGGGAGACTTGGATGAAGCTCCTGACTCCAGCATGCCCCAGGCTCAACTGTTGAAACTCTCTGGGGTGTGAGCCAGCAGATGAAAGCTATCTATGTCTTTCCCTCTCTCTCTAAATCCACCTTTCAAATAATAAAGATTTAATAAAGAAATTAACTGATTTCAAAATACACAAAAACGTGAACAATACTATATCATTTTTATGCCAAACTGATAAAAAATAACAAATGCTAGAGAGCACATGGGAAAAGAAAACCGTCATATATGGTGGGTGAAAACACAAGTTAGTACAGATGTTATGCAGAACAGTATGGTCATTCCTTAAAAAGGATAAAAATTGGGCCGGCGCTGTTGTGCAGTGAGTTAAAGCCCTGGCCTGAAGGGCCAGCATCCCATTTGGGTGCCAGTTCTAGTTCCAGCTGCTCTTCTTCCAATACAGCTCTCTGCTATCTCCTGGGATAGCAGTAGAAGATGGCCCAAGTCCTTGGGCCCATGCACCCATGTGGGAGACCCAGAGGAAGCTCCTGTCTCCAGGTTTCAGAATGGCATAACTCTGGCCTTTGTAGTCATCTGTAGAGTGAACCAGCTGATGGAGGACCTCTCTGTGTCTCTACCTCTATTGTAACTCTTTCAAATAAATAACAAAAATTTCAAATAAGATAAAAATTGACCTACCATGTGAGAGTTATCTTGCTCTTGGCTATATATAATAAGGAAATTTTATTAGAAGGAAAGGAGGAGAGCATATAAAAGATACAGCAATTTTCCCATAACACAGCCACTATAACACAGTTCACTGCAGCCAGGATTTGAAACCAATCTAGCTGTCCATCAGTGAAAAACAATGGACAGGGCAACCTCTTTTAGATACAAAAAAAGAACAAAATATTATTAAATTAATTGAAATAAGCCAGAAGCAGGAACACAAATGTCACCTGGTCCTTGTCACATGTGGAAGTGAAAGAAAATAATGGATCTGAACACAGAACTGTGATTACTAGAGGCTGAGAAGGGAAGCAGCTAGGGATAGAGGGGGATTGGATAATAGGTATCAAAAATCAAAGAGGCAGAAAGAACTTCTGGTGTCCCATAATATAATGAGATGACTACATTCAACCATATTAGGTTCTGTGTAAAGAACTGAAGGAGAGGAGCTGGTAGTCTCAAATCATGGAGAAGAATTAGAAACTGTAGTTGCTTGGGGGCCAGCATTGTGGCACAGTGGGCTAACACCCTGGCCTGAAGCACCAGCATCCCATGTGGGTACCAGTTCTAGTCCTGGCTGCTCCTCTTCTGATCCAACTCTCTGCTATGGCCTGGGAAAGCAGTAGAAGATGGCCCAAGTCCTTGGGTCCCTGCACCCAAGTGGGAGATCTGGAAGAAGCTCCTGGTTCCTGGCATCAGATTGGCAGAGCTCCGGCCATTGCGGCCATCTGGGGAGTGAACCAGCAGAGGAAGACCTCTCTCTCTCTCTGCTGCTACTTCTCTCTGTAACTCTGTCTTTCAAATAAATAACTCTTTAAAAACTTAATAAAACTGTAGTTGCTTAGCTTGATCACTTTTTACTGCATAAATGTGTGCAAATATTGCACTACACCCTGTAATAATGCATGACTAGGACACATTCATCACAAATTATTTCAATGAAATTTTAAAAATTAGAAGCATTTCTTTATATTAACAATGAACTATTTGAAAATGAAATTAGAGAAACATTTCCATGCATAGCAGCATAAGAACCAGGAACCAATGTCTTCAATGTTATCAGTGATGAATCAGATTCACAGACCCCAGCACTCAGTTTTTGCCATAGACCTTACCATGGCAATTGTGGGCATATAGTAGTAAATCAATGGACAGGAATCCTTTGTCTCTAAATCTGCTAAATAAATAAACATGGAATTCATCAAAGAAAAAGAGATATCAATTTGGATGCCAGGCACAAAAACACATGCACTTGAGCTATCCTCCAGTTTTTGATGCCAACAAATCTTTCAGACATGTTACATTTTCAGAGACTTTTCTGTAATCTTGCTAAGCTTTCTGGAAATCTGCCTTATAGCAAAGGGTTTCCCAATTCCATTACACTCATGATTTTTCTTTTGTGTGATATATTAGTTTACCATCTAGAGATAATTTATGGTACAAAACTTTTCTATGCATGCATGTTTTCTCATTTGTGAGTCTATTCATGGGAATTGAAGACTGATATATAACAGAAATACATTTTCCAAATTCATTGCATAGACTTTTGTTCCTTATGAATTCTCTGAAGTCTGTTGATGTCTAATTTCTGGCTAAAGGTTTTATTGTATTTACAGCATGCAAAGACTATCACCTTTTGTGAATTCTGTATCTATACAAGCCTGAAATAAAGAAAATGTTTTTGCACAATCAGTATACGCCTAAGAAACCACCTGTGTCAATTCTCTGATGTACCATTGACTTCTGACTCTAATAATATTTATAAGCTTTCTCCTTTACATGAGTCTCTGTTGGATAGGATGTGATTTCCAGCAAAAGGTTTTGTCACAATACTTACATGAATTTTGGAGAAAAGCTCTTCCACATTCATTATATTGTTAAGGTCTCTCCCTTGTTCAAATTCCATGATGGATTATGAGGCATTACCTATGTGAAATGACTTTCTCACATTTATTTCATTCATTAGATATATATGTTGTGCATTCTGATATAAGGAGAGATTTGGGCAGAGCTTTCCAACACTCATTACACCCATAAGGTTTCTCTCCCACGTGAATTCCCTGTTGTCGTATGAGGTATGGCTTCTAATTAAAGGGATTTTACTTTCAAAGGAGTTTTTCCCTATATGAATTTGATGATGTACAATGAGGGCTGAATTATGGTAAAAGGCTCTGAGTCATTACATTCATAAAATTGCTCCCCATGAGAATTCTTTTATGTTTGATGAGGTCTGATTTGCACCACAAAGGCTATTCACATGTATTACATTCATGCATTTCTCCCCTTGGTGAATTCTCTAATATTTCATGAGATATAACTTGCACAAAAAGGTCAAGTAGAAAATTCCCTGTGTGGATTCTCTGATATCTTATGAGTTATGAAGTACAGCAAAGAGGCTTTCCACCATCCTTCCATCCATAAAACCTACCTAAATTGAGCAACAAAGATATAGAAAACGTAAACACACACATAACCGGATGGAAATGATATCAGTAATAAAGACCCTCGCCGCCAAGAAAACCCCAGGACTGGATGGCTTCACTGCTGAATTCTAACAGACATTTAAAGCACTAACTGCAATTCTTCTCAAGTTATTCAAAACAATTGAGAGAGAGGCGATTCTCCCAAATTCTTTCTATGAAGCCAGCATCACCTTCATTCCTAAACTTGAAAAAAGTGCAACAAAGAAAGTAATTATAGACCAATTTCCCTGATGAACATACATGCAAAGATCTGCAACAGAATTCTGGCCAATTGAATCCAACAATGCATCAGAAAGATCATCCACCCAGACCAAGTGGGATTTATCCTTGGTATGCAAGGATGGAACCAAAGGCTTTTCCACAGTCATTTCATTTATAAGCTTTCTCCATGGTGTGAAGGCTCTGATACTTTCTGAGGTTTGACTTCTCAGCAAAGGTTTTTCCACAGTCATTGCAATCATAAGGTTTCCCCCAGTACAAATTGTCTGATGCTTTGTGAGCTTTGATTTCTCAGCAAAGGCTTTTCCACAATGATTGCATTCATAAGGTTTCTCCCCTCTGTGAATTCTCTGATGATTTATGAGGTTTGCCTTCTGGCCAAAGGATTTTCCATAGTCATTGCATTCATAAGGTTTCTCACCTGTGTGAATTCTCTGATGATTTATGAGGTGTTTCTTCTGGCCAAAGAACTTCCCACAGTCATTACATTTGTAAGATTTCAACCCTGTGTCAATTCTCTGATGTCTAATGAGATCTGACTTCTGGTGAGTGGTTTCCACACAATCATTACACACATGATGGTTTTCCACAATATGAGTGCTGTGATGGAGGGTATGGCAGAATTTAATACTGAATGACTTCCCACAAGGTTTACATGCATAGGATTTCTTCCCTATATTTGGTCTATGATTCAGTCTAACATGTGATTGGTAAATGACAGGTTCCACAGTCCCAATATACTTATAAATGTTCTCTCTTTTCAGGTGAATACAATCAGAATTCCACAGTCAGTCAGCTGGGAGGGGTGGATGAATCCGGAAACAGCTGGTTTCCTTGTACTAAAACAAGCGCCATATCACAAAGGACTCTTACATTTCTTTTTCTTTTTTGCATTTTTCACATTTTCTTATTTATCATGGTTTGTAATAAATTTTCTGATGTGGGTTGTGGTTTTGAGGCTGGCTTAAGGAGTTCAGGGAACCAGAGGAATGGTCTTTTTCAATTAGGGCACAGCTGTTGGCTCTCTCCAATTCTGGCTTTCTGTCATTGCTTTGGGTGCCTCAGCCAATTTTTCGTTTTGAGCAACTTTTTCCTAAATGTTTTGTTGGTGTGAGTTGGTTTTGCCTTTTTGCTTTTCAAATTGTGTATTCTGATGCAATACAAACAAGGGTTTAGAACGAGGATCCATTATGAAATTGAAAAACAGAACATACTGGGTTTTGATGATTAGAAACCATAGGCAACATGACCAAGATGAGTTTTTGGGTTTTGGAAAATGACATAGAACCCTTCCACTGAGGGGCAGATATTAATTTCCTCCAAATCAAGAGTGAGTGCGATTTTCAGGTGAATTCAATCAGAATTCCACAGCCAGTCAGCTAGGAGGGGTGGATGAATCCGGAAACAGCTGGTTTCCTTGTGTCTAAATCCAGCCAAATATCACAAAGGACTCTTGCATTTCTTTGGCTTTTTTCTCATTTTTCTTTTTTTCATGGTTTGTAATGAATTTTCTGATGTGAGCTTTGGTTTTGAGGCTGCAATATAGAGTTCAGGGCACCGGAGGAATGGTCTTTTTGAAACACGGCACAGCTGTTGGCGTACTCCAATTCTGGCTTTTGTCATTGTTTTGGGTGCCTCAGCTAACTTTTGGTTTCTTGAGTGGCAATTTCCTAAATGATTTCTGGGTCTCAGTCGGTTTTGCCTTCTTATTCCCAAATTTTGTATTCTGATGCAATACAAGCAAGATTTTGGACAGAGTAGCCATTATGAAAGAAAAAAAAAAAACACAGCAAATTGCCCTTTCAGGATTAGAAATCTATAGGCAACACGATCAAGATGAGTATCTGTGTTTTGGAAAATGGCATGGAAAGCTTCTGCTGAGGGGACAGATTCTAATTCCCTCCAAATTGAGTGTGAGAGCGATTTTGAGGTGAATTCAATCAGAATTCCAAAGTCAGTCTGTGGAAGGGGGGGGATGAATCTGGTAACAGCCAGTTTCCTTGTGTCTAAATCCAGCCAAATATCAAAAAGGACTCTTGCATTTTTTTGGCTTTTTCACATTTCCCTTATTTATCATGCTTTGTAATGAATTTTATGATGTTAGGTTTGGTTTTGTGGCTGCAATATGCAGTTCAGGGCACTGGAGGAATGGTCTTTTTCAAACAGGGCACAGCTGTTGGCTTGCTCCACTTGTGGCTTGCTGTCATTGTTTTGGGTGCCTCAGCTGAAATTTGGTTTCTTGAGTTTCACTGCGATTTTCAGGTTAATTCAGTCAGATTTCCACAAGCAGTCAGCTGGAGGGGTGGATGAATCTGGGAACAGCCAGTTTCCTTGTGACTAAATCAAGCCCAATATCATTATGGATTCTTGCATTTCTTTGGCTTTTTCTCTTTTTTCTTATTTATCATGGTTTGTAATGAATTTTCTGATGTGAGCTTTGGTTTTGAGGCTGCAATATGGAGTTCAGGGTACAAGAGGAAGGTTCTTTTTCAATCAGGGCACAGCTGTTGGCTTGCTCCAATTCTGGCTTGCTGTCATTGTTTTGGGTGCCTCAGCTGATTTGTGGTTTCTTGTGTGGCAATTTCCCAAATGTTTTCTGGGTCTGAGTTGGTTTTGCCTTCTTCCTTCCCAATTTTGTATTCTGATGCAATGCTAAGAATAGTTTGGACAGAGTAGCCATTATGAAATAAAAAACAGAGCAAATAGGCATTTGAAGCTTATAAATCTATAGGTAACATGACCAAGGTGAGTTTTTGTGTTTTGGAAAATACAGTGGAACACTTTGACTGAGGTGACAGATATTAATTGCCTCCAAACTGAGTTTCACTGCGATTTTCAGGTTAATTCAGTCAGAATTCCACAGGCAGTCAGCTGGAGGGGTGGATGAATCCGGGAACAGCTGGTTTCCTTGCGAATAAATGAATCCCAATATCATTATGGATTCTTCTTTTTTTTGGCTTTTTTCACTTTTTTCTTATTTATCATGCTTTGTAATGAATTTTCTGATGTGAGCTTTGGTTTTGAGGCTGGCATATTGAGTTCAGGGCACAAGAGGAAGGTTCTTTTTCAATCAGGGCACAGCTGTTGGCGTGCTCAAATTCTGGCTTGCTGTCATTGTTTTGGGTGCCTCATCTGATTTGTAGTTTCTTGAGCGTCAATTTCCTAAATGTTTTCTGAGTCTGAGTCGGTTTTGCTTCTTATTCCCAAATTTTGTATTCTGATGCAATACAAGCAAGACTTTGGACAGAGTAGCCATTATGAAAGAAAAAAAAAAAACACAGCAAATTGCCCTTTCAGGATTAGAAATCTATAGGCAACACAACCAAGATGATTTTCTGTGTTTTTAAAAACAACATGGAACGCTTCTGCTGAGGTGACAGATTCTAATTCTCTCCATATTGAGTGTGAGTGCGATTTTGAGGTGAATTCAATCAGAATTCCAAAGTCAGTCTGTGGAAGGGGGGGATGAATCTGGAAACAGCCAGTTTCCTTGTGTCTAAATCCTGCCAAATATCACAAAGGAGTCTTGCATTTCTTTGGCTTTTTCACATTTCCCTTATTTATCATGGTTTGTAATGAATTTTCTGATGTGAGCTTTGGTTTTGAGGCTGCAATATGGAGTTCAGGGCACTGGAGGAATGGTCTTTTTCAAACAGGGTACAGCTGTTGGCTTGCTCCAACAATTCTGGCTTGCTGTCATTCTTTTGGGTGCCTCAGCTGATTTGTGGTTTCTTGTGTGGCAATTTCCTAAATGTGTTCTGGGCTGGGTTGGCTTTGCCTTCTTCCTTCCCAAATTTTGTATTCTGACGCAATACAAACAAGAGTTTTGACTGAGTAGCCATTATGAAATAAAAAACACAACAAATAAGCGTTTGAAGCTTACAAATCTACAGGTAACATGACCAAGGTGAGATTTTGTGTTTTGGAAAATAAAATGCAATACTTTGGCTGAGGTGACAGATATTAATTGCCTCCAAACTGAGTTTCACTGCGATTTTCAGGTTAATTCAGTTAATTCAGTTAGGATTCCACAGGCTTGCATTTCTTTGGCTTTTTCACATTTCCCTTATTTATCATGGTTTGTAATGAATTTTCTGATGTGAGCTTTGGTTTTGAGGCTGCAATATGGAGTTCAGGGCACCGGAGGAATGGTGTTTTTCAAACAGGGCACAGCTGTTGGCTTGCTCCAATTCTGGCTTGCTGTCATTGTTTTGGGTGCCTCAGCTGAAATTTGGTTTCTTGAGTTTCACTGCGATTGTCAGGTTAATTCAGTCAGAAATCCACAGGCAGTCAGCTTTAGTGGTGGATGAATCTGGGAACAGCCAGTTACCTTGCAACTAAATGAAGCCCAATATCATTATGGATTCTTGCATTTCTTTGGCTTTTTTCTCTTTTTTCTTTTTTTCATGCTTTGTTATGAATTTTCTGATGTCAGCTTTGGTTTTGAGGCTGGCATATTGGGTTCAGGGCACAAGGGGATGGTTCTTTTTCAATCAGGGTACAGCTGTTGGCTTGCTCCACTTCTGGCTTGCTGTCATTGTTTTGGGTGCCTCAGCTGATTTGTGGTTTCTTGTGTGGCAATTTCCCAAATGTTTTCTGGGTCTGAGTTGGTTTTGCCTTCTTCCTTCCCAATTTTGTATTCTGATGCAATGCTAAGAATAGTTTGGACAGAGTAGCCATTATGAAATAAAAAACAGAGCAAATAGGCATTTGAAGCTTATAAATCTATAGGTAACATGACCAAGGTGAGTTTTTGTGTTTTGGAAAATGCAATGGAACACTTTGGCTGAGGTGACAGATATTAATTGCCTCCAAACTGAGTTTCACTGCGATTTTCAGGTTAATTCAGTCAGAATTCCACAGGCAGTCAGCTGGAGGGGTGGATGAATCCGGGAACAGCTGGTTTCCTTGTGAATAAATCAAGCCCAATATCATTATGGATTCTTGAAATTTTTTGGCTTTTTTCACTTTTTCTTATTTATCATGTTTTGTAATGAATTTTCTGATGTGAGCTTTGGTTTTGAGGCTGCAATATGGAGTTCAGGGTACAAGAGGAAGGTTCTTTTTCAATCAGGGCACAGCTGTTGGCTTGCTCCAATTCTGGCTTGCTGTCATTGTTTTGGGTGTTTCAGCTGACTTTTGGTTTCTTGAGCAGGAATTTCCAAAATGTTTTCTGGGTCTGAGTCGGTTTTGCCTTCTTATTTCCAAATTTTGTATTCTGATGCAATACAAGCAAGATTTTGGACAGAGTAGCCATTATGAAAGAAAAAAAAAAAAAGACAGCGCATTGCCCTTTCAGGATTAGAAATCCATAGGCAACACAACCAAGATGAGATTCTGTGTTTTGGAAAATGACATGGAACGCTTCTGCTGAGGTGACAGATTCTAATTCCCTCCAAATGGAGTGTGAGAGTGATTTTGAGGTGAATACAATCAGAATTCCAAAGTCAGTCTGTGGAAGGGGGGGGATGAATCTGGAAACAGCCAGTTTCTTTGTGTCTAAATCCTTTCAAATATCACAAAGGACTCTTGCATTTCTTTGGCTTTTTCACATTTCCCTTATTTATCATGGTTTGTAATGAATTTTCTGATGTGAGCTTTGGTTTTGAGGCTGGCATATTGAGTTCAGGGCACAAGAGGATGGTTCTTTCTCAATCAGGGCACAGCTGTTGGCTTGCTCCACTTCTGGCTTGCTGTCATTGTTTTGAGTGCCTCAGCTGATTTGTGGTTTCTTGTGTGGCAATTTCCCAAATGTTTTCTGGGTCTGAGTTGGCTTTGCCTTCTTCCTTCCCAAATTTTGTATTCTGATGCAATGCAAAGAAGAGTTTGTACAGAATAGCCATTATGAAATAAAAAACACAACAAATAGGCGTTTGAAGCTTAGAAATCTACAGGTAACATGACCAAGGTGAGTTTTTGTGTTTTGGAAAATACAGTGGAACACTTTGACTGAGGTGACAGATATTAATTGCCTCCAAACTGAGTTTCACTGCGATTTTCAGGTTAATTCAGTCAGAATTCCACAGGCAGTCAGCTGGAGGGGTGGATAATCCGGGAACAGCTGGTTTCCTAGCGACTAAATCAAGCCCTACATCATTATGGATTCTTGCATTTTTTTGGCTTTTTTTCTCTTTTTTCTTATTTATCATGGTTTGTAATGAATTTTCTGATGTGAGCTTTGGTTTTGTGGCTGCAATATGGAGTTCAGTGCACAAGAGGAAGGTTCTTTTTCAATCAGGGTACAGCTGTTGGCGTGCTCAAATTCTGGCTTGCTGTCATTGTTTTGGGTGCCTCACCTGATTTGTAGTTTCTTGTGTGGCCATTTCCTAAATGTTTTCTGGTTCTGAGTTGGTTTTGCCTTCTTCCTTCCCAAATTTTGTATTCTGATGCAATACAAGCAAGATTTTGGACAGAGTAGCCATTATGAAAGAAAAAAAAAAGAAACACAGCGCATTGCCCTTTCAGGATTAGAAATCCATGGGCAACACAACCAAGATGAGATTCTGTGTTTTGGAAAATGACATGGAACGCTTCTGCTGAGGTGACAGATTCTATTTCCCAACAAATGGAGTGTGAGAGCGATTTTGAGGTGAATTCAATCAGAATTCCAAAGTCAGTCTTTGGAAGGGGGGTATGAATCTGGAAACAGCCAGTTTCTTCGTGTCTAAATCCTTTCAAATATCAGAAAGGTCTCTTGCATTTCTTTGGTTTTTTCACATTTCCCTTATTTATCATGGTTTGTAATGAATTTTCTGATGTGAGCTTTGGTTTTTTGGCTGCAATATGGAGTTCAGGGTACTGGAGGAATGGTCTTTTTCAAAGAGGGTACAGTTGTTGGCTTGCTGCAATTCTGGCTTGCTGTCATTGTTTTGGGTGCCTCAGCCGATTTTTGGTTTCTTGTGTGGCAATTTCCTAAATGTTCTCTGGTTCTGAGTCGGCTTTGCCTTCTTTCTTCCCAAATTTTGTATTCTGATGCAATACAAGCAAGATTTTGGACAGAGTAGCCATTATGAAATAAAAAACACAACAAATAGGCGTTTGAAGCTTAGAAATCTACAGGTAACATGACCAAGGTGAGTTTTTGTGTTTTGGAAAATAAAATGGAACACTTTGGCTGAGGTGACAGATATTAATTGCCTCCAAACTGAGTTTCACTGCGATTTTCAGGTTAATTCAGTTAATTCAGTTAGGATTCCACAGGCTTGCATTTCTTTGGCTTTTTCACATTTCCCTTATTTATCATGGTTTGTAATGAATTTTCTGATGTGAGCTTTGGTTTTGAGGCTGGAATATGGAGTTCAAGACACGGAAGGAATGGTCTTTTTCAATCAGGGCACAGCTGTTGGCTTGCTCCTATTCTGGCTTTCTGTCATGGTTTTGGGTGCCTCAGCCGAGTTTTGGTTTCTTGACCGGCAATTTCCTAAATGATTTCGGGGTCTGAGTTGGTTTTGCATTCTTCCTTCCCAAATTTTGTATTCTCACGCAATACAAACCAGAGTTTAGACAGCAGATCCATTATGAAATAAAAAACAAAACAAATAAGCCAGTCAGCTGGGAGGGGTGGATGAATCCGGAAACAGCCTGTTTCCTTGTGACTAAATCAAGCCCACTATCAAAAAGGACTCTTCCATTTATTGGCTCTTTTCACATTTTTCTTCTTTATCATGGTTTGTAATGAATTTTCTGATGTGAGCTTTGATTTTGAGGCTGGAATATGGAGTTCAAGACACGGAAGGAATGGCCCTTTTCAATCAGGGCACAGCTGTTGGCTTGCTCCACTTGTGGCTTTCTGTCATTGTTTTGGGTGCCTCAGCCAAGTTTTGGTTTCTTGAGCGGCAATTTCCTAAAGGATTTCTGGGTCTGAGTTGGTTTTGCCTTCTTCCTTCCCAAATTTTGTATTCTCACGCAATACAAACCAGAGTTTAGACAGCAGATCCATTATGAAATAAAAAACAAAACAAATAAGCCAGTCAGGTGGGAGGGGTGGATGAATCCGGAAACAGCCTGTTTCCTTGTGACTAAATCAAGCCCACTATCAAAAAGGACTCTTCCATTTCTTTGGCTCTTTTCACATTTTTCTTCTTTATCATGGTTTGTAATGAATTTTCTGATGTGAGCTTTGATTTTGAGGCTGGAATATGGAGTTCAAGACACGGAAAGAATGGCCCTTTTCTATCAGGGCACAGCTGTTGGCTTGCTCCAATTCTGGCTTTCTGTCATGGTTTTGGGTGCCTCAGCTGATTTGTGGTTTCTTGTGTGGCAATTTCCTAAATGTTTTCTGGTTCTGAGTTGGTTTTGCCTTCTTCCTTCCCAAATTTTGTATTGTGATGCAATACAAGCAAGATTTTGGACAGAGTAGCCATTATGAAAGAAAAAAAAAAGAAACACAGCGCATTGCCCTTTCAGGATTAGAAATCCATGGGCAACACAACCAAGATGAGATTCTGTGTTTTGGAAAATGACATGGAACGCTTCTGCTGAGGTGACAGATTCTATTTCCCAACAAATGGAGTGTGAGAGCGATTTTGAGGTGAATTCAATCAGAATTCCAAAGTCAGTCTTTGGAAGGGGGGTATGAATCTGGAAACAGCCAGTTTCTTCGTGTCTAAATCCTTTCAAATATCACAAAGGTCTCTTGCATTTCTTTGGTTTTTTCACATTTCCCTTATTTATCATGGTTTGTAATGAATTTTCTGATGTGAGCTTTGGTTTTTTGGCTGCAATATGGAGTTCAGGGTACTGGAGGAATGGTCTTTTTCAAAGAGGGTACAGTTGTTGGCTTGCTGCAATTCTGGCTTGCTGTCATTGTTTTGGGTGCCTCAGCCGATTTTTGGTTTCTTGTGTGGCAATTTCCTAAATGTTCTCTGGTTCTGAGTCGGCTTTGCCTTCTTTCTTCCCAAATTTTGTATTCTGATGCAATACAAGCAAGATTTTGGACAGAGTAGCCATTATGAAATAAAAAACACAACAAATAGGCGTTTGAAGCTTAGAAATCTACAGGTAACATGACCAAGGTGAGTTTTTGTGTTTTGGAAAATAAAATGGAACACTTTGGCTGAGGTGACAGATATTAATTGCCTCCAAACTGAGTTTCACTGCGATTTTCAGGTTAATTCAGTTAATTCAGTTAGGATTCCACAGGCTTGCATTTCTTTGGCTTTTTCACATTTCCCTTATTTATCATGGTTTGTAATGAATTTTCTGATGTGAGCTTTGGTTTTGAGGCTGGAATATGGAGTTCAAGACACGGAAGGAATGGTCTTTTTCAATCAGGGCACAGCTGTTGGCTTGCTCCTATTCTGGCTTTCTGTCATGGTTTTGGGTGCCTCAGCCGAGTTTTGGTTTCTTGACCGGCAATTTCCTAAATGATTTCGGGGTCTGAGTTGGTTTTGCATTCTTCCTTCCCAAATTTTGTATTCTCACGCAATACAAACCAGAGTTTAGACAGCAGATCCATTATGAAATAAAAAACAAAACAAATAAGCCAGTCAGCTGGGAGGGGTGGATGAATCCGGAAACAGCCTGTTTCCTTGTGACTAAATCAAGCCCACTATCAAAAAGGACTCTTCCATTTATTGGCTCTTTTCACATTTTTCTTCTTTATCATGGTTTGTAATGAATTTTCTGATGTGAGCTTTGATTTTGAGGCTGGAATATGGAGTTCAAGACACGGAAGGAATGGCCCTTTTCAATCAGGGCACAGCTGTTGGCTTGCTCCACTTGTGGCTTTCTGTCATTGTTTTGGGTGCCTCAGCCAAGTTTTGGTTTCTTGAGCGGCAATTTCCTAAAGGATTTCTGGGTCTGAGTTGGTTTTGCCTTCTTCCTTCCCAAATTTTGTATTCTCACGCAATACAAACCAGAGTTTAGACAGCAGATCCATTATGAAATAAAAAACAAAACAAATAAGCCAGTCAGCTGGGAGGGTTGGATGAATCCGGAAACAGCCTGTTTCCTTGTGACTAAATCAAGCCCACTATCAAAAAGGACTCTTCCATTTCTTTGGCTCTTTTCACATTTTTCTTCTTTATCATGGTTTGTAATGAATTTTCTGATGTGAGCTTTGATTTTGAGGCTGGAATATGGAGTTCAAGACACGGAAAGAATGGCCCTTTTCTATCAGGGCACAGCTGTTGGCTTGCTCCAATTCTGGCTTTCTGTCATGGTTTTGGGTGCCTCAGCTGATTTGTGGTTTCTTGTGTGGCAATTTCCTAAATGATTTCTGTGTCTGAGCTGGTTTTGCCTTCTTCCTTCCCAAATTTTGTATTCTGATGCAATACAAGCAAGATTTTGGACAGAGTAGCCATTATGAAAGAAAAAAAAAAACACAGCAAATTGCCCTTTCAGGATTAGAAACCCATAGGTAACACAACCAAGATGGGATTCTGTGTTTTGGAAAATGACATGGAACGCTTCTGCTGAGGTGACAGATTCTAATTCCCTCCAAATGGAGTGTGAGAGTGATTTTGAGGTGAATTCAATCAGAATTCCAAAGTCATTCTGTGGAACGGGAGTATGAATGTGGAAACAGCCAATTTCTTTGTGTCTAAATCCTTTCAAATATCACAAAGGACTCTTCCATTTCTTTGGCTGTTTCACATTTCCCTTATTTATCATGGTTTGTAATGAATTTTCTGATGTGAGCTTTGATTTTGAGGCTGGAATACGGAGTTCAAGACACGGAAGGAATGGTCTTTTTCAATCAGGGCACAGCTGTTGGCTTGCTCCAATTCTGGCTTGCTGTCATTGTTTTGGGTGCCTCAGCTGAAATTTGGTTTCTTGATTTTCACTGCGATTGTCAGGTTAATTCAGTCAGAATTCCACAGGCAGTCAGCTTTAGTGGTGGATGAATCTGGCAACAGCTGGTTTCCTTGCAGCTAAATCAAACACAATATCATTATGGATTCTTGCATTTCTTTGGCTTTTTTCTCTTTTTTCTTATTTATCATGGTTTGTAATGAATTTTCTGATGTGAGCTTTGGTTTTGAGGCTGCAATATGGAGTTCAGGGCACAAGAGGAAGGTTCTTTTTCAATCAGGGCACAGCTGTTGGCTTGCTCCAATTCTGGCTTGCTGTCATTGTTTTGGGTGCCTCAGCTGATTTGTGGTTTCTTGTGTGGCAATTTCCTAAATATTTTCTGGGTCTGAGTTGGTTTTGCCTTCTTATTCCCAAATTTTGTATTCTGATGCAATACAAGCAAGATTTTGGACAGAGTAGCCATTATGAAAGAAAAAAAAAAAAAAAGACAGCGCATTGCCCTTTCAGGATTAGAAATCCATAGGCAACACAACCAAGATGAGATTCTGTGTTTTGGAAAATGACATGGAACGCTTCTGCTGAGGTTGACAGATTCTAATTCCCTCCAAATGGAGTGTGAGAGCGATTTTGAGGTGAATTCAATCAGAATTCCAAAGTCAGTCTGTGGAAGGGGGGTATGAATCTGGAAACAGCCAGTTTCTTTGTGTCTAAATCCTTTCAAATATCACAAAGGACTCTTGCATTTCTTTGGCTTTTTCAAATTTCCCTTATTTATCATGGTTTGTAATGAATTTTCTGATGTGAGCTTTGGTTTTGTGGCTGCAATATGGAGTTCAGGGTACTGGAGGAACGGTCTTTTTCAAAGAGGGTACAGTTGTTGGCTTGCTGCAATTCTGGCTTGCTGTCATGGTTTTGGGTGCCTCAGCCGATTTGTGGTTTCTTGTGTGGCAATTTCCTAAATGTTCTCTGGTTCTGAGTCGGCATTGCCTTCTTCCTTCCCAAATTTTGTATTCTGATGCAATACAAGCAAGATTTTGGACAGAGTAGCCATTATGAAAAAAAAAAAAACACAGCAAATTGCCCTTTCAGGATTAGAAACCCATAGGTACCACAACCAAGATGGGATTCTGTGTTTTGGAAAATGACATGGAACGCTTCTGCTGAGGTGACAGATTCTAATTCCCTCCAAATGCAGTGTGAGAGCGATTTTGAGGTGAATTCAATCAGAATTCCAAAGTCAGTCTGTGGAAGGGGTTATGAATCTAGAAACAGCCAGTTTCTTTGTGTCTAAATCCTTTCAAATATCACAAAGGACTCTTGCATTTCTCTGTTTTTTTTCACATTTCCCTTATTTATCATGGTTTGTAATGAATTTTCTGATGTGAACTTTGATTTTGAGGCTGGAATATGGAGTTCAAGACATGGAAGGAATGGTCTTTTACAAACAGGGTACAGCTGTAGGCTTGCTCCAATTCTGGCTTTCTGTCATGGTTTTGGGTGCCTCAGCCGAGTTTTGGTTTCTTGACCGGCAATTTCCTAAATGATTTCTGGGTCTGAGTTGGTTTTGCCTTCTTCCTTCCCAAATTTTGTATTCTCACGCAATACAAACCAGAGTTTAGACAGCAGATCCATTATGAAATAAAAAACAAAACAAATAAGCCAGTCAGCTGGGAGGGTTGGATGAATCCGGAAACAGCCTGTTTCCTTGTGACTAAATCAAGCCCACTCTCAAAAAGGACTCTTCCATTTCTTTGGCTCTTTTCACATTTTTCTTCTTTATCATGGTTTGTAATGACTTTTCTGATGTGAGCTTTGATTTTGAGCCTGGAATATGGAGTTCAAGACCCAGAAGGAATGGCCCTTTTCAATCAGGACACAGCTGTTGGCTTGCTCTACTTGTGGCTTGCTGTCATTGTTTTGGGTGCCTCAGCTGATTTGTGGTTTCTTGTGTGGCCATTTCCTAAATGTTTTCTGGGTCTGAGTTGGTTTTGCCTTCTTCCTTCCCAAATTTTGTATTCTGATGCAATACAAGCAAGATTTTGGACAGAGTAGCCATTATGAAAGAAAAAAAAAAAAACACAGCGCATTGCCCTTTCAGGATTAGAAATCCATAGGCAACACAACCAAGATGAGATTCTGTGTTTTGGAAAATGACATGGAACGCTCTGCTGAGGTTGACAGATTCTAATTCCCTCCAAATGGAGTGTGAGAGCGATTTTGAGGTGAATTCAATCAGAATTCCAAAGTCAGTCTGTGGAAGGGTGGTATGAATCTGGAAACAGCCAGTTTCTTTGTGTCTAAATCCTTTCAAAT
This sequence comes from Oryctolagus cuniculus, assembly GCF_964237555.1. Taxonomy (NCBI): domain Eukaryota; kingdom Metazoa; phylum Chordata; class Mammalia; order Lagomorpha; family Leporidae; genus Oryctolagus; species Oryctolagus cuniculus. The sequence goes on along the minus strand of NC_091444.1, from coordinate 81,619,758 downwards.
ATCACAAAGGACTCTTGCATTTCTTTGGCTTTTTCACATTTCCTTATTTATCATGGTTTGTAATGAATTTTCTGATGTGAGCTTTGGTTTTGAGGCTGCAATATGGAGTTCAGGGCACCGGAGGAATGGTCTTTTTCAAACAGGGCACAGCTGTTGGCTTGCTCCAATTCTGGCTATTGTCTTTGTTTTGGGTGCCTCAGCTGAAATTTGGTTTTTTCAGTTTCAGTGCGATTGTCAGGTTAATTCAGTCAGAATTCCACAGGCAGTCAGCTTTAGTGGTGGATGAATCTGGGAACAGCCGGTTTCCTTGCAACTAAATCAAACCCAATATCATTATGGATTCTTGCATTTCTTTGGCTTTTTTCTCATTTTTCTTATTTATCATGGTTTGTAATGAATTTTCTGATGTGAGCTTTGGTTTTGAGGCTGGCATATTGAGTTCAGGGCACTGGAGGAATGGTCTTTTTCAATCAGGGCACAGCTGTTGGCTTGCTCCACTTCTGGCTTGCTGTCATTGTTTTGAGTGCCTCAGCCGATTTGTGGTTTCTTGTGTGGCAATTTCCCAAATGTTTTCTGGGTCTGAGTTGGCTTTGCCTTCTTCCTTCCCAAATTTTGTATTCTGATGCAATGCAAAGAAGAGTTTGTACAGAATAGCCATTATGAAATAAAAAACACAACAAATAGGGGTATGAAGCTTAGAAATCTACAGGTAACGTGACCAAGGTGAGTTTTTTTGTTTATGAAAATAAAATGGAACACTTTGGCTGAGGTGACAGATATTAATTGCCTCCAAACTGAGTTTCACTGCGATTTTCAGGTTAATTCAGTCAGAATTCCACAGGCAGTCAGCTGGAGGGGTGGATGAATCCGGGAACAGCCGGTTTCCTAGCGACTAAATCAAGCCCTACATCATTATGGATTCTTGCATTTTTTTGGCTTTTTTCTCTTTTTTCTTATTTATCATGGTTTGTAATGAATTTTCTGATATGAGCTTTGGTTTTGAGGCTGCAATATGGAGTTCAGGGCACAAGAGGAAGGTTCTTTTTCAATCAGGGCACAGCTGTTGGCTTGCTCAAATTCTGGCTTGCTGTCATTGTTTTGGGTGCCTCACCTGATTTGTGGTTTCTTGAGCGGCAATTTCCTAAATGTTTTCTGGGTCTGAGTTGGTTTTGCCTTCTTATTCCCAAATTTTGTATTCTGATGCAATACAAGCAAGATTTTGGACAGAGTAGCCATTATGAAAGAAAAAAAAAAAAAAACATAGCGCATTGCCCTTTCAGGATTAGAAATCCATAGGCAACACAACCAAGATGAGATTCTGTGTTTTGGAAAATGACATGGAACGCTTCTGCTGAGGTGACAGATTCTAATTCCCTCCAAATGCAGTGTGAGAGCAATTTTGAGGTGAATTCAATCAGAATTCCAAAGTCAGTCTATGGAAGGGGGGGATGAATCTGGAAACAGCCAGTTTCTTTGTGTCTAAATCCTTTCAAATATCACAAAGGACTCTTGCATTTCTTTGGCTTTTTCACATTTCCTAATTTATCATGGTTTGTAATGAATTTTCTGATGTGAGCTTTGGTTTTGTGGCTGCAATATGGAGTTCAGGGTACTGGAGGAACGGTCTTTTTCAAAGAGGGTACAGTTGTTGGCTTGCTGCAATTCTGGCTTGCTGTCATTGTTTTGGGTTCCTCAGCCGATTTTTGGTTTCTTGTGTGGCAATTTCCTAAGTGTTCTCTGGTTCTGAGTCGGCTTTGCCTTCTTCCTTCCCAAATTTTGATTTCTGATGCAATACAAGCAAGATTTTGGACAGAGTAGCCATTATGAAATAAAAAACACAACAAATAGGTGTTTGAAGCTTACAAATCTACAGGTAACATGACCAAGGTGAGTTTTGTGTTTATGAAAATAAAATGGAACACTTTGGCTGAGGTGACAGATATTAATTGCCTCCAAACTGAGTTTCACTGCGATTTTCAGGTTAATTCAGTTAATTCAGTTAGGATTCCACAGGCTTGCATTTCTTTGGCTTTTTCACATTTCCCTTATTTATCATGGTTTGTAATGAATTTTCTGATGTGAGCTTTGGTTTTGAGGCTGCAATATGGAGTTCAGGGTACTGGAGGAATGGTCTTTTTCAAACAGGGCACAGCTGTTGGCTTGCTCCAATTCTGGCTTGCTGTCATTGTTTTGGGTGCCTCAGCTGAAATTTGGTTTCTTGAGTTTCACTACGATTGTCAGGTTAATTCAGTCAGAAGTCCACAGGCAGTCAGCTTTAGTGGTGGATGAATCTGGGAACAGCCAGTTTCCTTGCAACTAAATCAAGCCCAATATCATTATGGATTCTTGCATTTCTTTGGCTTTTTTCTCTTTTTTCTTTTTTTCATGGTTTGTTATGAATTTTCTGATGTGAGCTTTGGTTTTGAGGCTGGCATATTGAGTTCAGGGCACAAGAGGATGGTTCTTTTTCAATCAGGGTACAGCTGTTGGCTTGCTCCAACAATTCTGGCTTGCTGTCATTGTTTTGGGTGCCTCAGCCGATTTGTGGTTTCCTGTGTGGCAATTTCCTAAATGTTTTCTGGGTCTGAGTTGGCTTTTCCTTCTTCCTTCCCAAATTTTGTATTCTGATGCAATGCTAAGAAGAGTTTGGACAGAGTAGCCATTATGAAATAAAAAACAGAGCAAATAGGAATTTGAAGCTTATAAATCTATAGGTAACATGACCAAGGTGAGTTTTTGTGTTTTGGAAAATACAGTGGAACACTTTGACTGAGGTGACAGATATTAATTGCCTCCAAACTGAGTTTCACTGCGATTTTCAGGTTAATTCAGTCAGAATTCCACAGGCAGTCAGCTGGAGGGGTGGATGAATCCGGGAACAGCTGGTTTCCTTGCGAATAAATCAAGCCCAATATCATTATGGATTCTTGAAATTTTTTGGCTTTTTTCTCTTTTTTCTTATTTATCATGGTTTGTAATGAATTTTCTGATGTGAGCTTTGGTTTTGAGGCTGCAATATGGAGTTCAGGGCACAAGAGGAAGGTTCTTTTTCAATCAGGGCACAGCTGTTGGCGTTCTCAAATTCTGGCTTGCTGTCATTGTTTTGGGTGCCTCAGCTGATTTGTGGTTTCTTGAGCTGCAATTTCCAAAATGTTTTCTGGGTCTGAGTCGGTTTTGCCTTCTTATTCCCAAATTTTGTATTCTGATGCAATACAAGCAAGATTTTGGACAGAGTAGCCATTATGAAAGAAAAAAAAAAAACAGTGCATTGCCCATTTTGGATTAGAAATCCATAGGCAACACAACCAAGATGAGATTCTGTGTTTTGGAAAATGACATGGAACGCTTCTGCTGAGGTTGACAGATTCTAATTCCCTCCAAATGGAGTGTGAGAGCGATTTTGAGGTGAATACAATCAGAATTCCAAAGTCAGTCTGTGGAAGGGGGGTATGAATCTGGAAACAGCCAGTTTCTTTGTGTCTAAATCCTTTCAAATATCACAAAGGACTCTTGCATTTCTTTGGCTTTTTCACATTTCCCTTATTTATCATGGTTTGTAATGAATTTTCTGATGTGAGCTTTGGTTTTGAGGCTGGCATATTGAGTTCAGGGCACAAGAGGATGGTTCTTTTTCAATCAGGGCACAGCTGTTGGCTTGCTCCACTTCTGGCTTGCTGTCATTGTTTTGAGTGCCTCAGCCGATTTGTGGTTTCTTGTGTGGCAATTTCCCAAATGTTTTCAGGGTCTGAGTTGGCTTTTCCTTCTTCCTTCCCAAATTTTGTATTCTGATGCAATGCAAAGAAGAGTTTGTACAGAATAGCCATTATGAAATAAAAAACACAACAAATAGGCGTATGAAACTTAGAAATCTACAGGTAACATGACCAAGGTGAGTTTTTGTGTTTATGAAAATGAAATGGAACACTTTGGCTGAGGTGACAGATATTAATTGCCTCCAAACTGAGTTTCACTGCGATTTTCAGTTTAATTCCGTTAATTCAGTCAGAATTCCACAGGCAGTCAGCTGGAGGGGTGGATGAATCCGGGAACAGCCGGTTTCCTAGCGACTAAATCAAGCCCAATATCATTATGGATTCTTGCATTTTTTTGGCTTTTTTCTCTTTTTTCTTATTTATCATGGTTTGTAATGAATTTTCTGATGTGAGCTTTGGTTTTGAGGTTGGCATATTGAGTTCAGGGCACAAGAGGAAGGTTCTTTTTCAATCAGGGCACAGCTGTTGGCTTGCTCAAATTCTGGCTTTCTGTCATGGTTTTGGGTGCCTCAGCTGATTTGTGGTTTCTTGAGCTGCAATTTCCAAAATGTTTTCTGGGTCTGAGTTGGTTTTGCCTTCTTCCTTCCCAAATTTTGTATTCTGATGCAATACAAGCAAGATTTTGGACAGAGTAGCCATTATGAAAGAAAAAAAAAAAACACAGCTCATTGCCCTTTCAGTATTAGAAATCCATAGGCAACACAACCAAGATGAGATTCTGTGTTTTGGAAAATGACATGGAATGCTTCTGCTGAGGTGACAGATTCTAATTCCCTCCAAATGGAGTGTGAGAGCGATTTTGAGGTGAATTCAATCAGAATTCCAAAGTCAGTCTGTGGAAGGGGGTATGAATCTGGAAACAGCCGGTTTCTTTGTGTCTAAATCCTTTCAAATATCACAAAGGTCTCTTGCATTTCTTTGGCTTTTTTACATTTCCCTTATTTAACATGGTCTGTAATGAATTTTCTGATGTGAGCTTTGATTTTGAGGCTGGAATACGGAGTTCAAGACACGGAAGGAATGGTCTTTTTCAATCAGGGCACAGCTGTTGGCTTGCTCCAATTCTGGCTTTCTGTCATGGTTTTGGGTGCCTCAGCCGAGTTTTGGTTTCTTGAGCAGCAATTTCCTAAATGATTTCTGGGTCTGAGTTGGTTTTGCCTTCTTCCTTCCCAAATTTTGTATTCTGACGCAATACAAACACGAGTTTAGACAGCAGATCCATTATGAAAGAAAAAAAAAACAAAACCAATTAGCGTGTCATGCTTAGAATTCTAGAGGCAGCACAACCAACATGAGGTTTTGTGTTTGGGAAAAAGGAATGGAAGCCTTTTGCAGAGGGGAACGATAATTAATTCCCCAAATCAGTTTGCCAGCGTTTTTCAGGTGAATTGAATGAGTTTTCCAAAGCCAGTCAGCTGGCAGGGGTGGATGAATCCGGAAACAGCCTGTTTCCTTGTGACTAAATCAAGCCCACTATCAAAAAGGACTCTTCCATTTCTTTGGCTCTTTTCACATTTTTCTTTTTTTTTAAAACTTTTATTTAATGCATATAATTTAACAAAGTACGACTTATGGATTACAATGGCTTCCCCCCGATACCGTCCCTCCCACCCACAATCCTCCCCTTTCCCACTCCCTCTCCCCTTCCATTCACATCAAGATTCATTTTCAATTATCTTAATATACAGAAGATCAGTTTAGTATACATTAAGTATGGATTTCAACAGTTTGCTCCCACACGGAAACATAAAGTGAAAAATAATAGATGATTTTTTTTAAATGATGATGAAATCAGAGCAGACCTATTGTCATGTTTAATCCCAGTGAGAGTCAAGTTGGGAATTGATAATTTCTTTTTATTTTTTTTTACAGAGGATCAGTTTAGTATGCATTAAGTAAGGATTTCAACAATTTGCACCCCAATAGAAACACAAAGTGAAATATATTGTTTGAGTACTCATTATAGCATTAAATCTCAATGTACAGCACATTAAGGATAGAGATCCTACATGAGGAGTAAGTGCACAGTGACTCCTGTTGTTGACTTTACCAATTGACACTCCTGTCTATGGCATCAGTAATCTCCCTATGCTCCAGTCATGAGTTTCCAAGGCTATGGAAGCCCTCTGAGTTCTCCGACTCTTATCTTGTTTAGACAAGGTCATAGTCAAAGTGGAGGTTCTCTCCTCCCTTCAGAGAAAGGTACCGCCTTCTTTGATGACCTGGTCTTTCCACTGGGATCTCACTCACAGAGATCTTTTGCCAGAGTGTCTTGGCTTTCCATGCCTGAAATACTCTCATGAGCTTTTCAGACAGCTCCGAATGCCTTTAGGGCTGATTCTGAGGCCAGAGTGCTATTTAGGACATCTGCCATTCTATGAGTCTGCTGAGTATCTCACTTCCCATGTTGGATCACTCTCCCCTTTCTTTACTCCATCAGTTAGCGTTAGCAGGTACTAGACTTGTCTATGTGCTCCCTTTGACTCCCAGTCCCTTCACCATGACCAACTGTGAACTGAAACTGATCACCTGGAACAGTGAGATGGCATTGGTACATGCCACCTCGATGACATTGAATTGGAATCCCCTGGTATGCTTCCAAATCCACCACTTGGGGCAAGTCAGCCTGAGCATGTCCCAAATTATACATCTCTTCCCTCTCCCATTCCCACCACCATGTTCAACAGGGATCATATTTCAGTTAATTTTCAACACTTAAGAATAACTGTGCATCAATTACAGATCTAAACCAGTCATATTAAGTAGAACAGATAAAAAAACTACTAAGAGGAAGCCGGCGCCGTGGCTCAATAGGCTAATCCTCCACCTTGCGGCGCCGGCACACCGGGTTCTAGTCCCGGTTGGGGCGCCGGATTCTGTCCCGGTTGCCCCTCTTCCAGGCCAGCTCTCTGCTATGGCCAGGGAGTGCAGTGGAGGATGGCCCAGGTGCTTGGGCCCTGCACCCCATGGGAGACCAGGAAAAGCACCTGGCTCCTGGCTCCTGCCAGGATCAGCGGGGTGCGCCGGCTGCAGCGGCGGCCATTGGAGGGTGAACCAACGGCAAAGGAAGACCTTTCTCTCTCTGTCTCTCTCTCTCACTGTCCACTCTGCCTGTAAAAAAAAAAAAAAAAACTACTAAGAGGGATAATGTATTAAGTTGTTCATTAACAGTCAGGGCTATGCTGATCAAGTCACCATGGTTTGTAATGAATTTTCTGATGTGAGCTTTGATTTTGAGGCTGGAATATGGAGTTCAAGACACGGAAGGAATGGCCTTTTTCAATCAGGGCACAGCTGTTGGCTTGCTCCAATTCTGGCTTTCTGTCATGGTTTTGGGTGCCTCAGCCGAGTTTTGGTTTCTTGAGCGGCAATTTCCTAAAGGATTTCTGGGTCTGAGTTGGTTTTGCCTTCTTCCTTCCCAAATTTTGTATTCTGACGCAATACAAACACGAGTTTAGACAGCAGATCCATTATGAAATAAAAAAACAAAACCAATTAGCGTGTCATGCTTAGAATTCTAGAGGCAGCACGACCAACATGAGTTTTTGTGTTTTGGACAAAGAAATGGAACCCTTTTGCAGAGGGGAATGATAATAAATTCCCCAAATCAGTTTGCCAGCGATTTTCAGGTGAATTGAATGAGTTTTCCAAAGCCAGTCAGCTGGGAGGGGTGGATGAATCCGGAAACAGCCTGTTTCCTTGGGACTAAATCAAGCCCACTATCAAAAAGGACTCTTATATTTCTTTAGCTCTTTTCACATTTTTCTTCTTTATCATGGTTTGCTATGAATTTTCTGATGTGAGCTTTGATTTTGAGGCTGGAATATGGAGTTCAAGACACGGAAGGAATGGTCTTTTTCAATCAGGGCACAGCTGTTGGCTTGCTCCAATTCTGGCTTTCTGTCATGGTTTTGGGTGCCTCAGCCGAGTTTTGGTTTCCGAGCGGAAATTTCCTAAATGATTTCTGGGTCTGAGTTGGTTTTGCCTTCTTCCTTCCCAAATTTTGTATTCTGACGCAATACACACACGAGTTTAGACAGCAGATCCATTATGAAAGAAAAAACAAAACCAATTAGCGTGTCATGCTTAGAATCCTAGAGGCAGCACGACCAACATGAGTTTTTGTGTTTTGGACAAAGAAATGGAACCCTTTTGCAGAGGGGAACGATAATTCATTCCCCAAATCAGTTTGCCAGCGATTTTCAGGTGAATTGAATGAGTTTTCCAAAGCCAGTCAGCTGGGAGGGGTGGATGAATCCGGAAACAGCCTGTTTCCTTGGGACTAAATCAAGCCCACTATCAAAAAGGACTCTTCCATTTCTTTGGCTCTTTTCACATTTTTCTTCTTTATCATGGTTTGTAATGAATTTTCTGATGTGAGCTTTGATTTTGAGGCTGGAATATGGAGTTCAAGACACGGAAGGAATGGTCTTTTTCAATCAGGGCACAGCTGTTGGCTTGCTCCAATTCTGGCTTTCTGTCATGGTTTTGGGTGCCTCAGCCGAGTTTTGGTTTCCTGAGCGGCAATTTCCTAAATGATTTCTTAGTCTGAGTTGGTTTTGCCTTCTTCCTTCCCAAATTTTGTATTCTGACGCAATACAAACACGAGTTTAGGCAGCAGATCCATTATGAAATAAAAACCAAAACCAATGAGCGTGTCATGCTTAGAATTCTAGAGGCAGCACGACCAACATGAGTTTTTGTGTTTTGGACAAAGTAATGGAACCCTTTTGCAGAGGGGAACGATAATAAATTCCCCAAATCAGTTTGCCAGCGATTTTCAGGTGAATTGAATGAGTTTTCCAAAGCCAGTCAGCTGGGAGGGGTGGATGAATCCGGAAACAGCCTGTTTCCTTGGGACTAAATCAAGCCCACTATCAAAAAGGACTCTTCCATTTCTTTGGCTCTTTTCACATTTTTCTTCTTTATCATGGTTTGTTATGAATTTTCTGATGTGAGCTTTGATTTTGAGGCTGGAATATGGAGTTCAAGACACGGAAGGAATGGTCTTTTTCAATCAGGGCACAGCTGTTGGCTTGCTCCAATTCTGGCTTTCTGTCATGGTTTTGGGTGCCTCAGCCGAGTTTTGGTTTCCGAGCGGAAATTTCCTAAATGATTTCTGGGTCTGAGTTGGTTTTGCCTTCTTCCTTCCCAAATTTTGTATTCTGACGCAATACACACACGAGTTTAGACAGCAGATCCATTATGAAAGAAAAAACAAAACCAATTAGCGTGTCATGCTTAGAATCCTAGAGGCAGCACGACCAACATGAGTTTTTGTGTTTTGGAAAAAGAAATGGAACGCTTTTGCAGAGGGGAATGATAATTAATTCCCCAAATCAGTTTGCCAGCGTTTTTCAGGTGAATTGAATGAGTTTTCCAAAGCCAGTCATCTGGCAGGGGTGGATGAATCCGGAAACAGCCTGTTTCCTTGTGACTAAATCAAGCCCACTATCAAAAAGGACTCTTCCATTTCTTTGGCTCTTTTCACATTTTTCTTCTTTATCATGGTTTGTAATGAATTTTCTGATGTGAGCTTTGATTTTGAGGCTGGAATATGGAGTTCAAGACACGGAAGGAATGGTCTTTTTCCATCAGGGCACAGCTGTTGGCTTGCTCCAATTCTGGCTTTCTGTCATGGTTTTGGGTGCCTCAGCCGAGTTTTGGTTTCCTGAGCGGCAATTTCCTAAATGATTTCTGAGTCTGAGTTGGTTTTGCCTTCTTCCTTCCCAAATTTTGTATTCTGACGCAATACAAACACGAGTTTAGACAGCAGATCCATTATGAAATAAAAACCAAAACCAATGAGCGTGTCATGCTTAGAATTCTAGAGGCAGCACGACGAACATGAGTTTTTGTGCTTTGGAAAAAGAAATGGATCCCTTTTGCAGAGGGGAACGAAAATTAATTCCCCAAATCAGTGTGCCAGCGATTTTCAGGTGAATTGAATGAGTTTTCCAAAGCCAGTCAGCTGGGAGGGGTGGATGAATCTGGAAACAGCCTGTTTCATTGTGACTAAATCAAGCACACTATCAAAAAGGACTCATCCAAATCTTTGGCTCTTTTCACATTTTTCTTCTTTATCATGGTTTGTTATGAATTTTCTGATGTGAGCTTTGATTTTGAGGCTGGAATATGGAGTTCAAGACACGGAAGGAATGGTCTTTTTCAATCAGGGCACAGCTGTTGGCTTGCTCCAATTCTGGCTTTCTGTCATGGTTTTGGGTGCCTCAGCCGAGTTTTGGTTTCCTGAGAGGCAATTTCCTAAATGATTTCAGGGTCTGAGTTGCTTTTGCCTTCTTCCTTCCCAAATTTTGTATTCTGACGCAATACACACACGAGTTTAGACAGCAGATCCATTATGAAAGAAAAAACAAAACCAATTAGCGTGTCATGCTTAGAATCCTAGAGGCAGCACGACCAACATGAGTTTTTGTGTTTTGGAAAAAGAAATGGAACGCTTTTGCAGAGGGGAACGATAATTAATTCCCCAAATCAGTTTGCCAGCGATTTTCAGGTGAATTGAATGAGTTTTCCAAAGCCAGTCAGCTGGGAGGGGTGGATGAATCCGGAAACAGCCTGTTTCCTTGTGACTAAATCAAGCCCACTATCAAAAAGGACTCTTGCATTTCTTTGGCTCTTTTCATATTTTTCTTCTTTATCATGGTTTGTAATGAATTTTCTGATGTGAGCTTTGATTTTGAGGCTGGAATATGGAGTTCAAGACTGGAAGGAATGGTCTTTTTCAATCAGGGCACAGCTGTTGGCTTGCTCCAATTCTGGCTTTCTGTCATGGTTTTGGGTTCCTCAGCAGAGTTTTGGTTTCCTGAGTGGCAATTTCCTAAAGGATTTCTGGGTGTGAGTTGGTTTTGCCTTCTTCCTTCCCAAATTTTGTATTCTGACGCAATACAAACACGAGTTTAGACAGCAGATCCATTATGAAATAAAACCAAAACCAATGAACGTGTCATGCTTAGAATTCTAGAGGCAGCACGGCCAACATGAGTTTTTGTGCTTTGGAAAAAGAAATGGAACCCTTTTGCAGAGGGGAACGATAATTAATTCCCCAAATCAGTGTGCCAGCGATTTTCAGGTGAATTGAATGAGTTTTCCAAAGCCAGTCAGCTGGGAGGGGTGGATGAATCTAGAAACAGCCTGTTTCCTGGTGACTAAATCAAGCCCACTATCAAAAAGGACTCTTCCATTTCTTTGGCTCTTTTCATATTTTTCTTCTTTATCATGGTTTGTAATGAATTTTCTGATGTGAGCTTTGATTTTGAGGCTGGAATATGGAGTTCAAGACCGGAAGGAATGGTCTTTTTCAATCAGGGCACAGCTGTTGGCTTGCTCCAATTCTGGCTTTCTGTCATGGTTTTGGGTGCCTCAGCCGAGTTTTGGTTTCCTGAGCGGCAATTTCCTAAATGATTTCTGAGTCTGAGTTGGTTTTGCCTTCTTCCTTCCCAAATGATGTATTCTGACGCAATACAAACACGAGTTTAGGCAGCAGATCCATTATGAAATAAAAACCAAAACCAATGAGCGTGTCATGCTTAGAATTCTAGAGGCAGCACGACCAACATGAGTTTTTGTGTTTTGGAGAAAGTAATGGAACCCTTTTGCAGAGGGGAACGATAATAAATTCCCCAAATCAGTGTGCCAGCGATTTTCAGGTGAATTGAATGAGTTTTCCAAAGCCAGTCAGCTGGGAGGGGTGGATGAATCCGGAAACAGCCTGTTTCCTTGGGACTAAATCAAGCCCACTATCAAAAAGGACTCTTGCATTTCTTTGGCTCTTTTCACATTTTTCTTCTTTATCATGGTTTGTAATGAATTTTCTGATGTGAGCTTTGATTTTGAGGCTGGAATATGGAGTTCAAGACACGGAAGGAATGGTCTTTTTCAATCAGGGCACAGCTGTTGGCTTGCTCCAATTCTGGCTTTCTGTCATGGTTTTGGGTGCCTCAGCCGAGTTTTGGTTTCCTCAGCGGCAATTTCCTAAAGGATTTCTGGGTCTGAGTTGCTTTTGCCTTCTTCCTTCCCAAATTTTGTATTCTGACGCAATACAAACACGAGTTTAGACAGCAGATGCATTATGAAATAAAAAACAAAACCAATTAGCGTGTCATGCTTAGAATTCTAGAGGCAGCACGACCAACATGAGTTTTTGTGTTTTGGACAAAGAAATGGAACCCTTTTGCAGAGGGTAAAGATAATTAATTCCCCCAAATCAGTTTGCCAGCGATTTTCAGGTGAATTGAATGAGTTTTCCAAAGCCAGTCAGCTGGGAGGGGTGGATGAATCCGGAAACAGCCTGTTTCCTTGGGACTAAATCAAGCCCACTATCAAAAAGGACTCTTCCATTTCTTTGGCTCTTTTCACATTTTTCTTCTTTATCATGGTTTGTAATGAATTTTCTGATGTGAGCTTTGATTTTGAGGCTGGAATATGGAGTTCAAGACACGGAAGGAATGGTCTTTTTCAATCAGGGCACAGCTGTTGGCTTGCTCCAATTCTGGCTTTCTGTCATGGTTTTGGGTGCCTCAGCCGAGTTTTGGTTTCCTCAGCGGCAATTTCCTAAAGGATTTCTGGGTCTGAGTTGCTTTTGCCTTCTTCCTTCCCAAATTTTGTATTCTGACGCAATACAAACACGAGTTTAGACAGCAGATGCATTATGAAATAAAAAACAAAACCAATTAGCGTGTCATGCTTAGAATTCTAGAGGCAGCACGACCAACATGAGTTTTTGTGTTTTGGACAAAGAAATGGAACCCTTTTGCAGAGGGTAAAGATAATTAATTCCCCCAAATCAGTTTGCCAGCGATTTTCAGGTGAATTGAATGAGTTTTCCAAAGCCAGTCAGCTGGGAGGGGTGGATGAATCCGGAAACAGCCTGTTTCCTTGGGACTAAATCAAGCCCACTATCAAAAAGGACTCTTCCATTTCTTTGGCTCTTTTCACATTTTTCTTCTTTATCATGGTTTGTAATGAATTTTCTGATGTGAGCTTTGATTTTGAGGCTGGAATATGGAGTTCAAGACACGGAAGGAATGGTCTTTTTCAATCAGGGCACAGCTGTTGGCTTGCTCCAATTCTGGCTTTCTGTCATGGTTTTGGGTGCCTCAGCTGAGTTTTGGTTTCCTGAGCGGCAATTTCCTAAAGGATTTCTGGGTCTGAGTTGGTTTTGCCTTCTTCCTTCCCAAATTTTGTATTCTGACGCAATACAAACACGAGTTTAGACAGCAGATCCATTATGAAAGAAAAAACAAAACCAATGAGAGTGTCATGCTTAGAATTCTAGAGGCAGCACGACCAACATGAGTTTTTGTGTTTTGGAAAAAGAAATGGAAGCCTTTTGCAGAGGGGAACGATAATTAATTCCCCAAATCAGTGTGCCAGCGATTTTCAGGTGAATTGAATGAGTTTTCCAAAGCCAGTCAGCTGGGAGGGGTGGATGAATCCAGAAACAGCCTGTTTCCTTGTGACTAAATCAAGCCCACTCTCAAAAAGGACTCTTGCATTTTTTTGGCTCTTTTCACATTTTTCTTCTTTATCATGGTGTGTAATGAATTTTTTTTTAAACTTTTATTTAATGAATATAAATTTCCAAAGTACAGCTTATGGATTACAATGGCTTGCCCCCCATAACGTCCCTCCCACCCGCAACCCTCCCCTTTCCCACTCCCTTTCCCCTTCCATTCACATCAAGATTCATTTTCGATTCTCTTTATATACAGAAGATCAGTTTAGCATACATTAAGTAAAGATTTCAACAGTTTGCTCCTACACAGAAACATAAAGTGAAAAATACTATTTGAGTACTAGTTATAGCATTAAATCTCAATGTACAGCCCACTAAGGACAAAGATCCTACATGAGGAGTAAGTACACAGTGACTCCTGTTGTTGACTTAACAAATTGACACTCTTGTTTGTGGCATCAGTAATCACCCTAGGCTCTTGTCATGAGTTTCCAAGGCTATGGAAGCCCCCTGAGTTCACTGACTCTGATAATATTTAGACAAGGCCATGGTCAAAGTGGAAGTTCTCTCCTCCCTTCAGAGAAAGGTACCTCCTTCTTTGATGACCCGTTCTTTCCACTGGGATCTCACTCGTGGAGATCTTTCATTTTTTTTTTTTCCCCAGAGTGTCTTGGCTTTCCATGCCTGAAATACTCTCATGGGCTTTTCAGCTGGATCTGCATGCCTTAAGGGCTGATTCTGAGGCCAGAGTGCTGTTTAGGACATCTGCCATTCTATGGGTCTGCTGTGTATCTCACTTCCCATGTTGGATCATTCTCTCCCTTTTTGATTCTATCAGCTAGTATTTGCAGACACTATTCTTGTTTATGTGATCCCTTTGGTTCTTAGTCCTATCATTATGATCAATTGTGCACAGAAATTGATCACTGGGACTAGTGAGATGGCATTGGTACATGCCACCTTGATGGGATTGAATTGGAATCCCCTGGTATGTTTCTAACTCTACCGTTTGAGGTAAGTCAGCTTGAGCATGTCCCGAATTGCACATCTCTTCTAATGAAGAACTGGATTAAGGATTCCTCTGGGTTGCCTTTAGAAATCTCTCTTTTTTTTAAATAATAGGTAAAATCCAACAATTTTATGTAGTACAAGCAAGTGGTATTTATCCCACGTAAGCAAGGCTGTCAGCATTTTAAAAAATCAATAAATTGGACATACTACACAAACTGCAAAAATGTTAAATGGTTACATCAACTTTTGTAAAAGATATTTGGCATAAAAAAACTGAGCAAACAAGAAACAGAAGAGAAATTCCTCATCTAGATAAAGAATATCTACCAAAACCAACTTTAATAGTGAAATTGGACAGTTTTCCCTTAAGTTGGGGAAAGGGGGAAGTGTCTTTTTCTCACCACTACTTTTCAATATTATGGTGGAATTACTAGACAGTGCAGTAACACAAAGAAAGGATACAAAATGCATACATATTGGGAAGGAAGACATAAAACTGCTAGCAAATGTCATTATTGCATGTATAGAAAATTCAAAAGTACATCATAAGTACCCCTGGAACAATGTTAGTGTAGCAAAGTGGCGAATTACATGTACAATTTAATTGTTGTTCCATGTATGGGTAAGAGCTAGGATTTGAAATTTAAAAACAAAATTAAGCATCATTTAAAATTGCATCAGGTTAAAAAGCAAATCCCAATCGGTGTCTTTTAACTGGACAGTTCAGGCCATTCACGTTCAATGTGACTAATGAAAAGTGGTAACTTTGCCCTGCCATTTGCCAAAGATAAGTTCTAATATATGCTTTGAATTCCCTGTGATCTTTTGCTGTGAGGTTTCCTTCCTTTATCTTCTTTCATACTGATGACCGTGTTTCTGTGTTTCTGTGTGTTACACATCTTTAAGCATCTGTTGCAGGGCTGGACGAGTGGCGACAAATTCTTTCAATTTCTGTTTGTTATGAAACGTCTTTATTTCACCTTCATTCACAAATGATAGCTTTGCAGGATATAATATTCTGGGCTGGCAGTTTTTCTCTCTTAGTACCTGGGCTATATCTCGCCATTCCCTTCTAGCTTGTAGAGTTTCTGATGAGAAGTCAGCAGTGAGTCTGATTGGCGATCCTCTGAAAGTAATCTGACGTTTCTCTCTTGCACATTTTAGGATCTTTTCTTTATGTTTCACTGTGGAGAGTTTAATTACAACGTGTCGTGGTGAGGATCTCTTTTGGTCGTGTTTATTAGGGGTTCTGTGAGCTTCCTGTACTAGGATTTCTCTGTCCTTCTCCAAACCTGGGAAATTTTCTGCTAATATCTCACTAAAAAGGCCTTCTAATCCTTTCTCCCTCTCCATGCCTTCAGGAACTCCTAGAACCCGAATGTTGGTTTTTTTAATAGTATCCTGAAGATTCCTGACAATATGTTTTAGATTTCTAATTTCCTCTTCTTTTCTTTGATCTGACTGTATCCTTTCCTGTTCTCTCTCTTCTAAGTCCGATATTCTCTCTTCTGCTTCACCCATTCTGTTTGTAAGGCTCTCTATTGTGTTTTTCATTTGGTCTATTGAATTCTTCACTTCAGTCACTATCACAGTTTCCTGTTGTACTAATTGTTTCGTTTCATTTTGATTCCTCCTTAATATTTCATTTTCACGAGAGAGATTTTCTATCTTGTCCATTAAGGCTTTATGTAGTTCAAGAATTTGTTTTTGAGAACTTCTTAATGTTCTTATCAATTTTTTGAGATCTGCTTCTTGCATTTCTTCTATGTCATCATCTTCATAATCTTGAATTGGGGTGTCTTTTTCATTTGAGGGCGTCATGGTGACTTCCTTGTTTTTATTACCTCGGTTTTTGCATTTGTTATTTGGCATATTGGAGATATTTGGTTTCTTCACTGTGGTGCTTTTTCTTGTTATACTATGACTCTAGATTAAGTGGACTATCTGTTTTTGATGGAGCCTTAGGGCTTGAGATGGGTGTGGCCTGGGAGCTCTGTTTGGTGTCCCAAAGGTGACACTCCCAGGTTAGGAGTGGTAAATCTCTCTTTCTCTCTCTTTCTTTTTTTGATTCAAAAGGGAAGTAATTCCGCACAGCTGAACGAAGTTGGAGGTAGTTAGCAGGCAAATGATATACCCACAGGAGCCAGAGATCGGAAGCTCTTTCCCAAGGACCACACAGGGAATCTGTTTGGCCCTCAGAGTGGGTTCAAATTCTCCTTCAGTCTCCCACTGGGTTGCCAAAGTTACGGAATTGTAGCGTCTCTGGAGAGTACTCAGGTGCATTCCGTGAGTTCTCTCCCCCACTGTCTCTTTTTTCACAGTCTCAGTTCAGTAGCACCACAAATTTACTAGGTCCTAATCTCCTGTTAATTCGCCCCGCCCAGAGTCAGGGTTTTCTGCTAGGCTCAGGGCCGGTGCAGACCTGAGGTCGCTCTGCTTATGACGTATGTCCAAGATGGCGCCTGCTCTTTGTCTTGCTCGCCCTTGAGAGGTGAGCAGAGAGAGAGAAACCCGTGTCCGTACCAGTCACCTTTTTTTTTTTTTCTCTCTCTCTCTCTCTTCCAGTTAGCCTGGTGAACTTTTCCCCGCCGGGGGTCGTTCCCTCTAGTCTCCTCTCTCTGCTTGCCTGCCGGTGTCTCGGGCTATTGAGGTTCGGCTCACCTTGCGTTCCAGCGCTGGTGTGTTGAGTCTGCCGCTGGTGTCCCGAACTGTGGGCTCCCACGCTCTCCACACAGGTCCGCTGTGAATCACGCGTTCTGGAAGAGTTTCTTCTGCTGTTTCCTCCCCTACTCTTCCTTGAACCTGCAGTATCTCCACTTTTATTAAACTATCTCTCCCCGGACTATCAGTGTGCTCCCTTCCTATTCCGCCATCTTGCCTCTCCTCCCCTGTAATGAATTTTTTGATGTGAGCTTTGATTTTGAGGCTGGAATATGGAGTTCAAGACCGGAAGGAATGGTCTTTTTCAATCAGGGCAAAGCTGTTGGCTTGCTCCACTTCTGGCTTGCTGTCATGGTTTTGGGTGCCTCAGCCGAGTTTTGGTTTCCTGAGTGGCAATTTCCTAAATGATTTCCGGGTCTGAGTTGGTTTTGCCTTCTTCCTTCCCAAATTTTGTATTCTGACGCAATACAAACACGAGTTTAGACAGCAGATCCATTATGAAATAAAAACCAAAACCAATTAGCGTGTCATGCTTAGAATTCTAGAGGCAGCACGACCAACATGAGTTTTTGTGCTTTGGAAAAAGAAATGGAACCCTTTTGCAGAGGGGAACGATAATTAATTCCCCAAATCAGTGTGCCAGCGATTTTCAGGTGAATTGAATGAGTTTTCCAAAGCCAGTCAGCTGGGAGGGGTGGATGAATCCAGAAACAGCCTGTTTCCTTGTGACTAAATCAAGCCCACTATCAAAAAGGACTCTTGCATTTTTTTGGCTCTTTTCACATTTTTCTTCTTTATCATGGTGTGTAATGAATTTTTTTTTTAAACTTTTATTTAATGAATATAAATTTCCAAAGTACAGCTTATGGATTACAATGGCTTGCCCCCCATAACGTCCCTCCCACCCGCAACCCTCCCCTTTCCCACTCCCTTTCCCCTTCCATTCACATCAAGATTCATTTTCGATTCTCTTTATATACAGAAGATCAGTTTAGCATACATTAAGTAAAGATTTCAACAGTTTGCTCCTACACAGAAACATAAAGTGAAAAATACTATTTGAGTACTAGTTATAGCATTAAATCTCAATGTACAGCCCACTAAGGACAAAGATCCTACATGAGGAGTAAGTACACAGTGACTCCTGTTGTTGACTTAACAAATTGACACTCTTGTTTATGGCATCAGTAATCACCCTAGGCTCTTGTCATGAGTTTCCAAGGCTATGGAAGCCCCCTGAGTTCACTGACTCTGATAATATTTAGACAAGGCCATGGTCAAAGTGGAAGTTCTCTCCTCCCTTCAGAGAAAGGTACCTCCTTCTTTGATGACCCGTTCTTTCCACTGGGATCTCACTCGTGGAGATCTTTCATTTTTTTTTTTCCCCAGAGTGTCTTGGCTTTCCATGCCTGAAATACTCTCATGGGCTTTTCAGCTGGATCTGCATGCCTTAAGGGCTGATTCTGAGGCCAGAGTGCTGTTTAGGACATCTGCCATTCTATGGGTCTGCTGTGTATCTCACTTCCCATGTTGGATCATTCTCTCCCTTTTTGATTCTATCAGCTAGTATTTGCAGACACTATTCTTGTTTATGTGATCCCTTTGGTTCTTAGTCCTATCATTATGATCAATTGTGCACAGAAATTGATCACTGGGACTAGTGAGATGGCATTGGTACATGCCACCTTGATGGGATTGAATTGGAATCCCCTGGTATGTTTCTAACTCTACCGTTTGAGGTAAGTCAGCTTGAGCATGTCCCGAATTGCACATCTCTTCTAATGAAGAACTGGATTAAGGATTCCTCTGGGTTGCCTTTAGAAATCTCTCTTTTTTTTAAATAATAGGTAAAATCCAACAATTTTATGTAGTACAAGCAAGTGGTATTTATCCCACGTAAGCAAGGCTGTCAGCATTTTAAAAAATCAATAAATTGGACATACTACACAAACTGCAAAAATGTTAAATGGTTACATCAACTTTTGTAAAAGATATTTGGCATAAAAAAACTGAGCAAACAAGAAACAGAAGAGAAATTCCTCATCTAGATAAAGAATATCTACCAAAACCAACTTTAATAGTGAAATTGGACAGTTTTCCCTTAAGTTGGGGAAAGGGGGAAGTGTCTTTTTCTCACCACTACTTTTCAATATTATGGTGGAATTACTAGACAGTGCAGTAACACAAAGAAAGGATACAAAATGCATACATATTGGGAAGGAAGACATAAAACTGCTAGCAAATGTCATTATTGCATGTATAGAAAATTCAAAAGTACATCATAAGTACCCCTGGAACAATGTTAGTGTAGCAAAGTGGCGAATTACATGTACAATTTAATTGTTGTTCCATGTATGGGTAAGAGCTAGGATTTGAAATTTAAAAACAAAATTAAGCATCATTTAAAATTGCATCAGGTTAAAAAGCAAATCCCAATCGGTGTCTTTTAACTGGACAGTTCAGGCCATTCACGTTCAATGTGACTAATGAAAAGTGGTAACTTTGCCCTGCCATTTGCCAAAGATAAGTTCTAATATATGCTTTGAATTCCCTGTGATCTTTTGCTGTGAGGTTTCCTTCCTTTATCTTCTTTCATACTGATGACCGTGTTTCTGTGTTTCTGTGTGTTACACATCTTTAAGCATCTGTTGCAGGGCTGGACGAGTGGCGACAAATTCTTTCAATTTCTGTTTGTTATGAAACGTCTTTATTTCACCTTCATTCACAAATGATAGCTTTGCAGGATATAATATTCTGGGCTGGCAGTTTTTCTCTCTTAGTACCTGGGCTATATCTCGCCATTCCCTTCTAGCTTGTAGAGTTTCTGATGAGAAGTCAGCAGTGAGTCTGATTGGCGATCCTCTGAAAGTAATCTGACGTTTCTCTCTTGCACATTTTAGGATCTTTTCTTTATGTTTCACTGTGGAGAGTTTAATTACAACGTGTCGTGGTGAGGATCTCTTTTGGTCGTGTTTATTAGGGGTTCTGTGAGCTTCCTGTACTAGGATTTCTCTGTCCTTCTCCAAACCTGGGAAATTTTCTGCTAATATCTCACTAAAAAGGCCTTCTAATCCTTTCTCCCTCTCCATGCCTTCAGGAACTCCTAGAACCCGAATGTTGGTTTTTTTAATAGTATCCTGAAGATTCCTGACAATATGTTTTAGATTTCTAATTTCCTCTTCTTTTCTTTGATCTGACTGTATCCTTTCCTGTTCTCTCTCTTCTAAGTCCGATATTCTCTCTTCTGCTTCACCCATTCTGTTTGTAAGGCTCTCTATTGTGTTTTTCATTTGGTCTATTGAATTCTTCACTTCAGTCACTATCACAGTTTCCTGTTGTACTAATTGTTTCGTTTCATTTTGATTCCTCCTTAATATTTCATTTTCACGAGAGAGATTTTCTATCTTGTCCATTAAGGCTTTATGTAGTTCAAGAATTTGTTTTTGAGAACTTCTTAATGTTCTTATCAATTTTTTGAGATCTGCTTCTTGCATTTCTTCTATGTCATCATCTTCATAATCTTGAATTGGGGTGTCTTTTTCATTTGAGGGCGTCATGGTGACTTCCTTGTTTTTATTACCTCGGTTTTTGCATTTGTTATTTGGCATATTGGAGATATTTGGTTTCTTCACTGTGGTGCTTTTTCTTGTTATACTATGACTCTAGATTAAGTGGACTATCTGTTTTTGATGGAGCCTTAGGGCTTGAGATGGGTGTGGCCTGGGAGCTCTGTTTGGTGTCCCAAAGGTGACACTCCCAGGTTAGGAGTGGTAAATCTCTCTTTCTCTCTCTTTCTTTTTTTGATTCAAAAGGGAAGTAATTCCGCACAGCTGAACGAAGTTGGAGGTAGTTAGCAGGCAAATGATATACCCACAGGAGCCAGAGATCGGAAGCTCTTTCCCAAGGACCACACAGGGAATCTGTTTGGCCCTCAGAGTGGGTTCAAATTCTCCTTCAGTCTCCCACTGGGTTGCCAAAGTTACGGAATTGTAGCGTCTCTGGAGAGTACTCAGGTGCATTCCGTGAGTTCTCTCCCCCACTGTCTCTTTTTTCACAGTCTCAGTTCAGTAGCACCACAAATTTACTAGGTCCTAATCTCCTGTTAATTCGCCCCGCCCAGAGTCAGGGTTTTCTGCTAGGCTCAGGGCCGGTGCAGACCTGAGGTCGCTCTGCTTATGACGTATGTCCAAGATGGCGCCTGCTCTTTGTCTTGCTCGCCCTTGAGAGGTGAGCAGAGAGAGAGAAACCCGTGTCCGTACCAGTCACCTTTTTTTTTTTTCTCTCTCTCTCTCTCTTCCAGTTAGCCTGGTGAACTTTTCCCCGCCGGGGGTCGTTCCCTCTAGTCTCCTCTCTCTGCTTGCCTGCCGGTGTCTCGGGCTATTGAGGTTCGGCTCACCTTGCGTTCCAGCGCTGGTGTGTTGAGTCTGCCGCTGGTGTCCCGAACTGTGGGCTCCCACGCTCTCCACACAGGTCCGCTGTGAATCACGCGTTCTGGAAGAGTTTCTTCTGCTGTTTCCTCCCCTACTCTTCCTTGAACCTGCAGTATCTCCACTTTTATTAAACTATCTCTCCCCGGACTATCAGTGTGCTCCCTTCCTATTCCGCCATCTTGCCTCTCCTCCCCTGTAATGAATTTTTTGATGTGAGCTTTGATTTTGAGGCTGGAATATGGAGTTCAAGACCGGAAGGAATGGTCTTTTTCAATCAGGGCAAAGCTGTTGGCTTGCTCCAATTCTGGCTTTCTGTCATGGTTTTGGGTGCCTCAGCCGAGTTTTGGTTTCCTGAGTGGCAATTTCCTAAATGATTTCCGGGTCTGAGTTGGTTTTGCCTTCTTCCTTCCCAAATTTTGTATTCTGACGCAATACAAACACGAGTTTAGACAGCAGATCCATTATGAAATAAAAACCAAAACCAATTAGCGTGTCATGCTTAGAATTCTAGAGGCAGCACGACCAACATGAGTTTTTGTGCTTTGGAAAAAGAAATGGAACCCTTTTGCAGAGGGGAATGATAATTAATTCCCCAAATCAGTGTGCCAGCGATTTTCAGGTGAATTGAATGAGTTTTCCAAAGCCAGTCAGCTGGCAGGGGTGGATGAATCCGGAAACAGCCTGTTTCCTTGTGACTAAATCAGGCCCACTATCAAAAAGGACTCTTCCATTTCTTTGGCTCTTTTCACATTTTTCTTATTTCTCATGGTTTGTAATGAATTTTCTGATGTGAGCTTTGATTTTGAGGCTGGAATATGGAGTTCAAGACACGGAAGGAATGGTCTTTTTCAATCAGGGCACAGCTGTTGGCTTGCTCCAATTCTGGCTTTCTGTCATGGTTTTGGGTGCCTCAGCCGAGTTTTGGTTTCCTGAGCGGCAATTTCCTAAATGATTTCTGGGTCTGAGTTGCTTTTGCCTTCTTCCTTCCCAAATTTTGTATTCTGACGCAATACAAACACGAGTTTAGACAGCAGATCCATTATGAAAGAAAAAACAAAACCAATGAGCGTGTCATGCTTAGAATTCTAGAGGCAGCACGACCAACATGAGTTTTTGTGCTTTGGAAAAAGAAATGGAACCCTTTTGCAGAGGGCAACGATAATTAATTCCCCAAATCAGTTTTCCAGCGATTTTCAGGTGAATTGAATGAGTTTTCCAAAGCCAGTCATCTGGGAGGGGTGGATGAATCCGGAAACAGCATGTTTCCTTGTGACTAAATCAAGCCCACTATCAAAAAGGACTCTTCCATTTCTTCAGCTCTTTTCATATTTTTCTTCTTTATCATGGTTTGTAATGAAATTTCTGATGTGAGCTTTGATTTTGAGGCTGGAATATGGAGTTCAAGACACGGAAGGAATGGTCTTTTTCAATCAGGGCAGAGCTGTTGGCTTGCTCCAATTCTGGCTTTCTGTCATGGTTTTGGGTTCCTCAGCCGAGTTTTGGTTTCCTGAGTGGCAATTTCCTAAATGATTTCCGGGTCTGAGTTGGTTTTGCCTTCTTCCTTCCCAAATTTTGTATTCTGACGCAATACAAACACGAGTTTAGACAGCAGATCCATTATGAATGAAAAAACAAAACCAATTAGCGTGTCATGCTTAGAATTCTAGAGGCAGCACGACCAACATGAGTTTTTGTGTTTTGGAAAAAGAAATGGAACCCTTTTGCAGAGGGGAACGATAATTAATTCCCCAAATCAGTGTGCCAGCGATTTTCAGGTGAATTGAATGAGTTTTCCAAAGCCAGTCAGCTGGGAGGGGTGGATGAATCCGGAAACAGCCTGTATCCTTGTGACTAAATCAAGCCCACTATCAAAAAGGACTCTTCCATTTCTTCGGCTCTTTTCATATTTTTCTTCTTTATCATGGTTTGTAATGAATTTTCTGATGTGAGCTTTGATTTTGAGGCTGGAATATGGAGTTCAAGACCGGAAGGAATGGTCTTTTTCAATCAGGGCACAGCTGTTGGCTTGCTCCAATTCTGGCTTTCTGTCATGGTTTTGGGTTCCTCAGCAGAGTTTTGGTTTCCTGAGTGGCAATTTCCTAAATGATTTCCGGGTCTGAGTTGGTTTTGCCTTCTTCCTTCCCAAATTTTGTATTCTGACGCAATACAAACACGAGTTTAGACAGCAGATCCATTAGGAAAGAAAAAACAAAACCAATTAGCGTGTCATGCTTAGAATTCTAGAGGCAGCACGACCAACATGAGTTTTTGTGCTTTGGAAAAATAAATGGAACGCTTTTGCAGAGGGGAACGATAATTAATTCCCCAAATCAGTGTGCCAGCGATTTTCAGGTGAATTGAATGAGTTTTCCAAAGCCAGTCAGCTGGGAGGGGTGGATGAATCCGGAAACAGCCTGTTTCATTGTGACTACATCAAGCACACTATCAAAAAGGACTCATCCATTTCTTTGGCTCTTTTCACATTTTTCTTCTTTATCATGGTTTGTTATGAATTTTCTGATGTAAGCTTTGATTTTGAGGCTGGAATATGGAGTTCAAGACACAGAAGGAATGGTCTTTTTCAATCAGGGCACAGCTGTTGGCTTGCTCCAATTCTGGCTTGCTGTCATGGTTTTGGGTGCCTCAGCCAAGATTTGGTTTCCTGAGTGGCAATTTCCTAAATGATTTCTGGGTCTGAGTTGGTTTTGCCTTCTTCCTTCCCAAATTTTGTATTCTGACGCAATACAAACACGAGTTTAGACAGCAGATCCATTATGAAAGAAAAAACAAAACCAATTAGCGTGTCATGCTTAGAATTCTAGAGGCAGCACGACCAAAATGAGTTTTTGTGTTTTGGAAAAAGAAATGGAACCCTTTTGCAGAGGGGAACGATAATTAATTCCCCAAATCAGTTTGCCAGCGATTTTCAGGTGAATTGAATGAGTTTTCCAAAGCCAGTCAGCTGGGAGGGGTGGATGAATGCGGAAACAGCCTGTTTCCTGGAGACTAAATCAAGCCCACTATCAAAAAGGACTCTTCCATTTCTTCGGCTCTTTTCACATTTTTCTTCTTTATCATGGTTTGTAATGAATTTTCTGATGTGAGCTTTGATTTTGAGGCTGGAATATGGAGTTAAAGACCGGAAGGAATGGTCTTTTTCATTCAGGGCACAGCTGTTGGCTTGCTCCAATTCTGGCTTTCTGTCATGGTTTTGGGTTCCTCAGCCGAGTTTTGGTTTCTTGAGCGCCAATTTCCTAAAGGATTTCTCGGTCTGAGTTGGTTTTGCCTTCTTCCTTCCCAAATTTTGTATTCTGACGCAATACAAACACGAGTTTAGACAGCAGATCCATTATGAAAGAAAAAACAAAACCAAGTAGCGTGTCATGCTTAGAATTCTAGAGGCAGCACGACCAACATGAATTTTTGTGCTTTGGAAAAAGAAATGGAACCCTTTTGCAGAGGGGAACGATAATTAATTCCCCAAATCAGTTTGCCAGCGATTTTCAGGTGAATTGAATGAGTTTTCCAAAGCCAGTCAGCTGGGAGGGGTGGATGAATCCGGAAACAGCCTGTTTCCTTGGGACTAAATCAAGCCCACTATCAAAAAGGACTCTTCCATTTCTTTGGCTCTTTTCACATTTTTCTCCTTTATCATGGTTTGTAATGAATTTTCTGATGTGAGCTTTGATTTTGAGGCTGGAATATGGAGTTCAAGACCGGAAGGAATGGTCTTTTCAATCAGGGCACAGCTGTTGGCTTCCTCCAATTCTGGCTTTCTGTCATGGTTTTGGGTGCCTCAGCCGAGTTTTGGTTTCTTGAGCGGCAATTTCCTAAAAGATTTCTGGGTCTGAGTTGGTTTTGCCTTCTTCCTTCCCAAATTTTGTATTCTGACGCAATACAAACACGAGTTTAGACAGCAGATCCATTATGAAAGAAAAAACAAAACCAATTAGCGTGTCATGCTTAGAATTCTAGCGGCAGCACGACCAACATGAGTTTTTGTGCTTTGGAAAAAGAAATGGAACCCTTTTGCAGAGGGGAACGATAATTAATTCCCCAAATCAGTTTGCCAGCGATTTTCAGGTGAATTGAATGAGTTTCCAAAGCCAGTCAGCTGGGAGGGGTGGATGAATCCGGAAACAGCCTGTTTCCTTGTGACTAAATCAAGCCCACTATCAAAAAGGACTCTTCCATTTCTTTGGCTCTTCTCACTTTTTTCTTCTTTATCATGGTTTGTAATGAAATTTCTGATGTGAGCTTTGATTTTGAGGCTGGAATATGGAGTTCAAGACTGGAAGGAATGGTCTTTTTCAATCAGGGCACAGCTGTTGGCTTGCTCCAATTCTGGCTTTCTGTCATGGTTTTGGGTTCCTCAGCAGAGTTTTGGTTTCCTGAGTGGCAATTTCCTAAATGATTTCCGGGTCTGAGTTGGTTTTGCCTTCTTCCTTCCCAAATTTTGTATTCTGACGCAATACAAACACGAGTTTAGACAGCAGATCCATTTAGAAAGAAAAAACAAAACCAATTAGCGTGTCATGCTTAGAATTCTAGAGGCAGCACGACCAACATGAGTTTTTGTGTTTTGGAAAAAGAAATGGAACCCTTTTGCAGAGGGGAACGATAATTAATTCCCCAAATCAGTGTGCCAGCGATTTTCAGGTGAATTGAATGAGTTTTCCAAAGCCAGTCAGCTGGGAGGGGTGGATGAATCTGGAAACAGCCTGTTTCCTGGTGACTAAATCAAGCCAACTATCAAAAAGGACTCTTCCATTGCTTTGGCTCTTTTCACATTTTTCTCCTTTATCATGGTTTGTAATGAATTTTCTGATGTGAGCTTTGATTTTGAGGCTGGAATATGGATTTCAAGACACGGAAGGAATGGTCTTTTTCAATCAGGGCACAGCTGTTGGCTTGCTCCAATTCTGGCTTTCTGTCATGGTTTTGGGTGCCTCAGCCGAGTTTTGGTTTCATGAGTGGAAATTTCCTAAATGATTTCCGGGTCTGAGTTGGTTTTGCCTTCTTCCTTCCCAAATTTGTATTCTGACGCAATACAAACACGAGTTTAGACAGCAGATCCATTATGAAAGAAAAAACAAAACCAAGTAGCGTGTCATGCTTAGAATTCTAGAGGCAGCATGACCAATATGAGTTTTTCTGCTTTGGAAAAAGAAATGGAACCCTTTTGCAGAGGGGAACGATAATTAATTCCCCAAATCAGTTTGCCAGCGATTTTCAGGTGAATTGAATGAGTTTTCCAAAGCCAGTCAGCTGGGAGGGGTGGATGAATCTGGAAACAGCCTGTTTCCTTGTGACTAAATCAAGCCCACTATCAAAAAGGACTCATCCATTGCTTTGGCTCTTTTCACATTTTTCTCCTTTATCATGGTTTGTAATGAATTTTCTGATGTGAGCTTTGATTTTGAGGCTGGCATATGGAGTTCAAGACACGGAAGGAATGGTCTTTTTCAATCAGGGCACAGCTGTTGGCTTGCTCCAATTCTGGCTTTCTGTCATGGTTTTGGGTGCCTCAGCCGAGTTTTGGTTTCATGAGTGGAAATTTCCTAAATGATTTCCGGGTCTGAGTTGGTTTTGCCTTCTTCCTTCCCAAATTTGTATTCTGACGCAATACAAACACGAGATTAGACAGCAGATCCATTATGAAAGAAAAAACAAAACCAAGTAGCGTGTCATGCTTAGAATTCTAGAGGCAGCATGACCAATATGAGTTTTTCTGCTTTGGAAAAAGAAATGGAACCCTTTTGCAGAGGGGAACGATAATTAATTCCCCAAATCAGTTTGCCAGCGATTTTCAGGTGAATTGAATGAGTTTTCCAAAGCCAGTCAGCTGGGAGGGGTGGATGAATCTGGAAACAGCCTGTTTCCTTGTGACTAAATCAAGCCCACTATCAAAAAGGACTCTTCCATTGCTTTGGCTCTTTTCACATTTTTCTCCTTTATCATGGTTTGTAATGAATTTTCTGATGTGAGCTTTGATTTTGAGGCTGGAATATGGAGTTCAAGACACGGAAGGAATGGTCTTTTTCAATCAGGGCACAGCTGTTGGCTTGCTCCAATTCTGGCTTTCTGTCATGGTTTTGGGTGCCTCAGCTGAGTTTTGGTTTCTTGAGCGGCAATTTCCTAAAAGATTTCTGGGTCTGAGTTGGTTTTGCCTTCTTCCTTCCCAAATTTTGTATTCTGACGCAATACAAACACGAGTTTAGACAGCAGATCCATTAGGAAAGAAAAAACAAAACCAATTAGCGTGTCATGCTTAGAATTCTAGAGGCAGCACGACCAACATGAGTTTTTGTGCTTTGGAAAAATAAATGGAACGCTTTTGCAGAGGGGAACGATAATTAATTCCCCAAATCAGTGTGCCAGCGATTTTCAGGTGAATTGAATGAGTTTTCCAAAGCCAGTCAGCTGGGAGGGGTGGATGAATCTGGAAACAGCCTGTTTCCTTGTGACTAAATCAAGCCCACTATCAAAAAGGACTCTTCCATTGCTTTGGCTCTTTTCACATTTTTCTCCTTTATCATGGTTTGTAATGAATTTTCTGATGTGAGCTTTGATTTTGAGGCTGGAATATGGAGTTCAAGACACGGAAGGAATGGTCTTTTTCAATCAGGGCACAGCTGTTGGCTTGCTCCAATTCTGGCTTTCTGTCATGGTTTTGGGTGCCTCAGCTGAGTTTTGGTTTCTTGAGCGGCAATTTCCTAAAAGATTTCTGGGTCTGAGTTGGTTTTGCCTTCTTCCTTCCCAAATTTTGTATTCTGACGCAATACAAACACGAGTTTAGACAGCAGATCCATTAGGAAAGAAAAAACAAAACCAATTAGCGTGTCATGCTTAGAATTCTAGAGGCAGCACGACCAACATGAGTTTTTGTGCTTTGGAAAAATAAATGGAACGCTTTTGCAGAGGGGAACGATAATTAATTCCCCAAATCAGTGTGCCAGCGATTTTCAGGTGAATTGAATGAGTTTTCCAAAGCCAGTCAGCTGGGAGGGGTGGATGAATCCGGAAACAGCCTGTTTCCTTGTGACTAAATCAAGCCCACTATCAAAAAGGACTCTTCCATTTCTTTGGCTCTTTTCACATTATTCTTTTTTATCATGGTTTGTAATGAATTTTCTGATGTGAGCTTTGATTTTGAGGCTGGAATATGGATTTCAAGACCGGAAGGAATGGTCTTTTTCAATCAGGGCACCGCTGTTGGCTTGCTCCAATTCTGGCTTTCTGTCATGGTTTTGGGTTCCTCAGCCGAGTTTTGGTTTCCTGAGTGGCAATTTCCTAAATGATTTCCGGGTCTGAGTTGGTTTTGCCTTCTTCCTTCCCAAATTTTGTATTCTGACGCAATACAAACACGAGTTTAGACAGCAGATCCATTAGGAAAGAAAAAACAAAACCAATTAGCGTGTCATGCTTAGAATTCTGGAGGCACCATGAGCAATATGAGTTTTTGTACTTTGGATAAAGAAATGGAACCCTTTTGCAGAGGTGAATGATGATTAATTCCCCAAATCAGTGTGCCAGCGATTTTCAGGTGAATTGAATGAGTTTTCCAAAGCCAGTCAGCTGGGAGGGGTGGATGAATCCGGAAACAGCCTGTTTCATTGTGACTAAATCAAGCACACTATCAAAAAGGACTCATCCATTTCTTTGGCTCTTTTCACATTTTTCTTCTTTATCATGGTTTGTTATGAATTTTCTGATGTAAGCTTTGATTTTGAGGCTGGAATATGGAGTTCAAGACACAGAAGGAATGGTCTTTTTCAATCAGGGCACAGCTGTTGGCTTGCTCCAATTCTGGCTTGCTGTCATGGTTTTGGGTGCCTCAGCCAAGATTTGGTTTCCTGAGTGGCAATTTCCTAAATGATTTCTGGGTCTGAGTTGGTTTTGCCTTCTTCCTTCCCAAATTTTGTATTCTGACGCAATACAAACACGAGTTTAGACAGCAGATCCATTATGAAAGAAAAAACAAAACCAATTAGCGTGTCATGCTTAGAATTCTAGAGGCAGCACGACCAAAATGAGTTTTTGTGTTTTGGAAAAAGAAATGGAACCCTTTTGCAGAGGGGAACGATAATTAATTCCCCAAATCAGTTTGCCAGCGATTTTCAGGTGAATTGAATGAGTTTTCCAAAGCCAGTCAGCTGGGAGGGGTGGATGAATGCGGAAACAGCCTGTTTCCTGGAGACTAAATCAAGCCCACTATCAAAAAGGACTCTTCCATTTCTTCGGCTCTTTTCACATTTTTCTTCTTTATCATGGTTTGTAATGAATTTTCTGATGTGAGCTTTGATTTTGAGGCTGGAATATGGAGTTAAAGACCGGAAGGAATGGTCTTTTTCATTCAGGGCACAGCTGTTGGCTTGCTCCAATTCTGGCTTTCTGTCATGGTTTTGGGTTCCTCAGCCGAGTTTTGGTTTCTTGAGCGCCAATTTCCTAAAGGATTTCTCGGTCTGAGTTGGTTTTGCCTTCTTCCTTCCCAAATTTTGTATTCTGACGCAATACAAACACGAGTTTAGACAGCAGATCCATTATGAAAGAAAAAACAAAACCAAGTAGCGTGTCATGCTTAGAATTCTAGAGGCAGCACGACCAACATGAATTTTTGTGCTTTGGAAAAAGAAATGGAACCCTTTTGCAGAGGGGAACGATAATTAATTCCCCAAATCAGTTTGCCAGCGATTTTCAGGTGAATTGAATGAGTTTTCCAAAGCCAGTCAGCTGGGAGGGGTGGATGAATCCGGAAACAGCCTGTTTCCTTGGGACTAAATCAAGCCCACTATCAAAAAGGACTCTTCCATTGCTTTGGCTCTTTTCACATTTTTCTCCTTTATCATGGTTTGTAATGAATTTTCTGATGTGAGCTTTGATTTTGAGGCTGGAATATGGAGTTCAAGACCGGAAGGAATGGTCTTTTTCAATCAGGGCACAGCTGTTGGCTTCCTCCAATTCTGGCTTTCTGTCATGGTTTTGGGTGCCTCAGCCGAGTTTTGGTTTCTTGAGCGGCAATTTCCTAAAAGATTTCTGGGTCTGAGTTGCTTTTGCCTTCTTCCTTCCCAAATTTT
Organism: Oryctolagus cuniculus; assembly: GCF_964237555.1. Taxonomy (NCBI): domain Eukaryota; kingdom Metazoa; phylum Chordata; class Mammalia; order Lagomorpha; family Leporidae; genus Oryctolagus; species Oryctolagus cuniculus. The sequence goes on along the minus strand of NC_091444.1, from coordinate 81,589,328 downwards.
GTATTCTGACGCAATACAAACACGAGTTTAGACAGCAGATCCATTATGAAAGAAAAAACAAAACCAATTAGCGTGTCATGCTTAGAATTCTAGCGGCAGCATGACCAACATGAGTTTTTGTGCTTTGGAAAAAGAAATGGAACCCTTTTGCAGAGGGCAACGATAATTAATTCCCCAAATCAGTTTGCCAGCGATTTTCAGGTGAATTGAATGAGTTTCCAAAGCCAGTCAGCTGGGAGGGGTGGATGAATCCGGAAACAGCCTGTTTCCTTGTGACTAAATCAAGCCCACTATCAAAAAGGACTCTTCCATTTCTTTGGCTCTTCTCACTTTTTTCTTCTTTATCATGGTTTGTAATGAAATTTCTGATGTGAGCTTTGATTTTGAGGCTGGAATATGGAGTTCAAGACTGGAAGGAATGGTCTTTTTCAATCAGGGCACAGCTGTTGGCTTGCTCCAATTCTGGCTTTCTGTCATGGTTTTGGGTTCCTCAGCAGAGTTTTGGTTTCCTGAGTGGCAATTTCCTAAATGATTTCCGGGTCTGAGTTGGTTTTGCCTTCTTCCTTCCCAAATTTTGTATTCTGACGCAATACAAACACGAGTTTAGACAGCAGATCCATTTAGAAAGAAAAAACAAAACCAATTAGCGTGTCATGCTTAGAATTCTAGAGGCAGCACGACCAACATGAGTTTTTGTGTTTTGGAAAAAGAAATGGAACCCTTTTGCAGAGGGGAACGATAATTAATTCCCCAAATCAGTGTGCCAGCGATTTTCAGGTGAATTGAATGAGTTTTCCAAAGCCAGTCAGCTGGGAGGGGTGGATGAATCTGGAAACAGCCTGTTTCCTGGTGACTAAATCAAGCCAACTATCAAAAAGGACTCTTCCATTTCTTTGGCTCTTTTCACATTTTTCTCCTTTATCATGGTTTGTAATGAATTTTCTGATGTGAGCTTTGATTTTGAGGCTGGAATATGGATTTCAAGACCGGAAGGAATGGTCTTTTTCAATCAGGGCACAGCTGTTGGCTTGCTCCAATTCTGGCTTTCTGTCATGGTTTTGGGTGCCTCAGCCGAGTTTTGGTTTCATGAGTGGAAATTTCCTAAATGATTTCCGGGTCTGAGTTGGTTTTGCCTTCTTCCTTCCCAAATTTGTATTCTGACGCAATACAAACACGAGTTTAGACAGCAGATCCATTATGAAAGAAAAAACAAAACCAAGTAGCGTGTCATGCTTAGAATTCTAGAGGCAGCATGACCAATATGAGTTTTTCTGCTTTGGAAAAAGAAATGGAACCCTTTTGCAGAGGGGAACGATAATTAATTCCCCAAATCAGTTTGCCAGCGATTTTCAGGTGAATTGAATGAGTTTTCCAAAGCCAGTCAGCTGGGAGGGGTGGATGAATCTGGAAACAGCCTGTTTCCTTGTGACTAAATCAAGCCCACTATCAAAAAGGACTCATCCATTGCTTTGGCTCTTTTCACATTTTTCTCCTTTATCATGGTTTGTAATGAATTTTCTGATGTGAGCTTTGATTTTGAGGCTGGAATATGGAGTTCAAGACACGGAAGGAATGGTCTTTTTCAATCAGGGCACAGCTGTTGGCTTGCTCCAATTCTGGCTTTCTGTCATGGTTTTGGGTGCCTCAGCCGAGTTTTGGTTTCATGAGTGGAAATTTCCTAAATGATTTCCGGGTCTGAGTTGGTTTTGCCTTCTTCCTTCCCAAATTTGTATTCTGACGCAATACAAACACGAGTTTAGACAGCAGATCCATTATGAAAGAAAAAACAAAACCAAGTAGCGTGTCATGCTTAGAATTCTAGAGGCAGCATGACCAATATGAGTTTTTCTGCTTTGGAAAAAGAAATGGAACCCTTTTGCAGAGGGGAACGATAATTAATTCCCCAAATCAGTTTGCCAGCGATTTTCAGGTGAATTGAATGAGTTTTCCAAAGCCAGTCAGCTGGGAGGGGTGGATGAATCTGGAAACAGCCTGTTTCCTTGTGACTAAATCAAGCCCACTATCAAAAAGGACTCTTCCATTGCTTTGGCTCTTTTCACATTTTTCTCCTTTATCATGGTTTGTAATGAATTTTCTGATGTGAGCTTTGATTTTGAGGCTGGAATATGGAGTTCAAGACACGGAAGGAATGGTCTTTTTCAATCAGGGCACAGCTGTTGGCTTGCTCCAATTCTGGCTTTCTGTCATGGTTTTGGGTGCCTCAGCTGAGTTTTGGTTTCTTGAGCGGCAATTTCCTAAAAGATTTCTGGGTCTGAGTTGGTTTTGCCTTCTTCCTTCCCAAATTTTGTATTCTGACGCAATACAAACACGAGTTTAGACAGCAGATCCATTATGAAAGAAAAAACAAAACCAATTAGCGTGTCATGCTTAGAATTCTAGCGGCAGCACGACCAACATGAGTTTTTGTGTTTTGGAAAAAGAAATGGAAGCCTTTTGCAGAGGGCAACGATAATTAATTCCCCAAATCAGTTTGCCAGCGATTTTCAGGTGAATTGAATGAGTTTTCCAAAGCCAGTCAGCTGGGAGGGGTGGATGAATCTGGAAACAGCCTGTTTCCTTGTGACTAAATCAAGCCCACTATCAAAAAGAACTCTTCCATTTCTTTGGCTCTTTTCACATTTTTCTTCTTTATCATGGTTTGTAATGAATTTTCTGATGTGAGCTTTGATTTTGAGGCTGGAATATGGAGTTCAAGACACGGAAGGAATGGTCTTTTTCAATCAGGGCACAGCTGTTGGCTTGCTCCAATTCTGGCTTTCTGTCATGGTTTTGGGTGCCTCAGCAGAGTTTTGGTTTACTGAGTAGAAATTTCCTAAATGATTTCCGGGTCTGAGTTGGTTTTGCCTTCTTCCTTCCCAAATTTTGTATTCTGACGCAATACAATCATGAGTTTAGACAGCAGATCCATTATGAAATAAAATACAAAACCAATTAGCGTGTCATTCTTAGAATTCTAGAGGCAGCACGACCAACATGAGTTTTTGTGCTTTAGACAAAGAAATGGAAGCCTTTTGCAGAGGGGAACGATAATTCATTCCCCAAATCAGTTTTCCAGCGATTTTCAGGTGAATTGAATGAGTTTTCCAAAGCCAGTCAGCTGGGAGGGGTGGATGAATCTGGAAACAGCCTGTTTCCTGGAGACTAAATCAAGCCCACTATCAAAAAGGACTCTTCCATTTCTTTGGCTCTTTTCACATTTTTCTTCTTTATCATGGTTTGTAATGAATTTTCTGATGTGAGCTTTGATTTTGTGGCTGGAATATGGAGTTCAAGACACGGAAGGAATGGTCTTTTTCAATCAGGGCACAGCTGTTGGCTTGCTCCAATTCTGGCTTTCTGTCATGGTTTTGGGTTCCTCAGCAGAGTTTTGGTTTCCTGAGTGGCAATTTCCTAAAGGATTTCCGGGTCTGAGTTGGTTTTGCCTTCTTCCTTCCCAAATTTTGTATTCTGACGCAATACAAACACGAGTTTAGACAGCAGATCCATTAGGATAGAAAAAACAAAACCAATTAGCGTGTCATGCTTAGAATTCTAGAGGCAGCACGACCAACATGAGTTTTTGTGTTTTGGAAAAAGAAATGGAACCCTTTTGCAGAGGGGAACGATAATTAATTCCCCAAATCAGTTTTCCAGCGATTTTCAGGTGAATTGAATGAGTTTTCCAAAGCCAGTCAGCTGGGAGGGGTGGATGAATCCGGAAACAGCCTGTTTCATTGTGACTAAATCAAGCACACTATCAAAAAGGACTCATCCATTTCTTTGCCTCTTTTCACATTTTTCTTCTTTATCATGGTTTGTTATGAATTTTCTGATGTGAGCTTTGATTTTGAGGCTGGAATATGGAGTTAAAGACACAGAAGGAATGGTCTTTTTCAATCAGGGCACAGCTGTTGGCTTGCTCCAATTCTGGCTTTCTGTCATGGTTTTGGGTGCCTCAGCCGAGTTTTGGTTTCCTGAGCGGCAATTTCCTAAATGATTTCTGGGTCTGAGTTGGTTTTGCCTTCCTCCTTCCCAAATGTTGTATTCTGACGCAATACAAACACGAGTTTAGACAGCAGATCCATTAGGAAAGAAAAAACAAAACCAATTAGCGTGTCATGCTTAGAATTCTAGAGGCAGCACGACCAACATGAGTTTTTGTGTTTTGGAAAAAGAAATGGAACCCTTTTGCAGAGGGGAATGATAATTAATTCCCCAAATCAGTTTGCCAGCGATTTTCAGGTGAATTGAATGAGTTTTCCAAAGCCAGTCAGCTGGGAGGGGTGGATGAATGCGGAAACAGCCTGTTTCCTTGTGACTAAATCAAGCCCACTATCAAAAAGGACTCTTCCATTTCTTTGGCTCTTTTCACATTTTTCTTCTTTATCATGGTTTGTAATGAATTTTCTGATGTGAGCTTTGATTTTGAGGCTGGAATATGGAGTTCCAGACACGGAAGGAATGGTCTTTTTCAATCAGGGCACAGCTGTTGGCTTGCTCCAATTCTGGCTTTCTGTCATGCTTTTGGGTGCCTCAGCCGAGTTTTGGTTTCCTCAGCGGCAATTTCCTAAAGGATTTCTGGGTCTGAGTTGCTTTTGCCTTCTTCCTTCCCAAATTTTGTATTCTGACGCAATACAAACACGAGTTTAGACAGCAGATCCACTATGAAATAAAAAAAAAAACCAAAACCAATTAGCGTGTCATGCTTAGAATTCTAGAGGCAGCACGACCAACATGAGTTTTTGTGCTTTGGAAAAAGAAATGGAACCCTTTTGCACAGGGGTTCGATAATTAATTCCCCCAAATCAGTTTGCCAGTGATTTTCACTTGAATTGAAAGAGTTTTCCAAAGCCAGTCAGCTGGGAGGGGTGGATGAATCCGGAAACAGCCTGTTTCCTTGTGACTAAATCAAGCCCACTATCAAAAAGGATTCTTCCATTTCTTTGGCTCTTTTCACATTTTTCTTCTTTATCATGGTTTGTAATGAATTTTCTGATGTGAGCTTTGATTTTGAGGCTGGAATATGGAGTTCAAGACACGGAAGGAATGGTCTTTTTCAATCAGGGCACAGCTGTTGGCTTGCTCCAATTCTGGCTTTCTGTCATGGTTTTGGGTGCCTCAGCCGAGTTTTGGTTTCTTGAGCGGCAATTTCCTAAAGGATTTCTGGGTCTGAGTTGGTTTTGCCTTCTTCCTTCCCAAATTTTGTATTCTGACACAATACAAACACGAGTTTACACAGCAGATCCATTATGAAATAAAAAACAAAATGAATTAGCGTGTCATGCTTAGAATTCTAGAGGCAGCACGACCAACATGAGGTTTTGTGTTTTGGACAAAGAAATGGAACCCTTTTGCAGAGGGGAACGATAATTAATTCCCCAAATCAGTTTGCCAGCGATTTTCAGGTGAATTGAATGAGTTTTCCAAAGCCAGTCAGCTGGGAGGGGTGGATGAATCCGGAAACAGCCTGTTTCCTTGTGACTAAATCTAGCCCACTCTCAAAAAGGACTCTTCCATTTCTTTGGCTCTTTTCACATTTTTCTTCTTTATCATGGTTTGTAATGAATTTTCTGATGTGAGCTTTGATTTTGAGGCTGGAATATGGAGTTCAAGACACGGAAGGAATGGTCTTTTTCAATCAGGACACAGCTGTTGTCTTGCTCCAATTCTGGCTTTCTGTCATGGTTTTGGGTGCCTCAGCCGAGTTTTGGTTTCTTGAGCGGCAATTTCCTGAATGATTTCTGGGTCTGAGTTGCTTTTGCCTTCTTCCTTCCCAAATTTTGTATTCTGACGCAATACAAACACGAGTTTAGACAGCAGATCCATTATGAAATAAAAAAAAACCAAAACCAATTAGCGTGTCATGCTTAGAATTCTAGAGGCAGCACGACCAACATGAGTTTTTGTGTTTTGGAAAAAGAAATGGAACCCTTTTGCAGAGGGGAACAATAATTAATTCCCCAAATCAGTTTGCCAGCGATTTTCAGGTGAATTGAATGAGTTTTCCAAAGCCAGTCAGCTGGGAGGGGTGGATGAATCCGGAAACAGCCTGTTTCCTTGTGACTAAATCAAGCCCACTCTCAAAAAGGACTCTTGCATTTCTTTGGCTCTTTTCACATTTTTCTTCTTTATCATGGTTTGTAATGAATTTTCTGATGTGAGCTTTGATTTTGAGGCTGGAATATGGAGTTCAAGACCGGAAGGAATGGTCTTTTTCAATCAGGGCACAGCTGTTGCATTGCTCCAATTCTGGCTTTCTGTCATGCTTTTGGGTGCCTCAGCCGAATTTTGGTTTCTTGAGCGGCAATTTCCTAAAGGATTTCTGGGTCTGAGTTGGTTTTGCCTTCTTCCTTCCCAAATTTTGTATTCTGACGCAATACAAACATGAGTTTAGACAGCAGATCCACTATGAAATGAAAAAAAAAACATGCCTGAAATACTCTCATGAGCTTTTCAGCCAGCTCCGAATGCCTTTAGGGCTGATTCTGAGGCCAGAGTGCTATTTAGGACATCTGCCATTCTATGAGTCTGCTGAGTATCTCACTTCCCATGTTGGATCACTCTCCCCTTTCTTTACTCCATCAGTTAGCGTTAGCAGGTACTAGACTTGTCTATGTGCTCCCTTTGACTCCCAGTCCCTTCACCATGACCAACTGTGAACTGAAACTGATCACCTGGAACAGTGAGATGGCATTGGTACATGCCACCTCGATGACATTGAATTGGAATCCCCTGGTATGCTTCCAACTCCACCACTTGGGGAAAGTCAGCCTGAGCATGTCCCAAATTATACATCTCTTCCCTCTCCCATTCCCACCACCATGTTCAACAGGGATCACATTTCAGTTAATTTTCAACACTTAAGAATAACTGTGCATCAATTACAGATCTAAACCAGTCATATTAAGTAGAACAGATAAAAAAAAAACTACTAAGAGGGATAATGTATTTAGTTGTTCATTAACAGTCAGGGCTATGCTGATCAAGCCACCATTTCCCACACTCTGGCAAAAGATCTCTGTGAGTGAGATCCCAGTGGAAAGAACAGGCCATCAAAGAAGGAGGTACCTTTCTCTGAAGGGAGGAGAGAACCTCCACTTTGACTATGATCTTGTCTAAACAAGATAAGAGTCGGAGAACTCAGAGGGCTTCCATAGCCTTGGAAACTCATGACTGCAGCATAGGGAGATTACTGATGCCATAGACAGGAGTGTCAATTGGTAAAGTCAACAACAGGAGTCACTGTGCACTTACTCCTCATGTAGGATCTCTGTCCTTAATGTGCTGTACATTGAGATTTAATGCTATAACGAGTACTCAAACAATATATTTCACTTTGTGTTTCTATGGGGGTGCAAACTGTTGAAATCCTTACTTAATGCATACTAAACTGATCCTCTGTAAAAAAAAATAAAAAAATAAAAAGAAAGAAATTATCAATTCCAAACTTGACTCTCACTGGGATTAAACATGACAATAGGTCTGCTCTGATTTCATCATCATTTAAAAAAATCATTTATTATTTTTCACTTTATGTTTCTGAGTGGGAGCAAAGTGTTGAAATCCATACTTAATGTATACTAAGCTGATCTTCTGTATATTAAGATAATCGAAAATGAATCTTGATGTGAATGGAAGGGGAGAGGGAGTGGGAAAGGGGAGGGTTGTGGGTGGGAAGGACGGTATGGGGGGAAAGCCATTGTAATCCATAAGTCGTACTTTGGAAATTTATATGCATTAAATAAAAGTTAAAAAAAAAAACAAAACCAATTAGCGTGTCATGCTTAGAATTCTAGAGGCAGCACGACCAACATGAGTTTTTGTGTTTTGGAAAAAGAAATGGAACCCTTTTGCAGAGGGGAACGATAATTCATTCCCCAAATCAGTTTGCCAGCGATTTTCAGGTGAATTGAATGAGTTTTCCAAAGCCAGTCAGCTGGCAGGGGTGGATGAATCCGGAAACAGCCTGTTTCCTTGTGACTAAATCAAGCCCACTATCAAAAAGGACTCTTCCATTTCTTTGGCTCTTTTCACATTTTTCTTCTTTATCATGGTTTGTAATGAATTTTCTGATGTGAGCTTTGATTTTGAGGCTGGAATATGGAGTTCAAGACACGGAAGGAATGGTCTTTTTCAATCAGGGCACAGCTGTTGGCTTGCTCCAATTCTGGCTTTCTGTCATGCTTTTGGGTGCCTCAGCCGAGTTTTGGTTTCTTGAGCGGCAATTTCCTAAATGATTTCTGGGTCTGAGTTGGTTTTGCCTTCTTCCTTCCCAAATTTTGTATTCTGACGCAATACAAACACGAGTTTAGACAGCAGATACATTATGAAATAAAAAACAAAACGAATTAGCGTGTCATGCTTAGAATTCTAGAGGCAGCACGACCAACATGAGTTTTTGTGTTTTGGAAAAAGAAATGGAACCCTTTTGCAGAGGGGAACGATAATTAATTCCCCAAATCAGTTTGCCAGCGATTTTCAGGTGAATTGAATGAGTTTTCCAAAGCCAGTCAGCTGGGAGGGGTGGATGAATCCGGAAACAGCCATTTCCTTGTGACTAAATCAAGCCCACTATCAAAAAGGACTCTTGCATTTCTTTGGCTCTTTTCACATTTTTCTTCTTTATCATGGTTTGTAATGAATTTTCTGATGTGAGCTTTGATTTTGAGGCTGGAATATGGAGTTCCAGACACGGAAGGAATGGTCTTTTTCAATTAGGGCACAGCTGTTGGCTTGCTCCAATTCTGGCTTTCTGTCATGGTTTTGGGTGCCTCAGCCGAGTTTTGGTTTCTTGAGCGGCAATTTCCTAAAGGATTTCTGGGTCTGAGTTGGTTTTGCCTTCTTCCTTTCCCAAATTTTGTATTCTGACGCAATACAAACACGAGTTTAGACAGCAGATCCATTATGAAAGAAAAAACAAAACCAATTAGCGTGTCATGCTTAGAATTCTAGAGGCAGCACAACCAACATGAGTTTTTGTGTTTTGGAAAAAGAAATGGAACCCTTTTGCAGAGGGGAATGATAATTAATTCCCCAAATCAGTTTGCCAGCGATTTTCAGGTGAATTGAATGAGTTTTCCAAAGCCAGTCAGCTGGGAGGGGTGGATGAATCCGGAAACAGCCTGTTTCCTTGTGACTAAATCAAGCCCACTCTCAAAAAGGACTCTTCCATTTCTTTGGCTCTTCTCACTTTTTTCTTCTTTATCATGGTTTGTAATGAATTTTCTGATGTGAGCTTTGATTTTGAGGCTGGAATATGGAGTTCAAGACACGGAAGGAATGGTCTTTTTCAATCAGGGCACAGCTGTTGGCTTGCTCCAATTCTGGCTTTCTGTCATGGTTTTGGGTGCCTCAGCCGAGTTTTGGTTTCTTGAGCGGCAATTTCCTAAATGATTTCTGGGTCTGAGTTGGTTTTGCCTTCTTCCTTTCCCAAATTTTGTATTCTGACGCAATGCAAACATGAGTTTAGACAGCAGATCCATTATGAAAAAAAAAAAAAAAAAACAAAAGCAATTCGCGTGTCATGCTTAGAATTCTAGAGGCAGCACGACCAACATGAGTTTTTGTGTTTTGGAAAAAGAAATGGAACCCTTTTGCAGAGAGGAACGATAATTCATTCCCCAAATCAGTTTGCCAGCGATTTTCAGGGGAATTGAATGAGTTTTCCAAAGCCAGTCAGCTGGGAGGGGTGGATGAATGCGGAAACAGCCTGTTTCCTTGTGACTAAATCAAGCCCACTCTCAAAAGGGACTCTTCCATTTCTTTGGCTCTTTTCACATTTTTCTTCTTTATCATGGTTTGTAATGAATTTTCTGATGTGAGCTTTGATTTTGAGGCTGGAATATGGAGTTCAAGACCCGGAAGGAATGGTCTTTTTCAATCAGGGCACAGCTGTTGGCTTGCTCCAATTCTGGCTTTCTGTCATGGTTTTGGGTGCCTCAGCCGAGTTTTGGTTTCTTGAGCGGCAATTTCCTAAATGCATTCCGGGTCTGAGTTGGTTTTGCCTTCTTCCTTCCCAAATTTTGTATTCTGACACAATACAAACACGAGTTTAGACAGCAGATCCACTATGAAATGAAAAAAACCAAAACCAATTGGCGTGTCATGCTTAGAATTCTAGAGGCAGCACGACCAACATGAGTTTTTGTGTTTTGGAAAAAGAAATGGAACCCTTTTGCAGAGGGGAACGATAATTAATTCCCCAAATCAGTTTGCCAGCGATTTTCAGGTGAATTGAATGAGTTTTCCAAAGCCAGTCAGCTGGGAGGGGTGGATGAATCTGGAAACAGCCTGTCTCCTTGTGACTAAATCAAGCCCACTATCAAAAAGGACTCTTGCATTTCTTTGGCTCTTTTCACATTTTTCTTCTTTATCATGGTTTGTAATGAATTTTCTGATGTGAGCTTTGATTTTGAGGCTGGAATATGGAGTTCAAGACACGGAAGGAATGGTCTTTTTCAATCAGGGCACAGCTGTTGGCTTGCTCCAATTCTGGCTTTCTGTCATGGTTTTGGGTGCCTCAGCCGAGTTTTGGTTTCTTGATCGCCAATTTCCTAAAGGATTTCTCGGTCTGAGTTGGTTTTGCCTTCTTCCTTCCCAAATTTTGTATTCTGACGCAATACAAACACGAGTTTAGACAGCAGATCCATTATGAAATAAAAATAAAACCAATTAGCGTGTCATGCTTAGAATTCTAAAGGCAGCACGACCAACATGAGTTTTTGTGTTTTGGACAAAGAAATGGAACCCTTTTGCAGAGGGGAACGATAATTAATTCCCCAAATCAGTTTGCCAGCGATTTTCAGGTGAATTGAATGAGTTTTCCAAAGCCAGTCAGCTGGGAGGGGTGGATGAATCCGGAAACAGCCTGTTTCCTTGGGACTCAATCAAGCCCACTATCAACAAGGACTCTTCCATTTCTTTGGCTCTTTTCACATTTTTCTTCTTTATCATGGTTTGTAATGAATTTTCTGATGTGAGCTTTGATTTTGAGGCTGGAATATGGAGTTCAAGACACGGAAGGAATGGTCTTTTTCAATCAGGGCACAGCTGTTGGCTTGCTCCGATTCTGGCTTTCTGTCATGGTTTTGGGTGCCTCAGCCGAGTTTTGGTTTCTTGAGCGGCAATTTCCTAAAGGATTTCTGGGTCTGAGTTGATTTTGCCTTCTTCCTTCCCAAATTTTATATTCTGACACAATACAAACACGAGTTTAGACAGCAGATCCATTATGAAATAAAAAAAATAATGAAAACCAATTAGCGTGTCATGGTTAGAATTCTAGAGGCAGCACGACCAACATGAGTTTTTGTGTTTTGGACAAAGAAATGGAACCCTTTTGCAGAGGGCAACGATAATTAATTCCCCAAATGAGTTTGCCAGGGATTTTCAGGTGAATTGAATGAGTTTTCCAAAGCCAGTCAGCTGGGAGGGGTGGATGAATCCGGAAACAGCCTGTTTCCTTGGGACTAAATCAAGCACACTCTCAAAAGGGACTCTTCCATTTCTTTGGCTCTTTTCACATTTTTCTTCTTTATCATGGTTTGTAATGAATTTTCTGATGTGAGCTTTGATTTTGAGGCTGGAATATGGAGTTCAAGACACGGAAGGAATGGTCTTTTTCAATCAGGGCACAGCTGTTGGCTTGCTCCAATTCTGGCTTTCTGTCATGGTTTTGGGTGCCTCAGCCGAGTTTTGGTTTCTTGAGCGGCAATTTCCTAAAGGATTTCTCGGTCTGAGTTGGTTTTGCCTTCTTCCTTCCCAAATTTTGTATTCTGACGCAATACAAACACGAGTTTAGACAGCAGATCCATTATGAAATAAAAAAAATAATGAAAACCAATTAGCGTGTCATGCTTAGAATTCTAGAGGCAGCACGACCAACATGAGTTTTTGTGTTTTGGACAAAGAAATGGAACCCTTTTGCAGAGGGGAACGATAATTCATTCCCCAAATCAGTTTGCCAGCGATTTTCAGGGGAATTGAATGAGTTTTCCAAAGCCAGTCAGCTGGGAGGGGTGGATGAATCCGGAAACAGCCTGTTTCCTTGTGACTAAATCAAGCACACTCTCAAAAGGGACTCTTCCATTTCTTTGGCTCTTTTCACATTTTTCTTCTTTATCATGGTTTGTAATGAATTTTCTGATGTGAGCTTTGATTTTGAGGCTGGAATACGGAGTTCAAGACACGGAAGGAATGGTCTTTTTCAATCAGGGCACAGCTGTTGGCTTGCTCCAATTCTGGCTTTCTGTCATGGTTTTGGGTGCCTCAGCCGAGTTTTGGTTTCTTGAGCGCCAATTTCCTAAAGGATTTCTCGGTCTGAGTTGGTTTTGCCTTCTTCGTTCCCAAATTTTGTATTCTGACACAATACAAACACGAGTTTAGACAGCAGATCCACTATGAAATGAAAAAAACCAAAACCAATTGGCGTGTCATGCTTAGAATTCTAGAGGCAGCACGACCAACATGAGTTTTTGTGTTTTGGAAAAAGAAATGGAACCCTTTTGCAGAGGGGAACGATAATTAATTCCCCAAATCAGTTTGCCAGCGATTTTCAGGTGAATTGAATGAGTTTTCCAAAGCCAGTCAGCTGGGAGGGGTGGATGAATCTGGAAACAGCCTGTCTCCTTGTGACTAAATCAAGCCCACTATCAAAAAGGACTCTTGCATTTCTTTGGCTCTTTTCACATTTTTCTTCTTTATCATGGTTTGTAATGAATTTTCTGATGTGAGCTTTGATTTTGAGGCTGGAATATGGAGTTCAAGACACGGAAGGAATGGTCTTTTTCAATCAGGGCACAGCTGTTGGCTTGCTCCAATTCTGGCTTTCTGTCATGGTTTTGGGTGCCTCAGCCGAGTTTTGGTTTCTTGATCGCCAATTTCCTAAAGGATTTCTCGGTCTGAGTTGGTTTTGCCTTCTTCCTTCCCAAATTTTGTATTCTGACGCAATACAAACACGAGTTTAGACAGCAGATCCATTATGAAATAAAAATAAAACCAATTAGCGTGTCATGCTTAGAATTCTAAAGGCAGCACGACCAACATGAGTTTTTGTGTTTTGGACAAAGAAATGGAACCCTTTTGCAGAGGGGAACGATAATTAATTCCCCAAATCAGTTTGCCAGCGATTTTCAGGTGAATTGAATGAGTTTTCCAAAGCCAGTCAGCTGGGAGGGGTGGATGAATCCGGAAACAGCCTGTTTCCTTGGGACTCAATCAAGCCCACTATCAACAAGGACTCTTCCATTTCTTTGGCTCTTTTCACATTTTTCTTCTTTATCATGGTTTGTAATGAATTTTCTGATGTGAGCTTTGATTTTGAGGCTGGAATATGGAGTTCAAGACACGGAAGGAATGGTCTTTTTCAATCAGGGCACAGCTGTTGGCTTGCTCCGATTCTGGCTTTCTGTCATGGTTTTGGGTGCCTCAGCCGAGTTTTGGTTTCTTGAGCGGCAATTTCCTAAAGGATTTCTGGGTCTGAGTTGATTTTGCCTTCTTCCTTCCCAAATTTTATATTCTGACACAATACAAACACGAGTTTAGACAGCAGATCCATTATGAAATAAAAAAAATAATGAAAACCAATTAGCGTGTCATGGTTAGAATTCTAGAGGCAGCACGACCAACATGAGTTTTTGTGTTTTGGACAAAGAAATGGAACCCTTTTGCAGAGGGCAACGATAATTAATTCCCCAAATGAGTTTGCCAGGGATTTTCAGGTGAATTGAATGAGTTTTCCAAAGCCAGTCAGCTGGGAGGGGTGGATGAATCCGGAAACAGCCTGTTTCCTTGGGACTAAATCAAGCACACTCTCAAAAGGGACTCTTCCATTTCTTTGGCTCTTTTCACATTTTTCTTCTTTATCATGGTTTGTAATGAATTTTCTGATGTGAGCTTTGATTTTGAGGCTGGAATATGGAGTTCAAGACACGGAAGGAATGGTCTTTTTCAATCAGGGCACAGCTGTTGGCTTGCTCCAATTCTGGCTTTCTGTCATGGTTTTGGGTGCCTCAGCCGAGTTTTGGTTTCTTGAGCGGCAATTTCCTAAAGGATTTCTCGGTCTGAGTTGGTTTTGCCTTCTTCCTTCCCAAATTTTGTATTCTGACGCAATACAAACACGAGTTTAGACAGCAGATCCATTATGAAATAAAAAAAATAATGAAAACCAATTAGCGTGTCATGCTTAGAATTCTAGAGGCAGCACGACCAACATGAGTTTTTGTGTTTTGGACAAAGAAATGGAACCCTTTTGCAGAGGGGAACGATAATTCATTCCCCAAATCAGTTTGCCAGCGATTTTCAGGGGAATTGAATGAGTTTTCCAAAGCCAGTCAGCTGGGAGGGGTGGATGAATCCGGAAACAGCCTGTTTCCTTGTGACTAAATCAAGCACACTCTCAAAAGGGACTCTTCCATTTCTTTGGCTCTTTTCACATTTTTCTTCTTTATCATGGTTTGTAATGAATTTTCTGATGTGAGCTTTGATTTTGAGGCTGGAATACAGAGTTCAAGACACGGAAGGAATGGTCTTTTTCAATCAGGGCACAGCTGTTGGCTTGCTCCAATTCTGGCTTTCTGTCATGGTTTTGGGTGCCTCAGCCGAGTTTTGGTTTCTTGAGCGCCAATTTCCTAAAGGATTTCTCGGTCTGAGTTGGTTTTGCCTTCTTCGTTCCCAAATTTTGTATTCTGACGCAATACAAACACGAGTTTAGACAGCAGATCCATTATGAAATAAAAAAAAAACAAAACCAATTATCGTGTCATGCTTAGAATTCTAGAGGCAGCACGACCAACATGAGTTTTTGTGTTTTGGACAAAGAAATGGACCCTTTTGCAGAGGGGAACGATAATTAATTCCCCAAATCAGTTTGCCAGCGATTTTCAGGGGAATTGAATGAGTTTTCCAAAGCCAGTCAGCTGGCAGGGGTGGATGAATCCGGAAACAGCCTGTTTCCTTGTGACTAAATCAAGCCCACTCTCAAAAAGGACTCTTCCATTTCTTTGGCTATTTTCACATTTTTCTTCTTTATCATGGTTTGTAATGAATTTTCTGATGTGAGCTTTGATTTTGAGGCTGGAATATGGAGTTCAAGACACGGAAGGAATGGTCTTTTTCAATCAGGGCACAGCTGTGGCATTGCTCCAATTCTGGCTTTCTGTCATGGTTTTGGGTGCCTCAGCCGAGTTTTGGTTTCTTGAGCGCCAATTTCCTAAAGGATTTCTGGGTCTGAGTTGGTTTTGCCTTCTTCCTTCCCAAATTTTGTATTCTGACGCAATACAAACACGAGTTTAGACAGCAGCTCCATTATGAAATAAAAAAAAAAAACCAATTAGCGTGTCATGCTTAGAATTCTAGAGGCAGCACGACCAACATGAGTTTTTGTGTTTTGGACAAAGAAATGGAACCCTTTTGCAGAGGGGAACGATAATTCATTCCCCAAATCAGTTTGCCAGCGATTTTCAGGTGAATTGAATGAGTTTTCCAAAGCCAGTCAGCTGGCAGGGGTGGATGAATCTGGAAACAGCCTGTTTCCTTGGGACTAAATCAAGCCCACTCTCAAAAGGGACTCTTCCATTTCTTTGGCTCTTTTCACATTTTTCTTCTTTATCATGGTTTGTAATGAATTTTCTGATGTGAGCTTTGATTTTGAGGCTGGAATATGGAGTTCAAGACACGGAAGGAATGGTCTTTTTCAATCAGGGCACAGCTGTTGGCTTGCTCCAATTCTGGCTTTCTGTCATGCTTTTGGGTGCCTCAGCCGAGTTTTGGTTTCTTGAGCGCCAATTTCCTAAAGGATTTCTCGGTCTGAGTTGGTTTTGCCTTCTTCCTTCCCAAATTTTGTATTCTGACGCAATACAAACACGAGTTTAGACAGCAGATCCATTATGAAATAAAAAAAAAAACCAATTAGCGTGTCATGCTTAGAATTCTAGAGGCAGCACGACCAACATGAGTTTTTGTGTTTTGGAAAAAGTAATGGAACCCTTTTGCATAGGGGAACGATAATTCATTCCCCAAATCAGTTTGCCAGCGATTTCCAGGTGAATTGAATGAGTTTTCCAAAGCCAGTCAGCTGGGAGGGGTGGATGAATCCGGAAACAGCCTGTTTCCTTGGGACTAAATCAAGCCCACTCTCAAAAGGGACTCTTCCATTTCTTTGGCTCTTTTCACATTTTTCTTCTTTATCATGGTTTGTAATGAATTTTCTGATGTGAGCTTTGATTTTGAAGCTGGAATATGGAGATCAAGAGACGGAAGGAATGGTCTTTTTCAATCAGGGCACAGCTGTTGGCTTGCTCCAATTCTGGCTTTCTGTCATGGTTTTGGGTGCCTCAGCCGAGTTTTGGTTTCTTGATCGCCAATTTCCTAAAGGATTTCTCGGTCTGAGTTGGTTTTGCCTTCTTCCTTCCCAAATTTTGTATTCTGACGCAATACAAACACGAGTTTAGACAGCAGATCCATTATGAAATAAAAAAAATAATGAAAACCAATTAGCGTGTCATGCTTAGAATTCTAGAGGCAGCACGACCAACATGAGTTTTTGTGTTTTGGACAAAGAAATGGAACCCTTTTGCAGAGGGGAACGATAATTCATTCCCCAAATCAGTTTGCCAGCGATTTTCAGGGGAATTGAATGAGTTTTCCAAAGCCAGTCAGCTGGGAGGGGTGGATGAATCCGGAAACAGCCTGTTTCCTTGGGACTAAATCAAGCCGACTCTCAAAAGGGACTCTTCCATTTCTTTGGCTCTTTTCACATTTTTCTTCTTTATCATGGTTTGTAATGAATTTTCTGATGTGAGCTTTGATTTTGAGGCTGGAATATGGAGTTCAAGACACGGAAGGAATGGTCTTTTTCAATCAGGGCACAGCTGTTGGCTTGCTCCAATTCTGGCTTTCTGTCATGGTTTTGGGTGCCTCAGCCGAGTTTTGGTTTCTTGAGCGCCAATTTCCTAAAGGATTTCTCGGTCTGAGTTGGTTTTGCCTTCTTCCTTCCCAAATTTTGTATTCTGACGCAATACAAACACGAGTTTAGACAGCAGATCCATTATGAAAGAAAAAAGCAATACCAATAAGCGTGTCATGCTTAGAATTCTAGAGGCAGCACGACCAACATGAGTTTTTGTGTTTTGGAAAAAGAAATGGAACCCTTTTGTAGAGGGGAACGATAATTCATTCCCCAAATCAGTTTGCCAGCGATTTTCAGGGGAATTGAATGAGTTTTCCAAAGCCATTCAGCTGGGATGGGTGGAAGAATCCGGAAACAGCCTGTTTCCTTGGGACTAAATCAAGCACACTCTCAAAAAGGACTCTTCCAGTTCTTTGGCTCTTTTCACATTTTTCTTCTTTATCATGGTTTGTAATGAATTTTCTGATGTGAGCTTTGATTTTGAGGCTGGAATATGGAGTTCAAGACACGGAAGGAATGGTCTTTTTCAATCAGGGCACAGCTGTTGCATTGCTCCAATTCTGGCTTTCTGTCATGGTTTTGGGTGCCTCAGCCGAGTTTTGGTTTCTTGAGCGCCAATTTCCTAAAGGATTTCTGGGTCTGAGTTGGTTTTGCCTTCTTCCTTCCCAAATTTTGTATTCTGACGCAATGCAAACACGAGTTTAGACAGCAGCTCCATTATGAAATAAAAAAAAAAAAAAACAATTAGCGCGTCATGCTTAGAATTCTAGAGGCAGCACGACCAACATGAGTTTTTGTGTTTTGGACAAAGAAATGGAACCCTTTTGCAGAGGGAAACGATAATTCATTCCCCAAATCAGTTTGCCAGCGATTTTCAGGGGAATTGAATGAGTTTTCCAAAGCCAGTCAGCTGGCAGGGGTGGATGAATCCGGAAACAGCCTGTTTCCTTGGGACTAAATCAAGCCCACTCTCAAAAGGGACTCTTCCATTTCTTTGGCTCTTTTCACGTTTTTCTTCTTTATTATGGTTTGTAATGATTTTTCTGATGTGAGCTTTGATTTTGAGGCTGGAATATGGAGTTCAAGACACGGAAGGAATGGTCTTTTTCAATCAGGGCACAGCTGTTGGCCTGCTCCAATTCTGGCTTTCTGTCATGCTTTTGGGTGCCTCAGCCGAGTTTTGGTTTCTTGAGCGCCAATTTCCTAAAGGATTTCTCGGTCTGAGTTGGTTTTGCCTTCTTCCTTCCCAAATTTTGTATTCTGACGCAATACAAACACGAGTTTAGACAGCAGATCCATTATGAAATACAAAAAACAAAACCAATTATCGTGTCATGCTTAGAATTCTAGAGGCAGCACGACCAACATGAGTTTTTGTGTTTTGGACAAAGAAATGGAACCCTTTTGCAGAGGGACACGATAATTAATTCCCCAAATCAGTTTGCCAGCGATTTTCAGGTGAATTGAATGAGTTTTCCAAAGCCAGTCAGCTGGGAGGGGTGGATGAATCCGGAAACAGCCTGTTTCCTTGTGACTAAATCAAGCCCACTCTCAAAAAGGACTCTTGCATTTCTTTGGCTCTTTTCACATTTTTCTTCTTTATCATGGTTTGTAATGAATTTTCTGATGTGAGCTTTGATTTTGAGGCTGGAATATGGAGTTCAAGACACGGAAGGAATGGTCTTTTTCAATCAGGGCACAGCTGTTGCATTGCTCCAATTCTGGCTTTCTGTCATGGTTTTGGGTGCCTCAGCCGAGTTTTCGTTTCTTGAGCGGCAATTTCCTAAAGGATTTCTGGGTCTGAGTTGGTTTTGCCTTCTTCCTTTCCCAAATTTTGTATTCTGACGCAATACAAACACGAGTTTAGACAGCAGATACATTATGAAATAAAAAAAAAAAATCAAAACCAATTAGCGTGTCATGCTTAGAATTCTAGAGGCAGCACGACCAACATGAGTTTTTGTGTTTTGGAAAAAGAAATGGAACCCTTTTGCAGAGGGGAACGATAATTCATTCCCCAAATCAGTTTGCCAGCGATTTTCAGGGGAATTGAATGAGTTTTCCAAAGCCAGTCAGCTGGGAGGGGTGGATGAATCCGGAAACAGCCTGTTTCCTGGTGACTAAATCAAGCCCACTATCAACAAGGACTCTTCCATTTCTTTGGCTCTTTTCATATTTTTCTTCTTTATCATGGTTTGTAATGAATTTTCTGACGTGAGCTTTGATTTTGAGGCTGGAATATGGAGTTCAAGACACGGAAGGAATGGTCTTTTTCAATCAGGGCACAGCTGTTGGCTTGCTCCAATTCTGGCTTTCTGTCATGGTTTTGGGTGCCTCAGCCGAGTTTTGGTTTCTTGAGCGGCAATTTCCTAAAGGATTTCTGGGTCTGAGTTGGTTTTGCCTTCTTCCTTCCCAAATTTTGTATTCTGACACAATGCAAACACGAGTTTAGACAGCACCTCCATTATGAAATAAAAAAAAAAAAAACCAATTAGCGTGTCATGCTTAGAATTCTAGAGGCAGCACGACCAACATGAGTTTTTGTGTTTTGGACAAAGAAATGGAACCCTTTTGCAGAGGGGAACGATAATTCATTCCCCAAATCAGTTTGCCAGCGATTTTCAGGTGAATTGAATGAGTTTTCCAAAGCCAGTCAGCTGGCAGGGGTGGATGAATCCGGAAACAGCCTGTTTCCTTGTGACTAAATCAAGCCCACTCTCAAAAGGGACTCTTCCATTTCTTTGGCTCTTTTCACATTTTTCTTCTTTATCATGGTTTGTAATGAATTTTCTGATGTGAGCTTTGATTTTGAGGCTCGAATATGGAGTTCAAGACACGGAAGGAATGGTCTTTTTCAATCAGGGCACAGCTGTTGGCTTGCTCCAATTCTGGCTTTCTGTCATGGTTTTGGGTGCCTCAGCCGAGTTTTGGTTTCTTGAGCGGCAATTTCCTAAAGGATTTCTGGGTCTGAGTTGGTTTTGCCTTCTTCCTTCCCAAATTTTGTATTCTGACGCAATACAAACACGAGTTTAGACAGCAGATCCATTATGAAAGAAAAAAAACAATACCAATTAGCGTGTCATGCTTAGAATTCTAGAGGCAGCACGACCAACATGAGTTTTTGTGTTTTGGAAAAAGAAATGGAACCCTTTTGCAGAGGGGAACGATAATTCATTCCCCAAATCAGTTTGCCAGCGATTTTCAGGGGAATTGAATGAGTTTTCCAAAGCCAGTCAGCTGGGATGGGTGGAAGAATCCGGAAACAGCCTGTTTCCTTGGGACTAAATCAAGCCCACTCTCAAAAAGGACTCTTCCATTTCTTTGGCTCTTTTCACATTTTTCTTCTTTATCATGGTTTGTAATGAATTTTCTGATGTGAGCTTTGATTTTGAGGCTGGAATATGGAGTTCAAGACACGGAAGGAATGGTCTTTTTCAATCAGGGCACAGCTGTTGGCTTGCTCCAATTCTGGCTTTCTGTCATGCTTTTGGGTGCCTCAGCCGAGTTTTGGTTTCTTGAGCGCCAATTTCCCAAAGGATTTCTGGGTCTGAGTTGGTTTTGCCTTCTTCCTTCCCAAATTTTGTATTCTGACGCAATACAAACACGAGTTTAGACAGCAGATCCATTATGAAATAAAAAACAAAACCAATTAGCGTGTCATGCTTAGAATTCTAGAGGCAGCATGACCAACATGAGATTTTGTGTTTTGGACAAAGAAATGGAACCCTTTTGCAGAAGGGAACGATAATTAATTCCCCCAAATCAGTTTGCCAGCGATTTTCAGGTGAATTGAATGAGTTTTCCAAAGCCAGTCAGCTGGCAGGGGTGGATGAATGCGGAAACAGCCTGTTTCCTTGTGACTAAATCAAGCCCACTATCAAAAAGGACTCTTCCATTACTTTGGCTCTTTTCACATTTTTCTTCTTTATCATGGTTTGTAATGAATTTTCTGATGTGAGCTTTGATTGTGAGGCTGGAATATGGAGTTCAAGACACGGAAGGAATGGTCTTTTTCAATCAGGGCACAGCTGTTGGCTTGCTCCGATTCTGGATTTCTGTCATGGTTTTGGGTGCCTCAGCCGAGTTTTGGTTTCTTGAGCGGCAATTTCCTAAAGGATTTCTGGGTCTGAGTTGGTTTTGCCTTCTTCCTTCCCAAATTTTGTATTCTGACGCAATACAAACACGAGTTTAGACAGCAGATCCATTATAAAATAAAAATAAAACCAATTAGCGTGTCATGCTTAGAATTCTAGAGGCAGCACGACCAACATGAGTTTTTGTGTTTTGGACAAAGAAATGGAACCCTTTTGCAGAGGGGAACGATAATTAATTCCCCAAATCAGTTTGCCAGCGATTTTCAGGCGAATTGAATGAGTTTTCCAAAGCCAGTCAGCTGGGAGGGGTGGATGAATCCGGAAACAGCCTGTTTCCTTGTGACTAAATCAAGCCCACTCTCAAAAAGGACTCTTCCATTTCTTTGGCTCTTTTCACATTTTTCTTCTTTATCATGGTTTGTAATGAATTTTCTGATGTGAGCTTTGATTTTGAGGCTGGAATATGGAGTTCAAGACCCGGAAGGAATGGTCTTTTTCAATCAGGGCACAGCTGTTGGCTTGCTCCGATTCTGGCTTTCTGTCATGGTTTTGGGTGCCTCAGCCGAGTTTTGGTTTCTTGAGCGGCAATTTCCTAAAGGATTTCTGGGTCTGAGTTGGTTTTGCCTTCTTCCTTCCCAAATTTTGTATTCTGACGCAATACAAACATGAGTTTAGACAGCAGATCCATTATGAAATAAAAAAAATAATGAAAACCAATTAGCGTGTCATGGTTAGAATTCTAGAGGCAGCACGACCAACATGAGTTTTTGTGTTTTGGACAAAGAAATGGAACCCTTTTGCAGAGGGCAACGATAATTAATTCCCCAAATGAGTTTGCCAGGGATTTTCAGGTGAATTGAATGAGTTTTCCAAAGCCAGTCAGCTGGGAGGGGTGGATGAATCCGGAAACAGCCTGTTTCCTTGTGACTCAATCAAGCCCACTATCAACAAGGACTCTTCCATTTCTTTGGCTCTTTTCACATTTTTCTTCTTTATCATGGTTTGTAATGAATTTTCTGATGTGAGCTTTGATTTTGAGGCTGGAATATGGAGTTCAAGACACGGAAGGAATGGTCTTTTTCAATCAGGGCACAGCTGTTGGCTTGCTCCAATTCTGGCTTTCTGTCATGGTTTTGGGTGCCTCAGCCGAGTTTTGGTTTCTTGAGCGGCAATTTCCTAAAGGATTTCTGGGTCTGAGTTGGTTTTGCCTTCTTCATTCCCAAATTTTGTATTCTGACGCAATGCAAACACGAGTTTAGACAGCACCTCCATTATGAAATAAAAAAAAAAAAAACCAATTAGCGTGTCATGCTTAGAATTCTAGAGGCAGCACGACCAACATGAGTTTTTGTGTTTTGGACAAAGAAATGGAACCCTTTTGCAGAGGGGAACGATAATTCATTCCCCAAATCAGTTTGCCAGCGATTTTCAGGTGAATTGAATGAGTTTTCCAAAGCCAGTCAGCTGGGAGGGGTGGATGAATCCGGAAACAGCCTGTTTCCTTGGGACTAAATCAAGCACACTCTCAAAAGGGACTCTTCCATTTCTTTGGCTCTTTTCACATTTTTCTTCTTTATCATGGTTTGTAATGAATTTTCTGATGTGAGCTTTGATTTTGAGGCTGGAATATGGAGTTCAAGACACGGAAGGAATGGTCTTTTTCAATCAGGGCACAGCTGTTGGCTTGCTCCAATTCTGGCTTTCTGTCATGCTTTTGGGTGCCTCAGCCGAGTTTTGGTTTCTTGAGCGCCAATTTCCTATAGGATTTCTCGGTCTGAGTTGGTTTTGCCTTCTTCCTTCCCAAATTTTGTATTCTGACGCAATACAAACACGAGTTTAGACAGCAGATCCATTATGAAATAAAAAAAACAAAACCAATTAGCGTGTCATGCTTAGAATTCTAGAGGCAGCACGACCAACATGAGTTTTTGTGTTTTGGACAAAGAAATGGAACCCTTTTGCAGAGGGGAACGATAATTCATTCCCCAAATCAGTTTGCCAGCGATTTTCAGGTGAATTGAATGAGTTTTCCAAAGCCAGTCAGCTGGGAGGGGTGGATGAATCTGGAAACAGCCTGTTTCCTTGTGACTCAATCAAGCCCACTCTCAAAAAGGACTCTTCCATTTCTTTGGCTCTTTTCACATTTTTCTTCTTTATCATGGTTTGTAATGAATTTTCTGATGTGAGCTTTGATTTTGAGGCTGGAATATGGAGTTCAAGACACGGAAGGAATGGTCTTTTTCAATCAGGGCACAGCTGTTGGCTTGCTCCAATACTGGCTTTCTGTCATGGTTTTGGGTGCCTCAGCCGAGTTTTGGTTTCTTGAGCGCCAATTTCCTAAAGGATTTCTCGGTCTGAGTTGGTTTTGCCTTCTTCCTTCCCAAATTTTGTATTCTGACACAATACAAACACGAGTTTAGACAGCAGATCCATTATGAAATAAAAAAAAAAAAAAAACAATTAGCGTGTCATGCTTAGAATTCTAAGGCAGCACGACCAACATGAGTTTTTGTGTTTTGGAAAAAGAAATGGAACCCGTTTGCATAGGGGAACGATAATTCATTCCCCAAATCAGTTTGCCAGCGATTTTCAGGTGAATTGAATGAGTTTTCCAAAGCCAGTCAGCTGGGAGGGGTGGATGAATCCGGAAACAGCCTGTTTCCTTGTGACTAAATCAAGCCCACTCTCAAAAGGGACTCTTCCATTTCTTTGGCTCTTTTCACATTTTTCTTCTTTATCATGGTTTGTAATGAATTTTCTGATGTGAGCTTTGATTTTGAGGCTGGAATATGGAGTTCAAGACACGGAAGGAATGGTCTTTTTCAATCAGGGCACAGCTGTTGCATTGCTCCGATTCTGGCTTTCTGTCATGGTTTTGGGTGCCTCAGCCGAGTTTTGGTTTCTTGAGGGCCAAATTCCTAAAGGATTTCTGGGTCTGAGTTGGTTTTGCCTTCTTCCTTCCCAAATTTTGTATTCTGACGCAATGCAAACACGAGTTTAGACAGCACCTCCATTATGAAATAAAAAAAAAAAACCAATTAGCGTGTCATGCTTAGAATTCTAGAGGCAGCACGACCAACATGAGTTTTTGTGTTTTGGACAAAGAAATGGAACCCTTTTGCAGAGGGGAACGATAATTCATTCCCCAAATCAGTTTGCCAGCGATTTCCAGGGGAATTGAATGAGTTTTCCAAAGCCAGTCAGCTGGGAGGGGTGGATGAATCCGGAAACAGCCTGTTTCCTTGGGACTAAATCAAGCCCACTCTCAAAAGGGACTCTTCCATTTCTTTGGCTCTTTTCACATTTTTCTTCTTTATCATGGTTTGTAATGAATTTTCTGATGTGAGCTTTGATTTTGAGGCTGGAATATGGAGTTCAAGACACGGAAGGAATGGTCTTTTTCAATCAGGGCACAGCTGTTGGCTTGCTCCAATTCTGGCTTTCTGTCATGGTTTTGGGTGCCTCAGCCGAGTTTTGGTTTCTTGAGGGCCAAATTCCTAAAGGATTTCTCGGTCTGAGTTGCTTTTGCCTTCTTCCTTCCCAAATTTTGTATTCTGACGCAATACAAACACGAGTTTAGACAGCAGATCCATTATGAAATAAAAAAAAACAAAACCAATTAGCGTGTCATGCTTAGAATTCTAGAGGCAGCACGACCAACATGAGTTTTTGTGTTTTGGACAAAGAAATGGAACCCTTTTGCAGAGGGGAACGATAATTCATTCCCCAAATCAGTTTGCCAGCGATTTTCAGGGGAATTGAATGAGTTTTCCAAAGCCAGTCAGCTGGCAGGGGTGGATGAATCCGGAAACAGCCTGTTTCCTTGGGACTAAATCAAGCCCACTATCAAAAGGGACTCTTCCATTTCTTTGGCTCTTTTCACATTTTTCTTCTTTATCATGGTTTGTAATGAATTTTCTGATGTGAGCTTTGATTTTGAGGCTGGAATATGGAGTTCAAGACACGGAAGGAATGGTCTTTTTCAATCAGGGCACAGCTGTTTGCTTGCTCCAATTCTGGCTTTCTGTCATGGTTTTGGGTGCCTCAGCCGAGTTTTGGTTTCTTGAGCGGCAATTTCCTAAAGGATTTCTGGGTCTGAGTTGGTTTTGCCTTCTTCCTTCCCAAATTTTGTATTCTGACGCAATGCAAACACGAGTTTAGACAGCAGATCCATTATGAAATACAAAAAACAAAACCAATTAGCGTGTCATGCTTAGAATTCTAGAGGCAGCACGACCAACATGAGTTTTTGTGTTTTGGACAAAGAAATGGAACCCTTTTGCAGAGGGACACGATAATTAATTCCCCAAATCAGTTTGCCAGCGATTTTCAGGTGAATTGAATGAGTTTTCCAAAGCCAGTCAGCTGGGAGGGGTGGATGAATCCGGAAACAGCCTGTTTCCTTGTGACTAAATCAAGCCCACTCTCAAAAAGGACTCTTGCATTTCTTTGGCTCTTTTCACATTTTTCTTCTTTATCATGGTTTGTAATGAATTTTCTGATGTGAGCTTTGATTTTGAGCCTGGAATATGGAGTTCAAGACACGGAAGGAATGGTCTTTTTCAATCAGGGCACAGCTGTTGCATTGCTCCGATTCTGGCTTTCTGTCATGGTTTTGGGTGCCTCAGCCGAGTTTTCGTTTCTTGAGCGGCAATTTCCTAAAGGATTTCTGGGTCTGAGTTGGTTTTGCCTTCTTCCTTCCCAAATTTTGTATTCTGACGCAATACAAACACGAGTTTAGACAGCAGATCCATTATGAAAGAAAAAACAAAACCAATTAGCGTGTCATGCTTAGAATTCTAGAGGCAGCACGACCAACATGAGTTTTTGTGTTTTGGAAAAAGAAATGGAACCCTTTTGCAGAGGGGAACGATAATTAATTCCCCAAATCAGTTTGCCAGCGATTTTCAGGTGAATTGAATGAGTTTTCCAAAGCCAGTCAGCTGGGAGGGGTGGATGAATCCAGAAACAGCCATTTCCTTGTGACTAAATCAAGCCCACTATCAAAAAGGACTCTTCCATTTCTTTGGCTCTTTTCACATTTTTCTTCTTTATCATGGTTTGTAATGAATTTTCTGATGTGAGCTTTGATTTTGAGGCTGGAATATGGAGTTCAAGACACGGAAGGAATGGTCTTTTTCAATCAGGGCACAGCTGTTGGCTTGCTCCAATTCTGGCTTTCTGTCATGGTTTTGGGTGCCTCAGCCGAGTTTTGATTTCTTGAGCGGCAATTTCCTAAATGATTTCTGGGTCTGAGTTGGTTTTGCCTTCTTTCTTCCCAAATTTTGTATTCTGACGCAATACAAACACGAGTTTAGACAGCAGATACATTATGAAATAAAAAACAAAACGAATTAGCGTGTCATGCTTAGAATTCTAGAGGCAGCACGACCAACATGAGTTTTTGTGTTTTGGACAAAGAAATGGAACCCTTTTGCAGAGGGGAACGATCATTAATTCCCCAAATCAGTGTGCCAGCGATTTTCAGGTGAATTGAATGAGTTTTCCAAAGCCAGTCAGCTGGGAGGGGTGGATGAATCCGGAAACAGCCATTTCCTTGTGACTAAATCAAGCCCACTATCAAAAAGGACTCTTCCATTTCTTTGGCTCTTTTCACATTTTTCTTCTTTATCATGGTTTGTAATGAATTTTCTGATGTGAGCTTTGATTTTGAGGCTGGAATATGGAGTTCAAGACACGGAAGGAATGGTCTTTTTCAATCAGGGCACAGCTCTTGGCTTGCTCCAATTCTGGCTTTCTGTCATGGTTTTGGGTGCCTCAGCCGAGTTTTGGTTTCTTGAGCGGCAATTTCCTAAAGGATTTCTGGGTCTGAGTTGGTTTTGCCTTCTTCCTTCCCAAATTTTGTATTCTGACGCAATACAAACACGAGTTTAGACAGCAGATCCATTATGAAAGAAAAAACAAAACCAATTAGCGTGTCATGCTTAGAAATCTAGAGGCAGCACAACCAACATGAGTTTTTGTGTTTTGGAAAAAGAAATGGAACCCTTTTGCAGAGGGGAATGATAATTAATTCCCCAAATCAGTTTGCCAGCGATTTTCAGGTGAATTGAATGAGTTTTCCAAAGCCAGTCAGCTGGGAGGGGTGGATGAATCCGGAAACAGCCTGTTTCCTTGTGACTAAATCAAGCCCACTATCAAAAAGGACTCTTCCATTTCTTTGGCTCTTCTCACTTTTTTCTTCTTTATCATGGTTTGTAATGAATTTTCTGATGTGAGCTTTGATTTTGAGGCTGGAATATGGAGTTCAAGACACGGAAGGAATGGTCTTTTTCAATCAGGGCACAGCTGTTGGCTTGCTCCAATTCTGGCTTTCTGTCATGGTTTTGGGTGCCTCAGCCGAGTTTTGGTTTCTTGAGCGGCAATTTCCTAAATGATTTCTGGGTCTGAGTAGGTTTTGCCTTCTTCCTTTCCCAAATTTTGTATTCTGACGCAATGCAAACACGAGTTTAGACAGCAGATCCATTATGAAAAAAAAAAAAAAAACCAAAAACAAAAGCAATTCGCGTGTCATGCTTAGAATTCTAGAGGCAGCACGACCAACATGAGTTTTTGTGTTTTGGAAAAAGAAATGGAACCCTTTTGCAGAGGGGAACGATAATTCATTCCCCAAATCAGTTTGCCAG
The DNA here is from genome assembly GCF_964237555.1 of Oryctolagus cuniculus. NCBI lineage: Eukaryota > Metazoa > Chordata > Mammalia > Lagomorpha > Leporidae > Oryctolagus > Oryctolagus cuniculus. The sequence continues at coordinate 81,561,684 of NC_091444.1, read as the reverse complement.
CGATTTTCAGGTGAATTGAATGAGTTTTCCAAAGCCAGTCAGCTGGGAGGGGTGGATGAATCTGGAAACAGCCTGTCTCCTTGTGACTAAATCAAGCCCACTATCAAAAAGGACTCTTGCATTTCTTTGGCTCTTTTCACATTTTTCTTCTTTATCATGGTTTGTAATGAATTTTCTGATGTGAGCTTTGATTTTGAGGCTGGAATATGGAGTTCAAGACACGGAAGGAATGGTCTTTTTCAATCAGGGCACAGCTGTTGGCTTGCTCCAATTCTGGCTTTCTGTCATGGTTTTGGGTGCCTCAGCCGAGTTTTGGTTTCTTGATCGCCAATTTCCTAAAGGATTTCTCGGTCTGAGTTGGTTTTGCCTTCTTCCTTCCCAAATTTTGTATTCTGACGCAATACAAACACGAGTTTAGACAGCAGATCCATTATGAAATAAAAATAAAACCAATTAGCGTGTCATGCTTAGAATTCTAGAGGCAGCACGACCAACATGAGTTTTTGTGTTTTGGAAAAAGACATGGAACCCTTTTGCAGAGGGGCACGATAATGAATTCCCCAAATCAGTTTGCCAGCGATTTTCAGGTGAATTGAATGAGTTTTCCAAAGCCAGTCAGCTGGCAGGGGTGGATGAATCCGGAAACAGCCTGTTTCCTTGTGACTAAATCAAGCCCACTCTCAAAAAGGACTCTTCCATTTCTTTGGCTCTTTTCACATTTTTCTTCTTTATCATGGTTTGTAATGAATTTTCTGATGTGAGCTTTGATTTTGAGGCTGGAATATGGAGTTCAAGACACGGAAGGAATGGTCTTTTTCAATCAGGGCACAGCTGTGGCATTGCTCCAATTCTGGCTTTCTGTCATGGTTTTGGGTGCCTCAGCCGAGTTTTGGTTTCTTGAGCGCCAATTTCCTAAAGGATTTCTGGGTCTGAGTTGGTTTTGCCTTCTTCCTTCCCAAATTTTGTATTCTGACGCAATACAAACACGAGTTTAGACAGCAGCTCCATTATGAAATAAAAAAAAAAATCAAAACCAATTAGCGTGTCATGCTTAGAATTCTAGAGGCAGCACGACCAACATGAGTTTTTGTGTTTTGGACAAAGAAATGGAACCCTTTTGCATAGGGGAACGATAATTCATTCCCCAAATCAGTTTGCCAGCGATTTTCAGGTGAATTGAATGAGTTTTCCAAAGCCAGTCAGCTGGCAGGGGTGGATGAATCCGGAAACAGCCTGTTTCCTTGGGACTAAATCAAGCTGACTCTCAAAAGGGACTCTTCCATTTCTTTGGCTCTTTTCACATTTTTCTTCTTTATCATGGTTTGTAATGAATTTTCTGATGTGAGCTTTGATTTTGAGGCTGGAATATGGAGTTCAAGACACGGAAGGAATGGTCTTTTTCAATCAGGGCACAGCTGTTGGCTTGCTCCAATTCTGGCTTTCTGTCATGGTTTTGGGTGCCTCAGCCGAGTTTTGGTTTCTTGAGCGCCAATTTCCTAAAGGATTTCTGGGTCTGAGTTGGTTTTGCCTTCTTCCTTCCCAAATTTTGTATTCTGACGCAATGCAAACACGAGTTTAGACAGCAGCTCCATTATGAAATAAAAAAAAAAACCAATTAGCGTGTCATGCTTAGAATTCTAGAGGCAGCACGACCAACATGAGTTTTTGTGTTTTGGACAAAGAAATGGAACCCTTTTGCAGAGGGGAACGATAATTAATTCCCCCAAATCAGTTTGCCAGCGATTTTCAGGTGAATTGAATGAGTTTTCCAAAGCCAGTCAGCTGGGAGGGGTGGATGAATGCGGAAACAGCCTGTTTCCTTGGGACTAAATCAAGCCCACTCTCAAAAGGGACTCTTCCATTTCTTTGGCTCTTTTCACATTTTTCTTCTTTATCATGGTTTGTAATGAATTTTCTGATGTGAGCTTTGATTTTGAGGCTGGAATATGGAGTTCAAGACACGGAAGGAATGGTCTTTTTCAATCAGGGCACAGCTGTTGGCTTGCTCCAATTCTGGCTTTCTGTCATGGTTTTGGGTGCCTCAGCCGAGTTTTGGTTTCTTGAGCGCCAATTTCCTAAAGGATTTCTCGGTCTGAGTTGGTTTTGCCTTCTTCCTTCCCAAATTTTGTATTCTGACGCAATACAAACACGAGTTTAGACAGCAGATCCATTATGAAATAAAAAAAAAAAACCAATTAGCGTGTCATGCTTAGAATTCTAGAGGCAGCACGACCAACATGAGTTTTTGTGTTTTGGAAAAAGTAATGGAACCCTTTTGCATAGGGGAACGATAATTCATTCCCCAAATCAGTTTGCCAGCGATTTCCAGGTGAATTGAATGAGTTTTCCAAAGCCAGTCAGCTGGGAGGGGTGGATGAATCCGGAAACAGCCTGTTTCCTTGTGACTCAATCAAGCCAATATCAACAAGGACTCTTCCATTTCTTTGGCTCTTTTCACATTTTTCTTCTTTATCATGGTTTGTAATGAATTTTCTGATGTGAGCTTTGATTTTGAGGCTGGAATATGGAGTTCAAGACACGGAAGGAATGGTCTTTTTCAATCAGGGCACAGCTGTTGGCTTGCTCCAATTCTGGCTTTCTGTCATGGTTTTGGGTGCCTCAGCCGAGTTTTGGTTTCTTGAGCGGCAATTTCCTAAAGGATTTCTCGGTCTGAGTTGGTTTTGCCTTCTTCCTTCCCAAATTTTGTATTCTGACGCAATACAAACACGAGTTTAGACAGCAGATCCATTATGAAAAAAAAAATAATGAAAACCAATTAGCGTGTCATGCTTAGAATTCTAGAGGCAGCACGACCAACATGAGTTTTTGTGTTTTGGACAAAGAAATGGAACCCTTTTGCAGAGGGGAACGATAATTCATTCCCCAAATCAGTTTGCCAGCGATTTTCAGGGGAATTGAATGAGTTTTCCAAAGCCAGTCAGCTGGGAGGGGTGGATGAATCCGGAAACAGCCTGTTTCCTTGGGACTAAATCAAGCCGACTCTCAAAAGGGACTCTTCCATTTCTTTGGCTCTTTTCACATTTTTCTTCTTTATCATGGTTTGTAATGAATTTTCTGATGTGAGCTTTGATTTTGAGGCTGGAATATGGAGTTCAAGACACGGAAGGAATGGTCTTTTTCAATCAGGGCACAGCTGTTGGCTTGCTCCAATTCTGGCTTTCTGTCATGGTTTTGGGTGCCTCAGCCGAGTTTTGGTTTCTTGAGCGCCAATTTCCTAAAGGATTTCTCGGTCTGAGTTGGTTTTGCCTTCTTCCTTCCCAAATTTTGTATTCTGACACAATACAAACACGAGTTTAGACAGCAGATCCATTATGAAAGAAAAAAACAATACCAATAAGCGTGTCATGCTTAGAATTCTAGAGGCAGCACGACCAACATGAGTTTTTGTGTTTTGGAAAAAGAAATGGAACCCTTTTGTAGAGGGGAACGATAATTCATTCCCCAAATCAGTTTGCCAGCGATTTTCAGGGGAATTGAATGAGTTTTCCAAAGCCAGTCAGCTGGGATGGGTGGAAGAATCCGGAAACAGCCTGTTTCCTTGGGACTAAATCAAGCACACTATCAAAAAGGACTCTTCCAGTTCTTTGGCTCTTTTCACATTTTTCTTCTTTATCATGGTTTGTAATGAATTTTCTGATGTGAGCTTTGATTTTGAGGCTGGAATATGGAGTTCAAGACACGGAAGGAATGGTCTTTTTCAATCAGGGCACAGCTGTTGCATTGCTCCAATTCTGGCTTTCTGTCATGGTTTTGGGTGCCTCAGCCGAGTTTTGGTTTCTTGAGCGCCAATTTCCTAAAGGATTTCTGGGTCTGAGTTGGTTTTGCCTTCTTCCTTCCCAAATTTTGTATTCTGACGCAATGCAAACACGAGTTTAGACAGCAGTTCCATTATGAAATAAAAAAAAAAAAAACAATTAGCGCGTCATGCTTAGAATTCTAGAGGCAGCACGACCAACATGAGTTTTTGTGTTTTGGACAAAGAAATGGAACCCTTTTGCAGAGGGAAACGATAATTCATTCCCCAAATCAGTTTGCCAGCGATTTTCAGGTGAATTGAATGAGTTTTCCAAAGCCAGTCAGCTGGGAGGGGTGGATGAATCCGGAAACAGCCTGTTTCCTTGGGACTAAATCAAGCCCACTCTCAAAAGGGACTCTTCCATTTCTTTGGCTCTTTTCACATTTTTCTTCTTTATCATGGTTTGTAATGAATTTTCTGATGTGAGCTTTGATTTTGAGGCTGGAATATGGAGTTCAAGACACGGAAGGAATGGTCTTTTTCAATCAGGGCACAGCTGTTGGCTTGCTCCAATTCTGGCTTTCTGTCATGGTTTTGGGTGCCTCAGCCGAGTTTTGGTTTCTTGAGCGCCAATTTCCTAAAGGATTTCTCGGTCTGAGTTGGTTTTGCCTTCTTCCTTCCCAAATTTTGTATTCTGACGCAATACAAACACGAGTTTAGACAGCAGATCCATTATGAAAGAAAAAAAACAATACCAATTAGCGTGTCATGCTTAGAATTCTAGAGGCAGCACGACCAACATGAGTTTTTGTGTTTTGGACAAAGAAATGGAACCCTTTTGCAGAGGGGAACGATAATTCATTCCCCAAATCAGTTTGCCAGCGATTTTCAGGGGAATTGAATGAGTTTTCCAAAGCCAGTCAGCTGGGATGGGTGGAAGAATCCGGAAACAGCCTGTTTCCTTGGGACTAAATCAAGCCCACTATCAAAAAGGACTCTTCCAGTTCTTTGGCTCTTTTCACATTTTTCTTCTTTATCATGGTTTGTAATGAATTTTCTGATGTGAGCTTTGATTTTGAGGCTGGAATATGGAGTTCAAGACCCGGAAGGAATGGTCTTTTTCAATCAGGGCACAGCTGTTGGCTTGCTCCAATTCTGGCTTTCTGTCATGCTTTTGGGTGCCTCAGCCGAGTTTTGGTTTCTTGAGCGCCAATTTCCCAAAGGATTTCTGGGTCTGAGTTGGTTTTGCCTTCTTCCTTCCCAAATTTTGTATTCTGACGCAATACAAACACGAGTTTAGACAGCAGATCCATTATGAAATAAAAAACAAAACCAATTAGCGTGTCATGCTTAGAATTCTAGAGGCAGCATGACCAACATGAGATTTTGTGTTTTGGACAAAGAAATGGAACCCTTTTGCAGAAGGGAACGATAATTAATTCCCCCAAATCAGTTTCCCAGCGATTTTCAGGTGAATTGAATGAGTTTTCCAAAGCCAGTCAGCTGGGAGGGGTGGATGAATGCGGAAACAGCCTGTTTCCTTGTGACTAAATCAAGCCCACTATCAAAAAGGACTCTTCCATTACTTTGGCTCTTTTCACATTTTTCTTCTTTATCATGGTTTGTAATGAATTTTCTGATGTGAGCTTTGATTGTGAGGCTGGAATATGGAGTTCAAGACACGGAAGGAATGGTCTTTTTCAATCAGGGCACAGCTGTTGGCTTGCTCCGATTCTGGATTTCTGTCATGGTTTTGGGTGCCTCAGCCGAGTTTTGGTTTCTTGAGCGGCAATTTCCTAAAGGATTTCTGGGTCTGAGTTGGTTTTGCCTTCTTCCTTCCCAAATTTTGTATTCTGACGCAATACAAACACGAGTTTAGACAGCAGATCCATTATAAAATAAAAATAAAACCAATTAGCGTGTCATGCTTAGAATTCTAGAGGCAGCACGACCAACATGAGTTTTTGTGTTTTGGACAAAGAAATGGAACCCTTTTGCAGAGGGGAACGATAATTAATTCCCCAAATCAGTTTGCCAGCGATTTTCAGGTGAATTGAATGAGTTTTCCAAAGCCAGTCAGCTGGGAGGGGTGGATGAATCCGGAAACAGCCTGTTTCCTTGTGACTCAATCAAGCCCACTCTCAAAAAGGACTCTTCCATTTCTTTGGCTCTTTTCACATTTTTCTTCTTTATCATGGTTTGTAATGAATTTTCTGATGTGAGCTTTGATTTTGAGGCTGGAATATGGAGTTCAAGACCCGGAAGGAATGGTCTTTTTCAATCAGGGCACAGCTGTTGGCTTGCTCCGATTCTGGCTTTCTGTCATGGTTTTGGGTGCCTCAGCCGAGTTTTGGTTTCTTGAGCGGCAATTACCTAAAGGATTTCTGGGTCTGAGTTGGTTTTGCCTTCTTCCTTCCCAAATTTTGTATTCTGACGCAATACAAACACGAGTTTAGACAGCAGATCCATTATGAAATAAAAAAAATAATGAAAACCAATTAGCGTGTCATGGTTAGAATTCTAGAGGCAGCACGACCAACATGAGTTTTTGTGTTTTGGACAAAGAAATGGAACCCTTTTGCAGAGGGCAACGATAATTAATTCCCCAAATGAGTTTGCCAGGGATTTTCAGGTGAATTGAATGAGTTTTCCAAAGCCAGTCAGCTGGGAGGGGTGGATGAATGCGGAAACAGCCTGTTTCCTTGTGACTCAATCAAGCCCACTATCAACAAGGACTCTTCCATTTCTTTGGCTCTTTTCACATTTTTCTTCTTTATCATGGTTTGTAATGAATTTTCTGATGTGAGGTTTGATTTTGAGGCTGGAATATGGAGTTCAAGACACGGAAGGAATGGTCTTTTTCAATCAGGGCACAGCTGTTGGCTTGCTCCAATTCTGGCTTTCTGTCATGGTTTTGGGTGCCTCAGCCGAGTTTTGGTTTCTTGAGCGGCAATTTCCTAAAGGATTTCTGGGTCTGAGTTGGTTTTGCCTTCTTCCTTCCCAAATTTTGTATTCTGACGCAATGCAAACACGAGTTTAGACAGCACCTCCATTATGAAATAAAAAAAAAAAAAACCCAATTAGCGTGTCATGCTTAGAATTCTAGAGGCAGCACGACCAACATGAGTTTTTGTGTTTTGGAAAAAGAAATGGAACCCTTTTGCAGAGGGGAACGATAATTCATTCCCCAAATCAGTTTGCCAGCGATTTTCAGGGGAATTGAATGAGTTTTCCAAAGCCAGTCAGCTGGGAGGGGTGGATGAATCCGGAAACAGCCTGTTTCCTGGTGACTAAATCAAGCCCACTATCAACAAGGACTCTTCCATTTCTTTGGCTCTTTTCATATTTTTCTTCTTTATCATGGTTTGTAATGAATTTTCTGACGTGAGCTTTGATTTTGAGGCTGGAATATGGAGTTCAAGACACGGAAGGAATGGTCTTTTTCAATCAGGGCACAGCTGTTGGCTTGCTCCAATTCTGGCTTTCTGTCATGGTTTTGGGTGCCTCAGCCGAGTTTTGGTTTCTTGAGCGGCAATTTCCTAAAGGATTTCTGGGTCTGAGTTGGTTTTGCCTTCTTCCTTCCCAAATTTTGTATTCTGACGCAATGCAAACACGAGTTTAGACAGCACCTCCATTATGAAATAAAAAAAAAAAACCAATTAGCGTGTCATGCTTAGAATTCTAGAGGCAGCACGACCAACATGAGTTTTTGTGTTTTGGACAAAGAAATGGAACCCTTTTGCAGAGGGGAACGATAATTCATTCCCCAAATCAGTTTGCCAGCGATTTTCAGGTGAATTGAATGAGTTTTCCAAAGCCAGTCAGCTGGCAGGGGTGGATGAATCCGGAAACAGCCTGTTTCCTTGGGACTAAATCAAGCCCACTCTCAAAAGGGACTCTTCCATTTCTTTGGCTCTTTTCACATTTTTCTTCTTTATCATGGTTTGTAATGAATTTTCTGATGTGAGCTTTGATTTTGAGGCTGGAATATGGAGTTCAAGACACGGAAGGAATGGTCTTTTTCAATCAGGGCACAGCTGTTGGCTTGCTCCAATTCTGGCTTTCTGTCATGCTTTTGGGTGCCTCAGCCGAGTTTTGGTTTCTTGAGCGCCAATTTCCCAAAGGATTTCTGGGTCTGAGTTGGTTTTGCCTTCTTCCTTCCCAAATTTTGTATTCTGACGCAATACAAACACGAGTTTAGACAGCAGATCCATTATGAAATAAAAAACAAAACCAATTAGCGTGTCATGCTTAGAATTCTAGAGGCAGCATGACCAACATGAGATTTTGTGTTTTGGACAAAGAAATGGAACCCTTTTGCAGAAGGGAACGATAATTAATTCCCCCAAATCAGTTTCCCAGCGATTTTCAGGTGAATTGAATGAGTTTTCCAAAGCCAGTCAGCTTGGAGGGGTGGATGAATGCGTAAACAGCCTGTTTCCTTGTGACTAAATCAAGCCCACTATCAAAAAGGACTCTTCCATTACTTTGGCTCTTTTCACATTTTTCTTCTTTATCATGGTTTGTAATGAATTTTCTGATGTGAGCTTTGATTGTGAGGCTGGAATATGGAGTTCAAGACACGGAAGGAATGGTCTTTTTCAATCAGGGCACAGCTGTTGGCTTGCTCCGATTCTGGCTTTCAGTCATGGTTTTGGGTGCCTCAGCCGAGTTTTGGTTTCTTGAGCGGCAATTTCCTAAAGGATTTCTGGGTCTGAGTTGGTTTTGCCTTCTTCCTTCCCAAATTTTGTATTCTGACGCAATACAAACACGAGTTTAGACAGCAGATCCATTATGAAATAAAAAAAATAATGAAAACCAATTAGCGTGTCATGCTTAGAATTCTAGAGGCAGCACGACCAACATGAGTTTTTGTGTTTTGGACAAAGAAATGGAACCCTTTTGCAGAGGGCAACGATAATTAATTCCCCAAATGAGTTTGCCAGGGATTTTCAGGTGAATTGAATGAGTTTTCCAAAGCCAGTCAGCTGGGAGGGGTGGATGAATCCGGAAACAGCCTGTTTCCTTGTGACTCAATCAAGCCCACTATCAACAAGGACTCTTCCATTTCTTTGGCTCTTTTCACATTTTTCTTCTTTATCATGGTTTGTAATGAATTTTCTGATGTGAGGTTTGATTTTGAGGCTGGAATATGGAGTTCAAGACACGGAAGGAATGGTCTTTTTCAATCAGGGCACAGCTGTTGGCTTGCTCCAATTCTGGCTTTCTGTCATGGTTTTGGGTGCCTCAGCCGAGTTTTGGTTTCTTGAGCGGCAATTTCCTAAAGGATTTCTGGGTCTGAGTTGGTTTTGCCTTCTTCCTTCCCAAATATTGTATTCTGACGCAATGCAAACACGAGTTTAGACAGCACCTCCATTATGAAATAAAAAAAAAAACAAACCAATTAGCGTGTCATGCTTAGAATTCTAGAGGCAGCACGACCAACATGAGTTTTTGTGTTTTGGACAAAGAAATGGAACCCTTTTGCAGAGGGGAACGATAATTCATTCCCCAAATCAGTTTGCCAGCGATTTTCAGGTGAATTGAATGAGTTTTCCAAAGCCAGTCAGCTGGGAGGGGTGGATGAATCCGGAAACAGCCTGTTTCCTTGGGACTAAATCAAGCCCACTCTCAAAAGGGACTCTTCCATTTCTTTGGCTCTTTTCATATTTTTCTTCTTTATCATGGTTTGTAATGAATTTTCTGATGTGAGCTTTGATTTTGAGGCTGGAATATGGAGTTCAAGACACGGAAGGAATGGTCTTTTTCAATCAGGGCACAGCTGTTGGCTTGCTCCAATTCTGGCTTTCTGTCATGGTTTTGGGTGCCTCAGCCGAGTTTTGGTTTCTTGAGGGCCAATTTCCTATAGGATTTCTCGGTCTGAGTTGGTTTTGCCTTCTTCCTTCCCAAATTTTGTATTCTGACGCAATACAAACACGAGTTTAGACAGCAGATCCATTATGAAATAAAAAAAACAAAACCAATTAGCGTGTCATGCTTAGAATTCTAGAGGCAGCACGACCAACATGAGTTTTTGTGTTTTGGACAAAGAAATGGAACCCTTTTGCAGAGGGGAACGATAATTCATTCCCCAAATCAGTTTGCCAGCGATTTTCAGGTGAATTGAATGAGTTTTCCAAAGCCAGTCAGCTGGCAGGGGTGGATGAATCTGGAAACAGCCTGTTTCCTTGTGACTCAATCAAGCCCACTCTCAAAAAGGACTCTTCCATTTCTTTGGCTCTTTTCACATTTTTCTTCTTTATCATGGTTTGTAATGAATTTTCTGATGTGAGGTTTGATTTTGAGGCTGGAATATGGAGTTCAAGACACGGAAGGAATGGTCTTTTTCAATCAGGGCACAGCTGTTGGCTTGCTCCAATACTGGCTTTCTGTCATGGTTTTGGGTGCCTCAGCCGAGTTTTGGTTTCTTGAGCGCCAATTTCCTAAAGGATTTCTCGGTCTGAGTTGGTTTTGCCTTCTTCCTTCCCAAATTTTGTATTCTGACACAATACAAACACGAGTTTAGACAGCAGATCCATTATGAAATAAAAAAAAAAAACAATTAGCGTGTCATGCTTAGAATTCTAGAGGCAGCACGACCAACATGAGTTTTTGTGTTTTGGAAAAAGAAATGGAACCCGTTTGCATAGGGGAACGATAATTCATTCCCCAAATCAGTTTGCCAGCGATTTTCAGGTGAATTGAATGAGTTTTCCAAAGCCAGTCAGCTGGGAGGGGTGGATGAATCCGGAAACAGCCTGTTTCCTTGGGACTAAATCAAGCCCACTCTCAAAAGGGACTCTTCCATTTCTTTGGCTCTTTTCACATTTTTCTTCTTTATCATGGTTTGTAATGAATTTTCTGATGTGAGCTTTGATTTTGAGGCTGGAATATGGAGTTCAAGACACGGAAGGAATGGTCTTTTTCAATCAGGGCACAGCTGTTGGCTTGCTCCAATTCTGGCTTTCTGTCATGGTTTTGGGTGCCTCAGCCGAGTTTTGGTTTCTTGAGCGCCAATTTCCTAAAGGATTTCTGGGTCTGAGTTGGTTTTGCCTTCTTCCTTCCCAAATTTTGTATTCTGACGCAATACAAACACGAGTTTAGACAGCAGATCCATTATGAAATACAAAAAACAAAACCAATTAGCGTGTCATGCTTAGAATTCTAGAGGCAGCACGACCAACATGAGTTTTTGTGTTTTGGACAAAGAAATGGAACCCTTTTGCAGAGGGACACGATAATTAATTCCCCAAATCAGTTTGCCAGCGATTTTCAGGTGAATTGAATGAGTTTTCCAAAGCCAGTCAGCTGGGAGGGGTGGATGAATCCGGAAACAGCCTGTTTCCTTGTGACTAAATCAAGCCCACTCTCAAAAAGGACTCTTGCATTTCTTTGGCTCTTTTCACATTTTTCTTCTTTATCATGGTTTGTAATGAATTTTCTGATGTGAGGTTTGATTTTGAGCCTGGAATATGGAGTTCAAGACACGGAAGGAATGGTCTTTTTCAATCAGGGCACAGCTGTTGCATTGCTCCGATTCTGGTTTCTGTCATGGTTTTGGGTGCCTCAGCCGAGTTTTCGATTCTTGAGCGGCAATTTCCTAAAGGATTTCTGGGTCTGAGTTGGTTTTGCCTTCTTCCTTTCCCAAATTTTGTATTCTGACGCAATACAAACACGAGTTTAGACAGCAGATCCATTATGAAATAAAAAAAAAAAATCAAAACCAATTAGCGTGTCATACTTAGAATTCTAGAGGCAGCACGACCAACATGAGTTTTTGTGTTTTGGACAAAGAAATGGAACCCTTTTGCAGAGGGGAACGATAATTCATTCCCCAAATCAGTTTGCCAGCGATTTTCAGGGGAATTGAATGAGTTTTCCAAAGCCAGTCAGCTGGGAGGGGTGGATGAATCTGGCAACATCCTGTTTCCTGGTGACTAAATCAAGCCCACTATCAAAAAGGATTCTTCCATTTCTTTGGCTCTTTTCATATTTTTCTTCTTTATCATGGTTTGTAATGAATTTTCTGACGTGAGCTTTGATTTTGAGGCTGGAATATGGAGTTCAAGACACGGAAGGAATGGTCTTTTTCAATGAGGGCACAGCTGTTGGCTTGCTCCGATTCTGGCTTTCTGTCATGGTTTTGGGTGCCTCAGCCGAGTTTTGGTTTCTTGAGCGGCAATTTCCTAAAGGATTTCTGGGTCTGAGTTGGTTTTGCCTTCTTCATTCCCAAATTTTGTATTCTGACGCAATGCAAACACGAGTTTAGACAGCAGCTCCATTATGAAATAAAAAAAAAAAAAACCAATTAGCGTGTCATGCTTAGAATTCTAGAGGCAGCACGACCAACATGAGTTTTTGTGTTTTGGACAAAGAAATGGAACCCTTTGCAGAGGGGAACGATAATTCATTCCCCAAATCAGTTTGCCAGCGATTTTCAGGGGAATTGAATGAGTTTTCCAAAGCCAGTCAGCTGGCAGGGGTGGATGAATCCGGAAACAGCCTGTTTCCTTGGGACTAAATCAAGCCCACTCTCAAAAGGGACTCTTCCATTTCTTTGGCTCTTTTCACATTTTTCTTCTTTATCATGGTTTGTAATGAATTTTCTGATGTGAGCTTTGATTTTGAGGCTGGAATATGGAGTTCAAGACACGGAAGGAATGGTCTTTTTCAATCAGGGCACAGCTGTTGGCTTGCTCCAATTCTGGCTTTCTGTCATGGTTTTGGGTGCCTCAGCCGAGTTTTGGTTTCTTGAGCGGCAATTTCCTAAAGGATTTCTGGGTCTGAGTTGGTTTTGCCTTCTTCCTTCCCAAATTTTGTATTCTGACACAATGCAAACACGAGTTTAGAGAGCAGCTCCATTATGAAATAAAAAAAAAAAAACAAAACCAATTAGCGTGTCATGCTTAGAATTCTAGAGGCAGCACGACCAACATGAGTTTTTGTGTTTTGGACAAAGAAATGGAACCCTTTTGCAGAGGGGAACGATAATTAATTCCCCAAATCAGTTTGCCAGCGATTTTCAGGTGAATTGAATGAGTTTTCCAAAGCCAGTCAGCTGGGAGGGGTGGATGAATCCGGAAACAGCCTGTTTCCTTGGGACTAAATCAAGCCCACTATCAAAAAGGACTCTTGCATTTCTTTGGCTCTTTTCACATTTTTCTTCTTTATCATGGTTTGTAATGAATTTTCTGACGTGAGCTTTGATTTTGAGGCTGGAATATGGAGTTCAAGACACGGAAGGAATGGTCTTTTTCAATCAGGGCACAGCTGTTGGCTTGCTCCAATTCTGGCTTTCTGTCATGGTTTTGGGTGCCTCAGCTGAGTTTTGGTTTCTTGAGCGGCAATTTCCTAAAGGATTTCTGGGTCTGAGTTGGTTTTGCCTTCTTCCTTCCCAAATTTTGTATTCTGACGCAATGCAAACACCAGTTTAGACAGAAGCTCCATTATGAAATAAAAAACAAAACCAATTAGCGTGTCATGCTTAGAATTCTAGAGGCAGCACGACCAACATGAGTTTTTGTGTTTTGGACAAAGAAATGGAACCCTTTTGCAGAGGGGAACGATAATTAATTCCCCAAATCAGTTTGCCAGCGATTTTCAGGTGAATTGAATGAGTTTTCCAAAGCCAGTCAGCTGGCAGGGGTGGATGAATCCGGAAACAGCCTGTTTCCTTGTGACTCAATCAAGCCCACTATCAACAAGGACTCTTCCATTTCTTTGGCTCTTTTCAAATTTTTCTTCTTTATCATGGTTTGCAATATATTTTCTGATGTGAGCTTTGATTTTGAGGCTGGAATATGGAGTTCAAGACCCGGAAGGAATGGTCTTTTTCAATCAGGGCACAGCTGTTGGCTTGCTCCGATTCTGGCTTTCTGTCATGGTTTTGGGTGCCTCAGCCGAGTTTTGGTTTCTTGAGCGGCAATTTCCTAAAGGATTTCTGGGTCTGAGTTGGTTTTGCCTTCTTCCTTCCCAAATTTTGTATTCTGACGCAATGCAAACACCAGTTTACACAGAAGCTCCATTATGGAATAAAAAAAAACAAAACCAATTAGCGTGTCATGCTTAGAATTCTAGAGGCAGCACGACCAACATGAGTTTTTGTGTTTTGGACAAAGAAATGGAACCCTTTTGCAGAGGGGAACGATAATTCATTCCCCAAATCAGTTTGCCAGCGATTTTCAGGGGAATTGAATGAGTTTTCCAAAGCCAGTCAGCTGGCAGGGGTGGATGAATCCGGAAACAGCCTGTTTCCTTGGGACTAAATCAAGCCCACTCTCAAAAGGGACTCTTCCATTTCTTTGGCTCTTTTCACATTTTTCTTCTTTATCATGGTTTGTAATGAATTTTCTGATGTGAGCTTTGATTTTGAGGCTGGAATATGGAGTTCAAGACACGGAAGGAATGGTCTTTTTCAATCAGGGCACAGCTGTTGGCTTGCTCCAATTCTGGCTTTCTGTCATGGTTTTGGGTGCCTCAGCCGAGTTTTGGTTTCTTGAGCGGCAATTTCCTAAAGGATTTCTGGGTCTGAGTTGGTTTTGCCTTCTTCCTTCCCAAATTTTGTATTCTGACGCAATACAAACACGAGTTTAGACAGCAGATCCATTATGAAATACAAAAAACAAAACCAATTCGCGTGTCATGCTTAGAATTCTAGAGGCAGCACGACCAACATGAGTTTTTGTGTTTTGGACAAAGAAATGGAACCCTTTTGCAGAGGGACACGATAATTAATTCCCCAAATCAGTTTGCCAGCGATTTTCAGGTGAATTGAATGAGTTTTCCAAAGCCAGTCAGCTGGGAGGGGTGGATGAATCCGGAAACAGCCTGTTTCCTTGTGACTAAATCAAGCCCACTCTCAAAAAGGACTCTTGCATTTCTTTGGCTCTTTTCACATTTTTCTTCTTTATCATGGTTTGTAATGAATTTTCTGATGTGAGCTTTGATTTTGAGGCTGGAATATGGAGTTCAAGACACGGAAGGAATGGTCTTTTTCAATCAGGGCACAGCTGTTGCATTGCTCCGATTCTGGCTTTCTGTCATGGTTTTGGGTGCCTCAGCCGAGTTTTGGTTTCTTGAGCGGCAATTTCCTAAAGGATTTCTGGCTCTGAGTTGGTTTTGCCTTCTTCCTTTCCCAAATTTTGTATTCTGACGCAATACAAACACGAGTTTAGACAGCAGCTCCATTATGAAATAAAAAAAAAAAAATCAAAAGAATTAGCGTGTCATGCTTAGAATTCTAGAGGCAGCACGACCAACATGAGTTTTTGTGTTTTGGACAAAGAAATGGAACCCGTTTGCATAGGGGAACGATAATTCATTCCCCAAATCAGTTTGCCAGCGATTTCCAGGGGAATTGAATGAGTTTTCCAAAGCCAGTCAGCTGGGAGGGGTGGATGAATCCGGAAACAGCCTGTTTCCTTGGGACTAAATCAAGCCCACTCTCAAAAGGGACTCTTCCATTTCTTTGGCTCTTTTCACATTTTTCTTCTTTATCATGGTTTGTAATGAATTTTCTGATGTGAGCTTTGATTTTGGGGCTGGAATATGGAGTTCAAGACACGGAAGGAATGGTCTTTTTCAATCAGGGCACAGCTGTTGGCTTGCTCCAATTCTGGCTTTCTGTCATGGTTTTGGGTGCCTCAGCCGAGTTTTGGTTTCTTGAGGGCCAAATTCCTAAAGGATTTCTCGGTCTGAGTTGGTTTTGCCTTCTTCCTTCCCAAATTTTGTATTCTGACGCAATACAAACACGAGTTTAGACAGCAGATCCATTATGAAATAAAAAAAAAACAAAACCAATTAGCGTGTCATGCTTAGAATTCTAGAGGCAGCACGACCAACATGAGTTTTTGTGTTTTGGACAAAGAAATGGAACCCTTTTGCAGAGGGGAACGATAATTCATTCCCCAAATCAGTTTGCCAGCGATTTTCAGGGGAATTGAATGAGTTTTCCAAAGCCAGTCAGCTGGCAGGGGTGGATGAATCCGGAAACAGCCTGTTTCCTTGGGACTAAATCAAGCCCACTATCAAAAGGGACTCTTCCATTTCTTTGGCTCTTTTCACATTTTTCTTCTTTATCATGGTTTGTAATGAATTTTCTGACGTGAGCTTTGATTTTGAGGCTGGAATATGGAGTTCAAGACACGGAAGGAATGGTCTTTTTCAATCAGGGCACAGCTGTTGGCTTGCTCCAATTCTGGCTTTCTGTCATGGTTTTGGGTGCCTCAGCCGAGTTTTGGTTTCTTGAGCGGCAATTTCCTAAAGGATTTCTGGGTCTGAGTTGGTTTTGCCTTCTTCCTTCCCAAATTTTGTATTCTGACACAATGCAAACACGAGTTTAGAGAGCAGCTCCATTATGAAATAAAAAAAAAAAAAACAAAACCAATTAGCGTGTCATGCTTAGAATTCTAGAGGCAGCACGACCAACATGAGTTTTTGTGTTTTGGACAAAGAAATGGAACCCTTTTGCAGAGGGGAACGATAATTCATTCCCCAAATCAGTTTGCCAGCGATTTTCAGGTGAATTGAATGAGTTTTCCAAAGCCAGTCAGCTGGGAGGGGTGGATGAATCCGGAAACAGCCTGTTTCCTTGGGACTAAATCAAGCCCACTATCAAAAAGGACTCTTGCATTTCTTTGGCTCTTTTCACATTTTTCTTCTTTATCATGGTTTGTAATGAATTTTCTGACGTGAGCTTTGATTTTGAGGCTGGAATATGGAGTTCAAGACACGGAAGGAATGGTCTTTTTCAATCAGGGCACAGCTGTTGGCTTGCTCCAATTCTGGCTTTCTGTCATGGTTTTGGGTGCCTCAGCTGAGTTTTGGTTTCTTGAGCGGCAATTTCCTAAAGGATTTCTGGGTCTGAGTTGGTTTTGCCTTCTTCCTTCCCAAATTTTGTATTCTGACGCAATGCAAACACCAGTTTAGACAGAAGCTCCATTATGAAATAAAAAACAAAACCAATTAGCGTGTCATGCTTAGAATTCTAGAGGCAGCACGACCAACATGAGTTTTTGTGTTTTGGAAAAAGAAATGGAACCCTTTTGCAGAGGGGAACGATAATTAATTCCCCAAATCAGTTTGCCAGCGATTTTCAGGTGAATTGAATGAGTTTTCCAAAGCCAGTCAGCTGGCAGGGGTGGATGAATCCGGAAACAGCCTGTTTCCTTGTGACTCAATCAAGCCCACTATCAACAAGGACTCTTCCATTTCTTTGGCTCTTTTCAAATTTTTCTTCTTTATCATGGTTTGCAATATATTTTCTGATGTGAGCTTTGATTTTGAGGCTGGAATATGGAGTTCAAGACACGGAAGGAATGGTCTTTTTCAATCAGGGCACAGCTGTTGGCTTGCTCCGATTCTGGCTTTCTGTCATGGTTTTGGGTGCCTCAGCCGAGTTTTGGTTTCTTGAGGGCCAATTTCCTAAAGGATTTCTCGGTCTGAGTTGGTTTTGCCTTCTTCCTTCCCAAATTTTGTATTCTGACGCAATACAAACACGAGTTTAGACAGCAGATCCATTATGAAATAAAAAAAAACAAAACCAATTAGCGTGTCATGCTTAGAATTCTAGAGGCAGCACGACCAACATGAGTTTTTGTGTTTTGGAAAAAGAAATGGAACGCTTTTGCAGAGGGAACGATAATTCATTCCCCAAATCAGTTTGCCAGCGATTTTCAGGTGAATTGAATGAGTTTTCCACAGCCAGTCAGCTGGGAGGGGTGGATGAATCCGGAAACAGCCTGTTTCCTTGTGACTAAATCAAGCCCACTCTCAAAAAGGACTCTTCCATTTCTTTGGCTCTTTTCACATTTTTCTTCTTTATCATGGTTTGTAATGAATTTTCTGATGTGAGCTTTGATTTTGAGGCTGGAATATGGAGTTCAAGACACGGAAGGAATGGTCTTTTTCAATCAGGGCACAGCTGTTGGCTTGCTCCAATTCTGGCTTTCTGTCATGGTTTTAGGTGCCTCAGCCGAGTTTTGGTTTCTTGAGCGGCAATTTCCTAAAGGATTTCTGGGTCTGAGTTGGTTTTGCCTTCTTCCTTCCCAAATTTTGTATTCTGACGCAATGCAAACACCAGTTTACACAGAAGCTCCATTATGAAATAAAAAAAAACAAAACCAATTAGCGTGTCATGCTTAGAATTCTAGAGGCAGCACGACCAACATGAGTTTTTGTGTTTTGGACAAAGAAATGGAACCCTTTTGCAGAGGGGAACGATAATTCATTCCCCAAATCAGTTTGCCAGCGATTTTCAGGGGAATTGAATGAGTTTTCCAAAGCCAGTCAGCTGGCAGGGGTGGATGAATCCGGAAACAGCCTGTTTCCTTGGGACTAAATCAAGCCCACTCTCAAAAGGGACTCTTCCATTTCTTTGGCTCTTTTCACATTTTTCTTCTTTATCATGGTTTGTAATGAATTTTCTGATGTGAGCTTTGATTTTGAGGCTGGAATATGGAGTTCAAGACACGGAAGGAATGGTCTTTTTCAATCAGGGCACAGCTGTTGGCTTGCTCCAATTCTGGCTTTCTGTCATGGTTTTGGGTGCCTCAGCCGAGTTTTGGTTTCTTGAGCGGCAATTTCCTAAAGGATTTCTGGGTCTGAGTTGGTTTTGCCTTCTTCCTTCCCAAATTTTGTATTCTGACGCAATACAAACACGAGTTTAGACAGCAGATCCATTATGAAATACAAAAAACAAAACCAATTCGCGTGTCATGCTTAGAATTCTAGAGGCAGCACGACCAACATGAGTTTTTGTGTTTTGGACAAAGAAATGGAACCCTTTTGCAGAGGGACACGATAATTAATTCCCCAAATCAGTTTGCCAGCGATTTTCAGGTGAATTGAATGAGTTTTCCAAAGCCAGTCAGCTGGGAGGGGTGGATGAATCCGGAAACAGCCTGTTTCCTTGTGACTAAATCAAGCCCACTCTCAAAAAGGACTCTTGCATTTCTTTGGCTCTTTTCACATTTTTCTTCTTTATCATGGTTTGTAATGAATTTTCTGATGTGAGCTTTGATTTTGAGGCTGGAATATGGAGTTCAAGACACGGAAGGAATGGTCTTTTTCAATCAGGGCACAGCTGTTGCATTGCTCCGATTCTGGCTTTCTGTCATGGTTTTGGGTGCCTCAGCCGAGTTTTGGTTTCTTGAGCGGCAATTTCCTAAAGGATTTCTGGCTCTGAGTTGGTTTTGCCTTCTTCCTTTCCCAAATTTTGTATTCTGACGCAATACAAACACGAGTTTAGACAGCAGCTCCATTATGAAATAAAAAAAAAAAAATCAAAACCAATTAGCGTGTCATGCTTAGAATTCTAGAGGCAGCACGACCAACATGAGTTTTTGTGTTTTGGACAAAGAAATGGAACCCTTTTGCAGAGGGGAACGATAATTCATTCCCCAAATCAGTTTGCCAGCGATTTTCAGGGGAATTGAATGAGTTTTCCAAAGCCAGTCAGCTGGGAGGGGTGGATGAATCTGGCAACATCCTGTTTCCTGGTGACTAAATCAAGCCCACTATCAAAAAGGACTCTTGCATTTCTTTGGCTCTTTTCATATTTTTCTTCTTTATCATGGTTTGTAATGAATTTTCTGACGTGAGCTTTGATTTTGAGGCTGGAATATGGAGTTCAAGACACGGAAGGAATGGTCTTTTTCAATCAGGGCACAGCTGTTGGCTTGCTCTGATTCTGGCTTTCAGTCATGGTTTTGGGTGCCTCAGCCGAGTTTTGGTTTCTTGAGCGGCAATTTCCTAAAGGATTTCTGGGTCTGAGTTGGTTTTGCCTTCTTCCTTCCCAAATTTTGTATTCTGACGCAATACAAACACGAGTTTAGACAGCAGATCCATTATGAAATAAAAAACAAAACCAATGAGCGTGTCATGCTTAGAACTCTAGAGGCAGCATGACCAACATGAGTTTTTGTGTTTTGGAAAAAGAAATGGAACCCTTTTGCAGAGGGCAACGATAATTAATTCCCCCAAATCAGTTTGCCAGCGATTTTCAGGTGAATTGAATGAGTTTTCCAAAGCCAGTCATCTGGGAGGGGTGGATGAATCCGGAAACAGCCTGTTTCCTTGTGACTAAATCAAGCCCACTCTCAAAAAGGACTCTTCCATTTCTTTGGCTCTTTTCACATTTTTCTTCTTTATCATGGTTTGTAATGAATTTTCTGATGTGAGCTTTGATTTTGAGGCTGGAATATGGAGTTCAAGACACGGAAGGAATGGTCTTTTTCAATCAGGGCACAGCTGTTGCATTGCTCCGATTCTGGCTTTCTGTCATGGTTTTGGGTGCCTCAGCCGAGTTTTCGTTTCTTGAGCGGCAATTTCCTAAAGGATTTCTGGGTCTGAGTTGGTTTTGCCTTCTTCCTTTCCCAAATTTTGTATTCTGACGCAATACAAACACGAGTTTAGACAGCAGATCCATTATGAAATAAAAAAAAAAAAAATCAAAACCAATTAGCGTGTCATGCTTAGAATTCTAGAGGCAGCACGACCAACATGAGTTTTTGTGTTTTGGACAAAGAAATGGAACCCTTTTGCAGAGGGGAACGATAATTCATTCCCCAAATCAGTTTGCCAGCGATTTTCAGGGGAATTGAATGAGTTTTCCAAAGCCAGTCAGCTGGGAGGGGTGGATGAATCTGGCAACATCCTGTTTCCTGGTGACTAAATCAAGCCCACTATCAAAAAGGACTCTTGCATTTCTTTGGCTCTTTTCATATTTTTCTTCTTTATCATGGTTTGTAATGAATTTTCTGACGTGAGCTTTGATTTTGAGGCTGGAATATGGAGTTCAAGACACGGAAGGAATGGTCTTTTTCAATCAGGGCACAGCTGTTGGCTTGCTCCAATTCTGGCTTTCTGTCATGGTTTTGGGTGCCTCAGCCGAGTTTTGGTTTCTTGAGCGGCAATTTCCTAAAGGATTTCTGGGTCTGAGTTGGTTTTGCCTTCTTCATTCCCAAATTTTGTATTCTGACGCAATGCAAACACCTGTTTAGACAGCAGCTCCATTATGAAATAGAAAAAAAAACCAATTAGCGTGTCATGCTTAGAATTCTAGAGGCAGCACGACCAACATGAGTTTTTGTGTTTTGGACAAAGAAATGGAACCCTTTGCAGAGGGGAACGATAATTCATTCCCCAAATCAGTTTGCCAGCGATTTTCAGGTGAATTGAATGAGTTTTCCAAAGCCAGTCAGCTGGCAGGGGTGGATGAATCCGGAAACAGCCTGTTTCCTTGGGACTAAATCAAGCCCACTCTCAAAAGGGACTCTTCCATTTCTTTGGCTCTTTTCACATTTTTCTTCTTTATCATGGTTTGTAATGAATTTTCTGATGTGAGCTTTGATTTTGAGGCTGGAATATGGAGTTCAAGACACGGAAGGAATGGTCTTTTTCAATCAGGGCACAGCTGTTGGCTTGCTCCAATTCTGGCTTTCTGTCATGGTTTTGGGTGCCTCAGCCGAGTTTTGGTTTCTTGAGCGGCAATTTCCTAAAGGATTTCTGGGTCTGAGTTGGTTTTGCCTTCTTCCTTCCCAAATTTTGTATTCTGACACAATGCAAACACGAGTTTAGACAGCAGCTCCATTATGAAATAAAAAAAAAAAAACAAAACCAATTAGCGTGTCATGCTTAGAATTCTAGAGGCAGCACGACCAACATCAGTTTTTGTGTTTTGGACAAAGAAATGGAACCCTTTTGCAGAGGGGAACGATAATTCATTCCCCAAATCAGTTTGCCAGCGATTTTCAGGGGAATTGAATGAGTTTTCCAAAGCCAGTCAGCTGGGAGGGGTGGATGAATCTGGCAACATCCTGTTTCCTGGTGACTAAATCAAGCCCACTATCAAAAAGGACTCTTGCATTTCTTTGGCTCTTTTCACATTTTTCTTCTTTATCATGGTTTGTAATGAATTTTCTGACGTGAGCTTTGATTTTGAGGCTGGAATATGGAGTTCAAGACACGGAAGGAATGGTCTTTTTCAATCAGGGCACAGCTGTTGGGTTGCTCCAATTCTGGCTTTCTGTCATGGTTTTGGGTGCCTCAGCCGAGTTTTGGTTTCTTGAGCGGCAATTTCCTAAAGGAATTCTGGGTCTGAGTTGGTTTTGCCTTCTTCCTTCCCAAATTTTGTATTCTGACGCAATGCAAACACCAGTTTAGACAGAAGCTCCATTATGAAATAAAAAACAAAACCAATTAGCGTGTCATGCTTAGAATTCTAGAGGCAGCACGACCAACATGAGTTTTTGTGTTTTGGACAAAGAAATGGAACCCTTTTGCAGAGGGGAACGATAATTCATTCCCCAAATCAGTTTGCCAGCGATTTTCAGGTGAATTGAATGAGTTTTCCAAAGCCAGTCAGCTGGGAGGGGTGGATGAATCCGGAAACAGCCTGTTTCCTTGTGACTAAATCAAGCCCACTATCAACAAGGACTCTTCCATTTCTTTGGCTCTTTTCACATTTTTCTTCTTTATCATGGTTTGTAATATATTTTCTGATGTGAGCTTTGATTTTGAGGCTGGAATATGGAGTTCAAGACACGGAAGGAATGGTCTTTTTCAATGAGTGCAGAGCTGTTGGCTTGCTCCGATTCTGGCTTTCTGTCATGGTTTTGGGTGCCTCAGCCGAGTTTTTGTTTCTTGAGCGGCAATTTCCTAAAGGATTTCTGGGTCTGAGTTGGTTTTGCCTTCTTCCTTCCCAAATTTTGTATTCTGACGCAATACAAACACGAGTTTAGACAGCAGATCCATTTTGAAATAAAAAAAAAAAAAAACAAAACCAATTAGCGTGTCATGCTTAGAATTCTAGAGGCAGCATGACCAACATGAGTTTTTGTGTTTTGGACAAAGAAATGGAACCCTTTTGCAGAGGGGAACGATAATTCATTCCCCAAATCAGTTTGCCAGCGATTTTCAGGGGAATTGAATGAGTTTTCCAAAGCCAGTCAGCTGGGAGGGGTGGAAGAATGCGGAAACAGCCTGTCTCCTGGTGACTAAATCAAGCCCACTATCAACAAGGACTCTTCCATTTCTTTGGCTCTTTTCACATTTTTCTTCTTTATCATGGTTTGTAATGAATTTTCTGATGTGAGCTTTGATTTTGAGGCTGGAATATGGAGTTCAAGACACGGAAGGAATGGTCTTTTTCAATCAGGGCACAGCTGTTGGCTTGCTCCGATTTTGGCTTTCAGTCATGGTTTTGGGTGCCTCAGCCGAGTTTTGGTTTCTTTAGCGGCAATTTCCTAAAGGATTTCTGGGTCTGAGTTGGTTTTGCCTTCTTCCTTCCCAAATTTTGTATTCTGACGCAATACAAACACGAGTTTAGACAGCAGATCCATTATGAAATAAAAAACAAAACCAATGAGCGTGTCATGCTTAGAACTCTAGAGGCAGCATGACCAACATGAGTTTTTGTGTTTTGGAAAAAGAAATGGAACCCTTTTGCAGAGGGCAACGATAATTAATTCCCCCAAATCAGTTTGCCAGCGATTTTCAGGTGAATTGAATGAGTTTTCCAAAGCCAGTCATCTGGGAGGGGTGGATGAATCCGGAAACAGCCTGTTTCCTTGTGACTAAATCAAGCCCACTCTCAAAAAGGACTCTTCCATTTCTTTGGCTCTTTTCACATTTTTCTTCTTTATCATGGTTTGTAATATATTTTCTGATGTGAGCTTTGATTTTGAGGCTGGAATATGGAGTTCAAGACACGGAAGGAATGGTCTTTTTCAATGAGGGCACAGCTGTTGGCTTGCTCCGATTCTGGCTTTCTGTCATGGTTTTGGGTGCCTCAGCCGAGTTTTGGTTTCTTGAGCGGCAATTTCCTAAAGGATTTCTGGGTCTGAGTTGGTTTTGCCTTCTTCCTTCCCAAATTTTGTATTCTGACGCAATACAAACACGAGTTTAGACAGCAGATCCATTTGAAATAAAAAAAAAAAAAAAACCAATTAGCGTGTCATGCTTAGAATTCTAGAGGCAGCATGACCAACATGAGTTTTTGTGTTTTGGAAAAAGAAATGGAACCCTTTTGCAGAGGGTAACGATAATTCATTCCCCAAATCAGTTTGCCAGCGATTTTCAGGTGAATTGAATGAGTTTTCCAAAGCCAGTCAGCTGGGAGGGGTGGAAGAATGCGGAAACAGCCTGTCTCCTGGTGACTAAATCAAGCCCACTATCAACAAGGACTCTTCCATTTCTTTGGCTCTTTTCACATTTTTCTTCTTTATCATGGTTTGTAATGAATTTTCTGATGTGAGCTTTGATTGTGAGGCTGGAATATGGAGTTCAAGACACGGAATGAGGTCTTTTTCCATCAGGGCACAGCTGTTGGCTTGCTCCGATTCTGGCTTTCTGTCATGGTTTTGGGTGCCTCAGCAGACTTTTGGTTTCTTGAGCGGCAATTTCCTAAAGGATTTCTGGGTCTGAGTTGGTTTTGCCTTCTTCCTTCCCAAATTTTGTATTCTGATGCAATACAAACACGAGTTTAGACAGCAGATCCATTATGAAATAAAAAACAAAACCAATTAGCGTGTCATGCTTAGAATTCTAGAGGCCGCACGACCAACATGAGTTTTTGTGTTTTGGACAAAGAAATGGAACCCTTTTGCAGTGGGGAACGATAATTAATTCCCCCAAATCAGTTTTCCAGCGTTTTTAGGTGAACTGAATGAGTTTTCCAAAGCCAGTCATCTGGGAGGGGTGGATGAATCCGGAAACAGCCTGTTTCCTTGTGACTCAATCAAGCCCACTCTCAAAAAGGACTCTTCCATTTCTTTGGCTCTTTTCACATTTTTCTTCTTTATCATGGTTTGTAATGAATTTTCTGATGTGAGCTTTGATTTTGAGGCTGGAATATGGAGTTCAAGACACGGAAGGAATGGTCTTTTTCAATCAGGGCACAGCTGTTGGCTTGCTCCGATTTTGGCTTTCAGTCATGGTTTTGGGTGCCTCAGCCGAGTTTTGGTTTCTTGAGCGGCAATTTCCTAAAGGATTTCTGGGTCTGAGTTGGTTTTGCCTTCTTCCTTCCCAAATTTTGTATTCTGATGCAATACAAACACGAGTTTAGACAGCCGATCCATTATGAAATAAAAAACAAAACCAATTAGCGTGTCATGCTTAGAATTCTAGAGGCAGCACGACCAACATGAGTTTTTGTGTTTTGGAAAAAGAAATGGAACCCGTTTGCATAGGGGAACGATAATTCATTCCCCAAATCAGTTTGCCAGCGATTTCCAGGGGAATTGAATGAGTTTTCCAAAGCCAGTCAGCTGGGAGGGGTGGATGAATCCGGAAACAGCCTGTTTCCTTGTGACTCAATCAAGCCCACTCTCAACAAGGACTCTTCCATTTCTTTGGCTCTTTTCACATTTTTCTTCTTTATCATGGTTTGTAATGAATTTTCTGATGTGAGCTTTGATTTTGAGGCTGGAATATGGAGTTCAAGACACGGAAGGAATGGTCTTTTTCAATCAGGGCACAGCTCTTGGCTTGCTCCGATTCTGGCTTTCTGTCATGGTTTTGGGTGCCTCAGCCGAGTTTTGGTTTCTTGAGCGGCAATTTCCTAAAGGATTTCTGGGTCTGAGTTGGTTTTGCCTTCTTCCTTCCCAAATTTTGTATTCTGACGCAATACAAACACGAGTTTAGACAGCAGATCAATTTTGAAATAAAAAAAAAAAACAAAACCAATTAGCGTGTCATGCTTAGAATTCTAGAGGCAACATGACCAACATGAGTTTTTCTGTTTTGGAAAAAGAAATGGAACCCTTTTGCAGAGGGTAACGATAATTCATTCCCCAAATCAGTTTGCCAGCGATTTTCAGGTGAATTGAATGAGTTTTCCAAAGCCAGTCAGCTGGGAGGGGTGGAAGAATGCGGAAACAGCCTGTCTCCTGGTGACTAAATCAAGCCCACTATCAACAAGGACTCTTCCATTTCTTTGGCTCTTTTCACATTTTTCTTCTTTATCATGGTTTGTAATGAATTTTCTGATGTGAGCTTTGATTTTGAGGCTGGAATATGGAGTTCAAGACACGGAAGGAATGGTCTTTTTCAATCAGGGCACAGCTGTTGGCTTGCTCCGATTCTGGCTTTCAGTCATGGTTTTGGGTGCCTCAGCCGAGTTTTGGTTTCTTGAGCGGCAATTTCCTAAAGGATTTCTGGGTCTGAGTTGGTTTTGCCTTCTTCCTTCCCAAATTTTGTATTCTGACGCAATACAAACACGAGTTTAGACAGCAGATCCATTATGAAATAAAAAACAAAACCAATGAGCGTGTCATTTTTAGAACTCTAGAGGCAGCATGACCAACATGAGTTTTTGTGTTTTGGAAAAAGAAATGGAACCCTTTTGCAGAGGGGAACGATAATTAATTCCCCCAAATCAGTTTGCCAGCGATTTTCAGGTGAATTGAATGAGTTTTCCAAAGCCAGTCATCTGGGAGGGGTGGATGAATCCGGAAACAGCCTGTTTCCTTGTGACTAAATCAAGCCCACTCTCAAAAAGGACTCTTCCATTTCTTTGGCTCTTTTCACATTTTTCTTCTTTATCATGGTTTGTAATGAATTTTCTGATGTGAGCTTTGATTGTGAGGCTGGAATATGGAGTTCAATACACGGAATGAGGTCTTTTTCAATCAGGGCACAGCTGTTGGCTTGCTCCGATTGTGGCTTTCTGTCATGGTTTTGGGTGCCTCAGCCGAGTTTTGGTTTCTTGAGCGGCAATTTCCTAAAGGATTTCTGGGTCTGAGTTGGTTTTGCCTTCTTCCTTCCCAAATTTTGTATTCTGACGCAATACAAACACGAGTTTAGACAGCAGTTCCATTTTGAAATAAAAAAAAAAATCAAAACCAATTAGCGTGTCATGCTTAGAATTCTAGAGGCAGCATGACCAACATGAGTTTTTGTGTTTTGGACAAAGAAATGGAACCCTTTTGCAGAGGGGAACGATAATTCATTCCCCAAATCAGTGTGCCAGCGATTTTCAGGTGAATTGAATGAGTTTTCCAAAGCCAGTCAGCTGGGAGGGGTGGATGAATCCGGAAACAGCCTGTTTCCTTGTGACTCAATCAAGCCCACTATCAACAAGGACTCTTGCATTTCTTTGGCTCTTTTCACATTTTTCTTCTTTATCATGGTTTGTAATGAATTTTCTGACGTGAGCTTTGATTTTGAGGCTGGAATATGGAGTTCAAGACACGGAAGGAATGGTCTTTTTCAATCAGGGCACAGCTGTTGGCTTGCTCCAATTCTGGCTTTCTGTCATGGTTTTGGGTGCCTCAGCCGAGTTTTGGTTTCTTGAGCGGCAATTTCCTAAAGGATTTCTGGGTCTGAGTTGGTTTTGCCTTCTTCCTTCCCAAATTTTGTATTCTGACGCAATACAAACACGAGTTTAGACAGCAGATCCATTATGAAATAAAAAACAAAACCAATGAGCGTGTCATTTTTAGAACTCTAGAGGCAGCATGACCAACATGAGTTTTTGTGTTTTGGAAAAAGAAATGGAACCCTTTTGCAGAGGGGAACGATAATTAATTCCCCCAAATCAGTTTGCCAGCGATTTTCAGGTGAATTGAATGAGTTTTCCAAAGCCAGTCATCTGGGAGGGGTGGATGAATCCGGAAACAGCCTGTTTCCTTGTGACTAAATCAAGCCCACTCTCAAAAAGGACTCTTCCATTTCTTTGGCTCTTTTCACATTTTTCTTCTTTATCATGGTTTGTAATGAATTTTCTGATGTGAGCTTTGATTGTGAGGCTGGAATATGGAGTTCAATACACGGAATGAGGTCTTTTTCAATCAGGGCACAGCTGTTGGCTTGCTCCGATTGTGGCTTTCTGTCATGGTTTTGGGTGCCTCAGCCGAGTTTTGGTTTCTTGAGCGGCAATTTCCTAAAGGATTTCTGGGTCTGAGTTGGTTTTGCCTTCTTCCTTCCCAAATTTTGTATTCTGACGCAATACAAACACGAGTTTAGACAGCAGTTCCATTTTGAAATAAAAAAAAAAATCAAAACCAATTAGCGTGTCATGCTTAGAATTCTAGAGGCAGCATGACCAACATGAGTTTTTGTGTTTTGGACAAAGAAATGGAACCCTTTTGCAGAGGGGAACGATAATTCATTCCCCAAATCAGTGTGCCAGCGATTTTCAGGTGAATTGAATGAGTTTTCCAAAGCCAGTCAGCTGGGAGGGGTGGATGAATCCGGAAACAGCCTGTTTCCTTGTGACTCAATCAAGCCCACTATCAACAAGGACTCTTGCATTTCTTTGGCTCTTTTCACATTTTTCTTCTTTATCATGGTTTGTAATGAATTTTCTGACGTGAGCTTTGATTTTGAGGCTGGAATATGGAGTTCAAGACACGGAAGGAATGGTCTTTTTCAATCAGGGCACAGCTGTTGGCTTGCTCCAATTCTGGCTTTCTGTCATGGTTTTGGGTGCCTCAGCCGAGTTTTGGTTTCTTGAGCGGCAATTTCCTAAAGGATTTCTGGGTCTGAGTTGGTTTTGCCTTCTTCCTTCCCAAATTTTGTATTCTGACGCAATACAAACACGAGTTTAGACAGCAGATCCATTTTGAAATAAAAAAAAAAAAAAACAAAACCAATGAGTGTGTCATGCTTAGAATTCTAGAGGCAGCACAACCCACATGAGTTTTTGTGTTTTGGACAAAGAAATGGAACCCTTTTGCAGAGGGGAACGATAATTCATTCCCCAAGTCAGTTTGCCAGCGATTTTCAGGGGAATTGAATGAGTTTTCCAAAGCCAGTTAGCTGGGAGGGGTGGAAGAATGCGGAAACAGCCTGTCTCCTGGGGACTAAATCAAGCCCACTATCAACAAGGACTCTTCCATTTCTTTGGCTCTTTTCACATTTTTCTTCTTTATCATGGTTTCTAATGAATTTTCTGATGTGAGCTTTGATTTTGAGGCTGGAATATGGAGTTCAAGACACGGAAGGAATGGTCTTTTTCAAACAGGGCACAGCTGTTGGCTTGCTCCGATTCTGGCTTTCAGTCATGGTTTTGGGTGCCTCAGCCGAGTTTTGGTTTCTTGAGCGGCAATTTCCTAAAGGATTTCTGGGTCTGAGTTGGTTTTGCCTTCTTCCTTCCCAAATTTTGTATTCTGACGCAATACAAACACGAGTTTAGACAGCAGATCCATTATGAAATAAAAAACAAAACCAATGAGCGTGTCATTTTTAGAACTCTAGAGGCAGCATGACCAACATGAGTTTTTGTGTTTTGGAAAAAGAAATGGAACCCTTTTGCAGAGGGCAACGATAATTAATTCCCCCAAATCAGTTTGCCAGCGATTTTCAGGTGAATTGAATGAGTTTTCCAAAGCCAGTCATCTGGGAGGGGTGGATGAATCCGGAAACAGCCTGTTTCCTTGTGACTATATCAAGCCAACTCTCAAAAAGGACTCTTCCATTTCTTTGGCTCTTTTCACATTTTTCTTCTTTATCATGGTTTGTAATGAATTTTCTGATGTGAGCTTTGATTGTGAGGCTGGAATATGGAGTTCAAGACACGGAATGAGGTCTTTTTCAATCAGGGCACAGCTGTTGGCTTGCTCCGATTGTGGCTTTCTGTCATGGTTTTGGGTGCCTCAGCCGAGTTTTGGTTTCTTGAGCGGCAATTTCCTAAAGGATTTCTGGGTCTGAGTTGGTTTTGCCTTCTTCCTTCCCAAATTTTGTATTCTGTCGCAATACAAACACGAGTTTAGACAGCAGTTCCATTTTGAAATAAAAAAAAAAATCAAAACCAATTAGCGTGTCATGCTTAGAATTCTAGAGGCAGCATGACCAACATGAGTTTTTGTGTTTTGGACAAAGAAATGGAACCCTTTTGCAGAGGGGAACGATAATTCATTCCCCAAATCAGTGTGCCAGCGATTTTCAGGTGAATTGAATGAGTTTTCCAAAGCCAGTCATCTGGGAGGGGTGGATGAATCCGGAAACAGCCTGTTTCCTTGTGACTAAATCAAGCCCACTATCAACAAGGACTCTTCCATTTCTTTGGCTCTTTTCACATTTTTCTTCTTTATCATGGTTTGTAATGAATTTTCTGATGTGAGCTTTGATTCTGAGGCTGGAATATGGAGTTCAAGACACGGAAGGAGTGGTCTTTTTCAATCAGGGCACAGCTGTTGGCTTGCTCCGATTCTGGCTTTCTGTCATGGTTTTGGGTGCCTCAGCCGAGTTTTGGTTTCTTGAGCGGCAATTTCCTAAAGGATTTCTGGGTCTGAGTTGGTTTTGCCTTCTTCCTTCCCAAATTTTGTATTCTGACGCAATACAAACACGAGTTTAGACAGCAGATCCATTTTGAAATAAAAAAAAAAAAAACAAAACCAATTAGCGTGTCATGCTTAGAATTCTAGAGGCAGCATGACCAACATGAGTTTTTGTGTTTTGGACAAAGAAATGGAACCCTTTTGCAGAGGGGAACGATAATTCATTCCCCAAGTCAGTTTGCCAGCGATTTTCAGGTGAATTGAATGAGTTTTCCAAAGCCAGTCAGCTGGGAGTGGTGGAAGAATGCGGAAACAGCCTGTTTCCTGGAGACTAAATCAAGCCCACTCTCAAAAAGGACTCTTCCATTTCTTTGGCTCTTTTCACATTTTTCTTCTTTATCATGGTTTGTAATGAATTTTCTGATGTGAGCTTTGATTTTGAGGCTGGAATATGGAGTTCAAGACACGGAAGGAATGGTCTTTTTCAATCAGGGCACAGCTGTTGCATTGCTCCGATTCTGGCTTTCAGTCATGGTTTTGGGTGCCTCAGCCGAGTTTTGGTTTCTTGAGCGGCAATTTCCTAAAGGATTTCTGGATCTGAGTTGGTTTTGCCTTCTTCCTTCCCAAATTTTGTATTCTGACGCAATACAAACACGAGTTTAGACAGCAGTTCCATTTTGAATTAAAAAAAAATCAAAACCAATTAGCGTGTCATGCTTAGAATTCTAGAGGCAGCATGACCAACATGAGTTTTTCTGTTTTGGAAAAAGAAATGGAACCCTTTTGCAGAGGGGAACGATAATTAATTCCCCAAATCAGTTTGCCAGCGATTTTCAGGGGAATTGAATGAGTTTTCCAAAGCCAGTCAGCTGGGAGGGGTGGAAGAATGCGGAAACAGCCTGTCTCCTGGTGACTAAATCAAGCCCACTATCAACAAGGACTCTTGCATTTCTTTGGCTCTTTTCACATTTTTCTTCTTTATCATGGTTTG
Source organism: Oryctolagus cuniculus (assembly GCF_964237555.1). Classification (NCBI taxonomy): domain Eukaryota; kingdom Metazoa; phylum Chordata; class Mammalia; order Lagomorpha; family Leporidae; genus Oryctolagus; species Oryctolagus cuniculus. The sequence goes on along the minus strand of NC_091444.1, from coordinate 81,530,717 downwards.
TAATGAATTTTCTGATGTGAGCTTTGATTCTGAGGCTGGAATATGGAGTTCAAGACACGGAAGGAATGGTCTTTTTCAATCAGGGCACCGCTGTTGGCTTGCTCCGATTCTGGCTTTCTGTCATGGTTTTGGGTGCCTTAGCAGAGTTTTGGTTTCTTGAGCGGCAATTTCCTAAAGGATTTCTGGGTCTGAGTTGGTTTTGCCTTCTTCCTTCCCAAATTTTGTATTCTGACGCAATACAAACATGAGTTTAGACAGCAGTTCCATTTTGAATTAAAAAAAAAAAATCAAAACCAATTAGCGTGTCATGCTTAGAATTCTAGAGGCAGCATGACCAACATGAGTTTTTGTGTTTTGGACAAAGAAATGGAACCCTTTTGCAGAGGGGAACGATAATTAATTCCCCAAATCAGTTTGCCAGCGATTTTCAGGTGAATTGAATGAGTTTTCCAAAGCCAGTCAGCTGGGAGGGGTGGATGAATCCGGAAACAGCCTGTTTCCTTGTGACTCAATCAAGCCAATATCAACAAGGACTCTTCCATTTCTTTGGCTCTTTTCACATTTTTCTTCTTTATCATGGTTTGTAATGAATTTTCTGATGTGAGCTTTGATTTTGAGGCTGGAATATGGAGTTCAAGACACGGAAGGAATGGTCTTTTTCAATCAGGGCACAGCTGTTGGCTTGCTCCGATTCTGGCTTTCTGTCATGGTTTTGGGTGCCTCAGCAGAGTTTTGGTTTCTTGAGCGGCAATTTCCTAAAGGATTTCTGGGTCTGAGTTGGTTTTGCCTTCTTCCTTCCCAAATTTTGTATTCTGACGCAATACAAACACGAGTTTAGACAGCAGATCCATTATGAAAGAAAAAACAAAACCAATGAGCGTGTCATGCTTAGAATTCTAGAGGCAGCACGACCAACATGAGTTTTTGTGTTTTGGACAAAGAAATGGAACCCTTTTGCAGAGGGGAACGATAATTAATTCCCCAAATCAGTTTGCCAGCGATTTTCAGGTGAATTGAATGAGTTTTCCAAAGCCAGTCAGCTGGGAGGGGTGGATGAATGCGGAAACAGCCTGTTTCCTTGTGACTAAATCAAGCCCACTATCAACAAGGACTCTTGCATTTCTTTGGCTCTTTTCACATTTTTCTTCTTTATCATGGTTTGTAATGAATTTTCTGATGTGAGCTTTGATATTGAGGCTGGAATATGGAGTTCAAGACACGGAAGGAATGGTCTTTTTCAATCAGGGCACAGCTGTTGCATTGCTCCGATTCTGGCTTTCTGTCATGGTTTTGGGTGCCTCAGCCGAGTTTTGGTTTCTTGAGCGCCAATTTCCTAAAGGATTTCTGGGTCTGAGTTGGTTTTGCCTTCTTCCTTCCCAAATTTTGTATTCTGACGCAATACAAACACGAGTTTAGACAGCAGTTCCATTTTGAATTAAAAAAAAATCAAAACCAATTAGCGTGTCATGCTTAGAATTCTAGAGGCAGCATGACCAACATGAGTTTTTGTGTTTTGGACAAAGAAATGGAACCCTTTTGCAGAGGGGAACGATAATTAATTCCCCAAATCAGTTTGCCAGCGATTTTCAGGTGAATTGAATGAGTTTTCCAAAGCCAGTCAGCTGGGAGGGGTGAATGAATCCAGAAATAGCCTGTTTCCTTGTGACTCAATCAAGCCCACTCTCAAAAAGGACTCTTCCATTTCTTTGGCTCTTTTCACATTTTTCTTCTTTATCATGGTTTGTAATGAATTTTCTGATGTGAGCTTTGATTTTGAGGCTGGAATATGGAGTTCAAGACACGGACGGAATGGTCTTTTTCAATCAGGGCACAGCTGTTGGCTTGCTCCGATTCTGGCTTTCTGTCATGGTTTTGGGTGCCTCAGCCGAGTTTTGGTTTCTTGAGCGGCAATTTCCTAAAGGATTTCTGGGTCTGAGTTGGTTTTGCCTTCTTCCTTCCCAAATTTTGTATTCTGACGCAATACAAACACGAGTTTAGACAGCAGATCCATTATGAAAGAAAAAACAAAACCAATTAGCGTGTCATGCTTAGAACTCTAGAGGCAGCACGACCAACATGAGTTTTTCTGTTTTGGACAAAGAAATGGAACCCTTTTGCAGAGGGCAACGATAATTAATTCCCCCAAATCAGTTTGCCAGCGATTTTCAGGTGAATTGAATGAGGTTTCCAAAGCCAGTCAGCTGGGAGGGGTGGATGAATCCGGAAACAGCCGGTTTCCTTGTGATTAAATCAAGCCCACCCTCAAAAAGGACTCTTCCATTTCTTTGGCTCTTTTCACATTTTTCTTCTTTATCATGGTTTGTAATGAATTTTCTGATGTGAGCTTTGATTTTGAGGCTGGAATATGGAGTTCAAGACACGGAAGGAATGGTCTTTTTCAATCAGGGCACAGCTGTTGGCTTGCTCCAATTCTGGCTTTCTGTCATGGTTTTGGGTGCCTCAGCCGAGTTTTGGTTTCTTGAGCGGCAATTTCCTAAAGGATTTCTGGGTCTGAGTTGGTTTTGCCTTCTTCCTTCCCAAATTTTGTATTCTGACGCAATACAAACACGAGTTTAGACAGCAGATCCATTTTGAAATAAAAAAAAAAAAAAACAATTAGCGTGTCATGCTTAGAATTCTAGAGGCAGCATGACCAACATGAGTTTTTGTGCTTTGGACAAAGAAATGGAACCCTTTTGCAGAGGGGAACGATAATTCATTCCCCAAATCAGTTTGCCAGCGATTTTCAGGTGAATTGAATGAGTTTTCCAAAGCCAGTCATCTGGGAGGGGTGGATGAATCCGGAAACAGCCTGTTTCCTTGTGATTAAATCAAGCCCACTCTCAAAAAGGACTCTTCCATTTCTTTGGCTCTTTTCACATTTTTCTTATTTATCATAGTTTGTAATGAATTTTCTGACGTGAGCTTTGATTTTGAGGCTGGAATATGGAGTTCAAGACACGGACGGAATGGTCTTTTTCAATCAGGGCACAGCTGTTGGCTTGCTCCGATTCTGGCTTTCTGTCATGGTTTTGGGTGCCTCAGCCGAGTTTTGGTTTCTTGAGCGGCAATTTCCTAAAGGATTTCTGGGTCTGAGTTGGTTTTGCCTTCTTCCTTCCCAAATTTTGTATTCTGACGCAATACAAACACGAGTTTAGACAGCAGATCCATTATGAAAGAAAACACAAAACCAATTAGCGTGTCATGCTTAGAACTCTAGAGGCAGCACGACCAACATGAGTTTTTGTGTTTTGGACAAAGAAATGGAACCCTTTTGCAGAGGGCAACGATAATTAATTCCCCCAAATCAGTTTGCCAGCGATTTTCAGGTGAATTGAATGAGGTTTCCAAAGCCAGTCAGCTGGGAGGGGTGGATGAATCCGGAAACAGCCTGTTTCCTTGTGATTAAATCAAGCCCACCCTCAAAAAGGACTCTTCCATTTCTTTGGCTCTTTTCACATTTTTCTTCTTTATCATGGTTTGTAATGAATTTTCTGATGTGAGCTTTGATTTTGAGGCTGGAATATGGAGTTCAAGACACGGAAGGAATGGTCTTTTTCAATCAGGGCACAGCTGTTGGCTTGCTCCAATTCTGGCTTTCTGTCATGGTTTTGGGTGCCTCAGCCGAGTTTTGGTTTCTTGAGCGGCAATTTCCTAAAGGATTTCTGGGTCTGAGTTGGTTTTGCCTTCTTCCTTCCCAAATTTTGTATTCTGACGCAATACAAACACGAGTTTAGACAGCAGATCCATTATGAAATAAAAAACAAAACCAATAAGCGTGTCATGCTTAGAATTCTAGAGGCAGCATGACCAACATGAGTTTTTCTGTTTTGGAAAAAGAAATGGAACCCTTTTGCAGAGGGGAACGATAATTAATTCCCCAAATCAGTTTGCCAGCGATTTTCAGGGGAATTGAATGAGTTTTCCAAAGCCAGTCAGCTGGGAGGGGTGGAAGAATGCGGAAACAGCCTGTCTCCTGGTGACTAAATCAAGCCCACTATCAACAAGGACTCTTGCATTTCTTTGGCTCTTTTCACATTTTTCTTCTTTATCATGGTTTGTAATGAATTTTCTGATGTGAGCTTTGATTCTGAGGCTGGAATATGGAGTTCAAGACACGGAAGGAATGGTCTTTTTCAATCAGGGCACCGCTGTTGGCTTGCTCCGATTCTGGCTTTCTGTCATGGTTTTGGGTGCCTTAGCAGAGTTTTGGTTTCTTGAGCGGCAATTTCCTAAAGGATTTCTGGGTCTGAGTTGGTTTTGCCTTCTTCCTTCCCAAATTTTGTATTCTGACGCAATACAAACATGAGTTTAGACAGCAGTTCCATTTTGAATTAAAAAAAAAAAATCAAAACCAATTAGCGTGTCATGCTTAGAATTCTAGAGGCAGCATGACCAACATGAGTTTTTGTGTTTTGGACAAAGAAATGGAACCCTTTTGCAGAGGGGAACGATAATTAATTCCCCAAATCAGTTTGCCAGCGATTTTCAGGTGAATTGAATGAGTTTTCCAAAGCCAGTCAGCTGGGAGGGGTGGATGAATCCGGAAACAGCCTGTTTCCTTGTGACTCAATCAAGCCAATATCAACAAGGACTCTTCCATTTCTTTGGCTCTTTTCACATTTTTCTTCTTTATCATGGTTTGTAATGAATTTTCTGATGTGAGCTTTGATTTTGAGGCTGGAATATGGAGTTCAAGACACGGAAGGAATGGTCTTTTTCAATCAGGGCACAGCTCTTGGCTTGCTCCGATTCTGGCTTTCTGTCATGGTTTTGGGTGCCTCAGCAGAGTTTTGGTTTCTTGAGCGGCAATTTCCTAAAGGATTTCTGGGTCTGAGTTGGTTTTGCCTTCTTCCTTCCCAAATTTTGTATTCTGACGCAATACAAACACGAGTTTAGACAGCAGATCCATTATGAAAGAAAAAACAAAACCAATGAGCGTGTCATGCTTAGAATTCTAGAGGCAGCACGACCAACATGAGTTTTTGTGTTTTGGACAAAGAAATGGAACCCTTTTGCAGAGGGGAACGATAATTAATTCCCCAAATCAGTTTGCCAGCGATTTTCAGGTGAATTGAATGAGTTTTCCAAAGCCAGTCAGCTGGGAGGGGTGGATGAATGCGGAAACAGCCTGTTTCCTTGTGACTAAATCAAGCCCACTATCAACAAGGACTCTTGCATTTCTTTGGCTCTTTTCACATTTTTCTTCTTTATCATGGTTTGTAATGAATTTTCTGATGTGAGCTTTGATATTGAGGCTGGAATATGGAGTTCAAGACACGGAAGGAATGGTCTTTTTCAATCAGGGCACAGCTGTTGCATTGCTCCGATTCTGGCTTTCTGTCATGGTTTTGGGTGCCTCAGCCGAGTTTTGGTTTCTTGAGCGCCAATTTCCTAAAGGATTTCTGGGTCTGAGTTGGTTTTGCCTTCTTCCTTCCCAAATTTTGTATTCTGACGCAATACAAACACGAGTTTAGACAGCAGTTCCATTTTGAATTAAAAAAAAATCAAAACCAATTAGCGTGTCATGCTTAGAATTCTAGAGGCAGCATGACCAACATGAGTTTTTGTGTTTTGGACAAAGAAATGGAACCCTTTTGCAGAGGGGAACGATAATTAATTCCCCAAATCAGTTTGCCAGCGATTTTCAGGTGAATTGAATGAGTTTTCCAAAGCCAGTCAGCTGGGAGGGGTGGATGAATCCAGAAATAGCCTGTTTCCTTGTGACTCAATCAAGCCCACTCTCAAAAAGGACTCTTCCATTTCTTTGGCTCTTTTCACATTTTTCTTCTTTATCATGGTTTGTAATGAATTTTCTGATGTGAGCTTTGATTTTGAGGCTGGAATATGGAGTTCAAGACACGGACGGAATGGTCTTTTTCAATCAGGGCACAGCTGTTGGCTTGCTCCGATTCTGGCTTTCTGTCATGGTTTTGGGTGCCTCAGCCGAGTTTTGGTTTCTTGAGCGGCAATTTCCTAAAGGATTTCTGGGTCTGAGTTGGTTTTGCCTTCTTCCTTCCCAAATTTTGTATTCTGACGCAATACAAACACGAGTTTAGACAGCAGATCCATTATGAAAGAAAAAACAAAACCAATTAGCGTGTCATGCTTAGAACTCTAGAGGCAGCACGACCAACATGAGTTTTTCTGTTTTGGACAAAGAAATGGAACCCTTTTGCAGAGGGCAACGATAATTAATTCCCCCAAATCAGTTTGCCAGCGATTTTCAGGTGAATTGAATGAGGTTTCCAAAGCCAGTCAGCTGGGAGGGGTGGATGAATCCGGAAACAGCCGGTTTCCTTGTGATTAAATCAAGCCCACCCTCAAAAAGGACTCTTCCATTTCTTTGGCTCTTTTCACATTTTTCTTCTTTATCATGGTTTGTAATGAATTTTCTGATGTGAGCTTTGATTTTGAGGCTGGAATATGGAGTTCAAGACACGGAAGGAATGGTCTTTTTCAATCAGGGCACAGCTGTTGGCTTGCTCCAATTCTGGCTTTCTGTCATGGTTTTGGGTGCCTCAGCCGAGTTTTGGTTTCTTGAGCGGCAATTTCCTAAAGGATTTCTGGGTCTGAGTTGGTTTTGCCTTCTTCCTTCCCAAATTTTGTATTCTGACGCAATACAAACACGAGTTTAGACAGCAGATCCATTTTGAAATAAAAAAAAAAAAAAACAATTAGCGTGTCATGCTTAGAATTCTAGAGGCAGCATGACCAACATGAGTTTTTGTGCTTTGGACAAAGAAATGGAACCCTTTTGCAGAGGGGAACGATAATTCATTCCCCAAATCAGTTTGCCAGCGATTTTCAGGTGAATTGAATGAGTTTTCCAAAGCCAGTCATCTGGGAGGGGTGGATGAATCCGGAAACAGCCTGTTTCCTTGTGATTAAATCAAGCCCACTCTCAAAAAGGACTCTTCCATTTCTTTGGCTCTTTTCACATTTTTCTTATTTATCATAGTTTGTAATGAATTTTCTGACGTGAGCTTTGATTTTGAGGCTGGAATATGGAGTTCAAGACACGGACGGAATGGTCTTTTTCAATCAGGGCACAGCTGTTGGCTTGCTCCGATTCTGGCTTTCTGTCATGGTTTTGGGTGCCTCAGCCGAGTTTTGGTTTCTTGAGCGGCAATTTCCTAAAGGATTTCTGGGTCTGAGTTGGTTTTGCCTTCTTCCTTCCCAAATTTTGTATTCTGACGCAATACAAACACGAGTTTAGACAGCAGATCCATTATGAAAGAAAACACAAAACCAATTAGCGTGTCATGCTTAGAACTCTAGAGGCAGCACGACCAACATGAGTTTTTGTGTTTTGGACAAAGAAATGGAACCCTTTTGCAGAGGGCAACGATAATTAATTCCCCCAAATCAGTTTGCCAGCGATTTTCAGGTGAATTGAATGAGGTTTCCAAAGCCAGTCAGCTGGGAGGGGTGGATGAATCCGGAAACAGCCTGTTTCCTTGTGATTAAATCAAGCCCACCCTCAAAAAGGACTCTTCCATTTCTTTGGCTCTTTTCACATTTTTCTTCTTTATCATGGTTTGTAATGAATTTTCTGATGTGAGCTTTGATTTTGAGGCTGGAATATGGAGTTCAAGACACGGAAGGAATGGTCTTTTTCAATCAGGGCACAGCTGTTGGCTTGCTCCAATTCTGGCTTTCTGTCATGGTTTTGGGTGCCTCAGCCGAGTTTTGGTTTCTTGAGCGGCAATTTCCTAAAGGATTTCTGGGTCTGAGTTGGTTTTGCCTTCTTCCTTCCCAAATTTTGTATTCTGACGCAATACAAACACGAGTTTAGACAGCAGATCCATTATGAAATAAAAAACAAAACCAATAAGCGTGTCATGCTTAGAATTCTAGAGGCAGCACGACCAACATGAGTTTTTCTGTTTTGGAAAAAGAAATGGAACCCTTTTGCAGAGGGGAACGAATATTCATTCCCCAAATCAGTTTGCCAGCGATTTTCAGGTGAATTGAATGAGTTTTCCAAAGCCAGTCAGCTGGGAGGGGTGGATGAATCCGGAAACAGCCTGTTTCCTTGTGATTAAATCAAGCCCACTCTCAACAAGGACTCTTCCATTTCTTTGGCTCTTTTCACATTTTTCTTATTTATCATAGTTTGTAATGAATTTTCTGACGTGAGCTTTGATTTTGAGGCTGGAATATGGAATTCAAGACACGGAAGGAATGGTCTTTTTCAATCAGGGCACAGCTGTTGGCTTGCTCCGATTCTGGCTTTCAGTCATGGTTTTGGGTGCCTCAGCCGAGTTTTGGTTTCTTGAGCGGCAATTTCCTAAAGGATTTCTGGGTCTGAGTTGGTTTTGCCTTCTTCCTTCCCAAATTTTGTATTCTGACGCAATACAAACATGAGTTTAGACAGCAGTTCCATTTTGAATTAAAAAAAAAAAAATCAAAACCAATTAGCGTGTCATGCTTAGAATTCTAGAGGCAGCATGACCAACATGAGTTTTTGTGTTTTGGACAAAGAAATGGAACCCTTTTGCAGAGGGGAACGATAATTAATTCCCCAAATCAGTTTGCCAGCGATTTTCAGGTGAATTGAATGAGTTTTCCAAAGCCAGTCAGCTGGGAGGGGTGGATGAATCCGGAAACAGCCTGTTTCCTTGTGACTCAATCAAGCCAATATCAACAAGGACTCTTCCATTTCTTTGGCTCTTTTCACATTTTTCTTCTTTATCATGGTTTGTAATGAATTTTCTGATGTGAGCTTTGATTTTGAGGCTGGAATATGGAGTTCAAGACACGGAAGGAATGGTCTTTTTCAATCAGGGCACAGCTCTTGGCTTGCTCCGATTCTGGCTTTCTGTCATGGTTTTGGGTGCCTCAGCAGAGTTTTGGTTTCTTGAGCGGCAATTTCCTAAAGGATTTCTGGGTCTGAGTTGGTTTTGCCTTCTTCCTTCCCAAATTTTGTATTCTGACGCAATACAAACACGAGTTTAGACAGCAGATCCATTATGAAAGAAAAAACAAAACCAATGAGCGTGTCATGCTTAGAATTCTAGAGGCAGCACGACCAACATGAGTTTTTGTGTTTTGGACAAAGAAATGGAACCCTTTTGCAGAGGGGAACGATAATTAATTCCCCAAATCAGTTTGCCAGCGATTTTCAGGTGAATTGAATGAGTTTTCCAAAGCCAGTCAGCTGGGAGGGGTGGATGAATGCGGAAACAGCCTGTTTCCTTGTGACTAAATCAAGCCCACTATCAACAAGGACTCTTGCATTTCTTTGGCTCTTTTCACATTTTTCTTCTTTATCATGGTTTGTAATGAATTTTCTGATGTGAGCTTTGATATTGAGGCTGGAATATGGAGTTCAAGACACGGAAGGAATGGTCTTTTTCAATCAGGGCACAGCTGTTGCATTGCTCCGATTCTGGCTTTCTGTCATGGTTTTGGGTGCCTCAGCCGAGTTTTGGTTTCTTGAGCGCCAATTTCCTAAAGGATTTCTGGGTCTGAGTTGGTTTTGCCTTCTTCCTTCCCAAATTTTGTATTCTGACGCAATACAAACACGAGTTTAGACAGCAGTTCCATTTTGAATTAAAAAAAAATCAAAACCAATTAGCGTGTCATGCTTAGAATTCTAGAGGCAGCATGACCAACATGAGTTTTTGTGTTTTGGACAAAGAAATGTAACCCTTTTGCAGAGGGGAACGATAATTAATTCCCCAAATCAGTTTGCCAGCGATTTTCAGGTGAATTGAATGAGTTTTCCAAAGCCAGTCAGCTGGGAGGGGTGGATGAATCCAGAAATAGCCTGTTTCCTTGTGACTCAATCAAGCCCACTCTCAAAAAGGACTCTTCCATTTCTTTGGCTCTTTTCACATTTTTCTTCTTTATCATGGTTTGTAATGAATTTTCTGATGTGAGCTTTGATTTTGAGGCTGGAATATGGAGTTCAAGACACGGACGGAATGGTCTTTTTCAATCAGGGCACAGCTGTTGGCTTGCTCCGATTCTGGCTTTCTGTCATGGTTTTGGGTGCCTCAGCCGAGTTTTGGTTTCTTGAGCGGCAATTTCCTAAAGGATTTCTGGGTCTGAGTTGGTTTTGCCTTCTTCCTTCCCAAATTTTGTATTCTGACGCAATACAAACACGAGTTTAGACAGCAGATCCATTATGAAAGAAAAAACAAAACCAATTAGCGTGTCATGCTTAGAACTCTAGAGGCAGCACGACCAACATGAGTTTTTCTGTTTTGGACAAAGAAATGGAACCCTTTTGCAGAGGGCAACGATAATTAATTCCCCCAAATCAGTTTGCCAGCGATTTTCAGGTGAATTGAATGAGGTTTCCAAAGCCAGTCAGCTGGGAGGGGTGGATGAATCCGGAAACAGCCGGTTTCCTTGTGATTAAATCAAGCCCACCCTCAAAAAGGACTCTTCCATTTCTTTGGCTCTTTTCACATTTTTCTTCTTTATCATGGTTTGTAATGAATTTTCTGATGTGAGCTTTGATTTTGAGGCTGGAATATGGAGTTCAAGACACGGAAGGAATGGTCTTTTTCAATCAGGGCACAGCTGTTGGCTTGCTCCAATTCTGGCTTTCTGTCATGGTTTTGGGTGCCTCAGCCGAGTTTTGGTTTCTTGAGCGGCAATTTCCTAAAGGATTTCTGGGTCTGAGTTGGTTTTGCCTTCTTCCTTCCCAAATTTTGTATTCTGACGCAATACAAACACGAGTTTAGACAGCAGATCCATTTTGAAATAAAAAAAAAAAAAAACAATTAGCGTGTCATGCTTAGAATTCTAGAGGCAGCATGACCAACATGAGTTTTTGTGCTTTGGACAAAGAAATGGAACCCTTTTGCAGAGGGGAACGATAATTCATTCCCCAAATCAGTTTGCCAGCGATTTTCAGGTGAATTGAATGAGTTTTCCAAAGCCAGTCATCTGGGAGGGGTGGATGAATCCGGAAACAGCCTGTTTCCTTGTGATTAAATCAAGCCCACTCTCAAAAAGGACTCTTCCATTTCTTTGGCTCTTTTCACATTTTTCTTATTTATCATAGTTTGTAATGAATTTTCTGACGTGAGCTTTGATTTTGAGGCTGGAATATGGAGTTCAAGACACGGACGGAATGGTCTTTTTCAATCAGGGCACAGCTGTTGGCTTGCTCCGATTCTGGCTTTCTGTCATGGTTTTGGGTGCCTCAGCCGAGTTTTGGTTTCTTGAGCGGCAATTTCCTAAAGGATTTCTGGGTCTGAGTTGGTTTTGCCTTCTTCCTTCCCAAATTTTGTATTCTGACGCAATACAAACACGAGTTTAGACAGCAGATCCATTATGAAAGAAAACACAAAACCAATTAGCGTGTCATGCTTAGAACTCTAGAGGCAGCACGACCAACATGAGTTTTTGTGTTTTGGACAAAGAAATGGAACCCTTTTGCAGAGGGCAACGATAATTAATTCCCCCAAATCAGTTTGCCAGCGATTTTCAGGTGAATTGAATGAGGTTTCCAAAGCCAGTCAGCTGGGAGGGGTGGATGAATCCGGAAACAGCCTGTTTCCTTGTGATTAAATCAAGCCCACCCTCAAAAAGGACTCTTCCATTTCTTTGGCTCTTTTCACATTTTTCTTCTTTATCATGGTTTGTAATGAATTTTCTGATGTGAGCTTTGATTTTGAGGCTGGAATATGGAGTTCAAGACACGGAAGGAATGGTCTTTTTCAATCAGGGCACAGCTGTTGGCTTGCTCCAATTCTGGCTTTCTGTCATGGTTTTGGGTGCCTCAGCCGAGTTTTGGTTTCTTGAGCGGCAATTTCCTAAAGGATTTCTGGGTCTGAGTTGGTTTTGCCTTCTTCCTTCCCAAATTTTGTATTCTGACGCAATACAAACACGAGTTTAGACAGCAGATCCATTATGAAATAAAAAACAAAACCAATAAGCGTGTCTTGCTTAGAATTCTAGAGGCAGCACGACCAACATGAGTTTTTCTGTTTTGGAAAAAGAAATGGAACCCTTTTGCAGAGGGGAACGAATATTCATTCCCCAAATCAGTTTGCCAGCGATTTTCAGGTGAATTGAATGAGTTTTCCAAAGCCAGTCAGCTGGGAGGGGTGGATGAATCCGGAAACAGCCTGTTTCCTTGTGATTAAATCAAGCCCACTCTCAACAAGGACTCTTCCATTTCTTTGGCTCTTTTCACATTTTTCTTATTTATCATAGTTTGTAATGAATTTTCTGACGTGAGCTTTGATTTTGAGGCTGGAATATGGAATTCAAGACACGGAAGGAATGGTCTTTTTCAATCAGGGCACAGCTGTTGGCTTGCTCCGATTCTGGCTTTCTGTCATGGTTTTGGGTGCCTCAGCCGAGTTTTGGTTTCTTGAGCGGCAATTTCCTAAAGGATTTCTGGGTCTGAGTTGGTTTTGCCTTCTTCCTTCCCAAATTTTGTATTCTGACGCAATACAAACACGAGTTTAGACAGCAGATCCATTATGAAAGAAAAAACAAAACCAATTAGCGTGTCATGCTTAGAACTCTAGAGGCAGCACGACCAACATGAGTTTTTGTGTTTTGGACAAAGAAATGGAACCCTTTTGCAGAGGGGAACGATAATTCATTCCCCAAATCAGTTTGCCAGCGATTTTCAGGTGAATTGAATGAGTTTTCCAAAGCCAGTCAGCTGGCAGGGGTGGATGAATGCGGAAACAGCCTGTTTCCTTGTGACTAAATCAAGCCCACTATCAACAAGGACTCTTGCATTTCTTTGGCTCTTTTCACATTTTTCTTCTTTATCATGGTTTGTAATGAATTTTCTGATGTGAGCTTTGATTTTGAGGCTGGAATATGGAGTTCAAGACACGGAAGGAATGGTCTTTTTCAATCAGGGCACAGCTGTTGGCTTGCTCCGATTCTGGCTTTCTGTCATGGTTTTGGGTGCCTCAGCCGAGTTTTGGTTTCTTGAGCGGCAATTTCCTAAAGGATTTCTGGGTCTGAGTTGGTTTTGCCTTCTTCCTTCCCAAATTTTGTATTCTGACGCAATACAAACACGAGTTTAGACAGCAGATCCATTATGAAAGAAAAAACAAAACCAATTAGCGTGTCATGCTTAGAACTCTAGAGGCAGCACGACCAACATGAGTTTTTGTGTTTTGGAAAAAGAAATGGAACCCTTTTGCAGAGGGGAACGATAATTAATTCCCCCAAATCAGTTTGCCAGCGATTTTCAGGGGAATTGAATGAGTTTTCCAAAGCCAGTCAGCTGGGAGGGGTGGATGAATCCGGAAACAGCCTGTTTCCTTGTGACTCAATCAAGCCCACTCTCAAAAAGGACTCTTCCATTTCTTTGGCTCTTTTCACATTTTTCTTCTTTATCATGGTTTGTAATGAATTTTCTGATGTGAGCTTTGATTTTGAGGCTGGAATATGGAGTTCAAGACACGGACGGAATGGTCTTTTTCAATCAGGGCACAGCTCTTGGCTTGCTCCGATTCTGGCTTTCTGTCATGGTTTTGGGTGCCTCAGCCGAGTTTTGGTTTCTTGAGCGCCAATTTCCTAAAGGATTTCTCGGTCTGAGTTGGTTTTGCCTTCTTCCTTCCCAAATTTTGTATTCTGACGCAATACAAACACGAGTTTAGACAGCAGATCCATTATGAAATAAAAAACAAAACCAATGAGCGTGTCATGCTTAGACCTCTAGAGGCAGCACGACCAACATGAGTTTTTGTGTTTTGGACAAAGAAATGGAACCCTTTTGCAGAGGGGAACGATAATTCATTCCCCAAATCAGTTTGCCAGGATTTTCAGGTGAATTGAATGAGTTTTCCAAAGCCAGTCAGCTGGGAGGGGTGGATGAATCCGGAAACAGCCTGTTTCCTTGTGACTCAATCAAGCCAATATCAAAAAGGACTCTTCCATTTCTTTGGCTCTTTTCACATTTTTCTTCTTTATCATGGTTTGTAATGAATTTTCTGATGTGAGCTTTGATTTTGAGGCTGGAATATGGAGTTCAAGACACGGACGGAATGGTCTTTTTCAATCAGGGCACAGCTGTTGGCTTGCTCCGATTCTGGCTTTCTGTCATGGTTTTGGGTGCCTCAGCCGAGTTTTGGTTTCTTGAGCGGCAATTTCCTAAAGGATTTCTGGGTCTGAGTTGGTTTTGCCTTCTTCCTTCCCAAATTTTGTATTCTGACGCAATACAAACACGAGTTTAGACAGCAAATCCATTATGAAAGAAAAAACAAAACCAATTAGCGTGTCATGCTTAGAACTCTAGAGGCAGCACGACCAACATGAGTTTTTGTGTTTTGGACAAAGAAATGGAACCCTTTTGCAGAGGGGAACGATAATTAATTCCCCCAAATCAGTTTGCCAGCGATTTTCAGGTGAATTGAATGAGTTTTCCAAAGCCAGTCATCTGGGAGGGGTGGATGAATCCGGAAACAGCCGGTTTCCTTGTGATTAAATCAAGCCCACCCTCAAAAAGGACTCTTCCATTTCTTTGGCTCTTTTCACATTTTTCTTCTTTATCATGGTTTGTAATGAATTTTCTGATGTGAGCTTTGATTTTGAGGCTGGAATATGGAGTTCAAGACACGGAAGGAATGGTCTTTTTCAATCAGGGCACAGCTGTTGGCTTGCTCCAATTCTGGCTTTCTGTCATGGTTTTGGGTGCCTCAGCCGAGTTTTGGTTTCTTGAGCGGCAATTTACTAAAGGATTTCTGGGTCTGAGTTGGTTTTGCCTTCTTCCTTCCCAAATTTTGTATTCTGACGCAATACAAACACAAGTTTAGACAGCAGATCCATTATGAAATAAAAAACAAAACCAATTAGCGTGTCATGCTTAGAATTCTAGAGGCAGCACGACCAACATGAGTTTTTGTGTTTTGGAAAAAGAAATGGAACCCTTTTGCAGAGGGGAACGAATATTCATTCCCCAAATCAGTTTGCCAGCGATTTTCAGGTGAATTGAATGAGTTTTCCAAAGCCAGTCAGCTGGGAGGGGTGGATGAATCCGGAAACAGCCTGTTTCCTTGGGACTAAATCAAGCCCACTATCAAAAAGGAATCTTCCATTTCTTTGGCTCTTTTCACATTTTTCTTCTTAATCATGGTTTGTAATGAATTTTCTGATGTGAGCTTTGATTTTGAGGCTCTAATATGGAGTTCAAGACACGGAAGGCATGGTCTTTTTCTTTTTTTTTTTTTATTTATTTTTATTTTTTTATTTATTTTTTTTTGACAGGCAGAGTGGACAGTGAGAGAGAGAGACAGAGAGAAAGGTCTTCCTTTGCCGTTGGTTCACCCTCCAATGGCCGCCGCGCCCAGCGCGCTGCGGCCGGCGCACCGCGCTGATCCGATGGCAGGAGCCAGGAGCCAGGTGCTTTTCCTGGTCTCCCATGGGGTGCAGGGCCCAAGCACCTGGGCCATCCTCCACTGCACTCCCTGGCCACAGCAGAGGGCTGGCCTGGAAGAGGGGCAACCAGGACAGAATCCGGTGCCCCAACCGGGACTAGAACCCGGTGTGCCGGCGCCGCTAGGCGGAGGATTAGCCTAGTGAGCCGCGGCGCCGGCATGGCATGGTCTTTTTCAATCAGGGCACAGCTGTTGGCTTGCTCCAATTCTGGCTTTCTGTCATGGTTTTGGGTGCCTCAGCCGAGTTTTGGTTTCTTGAGCGGCAATTTCCTAAAGGATTTCAGGGTCTGAGTTGGTTTTGCCTTCTTCCTTCCCAAATTTTGAATTCTGACGCAATACAAACACGAGTTTAGACAGCAGCTCCATTATGAAATAAAAAAAAACAAAACCAATTCGCGTGTCATGCTTAGAATTCTAGAGGCAGCACGTCCAACATGAGTTTTTGTGTTTTGGAAAAAGAAATGGAAGCCTTTTGCAGAGGGGAACGATAATTCATTCCCCAAATCAGTTTGCCAGTGATTTTCAGGTGAATTGAATGAGTTTTCCAAAGCCAGTCAGCTGGCAGGGGTGGATGAATCCGGAAACAGCCTGTTTCCTTGTGATTAAATCAAGCCCACTCTCAAAAAGGACTCTTCCATTTCTTTGGCTCTTTTCACATTTTTCTTCTTTATCATGGTTTGTAATGAATTTTCTGATGGGAGCTTTGATTCTGAGGCTGGAATATGGAGTTCAAGACACGGAAGGAATGGTCTTTTTCAATCAGGGCACAGCTGTTGGCTTGCTCCAATTCTGGCTTTCTGTCATGGTTTTGGGTGCCTCAGCCGAGTTTTGGTTTCTTGAGCGGCAATTTCCTAAAGGATTTCTGGGTCTGAGTTGGTTTTGCCTTCTTCCTTCCCAAATTTTGTATTCTGACGCAATACAAACACGAGTTTAGACAGCAGATCCAGTATGAAATAAAAAAAACAAAACCGATTAGCGAGTCATGCTTAGAATTCTAGAGGCAGCACGACCAACATGAGTTTTTGTGTTTTGGAAAAAGAAATGGAAGCCTTTTGCAGATTGGAACGATAATTCATTCCCCAAATCAGTTTGCCAGCGATTTTCAGGTGAATTGAATGAGTTTTCCAAAGCCAGTCAGCTGGGAGGGGTGGATGAATCCGGAAACAGCCTGTTTCCTTGTGACTAAATCAAGCCCACTATCAAAAAGGACTCTTCCATTTCTTTGGCGCTTTTCACATTTTTCTTCTTTATCATGGTTTGTAATGAATTTTCTGATGTGAGCTTTGATTTTGAGGCTGGAATATGGAGTTCAAGACCCGGAAGGCATGGTCTTTTTCAATCAGGGCACAGCTGTTGGCTTGCTCCAATTCTGGCTTTCTGTCATGGTTTTGGGTGCCTCAGCCGAGTTTTGGTTTCTTGAGCGCCAATTTCCTAAAGGATTTCTGGGTCTGAGTTGGTTTTGCCTTCTTCCTTCCCAAATGTTGTATTCTGACGCAATACAAACACGAGTTTAGACAGCAGATCCATTATGAAATAAAAAAAAAACAAAACAAAACCAATTAGCGTGTCATGCTTAGAATTCTAGAGGCAGCACGACCAACATGAGTTTTTGTGTTTTGGAAAATGAAATGGAAGCCTTTTGCAGAGGGGAACGATAATTCATTCCCCCAAATCAGTTTGCCAGCGATTTTCAGGGGAATTGAATGAGTTTTCCAAAGCCAGTCAGCTGGGAGGGGTGGATGAATCCGGAAACAGCCTGTTTCCTTGTGACTAAATCAAGCCCACTATCAAAAAGGACTCTTCCATTTCTTTGGCTCTTTTCACATTTTTCCTCTTTATCATGGTTTGTAATGAATTTTCTGATGTGAGCTTTGATTTTGAGGCTGGAATATGGAGTTCAAGACACGGAAGGCATGGTCCTTTTCAATCAGGGCACAGCTGTTGGCTTGCTCCAATTCTGGCTTTCTGTCATGCTTTTGGGTGCCTCAGCCGAGTTTTGGTTTCTTGAGCGGCAATTTCCTAAATAATTTCTGGGTCTGAGTTGGTTTTGCCTTCTTCCTTCCCAAATGTTGTATTCTGACGCAATACAAACACGAGTTTAGACAGCAGATCCATTAGGAAATAAAGAAAAAACAAAACCAATTAGCGTGTCATGCTCAGAATTCTAGAGGCAACATGACCAACATGAGTTTTTGTGTTTTGGAAAAAGAAATGGAACCCTTTTGCAGAGGGGAATGATAATTAATTCCCCAAATCAGTTTGATAGCAATTTTCAGGTGAATTGAATGAGTTTTCCAAAGCCAGTCAGCTGGGAGGGGTGGATGAATCCGGAAACAGCCTGTCTCCTTGTGATTAAATCAAGCCCACTCTCAAAAAGGACTCTTCCATTTCTTTGGCTCTTTTCACATTTTTCCTCTTTATCATGGTTTGTAATGAATTTTCTGATGTGAGCTTTGATTTTGAGGCTGGAATATGGAATTCAAGACACGGAAGGCATGGTCCTTTTCAATCAGGGCACAGCTGTTGGCTTGCTCCAATTCTGGCTTTCTGTCATGGTTTTGGGTGCCTCAGCCGAGTTTTGGTTTCTTGAGCGGCAATTTCCTAAAGGATTTCTGGGTCTGAGTTGGTTTTGCCTTCTTCCTTCCCAAATTTTGTATTCTGACGCAATACAAACACGAGTTTAGACAGCAGATCCATTATGAAATTAAAAAAAACAAAACCAATTAGCGAGTCATGCTTAGAATTCTAGAGGCAGCACGACCAACATGAGTTTTTGTGTTTTGGAAAAAGAAATGGAAGCCTTTTGCAGAGGGGAACGATAATTCATTCCCCAAATCAGTTTGCCAGCGATTTTCAGGTGAATTGAATGAGTTTTCCAAAGCCAGTCAGCTGGGAGGGGTGGATGAATCCGGAAACAGCCTGTTTCCTTGGGACTAAATCAAGCCCACTCTCAAAAAGGACTCTTCCATTTCTTTGGCTCTTTTCACATTTTTCTCGTTTATCATGGTTTGTAATGAATTTTCTGATGTGAGCTTTGATTTTGAGGCTGGAATATGGAGTTCAAGACCCGGAAGGCATGGTCTTTTTCAATCAGGGCACAGCTGTTGGCTTGCTCCAATTCTGGCTTTCTGTCATGGTTTTGGGTGCCTCAGCCGAGTTTTGGTTTCTTGAGCGCCAATTTCCTAAAGGATTTCTGGGTCTGAGTTGGTTTTGCCTTCTTCCTTCCCAAATTTTGTATTCTGACGCAATACAAACACGAGTTTAGACAGCAGATCCATTACTAAATAAAAAAAAAAAAAAAACAAAACCAATTCGCGTGTCATGCTTAGAATTCTAGAGGCAGCACGACCAACATGAGTTTTTGTGTTTTGGAAAAAGAAATGGAAGCCTTTTGCAGAGGGGAACGATAATTCATTCCCCAAATCAGTTTGCCAGCGATTTTCAGGTGAATTGAATGAGTTTTCCAAAGCCAGTCAGCTGGCAGGGGTGGATGAATCCGGAAACAGCCTGTTTCCTTGGGACTAAATCAAGCCCACTATCAAAAAGGACTCTTCCATTTCTTTGGCTCTTTTCACATTTTTCTTCTTTATCATGGTTTGTACTGAATTTAATGATGGGAGCTTTGATTTTGAGGCTGGAATATGGAGTTCAAGACCCGGAAGGCATGGTCTTTTTCAATCAGGGCACAGCTGTTGGTTTGCTCCAATTCTGGCTTTCTGTCATGGTTTTGGGTGCCTCAGCCGAGTTTTGGTTTCTTGAGCGGCAATTTCCTAAAGGATTTCTGGGTCTGAGTTGGTTTTGCCTTCTTCCTTCCCAAATTTTGTATTCTGACGCAATACAAACACGAGTTTAGACAGCAGATCAATTATGAAAGAAAAAACAATACCAAAGAGCGTGTCATGCTTAGAATTCTAGAGGCAGCACGACCAACATGAGATTTTGTGTTTTGGAAAAAGAAATGGAAGCCTTTTGCAGAGGGGAACGATAATTCATTCCCCAAATCAGTTTGCCAGCAATTTTCAGGGGAATTGAATGAGTTTTCCAAAGCCAGTCAGCTGGGAGGGGTGGATGAATCCGGAAACAGCCTGTTTCCTTGGGACTAAATCAAGCCCACTCTCAAAAAGGACTCTTCCATTTCTTTGGCTCTTTTCACATTTTTCTTCTTTATCATGGTTTGTAATGAATTTTCTGATGGGAGCTTTGATTTTGAGGCTGGAATATGGAGTTCAAGACCCGGAAGGAATGGTCTTTTTCAATCAGGGCACAGCTGTTGGCTTGCTCCAATTCTGGCTTTCTGTCATGGTTTTGGGTGCCTCAGCCGAGTTTTGGTTTCTTGAGCGCCAATTTCCTAAAGGATTTCTGGGTCTGAGTTGGTTTTGCCTTCTTCCTTCCCAAATTTTGTATTAAGACGCAATACAAACACGAGTTTAGACAGCACCTCCATTATGAAATAAAAAAAAACAAAACCAATTAGCGTGTCATGCTTAGAATTCTAGAGGCAGCACGACCAACATGAGTTTTTGTGTTTTGGAAAAAGAAATGGAAGCCTTTTGCAGAGGGGAACGATAATTCATTCCCCCAAATCAGTTTGCCAGCGATTTTCAGGGGAATTGAATGAGTTTTCCAAAGCCAGTCAGCTGGGAGGGGTGGATGAATCCGGAAACAGCCTGTTTCCTTGTGATTAAATCAAGCCCACTCTCAAAAAGGACTCTTCCATTTCTTTGGCTCTTTTCACATTTTTCTTCTTTATCATGGTTTGTAATGAATTTTCTGATGTGAGCTTTGATTCTGAGGCTGGAATATGGAGTTCAAGACCCGGAAGGAATGGTCTTTTTCAATCAGGGCACAGCTGTTGGGTTGCTCCAATTCTGGCTGTCTGTCATGGTTTTGGGTGCCTCAGCCGAGTTTTGGTTTCTTGGGCGGCAATTTCCTAAAGGATTTCTGGGTCTGAGTTGGTTTTGCCTTCTTCCTTCCCAAATTTTGTATTCTGACGCAATACAAACACGAGTTTAGGCAGCAGCTCCATTATAAAATTAAAAAAAAAAACCAATTAGCGAGTCATGCTTAGAATTCTAGAGGCAGCACGACCAACATGAGTTTTTGTGTTTTGGAAAAAGAAATGGAAGCCTTTTGCCGAGGGGAACGATAATTCATTCCCCAAATCAGTTTGCCAGCGATTTTCAGGGGAATTGAATGAGTTTTCCAAAGCCAGTCAGCTGGGAGGGGTGGATGAATGCGGAAACAGCCTGTTTCCTTGGGACTCAATCAAGCCCACTATCAAAAAGGACTCTTGCATTTCTTTGGCTCTTTTCACATTTTTCTCGTTTATCATGGTTTGTAATGAATTTTCTGATGTGAGCTTTGATTTTGAGGCTGGAATATGGAGTTCAAGACCCGGAAGGCATGGTCTTTTTCAATCAGGGCACAGCTGTTGGCTTGCTCCAATTCTGGCTTTCTGTCATGGTTTTGGGTGCCTCAGCCGAGTTTTGGTTTCTTGAGCGGCAATTTCCTAAAGGATTTCTGGGTCTGAGTTGGTTTTGCCTTCTTCCTTCCCAAATTTTGTATTCTGACGCAATACAAACACGAGTTTAGACAGCAGATCCATTATGAAATAAAAAAAAAAAAAACAAACCAATGAGCGTGTCATGCTTAGAATTCTAGAGGCAGCACGACCAACATGAGTTTTTGTGTTTTGGAAAAAGAAATGGAAGCCTTTTGCAGAGGGGAACGATAATTCATTCCCCCAAATCAGTTTGCCAGCGATTTTCAGGGGAATTGAATGAGTTTTCCAAAGCCAGTCAGCTGGGAGGGGTGGATGAATCCGGAAACAGCCTGTTTCCTTGGGACTAAATCAAGCCCACTCTCAAAAGGGACTCTTCCATTTCTTTGGCTCTTTTCACATTTTTCCTCTTTATCATGGTTTGTAATGAATTTTCTGATGTGAGCTTTGATTTTGAGGCTGGAATATGGAGTTCAAGACACGGAAGGCATGGTCCTTTTCAATCAGGGCACAGCTGTTGGCTTGCTCCAATTCTGGCTTTCTGTCATGGTTTTGGGTGCCTCAGCCGAGTTTTGGTTTCTTGAGCGGCAATTTCCTAAATAATTTCTGGGTCTGAGTTGGTTTTGCCTTCTTCCTTCCCAAATGTTGTATTCTGACGCAATACAAACACGATTTTAGACAGCAGATCCATTATGAAATAAAGAAAAAACAAAACCAATTAGCGTGTCATGCTCAGAATTCTCGAGGCAACATGACCAACATGAGTTTTTGTGTTTTGGACAAAGAAATGGAACCCTTTTGCAGAGGGGAATGATAATTAATTCCCCAAATCAGTTTGATAGCAATTTTCAGGTGAATTGAATGAGTTTTCCAAAGCCAGTCAGCTGGGAGGGGTGGATGAATGCGGAAACAGCCTGTTTCCTTGTGATTAAATCAAGCCCACCCTCAAAAAGGACTCTTCCATTTCTTTGGCTCTTTTCACATTTTTCTCCTTTATCATGATTTGTAATGAATTTTCTGATGTGAGCTTTGATTCTGAGGCTGGAATATGGAGTTCAAGACACGGAAGGAATGGTCTTTTTCAATCAGGGCACAGCTGTTGGCTTGCTCCAATTCTGGCTTTCTGTCATGCTTTTGGGTGCCTCAGCCGAGTTTTGGTTTCTTGAGCGGCAATTTCCTAAAGGATTTCTGGGTCTGAGTTGGTTTTGCCTTCTTCCTTCCCAAATTTTGTATTCTGACGCAATACAAACACGAGTTTAGACAGCAGCTCCATTATGAAATAAAAAAAACAAAACCAATTACCGTGTCATGCTTAGAATTCTAGAGGCAGCACGACCAACATGAGTTTTTGTGTTTTGGACAAAGAAATGGAACCCTTTTGCAGAGGGGAACGATAATTCATTCCCCAAATCAGTTTGCCAGCGATTTTCAGGTGAATTGAATGAGTTTTCCAAAGCCAGTCAGCTGGGAGGGGTGGATGAATCCGGAAACAGCCTGTCTCCTTGTGATTAAATCAAGCCCACTATCAAAAAGGACTCTTCCATTTCTTTGGCGCTTTTCACATTTTTCTTCTTTATCATGGTTTGTAATGAATTTTCTGATGTGAGCTTTGATTCTGAGGCTGGAATATGGAGTTCAAGACACGGAAGGAATGGTCTTTTTCAATCAGGGCACAGCTGTTGGCTTGCTCCAATTCTGGCTTTCTGTCATGGTTTTGGGTGCCTCAGCCGAGTTTTGGTTTCTTGAGCGGCAATTTCCTAAAGGATTTCTGGGTCTGAGTTGGTTTTGCCTTCTTCCTTCCCAAATTTTGTATTCTGACGCAATACAAACACGAGTTTAGACAGCAGATCCATTATGAAATTAAAAAAACAAAACCAATTAGCGAGTCATGCTTAGAATTCTAGAGGCAGCACGACCAACATGAGTTTTTGTGTTTTGGAAAAAGAAATGGAAGCCTTTTGCAGAGGGGAACGATAATTCATTCCCCAAATCAGTTTGCCAGCGATTTTCAGGTGAATTGAATGAGTTTTCCAAAGCCAGTCAGCTGGGAGGGGTGGATGAATGCGGAAACAGCCTGTTTCCTTGGGACTCAATCAAGCCCACTATCAAAAAGGACTCTTCCATTTCTTTGGCTCTTTTCACATTTTTCTTCTTTATCATGGTTTGTAATGAATTTTCTGATGTGAGCTTTGATTTTGAGGCTGGAATATGGAGTTCAAGACACGGAAGGCATGGTCTTTTTCAATCAGGGCACAGCTGTTGGCTTGCTCCATTTCTGGCTTTCTGTCATGGTTTTGGGTGCCTCAGCCGAGTTTTGGTTTCTTGAGCGGCAATTTCCTAAAGGATTTCTGGGTCTGAGTTGGTTTTGCCTTCTTCCTTCCCAAATTTTGTATTCTGACGCAATACACACACGAGTTTAGACAGCAGCTCCATTATGAAATAAAAAAAACAAAACCAATTAGCGTGTCATGCTTAGAATTCTAGAGGCAGCACGACCAACATGAGTTTTTGTGTTTTGGAAAAAGAAATGGAAGCCTTTTGCAGAGGGGAACGATAATTCATTCCCCAAATCAGTTTGCCAGCGATTTTCAGGTGAATTGAATGAGTTTTCCAAAGCCAGTCAGCTGGGAGGGGTGGATGAATCCGGAAACAGCCTGTTTCCTGGTGATTAAATCAAGGCCACTCTCAAAAAGGACTCTTCCATTGCTTTGGCTCTTTTCACATTTTTCTTCTTTATCATGGTTTGTAATGAATTTTCTGATGTGAGCTTTGATTCTGAGGCTGGAATATGGAGTTCAAGACACGGAAGGAATGGTCTTTTTCAATCAGGGCACAGCTGTTGGCTTGCTCCAATTCTGGCTTTCTGTCATGGTTTTGGGTGCCTCAGCCGAGTTTTGGTTTCTTGAGCGGCAATTTCCTAAAGGATTTCTGGGTCTGAGTTGGCTTTGCCTTCTTCCTTCCCAAATTTTGTATTCTGACGCAATACAAACACGAGTTTAGACAGCAGATCCATTACTAAATAAAAAAAAAAAAAAAAAAAAACCAATTAGCGTGTCATGCTTAGAATTCTAGAGGCAGCACGACCAACATGAGTTTTTGTGTTTGGGAAAAAGAAATGGAAGCATTTGCAGAGGGGAACGATAATTCATTCCCCAAATCAGTTTGCCAGCGATTTTCAGGTGAATTGAATGAGTTTTCCAAAGCCAGTCAGCTGGGAGGGGTGGATGAATCCGGAAACAGCCTGTTTCCTGGTGATTAAATCAAGCCCACTCTCAAAAAGGACTCTTCCATTGCTTTGGCTCTTTTCACATTTTTCCTCTTTATCATGGTTTGTAATGAATTTTCTGATGTGAGCTTTGATTTTGAGGCTGGAATATGGAGTTCAAGACATGGAAGGCATGGTCCTTTTCAATCAGGGCACAGCTGTTGGCTTGCTCCAATTCTGGCTTTCTGTCATGCTTTTGGGTGCCTCAGCCGAGTTTTGGTTTCTTGAGCGGCAATTTCCTAAATAATTTCTGGGTCTGAGTTGGTTTTGCCTTCTTCCTTCCCAAATGTTGTATTCTGACGCAATACAAACACGAGTTTAGACAGCAGATCCATTATGAAATAAAGAAAAAACAAAACCAATTAGCGTGTCATGCTCAGAATTCTAGAGGCAACATGACCAACATGAGTTTTTGTGTTTTGGAAAAAGAAATGGAACCCTTTTGCAGAGGGGAATGATAATTAATTCCCCAAATCAGTTTGATAGCAATTTTCAGGTGAATTGAATGAGTTTTCCAAAGCCAGTCAGCTGGGAGGGGTGGATGAATCCGGAAACAGCCTGTTCCCGTTGACTAAATCAAGCCCACTATCAAAAAGGACTCTTCCATTTCCTTGGCAGTTTTCACATTTTTCTTCTTTATCATGGTTTGTAATGAATTTTCTGATGTGAGCTTTGATTTTGAGGCTGGAATATGGAGTTCAAGACATGGAAGGCATGGTCTTTTTCAATCAGGGCACAGCTGTTGGCTTGCTCCAATTCTGGCTTTCTGTCATGCTTTTGGGTGCCTCAGCCAAGTTTTGGTTTCTTGAGCGGCAATTTCCTACATGATTTCTGGGTCTGAGTTGGTTTTGCCTTCTTCCTTCCCAAATGTTGTTTTCTGACGCAATACAAACACGAGTTTAGACAGCAGATCCATTATGAAAGAAAAAAAAACAAAACCAATGAGCGTGTCATGCCTAGCATTCTAGAGGCAGCACGACCAACATGAGTTTTTGTGTTTTGGACAAAGAAATGGAACCCTTTTGCAGAGGGGAACGATAATTAATTCCCCAAATCAGTTTGCCAGCGATGTTCAGGGGAATTGAATGAGTTTTCCAAAGCCAGTCAGCTGGGAAGGTTGGATGAATCCGGAAACAGCCTGTTTCCTTTGACTAAATCAAGCCCACTATCAAAAAGGACTCTTGCATTTCTTTGGCTCTTTTCACATTTTTCTTCTTTATCATGGTTTGTAATGAATTTTCTGATGTGAGGTTTGATTTTGAAGCTGGAATATGGAGATCAAGAGACGGAAGGAATGGTCTTTTTCAATCAGGGCACAGCTGTTGGCTTGCTCCAATTCTGGCTTTCTGTCATGGTTTTGGGTGCCTCAGCCGAGTTTTGGTTTCTTGAGCGGCAATTTCCTAAAGGATTTCTGGGTCTGAGTTGGTTTTGCCTTCTTCCTTCCCAAATTTTGTATTCTTTTTTCTTTTTTTTTTTTTAATGATGATGAAATCAGATCAGACCTATTGTCATGTTTAATCCCAGTGTGAGTCAAGTTGGGAGATGATAGTTTCTTTTCTTTTCTTTTTTTTTTTTTTTTTTTTTTTTTTTTTTTTTTTTTTTACAGAGGATCAGTTTAGTATGCATTAAGTAAAGATTTCAACAGTTTGCACCCCCATAGAAACACAAAGTGAAATATATTATTTAAGTACTCGTTATAGCATTAAATCTCAATGCAGAGCACATTAAGGACAGAGATCCTACATGAGGAGTAAGTGCACAGTGACTCCTGTTGTTGACTTTACCAATTGACACTCCTGTCTATGGCATCAGTAATCTCCCTATGCTCCAGTCATGAGTTTCCAAGGCTATGGAAGCCCTCTGAGTTCTCCGACTCTTATCTTGTTTAGACAAGGTCATAGTCAAAGTGGAGGTTCTCTCCTCCCTTCAGAGAAAGGTACCTCCTTCTTTGAAGACCTGTTCTTTCCACTGAGATCTCACTCACAGATATCCTTTGCCAGAGTGTCTTGGCTTTCCATGCCAGGAATACACTCATGGGAGGCGTTGGTGGTATAGTGGTGAGCATAGCTGCCTTCCAAATTTTGTATTCTGACGCAATACAAACACGAGTTTAGACAGCAGATCCATTATGGAAAAAAAAAAAAAAAAAACAATTGGCGTGTCATGCTTAGAATTCTAGAGGCAGCACGACCAACATGAGTTTTTGTGTTTTGGAAAAAGAAATGGAAGCCTTTTGCAGAGGGGAACGATAATTAATTCCCCAAATCAGTTTGCCAGCGATGTTCAGGGGAATGAATGAGTTTTCCAAAGCCAGTCAGCTGGGAGGGGTGGATGAATCCGGAAACAGCCTGTTTCCTTGGGACTAAATCAAGCACACTATCAAAAAGGACTCTTGCATTTCTTTGGCTCTTTTCACATTTTTCTTCTTTATCATGGTTTTTAATGAATTTTCTGATGTGAGCTTTGATTTTGAGGCTGGAATATGGAGTTCAAGACCCGGAAGGCATGGTCTTTTTCAATCAGGGCACAGCTGTTGGCTTGCTCCAATTCTGGCTTTCTGTCATGGTTTTGGGTGCCTCAGCCGAGTTTTGGTTTCTTGAGCGGCAATTTCCTAAAGGATTTCTGGGTCTGAGTTGGTTTTGCCTTCTTCCTTCCCAAATTTTGTATTCTGACGCAATACACACACGAGTTTAGACAGCAGATCCATTATGAAATTAAAAAAAACAAAACCAATGAGCGTGTCATGCTTAGAATTCTAGAGGCAGCACGACCAACATGAGTTTTTGTGTTTTGGACAAAGAAATGGAACCCTTTTGCAGAGGGGAACGATAATTCATTCCCCAAATCAGTTTGCCAGCGATTTTCAGGTGAATTGAATGAGTTTTCCAAAGCCAGTCAGCTGGGAGGGGTGGATGAATCCGGAAACAGCCTGTTTCCTTGTGACTAAATCAAGCCCACTATCAAAAAGGACTCTTGCATTTCTTTGGCTCTTTTCACATTTTTCTTCTTTATCATGGTTTGTAATGAATTTTCTGATGTGAGCTTTGATTGTGAGGCTGGAATATGGAGTTCAAGACACGGAAGGAATGGTCTTTTTCAATCAGGGCACAGCTGTTGGCTTGCTCCAATTCTGGCTTTCTGTCATGGTTTTGGGTGCCTCAGCCGAGTTTTGGTTTCTTGAGCGGCAATTTCCTAAAGGATTTCTGGGTCTGAGTTGGTTTTGCCTTCTTCCTTCGCAAATTTTGTATTCTGACGCAATACACACACGAGTTTAGACAGCAGATCCATTATGAAATAAAAAAAAAACAAAACCAATGAGCGTGTCATGCTTAGAATTCTAGAGGCAGCACGACCAACATGAGTTTTTGTGTTTTGGACAAAGAAATGGAAGCCTTTTGCAGAGGAGAACGATAATTCATTCCCCAAATCAGTTTGCCAGCGATTTTCAGGTGAATTGAATGAGTTTTCCAAAGCCAGTCAGCTGGGAGGGGTGGATGAATCCGGAAACAGCCTGTTTCCTTGTGACTAAATCAAGCCCACTATCAAAAAGGACTCTTCCATTTCTTTGGCTCTTTTCACATTTTTCCTCTTTATCGTGGTTTCTATTGAATTTTCTGATGTGAGGTTTGATTTTGAAGCTGGAATATGGAGTTCAAGACCCAGAAGGAATGGTCTTTTTCAATCAGGGCACAGCTGTTGGCTTGTTCCAATTCTGGCTTTCTGTCATGGTTTTGGGTGCCTCAGCCGAGTTTTGGTATCCTGAGCGGCAATTTCCTAAAGGATTTCAGGGTCTGAGTTCGTTTTGCCTTCTTCCTTCCCAAATTTTGTATTCTGACGCAATACACACACGAGTTAAGACAGCAGCTCCATTATGAAATAAATAAAACAAAACCAATTCGCGTGTCATGCTTAGAATTCTAGAGGCAGCACGACCAACATGAGTTTTTGTGTTTGGGAAAAAGAAATGGAAGCATTTGCAGAGGGGAACGATAATTCATTCCCCAAATCAGTTTGCCAGCGATTTTCAGGTGAATTGAATGAGTTTTCCAAAGCCAGTCAGCTGGGAGGGGTGGATGAATGCGGAAACAGCCTGTTTCCTGGTGACTAAATCAAGCCCACTATCAAAAAGGACTCTTCCATTTCTTTGGCTCTTTTCACATTTTTCTCCTTTATCATGGTTTGTAATGAATTTTCTGATGTGAGCTTTGATTCTGAGGCTGGAATATGGAGTTCAAGACACGGAAGGCATGCTCTTTTTCAATCAGGGCACAGCTGTTGGCTTGCTCCAATTCTGGATTTCTGTCATGGTTTTGGGTGCCTCAGCCGAGTTTTGGTTTCTTGAGCGGCAATTTCCTAAAGGATTTCTGGGTCTGAGTTGGTTTTGCCTTCTTCCTTCCCAAATTTTGTATTAAGACGCAATACACACACGAGTTTAGACAGCAGCTCCATTATGAAATAAAAAAAACAAAACCAATTAGCGTGTCATGCTTAGAATTCTAGAGGCAGCACGACCAACATGAGATTTTCTGTTTTGGAAAAAGAAATGGAAGCCTTTTGCAGAGGGGAACGATAATTCATTCCCCAAATCAGTTTGCCAGCGATTTTCAGGTGAATTGAATGAGTTTTCCAAAGCCAGTCAGCTGGGAGGGGTGGATGAATGCAGAAACAGCCTGTTTCCTTGTGACTAAATCAAGCCCACTATCAAAAAGGACTCTTCCATTTCTTTGGCTCTTTTCACATTTTTCTTCTTTATCATGGTTTGTAATGAATTTTCTGATGTGAGCTTTGATTTTGAGGCTGGAATATGGAGTTCAAGACCCGGAAGGCATGGTCTTTTTCAATCAGGGCACAGCTGTTGGCTTGCTCCAATTCTGGCTTTCTGTCATGGTTTTGGGTGCCTCAGCCGAGTTTTGGTTTCTTGAGCGGCAATTTCCTAAAGGATTTCTGGGTCTGAGTTGGTTTTGCCTTCTTCCTTCCCAAATTTTGTATTCTGACGCAATACAAACACAAGTTTAGACAGCAGCTCCATTATGAAATAAAAAAAACAAAACCAATTACCGTGTCATGCTTAGAATTCTAGAGGCAGCACGACCAACATGAGTTTTTGTGTTTTGGAAAAAGAAATGGAAGCCTTTTGCAGAGGGGAACGATAATTCATTCCCCAAATCAGTTTGCCAGCGATTTTCAGGTGAATTGAATGAGTTTTCCAAAGCCAGTCAGCTGGGAGGGGTGGATGAATCCGGAAACAGCCTGTTTCCTGGTGATTAAATCAAGCCCACTCTCAAAAAGGACTCTTCCATTGCTTTGGCTCTTTTCACATTTTTCTTCTTTATCATGGTTTGTAATGAATTTTCTGATGTGAGCTTTGATTCTGAGGCTGGAATATGGAGTTCAAGACACGGAAGGAATGGTCTTTTTCAATCAGGGCACAGCTGTTGGCTTGCTCCAATTCTGGCTTTCTGTCATGGTTTTGGGTGCCTCAGCCGAGTTTTGGTTTCTTGAGCGGCAATTTCCTAAAGGATTTCTGGGTCTGAGTTGGCTTTGCCTTCTTCCTTCCCAAATTTTGTATTCTGACGCAATACAAACACGAGTTTAGACAGCAGATCCATTACTAAATAAAAAAAAAAAAAAAAAAAAAAAAAAACCAATTAGCGTGTCATGCTTAGAATTCTAGAGGCAGCACGACCAACATGAGTTTTTGTGTTTGGGAAAAAGAAATGGAAGCATTTGCAGAGGGGAACGATAATTCATTCCCCAAATCAGTTTGCCAGCGATTTTCAGGTGAATTGAATGAGTTTTCCAAAGCCAGTCAGCTGGGAGGGGTGGATGAATCCGGAAACAGCCTGTTTCCTGGTGATTAAATCAAGCCCACTCTCAAAAAGGACTCTTCCATTGCTTTGGCTCTTTTCACATTTTTCCTCTTTATCATGGTTTGTAATGAATTTTCTGATGTGAGCTTTGATTTTGAGGCTGGAATATGGAGTTCAAGACATGGAAGGCATGGTCCTTTTCAATCAGGGCACAGCTGTTGGCTTGCTCCAATTCTGGCTTTCTGTCATGCTTTTGGGTGCCTCAGCCGAGTTTTGGTTTCTTGAGCGGCAATTTCCTAAATAATTTCTGGGTCTGAGTTGGTTTTGCCTTCTTCCTTCCCAAATGTTGTATTCTGACGCAATACAAACACGAGTTTAGACAGCAGATCCATTATGAAATAAAGAAAAAACAAAACCAATTAGCGTGTCATGCTCAGAATTCTAGAGGCAACATGACCAACATGAGTTTTTGTGTTTTGGAAAAAGAAATGGAACCCTTTTGCAGAGGGGAATGATAATTAATTCCCCAAATCAGTTTGATAGCAATTTTCAGGTGAATTGAATGAGTTTTCCAAAGCCAGTCAGCTGGGAGGGGTGGATGAATCCGGAAACAGCCTGTTCCCGTTGACTAAATCAAGCCCACTATCAAAAAGGACTCTTCCATTTCCTTGGCAGTTTTCACATTTTTCTTCTTTATCATGGTTTGTAATGAATTTTCTGATGTGAGCTTTGATTTTGAGGCTGGAATATGGAGTTCAAGACATGGAAGGCATGGTCTTTTTCAATCAGGGCACAGCTGTTGGCTTGCTCCAATTCTGGCTTTCTGTCATGCTTTTGGGTGCCTCAGCCAAGTTTTGGTTTCTTGAGCGGCAATTTCCTACATGATTTCTGGGTCTGAGTTGGTTTTGCCTTCTTCCTTCCCAAATGTTGTATTCTGACGCAATACAAACACGAGTTTAGACAGCAGATCCATTATGAAAGAAAAAAAAACAAAACCAATGAGCGTGTCATGCCTAGCATTCTAGAGGCAGCACGACCAACATGAGTTTTTGTGTTTTGGACAAAGAAATGGAACCCTTTTGCAGAGGGGAACGATAATTAATTCCCCAAATCAGTTTGCCAGCGATGTTCAGGGGAATTGAATGAGTTTTCCAAAGCCAGTCAGCTGGGAAGGTTGGATGAATCCGGAAACAGCCTGTTTCCTTTGACTAAATCAAGCCCACTATCAAAAAGGACTCTTGCATTTCTTTGGCTCTTTTCACATTTTTCTTCTTTATCATGGTTTGTAATGAATTTTCTGATGTGAGGTTTGATTTTGAAGCTGGAATATGGAGATCAAGAGACGGAAGGAATGGTCTTTTTCAATCAGGGCACAGCTGTTGGCTTGCTCCAATTCTGGCTTTCTGTCATGGTTTTGGGTGCCTCAGCCGAGTTTTGGTTTCTTGAGCGGCAATTTCCTAAAGGATTTCTGGGTCTGAGTTGGTTTTGCCTTCTTCCTTCCCAAATTTTGTATTCTTTTTTCTTTTTTTTTTTTTAATGATGATGAAATCAGATCAGACCTATTGTCATGTTTAATCCCAGTGTGAGTCAAGTTGGGAGATGATAGTTTCTTTTCTTTTCTTTTTTTTTTTTTTTTTTTTTTTTTTTTTTTTTTTTTACAGAGGATCAGTTTAGTATGCATTAAGTAAAGATTTCAACAGTTTGCACCCCCATAGAAACACAAAGTGAAATATATTATTTAAGTACTCGTTATAGCATTAAATCTCAATGCAGAGCACATTAAGGACAGAGATCCTACATGAGGAGTAAGTGCACAGTGACTCCTGTTGTTGACTTTACCAATTGACACTCCTGTCTATGGCATCAGTAATCTCCCTATGCTCCAGTCATGAGTTTCCAAGGCTATGGAAGCCCTCTGAGTTCTCCGACTCTTATCTTGTTTAGACAAGGTCATAGTCAAAGTGGAGGTTCTCTCCTCCCTTCAGAGAAAGGTACCTCCTTCTTTGAAGACCTGTTCTTTCCACTGAGATCTCACTCACAGATATCCTTTGCCAGAGTGTCTTGGCTTTCCATGCCAGGAATACACTCATGGGAGGCGTTGGTGGTATAGTGGTGAGCATAGCTGCCTTCCAAATTTTGTATTCTGACGCAATACAAACACGAGTTTAGACAGCAGATCCATTATGGAAAAAAAAAAAAAAAAACAATTGGCGTGTCATGCTTAGAATTCTAGAGGCAGCACGACCAACATGAGTTTTTGTGTTTTGGAAAAAGAAATGGAAGCCTTTTGCAGAGGGGAACGATAATTAATTCCCCAAATCAGTTTGCCAGCGATGTTCAGGGGAATTGAATGAGTTTTCCAAAGCCAGTCAGCTGGGAGGGGTGGATGAATCCGGAAACAGCCTGTTTCCTTGGGACTAAATCAAGCACACTATCAAAAAGGACTCTTGCATTTCTTTGGCTCTTTTCACATTTTTCTTCTTTATCATGGTTTTTAATGAATTTTCTGATGTGAGCTTTGATTTTGAGGCTGGAATATGGAGTTCAAGACCCGGAAGGCATGGTCTTTTTCAATCAGGGCACAGCTGTTGGCTTGCTCCAATTCTGGCTTTCTGTCATGGTTTTGGGTGCCTCAGCCGAGTTTTGGTTTCTTGAGCGGCAATTTCCTAAAGGATTTCTCGGTCTGAGTTGGTTTTGCCTTCTTCCTTCCCAAATTTTGTATTCTGACGCAATACACACACGAGTTTAGACAGCAGATCCATTATGAAATTAAAAAAAACAAAACCAATGAGCGTGTCATGCTTAGAATTCTAGAGGCAGCACGACCAACATGAGTTTTTGTGTTTTGGACAAAGAAATGGAAGCCTTTTGCAGAGGGGAACGATAATTCATTCCCCAAATCAGTTTGCCAGCGATTTTCAGGTGAATTGAATGAGTTTTCCAAAGCCAGTCAGCTGGGAGGGGTGGATGAATCCGGAAACAGCCTGTTTCCTTGTGACTAAATCAAGCCCACTATCAAAAAGGACTCTTGCATTTCTTTGGCTCTTTTCACATTTTTCTTCTTTATCATGGTTTGTAATGAATTTTCTGATGTGAGCTTTGATTCTGAGGCTGGAATATGGAGTTCAAGACACGGAAGGAATGGTCTTTTTCAATCAGGGCACAGCTGTTGGCTTGCTCCAATTCTGGCTTTCTGTCATGGTTTTGGGTGCCTCAGCCGAGTTTTGGTTTCTTGAGCGGCAATTTCCTAAAGGATTTCTGGGTCTGAGTTGGTTTTGCCTTCTTCCTTCGCAAATTTTGTATTCTGACGCAATACACACACGAGTTTAGACAGCAGATCCATTATGAAATAAAAAAAAAACAAAACCAATGAGCGTGTCATGCTTAGAATTCTAGAGGCAGCACGACCAACATGAGTTTTTGTGTTTTGGACAAAGAAATGGAAGCCTTTTGCAGAGGAGAACGATAATTCATTCCCCAAATCAGTTTGCCAGCGATTTTCAGGTGAATTGAATGAGTTTTCCAAAGCCAGTCAGCTGGGAGGGGTGGATGAATCCGGAAACAGCCTGTTTCCTTGTGACTAAATCAAGCCCACTATCAACAAGGACTCTTCCATTTCTTTGGCTCTTTTCACATTTTTCCTCTTTATCGTGGTTTCTATTGAATTTTCTGATGTGAGGTTTGATTTTGAAGCTGGAATATGGAGTTCAAGACCCAGAAGGAATGGTCTTTTTCAATCAGGGCACAGCTGTTGGCTTGTTCCAATTCTGGCTTTCTGTCATGGTTTTGGGTGCCTCAGCCGAGTTTTGGTATCCTGAGCGGCAATTTCCTAAAGGATTTCAGGGTCTGAGTTCGTTTTGCCTTCTTCCTTCCCAAATTTTGTATTCTGACGCAATACACACACGAGTTAAGACAGCAGCTCCATTATGAAATAAATAAAACAAAACCAATTCGCGTGTCATGCTTAGAATTCTAGAGGCAGCACGACCAACATGAGTTTTTGTGTTTGGGAAAAAGAAATGGAAGCATTTGCAGAGGGGAACGATAATTCATTCCCCAAATCAGTTTGCCAGCGATTTTCAGGTGAATTGAATGAGTTTTCCAAAGCCAGTCAGCTGGGAGGGGTGGATGAATGCGGAAACAGCCTGTTTCCTGGTGACTAAATCAAGCCCACTATCAAAAAGGACTCTTCCATTTCTTTGGCTCTTTTCACATTTTTCTCCTTTATCATGGTTTGTAATGAATTTTCTGATGTGAGCTTTGATTCTGAGGCTGGAATATGGAGTTCAAGACACGGAAGGCATGCTCTTTTTCAATCAGGGCACAGCTGTTGGCTTGCTCCAATTCTGGATTTCTGTCATGGTTTTGGGTGCCTCAGCCGAGTTTTGGTTTCTTGAGCGGCAATTTCCTAAAGGATTTCTGGGTCTGAGTTGGTTTTGCCTTCTTCCTTCCCAAATTTTGTATTAAGACGCAATACACACACGAGTTTAGACAGCAGCTCCATTATGAAATAAAAAAAACAAAACCAATTAGCGTGTCATGCTTAGAATTCTAGAGGCAGCACGACCAACATGAGATTTTCTGTTTTGGAAAAAGAAATGGAAGCCTTTTGCAGAGGGGAACGATAATTCATTCCCCAAATCAGTTTGCCAGCGATTTTCAGGTGAATTGAATGAGTTTTCCAAAGCCAGTCAGCTGGGAGGGGTGGATGAATGCAGAAACAGCCTGTTTCCTTGTGACTAAATCAAGCCCACTATCAAAAAGGACTCTTCCATTTCTTTGGCTCTTTTCACATTTTTCTTCTTTATCATGGTTTGTAATGAATTTTCTGATGTGAGCTTTGATTTTGAGGCTGGAATATGGAGTTCAAGACCCGGAAGGCATGGTCTTTTTCAATCAGGGCACAGCTGTTGGCTTGCTCCAATTCTGGCTTTCTGTCATGGTTTTGGGTGCCTCAGCCGAGTTTTGGTTTCTTGAGCGGCAATTTCCTAAAGGATTTCTGGGTCTGAGTTGGTTTTGCCTTCTTCCTTCCCAAATTTTGTATTCTGACGCAATACAAACACAAGTTTAGACAGCAGCTCCATTATGAAATAAAAAAAACAAAACCAATTACCGTGTCATGCTTAGAATTCTAGAGGCAGCACGACCAACATGAGTTTTTGTGTTTTGGAAAAAGAAATGGAAGCCTTTTGCAGAGGGGAACGATAATTCATTCCCCAAATCAGTTTGCCAGCGATTTTCAGGTGAATTGAATGAGTTTTCCAAAGCCAGTCAGCTGGGAGGGGTGGATGAATCCGGAAACAGCCTGTTTCCTGGTGATTAAATCAAGCCCACTCTCAAAAAGGACTCTTCCATTGCTTTGGCTCTTTTCACATTTTTCTTCTTTATCATGGTTTGTAATGAATTTTCTGATGTGAGCTTTGATTCTGAGGCTGGAATATGGAGTTCAAGACACGGAAGGAATGGTCTTTTTCAATCAGGGCACAGCTGTTGGCTTGCTCCAATTCTGGCTTTCTGTCATGGTTTTGGGTGCCTCAGCCGAGTTTTGGTTTCTTGAGCGGCAATTTCCTAAAGGATTTCTGGGTCTGAGTTGGCTTTGCCTTCTTCCTTCCCAAATTTTGTATTCTGACGCAATACAAACACGAGTTTAGACAGCAGATCCATTACTAAATAAAAAAAAAAAAAAAAAAAAAAAAAAACCAATTAGCGTGTCATGCTTAGAATTCTAGAGGCAGCACGACCAACATGAGTTTTTGTGTTTGGGAAAAAGAAATGGAAGCATTTGCAGAGGGGAACGATAATTCATTCCCCAAATCAGTTTGCCAGCGATTTTCAGGTGAATTGAATGAGTTTTCCAAAGCCAGTCAGCTGGGAGGGGTGGATGAATCCGGAAACAGCCTGTTTCCTGGTGATTAAATCAAGCCCACTCTCAAAAAGGACTCTTCCATTGCTTTGGCTCTTTTCACATTTTTCCTCTTTATCATGGTTTGTAATGAATTTTCTGATGTGAGCTTTGATTTTGAGGCTGGAATATGGAGTTCAAGACATGGAAGGCATGGTCCTTTTCAATCAGGGCACAGCTGTTGGCTTGCTCCAATTCTGGCTTTCTGTCATGCTTTTGGGTGCCTCAGCCGAGTTTTGGTTTCTTGAGCGGCAATTTCCTAAATAATTTCTGGGTCTGAGTTGGTTTTGCCTTCTTCCTTCCCAAATGTTGTATTCTGACGCAATACAAACACGAGTTTAGACAGCAGATCCATTATGAAATA
Organism: Oryctolagus cuniculus; assembly: GCF_964237555.1. Classification (NCBI taxonomy): domain Eukaryota; kingdom Metazoa; phylum Chordata; class Mammalia; order Lagomorpha; family Leporidae; genus Oryctolagus; species Oryctolagus cuniculus. Next base: position 81,494,505 of record NC_091444.1, on the reverse strand, counting down.
AAGAAAAAACAAAACCAATTAGCGTGTCATGCTCAGAATTCTAGAGGCAACATGACCAACATGAGTTTTTGTGTTTTGGAAAAAGAAATGGAACCCTTTTGCAGAGGGGAATGATAATTAATTCCCCAAATCAGTTTGATAGCAATTTTCAGGTGAATTGAATGAGTTTTCCAAAGCCAGTCAGCTGGGAGGGGTGGATGAATCCGGAAACAGCCTGTTCCCGTTGACTAAATCAAGCCCACTATCAAAAAGGACTCTTCCATTTCCTTGGCAGTTTTCACATTTTTCTTCTTTATCATGGTTTGTAATGAATTTTCTGATGTGAGCTTTGATTTTGAGGCTGGAATATGGAGTTCAAGACATGGAAGGCATGGTCTTTTTCAATCAGGGCACAGCTGTTGGCTTGCTCCAATTCTGGCTTTCTGTCATGCTTTTGGGTGCCTCAGCCAAGTTTTGGTTTCTTGAGCGGCAATTTCCTACATGATTTCTGGGTCTGAGTTGGTTTTGCCTTCTTCCTTCCCAAATGTTGTATTCTGACGCAATACAAACACGAGTTTAGACAGCAGATCCATTATGAAAGAAAAAAAAACAAAACCAATGAGCGTGTCATGCCTAGCATTCTAGAGGCAGCACGACCAACATGAGTTTTTGTGTTTTGGACAAAGAAATGGAACCCTTTTGCAGAGGGGAACGATAATTAATTCCCCAAATCAGTTTGCCAGCGATGTTCAGGGGAATTGAATGAGTTTTCCAAAGCCAGTCAGCTGGGAAGGTTGGATGAATCCGGAAACAGCCTGTTTCCTTTGACTAAATCAAGCCCACTATCAAAAAGGACTCTTGCATTTCTTTGGCTCTTTTCACATTTTTCTTCTTTATCATGGTTTGTAATGAATTTTCTGATGTGAGGTTTGATTTTGAAGCTGGAATATGGAGATCAAGAGACGGAAGGAATGGTCTTTTTCAATCAGGGCACAGCTGTTGGCTTGCTCCAATTCTGGCTTTCTGTCATGGTTTTGGGTGCCTCAGCCGAGTTTTGGTTTCTTGAGCGGCAATTTCCTAAAGGATTTCTGGGTCTGAGTTGGTTTTGCCTTCTTCCTTCCCAAATTTTGTATTCTTTTTTCTTTTTTTTTTTTTAATGATGATGAAATCAGATCAGACCTATTGTCATGTTTAATCCCAGTGTGAGTCAAGTTGGGAGATGATAGTTTCTTTTCTTTTCTTTTTTTTTTTTTTTTTTTTTTTTTTTTTTTTTTTTTTTACAGAGGATCAGTTTAGTATGCATTAAGTAAAGATTTCAACAGTTTGCACCCCCATAGAAACACAAAGTGAAATATATTATTTAAGTACTCGTTATAGCATTAAATCTCAATGCAGAGCACATTAAGGACAGAGATCCTACATGAGGAGTAAGTGCACAGTGACTCCTGTTGTTGACTTTACCAATTGACACTCCTGTCTATGGCATCAGTAATCTCCCTATGCTCCAGTCATGAGTTTCCAAGGCTATGGAAGCCCTCTGAGTTCTCCGACTCTTATCTTGTTTAGACAAGGTCATAGTCAAAGTGGAGGTTCTCTCCTCCCTTCAGAGAAAGGTACCTCCTTCTTTGAAGACCTGTTCTTTCCACTGAGATCTCACTCACAGATATCCTTTGCCAGAGTGTCTTGGCTTTCCATGCCAGGAATACACTCATGGGAGGCGTTGGTGGTATAGTGGTGAGCATAGCTGCCTTCCAAATTTTGTATTCTGACGCAATACAAACACGAGTTTAGACAGCAGATCCATTATGGAAAAAAAAAAAAAAAAACAATTGGCGTGTCATGCTTAGAATTCTAGAGGCAGCACGACCAACATGAGTTTTTGTGTTTTGGAAAAAGAAATGGAAGCCTTTTGCAGAGGGGAACGATAATTAATTCCCCAAATCAGTTTGCCAGCGATGTTCAGGGGAATTGAATGAGTTTTCCAAAGCCAGTCAGCTGGGAGGGGTGGATGAATCCGGAAACAGCCTGTTTCCTTGGGACTAAATCAAGCACACTATCAAAAAGGACTCTTGCATTTCTTTGGCTCTTTTCACATTTTTCTTCTTTATCATGGTTTTTAATGAATTTTCTGATGTGAGCTTTGATTTTGAGGCTGGAATATGGAGTTCAAGACCCGGAAGGCATGGTCTTTTTCAATCAGGGCACAGCTGTTGGCTTGCTCCAATTCTGGCTTTCTGTCATGGTTTTGGGTGCCTCAGCCGAGTTTTGGTTTCTTGAGCGGCAATTTCCTAAAGGATTTCTCGGTCTGAGTTGGTTTTGCCTTCTTCCTTCCCAAATTTTGTATTCTGACGCAATACACACACGAGTTTAGACAGCAGATCCATTATGAAATTAAAAAAAACAAAACCAATGAGCGTGTCATGCTTAGAATTCTAGAGGCAGCACGACCAACATGAGTTTTTGTGTTTTGGACAAAGAAATGGAACCCTTTTGCAGAGGGGAACGATAATTCATTCCCCAAATCAGTTTGCCAGCGATTTTCAGGTGAATTGAATGAGTTTTCCAAAGCCAGTCAGCTGGGAGGGGTGGATGAATCCGGAAACAGCCTGTTTCCTTGTGACTAAATCAAGCCCACTATCAAAAAGGACTCTTGCATTTCTTTGGCTCTTTTCACATTTTTCTTCTTTATCATGGTTTGTAATGAATTTTCTGATGTGAGCTTTGATTCTGAGGCTGGAATATGGAGTTCAAGACACGGAAGGAATGGTCTTTTTCAATCAGGGCACAGCTGTTGGCTTGCTCCAATTCTGGCTTTCTGTCATGGTTTTGGGTGCCTCAGCCGAGTTTTGGTTTCTTGAGCGGCAATTTCCTAAAGGATTTCTGGGTCTGAGTTGGTTTTGCCTTCTTCCTTCGCAAATTTTGTATTCTGACGCAATACACACACGAGTTTAGACAGCAGATCCATTATGAAATAAAAAAAAAACAAAACCAATGAGCGTGTCATGCTTAGAATTCTAGAGGCAGCACGACCAACATGAGTTTTTGTGTTTTGGACAAAGAAATGGAAGCCTTTTGCAGAGGAGAACGATAATTCATTCCCCAAATCAGTTTGCCAGCGATTTTCAGGTGAATTGAATGAGTTTTCCAAAGCCAGTCAGCTGGGAGGGGTGGATGAATCCGGAAACAGCCTGTTTCCTTGTGACTAAATCAAGCCCACTATCAACAAGGACTCTTCCATTTCTTTGGCTCTTTTCACATTTTTCCTCTTTATCGTGGTTTCTATTGAATTTTCTGATGTGAGGTTTGATTTTGAAGCTGGAATATGGAGTTCAAGACCCAGAAGGAATGGTCTTTTTCAATCAGGGCACAGCTGTTGGCTTGTTCCAATTCTGGCTTTCTGTCATGGTTTTGGGTGCCTCAGCCGAGTTTTGGTATCCTGAGCGGCAATTTCCTAAAGGATTTCAGGGTCTGAGTTCGTTTTGCCTTCTTCCTTCCCAAATTTTGTATTCTGACGCAATACACACACGAGTTAAGACAGCAGCTCCATTATGAAATAAATAAAACAAAACCAATTCGCGTGTCATGCTTAGAATTCTAGAGGCAGCACGACCAACATGAGTTTTTGTGTTTTGGACAAAGAAATGGAACCCTTTTGCAGAGGGGCACGATCATTAATTCCCCAAATCAGTTTGCCAGCGATTTTCAGGTGAATTGAATGAGTTTTCCAAAGCCAGTCAGCTGGGAGGGGTGGATGAATCCGGAAACAGCCTGTTTCCTTGGGACTAAATCAAGCCCACTATCAAAAAGGACTCTTCCATTTCTTTGGCTCTTTTCACATTTTTCTTCTTTATCATGGTTTGTAATGAATTTTCTGATGTGAGCTTTGATTTTGAGGCTGGAATATGGAGATCAAGAGACGGAAGGAATGGTCTTTTTCAATCAGGTCACAGCTGTTAGCTTGCTCCAATTCTGGCTTTCTGTCATGGTTTTGGGTGCCTCAGCCGAGTTTTGGTTTCTTGAGCGGCAATTTCCTAAAGGATTTCTGGGTCTGAGTTGGTTTTGCCTTCTTCCTTCCCAAATTTTGTATTCTGACGCAATACAAACATGAGTTTAGACAGCAGCTCCATTATGAAATAAAAAAAAACAAAACCAATGAGCGTGTCATGCCTAGCATTCTAGAGGCAGCACGACCAACATGAGTTTTTGTGTTTTGGACAAAGAAATGGAACCCTTTTGCAGAGGGGAATGATAATTAATTCCCCAAATCAGTTTGCCAGCGATTTTCAGGTGAATTGAATGAGTTTTCCAAAGCCAGTCAGCTGGGAGGGGTGGATGAATCCGGAAACAGCATGTTTCCTTGTGACTAAATCAAGCCCACTATCAAAAATTACTCTTCCATTGCTTTGGCTCTTTTCACATTTTTCTTCTTTATCATGGTTTTTAATGAATTTTCTGATGTGAGCTTTGATTTTGAGGCTGGAATATGGAGTTCAAGACCCGGAAGGCATGGTCTTTTTCAATCAGGGCACAGCTGTTGGCTTGCTCCAATTCTGGCTTTCTGTCATGGTTTTGGGTGCCTCAGCCGAGTTTTGGTTTCTTGAGCGGCAATTTCCTAAAGGATTTCTGGGTCTGAGTTGGTTTTGCCTTCTTCCTTCCCAAATGTTGTATTCTGACGCAATACAAACACGAGTTTAGACAGCAGATCCATTATGAAAGAAAAAAAAAAACCAATTAGCGTTTCATGCTTAGAATTCTAGAGGCAGCACGACCAACATGAGTTTTTGTGTTTTGGACAAAGAAATGGAACCCTTTTGCAGAGGGGAACGATAATTAATTCCCCAAATCAGTGTGCCAGCGATTTTCAGGTGAATTGAATGAGTTTTCCAAAGCCAGTCAGCTGGGAGGGGTGGATGAATCCGGAAACAGCCTGTTTCCTTCTGACTAAATCAAGCCCACTATCAAAAAGGACTCTTCCATTGCTTTGGCTCTTTTCATATTTTTCTTCTTTATCATGGTTTGTAATGAATTTTCTGATGTGAGCTTTGATTTTGAGGCTGGAATATGGAATTCAAGACACGGAAGGAATGGTCTTTTTCAATCAGGGCACAGCTGTTGGCTTGCTCCAATTCTGGCTTTCTGTCATGGTTTTGGGTGCCTCAGCCGAGTTTTGGTTTCTTGAGCGGCAATTTCCTAAAGGATTTCTGGGTCTGAGTTGGTTTTGCCTTCTTCCTTCCCAAATTTTATATTCTGACACAATACAAACACGAGTTAAGCAGCAGATCCATTATGAAAGAAAAAACAAAACCAATTAGCGTGTCATGCTTAGAATTCTAGAGGCAGCACGAACAACGTTTGAAGCTACAAGTAACATGACCAATGTGAGATTTTTTGTTTTGGAAAATAAAATTGAACACTTTGGCTGTGGTGACAGATAGTAATTGCCTCCGTTCAGGTTATTTCAGTCAATATTCCACAGGCAGTCAGCTGGAGGGGTGGATGAATCGGGGAATAGCCGCTTTCCTTGCGACTAAATCAAGCCCAATATCATTATGGATTCTTGAATTTTTGGCTTTTTTCTCATTTTTCTTATTTATCATGGTTTGTAATGAATTTTCTGATGTGAGCTTTGGTTTTGAGGCTGGCATATTGAGTTCAGTGCACAAGAGGGATGTTCTTTTTCAATCAGGGCACAGCTGTTGGCTTGCTCCAATTCTGGCTTCCTTTCATTGCTTTGGGTGCCTCAGCTGACCTTTGGTTTCTTGAGTGGCAATTTCCTTAATGTTTTCTGGGTCTGAATTGGTTTTGCCTTGATCCTTCCCAAATTTTGTATTCTGACACAATACAAACAAGAGTTTGGACAGAGTAGCCATTATGAAATAAAAAACACAACACATAAGCGTTTGACGCTTATACATCTACACTTAACACGAGCAAGGTGAGTTTTTGTGTTTTGGAAAATAAAATGGAACACTTTGGCTGAGGTGACAGATATTAATTGCCTCCAAACTCAATTTCACTGCAATTTTCAGGTTAATTCAGTCAGAATTCCACAGGCAGTCAGCTGGAGGGGTGGATGAATCCGGGAACAGCCGGTTTCCTTGCCACTAAATCCAGCCCAATATCATTATGGATTCTTGCATTTCTTTGGCTTTTTTCTCTTTTTTCTTATTTTTCATGGTTTGCAATGAATTTTCTGATGTGAGCTTTGGTTTTGAGGCTGCAATATGGAGTTCAGGGCACCGGAGGAACGGTCTTTTTCAAACTGGGCACAGCTGTTGGCTTGCTCCAATTCTGGCTTGCTGTCATTGGTTTGGGTGCCTCAGCTGACTTTTAGTTTCTTGAACGGCAATTTCCTAAATGTTTTCTGGGTCTGAGTTGGTTTTGCCTTCTTCCTTCCCAAATGTTGTATTCTGATGCAATACAAACAAGACTTTGGACAGAGTACCGTTATGAAAGAAAAAAAAATTGCCCTTTCAGGAGTAGAAATCTACAGGATACACAACCAAGGTGAGTTTTTGTGTCTTGGAAAATCAAATGGAACACTTTGGCTGAGGTGACAGATATTAATTGTCTCCAAACCGACTTTCACTGCGAATTTCATTTTAATTCAGTCAGAAACCACAGACACTCAGCTGGGAGGTGTGGAAGAATCTGGAAACAAACATTAACAAGGGAGTAAATCAAGCCCAATATCACTAAGAACTCCTGCATTTCTTTGGATTTTCTCTGATTTTTCTTATTTATCATGGTTTGTAATGAATTTCCTGATGTGAGGTTTGGTTTTGAGGTTGCAATATCGAGTTCAGGGCACAAGAGGAAGGTTCTTTTTCAATCAGGGCACAGCTGTTGGCTTGCTCCAATTCTGGCTTGCTTTCAAGGTTTTGCATGCCTCCGCGGCCCTTTGTTTCTTGAGCGGCAATTTCCTAAATGTTTTCTGGGTCTGAGTTGGTTTTGACTTCTTCCTTCCCAAAATTTGTATTCTGCCCAAATACAAACATGAGTTTGGGCAGAGTAGCCATTATGAAACAAAAAACACAACAAATAGGCGTTTGAAGCTTAGAAATCTACAGGTAACACGACCAAGGTGAGTTTTTGTGTTTTGGAAAATCAAATGGAACACTTTGGCTGAGGTGGCAGATATTAATTGCCTCCAAACTGAGTTTCACTGCGATTTTCAGGTTAATTCAGTCCGAATTCCACAGGCAGTCAGCTGGAGGCGTGGATGAATCCGGGAACAGCCGGTTTCCTTGCGACTAAATCAAGCCCAATATCATTATGGATTCTTGCATTTCTTTGGCTTTTTTCTCATCTTTCTTATTTATCATGGTTTGTAATGAATTTTCTGATGTGAGCTTTGGTTTTGAGGTTGGCATATTGAGTTCAGGTCACTTTTTCCATCAGGGCACAGCTGTTTGCTTGCTCCAATTCTGGCTTGCTGTCATTGTTTTGGATGTCTCAGCTGACTTCTGGTTCCTTGAGCGTCAATTTCCTAAATGTTTTCTGGTTCTGAGTTGGTTTTACCTTCTTCCTTCCCAAATTTTGTATTCTGACCCAATACAAACAAGAGTTTGGACACAGGAGCCATTAAGAAATAAAAAACACAACAAATAAGCATTTGAATCTTATACATCTACAGGTAACACAACCAAGGTGAGTTTTTGTGTTTTGGAAAATCAAATGGAACACTTTGGCTGAGGTAACAGATAGTAATTGCCTCCAAACTGAGTTTCACTGCGATTTTCAGGTTAATTCAGTCAGAATTCCACAGGCAGTCAGCTGGAGGGGTGGATGAATCCGGGAACAGCCGGTTTCCATTAGACTAAATCAAGCCCAATATCATTATAGATTCTTGCATTTCTTTGGCTTTTTTCTCATTTTTCTTATTTACCATGGTTTGTAATGAATTTTCTGATGTGAACTTTGGTTTTGAGGCTGCAATATGGAGTTCAGGGCACCGGAGGAATGGTCTCTTTCAAACAGCCACAGCTGTTGGCCTGCTCCAATTCTGGCTTGCTGTCATTGTTTTGAGTGCCTCAGCCGATCTGTGTTTCCTTGAGCAGCAATTTCCTAAATGTTTTCTGGGTCTGATTTGGTTTTGCCTTCTTCCTTCCCAAATTTTGTATTCTGATGCAATAGAAACAAGAGTTTGGGCAGAGTTTCCATTATGAAATTAAAACACAACAAATAGGCGTTTGAAGCTTATACATCTACAGGTAACACGACCAAGGTGAGTTTTTGTGTTTTGGATAATCAAATGGAACACTTTGGCTGAGGTGACAGATATTAATTGCCTCCAAACTGAGTTTCACTGCGATTTTCAGGTTAATTCAGTCGGAATTCTACGGGCAGTCAGCTGGAGGGGTGGATGAATCCTGGAACAGCCAGTTTCCTTGCGACTAAATCAAGCCCAATATCATTATGGATTCTTGAATTTCTTTTGCTTTTTTCTCCGTTTTGTTATTTATCATGGTTTGTAATGAGTTTTCTAATGTGAGTTTTGGTTTTGAGGCTGCAATATGGAGTTCAGGGTACCGGGGGAATGGTCTTTTTCAATCAGGGCACAGCTGTTGGCTTGCTCCAATTCTGGCTTTCTGTCATGGTTTTGGGTGCCTCAGCCGAGTTTTGGTTTACTGAGCGGCAATTTCCTAAATGATTTCTGGGTCTGAGTTGGTTTTGCCTTCTTCCTTCCCAAATTTTGTATTCTGACGGCATACATACAAAGTTTCTGCAGAGTAGCCATTATGAAATAAAAAACACAACAAATAGGCATTTGAAGCATTGAAATCTACAGGTCACACGACCTAGGTGAGTTTTTGTGTTTTGGAAAATAAATTGGAACACTTTGGCTGAGGTGACAGATAGTAATTGCCTCCAAACTGAGTTTCACTGCGATTTTCAGGTTAATTCTGTCCGAATTCCACAGGCAGTCAGCTGGGAGGTGTGGATGCATCTGGGAACAGCCGGTTTCCATGCTACTAAATCCAGCCCAATATCATTATGGATTCTTGCATTTCTTTGGCTTTTTTCTCATCTTTCTTATTTATCATGGTTTGTAATGAATTTTCTGATGTGAGCTTTGGTTTTGAGGTTGGCATATTGAGTTCAGGTCACTTTTTCCATCAGGGCACAGCTGTTTGCTTGCTCCAATTCTGGCTTGCTGTCATTGTTTTGGATGTCTCAGCTGACTTCTGGTTCCTTGAGCGTCAATTTCCTAAATGTTTTCTGGTTCTGAGTTGGTTTTACCTTCTTCCTTCCCAAATTTTGTATTCTGACCCAATACAAACAAGAGTTTGGACACAGGAGCCATTAAGAAATAAAAAACACAACAAATAAGCATTTGAATCTTATACATCTACAGGTAACACAACCAAGGTGAGTTTTTGTGTTTTGGAAAATCAAATGGAACACTTTGGCTGAGGTGACAGATATTAATTGCTTCCAAACTGAGTTTCACTGCGATTTTCAGGTTAATTCAGTCAGAATTCCACAGGCAGTCAGCTGGAGGGGTGGATGAATCCGGGAAAAGCAGGTTTCTTGTGACTAAATCCAGCCTAACATCATTATGGATTCTTGCATTTCTTTAGCTTTTTTCTCTTTTTTCTCATTTACCATGGTTTGTAATGAATTTTCAGATGTGAGCTTTGGTTTTGAGGCTGCAATATGGAGTTCAGGGAACAAGAGGAAGGTTCTTTTTCAATCAGGGCACAGCTGTTGGCCTGCTCCAATTCTGGCTTGCTGTCATTGTTTTGAGTGCATCAGCCGATTATTGGTTTCTTGAGCGGCAATTTCTTAAATGATTTCTGGGTCTGAGTTGGTTTTGCATTCTTCCTTCCCAAATTTTGTATTCTGACGCAATACAAACAAGAGTTTGGACAGAGTAGCCATTATGAAATAAAAAACACAACAAATAGGCTTTTGAAGCTTAGAAATCTACAGGTAACATGACCAAGGTGAGTTTTTGTGTTTTGGAAAATCAAATGGAACACTTTGGCTGAGGTGACAGATATTAATTGCCTCCAAACTGAGTTTCACTGCGATATTCAGGTTAATTCAGTCAAAATTCCACAGGCAGTCAGCTGGAGGGGTGGATGAATCCGGGCACAGCCAGTTTCCTTGCGACTGAATCAAGCCCAATATCATTATGGATTCTTGCATTTTTTTGGCTTTTTTCTCTTTTTTCTTATTTTTCATGGTTTGTAATGAATTTTCTGATGTGAGCTTTGGTTTTGAGGCTGCAATATGGAGTTCAGGGCACCGGAGGAATGGTCTCTTTCAAACAGCCAGAACTTCAGTGTGTATTCAGCTGGTCATCCTTCAGGCATGCAAGTGGACAGCAAGAGCAACAGTAAGATATTTATTACTGTAGATACACTCCTTTCTTTCCGGTAGGCCCACCAAAAGAGAATGGGAGATGAGTACTTGAACATTGGAACCAGTCAGTTTACTAGGGTGAGCTGCCAGTACTGGGAGCTCAGGAGTGGACATGGAGAGCAAAACATGCACTGTTACTAAAGAGGACAGTTAGGTATTTTATTGTGAAAAGGGAACTCATTTAGATGTGAACAAGACACCTTAAGAAAAGGTCTGTATAGTTATTTTTGTTTATTTGCAAGGCAGAGAGAGCCCTTCCATTTACTGCTCATTCCTCAAATGTCTGCACCAACCAGAGCTGGTTCAAGCTAAAACCAGGAACTCAGTGTGGGTCTCCCACACAGGTGGCAGAGACTCAAGTACTTGAGCCATCAGCTGCTGCCTCCCAGGGTTCTGTTAGCAGGAAGCCAGAAGCAGAAGCAGGGCTAGGGCTTGAGGCCTGGGCATTCTGACTGGGATGTGGAAGGCTTTACCACTATGCCAAACACATGCTCCAGTAAGGTGTTTCAACACGTTTGCAAAATGTAAGAATGTGGTTTTAAATATATGCTCTTTATCTTAAAAATTTGCATAATCTTATATTCAGTTTCATGTGATTCAATACTTATTATTAAATACAAGTAACATTTAGACACATGCTTTCCTCACCAATACAAACCTCAGTAATTTTTTCACTTAGAACCTTGAATATTAGCATTCATTCAGACTAAAGTTCACTCACAGGCTGGGAATTCTGACAGAGACAGTAGGGAAAAAAAATCTAGATGTGTATCTGATACCTAATAAGATTCTGAACCTGACTGACAGAATCTGAGTAACTGTTCAGAGAGTGACTTCATACCTCTCCCCTCTGTAATGAGAAGACTGTGTCCTTTGGCCACTTTCACACGATGTTATGTAAATCTTACCTGAAAAGCCTTTTATAAATTCTGAAGTACCATACAGAAGCATATTATGCATTTCCATATGAGTGAAAAAAAGCAATGTCAAAGGCATAGCTTTTCCAGAGAGAAGTTAGGAGGATTAGCTCAGTTTGTAAGTGTGTAAGTACCATTAAATATCTACATATTTGAAATAGATTTATAGAGTGTGGAGTTCATGATAGATATTGAATAAATGCACTCTGGATAATAAGCAAATATCAGAAATAATGCCACACCCATCAGTGTTTAAACTCTTCAGACAGCTCCATGCCAGGGAAGTGCAGTGATCCCTGTAAATTAACAAAAATCAATCTGTGTATATCCATGGAAGCCACTGGTTTATATGCAGCCTATATTAGAGGTTTTTGTGTTTAGTAAAATAACTTGATTTTTTAATGAATGCTTTCAGACTGATACCTGATGCTGAGTGGCAGACAATTTTTTCTGAAAAGTATGTGGTTGAGAAATATAAATATAAATCAGTTTATAATTTTTGTGTCTGAATATTTTTATGCATTGAGACAATACCCTGCAATAATCAGAAGACTTTTCCTCAACAAGTTGCTATATTGATGCATCTTCATTTATGTATGTAATGTATGCTTAGGTAAAAGGAATAGAGAGAGAGATCTCTATCTTCCATCTGCTGGCTCACTTCCAGATGGCCACAAAAGCTGGGGCTGAGCCAGGCTGAAGCCAGGACCCTGGAACTCTGTCCCAGTCCCCCATGTGGGTGCAGGAACCCAAACTCTTGGGCAATCTTTGCTGCTTTCCCAAGCAAAGAGCTGGATGAGAAGTGAAGGTGGTGAGTCTCAAAGCAGTGCCATAAGGCATGCTGCTGTTGCAGTTGGCAACTTACCTCTTTGTACCACAATGCTGTCCCTGGATTGATGACATATTGAAGTGCTGCCACTGGCTTTTGGCTAAATAGGATGACTTAACATGTTTTCCACTCTGTGGAAGAGGAACAAATAAGGCAGTTGGTTGTAAAAGTTGCCCATGGAAACCACAGCCTGAGAAAGATGAATCAACTCACCTTGCATTTTCCACCTTGCATCTACACCACCCTTTTCTGGACAAACATCTGATTGTATGCCCTTGTGATGGAGGTTCTCAGGGTGCTGGAACATTTTGTAATTTTTTAAAAATATAGATTAAGAAGAAGGCAAATAAACAAAAAATTACAAACTGCTGCCAATACCAAGAAGAGATTATTGAGAGTAAAAGGTCACCTGTTGGAGCCAGCACTGTGGCACATCAGGTTAAAGCCCTGGCCTGAAATACAGGCATCCCATATGAGTGCTGGTAGAGTTCCGGCTGCACCACTTCCAGTCCAGCCTTCTGCTAATGCACCTGGGAAAGCAGTAGAGGATGGCCCAAGTCCTTGAGACCTTTTGCTCATGTGGGAGACCCAGAAGAAGCTCCTGGCTCCTGGCTTCAGAGCAGCTCAGCTCTGTCCATTGTAGCCATTTGGGCAGTGAACCAGCAGACAGAATATTCTCTCTCTCTTTCTCTCTCTCTCTCTCTACATCTCTATATAACATTTTCAAATAAATAAAATATTTTTTCTAATAAAAAGGTATCCTGCCATACTTCTTTCATCCCTGTGAATTCCTAGGAATTAAAAATTGTCGGGGCCAGCACTGTGGCAAAAATGGGTTATACCAACAGCTGCAGCACTAGCATCCTCTATGGGCACCAATTGCATGTTCTACTTCTGATCCAGCTCCCTGCTAACATACCTGGGAAAGCAGCAGAATATGGTACAAATCCTTGGGTCCTGCACCCAAGCGAGGGACCTGGATGAAATTTCCCTGACTCCTGGCTTTTTTTTTTAAAGATTTGTTTATTTATTTGAAAGAGTTACAGACACACACACACACACACACAGAGAGAGAGAGAGAGAGAGAGAGAGAGAGAGAGGTCTTCCATCTGATGGTTTACCCCCAACTGGTTGCAATGGCTGGAGCTGTGCTGTTCTGAAGCCAGGAACCAGGAGCTTCTTCCAGGTCTCCCACTTAGGTGCAGGGGCCCAAGGACTTGGGCCATCTCCTACTGCTTTCCCAGACCATAAGCTGTAAGCTTGATCAGAAGTGGAGCAGCTCCGTTTTTCACCAGCACCCTTATGGGAGCCAGTGCTTCAAGCTAAGGTTGTAAATCTGCTGTGCCATAGCATTGGCCCCTACTCCTGGCTTTGCCCTGGCCCAGCCCCAGGTTTTCAGTAAGTTGGGGAGTGAAGCCACAGATGGAAGACCTTTCTCAAGTAAATAAAACAATTCTTAAAAATATATAAATATATTTATGTAATAATCATGTTCATGGTTTAGAAATTTAGGGATCAAAATATATGCTTTTGAAAACCCACTCAGTATCATTCTGTATATTGCTCTTTGCTTTGCTTTTTTCACTCATGAAGATGGTTTAGGTCCTGAATTTATCAGTGCTGTATACTTCTTTCTTGTATACCTTTGAAAGCTTAAATGGTTTTCGTTTTTATTTTTTAAAGGAAGATTGATGCATATATTTGAAAATGTAGCAGAGTGGAAGAGACATTATCTATCTGCTGGTGTACTCCTCAGGTGGCTGCAGTGGCCTGGGCTGGGCCAGACTGAAGACAGGAACTTCATCTGGGTGTCCCATTGGGTGGCAGGGCCCCAGTTATCTTCTGTTGCTTTTCTGGGACCATTAGCAGGAAGCCGGATTGGAAGGGGAGCTGCTGGGACTCAGCTAGCACCCATATGGGATACCCACATTGCAGGCAGTGTCTTACCTCATGCTACAGCACTGGCACCAAGTGGTCACATTTTACCTAGGGAAAAGAAAAATTAAAACCTAGGAAATTAAATGCCATGGGCAAAGGATGTGGTGAGTGGAAAAACTGAAAACTTTTAGTACCTAGTTGTTGGTCATATGAAAGAAGTGGGACACTTACCTATATTATTTCCTTTAGTCCAGTTTGAGTGTCTTTAATTTTTTTTTACTTAATTAGGAGGCAGAGGGAGAGAGAATGAAAATGCACTCTGATTCTCTGCTTTACTCCCCAAAATGCCTGCAACAGCCAGAACTGGGTCAGGCTGAAGCCAGGAGTGTGAACTCAATTTTTTTGATTATTTGACAGGTAGAGATAAAGACAGTGAGAGAAACAGAAAGAAAGGCCTTCCATCTGCTGGTTCATTCCCCAAATGGCCACTACAGCTGGCATTATGCCAATTCAAAGCCCGGAGCCAGGTGCTTCTTCCTGGTTTTCCATGAAGGTGCAGGAGCCCAAGCACTTGGGCCATCCTCCACTGCCCTCCCATGCCACAGCAGAGAGCTGGACTGGAAGAAGAATAACCAGGACTAGAACACGGCACACAAATGGAATGCTGGTGCTGCAGGCAGAGGATTTACCAAGTGAGCCATTGCGCCAGCCCATGAACTCATTCTTAATCTCCCATGTGTGGGCAGAAACCTGAATACTTGAGCCATCAGTGCTGCCTTATAGGATCAGTATTTGCATGAAGCTGGAGTTAGGAACCAGAGCTAGGCACTGAAGCCCAGTACTCTGATGTAAGACTTGGACATCTTTTTTTTTTCCCAAAGATTGATTTATTTATTTGAAAGGCAGAGTTGCATAGAGAGAGAGAAGTCTTCCATCTGCTGGTTCACTTTCCAGTTGGCTGCAACAGCTGGAGCTGGGCTCATCCGAAGCCAAGAGCCAGGAGCTTCAAGGTCTCCCATGCATGTGCATGGGCCCAAGCACTTGGGCCATTTTCTACTGCTTTCCCAGGCCATAGCAAGGAGCTGCATTAGAAGTGCAGCAGCAAGGACTCCAACCAGTGCCCATATGGGATGCCCATAATGTTTTCTTTAATTGGAGAAATGTTCCTTTGATAGAATGAGCGTATGACCCCACAATATTCTCTACTTACTCATAATAGGGTCTGAGATGTAAAAGTCATGATTAATTTCTTAGAAGAAAATTTACATACCCAGAAGCAAAGAGTGAAAATTAACCTTTTGTTTTTCTCATGAATGAATCAGAGTTTCAAAACTAATACTTAACTTGTATTTTAGAGGAGTTAATGACTTAACCAACTCTTCTATTAGAAATACTACATTGTGGCCAGTGCTGTGGCACAGTGGGTTAAAGCACTGGCCTGAAGTTTCAGCATCCCATATGGGCTCTGGCTCTAGTCCCGGCTGCTCCTCTTCTGATCCAGCTCTCTGCTATGGCCTGGGAAAGCAGTAGAAGATGGCCCAAGTCTTTGGGCTGTTCTGAGGCTCTTAGCATAGTGAAGATATTTTAGATTCTCATTAGTGAAATCTTTAGAAATTTCATAAAGCATCAACTTTCTTTAATGATCTGAAACAGAGATGAGATCCATAAGGGCAGAACTGCTCAGCAGCCACAATGCAGGAATATGTATCTTTCTGATGATATCTTCATCTGCTTCTTGCAGTTGCAGCCAGTCTATGAGCTCTTGGTCAGTTTTCTGCCCTTGGGAGGACCTAGGGTGCTCTATATTATCTGTAAGGATTCAAAATTTGTTGTATATTAGTGTCTAATCATAAAATTTCCAAAGTGACAAGCTGGATATAATAAACTATGCCAGACTGCCAAAAAAAAAAATACAAACATGGTGTACTGTCTATAAAGTACAGCGGTAAATCTCTATTATAGAGATACACATCTCTACACTATTCTCTCTTTCTTTCAATTTGAAAGTCTACATTCAGCTCTCGATGTTATGATTACTTAGGAAGAGATTTCTTATACTTACTTTCATAATCAGTGAACTCCGAAATATTAGTGTAGTATTGAGGATTGTACTGACTAAAACACTATGTTTATTCCATGTTAAATAACATCATCCTATCTTTGGATTCCATTTGTTCTGCTACTGATGTATTCACAGGAGAGGGGAGGTGGGAGGAAAACCCAAGATCCATCAGGGTGGAGGAGGAATGTCAGAGGCTGTGGTTCTATTGTACTGCAGCTTGGGTTCTGGAAGAACACATGAATGGACCCAGATGGTTTGAAGCTAACTGAGGGCCTATGTTCTGTACACTTGTCTGTGGTACTGCATTTTCATTTATGTAAAATTTATTTTCTTCAAGCAATATATTAATTTGGATGAAAATGAAGATGTTAAGGAATTTTCAGAATGGGTCTGTTTAACCCTCATTGGCTTTGTTTTTAGGCACTTAACTCAGAAAAGAAAAGATAGAAAAATACATTTTGGGTTCTCTTCATCTGTACCACGGGACTCTCTGGTTAAGATTTGTCATTTTGTCATATTTGATTCTCTAGACTCCCTGAAAAATCCCCTACTTCATTAGATGGAGTCCGTGTCTCACCATGGCAGTGAAAAGTTTAAAATGTCCCAGCTGTGCATTTAGCTAGGTCATGGACACATGCCATGGCACTTGCCAGCCAATTGTGTCAGGGGCATCATCTGAATCAGAATTACTTGCATGAAAACAAGGAGTTGCAGATTCTTGCAGTGAAAGTGGAGAGGAGCAGGAGCTGCAGAACATTGCCAGGGGTGAGTGTGCCATGGGATGCCATGTGGTGGCTGGTGTCTGGGGTGCTGGTTCTGCAGAAGATAGGGCTTATGGGGGCTGGTGCTGTGGTGTAGCAGGTAAGGCTGCCTCCTGCAGTGCCAGCATCCCATATGGTCACTGGTTCAAGTCCCAGCTGCTCCTCTTATGATCCAGCTGTGCTATGGCCTGAGAAAGCAAAATAAGATGACCCACGTCTTTGCACCCCTGAACCCACATGGGAGACCTGGAAGAAACTCCTAGCTCCTGGCTTTGGATCAGCTCAGCTCTGGCCATTGCATCCAATTGGGGAGTAAACCAGCAGATGGAAGATTCTCTCTCTCTCTTTCTCTCTCTCTCTCTGTGCCTCTCCTCTCTCTGTGTAACTCTTTCAAATAAATAAATCTTTTTTTAAAAGAGCTTATGCTGATGGATAGTGGTCATGGAAAATGTATGGGACATTTTTCAGCAAGATTTTGGATGAATTTTCCAACCCCTGAACCTCCTAGAGATTAGAATAGACTTCTAATGCGTAACTTCCTCTTATGCTTAATTAGGTTTTTGTTTTGAATTGTTTTTGATGAAACAGCAAGGAATTCTGAGTTATAGACTTCCTATTTCAGAGACAGGAGAACACTGATGCCTGCATTATAATTAAATAATGCCTATCACCCTTTCTTAAGCAACAAATGATCACAGATTCCCTCTTTGCTGCTAAGTAATGAGCATGGTGATTCTTCCCTCCGTAACCACCTCCCCACCTACACTCCCTCCCCTCTTCCTCCTTCCTCTCCTATTGACATGGAGTGCCATACATAGCTAGGGTGAACATTTATCCCGCTTGGCCCTAGGTGTTCATACACTTCAACTGTGTGTAATTATTCATATTCCCTTTTTATGACCAAGCTTATGTCAGAACGACAAATCATATATTCACCTAATACTGAGAGTCATCAAATTGATTTCTATTTTCTTCTCTCTTAGGCAGTTCTTGAGGGGCAGAAATATTTATTTTGTATATCATGTATTTATTCAACTAAAAGACTGACTGTCAAGATGCTGAGTTTTAGTGTCAAAGCAAATATGTTTCTAGACCCCATGAAGTTTACAGTCTGGCAAGAAAGAGCCATCTACCCCAAGAATATTGTTTAACATAGTAAATACTGGTGTGAAGTCAGTGGATAAAGATTGAAGCATTCTTAATCTAGCACCACCTCTAATCCCATGATCTCTAATTGAGAGAAGTAATCAGAAACACAGAACTCCATGTTACCCAGTTATCTCTTTGAATTTCTGCTTAAAAATAAAACATATCAAACAACACACAAATACCTAGGAGTGCATAATATTTATATACTATCTTGATATTAAAAATAAGAAAAAATAACCATGAAATAATAACAACTTTGAATCTCCTTTGTTTTCTAGACAAGTTATAATCCTATATGGTTCTTTACAGCAAATTATTACAGTAAATTACAGTACATCATTACAGTAAATAATTACAGTAAATAATTACAGTAAATTATTTTTGTCGGTATACTTCATCTCTCTCACATTTTTTCCCTTTGAGAAATCAGATTTTAAAAACTGAGACACAAGACAAAAGAAAGATTTTTATGCTAGTGTTATATGTTGATTGGTTCTCTAAAAAAGATTTATTTATTTATTTGAAAGTCAGAGTTACACGGAGTAGAAAGGGAGAGAGAGAGAGAGAGAGACATCTTCCATCTTTTGGTTCACCCACCAATTGGTTACAATGGCTGGAGCTGTACAGCTCCAATGCCAGCAGCCAGGAGCTTCTTCTGGGTCTCTCACACAGGTGCAGCTGCCCAAGGACTTGGGCCATCTTCCACTGCTTTCCCTGGCCATAGCAGAGAGTTGGATTGAAAGCAGAGTAGCCGGGCTCAACCTCCACCCATATGGAATGTCCATGCTGGCAGTAGCTTTACCTGCTATTTCACAGTGCTGGCCCCTTGATTGGCCTTTTTAATGATATTAAAAAACACCGTATTTTTCTAAGCTCTTTCCATTCAGTTTCTACTTTGTAAACTCCAGATAATACTGTCCCCAGAATTAATCTAAGGTATAAATGATATGATATGAGGCATTTAACCCCTTAACCTGTCTCCTTGAATACTCAGCTATGTTAGCTCTGTGTCCATTCTTCTGTCTCTGTACTAGATGAATAAAAAGACAGTGTAAAATGATTTGAAAAGAACTATAAGGAGTCGGTGCTGTGGTGCTGCTGCCAATTGGGGAGTGAACCAGCCAATGGAAAACACCCCTCTCTCTCTCTCTCTCTCTCTCTGCCTCTCCTTCTCTGTAACTCTGACTTCCAAATAAATCAATAAATCTTAAAAGAACTATAAACATCAATAAAATACAAATGAAAATTGTATTCTCAAAACTGGATATTAACTCATGCCTTCCACACCTCTGTTAAAAGTTACATTCTATCATAGTCATTTATGATTTCTAGGGCCAAAGTAGTAAATAAGATTTTTCTGGAAGAGACAGAGGTTATGAGGGAGCCAGGATTTGGGGTCAGTTAGCAGCAGTGAGTGTCACTCTTTCAGATTTGATTCAGGAAAGGAAGAATAGCAACTGATCCCTGAGATTTTGGGTTGGGAAGGAAAGGAAGGAGGGACTTAACAAAAGCAAAGGCCCTCTGGTTGTGGGCACCCACCCCCGACTGCAGCCTTTGGGGAGGCCCAGCTGGTGTCTCTAGGGATGCTGCAGCCTGGACTCCATTTCCCAGAGTTCCCAGGAGCTCCAATCTATTCTGCCTTCCAAATGCCTGTGCCCATGTGCCTGCTAACAGCCAGTCCCTGGGGGTCTGAGTTGGACCAGAGGGAGTTCATTCCCTGATCAGGGTCAGCCCTAGGGGCTGTGCTGCTCCTTCTCTGGCATTTACTGCAACTCCTGCTCTGCACGTGCAATCCCAGGCAGTTTCCAAGTGTTCATCCGAGCCTGCCTCCTGCTGCTTCTTCCCTCTTCATCTTCTGCCTGTGGGTCCCATGTACCAGGGACTCTCTTCCCCACACTGCCCGCTTCACTCCCCATGTTTCTGGAAGAAAGCGTACCTGCTCCAGGGACTTTCTGCTGCAGATTTGACATGCAGTAAGGGGTGGGGACATGTGTGGGAGAAGGGTGGGTGCCAGGGCACCAGTGATCCTGGCAATTTCCCCTGAGGTCAGGGCTGGGACCTGGGCTGTTCTGTCTCCCACCTCTGCTTCTCAGGCTCCCAGTGCCTGGACTCTCTCCTGCAGAACCTCATCCAAACTGTCCCTAATGTGCTTTATTTAGTGGTTACAGGAGAGAGAGGGCAGCGTTCTGGGAACCTGCATATGCAGGGAAGAAAGGCAGAAAGACTCCCACTCTCTACAGTTAAATAAGCTGGGTTCCCACTGTGGGTGTTTTCAGAATGCAGTCTGGCCTGGTCTCTTGATGTTTCCTGGGCTGGTTCCTGCAGGGTGGGGCTGGATGGTCTTCAGCAGGGAGCCTGGGGCAGCAGAGGGGTGGGAAGGAGGATCTGACAAGGATCTGCCCCACTGCTCTCATCCTGCACCTCATCTTCCTGGTGGGGAGCAGTGTGAAGCGTGAATAGCTGCTTTGTGCATTGATCCCTCTCAAGTATTAATTATCAGATTTTTCCAATGTGGAATTTGAAGCTGTTCCAGAAACCTGGGGTGGGAAAACTCTCTTCTTTCAAACAGGCACAGAGACAGTGGAGGATCCAAGGAGTTTCTATTAATGGCCCTAGGCTCAGCTGGAATGATTTCCTGAGAACTGAGCATCAAATTCAAGTTTCTTAGCTGTTACAGCATTGGTGGGTTTAAATGGCAGCCTACATGACTTAGGACCACAATTTCCAATGGTCAGTGGGTCCAGTATGTTTGTAAAAGAGATGCCAGGGACAGATTTATTAGGACAGATTTATGACTGGAGTTTACAGAAGCAGAACTTAGGATATCTTCCCTCCCTAGACAAGATTTCAGTGGGCAGCTGTTTCACTCGTTAATTGTGAGCATCCACTTTTAAAGGTTTGTGTTGGATGGGGTCCACTTCTCTTTCTTTGATGATGTATTTGGCTGCTTTTCATATTCTGTCTTCAGCTATCTCTTCTCCTGTTAGCAAGGCTGTCAACTGTTTTGACCTGCCACTGATCCCTTTGCAAAGTGAGAAGGGAACTAAAATTAATGCAAGTCTACTGTGTTGTCAATAACTGGAGCTACATTTTTAAAGATTTATTTATTCATTTGAAAGAGTTACACAGAGAGAGGAGAGAGACAGAGAGAGAGAGAGAGAGACGTCTTCCGTCCGATGGTTCACTCCCCAATTGGCAGCAACAGCTGGAGCTGTGCCAGTCTGAAGCCTGTAGCCAGGAGCTTCTTCTGGGATGAAGCTGCTTTTTGAAATAATTATTTATTTAATTGAAAGGCAGAGTTACAGAGTGGCAGAAACAGAGATCAATGGCTGGAGCTGTTTGGATCCAAAACCAGAAGCCAGGAGCTTTGTCCAGGTCTCATAGGTGGGTGCAGGAGATGAGGGATTTGGGCCATCTTCTACTGTTTTCCCAGGCCACAGCAGAGAGCTGGATGGGAAGTGCAGCAGCCAGGATCCCAACCGGCACCCATATAGGATGCTGACACTGCAGGCAGTAGCTTTACCCACTAAGCAACAGTGCTGCCCACTAACGGGAGCTCATTTAATCTGAGTATGCATAAAGTGGAGAATTACAGCATCATAAATACAGATAAGTTACAGTTTTTCTCTGCGCAGTACTTTACAGTTACCCAGTGATCCACTGAGAATCTTACTTTCCACACTGTGTAAATAAGAAGGTCAGTTACTTGTCTTATTTTGGGTTCTGTGTTTAAACCCATGACACTTTTGACATGGGAGGATATTAGTTCTACAATTTCATAGAGACTGGTCTGTGGAAGCATCGATAGAAGTTATAACTGTGAGAGTGGTAAGAAAGAAGAAGGGAAGAAATAAGTGCCCCTTACGCCACACAGAGGTGTCCACAAATGGAGTAGAAGACGTGCCCTTGAAAACTATGGCTGACTTTCTGGGACAAACTGTGTTTGAGTGCTTCACATGTTCTGATAGAAAGGTGTTGCCACCAGGTTATTAGTATATTTATTTAGTTAGTTTTTAAAGATTTATTTATTTATTTGAAAATCAGAGCTACACAGAGAGAGAAGGAGAGGCAGAGAGAGAGAGAGAGAGAGAGAGGTCTTCCATCAGGTTCATTTCCCCAATGGCTTCATCATTGTGAACTTTGCTCAGTTCCTGACCTATACCTTTCCTTTAACCTAGTACTTTGCCATGTAGTAGCCCATGAATACTTGGAGGGTTGTGATTTCTTAGAGGAACATCATGAGACAGAAGGAATAAAACAAAACAAAAGTATCCTCCGTATATAGAAGGTATACTGTTTTTGCAAGCCACAGCGAAGAGGAAGAAGCAGGAAAGTAGTGAGACTGGAAAGTTTGTGGCAAAGGTAATAGGCACTGGTCAAGAATTTAACAAGCCCATTAGGAAAACATTAAGGTTTCCTTACTTCCATGTAGACTCTGCCCTCTTATGGTGAACAGGGTCCTCTAAACCCACTTGTTGCACAAATGAAAACCCAAGCATTGTCTTCTCCCACAGATGGAGTCTGCTATTGGTTTTGATTTACATTTCCCTAATGGCTAGTGATATTGGGCATGTTCATATATGTCTTGACCATTGAGATTTCTTCTTCTGAGAAACATCTATTCTGATCATTGCCCATTTCTTAGCTGTACATTTTGCTTCTTATTTGGAGATTTTCCAGTTCTATATATGTATGTTCTGGCTATCAATCTTTTGTCATAGTCAGAGTTTTCAATGTTTCCTGCCATTCTGTCCATTGTATCTTCACTCTGTTGAATACTTTGTTGTGAAGATGTATCTTAATTTGATATGCTCAAATTTCTATATTTTATTTTTGTTACTTGTGCTTTTGTAATCTTACGCAAACTGTTGTCTCTGCTAATGTTTTACAGTTTCTCATATGTTCACTTAGTTTTTGGTTTTATATTTAGACTTTTAATTCACCATGAGTTGCTTTTACATATTGTATGAGGTGTTGGGTATATTTTCAGGCTTATACATATGGATAATCACTTTCCTTTAAACCATTTGCTAAAGGGATTCTTCTTTTTCCTGTTTGTTTTCTTTCCTTTGTTAAATAGGAGTTGCCTGTAGAAAAGTCGGTAAATTTCAGCTGCCTATTCTTTTCCATTGAACTATGTGTCTGTTTTCCAATAGTGCTAACACTACTTCTATTTTTTTTAAGATTTATTTATTTATTTGCAAGGCCAGATGCTTCTTCCAAGTCTCTCATGTGGGTGCCAGCACCGTAGAACACGGTCCATCTTCCACCAATTTCCGAGGTGCATTAGTAGGGAGCTGGATTGGAAGTGGAGCACCTGGTCTCCTAGCAGCAACATATGGGATGCATGCACAGCAGGTCAAGGCTTTAACCCACTACACCACAGCACCAAACCCTTCCTTATTTACTTCTGCTGTGATCTTTCATTATTCACTTTTTTTCTACTGCCCTGCATCTTGACTCATTCCTTTTTTTTTTTTTTTCTGGGTCCTGGAGGATGGTAGTAGGTTGCTTCTGGGATATCTTTTTTGTGTTAGTAGATAATTGGTAATCAAAAATCATAGTTATTAGTTTCTATATTTCTCTGCTAATCACGAGGACCTTCTAGATGACAGCAGAAAATGCTGGCAGAAATGAGGATATATTAATTTGCTAAGAAAATACCACAGAGAATATGATTTACATCATAGTTGTAGAGGTTGAAAATATCAGATCAAGGTGCTAATAGGCTCGAGTTTTCCAGAAGCCTTTCTCCGATGTGACAGACACATCTATCATTTGATCTGATTAAAACTACTTTCTTCAGGTAAAGTCATGTTGGTGATTAGCACTTCAGTGTTTGAGTTTTAGGGAGGCACATTTCAGTTCACAACAGCAAAAGGGGCCCTGTGGTCTACTTCAATGACAGCCATCTCTGCGGAGGACAGAAAGTTTGAAATCAGCGTTAGGAATTCTCACAGTATTACTGTCAGTGCTATCGCCATCAAATGTGCATTCATGTACACACAAACAAAACTACCTGTACACATAAACACATTCAACAGCGGAAATGCCTGATGGTTGTGTACGGGTAACATCAATATAATAATCCATAAGATGGCCTATTAGCAGACATTAAAAAGAGAATTAGAAAGAATGACAACAAAATCTGCAGTTACCTATATTTATGTCTATATGTATGATATTCAGTATTTATAGTTGCTAAAAGATGAATACTGATGTGTGGGAATAAAAGCTAAACCTTACCTTGCAATATTGCAGCCTAGTCTACATGAAAGATGTCTTCCTAAAACCTTTCCCTGGGCCCACTCTGTGGCATAGTAGATTAAGCATCCACCTGCAGCACCAGCATCCCACATGGGCACCAGTTGGAGTCCCTGCTCCTGCACTTCCAATCCAGCTCTTTACTAATGGCCTAGGAAAGCAGTGCAATATGCCCTGAGTGCTTGGGCCCCTGCACCCATGTGAGAGACCTGGAGGAAGCTGCTGACTCCTGGCTTTTGGCACCTGGCTTCAGATCGGCCCAGCTCCAGCCATTCTGGCCAGTTAGGGGTGAACCAGTCGATAGAAGACCTCTCTTTCTCTTCCTCTCTATATCTGTAACTCTGCCTCACAATAAATAAATACATTTTTAAAAACCTTTCACATTTTAAATTTCTTAATTGTTTTAAAGATTTATTTATTTATTTATTTACAAGTCGAGTTACAGACAGAGAGGAGAGCCAGAGAGAAAGAGAGAGGTCTTCCATCTGATGTTCACTCCCTAATTGATTGCAACTGCCAGAGCTGTGCTGATCCGAAGCCAGGAGCCAGGAGCTAGTTCCAGGTCTCCCAGATCGGTACAGGGGCCCAAGAACTTGGGCCACCTTCTACTACTTTCCCAGTCCATAGCAGAGAGCAGGATCAGAAGTGGAGCAGCTGAGTATTGAACCGGCCCCCATATGGGATGCTGGTGCTTCAGGCCAGGGAGTTAACCTGCTCCACCCCAGCACAAGTCCAGCATTTTAAATTTCTGATACTCTAAAGTAGTACAGGACTGCATTACATCTAGGAAAGATGCATTTAAAAATTATAAATCTAGTGCATTTCAGCAGTTTTAACAAATACTTCTGATTTTCTCAGCATTATGTATAAATAAATGACATAATGAGTCATTGTCAGATTTTTAGCTTTTGACAGCCACTTATAATATTTCACAGCTTTTTGAAATTTATTGCTAGTGTGTTTTTCTCAACACACACTGGATTTTATCAGTTTAGTGCACATGGAGTTGCCTCTTATAGGATTTGCATTTTGATGGGTTTTCATGGCACATGTAATCAACATCTGCAAAGCCTCTAAAACACATAAATAATGACATGATTCAGGCTTTTTTCTTAAAGATTTATTTATTTGAAAGAGTTGCACAAATAGGGGAGAGGTAGAGAGAGAGAGAGACAGACAGAAACAGAGAGGTCTTCCATCTGCTGGTTTACTCCCAGTTGGCCGCAATGGGTGGTCTGTGTCGATCCGAAGCCAGGAGCTACTTCCAGATCTCTCATGTGTGCAAGGCCCCAAGGACTTGGGCCACCTTCTACTGCTTTCCAAGGCCATAGCAGAGAGATGGTTCAGAAGTGGAGCAGCCACGTCTTGAACTGGCACCCACATGGCTTGCCAGCATTGCAGGAAGCAACTTTATCTGCTATGCCACAGCGCCTGCCCCACATTACATCACTTTAAGATGATATGGATTTAAGTTCATGAGAAATTATTAACATAGTGGGAACTGATAGACATGGATGAAGCAGGATGGACTTGTTAGGAATGGTGATGTTAATTTTCTTATAAAATAAATAAATAAGAAATTAAATATGATCAGACATAAATGAAGACTAAATTTTTTTAATGGTGATCCAGAAAACACTGATCTCAGGTCTTTTTCTTCCAGTCTTAAGTTTATATTTTTAAATGCATATTAAGTGAACAAACTTCATGTAATTTATATATACAGATTGAAGAGCTAACTGATAACATCCTACCCTAACTTCCCTTGGTCTCATATTTCCAACTCCCTCCTTCTCGTTTTATTTTCTTTTAATTTTGACAGCTGCATGCTTTGATTTTATTTTAGAATCACAAGCTTTAACCCTCTACAAAATAAAGAATTCAGCAAGTAGTAGCAGAAATATCAATGAGTATATGTTGTATACTCTATCAAAGAGTTCAGAAAAGTGCTATGAACAATACTCAAATCTCAAAATATCAATTTAACTCATATACTACTTTTTGTTGTCTATATCTTAATTACCACGAGTCAGAGAAAACATATGGTATTTGTCTTTTGGGGGCTGGCTTCTTTCATGAAGCATACTTGTTTCCAGTTCATCCATTTAGTTACAGAAGATGGGATTTCATTCACAATTATGGCTGAATAGTATTTTACACTGTATATATAGCTCGTATTCTTTTTCCAGTCACCAGTTGATGGACTTCTGGGTTGATTCCATGTTAGCTATTATGAATTGAGCTGTAATAAACATGAGGGTACAGATAACTCATGCCTATGCATATTCTATTTCATTTCATGTGGATAAATTCCTAGGAGTCAGATGGCAGGATCATATGGTATGTTTGTTTTCAGATTTCTGAGGAACTTTGATACTGCCTTCCATAATGGCTTCATTCCCACCAACAGTGGGTTAGGGTACCTTTTTCTCTCCCTCTCCACCAGCCTTTATTGTTTGTTGACTTTTTCCAAAGAATTATTTATTTTAAAGGTGGAGTTAATTATAGGGAGAGGCAGTGGCAGAGAGACATAAGTATTTTATCTGCTTGTTTATTCTCCATATGGCACAACAGGTGGTGCTGGTCCAATCGGAAGCCAGAGTTAGGAGCATCTCCCTGGTCACCCAAGTGGGTGCAGGGACCCAGGCACTTGGGCCATCCTCCACTGCCCTCCCAGTGCAGAGCAGAAAGCTGGACTGGAAGAGGAGCAACCGGGACCAGAACTGGCACCCATATGGGATGCCGTCTCCATGGGTGGAGGATCAACCCAGTGTGCCACAGCACTGGCCCCCATCAGGGATATTTTTCTATAATACTCTCTATCCACTGTATCTTTTTCTAGTTGAAGAATTAGGGTGATGCAGGATTAATCGAAGGAGTTTGAGAGGATTGTCTCTCTTTCAATTGTGTTGAATAGTTTGAGAAGCATTAGTTCTTTAAAAGTCCTGTAGAATTCAATAGTGAGGCTGTCTGATCCTGGACTTTTCCTTGTTGGGAGGGTCTTTATTACTCATCCAATCTCTGTCTTGGTTTTTGATTTGTTTAGCTTTTCTATGTGTCTTCATGACTCAATTTTGGTATATTGTGTATGTCCAGGAATCTGTTGATTTTTCCTCTAGGATTTCCAATTTGTTAGCCATCACAACCGATGCCCACATCCTATATTGCAGTGCTAATCTGAGTTTTGGGTACTCCACTTCCAAACCAATTTCATGTTAATACCCCTAGGAAGCAATGGATAATACCTCAAATTCTTTCCTTCTTGTCATCTAATTTGGAGAACTGTAACCTCAATGGGGACTTGAAACCTGGTCTTGCACAGTTGTAGCCATATAGAAAGTGAACCAGCAGATGGGATATCTCTCTGCTTCTCTTTCCTTCTTTCTTTATCTATGTGTCTCTCTGCCTTTTTTTTAATCATATTAAAATATTTAATTACTTATTTGAAAGAGTTGCAGAGAGAGGGATAGACAGAAATCTTCCACCACCTAATTCATTTTTGAGATGACTTTAATAGCCAGAGTGTGGCCAGGTTGAAGCCAGGAGCTTTTCCTCTGATGTGTGTGGCAGCATCCCAGGCACTTGGGCCATCTTCCCCTGCTTTTTCAGTTCATTGGTAAGGAGCTGGATCAAATATGGAATAGCTGGTACTTCAACTGGTGCACGGAGAGGATGGCAATGTAACAGATAGCAGCTTTGTCCACTGCACCACAACCACTAGCTCCTCTATCTGCCTTTCCAATAAATAAATCTTTTGAAAAAGAACTGAAGGTAGTAAAAGTCATCATGACTGAGCAATGGCAAATTTATTGAAGTGATCGACTTTCTTAAAGATCTATTTATGAATTTGAAAGGCAGCACTAGAAAGAGAGAGTGGGAGAGATGGATCTTCCTCCTGGTTTGTTCACTCCTCAAATGGCTGCAATGACTGTGGCTAGGACAGACTGATATCAGGAGCCAGGGGCTTCTTCCAGGTCTCTCACATGGGTGCAGGAGCCCCAATATTTGAGTCACCCTGTGCTGCTTTTCCAGACACATTAGCAGGGAACTGGATCCATTTGGAGCATTAATGTCTATGATACTCTCCTTGCAGTTGAAGGATTTAGAATCCATTTCAATTATGGGTGGGCCAAGTACAATGTCTTCCAATTGTCCTAGGTTTGGATTAGATGGGTTCTGATAAATTTTGTTAAAATAGTTATTAAAAAATATATATTATATATAATACTTATAATAAATTATATAATATTATCTGTTTTTAACTAACATATATAATATATTATATGCTAAATTATAATATATTTTATATATGAATATATTTATATACATAAATATATATGAATAAATGTAAATATATATATAAAGAATATATTTATGTATTTGACAGGTGTACTTACAGACAGTGAGAGGAAGAGACAGAGAGAAAGGTCTTCCATATGCTCATTTACTCCCCTAATGACTGCAATGTCTGCAGTTGGGCCAATCTGAGCTAGGAGCTTCCAGGTCTTCCATATTTCGGCAGGGACCAAAGCACTTGGAACAGCTTCTACTGCTTTCCCAGGCTATTGCAGAGAGCTGGATGGGAAAAGGAGAAATGGGGACTAGAACTGGTGCTCATATGGGGTGCCAGCACTGCAGGTAAAGGATTACACCACTGCACCACAGTGCTGGCCCCAGTCTATCCTTTATTAAGGAGATCTCAGTAATCATGTTCAGGTATTGCTGTCCTATATTCATGGCCAAAGTCCTAGCAGGCAACATGGTTTGGAGAATCATAAGCACAAGGTGTGTAGGAGACTTCATTTCTCATACAGCACAGTTAATAACAAGGTTCCAAGAGGGGAAATTACTTGCATCATAGTCTTTGAGAACTAATGGACATCACAGGTGATCTAAAGAATTTAGAAGGTTTGTGAGCCCCTAGAGTGAAAAAGTCACTGGGAGCACAAGGACAGTGCCTAGAGTTTATTTTGATGGATTTTAGCCCCTTGCATTGGAGGGAGGCCCGAAGAAGCTAGACTGATTTGTAAACCTCAAAAGTGTCTTTTCAAGGTGAAGGCAAACTGAGACTGAGGGGTTTTTGGAAAAACTTTGAACAAAACGCATTTGCCACACTTGGTTAAGACACATCATTTATCTATTGATTTTCATCAGATCTGTTAACATTAGGTATAAGGTTCAGTGGACATTGTGGATGGTATATAGCAGTATGATTTTAGTAATATATCATGAGGTGCTTTTTTTTTAATTGGATTTAGCAGCTAAAATTGGGTTACCTAATGGGATATAGCTGGAATAATCACCTTTTTGTTAAACACATCTGAGGTAATAAATGTTAGTGTATGAAGACATTGAGTTTTCTTTTATTGGGTCTTCTTGGTTATTTTAATCTGGGATCTGAGAATTCTCATTTTCTCTAGGTAAGTTGTAACTGAAAAACTTAATTGTATTCCTCATCATGTCGGACCAACTCTGCTGCTTCTGGGATTTTTTTAGTACATCTGACAATTGGAAATTTGGACAATAGTATAGTTAAAAAGAGATGTACCAAGTAAAGTATTTATTTTTATTCTGATACATATTTTTGAATTCTTCTAAAATTCCTATTGAGTATCTTTGTTAAATTTAGTTGCATCTCAGGTTAAGAGTTATTGGAGGCTGGCGCCATGGCTCAATAGGCTAATCCTCCACCTGCAGCACAGGCACACCGAGTTCTAGTCCTGCTGGGAGTGCCAGATTCTGTCCCAGTTGCTCCTCTTCAAGTCCAGCAAACTGGCTGCAGCAGCCACTGGGGGGTAAACCAACAGAAAAAGGAAGACCTTTCTCTCTGTCTCTGTCACTATCCATTCTGCCTGTCAAAATAAAAAATAATTTTTATAAAAAAGACTTATTGGAGCCACTCTAGTGATTATACCCATGTAACTTTGTTAATAAATGCAAATAGAACCTGGGAAAATTGATGTATATCTTATGCTATAGAGACTTAAGATTGAACATCTTTTTTTATCTTTTTTAATTATATAATTTAAAAACAAATTTTTGATTTTTTTTGACTTTACTAAGTCACAGCTCTGGCCCCATTAATATGTCTTAACAATGTTTTTTCCTCTCAGACTTATCTCTATTGGTTCAGTTAACTGCATGTCTTTTCTTTAGATTCAGATTCTCTCAGCTGTCAAAGCTTATTCATCTTAATTCTGTTGTTCCTATTTCCCTCCATTTTATTCTGTCCCTAGGCTAATTGAGGTCATGATTCTCCATTCCTTCTGTGTGGTGTCACAGTAGGCTTGAAGTGTTCTTTTTCTCTTCTGATTTCTAAAGAAAGAAATTATGTATTCACCCAGTTTAGATATTTTAATAATTCATTCCAAAACAAAGGTTAAATGTTCTTAATTTGACAAGAATTTTTAGGGCCAGTGGTGTGGCGTAGTGGGTAGAGCCACCACTTGCAGTGCTGGCATCTCATATGGATCCAGATCTCTGCTATAGCCTGGGAAAGCAGTAGAAGATGGCCCAAGTCCTGGGCCCCTGCACCCATGTGGGAGACCTGGAAGAAGCTCCTTGCTCCTGGCTTTGGATTGGCACAACTCTGGCCATTGCAGCCAACTGGGCAGTAAACCAGTGAATGGAAGACCCCTCTCTCTTCTCTGCCTCTCTCTGTGTAACTCTGAGTTTCAAATAAATAAATAAATCTTTAAAAAAAGAAGTTTTTCTAATTTTAGATTTGTTCTACTTCATTGTCACTTCAGGGTGTGTGTAAAGAGTGTATATCCAGTTTTTCTATTTTAGATTTTTGGGATTTTGTATTAGCTCTGCTGTCTATTAATTTTTCTGGAGCATTGGTGATATCTTCTCCTTAGTTGTATTAAGAGAGAGAGAGCAATAGCCCTCATGTCTTTTTAGGTAAGTAAGACATATTAAAAACAGAGCATTCAGTATACATTCATAGTAGTTTGACTTGTTCAATTGATTTTCCTGAACTCCCTTGGATATTTGGTCTCTGCTGTACAATTTTCTATACTGATTAATTCTTTGATATTTCCAAATCCAGAAAATGAATGATTCAACAGCTGTGTTCCTGTATTTGCTAGGACTCAGGGTAAGAAGCAAAGTGGAGGTGTTCAGGAATCTACAGGTATATGCTACATAGCAAAGCACATCATTTCCTATACAAAGTGACTGGGAAATCCAGAATCTTTTGCACACTATATTGGATCCTGAACTATTACTGGAGTATTCAGTAAGATTTTAATGTATTTATTTTCTGTGTGTGTGTTTGTATTTCTAAATAAACTCTGCTGGGCTACTTAACATTAACATGTATTGCAGAATTCTTTCATCAGCTTTTACTTTTAAAAAGTTTCTCTTTCAGTTTTATGGGAGAGGGTAGAAGTTTTCTGCTATGTAACTGAAAATTCATTCATTCATTAAACTTAAAAATATTTGTTGGAAATGAGTGGAATACTATTAATTCTTGTGTGATTTTCATGAAACTAAATACATTCTCTATTTTGTTTTGCTTAAAATTTCTGCATGTGTGGACTTCTTTTTTCCTTCTTGCCCCAAATCCCTTTGTGTATTGGGATGGCAAATGGGTTTTACACTGGAGGAAACATGTTATTTTGGCAAAGAAGTACTTAGCCTTCCTGCTTCAAGTATTCAAATATTACATTAGAAATCAGTAAATTTGTTTACTGTACAAATGTCTTTTATACAATTTTGTAATATTCTGGGATATGAGAGGGAGCAGGAAATAGGAGGGTTATGGGTGGGAGGGAAGTTATGGGGTAGGGGAACCTACTGTAATCCAAAAGCTGTACTTTGGAAATTTATATTTATTAAACAATTTTATAATATTCATCTTCCTTTTTATTTCGTCCTTTTTTTAAAAAAAAGATTCATTTATTTTCCTTGAAAGTCAGTGTTACACACACAGAGAAGGAGAGAGAGAGAGAGAGCAGTCTTCCAACCACTAGTTCACTCCCCATTTGGCCACAATGGCTGGAGCTGTGCCGATCCATAGCCAGGAGCTAGCAGCATCTTTTGGGTCTCCTATGCAGATGCAGGAGCCCAAGGGCCTGGGCCATCCTCTACTGCTGGATAGTAAGTCTTACTTGCATAAAAAGATGGATAGTAATTTGAGTAGCCAGGACTTGAACTGGCACCCATGTGGGATGTCAGCACTGCAAGCCACAGCTTTACTTGCTACACCACAGCATCGGATCCTTTATTCTTATGACTATTGCTACACTATTGGAATTTATAATTGATAATGCTGAACAATTGAAACTGGATATGCTGAAACAATTGTAGGACTGGATATGGCAATTTTACTTGAAGTACAGTATGTAGCCTGCTTATTGTATGATTTTTGGAAAAGCATGTATTTATATATAACAGCAGATCTGTTAATCATTTAAAAGTGAATTATCATGATTACCCAGATGTAAAGAATGCAATATGTGCTAATGAGTTAGCAGTCACAGACATTTAGAATTAGAGGGATTTTGGAACCTTTTCAATACTGCAGTTTTTATGAAAAACTAATAATTTTTTTATTTGACAGGTAGAGTTATAGACAGTGAGAAAGACAGAAAGGTCTTCCTTCCGTTGGTTCACTCCCCAAATGGCTGCCACAGTTGGAGCTGTGCCCATCCAAAGCCAGGAGTCAGGTGCTTTCTCCTGGTCTCCCATCTGGGTGCAGGGCCCAAGCACTTGGGCCATCCTCCACTGCCTTCCTGGGCCATAGCAGAGAGCTGGACTGAAAGAGGAGCAACCAGGACTAGAACCCTTTGCCCATATGGGATACCCGCACTACAGGCGGAGAATTAACCAAGTGAGCCATGGCGCTGGCCTCCGATAAATTTACTTTTAACAAAATATCAAAATATCTTATTCAGTATAAAGTTAGTAGTGAAAAAGAGACTACCTTGTTGAACACAGAAATTTGAGATTATATTTCTTGGTATTAATTTGCATCTTAAGGCTTATTGCCTAGTTTATTTCAACATTTTAATCTAATATTACTAATAATATCTTGTACTTAGTGGTTCACTGTGTGCCAGACAATATTCTTTTGATTTTTTAAAGGATTTATTTATTTATTTATTTATTTGGAAGTCAGAGTTACACAGATAGTGAACAAGAGGAAGAGAGAGAGAGAGGTCCTCCATCTGCTGGTTCACTCCCCAGATGGCCTAAAAGGTCAGAGATATGCCAATCTGAAGCCAGGAGCCAGGATCTCTTCAGGGTCTCCCATGCAGATTCAGGGGCCCAAGGACTTGGGCCAACTTCCTACTGCTCTCCCAGGCTATAGCAGAGAGCTGGATGGAAAGTGGAGCAGCTGGGACTTGAACCAGCCTCCATATGGGATGCCCCCACTGCATGCAGTGGCTTTACTGGCTACACCACAGCACTGGCCTCAAGACAATGCTCTAAAATGATGCATTAATTATTCCCAAATATTGAAAAGTGGCATGGTACACATTTGAATGTGTTGTTTTGTACTAGTTGTAGAAACAGTTTAAAATATATTTAGATTTAAAAATGTAAGCTTTGATCTAAAGGTTTACTTTCCCCTAAGGTGCCTGTTCGGAAACTGAGAGATCGTTGAAGTCTCAAGATAGAGTACAACTGATCTTATCCAAGCCTTCTTTATCACATGAGGATGCTAAATGCCAAGGCCCAGAGAAGTAAAGTGAATTGTTCAAGGTCACATAGGTAAGTTGTAGCAGGGATAATTCTGTATTAGCATTAGGTATCCTAATACATAGGCCACTGTTCTGTCAATTTCATACTCCTTCTGGAGTTAAAGATTCTAAGTTGTGGAAAATTAAGTTTGGAAATTTAGTGGTTGCTATGTTGTTATGGTGAGAAATTTCTGTGTATAGCTATGAGTTGCTTAAATTTTATTCAATATATTTTTCTAGTATGTTTGCTATTTATTTGAAATGTATAACAAGTAGCTTCATCTATTTGCCAAAAGAATTTTTTAAAGATTTATTTATATTATTTGAAAATCAGAATTACACAGAGAGAGAAGGAGAGGCAGAGAGAGTGGTCTTCCATTCACTGGTTCACTCCACAGTTGGCCTCCATGGCTGGAGCTGTGCCGACTGGAAGGCAGGAGCCAGGAGCCTCTTCCTGGTCTCCTATGCAGGTGCAGGGGCCCAAGGATTTGGACCATTTTATAGTGCTTTCCCAGGCCGTAGCAGAGAGCTGGATAGGAAGTGGAGCAGCCAGGTCTTGAACTGATGCCCCTATGGAATACCAGCACTGCAGGTGGCAGCCTCACCCACTATGGCACAGTGCCAGCCCTTGCCAAAAGAATTTATAGAAGCTATTCCATATATACACTTCACAATTATTTAGTTACTTGACACGAACTATCCCTGCATATTTGAAAATTTTGAATGGTATCACTTGGGTTTTAAGAATTTTATATTTTAGGTCTCTTAATATTTTTAGTGATGATGTTTTAAAGGTCCTTTCTGTTTTATGAAAAATGATAAGGATTTTGTTTTACAATGGCCATAGTATTACCACTTAAAGCAATAGATTAAATAACACTTTTAAACAAAGTCATTTAATACTGAATTCTAAAACACTGGTATATTTTAAGTGAGAAGCCGGATTTCTTTCAGATATTCTAAAGAAGAATGATAATCAAAATTGAAGACATCTACAGTTTTTAATCACTTCTTTTAAATATTAGTCATAATGGTCCAATTTAGAGTTTTAATTTTCATTAGCTTTTAAAAGATTCAGCACGGTTTATAGAAAAAATTAAGAGAACATAATTATATACTCAACCTCCCTCCCTTCTTTTTCCTTCTTTGTCATTTTTTTTTAGCTTATGATATGACATTTTCCATTTACATTACATTAAAAAAGGGTGTTGAATCAAGGGACAAGTTTAACAGGCAAAAAGCAGAAAGATCGTAATTTAGAGGGAATACAGACAATGGCTCTAAACAATATTTGAATATCACATCTAAACAATATTTGAAGAAATTGATAAAATAAATATTTTAATTTCTCCTACTAAAATGCTCAGAGAAAGTCTTTCATTATTTATCAAATATTAGTGCAAATATATGGATTTAAATGATCCCAAAAAGTGCTAATTTTTGTGTAATAAAGTCCAATTATTGTCAAGGCTTTTTGACAGTCTCACAGAAAACTTGTGTTTGTGAATGGGAAGAATAATATCAAAATGTCCATACTACCAAAAGCAATTTGCAAATTCAATGCAATTCCAATCAACATACCAACGATGTTCTCAGAGCTAGAAAAAATGATGCTAAAATTCATATAGAAACATGAGAGATGCTTAACATCTAAAGAAATGTTATAAAACAAAAAGAAAGCTGGAGACATCACACCATATTTTAAGACATATTACAGGGGTCAGCACTATGACAAAGCAGGTAAAGTCACCGTCTGCAGTGCCGGCATCTCATATGGGTGCCAGTATGTTTCCCAGCTGCTCCACTTCTTATACCCCTCTCTGGTATAGCCTGAGAAAAAAGTAGAAAATGGCCAAAGTCTTTGGGCCCCTGCACCTGCATAGAGACCTGGAAGAAGCTCCTGACACTTGGATTCAGATCAACGGAGCTCTGGCCATTGTGGCCATTTGGGGAGTAAACCAGTGGATGGAAGACCTCTCTCTCTCTCTGCCTCTACCTCTCTGTGACCCTGCCTTTCAAATAAATAAATAAACTGCAAAAAAAAAAAAAAAAAAAAAACACAAAAAGAAGAAGTGTTAGCACTGATATAATAACAGACACATAGTTCAATGGAAAAAACTAGGTAGCATAGAAATAAACCCAAATTTCTACCAGCAACTCATATTTAACAAAGGAACTAAAATGAACTGGAGAAAGAAGAATCTCTTTCACAAGTGGTGCAGAGGAACTTGATGATCCAAATGTAGAAGCCTGAAAATAAACTCCAACATCACTTACACTATGTGAAAGTGAACTCACAGTGAATGAAAAATCTAATCATAAGACCCAAACCCAAGTAAGCATAGGGAAACTCTAAATATTGTCAACACACAATAGCTTTTCGGTAAGATTCCAATAGCAATAGTCACAAAAATAAAAACAGAGACATCTGAGTATATCCAACTAAGATACTTCTACACAACAAAGTAAACATCAAAGTGTAGATACAATGAACAGATGGCAGGAAAAATTAAAACTCTGAATGTTTACAGATTTCCAGAACATTTACATGAATTGGAAAAACTCCAAAAAATACAGTGAAGAAACAGGCAAGGATCTGAATAGACATTTCTCAGAAGAAATGTAAATGGTCAAAACATGTGAATATGCCCGATGTCACTAGCCATTATGTAAATATAAATCAGAACACCATATCAGTCTCCAACACCTGTGGGAGAATACAACACTCAGGTGTTTGTGTGTGCAGCAAGTGGGTTTAGAGGACCCTGTTCACCTCTGGAGAGCAGAGTCTACGGGGAGACAAAGAAACCTTACTGCTTTCCTAATGGGCTTATTAAGTTCTTGACCAGTGCCTGTTAGTCTTGCCACAAACTTTCTAGTCTCACTACTTTCCTTCTTCTTCCTCTTCTCTGTGACTTGTAAAATAGTATACATTCTGTATGCTGTGGATACTTTAGATTTATTTTATTCCTTCGGTCTCCTATGAAGTTCCTCCACAAAAACACAGCCCTCAAAATATTCATTCATTTATGCAGTCTGCAGATTTCATGAGCTACTAAATTCCAAATAGTATATTAAAGGCAAGATCTAGGCCTAAGAGAAAAGTGGTCTGAATTCTGTGCCTAGAAGAGGATTTGGGACATAGTAGAATTTCGGTGAAGTGCTATGTGAATGACATGCACTCAGTAAATGAGTAATCTAAAGCATACACTGCATTCAAGCAACACAGCAGCCCTACTCACCTCAGGTAGAGCAATTGAGAGGAATAATGTGAACAAAAATAAGACATCAATAAGTTGAATAATAACAGAGAAAAAACAAAATGAGATAGATGCCAACATTACTGACCTATTTTTGAGGAATTAAATTGATAGAGGGGCTGGCATTGTGGCTAAGTGGGGTAAGCTGCAATCTGTGAGGCCAGCATATCATGTGAGTTCCACTTTGAGCTTAGGAATCTCCACTTCCAATTTAGCTCACTGCTAAACACCTGGGGAACCAGCAGAAGATGGACGAAGGACTTGGGTCCTTGCCACTGATGTGGGAGACTTGGATGAAGCTCCTGACTTCAGCATGCCCCAGGCTCAACTGTTGAAACTCTCTGGGGTGTGAGCCAGCAGATGAAAGCTATCTCTGTCTTTCCCCCTCTCTCTAAATCCACTTTTCAAATAAACAAAGATTTAATAAACAAATTAACTGATTTCAAAATACACAAAAACATGAACAATACTATATCATCTTGATGCCAAACTGATAAAAAATAACAAATGCTAGAGAGCACATGGGAAAAGAAAACCGTCTTATATGGTGGGTGAAAACACAAGTTAGTACAGATGTTATGCAGAACAGTATGGCCATTCCTTAAAAAGGATAAAAATTGGGCCGGCGCTGTTGTGCAGTGCCTGAGGGGCCAGCATCCCATTTGGGTGCCAGTTCTAGTTCCAGCTGCTCTTCTTCCAATACAGCTCTCTGCTATCTCCTGGGATAGCAGTAGAAGATGGCCCAAGTCCTTGGGCCCATGCACCCATGTGGGAGACCCAGAGGAAGCTCCTGTCTCCAGGTTTCAGAATGGCATAACTCTGGCCTTTGTAGTCATCTGTAGAGCGAACCAGCTAATGGAGGACCTCTCTGTGTCCCTATCTCTATTGTAACTCTTTCAAATAAATAACAAAAATTTCAAATAAGATAAAAATTGACCTACCATGTGAGAGTTATCTTGCTCTTGGCTATATATAATAAGGAAATTTTATTAGCAGGAAAGGAGAAGAGCATATCAAAGATACAGCAATTTTCCCATAACACAGCCACTATAACACAGTTCACTGCAGCCAGGATTTGAAACCAATCTAGCTATCCATCAATGAAAAAAATGGACAGGGGAACTTCATTTAGATACAAAAAAGAACAAAATATTATTAAATTAATTGAAATAAGCCAGAAGCAGGAACACAAATGTCACCTGGTCCTTGTCACATGTGGAAGTGAAAGAAAATAATGGATCTGAACACAGAACTGTGATTACTAGAGGCTGAGAAGGGAAGCAGCTAGGGATAGAGGGGGATTGGATAATAGGTAACAAAATACAAAGAGGCAGAAAGAACTTCTGGTGTCCCATAATATAATGAGATGACTACATTCAACCATATTAGGTTCTGTGTAAAGAACTGAAAGAGAGGAGCTGGTAGTCTCAAATCATGGAGAAGAATTAGAAACTGTAGTTGCTTGGGGGCCAGCATTATGGCACAGTGGGCTAACGCCCTGGCCTGAAGCACCAGCATCCCCTGTGGGTACCAGTTCTAGTCCTGGCTGCTCCTCTTCTGATCCAACTCTCTGCTATGGCCTGGGAAAGCAGTAGAAGATGGCCCAAGTCCTTGGGTCCCTGCACCCAAGTGGGAGATCTGGAAGAAGCTCCTGGTTCCTGGCATCAGATTGGCAGAGCTCCGGCCATTGCGGCCACCTGGGGAGTGAACCAGCAGAGGAAGACCTCTCTCTCTCTCTGCTGCTACTTCTCTCTGTAACTCTGTCTTTCAAATAAATAACTCTTTAAAAACTTAATAAAACTGTAGTTGCTTAGCTTGATCACTTTTTACTGCATAAATGTGTGCAAATATTGCACTACACCCTGTAATAATGCATGACTAGGACACATTCATCACAAATTATTTCAATGAAATTTTAAAAATTAGAAGCATTTCTTTATATTAACAATGAACTATTTGAAAATGAAATTAGAGAAACATTTCCATGCATAGCAGCATAAGAACCAGGAACCTGTTCTTTCCACTGAGATCTCACTCACAGAGATCTTTTGCCAGAGTGTCTTGGCTTTCCATGCCTGAAATACTCTCATGGGCTTTTCAGCCAGATCCGAGTGCCTTTAGGGCTGATTCTGAGGCCAGAGTGCTATTTAGGGCATCTGCCATTCTATGAGTCTGCTGAGTATCTCACTTCCCATGTTGGATCACTCTCCCCTTTATTTATTCTATCGGTTAGTGTTAGCAGGTACTAGACTTGCTTATGTGCTCCCTTTGACTCTTAGTCCTTTCATTATGATCAATTGCGAACTGAAATTGATCACTTGGACTAGTGAGATGGCATTGGTACATGCCACCTTGATGGGATTAAATTGGAATCCCCTGGTATGTTTCTAACTCTACCATTTGGGGCAAGTCAGCTTGAGCATGTCCCAAATTATATATCTCTTCCCTCTCTTATTCCTACTCTTATGTTTAACAGGGATCACAATTCAGTTAAATTTCAACACTTAAGAATAACTGTGTATTAATTACAGAATTAAATCAGTCATATTAAGTAGAACAGACAAAAAAACTACTAAGAGGGATAATGTATTAAGTTGTTCATTAACAGTCAGGGCTATGCTGATCAAGTCACCGTTTCCCATAGTGTCCCTTTCACTTCAACAAGTTTCCTTTTTGGTGTTCAGTCAGTTGTCACCGATCAGGGAGAACATATGGTATTTGTCCCTTTGGGACTGGCTTATTTCACTCAGCATGATGTGTTCCAGATTCCTCCATTTTGTTGCAAATGACTGGATTTCGTTGTTTCTTACTGCAGTATAGTATTCTAAAGAGTACATATCCCATAATTTCTTTATCCAGTCTACCGTTGATGGGCATTTAGGTTGGTTCCAGGTCTTAGCTATTGTGAATTGTGCTGCAATAAACATTAGGGTGCAGACCACTTTTTTGTTTGCCAATTTAAATTCCTTTGGGTAAATTCCAAGGAGTGGGATGGCTGGGTCGAACGGTAGGGTTATCTTCAGGTTTCTGAGGAATCTCCAGACTGATTTCCATAGTGGCTTGACCAGTTTGCATTCCCACCAACAGTGGGTTAGTGTCCCTTTTTCCCCACATCCTCGCCAGCATCTGTTGTTGGTAGATTTCTGAATGTGAGCCATTCTAACCGGGGTGAGGTGGAACCTCATTGTGGTTTGGAGGTACCTTTCTCTGAAGGGAGGAGAGAACCTCCACTTTGACTATGACCTTGTCTAAACAAGATAAGAGTCGGAGAACTCAAGGGGCTTCCATAGCCTTGGAAACTCATGACTGGTGCATAGGGAGATTACTGATGCCATAGACAGGAGTGTCAATTGGTAAAGTCAACAACAGGAGTCACTGTGCACTTACTCCTCATGTAGGATCTCTGTCCTTAATGTGCTGTGCATTGAGATTTAATGCTATAATGAGTACTCAAATAATATATTTCACTTTGTGTTTCTATGGGGGTGCAAACTGTTGAAATCTTTACTTAATGCATACTAAACTGATCCTCTGTAAAAAAAAAAAAAAAAGAAAAAAAAAAAAAGAAAAAAAAAAGAAACTATCAACTCCCAACTTGACTCTCACTGGGATTAAACATGACAATAGGTCTGATCTGATTTCATCATCATTAAAAAAAAATCATCTATTATTTTTCACTTTATGTTTCTGTGTGGGAGCAAACTGTTGAAAGCCTTACTTAATGTATACTAAGCTGATCTTCTGTATATTAAGATAATCGAAAATGAATCTTGATGTGAATGGAAGGGGAGAGGGAGTGGGAAAGGGGAGGGTTGTGGGTGGGAGGGACGGTATGGGGGGGAAGCCACTGTAATCCATAAATCGTACTTTGGAAATTTATATTCATTATATAAAAGTTAAAAAAAAATAAAAAAATAAATAAAAAATTAAAAAAAAAAAAAAAAAAAGAACCAGGAACCAATGTCTTCAATGTTATCAGTGATGAATCAGATTCACAGACCCCAGCACTCAGTTTTTGCCATAGACCTTACCATGGCAATTGTGGGCATATAGTAGTAAATCAATGGACAGGAATCCTTTGTCTCTATATCTGTTAAATAAATAAACAAGGAATTCATCAAAGAAAAAGAGATATCAATTTGGATGCCAGGTCACAAAAACACATGCACTTGAGCTATCCTCCAGTTTGTGATGCCAACAAATCTTTCAGACATGTTACATTTTCAGAGACTTTTCTGTAATCTTGCTAAGCTTTCTGGAAATCTGCCTTATAGCAAAGCGATTCCCAATTCCATTACACTCATGATTTTTCTTTTGTGTGAGTTATTAGTTTACCATCTAGAGATGATTTATGGTACAAAACTTTTCTATTCATGCATGTTTTCTCATTTGTGAGTCTATTCATGGGAATTGAAGACTGATTTATAGCAGAAATACATTTTCCAAATTCATTGCATAGACTTTTGTTCCTTATGAATTCTCTGAAGTCTGTTGATGTCTAATTTCTGGCTAAAGGTTTTATCGTATTTACAGCATGCAAAGAGTACCACCTTTTGTGAATTCTGTATCTATACAAGCCTGAAACAAAGAAAATGTTTTTATACAATCAGTATACTCCTAAGAAACCACCTGTGTCAATTCTCTGATGTACCATTGACTTCTGACAAACAACCTTTTCACACTAATAATATTTATAAGCTTTCTCCTTTACATGAGTCTCTGTTGGATAGGATGTGATTTCCAGCAAAAGGTTTTGTCACAATACTTACATGAATTTTGGAGAAAAGCTCTTCCACATTCATTATATTGTTAAGGTCTCTCCCTTGTTCAAATTCCATGATGGATTATGAGGCATTACCTATGTGAAATGACTTTCTCACATTTATTTCATTCATTAGATATATATGTTGTGCATTCTGATATAAGGAGAGATTTGG
This sequence comes from Oryctolagus cuniculus, assembly GCF_964237555.1. NCBI lineage: Eukaryota > Metazoa > Chordata > Mammalia > Lagomorpha > Leporidae > Oryctolagus > Oryctolagus cuniculus. The sequence continues at coordinate 81,452,409 of NC_091444.1, read as the reverse complement.
GCAGAGCTTTCCAACACTCATTACACCCATAAGGTTTCTCTCCCACGTGAATTCCCTGTTGTCATATGAGGTATGGCTTCTAATTAAAGGGATTTTACTTTCAAAGGAGTTTTTCCCTATATGAATTTGATGATGTACAATGAGGGCTGAATTATGGTAAAAGGCTCTGAGTCATTACATTCATAAAATTGCTCCCCATGAGAATTCTTTTATGTTTGATGAGGTCTGATTTGCACCACAAAGGCTTATTCACATGTATTACATTCATGCATTTCTCCCCTTGGTGAATTCTCTAATATTTCATGAGATATAACTTGCACAAAAAGGTCATGTAGAAAATTCCTTGTGTGGATTCTCTGATATCTTATGAGTTATGAAGTAGAGCAAAGAGGCTTTCCACCATCCTTCCATCCATAAAACCTACCTAAATTGAGCAACAAAGATATAGAAAACGTAAACACACACATAACCGGATGGAAATGATATCAGTAATAAAGACCCTCGCCGCCAAGAAAACCCCAGGACTGGATGGCTTCACTGCTGAATTCTAACAGACATTTAAAGCACTAACTGCAATTCTTCTCAAGTTATTCAAAACAATTGAGAGAGAGGCGATTCTCCCAAATTCTTTCTATGAAGCCAGCATCACCTTCATTCCTAAACCTGAAAAAAGTGCAACAAAGAAAGTAATTATAGACCAACTTCCCTGATGAACATACATGCAAAGATCTGCAACAGAATTCTGGCCAATTGAATCCAACAATGCATCAGAAAGATCATCCACCCAGACCAAGTGGGATTTATCCTTGGTATGCAAGGATGGGACCAAAGGCATTTCCACAGTCATTTCCTTTATAAGCTTTCTCCATGGTGTGAAGGCTCTGATACTTTCTGAGGTTTGACTTCTCAGCAAAGGTTTTTCCACAGTCATTGCACTCATAAGGTTTCCCCCAGTACAAATTGTCTGATGCTTTGTGAGCTTTGACTTCTCAGCAAAGGCATTTCCACAATGATTGCATTCATAAGGTTTCTCCCCTGTGTGACTTCTCTGATGCATTTTGAGTTGTGATTTCTGGCCAAAGCTTTTTCCGCAGGCATTGCATTCATAATGCTTGTCTTCTGTGTGAATTCTCTGATGCTTTCTGAGGTTTGAATTCTGGCCTAAGGTTTTTCCACAGTCATTGCATTCATAAGCTTTCTCCCCTGTGTGAATTCTCTGATGCTTTCTGAGGTTTGCCTTCTGGCCAAAGGCTTTTCCACAGTCATTGCATTCATAAGGCATATCCCCTGTGTGAATTATCTGATGATTTATGAGGTGTGGCTTCTGGCCAAAGAGTTTTACATAGTCATTGCACTCATAAACGCTTATCCCCTGTGTGACTTCTCTGATGATTTATGAGGTTTGACTTCTGGCCCAAGGTTTTTCCACAGTCATTGCATTCATAAGGTTTCTCCCCTGTGTGACTTCTCTGATGATTTGTGAGTGTTGATTTCTGGCCAAAAGCTTTTCCACAATGATTACACTCATAAGGTTTCTCCCCTGTGTGAATTCTCTGATGATTTAGGAGGTTTGCCTTCTGGCCAAAGGATTTTCCACAGTCATTACATTCATAAGGTTTCTCACCTGTGTGAATTCTCTGATGATTTATGAGGTGTTTCTTCTGGCCAAAGAACTTCCCACAGTCATTACATTTATAAGATTTCAACCCTGTGTGAATTCTCTGATGTCTAATGAGATCTGACTTCTGGTGAGTGGTTTCTCCACAATCATTACACACATGAGGGTTTTCCACTTATATGAGTGCTGTGATGGAGGGTATGGCAGAATTTAATACTGAATGACTTCCCACAAGGTTTACATGCATAGGATTTCTTCCCTATATTTGGTCTATGATTCAGTCTAACATGTGATTGGTAAATAACAGGTTCCACAGGCCCAATATACTTATAAACGTTCTCTCTTTTGGGACTTTGTTGATGTATACTGAGGTTAGAATTCTTATGGAAATCTTGTACTATTTGAGTTGTCTTGCCAATAGTGGCAATTGACTTATTACAGGTTTCTACCATAAAAAGCTTCTCAGATTCACAGAATATATTCTTGCTTTTGAAGACTTTCCCTTGTCCAATTTGTTCAAGTGCCTGCTCCATGGTCTGAATATTGTGCTGTTGATTAAGAGGTTCACAGAACTGGAGAGTGTTCCCAGGTACCTTAGTAGCACAAAATTTCTCTCCAGCTTGTAGTTGATCAGGCCCACAATGGGGACACATATTGTGACATATACTGCATTCTTCAGGTTTTATTCCTGAATAGTTTCTCTTTTTGATACTCAGTTTTGGAATATGGCTTATACTTAAATTAAGTGTTTTTCTGAATTCATGTTAGTCATAACATCCTGATTCAGATTTTTCTCCAGACTGTTCTGGTTGGTCTTAATCAGTTCATCCAGTTTCATGGCAACTGAAGTGAGGAAAAAAATGATGTCACTACATCAAATATAATTGTTTCTTCTAGCATACTCGTGTAAAAGGAATGAAGTTACTTGTATTTAAGAGGGATAAGATGTTAGGAAAAGTTCTGCATTTGTGCCTCCTCACACAGGGCACCAAAATGTTAGGAAAAGAGTTGTAGAATAGAGGAGAAAGTGTATGAATTTACAGCCAGACAGAATTTATTCAGAGAAAATTAATCTACAGAGGTGGGTGACCGACTGCCTGTCTGTACAAGATGGAGCATGAAGGCCCCAATTCCCAGGGGCCAGACCTTTTTGAGGAGGGCTAAGGCTGGGCATGAGGGTAGGGGGCAGCAGTGGAGGGGAATTCCAGGAACTGGGTGGGGGCCTTAGGAACCTGGAAAATAATGCAGGGTGGGGTATGAAGGCAATAGGCTGTGAGACCCAATTGAGTTTCAAGGGCAAGGAATACATTCCAAAGTTTATCTACTTTGGGCAATGAGGGAGAATGGCTCAGGCTTATATCCTCATTCCATCATAAGATTTTCAAAAAATGATTAGAAGATACATATTTATGAATATACAGGTTTTCTCCATTATACATTAATATATTAAATTGTATCCATAGATTTTCCAATGTTCATCCATGATCCTGTTTACTACCAGAATTTTTTCCAAGTATGATTGAATGGTTTTTGTGGTAAGATGTCTTAAGTCACTGCTTGGGATGCCTGTATCTCAAAACAGTGCCAGTTTAAGCCGAGGCTACTCTGCTTCCAATACAGCTCTGAGATAATAGATACTGGAAAGCAGCAGATAATGGTTCATGTGCTTGGGACCCTGTGATAGAGATGAGTAGGTGAAATTCCAGGCTTCTGGCTTCAGATTAGTCATAACTGTTGATAGTATTTGGGGAGAGAGTTAATAGAAAATCTATTCCTCACTGTTTCTCTCTCACTTTCTACTTTCACTAAAATGAATAAGGCTTCACAGAATGGACTAATATTTGATAAATATATTCACCTGTAATCTAGAAACCAATTTTTCCCTGCCACTTCTTCAGTTCATTTTTTAATGTATTTTTATTTCTTTATTTGTGAGAGTTAGACTGTGAGAGACAGAGACAAAGATCTTCCTTCCATTGGCTCACCCCTCAAATGGCAAATACATTTGGATCTATGCCAATCCAAATCCAGGAGCCAGGTGCTTCCTCCTTATCTCCATTGTAGGTGCAGGGGCCCAAGCATTTGGGCCATCCTCCACTGCCCTCCCGGGCCACAGCAGAGAGCTGGACTGGAAGAGGAGCAACCAGGACTAGAACCCGGGGCCCATATGGGATGCTGGTGCTGCAGGGGGAGGATTAACCATGTGAGCCACGGCGCCAGCCCCTTTTTCAATTCATTTTTAAAAAATTGTGGGTTTTGTACTTCTGTGCTATTTCAACCATAAATATGGGGAAGTTTTACTAGATCATTTCCTTGAAGGTAAAGAGTGAAATGTGTCTATACTCTAAGCAGGATCACATTCATGGGACAAGATTTGAATATGTGGTTGTCTTGTGTTCTGTCTTCCCAGGCAAACAGCATTTGTGGGATTTTTCTAATGAAAATCTCTGTTTTATCTGCACTATTATAGTTTCCCCATATTTCTAAGGAAACCTGACATCCTAATCTTCTTAGAACTACAACAGTTACAGAAAGTTCCAATATACCACCTTGGCTATACATTCCCACCAGTTGAAATAATTTATTCCTGCAACCCAGAGTCTGCTCAATTATTGAAAATTGATTTCTAACTCATTGTGAAGACGTCAGCCCTGGTTACCTCCTCTTGTTTCTTTCTATAAACACTCCTCTATGATAATTTGAGTTTCTGGAGGTTTGTTGATTTTCACAGAAAACTTCATTTCCTTTGCCTTTACCAGAGATACTGATCTCCATAGATACTGTAGAATGTCTGTGTCTGAATCACAGGACCAGCTGTCTTCAGGAGTAAGACTTGGGAAAAACTCGTGGAAAGAACACCAGTCAATATCTGTTGCACTGCTTCTGCTTTGGCCTCCCTGCCCGTTATGTACACACTGATATGGAAGGCTCTGATGTAGGCATTCTTCCCCCATCCATGGCTCTGCTCCTTGCTCCAACTTGAAGATCAAGTCAGGTTTGGTCCTGCAGTGCCCTACTAATGGAAACAATATAGACTTTGTGAAATCACTATCTTGGGTTAATGAAAGGAGTACAGCTTGGTCCAGGAGCTATGCAACAAATGTTCCAATGTGAAATCCTTCCCAGGTGGTAGATATTCAGATTCTTCATGGACTCAAATTCTATACCTGTCCCTCATTCAACTTTATGAATAGTGCTCACTTAGTTGTCAAATAGCAAGAAAATGTTACCATTGGGCATGTGATGAGTGTCACTCACCCAGGGAGAACAGGCTGCTGTAGGTCTCCAGCATCACATCCCTGTACAGGATTTTCTGAGCTTGGTTCATGTTCTGCCATTCCTCCCAGGTAAAGTACACAGCCAGGTCTTCAAATGCTATCATCCCCTGTGACAGAACACTCCTGGTCAACATGTCAACTCTGTCACCTAACAAACAATGGCAGTTGTATATCTTCTACATGGGTATGGATGAAGAAGCAAGAATGCCATTTCATTTCAGATTTGTGAGCATTTGGGCAGCCACACAGAAGCATTCAACAGGGGATCAAACCTATGGTATAAAGGCTGTGAAAATTGCCCAAGCTGGAGGGAAACAGGAATTTCTGTTCACAAAGGCCAGACTATGTCAAGGGCAATTGCACAGTAGGCTGAAAGGGGGACAAGAGTCACTCTGGAATGAGCAGTGTTCAGAAGAATGTAGAAGTATTCAGGAAAAAAGACAAGAAACCATCAGGGAAGTTATGAAGGGATTGAACAGCGAAGAATTTCCAGAAAAACACTGTACACAGTCAATGCAATTATGGCAGAGAAAAAAATTTTTAAAAGAGACAGTAGGCATTTAACTTAGTGTTTATGATGCCAGCTCAGATACTCTCTCTCTGCATCAAATTTCCAAAGTTGGATTTCAGTGCCAGCTCCAGTTTCCAGCTCCCAGCTAATGCAGACCAGGGGAAGCAATGGTGATGCCAACCAAGAGGGAGGCCTAGATTCCATTCCTGACTCTTGGCTTCAGTTGTGCCCCACCTCTGCTTGATATTTTTATTTAGGCAGTGAAGAAGTGCATGGGAGCTTTCTAGCTTTCTCTCACTCCATCAATTTCTTTCTCTATCAGGCTCATAAATATTTTAAGTAAGGGAGGAGATTCAAGAAAGAATAGAAAGTAGCTTTTGCTTTTTCTATAATTATTCTACTCATAAACATTTAAAGAACTGAAATAACATGATAACAAATTAAAGTAAAAGCTATGGAGTTATTTACCCAAGAACAGAACCTGAGAAATTCTGTACTGTAATCTGCATTTGTGACTGAGGGAAATACAGAGAGCTTTGAGAACCTGCAGTAGGCACCAGCATTGTGGTACAGCAGGTAAGTCTCCACCTGCAATTCAGGCATCCCATGTGGACAGACAATTTGAGTCCTTAGTGCTCCACTTCCAATTGAGTTCCCTGCTAAAGTGGCTGAAAGAGCAGTGAAAGATGGCCTGAGTATTTGGGCCAATTCCACAAATATGGGAGACCCAGATAGAGTTCCAGACTCCTGGCTTTGGCCTGGCCAACCATTGTGGCCATTTGTTGAATGAACCAGCAGATGGAAGATATCTCTTTCTCACTACCCATCTCTCCCTATCTCTATTACTCTGCCTTTCAAATAAGTTAATAAATAAACCTTGGGGCTGGCACTGTGGCACAGTGGGTTAATGCCCTGGCCTAAAGCACCAGCATCCCATATGGGCACCGTTTCAAGACCCAGCTGCTCTACTTTTGATCCAGCTCTCTGCTATGACCTGGGAAAGCAGTAGAAGAAGGCCCACGGATTTGGGCCTTTGTAGCTGTGTGGGAGACCCAGAAAAACCTCCTGGCTTTAGATGGGTGCAGCCCGGCCAGTGCAGCCAATTGGAGAGTGAAATGTTGAATGAAAGATCTCTCCTCTGTCTCTTTCTCTCTGCCTCTCCTCTCTCTGTGTAACTCTTTTAAATAAATAAATAAATTGTTAAATACAATCTTAAAACCTGAAAGAACATGCAGTAGATTATTTTCCCCACTGTGTTCTTACTCTAGCTGGGAATCAAGTTCATCTCCTCAAACTATTAAGGACTGCATTACTCTAACAATTAAAAAAATAAATGCAGCCAGCTCCGTGGCTCACTAGGCTAATCCTCCGCCTTGTGGCGCTGGCACACTTCATTCTAGTCCCAGTCAGGTTGCCAGATTCTGTCCCAGTTGCCCCTCTTCCAGGCCAGCTCTCTGCTGTGAGCAGGGAGTGCAGTGGAGGATGGCCCAAGTCCTTGGGCCCTGCACCCCATGGGAGACCAGGATAAGTACCTGGTTCCTGCCATCAGATCAGCACAGTGGGCCGGCTGCAGTGCACCAGCCATGGTGGCCATTGGAGGGTGAACCAACGGCAAAGGAAGACCTTTCTCTCTGTCTCTCTCTCTCTCTCTGTCCACTCTGCCTGTCAAAAAAAATAATAAATGTCACTGATTTGTGGTTTAGCCCTAGGTAAGTAATTCTCTTGCAGAATGCTAAGTGTTTATTTCCAGGGTGGAACTAAAACACTGCCCACTACATCATCTGTATAACACTAAAGAATGTGTTGGACATTATGACCCCAAAATTTAGAATATTGTCCTTGACTTCAATTGAAATCATATAACAAATATATATTTTGCTATGGCAACAGAAAATGAGAGATGACATTGCCTTTTCTTGGATAAATGCAATGATTGATAGTCATGACAAATTCATCATACATCTTGTTTCTATATATTCCCTGAGAATAAAATTTACCTTCCTACATCCATTTTCATTAATAAATTATTATAAATCTAAAAACAAAACAGACAGAAAGCTGGGAATAATTAAGAAAACCACTTACAGGGGCCAGTGCTATCGCACGGTGGGTTAAAGCCCCAGTCCGCAGAACCACCACCAGATATTAATTCCCACCAAATCAGGTGTGAGTGCGATTTTCAGGTGAATTCAATCAGAATTCCACAGCCATTCAGCTGGGAGGGGTGGATGAATCCAGAAACAGCCAGTTTACATGGGACTAAATCAAGCCTAATATCACAAAGGACTCTTGCATTTCTTTGGCTTTTTTCACATTTGTCTTATTTATCATGATTTGTAATGAATTTTCTGATGTGAGCTTTAGTTTTCAGACTGGAATATGGAGCCCAGGGCACGGGAGGAATGGTCTTTTTCATTCAGGGCACAGATGTTGGCTTGCTCCAATTCTGGCTTGCTGTCATTGTTTTGGGTGCCTCAGCCAATTTTTGGTTTTGAGCAGCAATTTTCTAAATGTTTTCTTGGTCTGAGTTTCTTTTGCCTTCTTCCATCCCAAATTTTGTATTCTGACGCAGTACAAACAAGAAGTTAGACAGAGGATCCATTATGAAATAAAAAAAAAAAACACAATAAATTGGCTTTTCAGGCTTAGAAATCTACAGGCAGGATGACTAAGATGAATTTTTGTGTTTTGGAAAATGAAATGGAACCAATTTGCTGTGGGGACAGATATTAATTCCCTCCAAATCGAGTTTGACTGTGATTTTCAGGAATATTCAATCAGAATTCCACAGCAAGTCAGCTGGGAGGGGTGGATGTATCCAGAAACAGCCGGTTTCCTTGTGACTAAATCAAGCCCAATATCACTAAGGACTCTTGCATTTCTTTGGCTTTTTTCACAGTTTTCTTATTTATCATGGTTTGTAATGAATTTTATGATGTTAGCTTTGGTTTGGAGGCTGGAATAAGGAGTTCAGGGTACAGCAGGAATCGTCTTTTTGAATCAGGGCATAGCTGTTGGCTTGCTCCAATTCTGGCTTTCTGTCACTGTTTTGTGTGCCTCTGCTAATTTTGGTACTTAAGCAGCAATTTTCTAAATGTTTTCTGGGTCTGAGTTGGTTTTGCCTTCTTCCTCCCAAAATTTTGTATTCTGATGCAATACAAACAAGAGTTCAGACAGAGTAGCTATTATGAAATAAAAAAAAAAAATTGGTGTTTCATGCTTAGAAATTTACAGGCAACGCAACCAACATGAGTTTTTGTGGTTTGGAAAAAGAAATGGAACCCTTTTACTTAGGGGACAGATATTAATTCCCTCCAAATCGAGTGGGAGTGGGATTTTCAGGTGAATTCAATCAGAATTCCACAGCCAGTCAGCTGGGAGGGGTGGATGAATCCAGAAACAGCCGGTTTCCTTGTGACTAAATCAAGCTGCTGCTCCCTGTGGACTTGTCCTCCTCAGCCTCTGACTAGAGCACACCCACCTCTCCAATGTTGACATCCTCTGACACATGTTTCACTCTTCTGTTCTCTCTAAACTGCAGACTCTTGGGCAACATATGCAACTCTAATGCATCAACTTGCATAGAAGCACACACCTGAGCACTCCAGAGTCTTGGATTTCAGGTTGTAATTAACTTTCCTTTTCAGAGGACTGGTGAAAAAACAAGTCTGGAAGCCAGGGTGTAGCCTTGTGGTTCAAATGCCTATGTCTCATATTGGAGTTTCTTGGTTTGATTCCTGGTTCCAGTACCTGCCTCCAAATTCCTGATAATATAGACCCTGGGAGCTAGCAAGAAATGGCTCAGATGATTGGGTTCCCTACTCCTGGGACAGCCCTGGCCACTGGGGACATTTCAGCAGTGAACTAGAGGGTGAATACTACTTCTCTGTCTACTTGTTCATTTCTTTGCATCTCCAATTAAAAAACAAAAAAAGTATGTTTGTATCATCCATTAAAATAACTTCCTCAATGGAAAAAAAGAGTTTCATTGTTAAATTGGGGAAAAATAATGCTTCTTGGTTGTGATATTAGAATAATGCATAACTGTACATCGGACATCCATTGTGGACAAGGAAGAGAAAGATGGAAGCAATAATTTTTATTTCTGGCTTTGGTACTTGTCATGTAACCTTGAAAAATTCATTTAAACTCATGGTGCCTGAGTGTCCTTAAAATTACAGGCTCATCTCGTTGAGGCAGGTGGTGTAAGGGGAGGTGGCAGGAAGCTGAGAGCTTTCCTTGTTTCTGTGCCAACAGAGCTAAGTGACATTAGCAAGTCATTTGACCCCTCTGGATCTTCCTCCCTTGTGAGATAAGATTGTCTTTATAGTTAAAGGATTTATTCTACACAGTCCTATCTTATGGTTAGGCTCACATGACTGTGAAGTGTTTTATAAACTGGCAGTGTAATAATCAAGTTGGCACTGAAGATGAAATGCTAAACAGCATAGAACTTCTAAGGCTTGTAGTTCTATGAGGAGCTACACAGAAACATTCAAGTTCATGGGCATTTTTAAATTTAAAAACAGAATCATTGAATCACTGTTCAGAATCAGTATAGTTGCTAAAATTCTTATTTATAATCACTGAGATTGGCAGTGTAATTACTGATAGCATACTCCTAGTGTTGTATATTTTAGTTTATACAATACTTAGACTATATAAAATATAGGTAGCATGGGAAGTGCGATACACAGCAGTCTTGTAGAATGGCAGATGTCCTAAACAGCACTCTGGCCTCAGAATCAGCCCTTAAGGCACTCAGATCTAGCTGAAGAGCCCATGAGAGTATTTTAGGTATGGAAAGCCACTCTGGCAAAAAAGAAAAAAAAGGACCTAAATAAAAGATCTCTGTGAGTGAGATCCCAGTAGAAAGAACGGGCCATCAAAGAAGGAGGTACCTTTCTCTGAAGGGAGGAGAGAACTTCCACTTTGACTATGACCTTGTCTAAATAAGATGGAAGTCAGTGAACTCAAGAGGCTTCCATAGCCTTGGCAACTCATGACTAGAGCCCAGGGAGATTTCTGATGCCATAAACAAGAGTGTCAGATTGTTCAGTCAACAACAGGAATCACTGTGTGCTTACTCCTTTTGTGGGATCTCTGTCCTTAATGTGTTGTCCAATGTGAAGTAATGCTATAACTAGTACTCAAACAGTATTTTACACTTTATGTTCTGTGTGCTGCAAACTGATGAAAACTTAATATAAACTAAATCGATCTTCTTTGTATAAAGATGATTGAAAAAGAATCTTGATGTAAATGGAATGGGAGAGGGAGTGGGAGATGGGCGGGGTGCTGGTGGGAGGGGAGTTATGGGGGGAAGCCTTTGTAATCCATACACTGTACTTTGGAAAATTATATTCACTAAATAAAAGTTTAAAAATATTAAAAAATAAAAATATAGGTAGCAATATTTAATGCTTCTCTTACTGTTCCTGGATTGGATTATAGCATACATTAATAAACCTTTTTTAAAGATTTATTTATTTATTTATTTGAAAAACAGCATTATAGAGAGTGACACATAAATAGAGATGATCTGTCTGCTGTTTTAATCCCCACGTGGCTGCAAGCAGCTGGAGCTGGGCTAATCCAAAGCCAGGTGCTTCTTCCAGCTCTCTCACATGGATTCAGGCACCCAAGTATTTGGGCCACCTCCTGCTGCTTTCCCAGGCACATTAGCAGGGAGTTAGATTAGAAGCAGTGCAGCTGGGACATGAACCAGTGCCCATAATGTTTGCCAGCACTGCATGTGGTGGCTTTACCTTATATGCAACAGCACCAGCTACAGCCTATTCATTTTAAATTAATAACTAAAGATTATCTGCTGTTCAGCCTCAAGGCTTTGGCTTGGCCCAGCCTCTGCTGTTGTGGACATTTGGGGAGTGAACCAGAGGTTGAAAGATCTCTCTTCTTATGTCTCTCCCTCTCTAACCTTGCCTTTCAAATAAATAAATGAGTCTTTGAAATAAAAATACATGCATAAATACACACACACACATACACACACACACACGGTACCAACACAGTGGGTAAAGCCATGGCCTGCTGTGCCAGCATCCCATATGGGTGCTGATTCAACTCCCAGCTGCTCCACTTCCAATCTAGCTCCCTGCTAATGTGCCTGGGAAAGCATCAGAAGGTGGCCCAAGTGCTCGAACCACTGCATTCATGTGGGAGGCCTGGCAGAAGCGCCTGGCTTTAGATTGGCTCAGCTGAGGCCAATTTGGGAAGTGAACCAGCAGATGGAAGATCTGTCTCTACCCCTTCTCTATAACTCTGCCTTTCAAATAAATAATAGATTTTTAAAATGGGGGAAAAGGGCAGTTTTGTTGCCTTCCCTTTACCTAGAGTAACATAATCAAAATCTGTTAGGCAAAGAATAAGGGAAATTCTGAGATCATGTATTGACCATAGAAGAGAATGGATTCCTTGTGCATTTTCTGGAAGCCCATGCTAGTTGGAACCAAGGGAAGGATAACAAAAAAGGGGAGGCCTATATCCCTCTTATTTGTCTTCTTTGTTCATTGGAGCAGTGGAGAGTTGAGTAATGTAATATTGGTGTTTGTCTCCATACAGTTCATGTCTATTTAGCTGGTTCTTTTTATTTGCATTTCTTTTTTATTTATTTTAAGAGATTTATTTGAAAGGCATAGAGACAGGGGTCTTCGATCTGCTGGTTTGATTCCCCAATGTTTGGGTGAGGCTGAAGGCCCATGAGCCCCCTCCCATCTCCATGTCGTGTGGGGTCCAAGCACCTGTCCATCACCACTGCACTCGTTGGCTGGAGTTGGAGAGGAAGTAGGGCGTCAGGGAATGGAACTGGTGCCCATGATGTGGGCCATGCAGGCTGTGGTTGCACCCCCATGCCATGAGTCCGTCCTCGATGAACCTTTCTTTAAAGTGGAATTAGGGGTAAAAATTGTCTGAGGTGCATGCACGTTTCTGTTGTGAGAGAGGCTGAGGCCCCGTGGGTGCCTGGGGGCCAACAGAAACACCTGAAGCCTTGGCCCCCAGGTCCCGGTTTCTCCCCTCTGCTTCTGCCCTGCCTGCAGGCCTGGCCCCGGGCTCCAGTGGTGCCTCAGGGATTTCGGCACCAAACTGGTCACTTTAGGTCACTTTGTGATGCCTGACTTCTGCCCAAAGAAGGAAGCAAGAAGGGGCCCAGCAGGCTTCCCCCGACCTCTGGAGCCCCGAGCCATGGTGCCGGCCCATGACCCAGGGAGCCCGTGATGATTCTGGACCAGACATTGGGACCCACGACCCCTGACCCCAGGCTCCAACCCCTTCGAGGTCACCACCGCAGCCTCCTATTTAGCTGGTTCTTAATCCTCAAGAAGGGATTTAGGTCAATGTTCTATTCTCATCAAAGACCTTAATGTTTAATTAAAGATTCTGTTAGTAATTTTAACCCTGGGTCGCTCTAAAGATGTGCTGTGACTTAGGTTTAGAAAAGAGCATCTTCCTTGCCACCCTCATCTCAGCTCTGGGGGCTGTCAGTTCTCCCTGCACAGATTCAGTAATGCATGCTTCTTCTCTACTACAAAGATCTTATGTTGGTCATATTTCCAGTTACCAAAATCAAATCAAGTCACACCTGGACTCTGAGTATTCAATGACATTAGTTATCAAAATAAATGTATTCAAATATTCGAAGACCACTTCAAAGCTTAACTGCCTTCAAGAGTGTTTGGCACTTGGAACAGCCACTGTGGTTTTCTACACATGAGCACTCACTATTTTATATACCATTTAACAATTCAAACATCACTTCAGCTTCAGCAATACACAACAATAGAATGGATGATTCTACATAATAAACATGTTACATTAGTTTGGACTTAAAACCTAGAATTAAAACCATGTGGTAATATGGATGGATTTAAGGAAAGATGTATAGCTAGGTAGCTAAGGCTACAGAATCCCAGACCTATTGATTTTAAGTGAGTCTGGAACAACAGCATTCCATTGCATTATCTTCCATCTCAGAGTCCTGCTTTTCCAGTGAGACCCACCCCACTCAGACCACGTATTTCCTGCCTGTGTCTTCACGGTGGTGGAAGCTGTTCTCATACAGGCATCTCCTGGACAGTCACCAGCTTCCTGATTTACTACCTGAACTGGAATCCCCAGTTGCGAGGTATATTTCCCAAACACCCAGGCTGAATTGAATGTTCATCTCTGGCAGTCAAAAACTTCTGCCTTAGGAAACAGAACATGTCCTCTACTCTGGGGCTCCTTTTTCTTCTCATGGGGTTCTGTGGTGATCTGTGGTTTTCAACACAAGTCTGGGAGCATTCTGACTCAAAAGAAAGACCAGGGATAAGAGTTCTTTCTGGGGGCTGGTGTTGTGGCATAGCAAGTTACACTGCTGCCTGCAGCACTAACAACCCACATGGATGCCGGTTTGACTCCCAGCTGCTCTACTTCTTCCACAACTCCTTGCTGGGTAAAGCAGCAGAGAATGGCCCAAGCGCTTGGTCCTCTGCCCCCACATGGGAGACCTGGAGGAAGCTGCTGGCTTCAGCCTGACCCAGCCCTGGCCATTGTGGCCATTTAGGGAGTGAGCCAGCAGATGGACCGCTGTCTTTCCCTCTCTTTTTCTCTCTGTAACTCTGCCTTGCAAATAAATACAACTTCAGAAAGTTATTCTCCATCAAGCAATACACCCTTTTCCAGGCAGTTGTAAAGCTGGGAGTCATAGCTTCTCTTATATTTTGGATAATAAGAGTTTTGTTTTGAAAGCATGTTCATCTGAAACAAAGATCACTCATTATCCTTTGTTAGAGAAGGGAACTCTGCTCTTTGAAAGTGAAAATCAGAAGCTGTAATGTGTGATGAGCTCCACCTGCCAGGTCTGGGGAGACTTATTTGAAAGACAGGGCATCAGGAGAGGAAGCTTTTCAGATTCCCTGGCCCTTGCTTTAGTCTTATGTCTTTACTTCTTTTGTTGCTTCTTGATGTCAAGAGTGTACACTTTATGCTGAAATGAGGAATTGTGTCTAACCTCTTTTGGGCCTTTTTCTAAGAAGAGTGTATATATTTTTCTTGCATATAAGGATAGCTTCTGGGGTGGGTGGATTTTTTTGGAAGTTTTCACAAGCTAGCCAGTAGCCTATATTTTCTTCACAGAATTCAGTTTTTAAAAAAGCTTCCAATACAGCCAGACCATCTGTAGGTAGGGAAGAGCAGGCAGAAAAATAAAAAGAAACATGAGGAATATGAGGAAGCTAATGATCAAACATTCCCTTGTGCTTTTCTAGTACTAGGATTAGCTATTCTCTTCTTTTTACTCAATCCTGTAATCCTGCGGATTTAGCTCTTTAAAGACAAAGATGCCTGTAGGCAAAACACTTAAGTTGGTTCCATACTACTAAAACAGAAATACTTCAGTTTGTTTTAGTGCCAAAAATGTATTTACAGGAGAGGCATAAATCCTCAGGGAACTAAGTCTCTTGCAAACACTGCATGCAATGAAAAGCATCCTCAGCCTCAACCAAGAGCACTGCCATTACAGAGCTTAAGGCTGATTTATCTTCCCCACCTGGTGTGAATATGTTGAGAAATAAGCGGAGATAAACAGACCTTCTAGGTTAAGTCAAATTCTCCTTGGTGAGCTGCTCATTTGAGGACACAGCCTTTCTGCACTCTTGTGATATTTGCAATGGATTCAATTCAAGCCTAATTCACAATTGCTGGCCAGCAGCTCCTGGAATGCTTCTGACCACAACAGTGCTTCCTTCGGGGAAGGTCTGCAAGAGCAGTTCTCTAATGAGTTGTGCTCAGAGCAGTTCCCCTCCCAGCTCAGCAGTGAGCTCTTCAGATTGCAAACACAGGAATCTCAACTTACTTGATGAAAGCTTGCTACCTGCTTTTCTTGCCAATTGTGGCCTTCCCAGGAATGGTGGAGTTTTGCCATAGGTAGCTCAACCCAGTCTTCAATACTCTTATTCTTCCAAAAAAAAAAAAAAAAAGACAATTCACTAAGTGGTCATCCTTGAATACACTACTGAGCCTGAATGCATTTTTACCAAATAAAGTTGCCCAATAGCTATAAACCAAAAGCCAACAACAGGCTTGCCCACCTAATATTACACTCAGCCCCGAAGTACTGAGCAGTTTCATCAGTTCCTCAGAATGTAACTACGCTGTGAGGACTACAGATAGGGATACCCAAATTTTAATTATCAATACACTGCACAGCTAATAAAGCAGATGCTGTCTCTTGCCCACAAAAGGAGACAGTTTCTCTGCAAGGTTAACCGCAATCGGGAGACATTTTGCACCTGATGGAACCCGCAGCGGGACTGCTTTGAGCCAGCTCCTCTCCTTCCCTTTCCACCTTCGGTCCAGGATGGGACAGAGACCATGCACAGGAGGTGCCACCAGTCACCCGTTTCCCCCTGTCCACCTGCAATGCTCCTGGGAGGCAGATGCCACAAAACAGTGATTTGTCCCATGATTGTCACTGTGTGAGATCAGCCCATCATGAGAAAATGACCATGGATTCCAATGAGATATGAACCACAGAAGCACTGTCCCCAGCATCAGTACAGGAGGGTGGATGATGGAAGGCACAGCATGGCCAGGATCTCTAGGGACCCCGCAGGACTCTGCTGCCCTGGATGCCTACAGCAGGCAGCAGCACAAAGGCCCAGTGCACCTCCAGCACCCTTCTACCAAACCCTTCCCCCTGTCTGCCCATGCAGACCACACAGATGCTGTGTCAGTGAGTAAATCAGCACCACACACTTGGTTTTCCTGATGAGACTTGGCCTTCATTGCTTCCCCAAGTGCAGCACGTGCTGCAAGCCTCAGCCAGCAGGGCTGGCAGGAGAGGTGGGCAGTCGCACTCACCAGGTCTGTCTCTTCTTCTCCTGCCCCTCCTGACTCAGGGGCCACCGCCGGCATTTTAGCCCCAAGGCACGAAACGGGACGGCCAAGAACCTAACACCACCCATGTCATGCGCACACACTGCAAATACCAGCTGCCCACCAATGTCCACCAACTTTATAGCCAGCCTAACATGGGGCGGGTCTGGCAGCACTGGTCCTGCCTCAGGGCAGCAACGATTGTCCTGTGGCCCCCTGCTGGACTGAGCCTGAACTGCCCTGCAGCAGATTCTGGAAGCAAGAGAGCTGCTGATGGCTGAGGCCCTGGCTCAGAGTACACTTAGAGAGACCCTATGCCTGGCAAGGGCACTGGGGCCCTGGACTTTCCCAGGCTGCAGTCCTAGGGTGGAGGCTGGCTTGGCCTTTCCTCCCCCAGCCCTGCCGCAGGTGGAGCGGGGTTCTCACGGGGGCATCTTCCTTCGAGGGAGAGCGGGTGAACCCCAAATGCCATGACTCCCGGTGCCGGGTGCTGGCCTGCAGCCTTCCGGGAGGGAGTAGGTGACAGTGACTTTGTGGGGAGGTGACACTTAAGCTGGGCCTGTATTTTGGGTTAGTTCTGGATGCACATCCCAGTGCACCTGGACCTGCGGGTCTGCTGCAGGCCTCCTGGAGGCTCTGGGAGCTGGGCATCATGGTGGCAAGGGCAGGAGGGTGGGAGTTCGAGGTGCTGAGCTCCCGCTGGGTGCACCAGACACTTTGGAGCTGTTCAGAGTAAGGAGTCGAGGTCACCTCCTGAACCACTGCTGGTCCCAAACTCCTGGTTTGGGATTTGCCAGAACCCTGAAGTAGGGGTGTGGTGGGGGTGGTAGTGGTTGGCTTCAATGCACTGTATTTGTGAATTCTTCAAACACAGCTTCTCCCTACTCCTGCAGGCTTTCAAGTGATTGACGAGGACAGAGTCCCTCAGCTGCAAAGTGACTGAAGTTTGAAAACTACGTCCAGAACTTCACAGTGTGTATTCAGGTGGTCATCCTTCAGGCCTGCAGGTGGACACCAAGAGCCACAGTAAGATATTAATTACTGTAGATACTCTCCTTTCTTTCCGGTAGACCCACCAAAAGAGAATGGGAGATGAGTACTTGAACATTGGAACCAGTCAGCATGCTAGGTTGAGCTGCCAGTACTTGGAGCTCAGGAGTGGACATGGAGAGCAAAACATGCATTGTTACTAAAGAGGACAGTTAGGCATTTTACTGTGAAAAGGGAAATCATTTAGATGTGAACAAGACACCTTAAGAAAAGGTCTGTATAGTTATTTTTGTTTATTTGCAAGGCAGAGAGAGCCCTTCCATTTACTGCTCATTCCTCAAATGTCTGCACCAACCAGAGCTGGGTCAGGCTGAAGCCAGGAACTCAATGTGGGTCTCCCACACAGGTGGCAGGGACTCAAGTACTTGAGCCATCAGCTGCTGCCTCCCAGGGTTCTGTTAGCAGGAAGCCAGAAGCAGAAGCAGGGCTAGGGCTTGAGGCCTGGGCATTCTGACTGGGATGTGGAAGGCTTTACCACTATGCCAAACACATGCTCCAGTAAGCTGTTTCAACACATTTGCAAAATGTAAGAATGTGGTTTTAAATATATGCTCTTCATCTTAAAAATTTGCATAATCTTATATTCAGTTTCATATGATTCAATACTTATTATTAAATACAAGTAACATTTAGACACATGCTTTCCTCACCAATACAAACCTCAGTAATTTTTTCACTTAGAACCTTGAATATTAGCATTCATTCAGACTGAAGTTCACTCATAGGCTGGGAATTCTGACAGAGACAGTAGGGAAACAAATCTAGATGTGTATCTGATACCTAATAAGATTCTGAACCTGACTGATAGAATCTCAGTAACTGTTCAGAGAGTCACTTCATACCTCTCCCCTCTGTAATGAGAAGACTGTGTCCTTTGGCCACTTTCACATGATGTTATGTAAATCTAACCTGAAAAGCCTTTTATAAATTCTGAAGTACCATACAGAAGCATATTATGCATTTCCATATGTGTGAAAAAAGGCAATGTCAAAGGCATAGCTATTCCAGAGAGAAGTTAGGAGGATTAGCTCAGTTTGTAAATGTGTAAGTACCATTAAATATCTACATATTTGAAATAGATTTATAGAGTGTGGAGTTCATGATAGATATTGAATAAATGCACTCTGGATAATAAGCAAATATCAGAAATAATGCCACACCCATCAGTGTTTAAACTCTTCAGACAGCTCCATGCCAGGGAAGTGCAGTGATCCCTGTAAATTAACAAAAATCAATCTGTGTATACCCATGGAAGCCACTGGTTTATATGCAGTCTATACTAGAGGTTTTTGTGTTTAGTAAAATTACTTGATTTTTTAATGAATGCTTTCAGACTGATACCTGATGCTGAGTGGCAGACAATTTTTTCTGAAAAGTATGTGGTTGAGAAATATAAATATAAATCAGTTTATAATTTTTGTGTCTGAATATTTTTCTGCATTGAAACAAAACCTGCAATAATCAGAAGACTTTTCCTCAACAAGTTGCTATATTGATGCATCTTCATTTATGTATGTAATGTATGCTTAGGTAAAAGGAATAGAGAGAGAGATCTCTATCTTCCATCTGCTGGCTCACTTCCAGATGGCCACAAAAGCTGGGGCTGAGCCAGGCTGAAGCCAGGACCCTGGAACTCTGTCCCAGTCCCCCATGTTGGTGCAGGAACCCAAACTCTTGGGCAATCTTTGCTGCTTTCCCAAGCAAAGAGCTGGATGAGAAGTGAAGGTGGTGAGTCTCAAAGCAGTGCCATAAGGCATGCTGCTGTTGCAGTTGGCAACTTACCTCTTTGTACCACAATGCTGTCCCTGGATTGATGACATATTGAAGTGCTGCCACTGGCTTTTGGCTAAATAGGATGACTTAACATGTTTTCCACTCTGTGGAAGAGGAACAAATAAGGCAGTTGGTTGTAAAAGTTGCCCATGGAAACCACAGCCTGAGAAAGATGAATCAACTCACCTTGCATTTTCCACCTTGCATCTACACCACCCTTTTCTGGACAAACATCTGATGGTATGCCCTTGTGATGGAGGTTCTCAGGGTGCTGGAACATTTTGTAATTTTTTAAAAATATAGATTAAGAAGAAGGCAAATAAACAAAAAATTACAAACTGCTGCCAATACCAAGAAGAGATTATTGAGAGTAAAAGGTCACCTGTTGGAGCCAGCACTGTGGCACATCAGGTTAAAGCCCTGGCCTGAAATACAGGCATCCCATATGAGTGCTGGTAGAGTTCCGGCTGCACCACTTCCAGTCCAGCCTTCTGCTAATGCACCTGGGAAAGCAGTAGAGGATGGCCCAAGTCCTTGAGACCTTTTGCACATGTGGGAGACCCAGAAGAAACTCCTGGCTCCTGGCTTCAGTTCAGCTCAGCTCTGTCCATTGTAGCCATTTGGGCAGTGAACCAGCAGATAGAAGATTCTCTCTCTCTCTCTCTCTCTCTCTCTCTCCCTATCTATATAACTTTTTCAAATAAATAAAATAATTTTTCTAAAAAAAGGTATCCTGCCATACTTCTTTCTTCCCTGTTAATTACTAGGAATTATAAATTGTTATGGGGCCAGCACTGTGGCAAAATGGGTTATACCAACAACTGCAGCACTAGCATCCTCTATGGGCACCAATTGCATGTTCTACTTCTGATCCAGCTCCCTGCTAACATACCTGGGAAAGCAGCAGAATATGGTACAAATCCTTGGGTCCTGCACCCAAGCTGGGACCTGGATGAAATTTCCCTGACTCCTGGCTTTTTTTTCAAAGATTTGTTTATTTATTTGAAAGAGTTACACACACAGAGAGAGAGAGAGAGAAAGAGAGAGAGAGGGAGGGAAGACTTCCATCTGATGGTTTACTCCCCAACTGGTTGTAATGGCTGGAGCTGCACTGATCTGAAGCCAGGAACGAGGAACTTCTTCCACGTCTCCCACTTAGGCTTGGGCCCAAGGACTTGGGCCTTCTCCTACTGCTTTCCCAGGCCATAAGCTGAAAGCTTGATCAGAAGTTGAGCAGCCCGGTCTTGAACCAGCGCCCTTATGGGATGCCAGTGCTTCAGGCCAGGTTGTAAATCTGCTGGGCCATAGCTCTGGCCTCCCATGCATGTGCATGGGCCCAAGCACTTGGGCCATTTTCTACTGCTTTCCCAGGCCATAGCAAGTAGCTGGATCAGAAGTGGAGCAGCAAGGAGCAAGGACTCAAACCAGTTCCCAAATGGGATGCCCATAATGTTTTCTTTAATTGGAGAAATGTTCCTTTGATAGAATGAGCATATGACCCCACAATATTCTCTACTTACTCATAATAGGGTCTGAGATGTAAAAGTCATGATTAATTTCTTAGAAGAAAATTTACATACCCAGAAGCAAAGAGAGAAAATTAACCTTTTGTTTTTCTCATGATTGAATCAGAGTTTCAAAACTAATACTTAACTTGTATTTTAGAGGAGTTAATGACTTAACCATCTCTTCTATTAGAAATACTATGTTGTGGCCAGTGCTGTGGCACAGTAGGTTAAAGCACTGGCCTGAAGTGCCAGCATCCCATATGGGCTCCGGTTCTAGTCCCGGCTGCTACTCTTCTGATCCAGCTCTCTGCTATGGCCTGGGAAAGCAGTAGAAGATGGCCCAAGTCTTTGGGCTGTTCTGAGGCTCTTAGCGTAGTGAAGATATCTTAGATTCTCATCAGTGAAATCTTTAGAAATGTCAGAAAGCATGTAACTTTCTTTAACGATCTGAAACAGAGATGAGATCCATAAGGGCAGAACTGCTCAGCAGCCACAATGCAGGAATATGTATCTTTCTGACGATATCTTCATCTGCTTCTTGCAGTTGCAGCCAATCTGTGAGCTTTGGTCTGTTTTCTGCCCTTGGGAGGACCTAGGGTGCTCTATATTATCTGTAAGGATTCAAAATTTGTTGTATATTAGTGTCTAATCATAAAATTTCCAAAGTGACAAGCTGCATGTAATAAAATATGCAGGACTACAAAAAAAATACACACATGGTGTACTCTCTATAAATTACAGCGGTAAATCTCTATTATAGAGATACA
The DNA here is from genome assembly GCF_964237555.1 of Oryctolagus cuniculus. NCBI lineage: Eukaryota > Metazoa > Chordata > Mammalia > Lagomorpha > Leporidae > Oryctolagus > Oryctolagus cuniculus. The sequence continues at coordinate 81,431,029 of NC_091444.1, read as the reverse complement.
CATCTCTACACAATTCTCTCTTTCTTTCCCTCTGAAAGTCTACATTCAGCTCTCGATGGTGTGATTACTTAGGAATAGATTTCATATACTTACTTTCATAATCAGTGAACTCGGAATTATTATTGTAGTATTGAGGATTGTACTGACTAAAACACTATGTTTATTCCATGTTAAATAACATCATCCTATCTTTGGATTCCATTTGTCCTGCTACTGATGTATTCACAGGAGAGGGGAGGTGGGAGGAAAACCCAAGATCCATCAGGGTAGAGGAGGAATGTCAGAGGCTGTGGTTCTATTGTACTGCAGCTTGGGTTCTGGAAGAACACATGAATGGACCCAGATGGTTTGAAGCTAACTGAGGGCCTATGTTCTGTACACTTGTCTGTGGTACTGCATTTTCATTTATGTAAAATTTATTTTCTTCAAGCAATATATTAATTTGGATGAAAATGAAGATGTTAAGGAATTTTCAGAATGGGTCTGTTTAACCCTCATTGGCTTTGTTTTTAGGCACTTAACTCAGAAAAGAAAAGATAGAAAAATACATTTTGGGTTCTCTTCATCTATACCACGGCACTCTTTGGTTAAGATTTATCATTTTGTCATATTTGATTCTCTAGACTCCCTGAAAAATCCCCTACTTCATTAGATGGCGTCCGTGTCTCACCATGGCAGTGAAAAGTTTAAAATGTTCCAGCTGTGCATTTAGCTAGGCCATGGACACCTGCCATGGCACTTGCCAGCCAATTGTGTCAGGGGCATCATCTGAATCAGAATTACTTGCATGAAAACAAGGAGTTGCAGATTCTTGCAGTGAAAGTGGAGAGGAGCAGGAGCTGCAGAACATTGCCAGGGGTGAGTGTGCCATGGGATGCCATGTGGTGGCTGGTGTCTGGGGTGCTGATTCTGCAGAAGATAGGGCTTATGGGGGCTGGTGCTGTGGTGTAGCAGGTAAGGCTGCCTCCTGCAGTGCCAGCATCCCATATGGTCACTGGTTCAAGTCCCGCTGCTCCATTTCTGATCCAGCTCTACTATGGCCTGAGACAGCATTAGAAGATTGCCCACATCCTTGGACTCCTGAACCCACATGGGAGACCTGGAAGAAGCTCCTAACTCCTGGGTTTGGATCAGCTCAGCTCTGGCCATTGCATCCAATTGGGGAGTAAACCAGCAGATGGAAGATTCTCTCTCTCTCTCTCTCTCTCTCTCTGCCTCTCCTCTCTCTGTGTAACTCTGACTTTCAAATAAATAAATCTTTCTTTTTTTTTTAAAAGAGCTTATGCTGATGGGTAGTGGTCATGGAAAATGTATGGGACATTTTGCAGCAAGATTTTGGATGAATTTTCCAACCCCTGAACCTCCTAGAGATTGGAATAGACTTCTAATGCGTAACTTCCTCTTATGCTTAATTAGGTTTTTGTTTTGAATTGTTTTTGATGAAACAGCAAGGAATTCTGAGTTATAGACTTCCTATTTCAGAGAGGAAAACACTGATGCCTGCATTTTAATTAAAGAATGCCTATCACCCTTTCTTAAGCAACAAATGATCACAGATTCTCTCTTTGCTGCTAAGTAATGAGCATGGTGATTCTTCCCTCCATAACCACCTTCCCACCTACACTCCCTCCCCTCTTCCTCCTTCCTCTCCTATTGACATGGAATGCCTTACATAGCTAGGGTGAACATTTAACCCGCTGGCCCTAGGTGTTCATACACTTCAACTGTGTGTAATTATTCATATTCCCTTTTTATGACCAAGCTTATGTCAGAACGACAAATTATATATTCACCTAATACTGAGAGTCATCAAATTGATTTCTATTTTCTTCTCTCTTAGGCAGTTCTTGAGGGGCAGAAATATTTATTTTGTATATCATGTATTTATTCAACTAAAAGACTGACTGTCAAGATGCTGAGTTTTAGTGTCAAAGCAAATATGTTTCTAGACCCCATGAAGTTTACAGTCTGACAAGAAAGAGCAATCTACCCAAAGAATATTGTTTAACATAGTAAATGCTGGTGTGAAGCCAGTGGATAAAGATTGAAGCATTCTTAATCTAGCACCAACTCTAATCCCATGATCTCTAATTGAGAGAAGTAATCAGAAACACAGAACTCCATGTTACCCAGTTATCTCTTTGAATTTCTGATTAAAAAATAAAACATATCAAACAACACACAAATACCCAGGAGTGCATAATATTTATATACTATCTTGATATTAAAAATAAGAAAAACTAACCATTAAATAATAGCAACTTTGAATCTCCTTTGTTTTCTAGACAAGTTATAATCCTATGTGGTTCTTTACAGTAAATTATTACAGTAAATTACAGTACATATTACAGTAAATTATTACAGTATATAACTATAGTAAATTATTTTTGTAGGTACACTTCATCTCTCTCACATTTTTCCATTTGATAAATCAGATTATAAAAACTGAGACCCAAGAGAAAAGAAAGATTTTTAAGCTAGTGTTATATGTTGATTGGCTCTCTAAAAAAGATTTATTTATTTATTTGAAAGTCAGAGTTACACAGAGTAGAAGGCGAGAGAGAGATATCTTCCATCTTTTGGCTCACTCAGCAGTTGGTCACAATGGCTGGAGCTGTACTGCTGCAATGCCAGCAGCCAGGAGCTTCTTCTGGGTCTCCCACACAGGTGCAGCTTCCCAAGGACTTCGGCCATCTTCCACCACTTTCCCTGGCCATAGCAGAGAGTTGGATCAAAAGCAGAGTAGCCCGGACTCAACCTCCACCCATATGGAATGTCCATGCTGGCAGTAGCTTTACCTGCTATTTCACAGTGCTGGCCCCTTGATTAGACTTTATCTTAGACTTTTTAATGATATTAAAAAACACCATGCTTTTCTAAGCTCTTTCCATTCAGTTTCTACTTTGTAAATTCCAGATAATACTGTCCCCAGAATTAATCTAAGGTATAAATGCTATGATATAAGGCATTGAACCCCTTAACCTGTCTCCTTGAATACTCAGCTATGTTAGCTCTGTGTCCATTCTTCTGTCTCTGTACTAGATGAATAAAAAGACAGTGTAAAATGATTTGAAAAGAACTATAAGGGGTCAGCGCTGTGGTGCTGCTGCCAATTGGGGAGTGAACCAGCAGATGGAAAACACCTCTCTCTCTCTCTCTCTGTCTCTGCCTCTCCTTCTCTGTAACTCTGACTTCCAAATAAATCAATAAATCTTAAAAGAACTATAAACATCAATAAAACACAAATGAAAATTGTATTCTCAAAACTGGATATTAAACCATGCCTTCTACACCTCTGTTAAAAGTTACATTCTATCATAGTCATTTATGATTTCTAGGGCCAAAGTAGTAAATAAGATTTTTCTGGAAGAGACAGAGGTTATGAGGGAGCCAGGATTTGGGGTCAGTTAGCAGCAGTGAGTGTCACTCTTTCAGATTTGATTCAGGAAAGGAAGAACAGCAACTGATCCCTGAGATTTTGGGTTGGGAAGGAAAGGAAGGAGGGACTGAATAAAAGCAAAGGCCCTCTGGTTGTGGGCACCCACCCCCGACTGCAGCCTTTGGGGAGGGCCAGCTGGTGTCTCTAGGGATGCTGCGGACTGGACTCCATTTCCCAGAGTTCCCAGGAGCTCCAACATATTCTGCTTCCCAAATGCCTGTGCACATGTGTGTAAAACTGCCAGACCCTGGGGCTCTGAGTTGGACCAGAGGGAGTTCATTCCCTGATCAGGGTCAGCCCTGGGGGCTGTGGTGCTCCTTCTCTCTCATTTACTGCATCACCTGCTCTGCACGTGCAATCCCAGGCAGTTTCCAAGTGCTCACCCGAGCCTGCCTCCTGCTGCTTCTTCCCTCTTCATTGTCCACCTGTGGGACCCAGTTACCAGGGACTCTGTTCCCCACACTCCCTGCTTTGCTCCCCGTGTTTCTGGAAGAAAGCGTACCTGCTCTGGGACTTTCTGCTGCAGGTTTGGCATGCAGGAAGGGGTGGGGACATGTGTGGGAGAAGGGTGGGTGCCAGGGCACCAGCGATCCTGGCAGTTTCCCCCGAGGTCAGGGCTGGGACCTGGGCTGTTCTGTCTCCCACCTCTGCTTCTCAGGCTCCCAGTGCCTGGACTCTCTCCTGCAGAACCTCACCCAAACTGTCCCTAATGTGCTTAATTTAGTGGTTACAGGAGAGAGAGGGCAGCGTTCTGGGAACCTGCACACGCAGAGAAGGAAGGCGGAAAGACTCCCACTCTCCACAGTTAAATAAGCTGGGTTCCCACTGTGGGTGGTCTCAGAATACAGTCGGGCTGGGCCTCTTGATGTTTCCTGGGCTCGTTTCTGCAGGGTGGGGCTGTATGGCCTTCAGCAGGGAGCCTGTGGCAGCAGAGGGGTGGGAAGAAGGATCTGACAAGGATCTGCCCCACTGCTCTCATCCTGCATCTCATCTTCCTGGTGGGGAGCAGTGTGAAGCGTGAATAGTTGCTTTGTGTGTTTATCCCTCTCATATTAATTATCAGATTTTTCCAATGTGGAATTTGAAGCTGTTCCAGAAACCTGGGGTGGGAAAACTCTCTTCTTTCAAACAGGCACAGAGACAGTGGAGGATCCAAGGAGTTTCTATTAATGGCCCTAGGCTCAGCTGGAATGATTTCCTGAGAACTGAGCATCAAATTCAAGTTTCTTAGCTGTTACAGCATTGGTGGGTTTAAATGGCAGCCTACATGACTTAGGACCACAATTTCCAATGGTCAGTGGGTCCAGTATGTTTGTAAAAGAGATGCTGGGGACAGATTTATTAGGACAGATTTATGACTGGAGTTTACAGAAGCAGAACTTAGGACATCTTCCCTCCCTAGATAAGATTTCAGTGGGCAGCTGTTTCACTCGTCAATTGTGAGCATCCACTTTTAAAGGTTTGTGTTGGATGAGGTCCACTTCTCTTTCTTTGATGATGTATTTGGCTGCTTTTCATTTTCTGTCTTCAGCTATCTCTTCTCCTGTTAGCAAGGCTGTCAACTGTTTTGACCTGCCACTGATCCCTTTGCAAAGTGAGAAGGGAACTAAAATTAATGCAAGTCTACTGTGTTGTCAATAACTGGAGCTACTATTTTAAAGATTTATTTATTCATTTGAAAGAGTTACACAGAGAGAGGAGAGAGACAGAGAGAGAGAGAGAGAGAGAGAGACATCTTCCATCCGATTGTTCCCTCCCCAATTGGTAGCAACAGCTGGAGCTGTGCCAGTCTGAAGCCTGTAGCCAGGAGCTTCTTCTGGGATGAAGCTGTTTTTTGAAATAATTATTTATTTATTTTAAAGGCAGAGTTACAGAGTTTCAGAAACAGAGATCAATGGCTGGAGCTGTTTGGATCCAAAACCAGAAGCCAGGAGCTTTGTCCAGGTCTCATAGGCGGGTGCAGGAGATGAGGGATTTGGGCCATCTTCTACTGTTTTCCCAGGCCACAGCAGAGAGCTGGATGGGAAGTGCAGCAGCCAGGATCATAACCGGCACCCATATAGGATGCTGACACTGCAGGCAGTAGCTTTACCCACTATGCAACAGTGCTGCCCACTAACGGGAGCTCATTTAATCTGAGTATGCATAAAGTGGAGAATTACAGCATCATAAATACAGATAAGTTACAGTTTTTCTCTGCGCAGTACTTTACAGTTACCCAGTGATCCACTGAGAATCTTACTTTCCACACTGTGTAAATAAGAAGGTCAGTTACTTGTCTTATTTTGGGTTCTGTGTTTAAACCCATGACATTTTTGACATGGGAGGATATTAGTTCTACAATTTCATAGAGACTGGTCTGCGGAAGCATCGATAGAAGTTATAACTGTGAGAGTGGTAAGAAAGAAGAAGGGAAGAAATAAGTGCCCCTTACGCCACACAGAGGTGTCCACAAATGGAGTAGAAGACGTGCCCTTGAAAACTATGGCTGACTTTCTGGGACAAACTGTGTTTGAGTGCTTCACATGTTCTGATAGAAAGGTGTTGCCACCAGGTTATTAGTATATTTATTTAGTTAGTTTTTAAAGATTTATTTATTTATTTGAAAATCAGAGCTACACAGAGAGAGAAGGAGAGGCAGAGAGAGAGAGAGAGAGAGAGAGGTCTTCCATCAGGTTCATTTCCCCAATGGCTTCATCATTGTGAACTTTGCTCAGTTCCTGACCTATACCTTTCCTTTAACCTAGTACTTTGCCATGTAGTAGCCCATGAAAACTGCAGACTGCATAAATGAATGAATACTTGGAGGGTTGTGATTTCTTAGAGGAACATCATGAGACAGAAGGAATAAAACAAAACAAAAGTATCCTCCGTATATAGAAGGTATACTGTTTTTGCAAGCCACAGCGAAGAGGAAGAAGCAGGAAAGTAGTGAGACTGGAAAGTTTGTGGCAAAGGTAATAGGCACTGGTCAAGAATTTAACAAGCCCATTAGGAAAACATTAAGGTTTCCTTACTTCCATGTAGACTCTGCCCTCTTATGGTGAACAGGGTCCTCTAAACCCACTTGTTGCACAAATGAAAACCCAAGCATTGTCTTCTCCCACAGATGGAGTCTGCTATTGGTTTTGATTTACATTTCCCTAATGGCTAGTGATATTGGGCATGTTCATCTATGTCTTGACCATTGAGATTTCTTCTTCTGAGAAACATCTATTCTGATCATTGCCCATTTCTTAGCTGTACATTTTGCTTCTTATTTGGAGATTTTCCAGTTCTATATATGTATGTTCTGGCTATCAATCTTTTGTCATAGTCAGAGTTTTCAATGTTTCCTGCCATTCTGTCCATTGTATCTTCACTCTGTTGAATACTTTGTTGTGAAGATGTATCTTAATTTGATATGCTCAAATTTGTATATTTTATTTTGTTACTTGTGCTTTTGGAATCTGACCCAAAATTGTTGTCTATGCTAATGTTTTACAGTTTCTCATATGTTTACTTAGTTTTTGGTTTTATATTTAGACTTTTAATTCACCTTGAGTTGCTTTTATATAGTGTATAAGGTGTTGGGGTATCTTTTCAGGCTTCTACATATGGATAATCACTTTCCTTTAAACCATTTGCTAAAGGGATTCTTCTTTCTCCTGTTTCTTTTCTTTCCATTGTTAAATAGGAGTTACCTGTAGAAAAGTCGGTTTATTTCAGCTGCCTATTCTTTACCATTGAACTATGTGTCTGTTTTTGCAACAGGGCTAACACTGCTTCTATTTTTTTAAGATTTATTTATTTATTGGAAAGGCCAGATGCTTCTTCCAAGTCTCTCATGTGGGTGCCAGCACCGTAGAACACAGTCCATCTTCCACCAATTTCCCAGGTGCATTAGTAGGGAGCTGGATTGGAAGTGGAGCACCTGGTCTCCTAGCAGCAACATATGGGATGCATGCACAGCAGGTCAAGGCTTTAACCCACTACACCACAGCACCAAACCCTTCCTTATTTACTTCTGCTGTGATCTTTCATTATTCACTTTTTTCTACTGCCCTGCATCTTGACTCATTCCTGTTTCTTTCTGGGTCCTGGAGGATGGTAGTAGGTTGCTTCTGGGATATCTTTTTTGTGTTAGTAGATACTTGGTAATCTAAAATCACAGTTTTTAGTTTCTATATTTCTCTGCTATCACAAGGACCTTCTAGATGACAGCAGAAAATGCTGGCAGAAATGAGGATATATTAATTTGCTAAGAAAATACCACAGAGAATATGATGTAAATCATGGAATTTTACTTCTCAGAGTTGTAGAGGTTGAAAATGTGGATCAAGGGGCTTAAATAGGCTCGATTCTTCCAGAAGCCTTTCTCCGATGTGACAGACACATCTATCATTTTATCTACTTAAAAGCACTTTCTTCAGGTAGAGTCATGTTGGTGGTTAGCACTTCAGTGTTTGAGTTTTAGGGAGGCACATTTCAGTCCACAACAGCAAAAGGGTCCCTGTGGTCTACTTCAATGACAGCCATCTCTGCGGAGGACAGAAAGTTTAAAATCAGCGTTAGGAATTCTCACAGTATTAATGTCTGCTATCTCCATCAAATGTGCATTCATGTACACACAAACAAAACTACCTGTACACATAAACACATTCAACAGTGGAAATGCCTGATGGTTATGTACAGGTAACATCAATATAATAATCCATAAGATGGCCTATTAGCAGACATTAAAAAGAGAATTAGAAAGAATGACAACAAAATCTGCAGTTACCTATATTTATGTCTATATGTATGATATTCAGTATTTATAGTTGCTAAAAGATGAATACTGATGTGTGGGAATAAAAGCTAAACCTTACCTTGCAATATTGCAGCCTAGTCTACATGAAAGATGTCTTCCTAAAACCTTTCCCTGGGCCCACTCTGTGGCATAGTAGATTAAGCATCCACCTGCAGCACCAGCATCCCACATGGGCACCTGTTTGAGTCCCTGCTCCTGCACTTCCAATCCAGCTCTTTGCTAATGGCCTAGGAAAACAGTGGAATATGCCCTGAGTGCTTGGGCCCCTGCACCCATGTGAGAGACCTGGAGGAAGCTGCTGACTCCTGGCTTCTGGCACCTGGCTTCAGATCAGCCCAGCTCCAGCCATTCTGGCCATTTAGGGGTGAACCAGTCGATAGAAGACCTCTTCTTCTCTTCCTCTCTATATCTGTAACTCTAACTCACAATAAAGAAATACATTTTTTAAAAACCTTTCACATTTTAAATTTCTTAATTGTTTTAAAGATTCATTTATTTATTTATTTACAAGTCGAGTTACAGACAGAGAGGAGAGCCAGAGAGAAAGAGAGAGGTCTTCCATCTGATGTTCACTCCCTAATTGATTGCAACTGCCAGAGCTGTGCTGATCTGAAGCCAGGAGCCAGGAGCTAGTTCCAGGTCTCCCAGATGGGTACAGGGGCCCAAGGCCCAAGGCCATCTTCTACTACTTTGCCAGGCAATAGCAGAGAGCAGGATCAGAAGTGGAGCAGCTGAGTATTGAACCGGCCCCCATATGGGATGCTGGCACTTCAGTCCAGGGTGTTAACCTGCTCCACCACAGCACCAGTCCAACATTTTAAATTTCTGATACTCTAAAATAGCACAGGACTGCATTATATCTAGGAAAGATGCATTTAAAAATTATAAATCTAGTGCATTTCAGCAGTTTTAACAAATACTTCTGATTTTCTCAGCATTATGTACTAAATAAATGACATAATGAGTCATTGTCAGATTTTTAGATTTTAACAGCCACTTATAATATTTCACAGCTTTTTGAAATGTATTGCTAGTGTGTTTTTCTCAACACATGCACTGGATTTTACCTATAAGGTTGCCTCTTATAGGATTTGCATTTTAATGGGTTTTCATGGCACATGTAATCAACATCTGGAAAGCCTCTAAAACACATAAATAATAACATGAATCAGGCTTTTTTCTTAAAGATTTATTTATTTATTTGAAAGTGCTGCACAAATAGAGGAGAGGTAGAGAGAGAGACAGACAGACAGACAGAGACAGAGAGGTCTTCCATCTGCTGGTTTACTTCCAGTTAGCCGCAATGGCTGGTCTGTGTCAATCCTTAGCCAGGAGCTACTTCCGGATCTCTCATGTGTGCAAGACCCCAAGGACTTGGGCCACCTTCTACTGCTTTCCCAGGCCATAGCAGAGAGCTGGTTCAGAAGTGGAGCAGCCACAACTTGAACTGGCACCCATATGGCTTGCCAGCACTGCAGGCAGCAACTTTATCTGCTATGCCACAGCGCCTGCCCCACATTGCATCTCTTTAAGATGATATGGATTTAAGTTCATGAGAAATTATTAGCATCGTGGGAACTGATAGATATGGATGAAGCAGGATGGACTTGTTAGGAAGGGTGATGTTAATTTTCTTATAAAATAAATAAATAAGAAATTAAATATGGTCAGACATAAATGAAGACTAAATTTTATTAGTGGTGATCCAGAAAACACAGATCTCAGGTCTTTTTCTTCCAGTGTTAAGTTTACATTTTTAAATGCATATTAAGTGAACAAATTTCATGTAATTTATATATACAGTTTGAAGAGCAAACTGATAACATCCTATCCTATCTTCCCTTGGTCTCATATTTCCAACTTGCTCCTTCTCGTTTTATTTTCTTTTAATTTTGACAGCTGCATGCTTTGATTTTATTTTAGAATCACAAGCTTTAACCCTCTACAAAATAAAGAATTCAGCAAGTAGTAGAAGAAATATCAATGAGTATATGTTGTTTACTCTATCAAAGAGTACAGAAAAGTGCTATGAACAATACTCAAATCTCAAAATGTCATATTAACTCATGCTACTTTTCGTTGTCTATATATTAATTACCACCAGTCAGAGAAAACATATGGTATTTGTCTTTTGGGGGCTAGCTTTTTTCATGAAGCATACTTGTTTCCAGTTCATCCATTTAGTTACAAAAGATAGGATTTCATTCACAATTATGGCTGAATAGTATTTTACACTGTATTTATAGCTCATATTCTTTTTCCAGTCACCAGTTGATGGACTTCTGGGTTGATTCCATGTTAGCTATTGTGAATTGAGTTGTAATAAACATGAGGTACAGATAACTCATGCCTATGCATATTCTATTTCATTTCATGTGGATAAATTCCTAGGAGTCAGATGGCAGGATCATATGGTATGTTTGTTTTCAGATTTCTGAGGAACTTTGATACTGCCTTCCATAATGGCTGTACTAGCTTCATTCCCACCAACAGTGGGTTAGGGTACCTTTTTCTCTCCCTCTCCACCAGCCTTTATTGTTTGTTGACTTTTTCAAAAGAATTATTTATTTGAAAGGTGGAGTTAATTATAGGGAGAGGCAGTGGCAGAGAGACAGAAGTATTTTATCTGCCTGTTTATTCTCCATATGGCACAACAGGTGGTGCTGGTCCAATCGGAAGCCAGAGTTAGGAGCATCTCCCTGGTCACCCAAGTGGGTGCAGGGACCCAGGCACTTGGGCCATCCTCCACTGCCCTCCCAGTGCAGAGCAGAAAGCTGGACTGGAAGAGGAGCAACCGGGACCAGAACTGGCACCCATATGGAATGCCGTCTCCACGGGTGGAGGATCAACCCAGTGTGCCACGGCACTGGCCCCCATCAGGGATATTTTTCTATAGTACTCTCTATCCACTGTATCTTTTTCTAGTTGAAGAATTAAGGTGATGCAGGATTAATCGAATGAGTTTGAGAGGATTGTCTCTCTTTCAATTCTTTTGAATAGTTTGAGAAGTATTGGAATTAGTTCTTTAAAAGTCCTGTAGAATTCAATAGTGAGGCTGTCTGATCCTGGACTTTTCCTTGTTGGGAGGGTCTTTATTACTCATCCAATCTCTGTCTTGGTTTTGGTTTGTTTAGCTTTTCTATGTGTCTTCATGACTCAATTTTGGTATATTGTGTATGTCCAGGAATCTGTTGATTTTTCCTCTAGGATTTCCAATTTGTTAGCCATCACAACCGATGCCCACATCCTATATTGCAGTGCTAATCTGAGTTTTGGGTACTCCACTTCCAAACCAATTTCATGTTAATACCCCTAGGAAGCAATGGATAATACCTCAAATTCTTTCCTTCTTGTCATCTAATTTGGAGAACTGTAACCTCAATGGGGACTTGAGAACCTGGTCTTGCACAGTTGTAGCCATATAGAAAGTGAACCAGCAGATGGGAGACCTCTCTGCTTCTCTTTCCTTCTCTCTTTGTCTCTGTGTCTCTCTGCCTTTTTTATCATATTAAAATATTTAATTACTTACTTGAAAGAGTTACAGAGAGAGGGAGAGACAGAAATCTTCCACCACCTAATTCATTTTTGAGATGACTTTAATAGCCAGAGTGTGGCCAGGTTGAAGCCAGGAGCTTTTCCTCCGATGTGTGTGGCAGCATCCCAGGCACTTGGGCCATCTTTCCCTGCTTTTTCAGTCCATTGGTAAGGAGCTGGATCAAATATGGAATAGCTGGTACTTGAACTGGTGCACATACAGGATGGCAATGTAACAGATAGCAACTTTGTCCACTGCACCACAACCACCAGCTCCTCTTTCTGCCTTTCCAATAAATAAATCTTTTGAAAAAGAACTGAAGGTAGTAAAAGTCATCATGACTGAGCAATGGCAAATTTATTGAAGTGATCGACTTTCTTAAAGATCTATTTATGAATTTGAAAGGCAGCACTAGAAAGAGAGAGTGGGAGAGATGGATCTTCCTCCTGGTTTGTTCACTCCTCAAATGGCTGCAATGACTGTGGCTAGGCAAGACTGATATCAGGAGCCGGGGGCTTCTTCCAGGTCTCTCACATGGGTGCAGGAGCCCCAATATTTGAGTCACCCTGTGCTGCTTTTCCAGACACATTAGCAGGGAACTGGATCCATTTGGAGATTAATGTCTATGATACTCTCCTTGCAGTTGAAGGATTTAGAATCCGTTTCAATTATGGGTGGGCCAAGTACAACAGCTTCCAATTGTCCAAGGTTTGGATTAGATGGGATCTGAGAAATTTTGTTAAAATAGTTATTAATCATAAATCTGAGCTTAAGCATTTCTTACCAAATTTTCGTGTTTGCTGATGTTTATATCTATGGGAAAATTGGGTCTCTGGATTGCAACCAATGAAAGCATCCAGACTAACAGTAATAAGGTCAACAGTCAGCAGAATGATGTCCAGCTGAACTGAAATAGCTTTTCTTATTTGGTAGAGGGGTTACCTCCTGCATTATGCTGACATACTGACATAGACAGTAGATGTTGGAGCCTGTCCCTTCTGCCAAATGGAGAATACTACATTTTGGTCCATCATATATATATTTATATATTATAATATATATTATATTATATATTTCTATACATAATATAGAATTACATATAATTATTATAAATATATAATTATATATGAATTTATTATTTATATATAAATCTATAATTATTTCTGATCCAGCTCCTTACCAATGGATTGAAAAAGCCGTGAAAGATGGTTCAAGTGCCTGGGTTGCTGTGACAAAGAGCGGAGGAGAAGCTCCTGGTTTCAAACTGGCCACACGCTGGCTTTTGAAGTCATCTCAATAATATATATGTATATTATATATAATATTAATAATAAATTATATAATATCTGTTTATAATTATTATATATTATATAATATATTGTATGTTAAACTATAATATATTTTATATTGAATATATTTATATACATAAATATATAAATAAATGTATATATATAAATTATTTATTTATGTATTTGACAGGTGTACTTACAGACAGTGAGAGGAAGAGACAGAGAAAGGTCTTCCATATGCTCATTTACTCCCCTAATGACTGCTGGGAGCACAAGGACAGTGCCTAGAGTTTATTTTGATGGATTTTAGCCCCTTTCATTGGAGGGAGGCCCAATGAAGCTGGACTGATTTGTAAACCTCAGAAGTGTCTTTTCAAGGTGAAGGCAAACTGAGACTGAGGGGTTTTTGGAAAAACTTGGAACAAAATGCATTTCCCACACTTGGTTAAGACACATCATTTATTTATTGATTTCATCAGATCTGTTAACATTGAGTATAAGGTACAGGGGACATGGTGGATGGCATATAGCAATATGATTTTAGTAATATATCATGAGGTGCTTTTTCTTTTAATGGATTTAGCAGGTAAAATTGGGCTACCTAATGGGATATAGCTGGAATAATCACCTTTTTACTAAATAAATCTGAGGTAATAAATATTAGTATATGATGACATTGAGTTTTCTTTTATTGGGCCTTCTTGGTTATTTTAATCTGGGATTTGTGAATTCTCATTTTCTCTAGGCAAGTTTTAACTGAAAAATTTTATTTTATTCTTCATCATGTTGGACCAACTCTGCTGCTTCGGGGATTTTTTTAGTACATCTGACAATTGGAAATTTAGACAATAGTATAGTTAAAAAGAGATGTACCAAGTAAAGTACTTATTTTTATTCAGATACATATTTTCTAAAATTCCTATTGAGTATCCTTGTTAAATTTAGTTGCATCCCAGGTTAAGACTTATTGGAGACAGGTGCCATGGCTCAATAGGCTAATCCTCCACCTGCGGCACAGGCACACTGAGTTCTAGTCCTGCTGGGAGAGCCAGATTCTGTCCCAGTTGCTCCTCTTCCAGTCCAGCTCTCTGCTATGGCCCAGGAGTGCAGTGGAGGATGCACAAGTGCTTGGGCCCTGCACCTGCATGGGAGATCAGGAGGAAGCACCTGGCTCCTGCTTTTGGATCAGCGCAGTGTGCCAGCCGCAGCACACTGGCCGCAGCGGCCACTGGGGGTAAACCAACAGAAAAAGGAAGACCTTTCTCTGTCTCTCTCTCTCACTGTCCACTCTGCCTGTCAAAATAAAAAATAATTTTTATAAAAAAGACTTATTGGAGCCACTCTAGTGATTATACCCATGAAACTTTGTTAATTAATGCAAATAGAACCTGGGGAAATTGATGTATATCTTATGCTGTAGAGACTTAAGATTGAACATCTTTTTTTTAATCTTTTTTAATTATATAATTTAAAAACAAATTTTAGATTTTTTTTGACTTTACTAAGCCACAGCTCTGGCCCCATTAATATGTCTTAACAATGTTTTTTCCTCTCAGACTTATCTCTATTGGTTCAGTTAACTGCATGTCTTTTCTTTAGATTCAGATTCTCTCAGCTGTCAAAGCTTATTCATCTTAATTCTGTTGTTCCTATTTCCCTCCCTTTTATTCTGTCCCTAGGCTAATTGAGGTCATGATTCTCCATTCCTTCTGTGTGGTGTCACAGTAGGCTTGAAGTGTTCTTTTTCTCTTCTGATTTCTAAAGAAAGAAATTATGTATTCCCCCAGTTTAGATATTTTAATAATTCATTCTAAAACAAAGGTTAAATGTTCTTAATTTGACAAGAATTTTCAGGGCCAGTGGTGTGGCATAGTGGGTAGAGCCACCACTTGTAATGCTGGCAGCTCATATGGATCCAGATCTCTGCTAAAGCCTGAGAAAGCAGTAGAAGATGGCCCAAGTCCTGGGCCCCTGCACCCATGTGGGAGACCTGGAAGAAGCTCCTTGCTCCTGGCTTTGGATTGGCACAACTCTGGCCATTGCAGCCAAGTGGGGAGTGAACCAGTCGATGGAAGACCCCTCTCTCTTCTCTGCCTCTCTCTGTGTAACTCTGACTTTCAAATAAATAAATAAATCTTTAAAAAAAGAAGTTTTTCTAATTTTAGATTTGTTCTCCTTCATTGTCACTTCAGGGTGTGTGTAAAGAGTGCATATCCAGTTTTTCTATTTTGGATTTTTGGGATTTTGTATTAGCTCTGCTGTGTATTCATTTTTCTTGAGCATTGGTGATATCTTCTCCTTAGTTGTATTAAGAGAGAGAGCAATAGCCCTCATGTCTTTTTAGGTAAGTAAGACATATTAAAAACAGAGCATTCAGTATACATTCATAGTAGTTTGACTTGTTCAATTGATTTACGTGACCTCCCTTGGACATTCTTGGTCTCTGCTGTACAACTTTCTATACTCATTAATTCTTTGATATTCCCAAATCCAGAAAATGAATGACTCAACAGCTGTGTTCCTGTATTTGCTGGGACTCAGGGTAAGAAGCAAAGTGGAGGTGTTCAGGAATCTAAAGGTACATGCTACATAGCAAAGCACATCATTTCCTATACAAAGTGACTGGGAAATCCAGAATCTTTTGCACACATATTGGATCCTGAACTATTACTGGACTATTCAGTAAGATTTTAATGTATTTATTTTCTGTGTGTGTGTTTGTATTTCTAAATAAACTCTGCTGGGCTACTTAACATTAACATGTATTGCAGAATTCTTTCATCAGTTTTTACTTTTAAAAAATTTCTCTTTCAGTTTTATGGGAGAGGGTAGAAGCTTTCCGCTATGTAACTGAAAATTCATTGATTCATTAAAGTTAAAAATATTTGTTGGAAATGGGTGGAATACTATTAATTCTTGTGTGATTTTCATGAAACTAAATACATTCTCTATTTTGTTTTGCTTAAAATTTCTGCATGTGTGGACTTCTTTTTTCCTTCTTGCCCCAAATCCCTTTGTGTATTGGGATGGCAAATGGGTTTTACACTGGAGAAAACATGTTATTTTGGCAAAGAAGTACTTAGCCTTCCTGCTTCAAGTATTCAAATATTGCATTAGAAATCAGTATATTTGTTTACTGTACAAATGTCCTTCATACAATTTTGTAATCTTCTGGGATGGGAGAGGGAGCAGGAAATAGGAGGGTTATGGGTGGGTGGGGGAAGTTATGATTGTCAGTATAAATTATTGCCCTACACTTTTTATAGACACTCTTCAAAGCATATCCTCAAACTAATTCAATTAATTTAAAGGATTTATTAAATGATAGACTACATGAAATTTATCGATGTATTTTATCAAGCAATCATCCAATGTAAATGATTACCATATGTTTGCACTTCAGTGAATCATTCTATTGTGAATATTTTGGCATCAATATAATTTTGTTTAAAATTTCTTTATGAAAAAATATCTGGACTAGAATTCAATTGAATGCATTGCATGGTTTTGTTACCTAATGACAAATTGCCTTCACTGAGGTTTATAATTATTTATTCTTTCAACACTAATGTTATGTGTTTACCAAATACAGTAATATTAATATACATTTGGGGTTGGCACTGTGGCATAGCGGGTGAAGCTGCAGCCTGGCAGTGCTATCATCCCAAATGGATGCCGGTTTGAGTCCCAGCTGCTCCATTTCTAAGCCACCTCTCTGCTAAGGCCTGGGAAAGCAATGGAAGATGGTCTAAGTCCATGAGCCCCAGAACTCACATGGGGGACCCAGAAGATGCTCCTGGCTCCTGGCTTTGGGTCAGTGCAGCTCTAGTCATTGCAGCCAATTGGGGAGTGAACCAGCAGATGGAAGACCTATCTCCCTTCTCTCTGCCTCTTCTTCTCTCTCTGTGTAACTCTGGCTTTCAAATAAATAAGTAAATAGATAAATAATTTTTAAAAAGATACATTTGTTTGCAAACAATATGTGACATCAATACAACTACTTAAATTTTCTCATACAAGTAGTTTAATTTGGAGGCCTGAATTATGGCTGATTGGTTCTGTAGTCTAATGATATCTTTGAACCCAACTATTTTCCCCTTCTTTATGAATTTCAGTGTTGTATATTACTAGAATTCTGAAAAAAATTCACAGAAACTTTAGGCATCATCTAAACATCATAATCTCCAAAGAGCAAAAATCATTGCAAACTATGATTTTCTAGAATTATTTCTTTGGATAATGCTACAATTTTATTGTAGCTTTAAATTGAGCACACACACACACACACACACACACCCATGTACCATACATACATTCACAAATGTACATACACAATCAGCAAGTCTCCAATGCATTTACCAAAGTGCATCAATGTGCTAGTTTAAGATTACTGCCAAAGAATAGTCCCTTTCTTTAAATACCAATTTACTCTATTGATTTATTTTTGACCAAAAATGATGCAGTTTAGTTACTGTTTTGACAAAGAGGCAGGTATCATCGCAAAGCACAAATGAGTGAATAAGTTACATTATCCAGATAAGAAATGGCTCACTCATCAAATTAAAAGGAATTGAATCTAGTTTGAGTTACCATGTCAAGCAAAATATGAAGTTTTACAAAACTTGAATGTATATAATTTCAAATAAATTTTGAGTTGTATCTAAATGTGTACACTACAACATTAAGCATAAAGGCACAGATATTTAAATACCTTTATTTAGGAAAATGTGAATAGATAATAATAATAATTGCTAACATTTATTTTATACCAGGTGATGTTTCCTGAATTTTATGTTTCCAGAAAAATGGAGGTAGCTCCTGTTATTTTAACTTTAAAGAAAATGCAACTGAGGCATGAAGAGGTAAGTAACTGGTTTGCCCAAGGATATATAATCATGAAGTGGCAAAGCCTTAGACTTGGCATGATCTGAATGGCAGCCATTTTTTTTTTCACAAATTCAATGTTTGATCTATTTCATATATTCACTAAAAGGATTTACTATCAAATGATACTTTCTGATAAAACCTATGAAAACTGCAGATGAGTATTGCTCCAAAGCAAATACTTGAGGCTAGCATTACGTGTAGCAGGTAAAGCCATTGTCTTTAAATTTAGCAAAGATATGCCTTGTTAGATGAGTGTACTTTGTGTAATTCTTCTTGTCAGTGTATACACTTTAGAAATTGATTACAGGGGCCAGTGCTGTGGCACAGCATGTTAAAACCCCAACCTAGGGTGCCAGCATCCCATATGGGTGCTGGTTTGAGTTCCAGTTGCTCCACTTCTGATCTGGCTCCTTGCTAATGCACCTGGGAAAGCATCAGAGGATGGCTCAAGTCCTTGGGCTCCTGCACCTGTGTGGGAGACCTGAGAAAAGCTCCTGGCTCCGGGCTTCAGATCAGCTCAGCTCCGGCTTTTGCAGTCAATTGGGAAGTGAACCAGCAGATTGAAGACTTTTCTCTCTGTCTCTACCTCTCTATATAACTCTGTCTTTCAAATAAATAAAAATAAATCTAGAAAAAAAGAAATTGATTACATCAGGCAACACATATGAACTTTTTTATAGAAAGATTGACCTTTAGAAAAATTTTAGACCTACAGAAAAAAAAAAATGTGGTACAAATGTGAACTTTTGAATAAAAATCTATTTTTCATGAAAGCATGGTGTTATAAAACAGAGCAATACTTCACTGAGAACCAAAAATAAATTGGACTATCTCATTCTGTGATTTGAAATCTAGGGACAAATGTCCTTTATTTTTCTTACAGAGAATGTAAATAGTGTTGTGATATCAAACTCATTCTAAGTTTAGGTACCCCATGGAAAGTTTGATCTAATGAAAACAAATCTGTTGGATCATTTACCTCATACATTCCACTACCATGAAAATAATATATCTGTCATGATACATCAAGAAGAAAACATATTTATGCCTAAAAATACAAATTCAACTATTACAAGCTGTTCAGCAAAATTTAAATTGTATGTTTTTAATATTCTAAAATGGAACATTTTTCTTTGCTTCTCAATAAAAATGTGATACACTTTAACATCTTCAGAATAAGAACTGAGAGTGTACAAGGCAAAATTTATTTATTTACTTATTTATTTTTTGCCAGACAGAGTTAGACAGTGAGAGAGACAGAGAGAAAGGTCTTCCTTCCATTGGTTCACCCACCAAATGGCCACCATGGCCTCCCGATCTCCCATGTGGGTGCAGGGCCCAAGCACTTGGGCCATCCTCCATTGCTCTCCTGGGCCACAGCAGAGAGATGGACTGGAAGAGGAGCAACCGGGACTAGAACCTGGGGTGCCAGCACTGCAGGCGGAGGATTAGCCTTGTGAGCCACGTACCCGGTGAAATATAGTTTAAAGAGAGAATTTATAACGTTCATTTTTAAAGTAACAAAAACATTTTTCACTTCTTGGTTTGCATTTTAAATTTGTACATATATATATATATATATATATATATTAGCCATCCTTACTGGTTATTGCAAATTACCACATCCCAAAATTAATTGCTTCTCAACATTTACAATTTGTTTCTTCACTTTAAAGAAAAATATTTGTGTCTCTTGAGTAAACAAGTAAATATAATGATTTGGCATCATTTTATAAAACTCAAATCTTTAAGAACTCAAAAACCACTGCAGAAATATTCTATAAGAATGTACTCATGCATATTGTTCTTACAATAGATTCACCCATGTCATAGGAGAGCAACTCCTTGCTCAACATTCAAAATGTTCACAGTCTTCGAAATATTCCTTTTAGCATAGTGACCACAGTTGGACACAAGAGAGTCTTTAAAATTAAAAGAAACAATTTGGGTATGCTGACTTTCCTAGTCTTCTTGTTTTCCTGGGACAGAGTATCTTTTTTGAATGTAGGCTGACAAGGATACAACCCCCACCACAAAGTAAAATGCCTAAACATTAGAGCACTGCTCCTGACCCCTGCTCACTTGTTCCTCTATGTGGGATTTATGAATGACTTGCATGAATGGAGAGATGAAAGAGGCAATGAGCTACCACCCCCCTTTTCTTTATTTAGCACTTTTCTAGGATGCCTATGAGAACATGGGTTCTTGTCTGCCCTTTTTTATACTGTAAATTTAGCAAAAAACCTGTGCTCTGTAAGTGACTAGGTAAGGATGCAATGTAATGTACTAGGGCAATGGAAAGGAATTTTTGTTGCTAAGCACCAAGACCAACAACTCTGTGGGCTAGAAAGCTTACATTTTGACTTCTTTCCATGTCCAGCTTGAACCATTCAGAATTCAGAGAAAGTAGGAATGTAAGTTATGAACACACTTCACTGCCACAAATGTTATGATACTCATCAGTTTGTAATCAGGAATGACTTAAAATTTAACCAAAAATACCACAGTAAACTATGGCAGATTCATCAACACCTACACTTATAACTAACATCCACATTTATAATTGTATCTTTCTATGAAGGATCTGACAGGAATTATTATCTGGGATGGATAATTAACAACTCCTTATACAATTTTTATAATGTACCAAAAAAGTGAACTTTGAATCCTTTGGGAATTGGATAAGCTAAATATATTTGTATTTGATGAATTCAGGCTGAGAACTTGTAAGTATAATACCAACCATAATACCTACGAAAAATTAAATACCTTGGAATAAATTTAAGAATTTGAAAGATCTTCACAATTAAAATTACAAAACATTAAAGGAAGAAATAGAAGAACACACACAAAAATGGAAAAATATTTCATGTTTGTGCACTGGAAAAAATAATATCATCAAAATGTTCATACTACCCAAAGCGATTTATAGATTCAATGAGACCCCAATCAAAACTCCAAGAACATTCTTCTAAGATCTAGAAAAAAAGAATGCTTAAATTTGTGTAGAAACACAAGAGACCCCCAAATAACTAAAGCAACATTAAACAAGAAAAAGTTGGAAGTATCAGAAGACCAGATTTCAAGACATACTACAGGGCAGTTACAAACAAAACAGCCTGGGACTGGAACAGAAAAAGACATGTATACCAATGAAACAAAATATAAACCAAAAAAATTAATCCATGCAGCTACAACCAACTAGTCTTTGACAAATGAGCTAAAATCAATCCCTGGAGAAAGGACAGTCTCTTCAACAAATAGTGTTGGGAAAATTGGATCTCAACATGCAGACATATGAAACAAAACCTATACTTACACCCATACAAAAATCAACTCACAACTGATCATGACTCTAAATCTATGGCCTGATATCAGCAAATTACTAGAGGAAAATATTGGGAAAACTGCAAGACATTAACATAGGAAAGACTTCTTGGAAAAGACCCCAGAAGCACAGGCAATGAAAGCAGAAAGAGACAAAAGGGATTACATCAAGCTTAGAAGATTTGTGCTGCAAAGGAAACACTAAGCAAAGTGAAGAGTGGTAGAAAATATTTGCAAACTATATAACTGATAAAGGGTTAATATCTTGAAGTAACACCTTGACAGTAGGGACTCCACACCATGAGACTCTGGTCTGAGACTATGATCTAAAACAGTTGAATAATAGCAGTCCACTACATCACACTTGGCAGAGCACAGAAACCCCATAGTATGATCGCTCAAGCTTGGAAGTGAATAGACTACACCTGGGTTAATGATAAAAATGTAATTTGTCTATGTCCTATGTATGATTAAAACCAATACCTGGATTAATGTCAACATTATAATTGGAATTGTTAAGATTGTAACTGGTATTGTCAATATTATAATTGATACTAGCTTATTGATACTAGCTTATTGATACTAGATTATAATTGATACTAGTTTCACATAGGTTTTAGGTCAGTAACCAGTAACCAGTAACCATGTATTCCCCCCTATTCCTAGCAACCATGAATTCCCCTCCCAATTTTGTGGTTTTTGCCTTTATAAACCCTGTTGCTTTCGGCTTCAGGGTCGAGAGTTCTTTAGGGCATGAGCACACTCTCCACCACCTGCAATAAAGGACCACCAAATTTTATCAATCTGTGGAGCTCTTTTGTTTGCACTCACTCAGGTACAAACAGCAATCTGATGTTTATAAAGATCTTAAGAGACTCAACTTCAACAAAATAATGCAGTTAAGAAATGGGCAAAGGACATGCACAGAAAATTTTCAAAGGATGCAATCAATACAAATGGCCTACAGACAAATGAAAACATACTCAGCATCACTAACCATCAGGGAAATGCAAAGAAAACCATAAAGTTTCATCTCATCCCAGTTAGAATGTCTATCATCCAAAAATGAAAAAATAATAAATGCTGGTAAGGATGTTGGAGAAAAAGCACACTTATACGCTATTCATAGGAATGTAAAGTAGTACAACCATTATGGAAGACAGTAAGGATATTCCTCAGAAATCTGAAAATAGATCTACTATATGACCCAGCCATCCCACCCATGGGAATTTACCCAAACAAGATGAAATCAGGCTTTGAAAGAGTTACTTATAACCCCCATGTTTACTGCACCTCAATTGGCAATAATTAAGATAAGCAATCAAATCAGATTCCCATTAACTGATGTCTGGAAAAAGAAAATGAGTAGTATGGAATACTGCTCAGTCATAAAAAAGAATGAAACCCTGTCTTTGCAATACATGAATGCAACTGGAAACCATTATGCTTATTGAAATGAGCAATTCAAGAAAGATAAATGTCATTTCTTCCCTGATAAGTTCTGATTAATATAGGATACAAGAGTAGATAAGAATGAAATGGACTTATGATTTGATTATTGTTTTAAGCCCTTGTGGATACTCTAGTCAAACTGTGGTTTTGGATTTTTTTATTTGTTGAATAGTATGGTTAGTGGTGCACTAAACCCAAGGTTCAAAAGAAAATTGTGAAATTATGTTTTTTTGAATTTATGTTTTTTGCAAAAATTATAGAGAAAAAGGAAAGGTGAATGGGGATTGATGGAGGGAGTGAGGGGACTATGGATATCTTCTTAGCATTGTATTTATAAAATACATGATATCTGTTCTCTTTATATTAATAAAAAAATTTTGGAGAGCCTAAAGGTAAACATCTCCTACGAGCTGATCTTCAACAGAAATGCTAAGAATATTCACTGCAGAAAGGACAGTCTTTTCAATGAATGGTGCTTTGAATATTGAATATTCACACATAGAAGATTTAAACTTTATCTCTCATCATATACAAAACTGAACTCAAAGGTGTTCATTTACCCTAGGCATTAAGATGTCAGTTAAGATGCTAGTGTCTCATATAAAAGTACCTAGTAGATACCCAGCTCTGACTCCTGACTCCAGTTTCCTGCTAATGCAGATACTGGGAGGGAGTAGGGATAACTCAAGTACTGGGTTCCTTCCACCATGCAGGAAAGCTGGGTTGAATTCCACACTATTGGCTTCTGTTTGGCCCAGTCCTGTCGTTTGTGGGCATTTGTGGAGTCAATCAACATGAGAGCTCTCTCTTTTTGTTTATCTGCTCTCAAATAAATAATTTTACACTCAATTCAAAATTATTTAAAGACTTAAATGTAAGACCTGAAACTACTGGAAAAAAAATGCTTCAGGACATTGGATTGAGTAAGTATTTGAAGGATACGACAACAAAGCACTAGAAGAAAAAAAGCAAAAATATTCAAATGGACTTTTTTTATTTATTTAACAGGTAGAGTTATAGACAGTGAGAGACAGAGACAAAGAGAAAGGTCTCCCTTCCATTGGTTCACTCCAGAAATGGCCACTATGGCTGGCGCTGTGCCGATGCAAAGACAGGAGCAAGGTGCTTCCTTGTGGTCTCCCATATGGGTGCAGGGCCCAAGCACTTGGGCCATCCTCCACTGCCATTCTGGGATGCAGCAGAGAGCTGGACTGGAAGAGGAGCCACTGGGACTAGAACCCAGAGCCCATATGGAATGCTGGCACTGCAGCAAGTGAGCCATGGCACTGGCCCTGGAATTTTACCAAATTAAAAAACTTCTGCAAAGAAACAAAATAATCAACATAACAAAGAGACAATATGAAATTGGAGAAAATACTTAGAAAATATACACCTACTAAGGTGTATACACCCTTTAAGACATTTTAAAAACTCAATGAAAAATGAACAGATTTTAAAATTGGCATTAGATCTAAATGCTCATTTTTTAAAGAAAGGCATACAAATGGCCAAGAAGTACATGAAAAATGTTCAGCATCACTAATTAACAGGGAAATACAAATACAAATCAAAACCACAATTAGACACCAAGTTACTCCAGTTAGAATGCTTATTATCAAAGACAAAACAGTGGCTGGCATTGTCACACAGCAGGTTAAGCCATGCTCTGTGACACTGGCATCCCATATGAGCACTAGTTCAACTCCACATCCCATCCAGCTCCCTGCTAATGTGTCTGGGGAAGCAGCAGAAGGTGACCCAAGTGCTTGGGCCCCTGTCATCCACATGGGAGACCCAGATGGAGTTCCAGGCTTCTGGCTTCAGTCTGGCACAGACCAGCCATTGTGGTCATTTGTAGAGTGAACCAGTGATGAAAGATCTGTCTCTGTCTCACTATGTGTCTCTCTCTTTGTAACTGTTCCTTTCAAATAAATAAATTAATCTTATAAAAAAGAAAAATACACACTTGAAGGAATTGTATGCAAATTTAACAAAAACTTGGAGAACTCAGTAACAGGAAAATAAATGCCTTCAAATTTAACTACTGCCAGAATACATAGAGACACACGTAAAATGCATAATAAAATAAACATATACGGGGCTGGCACCATGGCTCACTTGGTTAATCCTCCACTTGTAGTGCTGGCATCCCATATGGGCACAGGGTTCTAGTCCCAGTTGCTCCTCTTCCAGTCCAGCTCTCTGTTGTGGCCTGGGAGTGCAGTGGAGGATGGCCCAAGTGCTTGGGCTCTGCACCCACGTCAGAGACCAGGAGGAAGCACCTGGCTCCTGGCTTCGGATCAGCATAGTTCCAGCCATAGTGGCCATTGGGGGGTGCACCAATGGAAGGAAGACCTTTCTCTCTGTCCCTCTCTTTCTTTCTCATTGTCTAACTCTATCTGTCAAATAAATAAAAAAGCATATAAACCAATCTGAATATTAGAGAATTCTGAGAAAAAGAAATGTACTGTACATAAAGGAAGAGCACATTTAGACAGCAACAAGATGGATACACTGTGTATCAGGATGGTTACACTTAAAAACACACATTACAAATGCTTTCAGGATAGAGTAGCAGAACATCTCATTCATTCCTGGTGAGAATGCATCATGGGGCAGATGCTTTATCAGACATCTTGGCATGTTATTAGGAATCCAACACCGTGTCATACACCATACATGTTCTAATATATTTACAGAGCTGGTGTGAAAATGTATGGCTTGATAAAAACTGACATGAAAATGTATATAGCAGCTTTATTCACAATGGCTAAAGCTCATAGAAAACCACATTGTTCCTCAACAGTTAACCACATAACCAAACCTTCAAAGTGCGTGGAGACCCTGGGAAGAGAACAGGAGATGAAGACACATGAGATGCTTAGGGTATAGGCATTTAGCATGGGGACACAAGAGAAAAGCCGAGGCTGAAGTCATAGGGGATCTAGAAGCCTAAGGAAGACAACAACTTCAAGCAAAGGGCAGAGAGGTATCTGAAGACTGCCATGAGCTGAAGTCACAGGCAATGAAGTCACTCTAGGGTAGCAGGATAATACTCCAGAGTAGAGATGCAGATAACTGATGGGAGATCACGGCTTCATGCAGTGGGGCTGGAGGACCTGACAGCTGGCTTGGGATGCAGGCACAGATGGACACTCAAGGAAAGATGTGATGGAGGGTCTGGCATTGTGGTGCAGTGGGTTACACCACTGCCTATAATGTTGGCATTCCATATGGGTGCTGGTTTGTATGCTGGCTGTTCCCGTTCAGATCCAGCTCCCTGCCAAAGACCTGGGAAAGCAGTGGAAGATGGCCTTACTGTTTTGTCCTCTGCCACCCACGTAGGAGACCCAGAAGAAGCTCCAAAGGCCTGGCTCCTGGCTTCAGATGGGCCCAACCCTGGCCATTGCAACCAATTGGGGAGTGAGCCAGAGGATGGAAGCTCTTTCTGTCTCTCTATGCCTCTGTCTCTCCCTCTATGTGATAAGGAAATAACTTGAGATATTAAATTTCATGGGTTTTTTTTGGACAGAGTTAGGCAATGAGAGAGAGATAAAGATCTTCCTTCCATTGATTCACACCCCAAATGGTTACCATGGCCAGTGCATAGTGGCAATCCAAAGCCAGGAGCCAGGTGTTCCCTCCTGGTCTCCATGCGGGTGCAGGGTCCAAGTAGTTGAACCATCCTCCACTGCCTTCCCGGGCCACAGCAGAGAACTGGACTGGAAGAGGAGCAACCAGGACTAGAACCTAGTGTGCCAGTGCCACAGCCAGAGGATTAGCCTAGTGAGCCATGGCACTGGCCCTCTATATAATTTTCAAATAAATCTTTTTTAAAAAGAGGTGCTGGAGACACAGGGGATGGAGACTTATGAAGGCACATGGAATAAGACTGTGTCTAGGGAGGCCGTTCATGCATCAGAATTCTGCTTCTCCACTGTCTGTCATGATAAAGCCTCCATTGAGCAACCACCATTTAAAGATGCCACGTGACAGACTCCTTGTCTCTGAGGCTAATATGTGTCTGTAAAGCCTACTTTAGAAGTAAGAAGTACAGATAATCATAACAAAAATTTGTGACTGCCTCTGGAAGACTGAGGGACAAGGCGGTGTGGAAAAACACAAAATTGGGGCCAGTGCCGTGGCTCACTTGGTTAATCCTCCACATGTAGTGCCAGCATCCTATATGGGTACTGGGTTCTAGTCCTGGCTACTCCTCTTGCAGTCCAGCTCTCCGCTGTGGCCCAGGAAGGCAGTGGAAGATGGCCCAACTGCTTGGGCCCTGCACCCACATGGGAGGCCATGAGGAGGTACCTGGCAGCTGGATTTGGATCAGTGCTGCACACCGGCCGTAGCAGCCATTTGGGTGGTGAACCAATGGAAGGAAGATTTTTCTCTATATCTCTCTCTCACCGTCTAACTTTGCCAAAAAATAAAAATAAAAAACACAAAATTTAATATCTCAATTTATTTCCTATGAATTCTTTTTTTAAAAATTTTCACAGCAATGTCTTGCAATCACTTGGAAACAGGTAACAACATAGGGACCTAACATATAGACTGAAAGGATTGCAGACTCAAAGCGCAAACCTGGTTATTCACATCGAATGCACCTTTGCTCTAGAGTGACACTGACTGCTGACTGTGAGTTTCCAGCAGTTCTTAGGATGCCAAGTCTTCTGAAAACACTTTGAAACCTGTCTTCCCAGATTGAGAACCCATGGATAACAGGACTGGAGAGAGCAGTGCTCTAAGACTAGCTCAGTATCTGCTTCCACCCTTGGCAGTGAAGTGTCAGGGTCACCCCACACTGAGGGGGAGTAGCTGCATTCTCTGTGCCCTCCAGCAGGCGTGTGTACCAGGGTTCACTCCCAGCCCTGGGGCCTCCAGAAACCCTGCAGCCAGCCTTCCTCCACAGCCATGTGGTGGGGTCGTGGGTGGGCTCCCACAGGGTGTACGGGGCACCTGGTGGCCCTTACCCCCCACCATTCCCTGACCTCTGGTCTGGTGCCCCCACCTCCGGGTTGGAAAAATCCCAGAATCAGTTGAGAGCCACAGATAAGAAGGGAGGATTGGCACAGCACTGGCTGGGAGAGACCCAGAGGGGCCCAGTGGCACCCACGGGGTTGGCCTCAAGGTCCCAGGGTGGCTGCAGCAGGGCCTGCACAGGTCACCCCTGCACTCTCCCCAAACCCAGCTAGCTGGAGTTCGCAAGTACAGAGATCCTGCATCCTTCAGTGCTGGGAGCACACTTCCTCAGGGTCTCCCACAGCCAGAAGTTCACAAAGGGCCACCACTTCCTCCTGTGCATCCATTTCCTCACTCCTGAGTCAGCACCATCCATTTATGCTGAGTCATCATGAAATTTCTGCTGACTCATCATTACCACCTACCTGGTCCCCACATGTTCTCTTTAGAGACCTGAGCCCTGTCAAGGGGTCCTGAGAGATAGGGTGGTCCCCAGCAACTCCATCCTGGTCTCTAGCAGGTATACATTGCCCCATCTGGGTCCCCAGGGCTCCATTCAGTCTCTAGGGCCTTCATACAGATCTGGTCTCCATCTGGGTCTCCAGGCCTCCAGCCAGGTCCCCAGGTCCTCCATCCAGGCACCGGGGCCTCCATCCAGGTCTCTAGGGCTCCATCCGGGTCTCTAGCAGGTGCACAGGGATCCATACAGTCTCTAGGAGCCTCATCTGGGTTTCCATGGCTCCATCTGGTTCTCCAGTGCTCCATCTGGGTCTCCAGAGCTCAATTTGGGTCCCCAGGGGCTCCATCCTGGTTTCCAGCAGGTGCATGGGGTCCTCAGGACCTCCATCCAGTCCCAGCAGGTGCAAGGGGCCCCTCCTTCCTTCCTTGCAACCTTGGGTTAGATTTAGGGGTAGAAGCATGACTCAGCTGGCCTGGTGCCATGACTCAGCAGGTTAGGTTTGATGTCAAGGTTAGGGTGGGGATGGGATTCAGGTTAGGGTTCATGTTTGAAGCATGACTCACCAAGTTTAGAAGCACGACTCAGGAGGTCTGGAAGCATGATTCGGCAATTTTAGAAGTGCGACTCACTGGCCTAAGAGTATGACTTGGCAGGTGTAGTTGTCTACCTTTGTGGGTAAGGATGCCTGGTAGGTAATGATGACTCAGCAGGTATAAAATGGTGACTCAGCAGAAGTTTCTCAATGACTCACCAGGTCTGGGATAATGAGGATTAAGTGGGTATGTATAATGATGGCTCACGAGGTGTGTGCTAGTGATGATTCAGCAGAATTTCCTGATGACTCAGCAGGAGTCTCAGCATGACTCATCCCTTCCTTCCTTCCCTCCCCTCTTTGCATTCATTTCTGGTCCACTTTCAATTTCCTAAACCCACTTCTGGTCATTCTAGACCCACTTCCAGTCCACTTCTGCATTCCCAGAGTCAATTCCAGTCAACTTCCCGATTCCTACAGTCACTAACTTCCAGCTAATTTATGTCACTTCGGGGTTCTCAGACTCACTTTAGTCTACTTCTGGGTTCCTAAGTCACTTCCGGTCCACTTCCGGCCATTGTATACCCATTTTCAGTCACTTTGGTTCTGTTTATACCCATTTTTGGGTACTTCTGGTGTACTTCCAGGTTCTTATAGTCACTTCCCAGAGGGTCTCTGTTGGTCCCTGGGGGTCTCTGTGGGTCCCAGTTGTCTCTGGGGTTCTCTCAGTGTCTTTCAGCATCTCTGGGGGTCTCTGAGGGTCTCTGGGGTCTCAGGTTTTCTGGGGGTTCTGGGGTTCTCTGAGAATCTCTGGGGGTCCCAGGGCTCTTGGTGGGGACACCTGTCCATCACCCATCACCCTTGTCCTTCACTAAGATACCTGTCCATCACTCAGAATAGACTTGTCACTCAGGAAAACATTTTAATTCTCATACAAGTTTCTGTCAGGAAATTGGTCCTGGGTCCAAAAGACACCTTTTCTTACAGGGACTCCCTTGAGGTTTTGTCAGAGAAATTTTGTCAGGATCCAATATGGCTATAGCTCCTGTCAAAACAATTGCCAGAATCCAAGATGGCCACCACTGACATCAGAAAACACACTGCCAGACTCCAACATGGCTGCCACTCCTGTCAGAAAAATTTACCAGCCTCCAAGATGCCTGTCATTCCTGTCATAATGAGAATTTGCCAGGATCCAACATTCTGCTGCTGACATCAGAACGAGAATTTGCCAGACTCCAATATGGCTGCCATCAGAAAATCTAAAAATACATTTCTTAAAAATTTCATTTAAAAATTTATTAAAAATTCATTAAAATTAAAAATTAATCCCATCCCATATGGCCACTGTTTGTGTCTCAGCTGCTGTACTTCCCATCTAGCTCTCTGCCAATACATCTGAGAAAGCAGCAGACAACACAAGTTCTTGAGTCCTTGCTGTCGCTCCCCCTCTTCCTGGAGGAACGACACTGAACCCTGCCTAGGCTTCATATCCGAGTCACGGCACCATTATGTCGCTCCCCCTCTTCGTGGAGGAACGACACTGAACCCTGCCTAGGCTTCATATCCGAGTCACGGCACCATTATGTCGCTCCCCCTCTTCGTGGAGGAACGACACAGGACCCTGCGCTGTTCTTTGGTCTGCTCGGCCCTCCCCGGGTTTGCTGCTGGTTCTTCCCGGGTTGGCTACTGTCCCTTCCACCTCCGTGGAAGGGCAGTTCCCCCTGCCACCTTCCCCACTTCCGTGGGGGAGCGGCACACCGCCGGCCGGCTCTCTCGGGGGCTGCACAGGTGTTCCCCTTAGATGTTCCCCTTAGATGTTCCTGGTGCATGCCGTCTCTCTCCTCCTTTATAGTCCTCCTCTGCCAATCCCAACTCGGCTGCCCACACGCCGAGTACGCTGCTCTCCTCCAATCAGGAGCAAGTCCTGCTGTTTATTGGTTGAACTGGAGGCAGCTGGGTAGAAGCTGTTTTCTCCTCTCCCAGCGCCTTATTGTGGGAGAGCAGATGCATAGAATAAGTCTTAATTCCAGTAACTTAGTCTAGTCCGAGCTGCTCCCCACACTTGCCACCCATGAGGGAGACTTGGGTGGAGTTCCAGATCCTGGCTTTGATCTGACCCAGACCCAGCCATTGTGAGCATTTGGTGGGTTGACCTGCAGATGGAAGATCTCTCCCTCCCCCTCCCTGTCTCTACTTCTTTATAACTCTGCCTTCTAGATAAATAAATCCTTTTCCCATATTTATTTTTCAACAATTTTTCTACTTACTTGCTAGTATAGCTTTCTCCCTTGGTGCTGCTGCTCCCTGTGGACTTGTCCTCCTCAGCCTCTGACTAGAGCACAGCCACCTCTCCAATGCTGACATCCTCTGACACATATTTCACTCTTCTGTTCTCTCTAAACTGCAGACTCTTGGGAAACATAAGTAACTATCATGGATAAACGTGCATAGATACACACACCTGAGGACTCCAGAGTCTTGGATTTCAGGTTGTAATTAACTTTCCTTTTCAGAGGACTGGTGAAAAAACAAGTCTGGAAGCCAGGGTGTAGACTTGTGGTTCAGATGCCTGTGTCCCACATGGGAGATTTTGGGTTTGGTTCCAGTCCCTGCCTCCAACTTCTTGATAATGCAGACCATGGAGCTAGTAACTGATGGCTCAGATGATTGGGTTCCCTACTCCTGGGACAGCCCTGACCACTGTGGATATTTCAGCAGTGAACTAGAGGGTGAATACCACTTCTCTGTCTCCTTGTTCATTTCTTTGCATCTCCAATTAAAAAACAGAACAAGTATGTTTGTATCATCCATTAAAATAACTTCCTCAGTGGAAAAAAGTAGTTTCATTGTTAAATTTGGGGAAAAATAATGCTTCTTGGTTGTAAATGATATATGAATAATGCATAACTGTACATCAGACTTCCATTGTGGACAAGGAAGAGAAAGATGGAAGCAATAATTTTTACTTCTGGCTTTGGTACTTGTCATGTAACCTTGAAAAATTCATTTAAACTCATGGGGCCTGAGTGTCCTTAAAATTACAGGCTCATCTAGTTGAGGCAGGTGGTGTAAGGGGAGGTGGCAGGAAGCTGAGAGCTTTCCTTGTTTCTGTGCCAACAGAGCTAAGTGACATTAGCAAGTCATTTGACCCCTCTGGATCTTCCTCCCTTGTGAGATAAGATTGTCTTTATAGTTAAAGGGTTTATTCTACACAGTCCTATCTTATGGTAAGGTTCACATGACTGTGAAGTGTTTTATAAACTGGCAGTGCAATAATCAAGTTGGCACTGAAGATGAAATGCTAAACAGCATAGAACTTCTAAGGCTTGTAGTTCTATGAGGAGCTACACAGAAACATTCAAGTTCAGGGGCATTTTTAAATTTAAAAACAGAAACATTGAATCACTGTTCAGAATCAGTATAGTTGCTAAAATTCTTATTTATAATCACTGAGATTGGTAGTATAATTACTGATAGTATACTCCTAGTGTTGTATATTTTAGTTTATACAATACTTAGACTATATAAAATATAGGTAGCATGGGAAGTGCGATACACAGCAGTCTTGTAGAATGGCAGATGTCCTAAACAGCACTCTGGCCTCAGAATCAGCCCTTAAGGCCCTCAGATCTGGCTGAAGAGCCCATGAGAGTATTTTCGGTATGGAAAGCCACTCTGGCAAAAAAGAAAAAAAAAAGGACCTAAATAAAAGATCTCTGTAAGTGAGATCCCAGTAGAAAGAACGGGCCATCAAAGAAGGAGGTACCTTTCTCTGAAGGGAGGAGAGAACTTCCCCTTTGACTATGACCTTATCTAAGTAAGATCGAACTCAGTGAACTCAAGAGGCTTCCATAGCCTTGGCAACTCATGACTAGAGCCCAGGGATATTTCTGATGCCATAAACAAGAGTGTCAGATTGTTCAGTCAACAACAGGAATCACTGTGTGCTTACTCCTTATGTGGGATCTCTGTCCTTAATATGTTTTCCAATGTGAAGTAATGCTATAACTAGTACTCAAACAGTATTTTACACTTTATGTTCTGTGTGCTGCAAACTGATGAAATCTTTACTTAATATATACTAAATCAATCTTCTGTGTATAAAGATAATTGAAAATTAATCTTGATGTGAATGGAGTGGGAGAGGGAGTGGGAGATGGGAGGGGTGCTGGTGGGAGGGAAGTTAAGGGGGGAAGCCTTTGTAATCCATAAACTGTACTTTGGAAAATTATATTTACTAAATAAAAGTTTAAAAAAATTAAAACATAAAAAATAAATAATAATATAGGTAGTAATATTTAGTACTTCTCTTACTTTTACTGGATTGGATTATAGTATACGTTAATAAACCCTTTTTAAAGATTTATTTATTTATTTGAAAGACAGAATTATAGAGAGAGACACATAAATAAACAGAGATGTTCTGTCTGCTGTTTTACTCCCCACGTGGCTGCAAGCAGCTGGAGTTGGGCTAATCCAAAGCCAGGTGCTTCTTCCAGGTCTCCCACATGGATTCAGGCACCCAAGTATTTGGGCCATCTCCTGCTGCTTTCCCAGGCACATTAGCAGGGAGTTAGATTAGAAGCAGTGCAGCTGGGACATGAACCAGTGCCCATAATGTTTGCCAGCACTGCATGTGGTGGCTTTACCTTATATGCAACAGCACCAGCTACAGCCTATTCATTTTAAATTAATAACTAAAGATTATCTGCTGTTCAGCCTCAAGGCTTTGGCTTGGCCCAGCCTCTGCTGTTGTGGACATTTGGGGAGTGAACCAGAGGTTGAAAGATCTCTCTTCTTATGTCTCTCCCTCTCTAACCTTGCCTTTCAAATAAATAAATGTGTCTTTGCAATAAAAATACATACATACACAGACACACGCACAAACACGGTACCAACACAGTGGGTAAAGCCATGGCCTGCTGTGCCAGCATCCCATATGGGTGCTGATTCAAGTCCCAGCTGCTCCACTTCCAATCTAGCTCCCTGCTAATGTGCCTGGGAAAGCATCAGAAGGTGGCCCAAGTGCTTGAACCACTGCATTCATGTGGGAGGCCTGGCAGAAGCGCCTGGCTTTAGATTGGCTCAGCTGAGGCCAATTTGGGAAGTGAACCAGAAGATGGAATATCTGTCTCTACCCCTTCTCTATAACTCTGCCTTTCAAATAAATAATAGATTTTAAAAATGGGGGAAAAGGGCAGTTTTGTTGCCTTCCCTTTACCTAGAGCAACATAATCAAAATCTGTTAGGCAAATGAATAAGGGAAATTCTGAGATCATGTATTGACCACAGCAGAGATTGTATTCCCTGTACATTTTCTGGAAGCCCATGCTAGTTGGAACCAAGGGTAGGATAACAAAAAAGGGGAGGCCTATATCCCTCTTATTTGTCTTCTTTGTTAATTGGAGCAGTGGAGAGTTGAGTAATGTAATATTGGTGTTTGTCTCCATACAGTTCACTTGTATTTAGCTGGCTCTTTTTTTTTTGGCATTTCTTTTTTATTTATTTTAAGAGATTTATTTGAAAGGCATAGAGTCCTCCATCTGCTGGTTTGATCCCCCAATGTTTGGTGCATGTGCGGTTCCATTATGAGAGCAGCTGAGGCCCTGCGGGTGCCTGGGGGCCAACAGAAACACCTGCAGCCTTGGCCCACTGGTCCTGGGCATCTCCCATCTGCTTGTGCCCCGCCCGCATCCCAGCCCAGGCCCCAGTGGCACCTCTGGGATTTCTGCCTCGAACTGGTCACTTTAGGTCACTTTGTGATCCCTTACCTCTGCCCAAGGAAGGAAGCAGGAAGTGGTCTTTCCCTCTCTTTTTCTCTCTGTAACTCTGCCTTGCAAATAAATACAACTTCAAAAAGTTATTCTCCATCAAGCAATACACCATTTTCCAGGCAAGTGTAAAGCTGGGAGTCATAGCTTCTTGTATATTTTGGATAATAAGAGTTTTGGTTTGAAAGCATGTTCATCTGAAACAAAGATCACTCATTATCCTTTGTTAGAGAAGGGGGCTCTGCTCTTGGAAAGTGAAAATCAGAAGTGGTAATGTGTGATGAGCTCCACCTGCCAGGTCTGGGGAGACTTATTTGAAAGACAGGACACCAGGAGAGGAAGCTTTTCAGATTCCCTGGCCCTTGCTTTAGTCTTATGTCTTTACTTCTTTTGTTGCTTCTTGATGTCAAGAGTGTACACTTTATGCTGAAATGAGGAATTGTGTCTAACCTCTTTTGGGCCTTTTTCTAAGAAGAGTGCATATATTTATCTTGGATATAAGGATAGCTTCTGGGGTGGGTGGATTTTTTTTTTTGGAAGTTTTCACAAGCCATCCAGTAGCCTATATTTTCTTCTTCTTCTTCACAGAATTCAGTTTTTAGAAAAGCCTCCAATACAGCCAGAGCATCTGTAGGTAGGGAAGAGAAGGTAGAAAAATAAAAAGAAACATGAGGAATATGAGGAAGCTAATGATCAAATAATCCCTTGTGCTTTTCTAGTACTAGGATTAGCTATTCTCGTTTTTACTCAATCCTGTAATCCTGCGGATTTAGCTCTTTAAAGACAAAGATGCCTGTAGGCAAAATACTTAAGTTGGTTCCATACTACTAAAACAGAAACACTTCAGTTTGTTTTAATGCCAAAAATGTATTTACAGGAGAGGCATAAATCCTCAGGGAACTAAGTCTCTTGCAAACACTGCATGCAATGAAAAGCATCCTCAGCCTCAACCAAGAGCACTGCCATTACAGAGCTTAAGGCTGATTTATCTTCCCCACCTGGTGTGAATATGCTGAGAAATAAACAGAGATAGGGAATAGTGAGGGCGCACACCGATAGTCCGGGAAAATTTAGTTTAATAAAAGGGGAGTTACGGTAGCCGCAGAAAAAAGAACCAGGAAAAAATTGCACGGGAATCGTGAATCGGAGGACCTACTGGGAGAACAAGGTCGCCCACCGCGTGGAAGCCAAGTCGCGGGACAGAGCCGCAGAAGCCCCAGTGCTCCAAGGGGAGTGCATGCCACACAGACAACAGCGGGGAGACTTGGGACGCTACACACATCGGCGCTGGAAGGGGAGGTGAGCTCAATAACCCGAGACATTGGTGGGGAAACGGGGGTCAGAATCTAGAGGGGGGCCGGAAAGTGCAGCAAACTCACTACCGGAAAGAAGGAAAAAAAAAGCTTCGGGGAAAAAAAGCTTCGGGGTTTCTCTTCCCCCTAACCTTGCAAAGGTTACAAGGCGGCAAGGCTAGAATCCCCAAGAGACAAAGAGCAGGCCTGCGCTCTGGTTTTACATATCAATGGGGGAGAGCTAAGGAACTGAGTCACTACAATTCAGTAGCCTAGGCAACCCAGTGGGAGTCCAGAGGAGCCAAAGACTGGAAGCTAAATACCATCAATTCTGCACAGCCCTGCCCTGCGGTGTTACTTACCCCCTGAATAAATAAAATAAATAAATAAATAAAAAGAGAGAGATTTACCACGCATAACCTGAGGGTGTCACCTTTGCACACCCTTATCCTGGAAGAACCAGGCAGAGCTCTCAGGCCGCACCCATCTCAAGCCTCCAAGGCTCCTCCAACAGCAGGCAGTCCACTTAACATGGACACAGTATAAATAAAAAAAAAAAAAAAGGAAAAAAAAAACCCTCAGTGATGCAAGAAGAATTAACTATGCCGAGTAACAAACACAGAAATAGAGGGAGCAAGATCAACGATGACACTATGATGCCTCCAAATAAGCAAAACACCCCAAGCCAAGAGTATGAAGATGATGAGATAGAAGAAATGCAAGATACGGATTTCAAAAAATTTATGATAAGAACATTTAGAAGTTTTCAAAAGCAAATCCTTGAACTACAGAAATCCTTAATGGACAAGATTGAAAATCTCTCTCGTGAAAACGAAATTTTAAGGAAGAGTCAAAATGAAACTCAGAAACTAGTAGAACAGGAAAGTGTTATAGTGAAGAGAAATCAAAATGAAATGAAGAGCTCAATAGATCAAATGACAAACACATTAGAAAACCTTAAAAACAGAATGGGTGAAGCAGAAGAGAGAATATCGGACTTAGAAGATAGAGCACAGGAAAACATACAGTCAAACCAAAGAAAAGAAGAGGAAATTAGAAACCTAAAAAATATTGTTGGGAATCTACAGGATACTATCAAAAAAACCAACATTCGAGTTCTAGGAGTTCCTGAAGGCATGGAGAGAGAGAAAGGATTGGAAGGCCTTTTTAGTGAGATACTAGCAGAGAACTTTCCAGGTTTGGAGAAGGACAGAGATATCCTAGTACAGGAAGCTCATAGAACCCCCAATAAACATGACCAAAAGAGATCCTCACCACGACACGTGGTAATTAAACTTACCACAGTGAAACATAAAGAAAAGATCCTAAAATGTGCAAGAGAGAAACGTCAGATTACTCTCAGAGGATCTCCAATCAGACTCACAGCTGACTTCTCATCAGAAACCCTACAAGCTAGGAGGGAATGGCGAGACATAGCACAGGTGCTAAGAGAGAAAAATTGCCAGCCCAGAATATTATATCCTGCCAAGCTCTCATTTGTGAATGAAGGTGAAATAAAGACCTTTCATAGCAAACAGAAATTGAAAGACTTTGTGGCCACTCGTCCGGCCCTGCAAAAGATACTTAAAGATGTGCTACACTCAGAAACACAGAAACACGGCCATCAATATGAAAGAAGGGAAAGGAAGAACACCTACCAGTAAAAGAGCATGGGAAGCTCAAAGCATATACTAGAAAATATTTCCGGGAAAATGGCAGGGCAAAGTCACTACGTATCAATAGTCACATTGAACATTAATGGTCTGAATTCTTCAGTTAAAAGACACCGTTTAGCTGACTGGCTCACAGAACACAACCCAACTATTTGTTGCCTACAAGAAACACATCTCTCTAACAAAGAGGCATGCAGACTGAAAGTGAAAGGTTGGAAAAAGATATTCCATGCCAACAGAAATCAAAAAAAAGCAGGTGTAGCCATATTAATATCAGACAAAATAAACTTTAATACAAAAACTGTTAAGAGAGACAAAGAGGGACACGATATAATGATTAAGGGTTCAATTCAACAGGAAGATGTAACTATTATAAATGTATATGCACCTAATTACAGGGCACCGGTCTATTTAAAAGATATGTTAAGGGACTTAAAGGGAGATTTAGATTCCAATACAATAGTACTGGGGGACTTCAATACTCCACTCTCAGAAATAGACAGATCATCCGGACAGAAGATCAACAAGGAAACAGCAGATTTAAATGACACTATAGCCCAAATGGATCTAACAGATATATACAGAACTTTCAACCCTACATCTACAGACTTCACATTCTTCTCAGCAGCGCATGGAACCTTCTCTAGGATTGACCACATACTAGGCCATAAAGCAAGTCTCAGCAAATTTAAAAGAATTAGAATCATACCATGCAGCTTCTCAGACCACAGCGGGATGAAGCTGGAAATTAGCAACTCAGGAAACCCCAGAAAGTATGCAAACACATGGAGACTGAACAACATGCTCCTGAATGAACACTGGGTCATTCAAGAAATCAAAAGAGAAATCAAAAACTTTCTGGAAGTAAATGAAGACAACAACACAACATATCAAAACTTATGGGATACAGCAAAAGCAGTATTGAGAGGCAAATTTATAGCAATAGGTGCCTATACCAAGAAATTGGAAAGGTACCAAATAAATGAGCTTTCAGCGCACCTCAAGGACCTAGAAAAACTGCAGCAAACCAAACCCAAATCTAGTAGGAGAAGAGAAATAATTAAAACCAGAGAAGAAATTAATAGGATTGAATCCAAAAAAAACATTACAAAAAATCAGCCAAGCAAGAAGCTGGTTTTTTGAAAAAATAAACAAAATTGACACCCCATTGGCCCAACTAACTAAAAAAAGAAGAGAAAAGACCCAAATCAATAAAATCAGAGATGAAAAAGGAAACGTAACAACAGACACCACAGAAATAAAAAGAATCATCAGAAATTACTACAAGGACCTGTACGCCAGCAAACAGGAAAACCTATCAGAAATGGATAGATTCCTGGACACATGCAACCTACCTAAATTGAACCATGAAGACATCGAAAACCTAAATAGACCCATAACTGAAACAGAAATTGAAACAGTAATAAAGGCCCTCCCAACAAAGAAAAGCCCAGGACCAGATGGATTCACCGCTGAATTCTACCAGACATTTAAAGAAGAACTAATCCCATTTCTTCTCAAACTATTCAGAACAATCGAAAAAGAGGGAATCCTCCCAAATTCTTTCTATGAAGCCAGCATCACCTTAATCCCTAAGCCAGAGAAAGATGCAGCACTGAAAGAAAATTACAGACCAATATCCCTGATGAACATAGACGCAAAAATCCTCAATAAAATTCTGGCCAATAGAATACAACAACACATCAGGAAAATCATCCACCCAGACCAAGTGGGATTCATCCCTGGTATGCAGGGATGGTTCAACATTCGCAAATCAATCAATGTGATTCACCACATTAACAGACTGCAGAAGAAAAACCATATGATTATCTCAATTGATGCAGAGAAAGCATTTGATAAAATTCAACACCCTTTCATGATGAAAACTCTAAGCAAATTGGGTATAGAAGGAACATTCCTCAATATAATCAAAGCAATTTATAAAAAACCCACAGCCAGCATCCTATTGAATGGGGAAAAGTTGGAAGCATTTCCACTGAAATCTGGCACCAGGCAGGGATGCCCACTCTCACCACTGCTATTTAACATAGTTCTGGAAGTTTTAGCCAGAGCCATCAGACAAGAAAAAGAAATCAAAGGAATACAAATCAAGAAGGAAGAAGTCAAACTATCCCTCTTTGCAGACGATATGATTCTGTACTTAGAGGATCCAAAGAACTCTACTAAGAGACTATTGGAACTCATAGAGGAGTTTGGCAAAGTGGCAGGATATAAAATCAATGCACAAAAATCAACAGCCTTTGTATACACAAGCAATGCCATGACTGAGAAAGAGCTGCTAAGGTCAATCCCATTCACAATAGCTACAAAAACAATCAAATACCTTGGAATAAACTTAACCAAGGACGTTAAAGATCTCTACGATGAAAATTACAAAACCTTAAAGAAAGAAATAGAAGAGGATACCAAAAAATGGAAAAATCTTCCATGCTCATGGATTGGAAGAATCAACATCATCAAAATGTCCATTCTCCCAAAAGCAATTTATAGATTCAATGCAATCCCAATCAAGATACCAAAGACATTCTTCGCAGATCTAGAAAAAATGATGCTGAAATTCATATGGAGGCACAAGAGACCTCGAATAGCTAAAGCAATCTTGTACAACAAAAACAAAGCCGGAGGCATCACAATACCAGACTTCAGGACATACTACAGGGCAGTTGTAATCAAAACAGCATGGTACTGGTACAGAAACAGATGGATAGACCAATGGAACAGAATTGAAACACCAGAAATCAACCCAAACATCTACAGCCAACTTATATTTGATCAAGGATCTAAAACTAATTCCTGGAGCAAGGACAGTCTATTCAATAAATGGTGCTGGGAAAACTGGATTTCCACGTGCAGAATCATGAAGCAAGACCCCTACCTTACACCTTACACAAAAATCCACTCAACGTGGATTAAAGACCTAAATCTTCGTCCTGACACCATTAAGTTATTAGAGAACATTGGAGAAACCCTTCAAGATATTGGCACAGGCAAAGAATTTCTGGAAAAGACCCGGGAGGCACAGACAGTCAAAGCCAAAATCAACTATTGGGATTGCATCAAATTGAGAAGTTTCTGTACTGCAAAAGAAACAGTCAGGAGAGTGAAGAGACAACCGACAGAATGGGAAAAAATATTTGCAAACTATGCAACAGATAAAGGGTTAATAACCAGAATCTACAAAGAGATCAAGAAACTCCACAAAAACAAAACCAACAACCCACTTAAGAGATGGGCCAAGGACTTCAATAGACATTTTTCAAAAGAGGAAATCCAAATGGCCAACAGGCACATGAAAAAATGTTCAAGGTCACTAGCAATCAGGGAAATGCAAATCAAAACCACAATGAGGTTTCACCTCACCCCGGTTAGAATGGCTCACATACAGAAATCTACCAACAACAGATGCTGGCGAGGATGTGGGGAAAAAGGGACACTAACCCACTGTTGGTGGGAATGCAAACTGGTCAAGCCACTATGGAAATCAGTCTGGAGATTCCTCAGAAACCTGAATAT
The DNA here is from genome assembly GCF_964237555.1 of Oryctolagus cuniculus. NCBI lineage: Eukaryota > Metazoa > Chordata > Mammalia > Lagomorpha > Leporidae > Oryctolagus > Oryctolagus cuniculus. The sequence continues at coordinate 81,390,075 of NC_091444.1, read as the reverse complement.
AACCCTACCATTCGACCCAGCCATCCCACTCCTTGGAATTTACCCAAAGGAGTTTAAATTGATAAACAAAAAAGCGGTCTGCACCCTAATGTTTATTGCAGCACAATTCACAATAGCCAAGACCTGGAACCAACCTAAATGCCCATCAACGGTAGACTGGATAAAGAAATTATGGGATATGTATTCTTTAGAGTACTATACCGCAGTAAGAAACAACGAAATCCAGTCATTTGCAACAAAATGGAGGAATCTGGAACACATCATGCTGAGTGAAGTAAGCCAGTCCCAACGGGACAAATACCATATGTTCTCCCTGATCGGTGACAACTGACTCAACACCAAAAAGGAAACCTCCTGAAGTGAAATGGACACTATGAGAAATGGTGACTTGATCAGCATAGCTCTGACTGCTAATGGACAACTTAATACATTATCCCTCATAGTATTTTTTTTTGTCTGTTCTACTTAATATGACTGGTTTAATTCTGTAATTATCACACAGTTATTCTTAAGTGTTGAAAATTAACTGAAATGTGATCCCAGTTAAACATAAGAGTGGGAATAAGAGAGGGAAGAGATGTATAATTTGGGACATGCTCGGGCTGACTTGCCCCAATTGGTAGAGTTGGAAACATACCAGGGGATTCCAATTCAATCCCATCAAGGTGGCATGTGCCAATGCCATCTCACTACTCCAAGTGATCAATTTCAGTTCACAATTGATCATAATGAAAGGACTAAGAGTCAAAGGGAGCACATAAACAAGTCTAGTATCTGCTAACACCAACCGATAGAATAAATAAAGGGGAGAGTGATCCAACATGGGAAGTGAGATACTCAGCAGACTCATAGAATGGCGGATGTCCTAAATAGCACTATGGCCTCAGAATCAGCCCTAAAGGCACTCGGATCTGGCTGAAAAGCCCATGAGAGTATTTCAGGCATGGGAAGCCAAGACACTCTGGCAAAAAGATCTCTGTGAGTGAGATCCCAGTGGAAAGAACAGGTCTTCAAAGAGGGAGGTGCCTTTCTCTGAAGGGAGGAGAGAACCTCCACTTTTACTATGACCGTGTCTAAACAAGATAAGAGTCGGAGAACTCAAGGGGCTTCCATAGCCTTGGAAACTCATAACTGGTGCATAGGGAGATTACTGATGCCATAAACAGGAGTGTCAATTGGTAAAGTCAACAACAGGAGTCACTGTGCACTTACTCCTCATGTAGGATCTCGGTCCTTAACGTGCTGTACACTGAGGCTTAATGCTACAACGAGTACTCAAACAGTATATTTCACTTTGTGTTTCTATGGGGGTGCAAACGACTGAAATCTTTACTTAATGTACACTAAACTGATCTTCTGTAAAAAAAAAAAAAAAAAAAAAAAAGAAAGAAATTTTCAATTCCCAACTTGACTCTCACTGGGATTAAACATGACAATAGGTCTGATCTGATTTCATCATCATTTAAAAAAAATCATCTATTATTTTTCACTTTATGTTTCTGAGTGGGAGCAAACTGTTGAAATACTTACTTAAGGTATACTAAGCTGATCTTCTGTATATTAAGATAATCGAAAATGAATCTTGATGTGAATGGAAGGGGAGAGGGAGTGGGAAAGGGGAGGGTTGTTGGTGGGAGGGACGGTATGGGAGGGGAAGCCATTGTAACCCATGTGTCGTACTTTGGAAATTTATATTCATTAAATAAAAGATAAAAAAAAATAAAAAAAATAAAAAATAAAAAAAATCATCTATTATTTTTCACTTTATGTTTCTGTGTGAGAGCAAACTGTTGAAATCCTTACTTAATGTATACTAAGCTGATCTTCTGTATATTAAGATAATCGAAAATGAATCTTGATGTGAATGGAAGGGGAGAGGGAGTGGGAAAGGGGAGGGTAGTGGGTGGGAGGGACGGTATGTGGGGGAACCCATTGTAATCCATAAATCGTACTTTGGAAATTTATATTCATTAAATAAAAGTTAAAAAAAAAAAAGAAATAAACAGAGATAAACAGACCTTCTAGGTTAAGTCAAATTCTCCTTGGTGAGCTGCTGATTTGAGGACACAGCCTTTCTGCACTCTTGTGATACTTGCAATGGATTCAATTCAAGCCTAATTCACAATTGCTGGCCAGCAGCTCCTGGAATGCTTCTGACCACAACAGTGCTTCCTTCGGGGAAGGTCTGCAAGAGCAGTTCTCTAATGAGTTGTGCTCAGAGCAGTTCCCCTCCCAGCTCAGCAGTGAGCTCTTCAGATTGCAAACACAGGAATCTCAACTTACTTGATGAAAGCTTGCTACCTGCTTTTCTTGCCAATTGTGGCCTTCCCAGGAATGGTGGAGTTTTGCCATAGGTAGCTCAACCCAGTCTTCAATACTCTTATTCTTCCAAAAAAAAAAAAAAAAGACAATTCACTAAGTGGTCATCCTTGAATACACTACTGAGCCTGAATGCATTTTTACCAAATAAAGTTGCCCAATAGCTATAAACCAAAAGCCAACAACAGGCTTGCCCACCTAATATTACACTCAGCCCCGAAGTACTGAGCAGTTTCATCAGTTCCTCAGAATGTAACTATGCTGTGAGGACTATAGAGAGGGATGCCCAAATTTTAATTATCAATACACTGCACAGCTAATAAAGCAGATGCTGTCTCTTGCCCACAAAAGGAGACAGTTTCTCTGCAAGGTTAACCGCAATCGGGAGACATTTTGCTCCTGATGGAACCCGCAGCGGGACTGCTTTGAGCCAGCTCCTCTCCTTCCCTTTCCACCTTCGGTCCAGGATGGGACAGAGACCATGCACAGGAGGTGCCACCAGTCACCCGTTTCCCCCTGTCCACCTGCAATGCTCCTGGGAGGCAGATGCCACAGAACAGTGATTTGTTCCATGATTGTCACTGTGTGAGATCAGCCCATCATGAGAAAATGACCATGGATTCCAATGAGATATGAACCGCAGAAGCACTGTCCCCAGCATCAGTGCAGGAGGGTGGATGATGGAAGGCACAGCATGGCCAGGATCTCTAGGGACCCCGCAGGACTCTGCTGCCCTGGATGCCTACAGCAGGCAGCTGCATGAGGGCCCAGTGCATCTCCAGCACCCTCCTACCAAACCCTTCCTTCTGACTGCCAATGCAGACCACATAGATGCTGCATCAGTGAGCAAATAAGCACTGTGCACTAGGTTGTCCTGCTGAGACTCGGCCTTCATTGCTTCCCCAATTGCAGCACGTGCTGCAAGCCTCAGCTGGCGCGAGAGGTGGAAGGTCTCACTCACCAGGTCTGTCTCTTCTTCTCCTGCCCCTCCTGACTCAGGGGCCACCGCCGGCATTTTAGCCCCAAGGTACAAAATGGACAAGAACCTAACAGCACACACGTCAACCGCACACACTGCAACTACAAGCTGCCCACCAATGACCACCACCTTTATAATCAGCCCAGCGTTTGGTGTTCTGGCAGCGCTGGTCCTGCCCCAGGGAAGCGAGGATTGGCCCGAAGCCCTCCAATTGGCTGAGCCTGAGCTGCCCTGCAGCAGATTCTGGAAGCAAGGGAGCTGCTGACGGCTGAGGCCCTGGCTCAGAGCACACTTAGGGAGACTCCATGCTCAGCAAGGGTGCTGGGGCCCTGGACTTTCCCAGGCTGCAGTCCTAGGGTGGAGGCTGGCTCAGCCTTCTTCCCCAGCCCTGCTCACAGGTGGAGTGGGGTTCCCACAGGGGCACCTTCCTTCATGGGAGAGCAGGTTTACCGCAAATGCGGTGATTCCCAGTGCCAGGTGCTGGCCTGCGCCCTTCTGGGAGGGAGTAGGAGACAGAGACTTTGTGGGGAGGTGACACTTGAGCTGGGCCTGTATTTTGGGTTAGCTCTGGATGCACAACCCAGTGCGCCTGAACCTGCGGGTCTGCTGCAGGCCTCCTGGAGGCTCTGGGAGCTGGGCATCCTGGTGGCAAGGGCAGGAGGATGGGAGGTCAAGGCGCTGAGCTCCCGCTGGGTGCACCAGGCACTTTGGAGCTGTTCAGAGTAAGGAGTCGAGGTCACCTCCTGAACCACTCCTGGTCCCAAACTCCTGGTTTGGGATTTGCCAGAACCCTGAAGTAGGGGTGTGGTGGGGGTGGTAGTGGTTGGCTTCAATGCACTGTATTTGTGAATTCTTCAAACACAGCTTCTCCCTACTCCTGCAGGCTTTCAGGTGATTGACGAGGACAGAGTCCCTCCGCTGCAAAGTGACTGAAGTTTGGAAACTACGTCCAGAACATCACAGTGTGTATTCAGGTGGTCATCCTTCAGGCCTGCAGGTGGACAGCAAGAGCAACAGTAAGATATTAATTACTGTAGATACTCTCCTTTCTTTCCAGTAGACCCACCAAAAGAATATGGGAGATGAGTACTTGAACTTGGAACCAGTCAGTTTACTAGGGTGAGCTGCCAGTACTTGGAGCTCAGGAGTGAACATGGAGAGCAAAACATGCACTGTTACTAAAGAGGACAGTTAGGTATTTTACTGTGAAAAGGGAAATTATTTAGAAGTGAGCAAGACACCTTAAGAAAAGGTCTGTATAGTTATTTTTGTTTATTTGCAAGGCAGAGAGAGCCCTTCCATTTACTGCTCATTCCTCAAATGTCTGCACCAACCAGAGCTGGGTCAGGCTGAAGCCAGGAACTCAGCATGGGTCTCCACACAGGTGGCAGGGACTCAAGTACTTGAACCATCAGCTGCTGCCTCCCAGGGTTCTGTTAGCAGGAAGCCAGAAGCAGAAGCAGGGCTAGGGCTTGAGGCCTGGGCATTCTGACTGGGATGTGGAAGGCTTTACCACTATGCCAAACGCATGCTGCAGTAAGGTGTTTCAACACATTTGCAAAATGTAAGAATGCGGTTTTAAATATATGCTCTTCATCTTAAAATTTGCATAATCTTATATTCAGTTTCATGTGATTCAATACTTATTATTAAATACAAGTAACATTTAGACACATGCTTTCCTCACCAATACAAACCTCAGTAATTTTTTCACTTAGAACCTTGAATAATAGCATTCATTCAGACTGAAGTTCAATCATAGGCTGGGAATTCTGACAAAGAGACAGTAGGGAAAAAAATCTAGATGTGTATCTGATACCTAATAAGATTCTGAACCTGACTGACAGAATCTGAGTAACTGTTCAGAGAGTCACTTCATACCTCTCCCCTCTGTAATGAGAAGACTGTGTCCTTTGGACACTTTCACATGATGCTATGTAAATCTTACCTGAAAAGCCTTTTATAAATTCTGAAGTACCATACAGAAGCATATTATGCATTTCCATATGTGTGAAAAAAGGCAATGTCAAAGGCATAGCTTTTCCAGAGAGAAGTTAGGAGGATTAGCTCAGTTAGTAAGTGTGTAAGTACCATAAATATCAACATATTTGAAATAGATTTATACAGAGAGTGTGGAGTTCATGATAGATATTTAATAAATTCACTCTGGATAATAAGCAAATATCAGAAATAATGCCACACCCATCAGTGTTTAAACTCTTCAGACAGCTCCATGCCAGGGAAGTGCAGTGATCCCTGTAAATTAACAAAAATCAATCTGTGTATACCCATGGAAGCCATTGGTTTATATGCAGTCTATACTAGAGGTTTTTGTGTTTAGTAAAATAACTTGATTTTTTAATAAATGCTTTCAGACTGATACCTGATGCTGAGTGGCAGACAATTTTTTCTGAAAAGTATGTGGTTGAGAAATATAAATATAAACCAGTTTATAATTTTTGTGTCTGAATATTTTTATACATTGAGACAATACCTGCAATAATTGGAAGACTTTTCCTCAACAAGTTGCTATATTGATGCATTTTCATTTATTTATGTAATGTATGTTTAGGTAAAAGGAAGAGAGAGAGAGAGAGAGAGAGATCTATCTTTCATCTGCTGGCTCACTTCCAGATGGCCACAATAGCTGGGGCTGAGCCAGGCTGAAGCCAGTCCCCCATGTGGGTGCAGGAACCCAAACTCTTGGGCAATCTTTGCTCCTTTCCCAAGCAAAGAGCTGGATGAGAAGTGAAGGAAGTGAGTCTCAAAGCAGTGCCATAAGGCATCCTGCTGTTGCAGTTGGCAACTTACTCCTTTGTGCCACAATGCTGGCCCTGGATTGATGACATATTTGAGTGCTGCCACTGACTTTTGGCTAAATAGGATGACTTAACATGTGTTCCACTCTGTGGAAGAGGAACGAATAAGGCAGTTGGTTGTAAAAGTTGCCCATGGAAACCACAGCCTGAGAAAGATGAATCAACTCACCTTGCATTTTCCACCTTGCATCTACACCACCCTTTTCTGGACAAACATCTGATTGTATGCCCTTGTGATGGAGGTTCTCAGGGTGCTGGAACATTTTGTAATTTTTTAAAAATATAGATTAAGAAGAAGGCAAATAAACAAAAAATTACAAACTGCTGCCAATACCAAGAAGAGATTATTGAGAGTAAAAGGTCACCTGTTGGAGCCAGCACTGTGGCACATCAGGTTAAAGCCCTGGCCTGAAATACAGGCATCCCATATGAGTGCTGGTAGAGTTCCAGCTGCTCCACCTCCAGTCCAGCCTCTTGCTAATGCACCTGGGAAAACAGTAGAGGATGGCCCAAGGACCATTTTGCTCATGTGGGAGACCCAGAAGAAGCTCCTGGCTCCTGGCTTCAGATCAGCTCAGCTCTGTCCATTGTAGCCATTTGGGCAGTGAACCAGCAGACAGAAGATTCTCTCTCTCTCTCTCTCTCTCTCTCTCTCCCTACCTCACTCTCTACCTCTCTATATAACTTTTTCAAATAAATAAAATAATTTTTTTAAAAAAAGGTATCCTGCCATACTTCTTTCTTTCCTGTTAATTCCTAGGAATTAAAAATTGTCAGGGCCAGCACTGTGGCAAAATGGGTTATACCAACATCTGCAGCACTAGCATCCTCTATGGGAACCAATTGCATGTTCTACTTCTGAACCAGCTCCCTGCTAACATACCTGGGAAAGCAGCAGAATATGGTACAAATCCTTGGGTCCTGCACCCAAGCGAGAGAACTGGATGATACTTCCCTGACCCCTGGCTTTTTTTAAAAGATTTGTTTATTTATTTGAAAGAGTTACACACACACACACAGAGAGAGAGAGAGAGAGAGAGGGAAAGAGGGAGGTCTTCCATCTGACGGTCTACTCCCCAACTTGTTGCAATGGCAGGAGCTGTGCTGATCTGAGGCCAGGAACCAGGAGCTTCTTCCAGGTCTCCCACTAAGGTGCAGGGGTACAAGGACTTGGGCCATCTCCTACTGCTTTCCCAGTCCATAAGCTGAAAGCTTGATCAGCAGTGGAGCAGCCGGGACTTGAACCAGCGCCCTTATGGGATGCCAGTGCTTCAGGCCAGGGTGTTAATCTGCTGTGCATTGCACTGGTCCCTACTCCTTGCTTTACCCTGGCCCAGCCCCAGGTTTTCAGTAATTTGGGGAGTGAACCAGCAGATGGAAGAACTTTCTCATGTAAATGAACAAATCTTAAAAATATATAAATATATTTATGTAATAATCATGTTCATGGTTTAGAAATTTAGGGACCAAAATACATGCTTTTAAAAACCCACTCAGTATCATTCTTTGCTTTGCTGTTTTCTATCATGAAGATGTTTTAGATCTTGAATTTATCAGTCCTGTAAGCTTTTTTATTCTATACCTTTGACAGATTAAGTGGTTTTTATTTTTATTTTGTAAAGGAAGGTTGATGCATGTATTTGAAAATGTAGCAGAGTGGAAGAGACAGATTATCTATCTGCTGGTGTACTCCTCAGGTGGCTGCAGTGGCCTGGGCTGGGCCAGACTGAAGACAGGAACTTCATCTGGGTGTCCCATGTGGGTGGCAGGGCCCCAGTTATCTTCTGTTGCTTTTCTGGGACCATTAGCAGGAAGCCGGATTGGAAGGGGAGCTGCTGGGACTCAGCTAGCACCCATATGGGATACCCACATTGCAGGCAGTGTCTTACCTCATGCTACAGCACTGGCACCAAGTGGTCACATTTTACCTAGGGAAAAGAAAAATTAAAACCTAGGAAATTAAATCCCATGGGCAAAGGATGTGGTGAGTGGAAAAACTGAAAACTTTTAGTACCTAGTTGTTGGTCATATGAAAGAAGTGGGACACTTACCTATATTATTTCCTTTAGTCCAGTTGGTGTTTCTTTAATTTTTTTTACTTAATTGGGAGGCAGAGGGAGAGAGAATGAAAATGCACTCTGATTTACTTTACTCCCCAAAATGCCTGCAACAGCCAGAACTGGGTCAGGCTGAAGCCAGGAGTGTGAACTTAATTTTTTTTTTAATTATTTGACAGGTAGAGATAAAGATAGTGAGAAAAACAGAAAGAAAGGTCTTCCATCTGCTGGTTCATTCCCCAAATGGCCACTACAGCTGGCACTATGCCAATTCAAAGCCCGGAGCCAGGTGCTTCTTCCTGGTCTCCCATGAAGTTGCAGGAGCCCAAGCACTTGGGCCATCCTCCACTGCCCTTCCGGGCCACAGCAGTGAGCTGGACTGGAAGAAGAATAACCAGGACTAGAACACGGCACCCAAATGGGATGCTGGTGCTACAGGCAGAGGATTAACCAAGTGAGCCATGGCACCAGCCCATGAACTCAATCTTAATCTTCCATGTGTGGGCAGAAACCTGAATACTTGAGCCATCAGTGCTGCCTTATAGGATCGGTATTTGCAGGAAGCTGGAGATAGGAACCAGAGCTAGGCACTGAAGCCCAGTACTCTGATGTAAGACTTGGACATCTTTTTTTTTTCAAAGATTTATTTATTTATTTGAAAGGCAGAGTTGCATAGAGAGAGAGAAGTCTTCCATCTGCTAGTTCACTTTCCAGTTGGCTGCAACAGCTGGAGCTGGGCTCATCCGAAGCCAAGAGCCAGGAGCTTCAAGGTCTCCCATGCATGTGCATGGGCCCAAGCACTTGGGCCATTTTCTACTGCTTTCCCAGGCCATAGCCAGGAGCTAGATAAGAAGTGGAGCAGCAAGACTCAAACCAGTGCCCATATGGGATGCCCATAATGTTTTCTTTAATTGGAGAAATGTTCCTTTGATAGAATGAGCGTATGACCCCACAATATTCTCTACTTACTCATAATAGGGTCTGAGATGTAAAAGTCATGATTAATTTCTTAGAAGAAAATTTACATACCCACAAGCAAAGAGAGAAAATTTTGTTGTTCTAATGAATGAATCAGAGTTTCAAAACTAATACTTAACTTGTATTTTAGAGGAGTTAATGACTTAACCAACTCTTCTATTGGAAATACTATGTTGTGGCCAGTGCTGTGGCACAGTGGGTTAAAGCACTGGCCTGAAGTGCCAGCATCCCATATGGGTTCCGGTTCTAGTCCCAGCTGCTCCTCTTCTGATCCAGCTCTCTGCTATGGCCTGGGAAAGCAGTAGAAGATGGCCCAAGTCTTTGGGCTGTTCTGAGGCTCTTAGCATAGTGAAGATATCTTAGATACTCATTAGTGAAATCTTTAGAAGTGTCAGAAAGCATGTAACTTTCTTTAATGATCTGAAACAGAGATGAGATCCATAAGGGCAGAACTGCTCAGCAGCCACAATGCAGGAATATGTATCTTTCTGACGATATCTTCATCTGCTTCTTGCAGTTGCAACAATCTGTGAGCTCTTGGTCTGTTTTCTGCCCTTGGGAGGGCCTAGGGTGCTCTATATTGTCTGTAAGGATTCAAAATTTGTTGTATATTAGTGTCTAATCATAAAATTTCCAAAGTGAAAAGCTGGATGTAATAAACTATGCCAGACTGCAAAAAAAAAAAAAAATACAAACATGGTGTACTGTCTATAAAGTACAGCGGTAAATCTGTATTATAGAGATACACATCTCTACACAATTCTCTCTTTCTTTCACTCTGAAAGTCTACATTCAGCTCTCGATGGTGTGATTACTTAGGAATAGATTTTATATACTTACTTTCATAATCAGTGAACTCGGAATTATTATTGTAGTATTGAGGATTGTACTGACTAAAACACTATGTTTATTCCATGTTAAATAACATCAGCCTATCTTTGGATTCCATTTGTCCTGCTACTGATGTATTCACAGGAGAGGGGAGGTGGGAGGAAAACCCAAGATCCATCAGGGTGGAGGAGGAATGTCAGAGGCTGTGGTTCTATTGTACTGCAGCTTGGGTTCTGGAAGAACACATGAATGGACCCAGATGGTTTGAAGCTAACTGAGGGCCTATGTTCTGTACACTTGTCTGTGGTACTGCATTTTCATTTATGTAAAATTTATTTTCTTCAAGCAATATATTAATTTGGATGAAAATGAAGATGTTAAGGAATTTTCAGAATGGGTCTGTTTAACCCTCATTGGCTTTGTTTTTAGGCACTTAACTCAGAAAAGAAAAGATAGAAAAATACATTTTGGGTTCTCTTCATCTGTACCACGGGACTCTCTGGTTAAGATTTGTCATTTTGTCATATTTGATTCTCTAGACTCCCTGAAAAATCCCCTACTTCATTAGATGGAGTCCGTGTCTCACCATGGCAGTGAAAAGTTTAAAATGTCCCAGCTGTGCATTTAGCTAGGTCATGGACACATGCCATGGCACTTGCCAGCCAATTGTGTCAGGGGCATCATCTGAATCAGAATTACTTGCATGAAAACAAGGAGTTGCAGATTCTTGCAGTGAAAGTGGAGAGGAGCAGGAGCTGCAGAACATTGCCAGGGGTGAGTGTGCCATGGGATGCCATGTGGTGGCTGGTGTCTGGGGTGCTGGTTCTGCAGAAGATAGGGCTTATGGGGGCTGGTGCTGTGGTGTAGCAGGTAAGGCTGCCTCCTGCAGTGCCAGCATCCCATATGGTCACCGGTTCGATTCCCGGCTGCTCCATTTCCCATCCAGCTGTGCTATGGCCTGAGAAAGCAGTAGAAGATGGCCCATATCCTTGAACCCCTGAAACCACATGGGAGACCTGGAAGAAGCTCCTAGCTCCTGGCTTTGGATCAGCTCACTCTGCCCATTGCATCCAATTGGGGAGTAAACCAGCAGATGGAAGATTCTCTCTCTCTCTCTCTCTCTCTCTCTCTCTCTGTGCCTCTCCTCTCTCTCTGTAACTCTGACTTTCAAATAAATAAATCTTTTTTAAAAGAGCTTATGCTGATGGGTAGTGGTCATGGAAAATGTATGGGACATTTTGCAGCAAGATTTTGGATGAATTTTCCAACCCCTGAACCTCCTAGAGATTAGAATAGACTTCTAATGCGTAACTTCCTCTTATGCTTAATTAGGTTTTTGTTTTGAATTGTTTTTGATGAAACAGCAAGGAATTCTGAGTTATAGACTTCCTATTTCAGAGATAGGAGAACACTGATGCCTGCATTTTAATTAAATAATGCCTATCACCCTTTCTTAAGCAACAAATGATCACAGATTCTCTCTTTGCTGCTAAGTAATGAGCATGGTGATTCTTCCCACCGTAACCACCTTCCCACCTACACTCCCTCCCCTCTTTCTCCTTCCTCTCCCATTGACATGGAATGCCTTACATAGCTAGGGTGAACATTTATCCCGCTTGGCCCTAAGTGTTCATACACTTCAACTCTGTGTAATTATTCATATGCCCTTTTTATGACCAAGCTTATGTCAGAATGACAAATTATATATTCACCTAATACTGAGAGTCATCAAATTGATTTCTATTTTCTTCTCTCTTAGGCAGTTCTTGAGGGGCAGAAATATTTATTTTGTGTATCATGTATTTATTCAACTAAAAGACTGACTGTCAAGATGCTGAGTTTTAGTGTCAAAGCAAATATGTTTCTAGACCCCATGAAGTCTACAGTCTGGCAAGAAAGAGCCATCTACCCCAAGAATATTGTTTAACATAGTAAATGCTGGTGTGAAGCCAGTGGATAAAGATTGAAGCATTCTTAATCTAGCACCACCTCTAATCCCATGATCTCTAATTGAGAGAAGTAATCAGAAACACAGAACTCCATGTTACCCAGTTATCTCTTTGAATTTCTGCTTAAAAATAAAACATATCAAACAACACATAAATACCCAGGAGTGCATAATATTTATATACTATCTTGATATTAAAAATAAGAACAAATAACCATGAAAAATAAAAACTTTGAATCTCCTTTGTTTTCTAGACAAGTTATAATCCTATGTGGTTCTTTACAGTACATTATTACCGTAAATTACAGTACATCATTACAGTAAATTATTACAGTAAATAATTACAGTAAATTATTTTTGTAGGTACTCTTCATCTCTCTCACATTTTTCCATTTGATAAATCAGATTTTAAAAACTGAGACACAAGACAAAAGAAATATCTTTAAGCAGGTATTATATATTGATTGACATTCTAAAAAACAGTTGTTTATTTATTTGAAAGTCACAGTTACACAGAGAGGAAGGGGAGAGAGAGAGAGAGAGAGAGAAACATCTTCCATCTTTTGGTTCACCCACCAATTGGTCACAATTGCTGGAGCTGTACAGCTCCAATGCCAGCAGCCAGGAGCTTCTTCTGGGTCTCCCACACAGATGCAGCTGCCCAAGGACTTGGGCCATCTTCCACCACTTTCCCTGGCCATAGCAGAGAGTTGGATTGAAAGCAGAGTAGCCAGGACTCAACCTCCACCCATATGGAATGTCCATGCTGGCAGTAGCTTTACCTGCTATTTCACAGTGCTGGCCCCTTTATTGGCCTTTAACTTAGACTTTTTAATGATATTAAAAAACACCATGCTTTTCTAAGCTCTTTCCATTCAGTTTCTACTTTGTAAACTCCAGATAATACTGTCCCCAGAATTAATCTAAGGTATAAATGCTATGATATAAGGCATTTAACCCCTTAACCTGTCTCCTTGAATACTCAGCTATGTTAGCTCTGTGTCCATTCTTCTGTCTCTGTAGTAGATGAATAAAAAACAGTGTAAAATGATTTGAAAAGAACTATAAGGAGTCGGTGCCGTGGTGCTGCTGCCAATTGGGGACTGAACCAACAAATGGAAAACCTCTCTCTCTCTCTCTGTCTCTGCCTCTCCTTCTCTGTAACTCTGACTTCCAAATAAATCAATAAATCTTAAAAGAACTATAAACATCAATAAAACACAAATGAAAATTGTATTCTCAAAACTGGATATTAAAACGTTGCCTTCTACACCTCTGTTAAAAGTTACATTCTATCATAGTCATTTATGATTTCTAAGGCCAAAGTAGTAAATAAGATTTTTCTGGAAGAGACCGAGGTTATGAGGGAGCCAGGATTTGGGGTCAGTTAGCAGGAGTGAGTGTCACTCATTCAGATTTGATGCAGGAAAGGAACAGCAACTGATCCCTGAGATTTTGGTGTGAGAAGGAAAGGAAGGAGGGACTTAACAAAAGCAAAGGCCCTCTGGTTGTGGGCACCCACCCCTGACTGCAGCCTTTGCGAGGGCCAGCTGGTGTCTCTAGGATTGCTGCGGCCTGGACTCCATTTCCCAAAGTTCCCAGGAGCTCTGACATATTCTGCCTTCCAAATGCCTGTGAGCATGCTCATGCCACTGCCAGTCCCTGGGGGTCTGAGTTGGACCAGAGGGAGTTCATTCCCTGATTAGGGTCAGCCCTGAGGGCTGTCCTGCTCCTACTCTGGCATTTACTGCATCTCCTGCTCTGCACGTGCAATCCCAGGCAGTTTCCGAGTGCTCACCCTGAGCCTGCCTCCTGCTGCTTCTTCCCTCTTCATTGTCCTCCTGTGGGTCCCATGTGCCAGGGACTCTCTTCCCCGCACTCCCCGCTTCACTCACTGTGTGTCCGGAAGAATGGGTACCTATTCCAGGGACTTTCTGCTACAGGTTTGGCATGCAGGAAGGGGCAGGGACATGTGTGGGAGAAGGGTGAGTGCCAGGGCACCAGTGATCATGGCAGCTTCCCCTGAGGTCAGGACTGGGACCCGGTCTGTTCTGTCTCCCACCTCCGCTTCCCAGGCTCCCAGTGCCTGGACTCTCTCCTGCAGAACCTCACCCAAACTGTCCCTAATGTGCTTTATTTAGTGGTTACAGGAGAGAGGGGGCAGCGTTCTGGGAACATGCACACACAGGGAAAGAAGGCAGAAAGACCCCTGCTCTCCACAGTTAAATAAGCCGGGTTCCCACTGTGGGTGGTTTCAGAATGCAGTCTGGCCTGGTCTCTTGATGTTTTCTGGGCTGTTGGTTCCTGCAGGGTGGGGCTGTATGGCCTTCAGCAGGGAGCCTGTGGCAGCAGAGGGGTGGGAAGAAGGATCTGACAAGGATCTGCCCCACTGCTCTCATCCTGCACCTCATCTTCCTGGTGGGGAGCAGTGTGAAGCGTGAATAGCTGCTTTGCGCATTGATCCCTCTCAAGTATTAATTATCAGACTTTTCCAATGTGGAATTTGAAGCTGTTCCAGAAACCTGGGGTGGGAAAACTCCCTTCTTTCAAACAGGCACAGAGACAGTGGAGGATCCAAGGAGTTTCTATTAATGGCCCTAGGCTCAGCTGGAATGATTTCCTGAGAATTGAGCATCAAATTCAAATTTCTTAGCTGTTACAGCATTGGTGGGTTTAAATGGCAGCCTACATGACTTAGGGCCACTTTTCCAATGGTCAGTGGGTCCAGTATGTTTGTAAAAGAGATGCTGGGGACAGATTTATTAGGACAGATTTATGACAGGAGTTTACAGAAAGAGAACTGAGGACATCTTCCCTCCCTAGATAAGATTTCAGTGGGCAGCTGTTTCACTCATTAATTGTGAGCATCCACTTTTAAAGGTTTGTGTTGGATGAGGTCCACTTCTCTTTCTTTGATGATGTATTTGGCTGCTTTTCATTTTCTGTCTTCAGCTATTTCTTCTCCTGTTAGCAAGGCTCTCAAATGTTTTTAACTGCCACTGATCCCTTTGCAAAGTGAGAAGGGAACTAAAATTAATGCAAGTCTACTGTGTTGTCAATAACTGGAGCTACTTTTTTAAAGATTTATTTATTCATTTGAAAGAGTTACACAGAGAGAGGAGAGAGAGAGAAAGAGAGAGAGACGTCTTCCATCGGATGGTTCACTCCCCAAATGGTAGCAACAGTTGGAGCTGTGCCAGTCTGAAGCAAGTAGCCAGGAGCTTCTTCTGGGATGAAGCTGTTTTTTTTAAATAATTATTTATTTATTTTAAAGGCAGAGTTACAGAGTGGCAGAAACAGAGATAGGTGGCTGGAGCTGTTTGGATCCACAACCAGAAGCCAGGAGCTTTGTCCAGGTCTCATAGGTGGGTGCAGGAGATGAGGGATTTGGGCCATCTTCTACTGTTTTCCCAGGCCACAGCAGAGAGCTGGATGGGAAGTGCAGCAGCCAGGATCCCAACCGGCACCCATATAGGATGCTGACACTGCAGGCAGTAGCTTTACCCACTATGCAACAGTGCTGCCCACTAACTGGAGCTCTTTTAATCTGAGTTTGCATAAAGTGGAGAATTACAGCATCATAAATACAGATAAGTAACATCTTTTTCTCTGCCCAGTACTTTACAGTTACCCAGTGATCCACTGAGAATCTAACATTCCACACTGTGAAATTAAGAAGGCCAGTTACTTGTCTTATTTTGGGTTCTATGTTTAAACCCATGACATTTTTGAAATGGGAGGATATTAGCTCTACAATTTGATAGAGACTGGTCTGCGGAAGCATCGATAGAAGTTATAACTGTGAGAGTGGTAAGAAAGAAGAGGGGAAGAAATAAGTGCCCCTTACCCCACACAGAGATGTCCACAAATGGAGTAGATGTGCATTTGAAAACTATGGCTGACTTTCTGGGACAAACTGTGTTTGAGTGCTTCACATGTTCTGATAGAAAGGTGTTGCCACCAGGTTATTAGTATATTTATTTAGTTAGTTTTTAAAGATTTATTTATTTATTTGAATATCAGAGCTACACAGAGAGAGAAGGAGAGGCAGAGAGAGAGAGAGAGAGAGAGAGGTCTTCCATCAGGTTCATTTCCCCAATGGCTTCATCATTGTGAACTTTGCTCAGTTCCTGACCTATACCTTTCCTTTAACCTAGTACTTTGCCATGTAGTAGCCCATGAAAACTGCAGACTGCATAAATGAATGAATACTTGGAGGGTTGTGACTCCTTAGAGGAACATCATGAGACAGGAGGAATAAAACAAAACAAAAATATCCTCCGTGTATAGAAGGTACACTGTTTTTGAAAGCCACAGAGAAGAGGAAGAAGAAGGAAAGTAGTGAGACTGGAAAGTTTGTGGCAAAGGTAATAGGCACTGGTCAAGAATTCAACAAGCCCATTAGGAAAGTATTAAGGATTCTTTACTTCCATGTAGACTCTGCCCTCTTATGGTGAACAGGGTCCTCTAAACCCACTTGTTGCACAAATGAAAACCCAAGCATTGTCTTCTCCCACAGATGGAGTCTGCTATTGGTTTTGATTTGCATTTCCCTAATGGCTAGTGATATTGGGCATGTTCATTTATGTCTTGACCATTGAGATTTCCTCTTCTGAGAAACCTCTATTCTGATCATTGCCCATTTCTTACGTGTACATTTTGCTTCTTGTTTGGAGTTTTTCCAGTTCTATATATGTATGTTCTGGCTATCAATCTTTAGTCATAGTCGGAGTTTTCAATGTTTCCTGCCATTCTGCCCATTGTATCTTCACTCTGTTGATTACTTTGTTGTGAAGATGTATCTTAATTTGATATGCTCAAATTTCTATATTTTATTTTTGTTACTTGTGCTTTTGTAATCTTACGCAAACTGTTGTCTCTGCTAATGTTTTACAGTTTCTCATATGTTTACTTAGTTTTTGGTTTTATATTTAGACTTTTAATTCACCTTGAGTTGCTTTTACATAGTGTATGAGGTGTTGGGTATATTTTCAGGCTTATACATATGGATAATCACTTTCCTTTAAACCATTTGCGAAAGGGATTCTTCTTTTTCCTGTTTGTTTTCTTTCCTTTGTTAAATAGGAGTTGCCTGTAGAAAAGTCGGTAAATTTCAGCTGCCTATTCTTTTCCATTGAACTATGTGTCTGTTTTCCTACAGTGCTAACACTGCTTCTATTTTTTTAAGATTTATTTATTTATTTGCAAGGCCAGATGCTTCTTCCAAGTCTCTCATGTGGGTGCCAGCACCCTAGAACATGGTCCATCTTTCACCAATTTCCCAGGTGCATTAGTAGGGAGCTGGATTGGAAGTGGAGTACCTGGTCTTCTAGCAATAACATATGGGATGCATGCACTGCAGGTCAAGGCTTTAACCCACTACACCACAGAACCAAACCCTTCCTTATTTACTTCTGCTGTGATCTTTTATTATTCACTTTTTTCTACTGCCCTGTAACTTGAATCATTCCTGTTTTTTTCTGGGTTCTGGAGGATGCCAGTAGGTTGTTTCTGGGATATCTTTTTTGTGTTAGTAGATACTTGGTAATCTAAAATCACAGATTTGGTTTCTATATTTCTCTGCTAATCATGAGGACCTTCTAGATGACAGCAGAAAATGCTGGCAGAAATGAGGATATATTAATTTGCTAAGAAAATACCACAGAGAATATGATGTAAATCATGGAATTTTACTTCTCATAGTTGTAGAGGTTGAAAATATCAGATCAAGGTCCTAATAGGCTTGATTTTTCCAGAAGCCCTTCTCTGATGTGACAGAAACATCTATCATTTGATCTGCTTAAAAGTACTTTCTTCAGGTAGAGTCATGTTGGTGATTAGCACTTCAGTGTTTGAGTTTTAGGGAGGCACATTTCAGTCCACAACAGCAAAAGGGTCCCTGTGGTCTACTTCAAATACAGCCATCTCTGCGGAGGACAGAAAGTTTGAAATCAGCATTAGGAGTTCTCACAGTATTACTGTCAGTGCTATCTCCATCAAATGTGCATTCATGTACACACAAACAAAACTACCTGTACACATAAACACATTCAACAGTGGAAATGCCTGATGGTTGTGTACAGGTAACATCAATATAATAATCCATAAGATGGCCTATTAGCAGACATTAAAAAGAGAATTAGAAAGAATGACAACAAAATCTGCAGTTACCTATATTTATGTCTATATGTATGATATTCAGTATTTATAGTTGCTAAAAGATGAATACTGATGTGTGGGAATAAAAGCTAAACCTTACCTTGCAATATTGCAGCCTAGTCTATATGAAAGATGTCTTCCTAAAACCTTTCACTGGGCCCACTTTGTGGCATAGTAGATTAAGCATCCACCTGCAGCACCAGCATCCCACATGGGCACCAGTTTGAGTCCCTGCTCCTGCACTTCCAATCCAGCTCTTTGCTAATGGCCTAGGAAAACAGTGGAATATGCCCTGAGTGCTTGGGCCCCTGCACCCATGTGAGAGACCTGGAGGAAGCTGCTGACTCCTGGCTTCTGGCACCTGGCTTCAGATCAGCCCAGCTCCAGCCATTCTGGCCATTTAGGGGTGAACCAGTCGATAGAAGACCTCTCTTTCTCTTCCTCTCTATATCTGTAACTCTGCCTCACAATAAAGAAATACATTTTTTAAAAACCTTTCACATTTTAAATTTCTTAATTGTTTTAAAGATTTATTTATTTATTTATTTATTTACAAGTCGAGTTACAGACAGAGAGGAGAGCCAGAGAGAAAGAAAGAGGTCTTCCATCTGATGTTCACTCCCTAATTGCAACTGCTAGAGCTGTGCTGATCTGAAGCCAGGAGCCAGGAGCCAGTTCCAGGTCTCCCAGATGGGTACAGGGGCCCAAGGGCTTGGGCCATCTTTTACTACTTTCCCAGGTCATAGTGGAGAGCAGGATCAGAAGTGGAGCAGCTGAGTATTGAACCGGCCCCCATATGGGATGCTGGAGCTTCAGGCCAGGGAGTTAACCTGCTCCACCACAGCACCAGTCCAACATTTTAAATTTCTGATACTCTAAGGTAGCACAGGACTACATTACATCTAGGAAAGATGCATTTAAAAATTATAAATCTAGTGCATTTCAGCAGTTTTAACAAATACTTCTGATTTTCTCAGCATTATGTATAAATAAATGAGATAATGAGTCATTGTCAGATTTTTAGCTTTTGACAGCCACTTATAATATTTCACAGCTTTTTGAAATTTATTGCTAGTGTGTTTTTCTCAACACATGCACTGGATTTTACCAGTTTAGGGCACAGTGTGTTGCCTCTTATAGGATTTGTATTTTGATGGGTTTTCATGGCACATGTAATCAACATCTGCAAAGCCTCTAAAACACATAAATAATAACATGAATCAGGCTTTTTTCTTAAAGATTCATTTATTTATTTGAAAGAGTTGCACAAATAGAGGAGAGGTAGAGAAAGAGAGACAGACAGACAGAGAGGTCTTCCATCTGCTGGTTTACTCCCAGTTGGCTGCAATGGCTGGTCTGTGTTGATCCGAAGCTAGGAGCTTCTTCCGGTCTCTCACATGTGTGCAAGGCCCCAAGGACTTGGGCCACCTTCTACTGCTTTCTCAGGCCATAGCAGAGAGCTGGTTCAGAAGTGGAGCAGCCACAACTTGAACTGGCACCCATATGGCTTGCCAGCACTGCAGGCAGCAACTTTATCTGCTATGCCACAGCGCCTGCCCCACATTGCATCTCTTTAAGATGATATGGATTTAAGTTCATGAGAAATTATTAGCATCGTGGGAACTGATAGATATGGATGAAGCAGGATGGACTTGTTAGGAAGGGTGATGTTAATTTTCTTATAAAATAAATAAATAAGAAATTAAATATGGTCAGACATAAATGAAGACTAAATTTTATTAGTGGTGATCCAGAAAACACAGATCTCAGGTCTTTTTCTTCCAGTGTTAAGTTTATATTTTTAAAGGCATATAAAGTGAACAAATTTCATGTAATTTATATATACAGTTTGAAGAGCAAACTGATAACATCCTATCCTATCTTCCCTTGGTCTCATATTTCCAACTCGCTCCTTCTCATTTTATTTTCTTTTAATTTTGACAGCTGCATGCTTTGATTTTATTTTAGAATCACAAGCTTTAACCCTCTACAAAATAAAGAATTCAGCAAGTAGTAGAAGAAATATCAATGAGTATATGTTGTATACTCTATCAAAGAGTACAGAAAAGTGCTATGAACAATACTCAAATCTCAAAATGTCCATTTAACTCATATGCTGCTTTTCGTTGTCTATATATTAATTACCACCAGTCAGAGAAAACATATGGTATTTGTCTTTTGGGGGCTAGCTTTTTTCATGAAGCATACTTGTTTCCAGTTCATCCATTTAGTTACAGAAGATGGGATTTCATTCTCAAGTATGGCTGAATAGTATTTTACACTGTATATATAGCTCATATTTTTTTCTAGTCACCAGTTGATGGATATCTGGGTTGATTCCATGTTATCTATTGTGAATTGAGCTGTAATAAACATAAGGGTACAGATAACTCATGCCTATGCATATTCTATTTCATTTAATGTGGATAAATTCTCAGGAGTCAGATGACAGGATCATATGGTATGTTTGTTTTCAGATTTCTGAGGAACTTTGATACTGCCTTCCATAATGGTTGTACTAGCTTCATTCCCACCAACAGTGGGTTAGGGTACCTTTTTCTCTCCCTCTCCACCAGCCTTTATTGTTTGTTGACATTTTCAAAAGAATTATTTTTTTGAAAGGTGGAGTTACAGAGAGGGAGAGACAGAGGCAGAGGCAGAGAGACATAAGTATTTTATCTGCTTGTTTATTCTCCATATGGCACAACAGGTGGTGCTGGTCCAATCGGAAGCCAGAGTTAGGAGCATCTCCCTGGTCACCCAAGTGGGTGCAGGGACCCAGGCACTTGGGCCATCCTCCACTGCCCTCCCAGTGCAGAGCAGAAAGCTGGACTGGAAGAGGAGCAACCGGGACCAGAACTGGCACCCATATGGGATGCCGGCTCCATGGGTGGAGGATCAACCCAGTGTGCCACGGCACTGGCCCCCATCAGGGATATTTTTCTATAGTTCCCTCTCTCCACTGTATCTTTTTCTAGTTGAAGAATTAAGGTGATGCAGGATTAATCGAAGGAGTTTGAGAGGATTGTCTCTCTTTCAATTCTTTTGAATAGTTTGAGAAGAATTGGGATTAGTTCTTTAAAAGTCCTGTAGAATTCAATAGTGAGCCTGTCTGATCCTGGACTGTTCTTTGGTGGGAGGGTCTTTATTACTCATCCAATCTCTGTCTTGGTTTTTGATTTGTTTAGCTTTTCTATGTGTCTTCATGACTCAATTTTGATATATTGTGTATGTCCAGGAATCTGTTGATTTTTCCTCTAGGTTTTCCAATTTGTTAACAGTCACAACAGATGCCCACATCCTATATTGCAGTGCTAATCTGAGTTTTGGGTACTCCACTTCCAAATCAATTTCATGTTAATATCCCTAGGAAGCAATAGATAATAGCTCAAATTCTTTCTTTCCTGTCATCTAATTTGGAGAACTGCAACCTCAATGGGGACTTGAGAACCTGGTCTTGCACAGTTGTAGCCATATAGAAAGTGAACCAGCAGATGGGAGATCTCTCTGCTTCTCTTTCCTTCTCTCTTTGTCTCTGTGTCTCTCTGCCTTTTTTATCATATTAAAATATTTAATTACTTACTTGAAAGAGTTACAGAGAGAGGGAGAGACAGAAATCTTCCACCACCTAATTCATTTTTGAGATGACTTTAATAGCCAGAGTGTGGCCAGGTTGAAGCCAGGAACTTTTCCTCCAATGTGCGTGGCAGCATCCCAGGCATTTGGGCCATCTTTTCCTGCTTTTTCAGTCCATTGGTAAGGAGCTGGATCAGAAATGGAATAGCTGGTACTTGAACTGGTGCACATACAGGATGCCAATGTAACAGACAGCAGCTTTGTCCACTGCACCACAACCACCAGCTCCTCTTTCTGCCTTTCCAATAAATAAATCTTTTGAAAAAGAGCTTAAGGTAGTAAAAGTCATCATGACTGAGCAATGGCAAATTTATTGAAGTGATCTATTTTCTTAAAGATCTATTTATGAATTTGAAAGGCAGCACTAGAAAGAGAGAGTGGGAGAGATGGATCTTCCTCCTGGTTTGTTCACTCCTCAAATGGCTGCAATGAGTGTGGCTAGGCCAGACTGATACCAGGAGCCGGGGGCTTCTTTCAGGTCTCTCACAAGTGTGCAGGAGCCCCAATATTTGAGTCACCCTGTGCTGCTTTTCCAGACACATTAGCAGGGAACTGGATCCATTTGGAGCATTAATGTCTATGATACTCTCCTTGCAGTTGAAGGATTTAGAATCCATTTCGATTATGGGTGGGCCAAGTACAACAGCTCCCAATTGTCCAAGGTTTGGATTAGATGGGTTCTGAGAAATTTTGTTAAAATAGTTATTAATCATAACTCTCAGTTTAAGCTTTTCTTACCAAATTTTCGTGTTTGCTGATGTTTATATCTATGGGAAAATTGGGTCTCTGGATTGCAACCAATGAAAGCATCCAGACTAACAGTAATAAGGTCAACAGTCAGCAGAATGATGTCCAGCTGAACTGAAATAGCTTTTCTTATTTGGTAGAGGGGTTACCTCCTGCATTATACTGACATACTGACATAGACAGTAGATGTTGGAGCCTGTCCCTTCTGCCAAATGGAGAATACCATATTTTGGTTCATCATATATATATTTATATATTATAATATATATTATATTATATATTTCTATACATAATATAGAATTACATATAATTATTATAAATATATAATTATATAATTATTATATATGAATTTATTATTTATATAAAATATATAATTATTTCTGATCCAGCTCCTTACCAATGGATTGAAAAAGCAGTGAAAGATGCTCCAAGTACCTGGGTTGCTGGGATACACATCGGAGGAGAAGCTCCTGGCTTCAACCTGGACACACTCTGGCTATTGAAGTCATCTCAATAATATATATATAATATATAATACAATAAATTATATAATATTATCTGTTTATAATTATTATATTTATATACATAAATATATAAATAAATGTAAATATATATATATAAAGAATTTATTTATGTAGTTGACAGGTTTACTTACAGAGAGTGAGAAGAAGAGACACAGAAAGGTCTTCCATATGCTCATTTACTCCCCTAATGACTGCAATGTCTGCAGCTGGGCCAATCTGAGCTAGGAGCTTCCAGGTCTCCCACATTTTGGCAGGGACAGAAGCACTTGGAACAGCTTCTACTGCTTTCCCAGGCTATTGCAGAGAGCTGGATGGGAAAAGGAGAAATGGGGACCAGAACTGGTACTCATATGGGGTGCCAGCACTGCAGGTAAAGGATTACACCACTGCACCACAGTGCTGGCCCCAGTCTATCCTTTATTAAGGAGATCTCAGTAATCATGTTCAGGTATTGCTGTCCTATATTCATGGCCAAAGTCCTAGCAGACAACATGGTTTGGAGAATCGTAAGCACAAGGTGTGTAGGAGACTTCATTTCTCATACAGCACAGTTAATAACAAGGTTCCAAGAGGGGAAATTACTTGCATCTTAGTCTTTGAGAACTATTGGACATCACAGGTGATCTAAAGAATTTAGAAGGTTTGTGAGCCCCTAGAGTGAAAAAGTCACTGGGAGCACAAGGACAGTGCCTAGAGTTTATTTTGATGGATTTTAGCCCCTTTCATTGGAGGGAGGCCTGAAGAAGCTGGACTGATTTGTAAACCTCAGAAGTGTCTTTTCAAGATGAAGGCAAACTTAGACTGAGGGGTTTTTGGAAAAACTGAACAAAATGCATTAGCCACACTTGGTTAAGATACATCATTTATCTATTGATTTTCATCAGATCTGTTAGGTATAAGGTACAGTGGACATGGTGGTTGGCATATAACAATATGATTTTAGTAATATATCATGAGGTGCTTTTATTTTTAGTGGATTTAGCAGGTAAAATTGGGCTACCTAATGGGATATAGCTGGAATAATCACCTTTTTGTTAAATAAATCTGAGGTAACAAATGTTAGTTAATGAAAACATTGAGTTTTCTTTTATTGGGCCTTCTTGGTTATTTTAATCTGGGATCTGCGAATTCTCATTTTCTCTAGGCAATTTGCAACTGAAAAATTTTATTTTATTCCTCATCATTTCAGACCAACTCTGCTGCTTCTGGGATTTTTAGTACATCTGACAATTGGAAATTTAGACAATAGTATAGTTAAAAAGAGATGTACCAATAAAGTATTTATATTTATTCTGATACATATTTTGGAATTCTTCTAAAATTCCTATTGAGTATCCTTGTTAAATTTAGT
Organism: Oryctolagus cuniculus; assembly: GCF_964237555.1. NCBI lineage: Eukaryota > Metazoa > Chordata > Mammalia > Lagomorpha > Leporidae > Oryctolagus > Oryctolagus cuniculus. The sequence continues at coordinate 81,365,727 of NC_091444.1, read as the reverse complement.
TGCATCCCAGGTTAAGATTTATTGGAGGCAGGCGCCATGGCTCAATAGGCTAATCCTCCAGCTGCAGTGCAGGCACACCGAGTTCTAGTCCTGCTGGAAGCACCAGATTCTGTCCCAGTTGCTCCTCTTCCAGTCCAGCTCTCTGCTATGGTCCAGGAGTGCAGTGGAGGATGGCCCAAGTGCTTGGGCCCTGCACCTCCATGGGAGACCTGGAGGAAGAACCTGGCTCCTGCTTTGGATCAGCGCAGTGTACCGGCCAAAGCACACTGGCCACAGCAGCCACTGGGGGGTAAACCAATAGAAAAAGGAAGACTTTTCTGTCTGTCTCTCTCTCTCACTGTCCACTCTGCCTGTCAAAATAAAAAATAATTTTTATAAAAAGACTTATTGGAGCCACTCTAGTGATTATACCCATGTAACTTTGTTAATAAATGCAAATAGCACCTGGGAAAATTGATGTATATCTTATGCTGTAGAGACTTAAGATTGAACATCTTTTTTTTAATCTTTTTTAATTATATAATTTAAAAACAAATTTTAGATTTTTTTTCACTTTACTAAGCCACAGCTCTGGCCCCATTAATATGTCTTAACAATGTTTTTTCCTCTCAGACTTATCTCTATTGGTTCAGTTAACTGCATGCCTTTTCTTTAGATTCAGATTCTCTCAGCTGTCAAAGCTTATTCATCTTAATTCTGTTGTTCCTATTTCCCTCCATTTTATTCTGTCCCTAGGCTAATTGAGGTCATGATTCTCCATTCCTTCTGTGTGGTGTCACAGTAGGCTTGAAGTGTTCTTTTTCTCTTCTGATTTCTAAAGAAAGAAATTATGTATTCCCCCAGTTTAGATATTTTAATAATTCATTCTAAAACAAAGGTTAAATGTTCTTAATTTGACAAGAATTTTCAGGGCCAGTGGTGTAGCATAGTGGGTAGAGCCACCACTTGCAGTGCTGGCAGCTCATATGGATCCAGATCTCTGCTAAAGCCTGAGAAAGCAGTAGAAGATGGCCCAAGTCCTTGGCCCCTGCACCCATGTGGGAGACCTGGAAGAAGCTCCTTGCTCCTGGCTTTGGATTGGCACAACTCTGGCCATTGCAGCCAACTGGGGAGTGAACCAGTGGATGGAAGACCCCTCTCTCTTCTCTGCCTCTCTCTGTGTAATTCTGACTTTAAAATAAATAAATCTTTAAAAAAAGAATTTTTTCTAATTTTAGAATTGTTCTCCTTCATTGTCACTTCAGGGTGTGTGTAAAGAGTGCATATCCAGTTTTTCTATTTTGGATTTTTGGGATTTTGTATTAGCTCTGCTGTGTATTCATTTTTTTCGAGCATTGGTGATATCTTCTCCTTAGTTGTATTAAGAGAGAGAGCAATAGCCCTCATGTCTTTTTAGGTAAGTAAGACATATTAAAAACAGAGCATTCAGTATACATTCATAGTAGTTTGACTTGTTCAATTGATTTACGTGACCTCCCTTGGACATTCTTGGTCTCTGCTGTACAACTTTCTATACTCATTAATTCTTTGATATTCCCAAATCCAGAAAATGAATGACTCAACAGCTGTGTTCCTGTATTTGCTGGGACTCAGGGTAAGAAGCAAAATGGAGGTGTTCAGGAATCTAAAGTTACATGCTACATAGCAAAGCACATCATTTCCTATACAAAGTGACTGGGAAATCCAGAATCTTTTGCATACTATATTGGATCCTGAACTATTACTGGAGTATTCAGTAAGATTTTAATGTATTTATTTTCTGTGTGTGTGTTTGTATTTCTAAATAAACTCTGCTGGGCTACTTAACATTAACATGTATTGCAGAATTCTTTCATCAGTTTTTACTTTTAAAAAGTTTCTCTTTCAGTTTTATGGGAGAGGGTAGAAGTTTTCTGCTATGTAACTGAAAATTCATTCATTCATTAAACTTAAAATATTTGTTTGAAATGGGTGGAATACTATTAATTCTTGTGTGATTTACATGAAACTAAATACATTCTCTATTTTGTTTTGCTTAAAATTTCTGCATGTGTGGACTTCTTTTTTCCTTCTTGCCCCAAATCCCTTTGTGTATTGCGATGGCAAATGGGTTTTACACTGGAGAAAACATGTTATTTTGGCAAAGAAGTACTTAGCCTTCTGGCTTCAAGTATTCAAATATTACATGAGAAATCAGTAAATTTGTTTACTGTACAAATGTCCTTCATACAATTTTGTAATATTCTGGAATGTGAGAGGAAGCAGGAAATAGGAGTTTTATGGGTGGGAAGGAAGTTTGGGGGGAGAGGAAACCACTGTAATCCAAAAGCTGTACTTTGGAAATTTATAGTTATTAAATAAAAGTTAAACAATTTTGTAATCTCCATCTTCCTTTTTATTTTTTCCTTTTTTAAAAAAGATTCATTTATTTTTCTTTAAAGTCAGAGTTACATGCACAGAGAAGGAGAGAGAGAGAGGGAGAGCAGTCTTCCAACCACTGGTTCACTCCCCATTTGGCCACAATGGCTGGAGCTCTGCCAATACAAAGCCAGGAGCCAGCAGCTTCTTTTGGGTCTCCTATGCAGGTGCAGGAGCCCAAGGGCTGGGCCATCCTCTACTGCTGGATACTTGCCTAAAAAGCTGGATAATAATTTGAGTAGCCAGGACTTGAACTGGCACCCTTGTGGAAAGTCAGCACTGCAAGCCACAGCTTTACTTGCTACTCCACAGCATCAGCCCCCTAAATACTTATGACTATTGCTACGCTATTGGAATTTATAATTGATAATGCTGAACAATTGAAACTGTCTTATTTACAATTGTAGGACTGGATATGGCAGTTTTACTTGAAGTACAGTATGTAGCCTGCTTATTGTATGATTTTTGGAAAAGCATGTATTTATATACAACAGCAGACCTGTAATCATTTAAAAGTGAATTATCATGATTACCCAGATGTAAAGAATGCAATATGTGCTAATGAGTTAGCAGTCACAGACATTTAGAATTAGAGGGATTTTGGAACCTTTTCAATACTGCAGTTTTTATGAAAAACTAATAATTTTTTTATTTGACAGGTAGAGTTATAGACAGTGAGAAAGACAGAAAGGTCTTCTTTCCATTGGTTCACTCCCCAAATGGCTGCCACAGTTGGAGCTGTGCCCATCCAAAGCCAGGAGTCAGGTGCTTTCTCCTGGTCTCCCATCCGGGTGCAGGGCCCAAGCATTTGGGCCATCCTCAACTGCCTTCCCGGGCCATTGCAGAGAGCTGGACTGAAAGAGGTGTAACCAGGACTAGAACCCTTTGCCCTTATGGGATACCAGCACCACAGGTGGAGAATTAACCAAGTGAGCCATGGCGCTGGCCCCCAATAAATTTACTCTTAACAAAATATCAAAATATCTTATTCAGTATAAAGTTAGTAGTGAAAAAGAGACTACCTTGTTGAACACAGAAATTTGAGATTATATTTCTTGGTATTAATTTGCATCTTAAGGCTTATTGCCTAGTTTATTTCAACATTTCCATCTAATATTACTAATAATATCTTGTACTTAGTGGTTCACTGTGTGCCAGACAATATTCTTTTGATTTTTTAAAAGATTTATTTATTTATTTATTTATTTGGAAGTCAGAGTTACACAGATAGTGAACAAGAGGAAGAGAGAGAGAGAGAGAGGTCCTCCATCTGCTGGTTCACTCCCCAGATGGCCTAAAAGGTCAGAGATATGCCAATCTGAAGCCAGGAGCCAGGACCTCTTCAGGGTCTCCCATGCAGATTCAGAGGCCCAAGGACTTGGGCCAACTTCCTACTGCTCTCCCAGGCTATAGCAGAGAGCTGGATGGAAAGTGGAGAAGCCGGGACTTGAACTGGTCTCCATATGGGATGCCCACACTGCATGCAGTGGCTTTACTGGCTACACCACAGCACTGGCCTCAAGACAATGCTCTAAAATGATGCATTAATTATTCCCAAATATTGAAAAGTGGCATGGTACACATTTGAATGTGTTGTTTTGTACTAGTTGTAGAAACAGTTTAAAATATATTTGTATTTAAAAATGTAAGCTATGATCTAAAGGTTTACTTTCCCCTAAGGTGCCTGTTTGGTAACTGAGAGATCGTTGAAGTCTCAAGTTAGAGTACAACTGATATTATCCAAGCCTCCTTTATCACATGAGGATGCTAAATGCCAAGGCCCAGAGAAGTAAAGTGAATTGTTCGAGGTCACATAGGTAAGTTGTAGCAGGGATAATTCTGTATTAGCATTAGGTATCCTGATACATAGGCCACTATTCTGTCAATTTTGTACTCCTTCTGGAGTTAAAGATTCTAAGTTGTGGAAAATTAAGTTTGGAAATTTAGTGGTTGCTATGTTGTTATGGTGAGAAATTTCTGTGTATAGCTATGAGTTGCTTAAATTTTATTCAATATATTTTTCTAGTATGTTTGCAATTTATTTGAAATGTATAACAAATAGCTTCATCTATTTGCCAAAAGAATTTTTTGAAGATTTATTTATATTATTTGAAAGTCAGAATTACACAGAGAGAGAAGGAGAGGCAGAGAGAGTGGTCTTCCATTCACTGGTTCACTCCACAGTTGGCCTCCATGGCTGGAGCTGTGCCGACTGGAAGGCAGGAGCCAGGAGCCTCTTCCTGGTCTCCTATGCAGGTGCAGGGGCCCAAGGATTTGGACCATTTTATAGTGCTTACCCAGGCCGTAGCAGAGAGCTGGATAGGAAGTGGAGCAGCCAGGTCTTGAACTGATGCCCCTATGAAGAAGAAGTGTTAGCACTGACATAATAACAGACACATAGTTCAATGGAAAAGACTAGGTAGCATAGAAATAAACCCAAATTTCTACCAGCAACTCATATTTAACAAAGGAACTAAAATGAACTGGAGAAAGAAGAATCTCTTTCACAAGTGGTGCAGAGGAACTTGATTATCCATATGTAGAAGCCTGAAAAGAGATTCCAACATCTCTTACACTATCTGAAACTGAACTCACAGTGAATTAAACATCTAATCATAAGACCCAAACCCAAGTAAACATAGGGAAACTCTAAATATTGTCAACACACAATAGCTTTTGGGTAAGATTCCAATAGCAATAGTCACAAAAATAAAAACAGAGACATTTGAGTGTATCCAACTAAGATACTTCTTCACAACAAAGTAAACATCAGAGTGTAGATACAATGAACAGATGGCAGGAAAAATTAAAACACTGAATGTTTACAGATTTCCAGAACATTTACATGAATTGGAAAAACTCCAAAAAATACAGCGAAGAAACAGGCAAGGATCTGAATAGACATTTCTCAGAAGAAATGTAAATGGTCAAAACATGTGAATATGCCCGATGTCACTAGCCATTATGTAAATATAAATCAGAACACCATATCAGTCTCCAACACCTGTGGGAGAATACAACACTCAGGTGTGTGTTTGTGCAGCAAGTGGGTTTAGAGGACCCTGTTCACCTCTGGAGAGCAGAGTCTACAGGGAGACAAAGAAACCTTACTGCTTTCCTAATGGGCTTATTAAGTTCTTGACCAGTGCCTGTTAGTCTTGCCACAAACTTTCTAGTCTCACTACTTTCCTTCTTCTTCCTCTTCTCTGTGACTTGTAAAATAGTATACATTCTGTATGCTGTGGATACTTTAGATTTATTTTATTCCTTCAGTCTCCTATGAAGTTCCTCCACAAAAGCACAGCCCTTAAGATATTCATTCATTTATGCAGTCTGCAGATTTCATGAGCTACTAAATTCCAAATAGTATGTTAAAGGCAAGATCTAGGCCTAAGAGAAAAGTGGTCTGAATTCTGTGCCTAGAAGAGGATTTGGGACATAGTAGAACTTCAGTGAAGTGCTATGTGAATGACATGCACTCATTAAATGAGTAATCTAAAGCATACACTGCATTTAAGCAACACAGCAGCCCTACTCACCTCAGGTAGAGCAACTGAGAGGAATAATGTGAAGAAAAATAAGACATCAATAAGTTGAATAATAACAGAGAAAAAAACAAAATGAGATAGATGCCAACATTACTGACCTATTTTTGAGGAATTAAATTGATAGAGGGGCTGGCATTGTGGCTAAGTGGGGTAAGCTGCAATCTGTGAGGCCAGCATATCATGTGAGTTCCACTTTGAGCTTAGGAATCTCCACTTCCAATTTAGCTCACTGCTAAACACCTGGGAAAGCAGCAGAAGATGGACGAAGGACTTGGGTCCTTGCCACTGATGTGGGAGACTTGGATGAAGCTCCTGACTTCAGCATGTCCCAGGCTCAACTGTTGAAACTCTCTGGGGTGTGAGCCAGCAGATGAAAGCTATCTCTGTCTTTCCCTCTCTCTCTAAATCCACCTTTCAAATAAAGATTTAATAAAGAAATTAACTGATTTCAAAATACACAAAAACATGAACAATACTATATCATCTTTATGCCAAAATGATCAAAAATAACAAATGCTAGAGAGCATATGGGAAAAGAAAACCGTCATATATGGTGGGTGAAAACACAAATTAGTACAGATGTTATGCAGAACAGTATGGTCATTCCTTAAAAAGGATAAAAATTGGGGCCGGCGCTGTTGTGCAATGAGTTAAAGCCCTGGCCTGAAGGGCCAGCATCCCATTTGGGTGCCAGTTCTAGTTCCAGCTGCTCTTCTTCCAATACAGCTCTCTGCTATCTCCTGGGATAGCAGTAGATGGCCCAAGTCCTTGGGCCCATGCACCCATGTGGGAGACCCAGAGGAAGCTCCTGTCTCCAGGTTTCAGAATGGCATAACTCTGGCCTTTGTAGTTATCTGTAGAGTGAACCAGCTAATGGAGGACCTCTCTGTGTCTCTACCTCTATTGTAACTCTTTCAAATAAATAACAAAAATTTCAAATAAGATAAAAATTGACCTACCATGTGAGAGTTATCTTGCTCTTGGCTATATATAATAAGGAAATTTTATTAGAAGGAAAGGAGAAGAGCATATCAAAGATACATCAATTTTACCATAGCATAGTTCACTGCAGCCAGGATTTGAAACCAATCTAGCTGTCCATCAATGAAAAAAATGGACAGGGGAACTTCATTTAGATACAAAAAAGAACAAAATATTATTAAATTAATTGAAATAAGCCAGAAGCAGGAACACAAATGTCACCTGGTCCTTGTCACATGTGGAAGTGAGAGAAAATAATGGATCTGAACACAGAACTGTGATTACTAGAGGCTGAGAAGGGAAGCAGCTAGGGATAGAGGGGGATTGGATAATAGGTAACAAAATACAAAGAGGCAGAAAGAACTTCTGGTGTCCCATAATATAATGAGATGACTACATTCAACCATATTAGGTTCTGTGTAAAGAACTGAAAGAGAGGAGCTGGTAGTCTCAAATCATGGAGAAGAATTAGAAACTGTACTTGCTTGGGGGCCAGCATTATGGCACAGTGGGCTAACGCCCTGGCCTGAAGCACCAGCATCCCATGTGGGTACCAGTTCTAGTCCTGGCTGCTCCTCTTCTGATCCAACTCTCTGCCATGGCCTGGGAAAGCAGTAGAAGATGGCCCAAGTTTGGGTCCTGGCACCCAAGTGGGAGATCTGGAAGAAGCTCCTGGTTCCTGGCATCAGATTGGCAGAGCTCCGGCCATTGCGGCCACCTGGGGAGTGAACCAGCAGAGGAAGACCTCTCTCTCTCTCTGCTGCTACTTCTCTCTGTAACTCTGTCTTTCAAATAAATAACTCTTTAAAAAATTAATAAAACTGTAGTTGCTTAGCTTGATCACTTTTTACTGCATAAATGTGTGCAAATATTGCACTACACCCTGTAATAATGCATGACTAGGACACATTAATCACAAATTATTTCAATGAAATTTTAAAAATTAGAAGCATTTCTTTATATTAACAATGAACTATTTGAAAATGAAATTAGAGAAACATTTCCATGCATAGCAGCATAAGAACCAGGAACCAATGTCTTTAGTGTTATCAGTGATGAATCAGATTCACAGCCCTCAGCACTGTTTTTACCATAGACCTTACCATGGCAATTGTGGGCATATAGTAGTAAATCAATGGACAGGAATCCTTTGTCTCTATATCTGTTAAATAAATAAACAAGGAATTCATTAAAGAAAAAGAGATATGAATTTGGATGCCAGGTCACAAAAACACATGCACTTGAGCTATCCTCCAGTTTGTGATGCCAACAAATCTTTCAGACATGTTACATTTTCAGAGACTTTTCTGTAATCTTGCTAAGCTTTCTGGAAATCTGCCTTATAGCAAAGCGATTCCCAATTCCATTACACTCATGATTTTTCTTTTGTGTGAGTTATTAGTTTACCATCTAGAGATGATTTATGGTACAAAACTTTTCTATTCATGCATGTTTTCTCATTTGTGAGTCTATTCATGGGAATTGAAGACTGATTTATAGCAGAAATACATTTTCCAAATTCATTGCATAGACTTTTGTTCCTTATGAATTCTCTGAAGTCTGTTGATGTCTAATTTCTGGCTAAAGGTTTTATCGTATTTACAGCATGCAAAGAGTACCACCTTTTGTGAATTCTGTATCTATACAAGCCTGAAACAAAGAAAATGTTTTTATACAATCAGTATACTCCTAAGAAACCACCTGTGTCAATTCTCTGATGTACCATTGACTTCTGACAAACAACCTTTTCACACTAATAATATTTATAAGCTTTCTCCTTTACATGAGTCTCTGTTGGATAGGATGTGATTTCCAGCAAAAGGTTTTGTCACAATACTTACATGAATTTTGGAGAAAAGCTCTTCCACATTCATTATATTGTTAAGGTCTCTCCCTTGTTCAAATTCCATGATGGATTATGAGGCATTACCTATGTGAAATGACTTTCTCACATTTATTTCATTCATTAGATATATATGTTGTGCATTCTGATATAAGGAGAGATTTGGGCAGAGCTTTCCAACACTCATTACACCCATAAGGTTTCTCTCCCACGTGAATTCCCTGTTGTCGTATGAGGTATGGCTTCTAATTAAAGGGATTTTACTTTCAAAGGAGTTTTTCCCTATATGAATTTGATGATGTACAATGAGGGCTGAATTATGGTAAAAGGCTCTGAGTCATTACATTCATAAAATTGCTCCCCATGAGAATTCTTTTATGTTTGATGAGGTCTGATTTGCACCACAAAGGCTATTCACATGTATTACATTCATGCATTTCTCCCCTTGGTGAATTCTCTAATATTTCATGAGATATAACTTGCACAAAAAGGTCAAGTAGAAAATTCCCTGTGTGGATTCTCTGATATCTTATGAGTTATGAAGTACAGCAAAGAGGCTTTCCACCATCCTTCCATCCATAAAACCTACCTAAATTGAGCAACAAAGATATAGAAAACCTAAACACACACATAACCAGATGGAAATGATACCAGTAATAAAGACCATCACTAGCAAGAAAACCCCAAAACTGGATGGCTTTACTGCTGAATTCTAACAGACATTTAAAGCACTAACTGCAATTCTTCTCAAGTTATTCAAAACAATTGAGAGAGAAGCGATTCTCCCAAATTCTTTCTATGAAGCCAACATCACCTTCATTCCTAAACCTGAAAAAAGTGCAACAAAGAAAGTAATTATAGACCAATTTCCCTGATGAACATACATGCAAAGATCTGCAACAGAATTCTGGCCAATTGAATCCAACAATGCATCAGAAAGATCATCCACCCAGACCAAGTGGGATTTATCCTTGGTATGCAAGGATGGGACCAAAGGCTTTTCCACAGTCATTTCATTTATAAGCTTTCTCCATGGTGTGAAGGCTCTGATACTTTCTGAGGTTTGACTTCTCAGCAAAGGTTTTTCCACAGTCATTGCACTCATAAGGTTTCCCCCCAGTACAAATTGTCTGATGCTTTGTGAGTTTTGACTTCTCAGCAAAGGCTTTTCCACAATGATTGCATTCATAAGGTTTCTCCCCTGTGTGACTTCTCTGATGCATTTTGAGTTGTGATTTCTGGCCAAAGCTTTTTCCGCAGGCATTGCATTCATAATGCTTGTCTTCTGTGTGAATTCTCTGATGCTTTCTGAGGTTTGAATTCTGGCCTAAGGTTTTTCCACAGTCATTGCATTCATAAGCTTTCTCCCCTGTGTGAATTCTCTGATTATTTATGAGGTTTGCTTCTGGCCAAAGGCTTTTCCACAGTCATTGCATTCATAAGGCATATCCCCTGTGTGAATTATCTGATGATTTATGAGGTGTGGCTTCTGGCCAAAGAGTTTTACATAGTCATTGCACTCATAAACGCTTATCCCCTGTGTGACTTCTCTGATGATTTATGAGGTTTGACTTCTGGCCCAAGGTTTTTCCACAGTCATTGCATTCATAAGGTTTCTCCCCTGTGTGACTTCTCTGATGATTTGTGAGTGTTGATTTCTGGCCAAAAGCTTTTCCACAATGATTACACTCATAAGGTTTCTCCCCTGTGTGAATTCTCTGATGATTTAGGAGGTTTGCCTTCTGGCCAAAGGATTTTCCACAGTCATTACATTCATAAGGTTTCTCACCTGTGTGAATTCTCTGATGATTTATGAGGTGTTTCTTCTGGCCAAAGAACTTCCCACAGTCATTACATTTATAAGATTTCAACCCTGTGTGAATTCTCTGATGTCTAATGAGATCTGACTTCTGGTGAGTGGTTTCTCCACAATCATTACACACATGAGGGTTTTCCACTTATATGAGTGCTGTGATGGAGGGTATGGCAGAATTTAATACTGAATGACTTCCCACAAGGTTTACATGCATAGGATTTCTTCCCTATATTTGGTCTATGATTCAGTCTAACATGTGATTGGTAAATAACAGGTTCCACAGGCCCAATATACTTATAAACGTTCTCTCTTTTGGGACTTTGTTGATGTATACTGAGGTTAGAATTCTTATGGAAATCTTGTACTATTTGAGTTGTCTTGCCAATAGTGGCAATTGACTTATTACAGGTTTCTACCATAAAAAGCTTCTCAGATTCACAGAATATATTCTTGCTTTTGAAGACTTTCCCTTGTCCAATTTGTTCAAGTGCCTGCTCCATGGTCTGAATATTGTGCTGTTGATTAAGAGGTTCACAGAACTGGAGAGTGTTCCCAGGTACCTTAGTAGCACAAAATTTCTCTCCAGCTTGTAGTTGATCAGGCCCACAATGGGGACACATATTGTGACATATACTGCATTCTTCAGGTTTTATTCCTGAATAGTTTCTCTTTTTGATGCTCAGTTTTGGAATATGGCTTATACTTAAATTAAGTGTTTTTCTGAATTCAACTCCCTTGGGAGATAATGTCTTATTATTTGTCATAACATCCTGATTCAGATTTTTCTCCAGACTGTTCTGGTTGGTCTTAATCAGTTCATCCAGTTTCATGGCAACTGAAGTGAGGAAAAAAATGATGTCACTACATCAAATATAATTGTTTCTTCTAGCATACTCGTGTAAAAGGAATGAAGTTACTTGTATTTAAGAGGGATAAGATGTTAGGAAAAGTTCTGCATTTGTGCCTCCTCACACAGGCCACCAAAATGTTAGGAAAAGAGTTGTAGAATAGAGGAGAAAGTGTATGAATTTACAGCCAGACAGAATTTATTCAGAGAAAATTAATCTACAGAGGTGGGTGACCAACTGCCTGTCTGTACAAGATGGAGCATGAAGGCCCCAATTCCCAGGGGCCAGACCTTTTTGAGGAGGGCTAAGGCTGGGCATGAGGGTAGGGGGCAGCAGTGGAGGGGAATTCCAGGAACTGGGTGGGGGCCTTAGGAACCTGGAAAATAATGCAGGGTGGGGTATGAAGGCAATAGGCTGTGAGACCCAATTGAGTTTCAAGGGCAAGGAATACATTCCAAAGTTTATCTACTTTGGGCAATGAGGGAGAATGGCTCAGGCTTATATCCTCATTCCATCATAAGATTTTCAAAAAATGATTAGAAGATACATATTTATGAATATACAGGTTTTCTCCATTATACATTAATATATTAAATTGTATCCATAGATTTTCCAATGTTCATCCATGATCCTGTTTACTACCAGAATTTTTTCCAAGTATGATTGAATGGTTTTTGTGGTAAGATGTCTTAAGTCACTGCTTGGGATGCCTGTATCTCAAAACAGTGCCAGTTTAAGCCGAGGCTACTCTGCTTCCAATACAGCTCTGAGATAATAGATACTGGAAAGCAGCAGATAATGGTTCATGTGCTTGGGACCCTGTGATAGAGATGAGTAGGTGAAATTCCAGGCTTCTGGCTTCAGATTAGTCATAACTGTTGATAGTATTTGGGGAGAGAGTTAATAGAAAATCTATTCCTCACTGTTTCTCTCTCACTTTCTACTTTCACTAAAATGAATAAGACTTCACAGAATGGACTAATATTTGATAAATATATTCACCTGTAATCTAGAAACCAATTTTTCCCTGTCCATTTTTTCAGTTCATTTTTAATGTATTTTTATTTCTTTATTTATTTGTGAGAGTTAGACTGTGAGAGACAGAGACAAAGATCTTCCTTCCATTGGCTCACCCCTCAAATGGCAAATATGCTTGGAACTATGCCAATCCAAATCCAGGAGCCAGGTGCTTCCTCCTTATCTCCATTGTAGGTGCAGGGGCCCAAGCATTTGGGCCATCCTCCACTGCCCTCCTGGGCCACAGCAGAGAGCTAGACTGGAAGAGGAGCAACCAGGACTAGAACCCGGGGCCCATATGGGATGCTGGCGCTGCAGGGGAAGGATTAACCAAGTGAGCCATGGCGCCAGCCCCTTTTTCAATTCATTTTTAGAAAAATTGTGGGTTTTGTACTTCTGTGATATTTCAACCATAAATATGGGGAAGTTTTACTAGATCATTTCCTTGAAGGTAAAGAGTGAAATGTGTCTATACTCTAAGCAGGATCACATTCATGGGACAAGATTTGAATATGTGGTTGTCTTGTGTTCTGTCTTCCCAGGCAAACAGCATTTGTGGGATTTTTTGATGAAAATCTCTGTTTTATCTGCACTCTTACAGTTTCCCCATATTTCTAAGGAAACCTGACATCCTAATCTTCTTAGAACTACAACAGTTACAGAAAGTCCCAATATACCACCTTGGCTATGCATTCTCACCAGTTGAAATAATTTGTTTCTGCAACCCAGAGTCTGCTCAATTATTGAAAATTGATTCCTAACTCATTGTGAAGACGTCAGCCCTGGTTACCTCCTCTTGTTTCTTTCTATAAACACTCCTCTGTGATAATTTGAGTTTCTGGAGGTTTTTGATCAGTTGTTGATTTTCACAGAAAACTTCATTTCCTTCGCCTTTACCAGAGATACTGATCTCCATAGATACTGTAGAATGTCTGTGTCTGAATCACAGGACCAGCTGTCTTCAGGAGTAAGACTTGGGAAAAACTCATGGAAAGAACACCAGTCAATATCTGTTGCACTGCTTCTACTTTGGCCTCCCTGCCCGTTATGTACACACTGACCTGGTAGGCATTATTTCCCAATCCAGGGCTCTGCTCCTTGCTCCAACTTGAAGATCAAGTCAGGTTTGGTCCTGCAGTGCCCTACTAATGGAAACAATATAGACTTTGTGAAATCACTATCTTGGGTTAATGAAAGGAGTACAGCTTGGTCCAGGAGCTATGCAACAAATGTTCCAATGTGAAATCCTTCCCAGGTGGTAGATATTCAGATTCTTCATGGACTCAAATTCTATACCTGTCCCTCATTCAACTTTATGAATAGTGCTCACTTAGTTGTCAAATAGCAAGAAAATGTTACCATTGGGCATGCGATGAGTGTCACTCACCCAGGGAGAACAGGCTGCTGTAGGTCTCCAGCATTACATCCCTGTACAGGATTTTCTGAGCTTGGTTCATGTTCTGCCATTCCTCCCAGGTAAAGTACACAGCCAGGTCTTCAAATGCTATCATCACCTGTGACAGAACACTCCTGGTCAACATGTCAACTCTGTCACCTAACAAACAATGGCAGTTGTATATCTTCTACATGGGTATGGATGAAGAAGCAAGAATGCCATTTCATTTCAGATTTGTGAGCATTTGGGCAGCCACACAGAAGCATTCAACAGGGGATCAAACCTATGGTATAAAGGCTGTGAAAATTGCCCAAGCTGGAGGGAAACAGGAATTTCTGTTCACAAAGGCCAGACTATATCAAGGGCAATTGCACAGTAGGCTGAAAGGGGGACAAGAGTCACTCTGGAATGAGCAATGTTCAGAAGAATGTAGAAGTATTCAGGGAAAAAGACAAGAAACCATCTGGGAAGTTATGCAGGGATTTGCAATTATGGCAGAAAAAAAATTTTTTTAAAAGAGACAGTAGGCATTTAACTTAGTGTTTATGATGCCAGCTCAGATACTCTCTCTCTGCATCAAATTTCCAAAGTTGGATTTCAGTGCCAGCTCCAGTTTCCAGCTCCCAGCTAATGCAGACCAGGGGAAGCAATGGTGATGCCAACCAAGAGGGAGGCCTAGATTCCATTCCTGACTCTTGGCTTCAGTTGTGCCCCACCTCTGCTTGATATTTTTATTCAGGCAGTGAAGAAGTGCATGGGAGCTCTCTAGATTTCTCTCACTGCATCAATTTCTTTCTCTATCAGGCTCATAAATATTTTAAGTAAGGGAGGAGATTCAAGAAAGAATAAAAAGTAGCTTTTGCTTTTTCTATAATTATTCTACTCATAAACATTTAAAGAACTGAAATAACATGATAACAAATTAAAGTAAAAGCTATGGAGTTATTTACCCAAGAACAGAACCTGAGAAATTCTGTACTGTAATCTGCATTTGTGACTGAGGGAAATACAGAGAGCTTTGTTTGAGAACCTGCAGTAGGCACCAGCATTGTGGTACAGCAGGTAAGTCTCCACCTGCAATTCAGGCATCCCATGTGGACAGACAATTTGAGTCCTTAGTGCTCCACTTCCAATTGAGTTCCCTGCTAAAGTGGCTGTAAAAGCAGTGAAAGATGGCCTGAGTATTTGGGCCAATTCCACAAATATGGGAGACCCAGATAGAGTTCCAGACTCCTGGCTTTGGCCTGGCCAACCATTGTGGCCATTTGTTGAATGAACCAGCAGATGGAAGATATCTCTTTCTCACTACCCATCTCTCCCTATCTCTATTACTCTGCCTTTCAAATAAGTTAATAAATAAACCTTGGGGCTGGCACTGTGGCACAGCAGGCTAATGCCCTGGCCTAAAGCACCAGCATCCCATATGGGCACCGTTTCAAGACCCAGCTGCTCTAATTTTGATCCAGCTCTCTGCTATGACCTGGGAAAGCAGTAGAAGAAGGCCCATGGATTTGGGCCTTTGTAGCTGTGTGGGAGACCCAGAAAAACCTCCTGGCTCCTGGCTTTAGATGGGTGCAGCCCGGCCAGTGCAGCCAATTGGAGAGTGAAATGTTGAATGAAAGATCCCTCCTCTCTCTCTTTCTCTCTGCCTCTCCTCTCTCTGTGTAACTCTTTCAAATAAATAAATTGTTAAATACAATCTTAAAACGTGAAAGAACATGCAGTAGATTATTTTCCCCACAGTGTTCTTACTCTAGCTGGGAATCAAGTTCATCTCCTCAAACTATTAAGGACTGCATTACTCTAACAATTAAAAAAATAAATGCGGCTGGCCCCACGGCTCACTAGGCTAATCCTCCGCCTTGTGGCGCTGGCACACTTGGTTCTAGTCCCAGTCAGGGTGCCAGATTCTGTCCCAGTTGCCCCTCTTCCAGGCCAGCTCTCTGCTGTGACCAGGGAGTGCAGTGGAGGATGGCCCAAGTCCTTGGGCCGTGCACCCCATGGGAGACCAGGATAAGTACCTGGTTCCTGCCATCAGATCAGCACAGTGTGCCAGCTGCAGTGCACCAGCCATGGTGGCCATTGGAGGGTGAACCAACGGCAAAGGAAGACCTTTCTCTCTGTCTCTCTCTCTCTCTCACTGTCCACTCTGCCTGTCAAAAAAAATAATAAATGTCACTGATTTGTGGTTTAGCCCTAGGTAAGTAATTCTCTTGCAGAATGCTAAGTGTTTATTTCCAGGGTGGAACTAAAACACTGCCCACTACATCATCTGTATAACACTAAAGAATGTGTTGGACATTATGACCCCAAAATTTAGAATATTGTCCTTGACTTCAATTGAAATCATATAACAAATATATATTTTGCTATGGCAACAGAAAATGAGAGATGACATTGCCTTTTCTTGGATAAATGCAATGATTGATAGTCATGACAAATTCATCATACATCTTGTTTCTATATATTCCCTGAGAATAAAATTTACCTTCCTACATCCATTTTCATTAATAAATTATTATAAATCTAAAAACAAAACAGACAGAAAGCTGGGAATAATTAAGAAAACCACTTACAGGGGCCAGTGCTATCGCACAGTGGGTTAAAGCCCCAGCCCGCAGAACCAGCACCAGATATTAATTCCCACCAAATCAGGTGTGAGTGCGATTTTCAGGTGAATTCAATCAGAATTCCACAGCCATTCAGCTGGGAGGGGTGGATGAATCCAGAAACAGCCAGTTTACATGGGACTAAATCAAGCCTAATATCACAAAGGACTTTTGCATTTCTTTGGCTTTTTTCACATTTGTCTTATTTATCATGATTTGTAATAAATTTTCTGATGTGAGTTTTAGTTTTGAGACTGGAATATGGAGTTCAGGGCCCCGGAGGAATGGTCTCTTTCAATCAGGGCACAGATGTTGGCTTGCTCCAATTCTGGCTTGCTGTCATTGTTTTGGGTGCCTCAGCCGATTTGTGGTTTTGAGCAGCAATTTTCTAAATATTTTCTTGGTCTGAGTTTCTTTTGCCTTCTTCCATCCCAAATTTTGTATTCTGACGCAGTACAAACAAGAAGTTAGACAGAGGATCCATTATGAAATAAAAAACACAATAAATTGGCCTTTCAGGCTTAGAAATCTACAGGCAGGATGACCAAGATGAATTTTTGTGTTTTGGAAAATGAAATGGAACCAATTTGCTGTGGGGACAGATATTAATTCCCTCCAAATCGAGTTTGACTGCGATTTTCAGGTTAATTCCATCAGAATTCCACAGCCAGTCAGCTGGGAGGGGTGGATGTATCCAGAAACAGCTGGTTTCCTTGTGACTAAATCAAGCCCAATATCACCAAGGACTCTTGCATTTCTTTGGCTTTTTTCACAGTTTTCTTATTTATCATGATTTGTAATGAATTTTCTGATGTGAGCTTTGGTTTGGAGGCTGGAATAAGGAGTTCAGGGTACAGCAGGAATCGTCTTTTTGAATCAGGGCACAGCTGTTGGCTTGCTCCAATTCTGGCTTTCTGTCACTGTTTTGTGTGCCTCTGCTAATTTTGGTTTCTTATGCAGCAATTTTCTAAATGTTTTCTGGGTCTGATTTGGTTTTGCCTTCTTCCTCCCCAGATTTTGTATTCTGATGCAATACAAACAAAAGTTCAGACAGAGTAGCTAGTAAGAAATAAAAAAAAAAAAACAAATTGGTGTTTCATGCTTAGAAATTTACAGGCAACGCAACCAACATGAGTTTTTGTGGTTTGGAAAAAGAAATGGAACCCTTTTACTGAGGGGACAGATATTAATTCCCTCCAAATCAAGTGGGAGTGGGATTTTCAGGTGAATTCAATCAGAATTCCACAGCCAGTCAGCTGGGAGGGGTGGATGAATCCAGAAACAGCCGGTTTCCTTGTGACTAAATCAAGCTGCTGCTCCCTGTGGACTTGTCCTCCTCAGCCTCTGACTAGAGCACACCCACCTCTCCAATGCTGACATCCTCTGACACATGTTTCACTCTTATGTTCTCTCTAAACTGCAGACTCTTGGGCAACATAAGTAAATCTAATGCATCAACTTGCATAGACACACACACCGGAGGACTCCAGAGTCTTGGATTTCAGGTTGTAATTAACTTTCCTTTTCAGAGGACTTGTGAAAAAACAAGTCTGGAAGCCAGGGTGTAGCCTTGTGGTTCAAATTCCTATGTCCCACTTTGGAGTTTCTTGGTTTGATTCCTGGTTCCAGTACTTGCCTCCAAATTCCTGATAATATAGACCCTGGGAGCTAGCAAGTAATGGCTCAGATGATTGGGTTCCCTACTCCTGGGACAGCCCTGGCCACTGGGGACATTTCAGCAGTGAACTAGAGGGTGAATACCACTTCTCTATCTACTTGTTCATTTCTTTGCATCTCAAATTAAAAAACAAATCAAGTATGTTTGTATCATCCATTAAAATAACTTCCTCAATGGAAAAAAAGAGTTTCATTGTTAAATTTGGGGAAAAATAATGATTCTTGGTTGTGATATTAGAATAATGCATAACTGTACATCGGACTTCCATTGTGGACAAGGAAGAGAAAGATGGAAGCAATAATTTTTGCTTCTGGTTTTGGTACTTGTCATGTAACCTTGAAAAATTCATTTAAACTCATGGGGCCTGAGTGTCCTTAAAATTACAGGCTCATCTAGTTGAGGCAGGTGGTGTAAGGGGAGGTGGCAGGAAGCTGAGAGCTTTCCTTGTTTCTGTGCTCACAGAGCTAAGTGACCATAGCAAGTCATTTGACCCCTCTGGATCTTCCTCCCTTGTGAGAGAAGATTGTCTTTATAGTTAAAGGATTTATTCTACACAGTCCTATCTTATGGTAAGGTTCACATGACTGTGAAGTGTTTTATAAACTGGCAGTGCAATAATCAAGTTGGCACTGAAGATGAAATGCTAAACAGCATAGAACTTCTAAGGCTTGTAGTTCTATGAGGAGCTACACAGAAACATTCAAGTTCATGGGCATTTTTAAATTTAAAAACAGAATCATTGAATCACTGTTCAGAATCAGTATAGTTGCTAAAATTCTTATTTATAATCACTGAGATTGGCAGTGTAATTACTGATAGCATACTCCTAGTGTTGTATATTTTAGTTTATACAATACTTAGACTATATAAAATATAGGTAGCATGGGAAGTGCGATACACAGCAGTCTTGTAGAATGGCAGATGTCCTAAACAGCACTCTGGCCTCAGAATCAGCCCTTAAGGCACTCAGATCTAGCTGAAGAGCCCATGAGAGTATTTTAGGTATGGAAAGCCACTCTGGCAAAAAAGAAAAAAAAGGACCTAAATAAAAGATCTCTGTGAGTGAGATCCCAGTAGAAAGAACGGGCCATCAAAGAAGGAGGTACCTTTCTCTGAAGGGAGGAGAGAACTTCCACTTTGACTATGACCTTGTCTAAATAAGATGGAAGTCAGTGAACTCAAGAGGCTTCCATAGCCTTGGCAACTCATGACTAGAGCCCAGGGAGATTTCTGATGCCATAAACAAGAGTGTCAGATTGTTCAGTCAACAACAGGAATCACTGTGTGCTTACTCCTTTTGTGGGATCTCTGTCCTTAATGTGTTGTCCAATGTGAAGTAATGCTATAACTAGTACTCAAACAGTATTTTACACTTTATGTTCTGTGTGCTGCAAACTGATGAAAACTTAATATAAACTAAATCGATCTTCTTTGTATAAAGATGATTGAAAAAGAATCTTGATGTAAATGGAATGGGAGAGGGAGTGGGAGATGGGCGGGGTGCTGGTGGGAGGGGAGTTATGGGGGGAAGCCTTTGTAATCCATACACTGTACTTTGGAAAATTATATTCACTAAATAAAAGTTTAAAAATATTAAAAAATAAAAATATAGGTAGCAATATTTAATGCTTCTCTTACTGTTCCTGGATTGGATTATAGCATACATTAATAAACCTTTTTTAAAGATTTATTTATTTATTTATTTGAAAGACAGCATTATTGAGAGTGACACATAAATAGAGATGATCTGTCTGCTGTTTTAATCCCCACGTGGCTGCAAGCAGCTGCAGCTGGGCTAATCCAAAGCCCGGTGCTTCTTCCAGGTCTCCCACATGGATTCAGGGGCCCAAGTATTTGGGCCACCTCCTGCTGCTTTCCCAGGCACATTAGCAGGGAGCTAGATTAGAAGCAGAGCAGCTGGGACATGAACCAGTGCCCATAGGGGATGCCAGCACTGCAGGTGGTGGCTTTACCTTATATGCAACAGCACCAGCTACAGCCTATTCATTTTAAATTAACAACTAAAGATTATCTGCTGTTCAGCCTCCAGGCTTTGGCTTGGCCCAGCCTCTGCTGTTGTGGACATTTGGGGAGTGAAACAGAGGTTGAAAGATCTCTCTTCTTATGTCTCTCCCTCTCTAACCTTGCCTTTCAAATAAATAAATGAGTCTTTGAAATAAAAATACATGCATACATACACAGACACACACACACACACACACACACACACAGTACCAACATGGTGGGTAAAGCCATGGCCTGCTGTGCCAGCATCCCATATGGGTGCTGATTCAAGTCCCAGCTGCTCCACTTCCAATCTAGCTCCCTGCTAATGTGCCTGGGAAAGCATCAGAAGGTGGCCCAAGTGCTTGAACCACTGCATTCATGTGGGAGGCCTGGCAGAAGCACCTGGCTTTAGATTGGCTCAGCTGAGGCCAATTTGGGAAGTGAACCAGCAGATGCAAGATCTGTCTCTACCCCTTCTCTATAACTCTGCCTTTCAAATAAATAATAGATTTTTAAAATGGGGGAAAAGGGCAGTTTTGTTGCCTTCCCTTTACCTAGAGTAACATAATCAAAATCTGTTAGGCAAATGAATAAGGGAAATTCTGAGATCATGTATTGACCACAGAAGAGAATGGATTCCTTGTGCATTTTCTGCAAGACCATGCTAGTTGGAACCAAGGGAAGCATAACAAAAAAGGGGAGGCCTATATCCCTCTTATTTGTCTTCTTTGTTCATTGGAGCAGTGGAGAGTTGAGTAATGTAATATTGGTGTTTGTCTCCATACAGTTCATGTCTATTTAGCTGGTTCTTTTTATTTGCATTTCTTTTTTATTTATTTTAAGAGATTTATTTGAAAGGCATAGAGACAGGGGTCTTCGATCTGCTGGTTTGATTCCCCAATGTTTGGGTGAGGCTGAAGGCCCATGAGCCCCCTCCCATCTCCCATGTGGTGTGGGGTCCAACCACCTGTCCATCACCACTGCACTCGTTGGCTGGAGTGGGAGAGGAAGTAGGGCATCATGGAATGGAACTGGTGCCCATGATGCGGGCCCTGCAGGCTGTGGTTGCACCCCCATGCCATGAGTCCGTCCTCGATGAACCTTTCTTTAAAGTGGAATTAGGGGTAAAAATTGTCTGAGGTGAATGTGCGTTTCTGTTGTGAGAGAGGCTGAGGCCCCGTGGGTGCCTGGGGGCCAACAGGAACACCTGAAGCCTTGGCCCCCAGGTCCCGGTGTCTCCCCTCTGCTTCTGCCCTGCCTGCAGGCCCGGCCCAGGCTCCAGTGGTGCCTCAGGGATTTCAGTACCAAACTGGTCACTTTAGGTCACTTTGTGATGCCTGACTTCTGCCCAAAGAAGGAAGCAAGAAGGGGCCCAGCAGGCTTCCCCCGACCTCTGGAGCCCCGAGCCATGGTGCCGGCCCACGACCCAGGGAGCCCGTGATGATTCTGGACCAGCCATTGGGACCCACGACCCCTGACCCCAGGCTCCAACCCCTTCGAGGTCACCACCGCAGCCTCCTTTTTAGCTGGTTCTTAATCCTCAAGAAGGGTTTTAGGTCAATGTTCTATTCTCATTAAAGACCTTTATGTTTAATTAAAGATTCTGTTAGTAATTTTAACCCTGGGTCATTCTAAAGATGTGCTGTGACTTAGGTTTAGAAAAGAGCATCTTCCTTGCCACCCTCATCTCAGCTCTGGGGGCTGTCAGTTCTCCCTGCACAGATTCAGTAATGCATGCTTCTTCTCTACTACAAAGATCTTATGTTGGTCATATTTCCAGTTACCAAAATCAAATCAACTCACACCTGGACTCTGAGTATTCAATGACATTAGTTATCAAAATAAATGTATTCAAATATTCAAAGACCACTTCAAAGCTTAACTGCCTTCAAGAGTGTTTGGCACTTGGAACAGCCACTGTGGTTTTCTACACATGAGTACTCACTATTTTATATACCACTTAACAATTCAAACATCACTTCAGCTTCAGCAATACACAACAATAGAATGGATGATTCTACATAATAAACATGTTACATTAGTTTGGACTTAAAAACTAGAACTAAAACCATGCGGCAACATGGATGGATTTAAGGAAAGATGTAGAGCTAGGTAGCTAAGGCTACAGAATCCCAGACCTATTGATTTTAAGTGAGTCTGGAACAACAGCATTCCATTGCATTATCTTCCATCTCAGAGTCCTGCTTTTCCAGTGAGACCCACCCCACTCAGACCACGTATTTCCTGCCTGTGTCTTCACGGTGGTGGAAGCTGTTCTCATACAGGCATCTCCTGGACAGTCACCAGCTTCCTGATTTACTACCTGAACTGGAATCCCCAATTGCGAGGTATATTTCCCAAACACCCAGGCTGAACTGAATGTTCATCTCTGGCAGTCAAAAACTTCTGCCTTAGGAAACAGAACATGTCCTCTACTCTGGGGCTCCTTTTTCTTCTCATGGGGTTCTGTGGTGATCTGTGGTTTTCAACACAAGTCCTGGGAACATTCTGACTCAAAAGAAAGACCAGGGATAAGAGTTCTTTCTGGGGGCTGGTGTTGTGGCATAGCAAGTTACACTGCTGCCTGCAGCACTAACATCCCACATGAATGCTGGTTTGACTCCCAGCTGCTCTTCTTCTTCCACAACTCCTTGCTGGGTAAAGCAGCAGAGAACGGCCCAAGCTCTTGGTCCTCTGCCCCCACATGGGAGACCTGGAGGAAGCTGCTGGCTTCAGCCTGGCCCAGCCCTGGCCATTGTGGCCATTTAGGGAGTGAGCCAGCAGATGGACCGCTGTCTTTCCCTCTCTTTTTCTCTCTGTAACTCTGCCTTGCAAATAAATACAACTTCAGAAAGTTATTCTCCATCAAGCAATACACCCTTTTCCAGGCAGTTGTAAAGCTGGGAGTCATAGCTTCTTGTATATTTTGGATAATAAGAGTTTTGGTTTGAAAGCATGTTCATCTGAAACAAAGATCACTCATTATCCTTTGTTAGAGAAGGGGGCTCTGCTCTTTGAAAGTGAAAATCAGAAGCTGTAATGTGTGATGAGCTCCACCTGCCAGGTCTGGGGAGACTTATTTGAAAGACAGGACACCAGGAGAGGAAGCTTTTCAGATTCCCTGGCCCTTGCTTTAGTCTTATGTCTTTACTTCTTTTGTTGCTTCTTGATGTCAAAAGTGTACACTTTATGCTGAAATGAGGAATTGTGTCTAACCTCTTTTGGGCCTTTTTCTAAGCAGAATGTATATATTTTTCTTGAATATAAGGATAGCTTCTGGGGTGGGTGGATTTTTTTGGAAGTTTTCACAAGCTAGCCAGTAGCCTATATTTGCTTCACAGAATTCAGTTTTTAGAAAAGCCTCCAATACAGCCAGACCATCTGTAGGTAGGGAAGAGCAGGCAGAAAAATAAAAAGAAACATGAGGAATATGAGGAAGCTAATGATCAAATAATCCCTTGTGCTTTTCTAGTACTAGGATTAGCTATTCTCGTTTTTACTCAGTCCTGTAATCATGCGGATTTAGCTCTTTAAAGACAAAGATGCCTGTAGGCAAAATACTTCATTGGTTCCATAGTACTAAAACAGAATTACTTCAGTTTGTTTTAGTGCCAAAAATGTATTTACAGGAGAGGCATAAATCCTCAGGGAACTAAGTCTCTTGCAAACACTGCATGCAATGAAAAGCATCCTCAGCCTCAACCAAGAGCACTGCCATTGCAGAGCTGAAGGCTGATTTATCTTCCCCACCTGGTATGACTATGCTGCGAAATAAGCGGAGATAAACAGACCTTCTAGGTTAAGTCGAATTCTCCTTGGTGAGCTGCTGATTTGAGGACACAGCCTTTCTGCACTCTTGTGATATTTGCAATGGATTCAATTCAAGCCTAATTCACAATTGCTGGCCAGCAGCTCCTGGAATGCTTCTGACCACAACAGTGCCTCCTTCAGGGAAGGTCTGCAAGAGCAGTTCTCTAATGAGTTGTGCTCAGAGCAGTTCCCCTCCCAGCTCAGCAGTGAGCTCTTCAGATTGCAAACACAGGAATCTCAACTTACTTGATGAAAGCTTGCTACCTGCTTTTCTTGCCAATTGTGGCCTTCCCAGGAATGGTGGAGTTTTGCCATAGGTAGCTCAACCCAGTCTTCAATACTCTTATTCTTACAAAAAAAAAAAAAAGACAATTCACTAAGTGGTCATTCTTGAATACACTACTGAGCCTGAATGCATTTTTACCAAATAAAGTTGCCCAATAGCTATAAACCAAAAGCCAACAACAGGCTTGCCCACCTAATATTACACTCAGCCCCGAAGTACTGAGCAGTTTCATCAGTTCCTCAGAATGTAACTACGCTGTGAGGACTACAGATAGGGATACCCAAATTTTAATTATCAATACACTGCACAGCTAATAAAGCAGATGCTGTCTCTTGCCCACAAAAGGAGACAGTTTCCCTGCAAGGTTAACCGCAATCGGGAGACATTTTGCACCTGATGGAACCCACAGCGGGACTGCTTTGAGCCAGCTCCTCTCCTTCCCTTTCCACTTTCGGTCCAGGATGGGACAGAGACCATGCACAGGAGGTGCCACCAGTCACCCATTTCCCCCTGTCCACCTGCAATGCTCCTGGGAGGCAGATGCCGCAGAACAGTGATTTGTTCCATGATTGTCACGGTGGGAGATCAGCCCACCATGAGAAAATGACCATGGACTCCAATGAGATATCAACCACAGAAGCACTGCCACCAACAGCAGTGCAGGAGGGTGGATGATGGAAGGCACAACATGGCCAGAATCCCAAGGGACCCCGCAGGACTCTGCTGCCCTGGATGCCTATAGCAGGCAGCTGCACGAGGGCCCAGTGCACCTCCAGCACCCTTCTACCAAACCCTTCCCCCTGTCTGCCCATGCAGACCACACAGATGCTGTGTCAGTGAGTAAATTAGCGCTGTGCACTAGGTTGTCCTGCTGAGACTCGGCCTTCATTACTTCCCCATGTGCAGCACGTGCTGCAAGCCTCAGCCAGCAGGGCTGGCGGGAGAGGTGAGCAGTCGCACTCACCAGGTCTGTCTCTTCTTCTCCTGCCCCTCCTGACTCAGGGGCCACCGATGGCATTTTAGCCCCAAGGCACGAAACGGGACGGCCAAGAACCTAACACCACCCATGTCACGCGCACACACTGCAACTACCAGCTGCCCACCAATGACCACCGACTTTATAGCCAGCCTGGCATGGGGCGGGTCTTGCAGCACTGTTCCTGCCTCAGGGCAGCAAAGATTGTCCTGAGGCCCCCTGCTGGACTGAGCCTGAACTGCCCTGCAGCAGATTCTGGAAGCAAGAGAGCTGCTGATGGCTGAGGCCCTGGCTCAGAGTACACTTAGAGAGACCCTATGCCTGGCAAGAGCACCGGGGCCCTGGACTTTCCCAGGCTGCAGTCCTAGGGTGGAGGATGGCTCGGCCTTTCCTTCCTCAGCCCTGCCCGCAGGTGGAGCAGGGTTCCCACGGGGGCATCTTCCTTCGTGGGAGAGCCGGTGAACCCCAAATGCCATGACTCCCGGTGCCGGGTGCTGGCCTGCAGCCTTCCGGGAGGGAGTAGGTGACAGTGACTTTGTGGGGAGGTGACACTTGAGCTGGGCCTGTATTTTTGGGTTAGTTCTAGATGCATATCCCAGTCACCTGGACCTGCGGGTCTGCTGCAGGCCTCCTGGAGGCTCTGGGAGCTGGGCGTCCTGGTGGCAAGGGCAGGAGGGTGGGAGGTCGAGGCGCTGAGCTCCCACTGGGTGCACCAGGCACTTTGGAGCTGTTCAGAGTAAGGAGTCGAGGTCACCTCCTGAACCACTCCTGGTTCCAAACTCCTGATTTGGGATTTGCCAGAACCCTGAAGTAGGGGTGTGGTGGGGGTGGTAGTGGTTGGCTTCAATGCACTGTATTTGTGAATTCTTCAAACACAGCTTCTCCCTACTCCTGCAGGCTTTCAAGTGATTGACGAGGACAGAGTCCCTCCACTGCAAAGTGACTGAAGTTTGGAAACTACGTCCAGAACTTCACAATGTGTATTCAGGTGGTCATCCTTGAGGCCTGCAGGTGGACAGCAAGAGCAACAGTAAGATATTAACTACTGTAGATACTCTCCTTTCTTTCCGGTAGACCCACCAAAAGAGAATGGGAGATGAGTACTTGAACATTGGAACCAGTCAGCATGTTAGGGTGAGCTGCCAGTACTTGGAGCTCAGGAGTGGACATGGAGAGCAAAACATGCATTGTTACTAAAGAGGACAGTTAGGCATTTTACTGTGAAAAGGGAAATCATTTAGATGTGAGCAAGACACCTTAAGAAAAGGTCTGTATAGTTATTTTTGTTTATTTGCAAGGCAGAGAGAGCCCTTCCATTTATTGCTCATTCCTCAAATGTCTGCACCAACCAGAGCTGGGTCAGGCTGAAGCCAGGAACTCAGTGTGGGTCCCCTACACAGGTGGCAGGGACTCAAGTACTTGAGCCATCAGCTGCTGCCTCCCAGGGTTCTGTTAGCAGGAAGCCAGAAGCAGAAGCAGGGCTAGGGCTTGAGCCCTGGGCATTCTGACTGGGATGTGGAAGGCTTTACCACTATGCCAAACACATGCTCCAGTAAGGTGTTTCAACACGTTTGCAAAATGTAAGACTGTGGTTTTAAATATATGCTCTTCATCTTAAAAATTTGCATAATCTTATATTCAGTTTCATATGATTCAATACTTATTATTAAATACAAGTAACATTTAGACACATGCTTTCCTCACCAATACAAACCTCAGTAATTTTTTCACTTAGAACCTTGAATATTAGCATTCATTCAGACTGAAGTTCACTCATAGGCTGGGAATTCTGACAAAGAGACAGTAGGGAAACAAATCTAGATGTGTATCTGATACCTAATAAGATTCTGAACCTGACTGACAGAATCTGAGTAACTGTTCAGAGAGTGACTTCATACCTCTCCCCTCTGTAATGAGAAGACTGTGTCCTTTGGACACTTTCACATGATGTTATGTAAATCTAACCTGAAAAGCCTTTTATAAATTCTGAAGTACCATACAGAAGCATATTATGCATTTCCATATGTGTGAAAAAAGGCAATGTCAAAGGCATAGCTATTCCAGAGAGAAGTTAGGAGGATTAGCTCAGTTTGTAAATGTGTAAGTACCATTAAATATCTACATATTCGAAATAGATTTATAGAGTGTGGAGTTCATGATAGATATTGAATAAATGCACTCTGGATAATAAGCAAATATCAGAAATAATGCCACACCCATCAGTGTTTAAACTCTTCAGAGAGCTCCGTGCCAGGGAAGTGCAGTGATCCCTGTAAATTAACAAAAATCAATCTGTGTATACCCATGGAAGCCACTGGTTTATATGCAGTCTATACTAGAGGTTTTTGTGCTTAGTAAAATTACTTGATTTTTTAATGAATGCTTTCAGACTGATACCTGATGCTGAGTGGCAGACAATTTTTTCTGAAAAGTATGTGGTTGAGAAATATAAATATAAATCAGTTTATAATTTTTGTGTCTGAATATTTTTATGCATTGAGACAATACCTGCAATAATCAGAAGACTTTTCCTCAAAAAGTTGCTACATTGATGCATCTTCATTTATGTATGTAATGTATGTTTAGGTAAAAGGAAGAGAGAGAGAGAGAGATCTTTATCTTTCATCTGCTGGCTCAGTTCCAGATGGCCACAAAAGCTGGGGCTGAGCCAGGCTGAAGCCAGGACCCTGGAACTCTGTCCCAGTCCCCCATGTGGGTGCAGGAACCCAAACACTTGGGTAATCTTTGCTGCTTTCCCAAGCAAAGAGCTGGACGAGAAGTGAAGCAGGTGAGTCTCAAACAGTGCCATAAGGCATGCTGCTGTTGCAGTTGGCAACTTACCTCTTTGTACCACAATGCTGGCCCTAGATTGATGACATGTTTAAGTGCTGCCACTGGCTTTTGGCTAAATAGGATGACTTAACATGTTTTCCACTCTGTGGAAGAGGAACAAATAAGGCAGTTGGTTGTAAAAGTTGCCCATGGAAACCACAGCCTGAGAAAGATGAATCAACTCACCTTGCATTTTCCACCTTGCATCTACACCACCCTTTTCTGGACAAACATCTGATTGTATGCCCTTGTGATGGAGGTTCTCAGGGTGCTGGAACCTTTTGTAATTTTTTAAAAATATAGATTAAGAAGAAGGCAAATAAACAAAAAATTACAAACTGCTGCCAATACCAAGAAGAGATTATTGAGAGTAAAAGGTCACCTGTTGGAGCCAGCACTGTGGCACATCAGGTTAAAGCCCTGGCCTGAAATACAGGCATCCCATATGAGTGCTGGTAGAGTTCCAGCTGCTCCACCTCCAGTCCAGCCTCTTGCTAATGCACCTGGGAAAACAGTAGAGGATGGCCCAAGGACCATTTTGCTCATGTGGGAGACCCAGAAGAAGCTCCTGGCTCCTGGCTTCAGATCAGCTCAGCTCTGTCCATTGTAGCCATTTGGGCAGTGAACCAGCAGACAGAAGATTCTCTCTCTCTCTCTCTCTCTCTCTCTCTCTCTCTCTCCCTACCTCACTCTCTACCTCTCTATATAACTTTTTCAAATAAATAAAATAATTTTTTTAAAAAAAAGGTATCCTGCCATACTTCTTTCTTTCCTGTTAATTCCTAGGAATTAAAAATTGTCAGGGCCAGCACTGTGGCAAAATGGGTTATACCAACATCTGCAGTACTAGCATTCTCTATGGGCACCAATTACATGTTCTACTTCTGATCCAGCTCCCTGCTAACATACCTGGGAAAGCAGCAGAATATGGTACAAATCCTTGGGTCCTGCACCCAAGCTGGGACCTGGATGAAATTTCCCTGACTCCTGGCTTTTTTTTAAAGATTTGCTTATTTCTTTGAAAGAGTTACACACACACACACACACACACACACAGAGAGAGAGAGAGAGAGAGAGAGAGAGAGAGAGGGAGAAAGGGAAGACTTCCATCTGATGGTTTACTCCCCAACTGGTTGTAATGGCTGGAGCTGCACTGATCTGAAGCCAGGAACGAGGAGCTTCTTCCACGTCTCCCACTTAGGCAGGGGCCCGAGGACTTGGGCCATCTCCTACTGCTTTCCCAGGCCATAAGCTGAAAGCTTGATCACAAGTGGAGCAGCCCGGTCTTGAACCAGCACCCTTATGGGATGCCAGTGCTTCAGGCCAGGTTGTAAATCTGCTGGGCCATAGCTCTGGCCTCCCATGCATGTGCATGGGCCCAAGCACTTGGGACATTTTCTACTGCTTTCCCAGGCCATAGCAAGTAGCTGGATCAGAAGTGGAGCAGTAAGGACTCAAACCAGTGCCCATATGGGATGCCCATAATGTTTTCTTTAATTGGAGAAATGTTCCTTTGATAAAATGAGTGTATAACCCCACAATATTCTCTACTTACTCATAATAGGGTCTGAGATGTAAAAGTCATGATTAATTTCTTAAAAGAAAATTTACATACCCAGAAGCAAAGAGAGAAAATTAACCTTTTGTTTTTCTCATGATTGAATCAGAGTTTCAAAACTAATACTTAACTTGTATTTTAGAGGAGTTAATGACTTAACCATCTCTTCTATTAGAAATACTATGTTGTGGCCAGTGCTGTGGCACAGTAGGTTAAAGCACTGGCCTGAAGTGCCAGCATCCCATATGGGCTCCGGTTCTAGTCCCAGCTGCTCCTCTTCTGATCCAGCTCTCTGCTATGGCCTGGGAAAGCAGTAGAAGATGGCCCAAGTCTTTGGGCTGTTCTGAGGCTCTTAAGGTAGTGAAGATATCTTAGATTCTCATTAGTGAAATCTTTAGAAATGTCAGAAAGCATATAACTTTCTTTAACGATCTGAAACAGAGATGAGATAAATAAGGGCAGAACTGCTCAGCAGCCACAATGCAGGAATATGTATCTTTCTGACGATATCTTCATCTGCTTCTTGCAGTTGCAGCCAATCTGTGAGCTCTTGGTCTGTTTTCTGCCCTTGGGAGGGCCTAGGGTGCTCTATATTGTCTGTAAGGATTCAAAATTTGTTGTATATTAGTGTCTAATCATAAAATTTCCAAAGTGAAAAGCTGGATGTAATAAACTATGCCAGACTGCAAAAAAAAAAAAAATACAAACATGGTGTACTGTCTATAAAGTACAGCGGTAAATCTGTATTATAGAGATACACATCTCTACACAATTCTCTCTTTCTTTCCCTCTGAAAGTCTACATTCAGCTCTCGATGGTGTGATTACTTAGGAATAGATTTTATATACTTACTTTCATAATCAGTGAACTCGGAATTATTATTGTAGTATTGAGGATTGTACTGACTAAAACACTATGTTTATTCCATGTTAAATAACATCATCCTATCTTTGGATTCCATTTGTCCTGCTACTGATGTATTCACAGGAGAGGGGAGGTGGGAGGAAAACCCAAGATCCATCAGGGTGGAGGAGGAATGTCAGAGGCTGTGGTTCTATTGTACTGCAGCTTGGGTTCTGGAAGAACACATTAATGGACCCAGATGGTTTGAAGCTGAGGGCCTATGTTCTGTACACTTGTCTGTGGTACTGCATTTTCATTTATGTAAAATTTATTTTCTTCAAGCAATATATTAATTTGGATGAAAATGAAGATGTTAAGGAATTTTCAGAATGGGTCTGTTTAACCCTCATTGGCTTTGTTTTTAGGCACTTAACTCAGAAAAGAAAAGATAGAAAAATACATTTTGGGTTCTCTTCATCTGTACCACGGCACTCTTTGGTTAAGATTTGTCATTTTGTCATATTTGATTCTCTAGACTCCCTGAAAAATCCCCTACTTCATTAGATGGAGTCCGTGTCTCACCATGGCAGTGAAAAGTTTAAAATGTTCTAGCTTTGCATTTAGCTAGGCCGTGGACACATGCCATGACACTTGCCAGCCAATTGTGTCAGGGGCATCATCTGAATCAGAATTACTTGCATGAAAAAAAGGAGTTGCAGATTCTTCCAGTGAAAGTGGAGAGGAGCAAGAGCTGCAGAACATTGCCAGGGTTGAGTGTGCCATGGGATGCCATGTGGTGGCTGGTGTCTGGGGTGCTGGTTCTGCAGAAGATAGGGCTTATGGGGGCTGGTGCTGTGGTGTAGCAGGTAAGTCTGCCGCCTGCAGTGCCAGCATCCCATATGGTCACTGGTTCAAGTCCTGCTGCTCCATTTCTGATCCAGCTGTACTATGGCCTGAGACAGCATTAGAAGATTGCCCACATCCTTGGACTCCTGAACCCACATGGGAGACCTGGAAGAAGCTCCTAACTCCTGGCTTTGGATCAGCTCAGCTCTGGCCATTGCATCCAATTGGGGAGTAAACCAGCAGATGGAAGATTCTCTCTCTCTCTCTCTCTCTCTCTCTCTCTCTCTGCCTCTCCTCTCTCTGTGTAACTCTGACTTTCAAATAAATAAATCTTTCTTTTTTTTAAAAGAGCTTATGCTGATGGATAGTGGTCATGGAAAATGTATGGGACATTTTTCAGCAAGATTTTGAATGAATTTTCCAACCCCTGAACCTCCTAGAGATTGGAATAGACTTCTAATGCGTAACTTCCTCTTATGCTTAATTAGGTTTTTGTTTTGAATTGTTTTTGATGAAACAGCAAG
This sequence comes from Oryctolagus cuniculus, assembly GCF_964237555.1. Classification (NCBI taxonomy): domain Eukaryota; kingdom Metazoa; phylum Chordata; class Mammalia; order Lagomorpha; family Leporidae; genus Oryctolagus; species Oryctolagus cuniculus. The sequence goes on along the minus strand of NC_091444.1, from coordinate 81,333,912 downwards.
GAATTCTGAGTTATAGACTTCCTATTTCAGAGAGGAAAACACTGATGCCTGCATTTTAATTAAAGAATGCCTATCACCCTTTCTTAAGCAACAAATGATCACAGATTCTCTCTTTGCTGCTAAGTAATGAGCATGGTGATTCTTCCCTCCATAACCACCTTCCCACCTACACTCCCTCCCCTCTTCCTCCTTCCTCTCCTATTGACATGGAATGCCTTACATAGCTAGGGTGAACATTTAACCCGCTGGCCCTAGGTGTTCATACACTTCAACTCTGTGTTATTATTCATATGCCCTTTTTATGACCAAGCTTATGTCAGAACGACAAATTATATATTCACCTAATACTGAGAGTCATCAAATTGATTTCTATTTTCTTCTCTCTTAGGCAGTTCTTGAGGGGCAGAAATATTTATTTTGTATATCATGTATTTATTCAACTAAAAGACTGACTGTCAAGATGCTGAGTTTTAGTGTCAAAGCAAATATGTTTCTAGACCCCATGAAGTTTACAGTCTGACAAGAAAGAGCAATCTACCCAAAGAATATTGTTTAACATAGTAAATGCTGGTGTGAAGCCAGTGGATAAAGATTGAAGCATTCTTAATCTAGCACCAACTCTAATCCCATGATCTCTAATTGAGAGAAGTAATCAGAAACACAGAACTCCATGTTACCCAGTTATCTCTTTGAATTTCTGATTAAAAAATAAAACATATCAAACAACACACAAATACCTAGGAGTGCATAATATTTATATACTATCTTGATATTAAAAATAAGAACAAATAACCATGAAAAATAGCAACTTTGAATCTCCTTTGTTTTCTAGACAAGTTATAATCCTATGTGGTTCTATACAGTAAATTATTACAGTAAATTACAGTACATATTACAGTAAATTATTACAGTAAGTAACTATAGTAAATTACCTTTGTAGGTAAACTTCATCTCTCTCACATTTTTCCATTTGATAAATCAGATTTTAAAAACTGAGACCCAAGAGAAAAGAAAGATTTTTAAGCTAGTGTTATATGTTGATTGGCTCTCTAAAAATGATTTATTTATTTATTTGAAAGTCAGAGTTACACAGAGTAGAAGGCGAGAGAGAGAGAGAGACATCTTCCATCTTTTGGTTCACTCACCAATTGGTCACAATTGCTGGAGCTGTACTGCTCCAATGCCAGCATCCAGGAACTTCTTCTGGGTCTCCCACACAGGTGCAGCTGCCCAAGGACTTGGGCCATCTTCCACCACTTTCCCTGGCCATAGCAGAGAGTTGGGTCAAATGAAGAGTAGCCGGGACTCAACCTCCACCCATATGGAATGTCCATGCTGGCAGTAGCTTTACCTGCTATGCCACAGTGCTGGACCCTTGATTAGCCTTTATCTTAGACTTTTTAATGATATTAAAA